>NC_090268.1:35000000-36342500 GCF_040414725.1 Anabrus simplex
GCGGTTAGCTTGTCAGGGAGATTTATTCTGTTTGTTTTGCAGCCTACCCGATTAATGTCAGATGATACCTGAAGCTATTTTCTCTGTGTAAATAGTAACTCTGAGCTGAAATACGGAAAATAAAAAGCACCTCAGTTTGCCGTTCATTGTAAACAATCCTGGCAGCATCCAAGCGTGGCATGGACGAGGCTATTCGTAACTGGCTTGAAAATAGCGATGTTGAAGGCGGAAATGATTCTCTGGAGAGTGAAAATACTTCTTCCTCTTTAACTGACAGTGATGAAAGTGATTCCAATTTCAGTTCCGAGGTGATAGTGCCAATTGAAACTACGGGACAAAAACCAGAATGCAACAAGAGCGGGTGATAACTCGAGTAATGATACTTGGAATTGGGATCTTGCTGACAATAAACCTGTTTCTGAAGCATCCAAACCAGTTTCTGAAATTCACTCTGTAGTGAGGAGGAGGTTGGCAAATAATCCAAAAGAAATGGATGTAGTGAATGAATTTTTAACCCCACAGTTCTGGGATCACATTACTAAGGAAACCAATGCCTATGCCTCTACATTTCTTGCTAATTTATCTGCTTCTCCTGAAACCAGTAATATTTACGAACAAAAACATTGGTTTCCTGTTACTATAAACGGAGCTAAAAGTTCACTTTGCTCTGTGTATTCTTATGTATGTCATTAGTCAAATTTATGTTCAAGTGACTGAAAAATAAATAGTATGTAAGGGAATATTTCCTTTCACAAGTAATGGTAGGCCAAAGGGTTAAACTAGCCAGTAAACTTAATTGCAGACACTGTACCTCAAACATATCAAATGAAACAGTGAAAAATGACACGTTTAATAGCTTAAACGGAGGTGGGTTATCGGACCCATCAGAATTGCTCTAAAAATGAAATGTCGTATGGCTTTTAGTGCTGGGATATCCCAGGACGGGTTCGGCTCGCCAGGTGCAGGTCTTTCTATTTGACACACGTAGGTGACCTGCGCGTCGTGATGAGGATGAAATGATGATGAAGACAACACATACACCCAGCCCCCGTGCCATTGGAATTAACCAATTAAAGTTAAAATCCCCGACCCGGCCGGGAATCGAACCCGGGACCTTCTGAACCGAAGGCCAGTACGCTGACCGTTCAGCCAACGAGTCGGACAGAATTGCTCTTAAATGTGTGTACAAGTGTATACAGGGTGAAGCGAAATTCGCGCACTCGGGCGTCGCAGCGCGACTCCTCACATGCCAGCAATAAAAAAATATCTCTCACAAACTTTCGTCCTGCGAGTATATCCGGCAGAAAAACGACGTTGAAGAGTAGCAATCTGGCAACACTGTAACCACATGTAGGGTAACTACCTCTGTCAGCACATGGTAGTCGTGCTGTACAGGTGGTGTAGTGGATAGATTTTGGGTTAGCATGCAGGAGGTCGAGTGGTCCATCCTGGGTTAATGCGTATGTTTTTTATTTCGTAAATGTAGTCCAGGTGGTACGGTATCTGGCATCTTAATCATTAAAGGCTCGCTCCCACCTAGTGGAATCGAATCGAACCGAACAGCCGAAATTTCCACTCGACCGCTCACATCTAGCGGAACAAAATCGAACGGGATTCTACGGGAATCTTCAGGTTTGCAGTGGACGGTCTGATAGAAGGTGTGAGGAGGCAGAAAATTACGAGAGATCGGAAAAGTTTCTGGGTACATGAAATTAACAAGACAACCAAAAGGAGAGTATTCAAACTTATTTGAATGTTGAATGCGCGATGAAGCTAAGTTTCGACGGTAGCCCTACTTCAGAGTTACTGTACTGCAATTTCAACAACTATTTCAGATAGTAGAATTTAACAGAAAAGTTCAATTTTACAGGGGGGAAATGCTACATCAGATGCAATGGGAGGCCGTGATCATTTTTAAAACTACTTTAATGCATTAGATTGCGTCCCGTGGGAGGATGAAACCATTAATCGAGGTACCCTCAACATTCCTTTTTATTATTTTTTTACTATTTGCTTTACGTCGCACCGACACAGGTAGGTCTTATGGCGACGATGGGATAGGAAAGGCCTAGGACCGTGGCCTTAATTAAGGTACAGACCCAGCATTTTTCTGGTGTGAAAATGGGGAAACCACGGAAAACCATCTTCAGAGCTGCCGACAGTGGGTTTCGAACTCACTATCTCCCGAATGAAAATTCACACCTACGCAACCCTAACCGCACAGCACAAATATGACAGTTTGAAACCTAGGGAATGCCACTTACGAAATCGTTCACTGAAAATATAATAAACACTGAAAGATGCATCCTATGTGAGATGTGATGTCAATTATCGTACTGATATACTGTATGTGGACTCCAACATAACATGATTTGGTGATGAAGTCAACAAAAAATATGAATTAAATTTTATATAGACTACAGAAACCTGCCACAAAATTGAATATTATAATAAGTTTGGTTTTCCATAGCCTTGCTTATATCCTCCCAGGCATTATTTTTTACGTTGTTGCAGTAATGCTCGTGGGTCTTGTAGTAGAGGAAATTATATTTTTGAGCAAAACTAATAAGTTTTTCCGTGTCTAGTATCAATAAGTTAAATAAACGATCACAAAACAAAATTTTCCCGACCGTATCCAAGAAACAGCTGACTCTCCAGCTGAAGCTGATACACATTTGCCGCCAAATGATCGTCCTAAAGATCTCGACTCGACCCGACCGTCTACGAAGTTGCACGAATCTTGATAATTCTGTTCGATTCCGCTCCGCTAGTCGAAAAATATTCTTGGCAGAGAATCCTGTTCCGTTCGGTTCGATTCGATTCGACTCGTGGCGATCGCTATCTCTATCTCCCATTTAAACACATGTTAAAAACAAATTCTGTTCGGTTCGATTCGATTCCATTCCACTAGGTGGGAGCGGGCCTTAACAGCGATTGTAGCAGGTCCTCTAGAAACCATTTGCACTTACATACTACGAGATGCGTTACAACGTGTCCAGCGTTACTAAATTTTGTAAATGTAGGATACATGTGGCCTAAGAAACGGTGTCTTACTGTATGACAGTATCTAAAGTCCGATGGAAATTAGCAAATAAAAAAGCACCTTAACGCAGGATCGAACCCTCGACCTCCTGCATGCTAACCCAAAATCTATCGACTACACCAACTGTACAGCATGCCTGTTACGTGCTGACAGAGGTAGTTACCCTACATGTGTTTACAGTGTTGCCAGATTGCCACTCTTCAACGTCCTTTTTCTGCCAGATATACTCGCAGGACGAACTTTTGTGAGAGACATTTTTTTATTGCTGGCATGTGAGAAGTCGCGCTGCGACGCCCGAGTGCGCGAATTTCGCTTCACACTGTATAAGTTAATGCAGAATTTAATCTCTGAGGAATATGAAGTAGCATTCTTTTGGAGTAAGTTTCAGAAGTGTGTATTGATTCAACTTACAAGGCAAAGTGTAATTGACACAAGGGAGTGCTGCTCTTATTGTGAAAAACCTCCAGACCGAGCTCGATAGCTGCAGTCGCTTAATTGCGGCCAGTATCCAGTATTCGGGAGATAGTAGGTTCGAACCCCACTGTCGGCAGCCCTGAAAATGGTTTTCCGTGGTTTCCCATTTTCACACCAGGCAAATGCTGGGGCTGTACCTTAATTAAGGCCACGGCCGTTTCCTTCCCACTCCTAGCCCTTTCCTGTCCCATTGTCGCCATAAGACCTATCTGTGTCGGCGCGACGTAAAGCAAATATCAAAAAACCTCCAGATGAACTTCTGCCTATCTTTGCCCTATTTTGCAAATATTTTGATCAAAAACTACACAAAACATGTTAATGATGCTGATGCTATTGGTTCTGGCAAGAAAACTGATGACCCTGGAGTGATTATGTTGTACGTTGATTCCCAATGTTAAAATTGTATTTTGATGGACATAGGATTGTATTGCTTTTCTAGTTGTAGCATTATGCTTGTTTAATCTCATATATAGATTGACGTATTTATTTTAATTTTCACCTTGTTTTATATGTATCCAATGAAAACTGCACTTCCATCAACGTTTTATTTAAGAAAACATAATTGAAGGTTAACTTCCCATATGTTACAAGTAAGGCTCCAAGGAGTAGCAGTACAGTGTTGCCAAGTTTCAGTGTTACGGCCTTAGTGTAGTCTGGCCATACATTGAGGCAAACGCAATACAGGAAAGAACTGGTATGAAAGTTGGTTGGTGATATCATTAACCAGGAATTGAACCCAGGCCCTCCGGGTGAGAGGCAGGCAAGTTACCACATATATGCATAAGTTTTTGCCAGTTTTTGTGGTAAAGAAAACGTGTAATTTCCAAGCTAAATTCATTTTTTTGTTTATTCAAAATATTGGCCATCAGCTTCTACACACTTTGCCCAACTTTCCGGTAAGTTATGAATACCATGCCAGAAAAACTACTTGTCTTTTGCAGCATATAATTTGTCGAGCCATTTTCCAACTTCCTCGAAATTGCTGAAGTGCTCCTCTGCAAGTGCATGCCCCATTGATGCGAAGAGGTAATAGTCAGATGGCGCCAGGTCGGGGCAGTACAGCGGGTGCAGAAAGATGTCCCAAGCAAGCCTTATCAAGGCGTACTTCACTGCTTTTGCTGTGTGAGATGGCGCATTGTCGTGTAACAAAATCACTTTGCCATGTCTTCGGGCCCATTCCATTCATCTTTCGATCAATGCGTGATTTAAATTAATCATTTGTTGGTGATAGCATTGTGCATTAACGGTTTTGCCGGGCTTCAAGAGATCAAAATACAGAATACTGCTCTGGTCCCACCAGACACAGAGCATTGTCTTCTAGCCGAAGCGATTAGGCCTTGGTTTTGAAGGACCGGAATCGCCAGGTGACAGCCACGATTTTCTCCGCTTCAGGTTTTCAATAAATCCATTTTACGTCACCCATCACAATTCGGTACAGAAATTATTTTCTTTCATGGCGTTGAAGCAGCATTTCACAAATGACTTTATGATTTTCCATTTGCCGTTCATTCAAATCGTGAGAGACCCATTTACTTTTTCTTTTGCTACTTGTTGTACGTCGCACCAACACAGATAGGTCTGATGTAGATGTTGATTCCCATAGGGAACCTAAAATATTTGTCCTGAATGAGTAAATTTATAATACCAATATAATGGTCCGTTATTGGACATTATAAATTTTCCAGCTAACTCATTCTTGGTTGCCTGCGTTTCGCCCTCGTGTGCTAAGTTAGGCTCGTCAGTTGGGACTTAGCACACCACCCAAGACGCAAGGCTATGAGAGCTATGTCTCATTTTTGGAAATGAGACATAGCTCTCATAGTGCATTGGCACTGCTGGTGGCTTCAAATAGCCTATGCAGTGGCCTCCACGGTATGCACTAGCCTTGCGTCTTGGGTGGTGTGCTAAGTCCCAACTGACGAGCCTAACTTAGCACATGAGGGCGAAACGTAGGCAAACCAAGAATGAGTTAGCTGGAAAATTTATAATGTCCAATAACGGACCATTATATTGGTATTATAAATTTACTCATTCAGGACAAATATTTTAGGTTCCCTATGGGAATCAACATCTACATCATTTGATGGCCAGGCAGGCATCTATTTTTGGAAATGAGACATAGCTCTCATAGTGCATTGGCACTGCTGGTGGCTTCAAATAGCCTATGCAGTGGCCTCCACGGTATGCACTAGCCTTGCGTCTTGGGTGGTGTGCTAAGTCCCAACTGACGAGCCTAACTTAGCACACGAGGGCGAAATGCAGGCAAACCAAGAATGAGTTAGCTGGAAAATTTATAATGTCCAATAACGGACCATTATATTGGTATTACAGATAGGTCTTACGGCGACGATGGGACAGGAAAGGGCTAGGAGTGGGAAGGAAGCGGCCGTGGCCTTAATTAAGGTACACCCCAGCATTTGCCTGGTGTGAAAATGGGAAACCACGGAAAACCATTTTCAGGGCTGCCGACAGTGGGGTTTAAACCTACTATCTCCCGAATACTGGATACTTGCCGCACTTAAGCGACTGCAGCTATCGAGCTCGGTAGTGACCCATTTACTGAGTTTACTGACCTTCCCCATCACTCGTAAAATGTATGCTGATTGTTTCTTGTGACACACTTAATGCTTGTGCCAATTGCTGTTGAGTCTGAGTTGGGTCATCATCCAGTAATACCTGCAATTGCTTGTCTTCGCACTTTTGCGGTCTACCAGAGCGTGCACTGTCTCTGACAAGGAAATCACCACATTTTAAATTGTCAAAACCATGTCGACATGTACTAATCGATGGAGTGTGTTCACCATATGTTTCAACCAGCAAACGATGACCTTCCACAGCCTTTTTCTTTTGATTAAGAAAAGAAATGCATGCCGCAAATGCTCTTTTTCAGGCACAAACGTCGATATGATCTCTGAACAATACAACACAGACGTTAGTGTTTGGCAGACTCAAGTTGTGTGTGTTGGTAGGTTAATGTCATTACATGTAACTAATCTCATGATTACACCCAGATGAAGATGCTTCGATGGTCCATGGGGCTGACCCGATGTGATCACATAAGGAACACGGACGTCCGGCAAAGGTTTGGTGTCGCGCCCATCATAGACAAAGTGAGGGAAGCCCGTCTCCGCTGGTACGGCCACGTCATGAGAAAACAGGACGACTCAGTTGCCAAAACAGCGCTCGACATCAACCCAGAGGGAACAAGACCACGAGGAAGACCGGCAAAGAGATGGACAGACAACATCAGGGCAAACATGTACAGTGTTGGCTTAACACCAGAAGATGTCAACGACAGATTGAAATGGAGGAGATGTAGCAAAGCAGCAGACTCTGCAACTCGGGATTAATGCTAAGAAAGAGAGAGAGAATCTCATCATTACACCCGTATTGAAATTTGCTACAATATGCTTACAATATTGTGAATTTTTATTCCATCTTTTCAATACAATTCAACTGTATTGAAAAGGTGGAATAAAAAAGTCACAACATTGTAAGCATATAAAGGTTAATGTCAGATGAACAAACTAATGTATGTGTCAAATTTATTTATTTTATTTATTTATTGTCTTGTTTTATATGGCGGGACTCAGGCTATGAAGCCTGCTATTCTGTCCGACCATACATACACCTACATGAAGAGTTAAATATACACTAAATTATCTACAGTTTAATATCTTAAGGTAGCAATTAAATGTTTTAATTAATCTAAAACATAACTATGATCTAATCCTACTATGTTATAAGAAATCATTATTATTTATTAACCAGGTTTGACAGAGTTTCTTAAAGCGGAGGTAGTTTGACACGCTCCTAATTTCAGCAGGTAGGGAATTCCAAATTCGGCTGGCGGCGACTACAAATGATCTACTGTAGCCAGTTGAGTGGTGAATGGGAATGCTTAGTACTGCGGTGGATGATGATCTGGTAGGAATACTAGAAGGTGATGCTAGGTAATGGAATTGTGTGGCAAGGTATTCAGGTGTGTTAAGGTTCAGTATACGATGTAACAGGGAAAGAGTGTGTAAATTTCGTCGCTCTCTTAAGCGTAGCCATGAAAGCCTAGCAAATGCGGGAGAAATATGGCTAAACCTTGGTATATCTGAAATAAATCGAACGCATGCGTTATGTGCCTTTTGGAGCTTGATGGAAAGTGAGGCATTCAGGTTACTGTATACTACGTCACAGTAGTCGAATATTGGCATTACCATACTTTGGATAAGCAGTTTTCTTACATTTTGGGGGAGTAAATCTCTGAGTTTTTTAAGGGAATGTAAGGAATAAAACACTTGCTGACATATACCTGTTACATGATCGTTCCAACTAAGGTTTTTATCCATTATCATCCCTAAGTTTTTAACTGTGTCTTTGAATTGTAACTGAGTGCCTCTTAATGTTACTGAGTGGGTATGGATGTCTGTAAGTCGTGCGTGGGTTTTTTGGGTAGCTAAAAGAATACACTGTGATTTTTGGGCATTGATCTTTAGTGCATGGTCATCGGTCCACCTACATATTCTTCCTAGGTCGTCGTTCATATTATTTATTGCAGTCGGTAAGTCACGAGGGTGTGCATGTGTATATATCTGTATGTCGTCTGCGTACACATGATATTGACAATGTTTAATTACTTGTGTTAGTCCTGAAATGAAGATCGAAAATAGGAGTGGTGCTAGCACTGACCCCTGTTGTATTCCAGTCTCTATAGATTGCCATGAAGAGAAATTTTCACCTGTAGATACACACTGCCGGCGATCAGAGAGATAGGAATACATCCAGGATAGTGTGCTTTGTGAGAAATTAAGAGCACGTAATTTTGCTATTAGTATGTCCGTGTCAACGCAGTCAAAGGCCTTACTAAGGTCTAGAAGAGTTAAAACAGTAATTTCTCCCTTATCCATAGCTACTCCTATGTCATTTGTAACTTTAAGCAGTGCAGTAGTTGTGCTATGATTGCTTCTAAAACCAGACTGGTATTTGTCAAGAAGCATATTGTTATTTAAATATGCGGTTATTTGTCTGTGAACTATTTTCTCCAAAATTTTGGACAGAAATGGTAAAATGCAAATGGATCGATAGTCTTTGGGTTCCACGGGATTGTTGGTCTTGGGGAGGGGGCGAACAATTGCATATTTCCAAAGGGAAGGGAATATGCCGGTTATAAGTGAGGTATTTATGATGTGGGTTAGAGTTGGTAGGATTACATCTAGAGTTTTTAACAGTAACTGTGGAACAATCTCGTCACATCCTGTCGCAGTTGTCTTTATTGATCGTGCAATTTGTCTTACTTCTGCAGGAGTTACGAGGGAAAAATATAACTGTTCTCCTCCATTGTTAGTATTGCCATTGTATAGAATTTTGTTAATCGTCTGTTCTTTTGTTGTCTCGTCAATGTTAACGGGTCTTGTAGTAAGTATTGGTTTAAATCATCCAGTGATATTTTAACGTCAGCAGTATGTATTTTATTTCCGCCTATGCCCATTTTTTTAACTGTTTTCCAGATTGTTGTCGTGTTTCGGGTTAGCAAAATGTTCTGTGAGTGTCTTATTTTAGCATTCCTTACGGCCTGTGTGGTTCTGTTACGAAGGGTCTTGTACAGGTCAAAATCGTTTGGTATTTGGCTAGTTTTAAATTTTCTGAAAGCTTTGTCTCTCTCTGTCATTAAGTCTCGTATTTCCTGCGTCATCCATGGAGCCGCAGGGCGTGTTACACGAGCAGTGCGTTTTGGCGCGTGTTTATTAAGGAGAGCTAGCAGTTGTGTGTTTAAGAACTCCACTTTATCATCTATATTGTCTAAAATATGGACATTATGCCAAGGTATGTTTGCAGCATCTTCTAATAGGGCTTCGTTATTTATACGTTTTAGATCTCTGAATGTAATTAATTTAGGTCTGTACTTGGGGCATTTAAGTGAATAAGCTAAATAAATTAAGTCGTGATTGGATAGTCCGCAAGCAGACATTTGCCCGTGGGTCAGTACTCTGTCAGGGTTATTCGTCACAATTAAGTCCAGTAATGTATGTGACGTGGCTGTGTGATGTGTTGGTTTAAGTGGCAAAATCGTCATGTTACAAGATTTAAATATGTTGATTAGTTGTTTAGTCTCAGTCATTTTGTCGTTAAAGATGTCAGTATTGAGGTCTCCTAGTAATAAAACATGCTCATACCTGGGTAGGAGGTCAAGTAAGATGTCTTCAAGGTCGGTGATGTATCCAATCTTTGGTGGGCGATACACAACACTCAGTAAGCACTTTACACCTAAAGCCTCAATTTCAATGAACATGAACTCGGGCCTTGCGCAGTATTCACTAGTTGTTTTGTAAATTATTTTATATTTTAAGTCGTTCCTAATATACATAGCTACTCCGCCGCCGGCTTTACCTGTGCGATCATTTCGGATCAAGGTATAATTTTCGATGTGGACAAGAGAATCTGACAACCACGGTTTCATCCAGGTTTCTCCGTTCATGACGATGTGAGGGTTGACATTAGCAATAATGTTACAGAGTTCGTGAAAGTGAGGAATTAGACTTTGAACGTTAGCATGTACTACCTGTAAGGAATTTGGAAAGTTGTTAAAAGCATTTGTAAGCGGATTAGTACTAGGGGGCTGTGTAGGTATGGGAGCGGAGATTCCGCTCAGCTGACCACCAGTAACCTTGCCGAAAATAGAAGCATGTTCAGCACTCTCGCTTTGAGTTGCCAACCTGTACGCTATCTTGCCTAGTTATTATATGTAAATCTAATGAAGATATAATCTAAAAGTAATAGTTTGAATAGTAATTATAGTCTAGTAATTAAAAGTCTAGTGTCTAAGTTAGTTAAAACTGTAAAATGTGTAGTGTCATGTTAGTTTCAGTCTGTCGGTTTATTTGATCCTGTCCAGTTCCGCTCGGCTCGACACACGATATTTCACACCATTGTGTTTCACAATAATCGTACCGTCTATTGTCCAACAATTGGACACAGAAAATCTAGTGATCGCTTCTTGCAACAGTTTCATCCTGATTGACGTGAGGTCTTCTCTAATTGTTTTGCCCGTTCCTTTCAGTTTCTTTTTAGATTTGAATAGTTCGTTCCGTTTGCGGTACGACACGAACTTCACTATTATCGGACGCGGCTTATCTGTACTTATCTTGCCTACCCTGTGAGTTCTGTCTATGTCCTCGTGCGTTAAATGTACTCCAATACTGTCAGCTAGCTCAATGACAATTTTGTCCGTGTCCTCACCACTCGATTCCCGCACCCCGAACACACGCAGTGATTGCCGCCGTTGATATTGTTCGAGAGCATCGGTTTTAGTTTCGAGCTGCTCCCTGAGGTCTGATATTGTCTTGTCTCTGGCTTCGAGCGCTTCCCTCATCTCCTCGATTACTTTCGTATTAAAATCTATCGTAGCTTTAAGTTGGTCTATAACGGCCCTGGCTACCTGGTCTTGTATGATGTTTGCTAGCGTGGCGAGTGTTTCCTTGTCTCTCAGAGCTTCCTGTAGGGCGCGCTTCAGTGGGCTGTCCGTTGTTACTACCTTTCCTTTCCCTGGCATGGCTGTTTACAAGAAGGATTATGTTCTTAATTACTTGTGATACACTTTGAACTGGCTGTTCGTAGCACGGTAGTTTTACTTATCACTTAGTTGAAAGTTCCACACGTAAATGCCGATCTTACACCTTCAAATCACTGATAAACCTGGAGACTGAAACACACGCTACTAAGCACTGGTCGCCATCACTGGCATATTCATATGCTACATACTGTTCGCTGGTGCCATCTCTTAGTGAAACCGGAAAAGACTTATGCATACACCTGATAGACCGTGGAGGCAGCTGCGAACATCAATTACTGGTACGCGAGTTAGAATCTTGATACTTTATACTCAGTTTCCCATGAAAACTTTCACTTCAGCAACTTTGATCAGCCAAACTCTTCGAAAAATCTAATAACGCCAAGCCAAACAACAATCAACAACAAGTAGTTTTTAAATCCTCTAATCTAATAAAATAAAGCACATTAGATACAAAAGCGCCCAACATGATGGCAAAATCCCTTTTCTTAATCTTCCATTGTAATTTGTCCACTGGTGTACTGTTCGTAGTCAGTTTCTGGAAATCTTTTACCACGCAAATTAGGTTTACATCGACCTTTCATTGGGCTGAGTGGCTCAGACGGTTGAGGCACTGGCCTTCTGACCCCAACTTGGCAGGTTCGATCCTGGCTCAGTCCGGTGGTATTTGAAGGTGCTCAAATACGTCAGCCTTGTGTCGGTAGATTTACTGGCACGTAAAAGAACTCCTGTGGGGCAAAATTCCAGCACTTCGGCATCTCCGAAGACCATAAAAGTAGTTAGTGGGATGTAAAGCCAATAACATTATTATTTATTTATTATTATTTACATATTTTACGCCCACATTGGAGCACTGAAATCAATACATTTGAGTTAATTTCTTCTTCTTCTTCTCCCAGAACTTTTTCATCCTCTCCGACCTGAACAACTAGGATGAACTTGTAGCACTTCATTCATCACCAATTCATACTTCATTAATCACCTTTCCAGATCACATCTGGAATTGTAAAGCCTGATCTTGGTCAGAAATGTTTCGATCGAAAGATCAGACAATCAATAACATTATTATTATTATTATTATTATTATTATTATTATTATTATTATTATTTACATTGACTTTTAAATATTATGTTGGAATCGAGAATATGGTTTCGAATGTAAGCATCGATTCTCAAAAGTTCTCAAATGCATTATACTCAGTTTTGCCCGTCACTAGTCGCTATCAAATTCGAAAGAAAAGAAAACCATCAAAACTTCAGAAATTATCGTTATTCGTGACCTTGAGCTTGGCCGGAAAATGCACTCGCTGCATAAGTCAGTACAAGTGGGAAATGATACTACTTTTTAAATGTAATATGCACAAATGAAATGACTGCAGTTTTCATGACTTTTTAACACAAAAACGTAAAATACTCAGTCTTATGTAGGACCAAAACAGTAATACGCAATCCCAAGACCTCCCAGGGCTTTATGTATGCAAGGTGCAACATCTGTTCTGGTCTCAACAACATAACTGTATGACAGTGGCCTCCACGGTATGCACTAGCCATGCGTCTTGGTGGGTGTGCTAAGTACCAACTGATGAGCCCAACTTAGCAGACGGGGGCGAAACATGGTAACCAGGAATGAGTTAGCAGGAAAATTCATAATGTCCAATAACTGACCATTTATATTGGTATTATAAATTTACTCATTCAGGACAAATATTTCAGGTTTGCTATGCCAATCAACATCTGTCATCTGATGGCCAAGCAGGCATCAATTTTTAGTAATGAGTCGATGTCTCTCATAATGCACTGGCACTGCCGGTGGCTCCATGTAGCCTACGCAGTGGCCTCCACGGTATGCACTAGCCATGTATCTTCGTGGGTGTGCTAAGTACCAACTGATGAGCCCAACTTAGCACACGGGGGCGAAACGCTGGCAACCAGGAATGAGTTAGCCGAAAAATTTATAATGTCCAAAAACGGACCATTTATATTGGTGTTATTTATTTACTCATTCGGGACAAATATTTCAGGTCCCTATGGGAATCAACATCTATGTCATCTGATGGCTAAGCAGGCATCATTTCTGGTAATGAGTCAATGTCTCTCATAATGCATTGGCACTGCCAGTGGCTCCATGTAGCCTACGCAGTGGCCTTCACGGTATGCATTAGCCATGCGTCTTGGTGGGTGTGCAAAGTACCAACTGATGAGCCCAATTTAGCACAGGGGGGCGAAACGCTGGCAACCAGGAATGAGTTAGCAGGAGAATTTATAACGTCCAATAACGGACCATTTATATTGGTAACAATCGTATACGATAATATTAAAATACTAGATTTGTGTTAACGAGCAGTATTGATTCCTGCCTGAAAGACCAGTGACTATACAGTGCCTTGTGGAAAGTGCTGAAATCCTGTTCGGTGATACAATTGAAAAAAATTAAAAATAAAAACATCTAACCCTGGACATAATGTGGACATTTTATAAATACAAGCATTTGAGGAAATTCATTCCCAACTTCAAGTAGAGCTGTCAACATTCACTCTGCCTCCTTCCAATTGTTATGGCCACACTCTGCTTTATGATTTCCGAGGATTCTCTAAACAATACCGCCCGAATGCGATGTTAAGATGGTCCCTTTTGCAAGTTCACCATCAATCGCTTTTCCCGTACGGTACTTGCTCTAATTATCGCAATGGTGGGGCGTTAACGCCAAGATCCATAAGTATGCCATAGCTGTCCTGTTGTGAGATACAGTTTCTTTAAAAACACTTGATCGAGGATTTAGCATTGATGGGACTGAAATTTCTGGATGGTTGATCTGGGAAACCGCTTCTTCGAGGGACATATAATGAGGGATTTTTACAACGCAACTTGATTAGGATGCTCGCGGGACTACATAATTTAAACGAATAATCCAGGAAAACATAGTTTCCGGGAATGGGTAATCAAGGTTCCATTGTAATCAGTATAGGTATAGTACATAAAAAAAATATAAGTTACTCAGAAAATTTGTAATGTGATGGTTCATTACGTGAATACTGATCACATTCTTGCTAGGCAACACTGCTTTCTGTATATAACCACGGTACTGAAGTATGCAAATTTTACATAGATCTAAATTAACAATGCATTTCTCAAACATGCTTATACAGCATATTATAGCAAAGCTTCATATTGTATTTAAGCTATCACATCCCCTCTGAAGTGACACAGGTGGTAGCGATTTTTGTTTCAAGAGGAAGTACATCTAGGTAACTGTTTGGAAGTTATCACACTACTGCCATTACAAGCAGTAAGGTCTAAACTATAACAGTGTCACGATATGAAAAAAGCCTATAATCCTGCTCTGAGCACTTCATGAGCCAGGTCTAAGTGTTCCATGGCAATATGTCTGGACAGGCTCTCCATCAAAATAACAACTGTGAAACACATTTCCAATCAGACCTGGATTGAGTGCAGAGTACTTGCTCTTCTATTTGGCTACCATGCCCTATAAGACACTGAGATGCACAAGACTTATTCAGTCACTTTTAAGAATGGCAGAGAGAGGCCAAGACATGAATATAAAACACAGATATATAGGATGGAATAGTTACAGAATGTAGAGATGGATAACACAGGTTGGGAAAGCATGAACTGCATCAAACCAGTCTATGGACTGATGGCCCAAACTAAATCAATTTTCCTAACCATTTGTATTGAAAAGTGGATCCATAAATCATGCCTAACATTAAGACTATTCTACAAATGAAATTTATTCAAAGGATGAATATTATCCCTAAATAATACAACAGTAATCTGAAATGCACTCACTGATTTCTTAAATCCTCAGCACAGTGTTCACAAGGATAAAACTGTGAAAATATACTAAAAAACTGTTTCATATTCTTTTTCTGCTCTGAAGAGGGGCTTTCTGGGTAGTAAGCTGCCATTGTATGAAGAAAACTCCATGTGTGCCGACCTGAAACATACCGTCAAACAAAGCAATTAGATTCAACGCCCAGTTTCTACATAGCAAAATGTTATACAGATTATATCCGCAACTAAGCACAACAGTGAACTATGCAGATATCCAGCAAATATGAAAACTTTCGTCAATGTGGGCAAAAACGAAGTTCCTGTGGTGCATTCAAATGATTTATAGATAAGGAATTTCCGAGTCATTTTTTCTTCCCTTGACTCTACATATAGAGTGTGTGTGCTCCGTCCACAGCCAGAAGGATGGTTGGATCCCCAACAGCTCCACCATTAGCTGTCATAGATGGCCTAGGCATCACTGAAGAGGCGTACTACGGAAACGAGGAGTGAGGTAGTTTACTGTTGCTTTCCTCACTAAGCCAGAAGTTGCTATTACATAATCAGTCTGCCAAGCCCACTGAAATGCATAAAACAACCGACATTATGAGCAACATTTTTACACCATTCATAGCACGGACTCGCTGCGTAAGGAATAGCATTACTAGCACTGCTCATACCTCAGTTACTTTCATATTATCAAAGCCAAGGTTCACAGACAGATCAATGAAAGTAACAAAATTGTTCTAGCCCATACCACAAAACATAGTGCACTATAAACACTAGGTCTTGCCAGCAAAGGCATCTACATATAGTATGTTCCCAGTGATGCAAATTACAGTAACCCCTAATTATTCAGCTCATCCACTAGAATCGAGAGGTAAAATATAGTGTAAGGGTACGTGTCATCATTAGGCAGATGATCTCAATGGTTACAATTTTAAATTGAATTAGTGCCACCATTTATGTACTTCAAGAGAAAATTACATAATCTAGCACATCTAAATGAACTGACCAAGATTTAAGCTCATGGTCTGATGAAGTAATGTTAGCTTTGAATCCCTACCATTCCCATCTTAAGCATGTAACTGAATGTACTTTATGTATCACTTGAATTAATCAAGAATGGAATGGTTTCGTACTCTCAGTTTGTTTCCACTTGTCATGTTGAACCATTTACTCATTATGAATTTGTAGATATGAAGAGAGCTCATCTCAAGGGATTTCAGTAGATATAAGGCAAGGTAAAAGCCATGAGAGCAGAATGTTGGTCTGCCATATAATCCAAGGGAGATTTTTAATCAGATGATTTAAGGATCAACAGTAGAATGTAGGTGTCTCCAAAAACCATCAAAAGTAGTTAGTGGTATGTAAAAACAATAACTATCAGTAGAACTGGAAGGGCCACAATTTAACAATATGTAGAACATACACCCTTTTATTCATAACTATTACTAATACTTAGGACCATTTACTAAACCATTCAGTCATTATCCAAGGCTAACCAACAAGGTATGTTCCCTGAATATTCCTTCAAGAAATGGCAATCGATATAAGAACCAGTACTGATGCCAAGCTTAAAAACAATTTTAACAAGTTGCTCAAACATTTTCACAGGAGTCACAGTCTGGATTCTTGTGTAGGCCTAATTATGTATTTTTGCTCTGTATCTGTCTGAAAACTTAAAATGTTTATGAATTAGGTTAGTATGATCATTATATTTAATTTTAATGCTACTGTATATATTTTAAATATTTCATACCATATTAGGCCTACATCTTCTTAGTCATTTGGGCCTTCTGAGGACCATGGGGCTCATATTATCTTTTCATCCACTTGGGCCTTCTGTTTTCTGCTCTTCTAGTACTCCATTTTCTGGCTGTGAGCCAGCTTTCTTTCCTCTGTCTGCTGGTTCCTGTATTCTTCCTTCTCATAAGTGACATTGGAAATCTTTGCTGGATAGCTAACCGAAACCATGGACGGTCATGTATCGACTCATGTCGGATTCCCAGTTGTTCCAGATCCGAATTGAACGAAGCGATCAACTTGTTCCTGGATGCCTTCCCTCTACCTGCCACAGCAAAAATCCTGTTGGTACGTCTACAGAGGTTCAAGCGGGTTAGGTGCCCATAGAAGATCAAACACCTTTTTCTTGTACAAGTAATGATGTCTTTCTGATGTTCGAATTCTGTAGGTGCCTCCCTCTTCTCTTATGGGTCCCAGTATTCTCCTCAGGATCTTCCTTTCTTTCGACTTCTAGTTTCCTCAGAGGGCCTTTTTAGGTCATCACGAGACACTCAAGAGGCACAGAGATCAGGTGGTTTTACTACCACATTATAGTGCCCCAGTTTGAGGCTCTTGGAGAGGTACTTTGATGCGTAGATGCTTCAGCAACAGTGGTAAGCCATCTCAAACTTGGTGCACCTGGTGTCTATGGCTAGGTTCTCACTCTGGTTTGCAGATATCCACTGTTCTCGGTACATGACCGCCAGCACCTTTCTGATGCTGGTGTCTTCTAGTGGTATTGTGGTAGGGACTTCCATGATATTGGTCATGAATTCAGTCTTCCTGATGTTGATCTTCAAGCCAGCCCTAGCTGCTACAATATGAAGGTGGTGGGTGGCCTCCTCTATCTGTTAGTATGGTGAAATAGTCAGCAAACGCTAGGCATGAGACATTAAGATTGTCTTTCTTGTACCCTAGCTTCAAGTCCTGCTCCTGATGGTAATAGTGCTGTCCATTCCATTACGATCTTCTCCACGATGCAGTTGTGGAGCATGCAAGAGTGTCCATATCTCTGCCTGACTCCTGTGCTGAGGCGGAGAAGCTCTCAGATAGTTCACCTCTGAACTTGACTTTAGAAGTGGTGTCTTTCAAGGTGGCCTCGACTAATTTTAAGGTCTTCTCATCAAGATCAAGTTCCTGCAGGGTGAAGAAAAGGGTCTCTCCGTCCACCGAGTCATATGCTTTCTGAAAATCTACTAAGACAACTACCCAGGGATGTCTACTTCGACACTTATAGGTAATGATGGTCTTGAGATTTTGAATCTGCTCTGGGCAAGATCTATTAGCCTGGAAGCAGGCCTGATATTCACCTAATTGAGAGTGTTGCTGGCTGGTAACTCTGGCTAACAGGGCTGCAGAAAAAATCTTGTAAGTGACCTGTAATAATGAGATACCTCTGTAATTACGGAGGTCTGTCTTGCTTCCCTTCTTGCAGAGTGTGTGTATCACAGCTGAAATCAATCCTTCCGATAAGGTCTCTGTTGTCCATATATCTTTTCAGATCTAGTGGATGCTCTCAGGGACTGTTCGTCTGTGTATTTCCACATCTCTGCCACTATACTGACCCCGTCAAATCTGGTTAATTTAAAGCACAAATCTACAAGCTAGTCTCAAGTATTTTATTAGAAAACAAGGGTGAGATTCTGTCATCAGCGAGCTGTTTCGGTGTGTATAAACTGGATTGACAAGTTCGCAGCAAGAGCAAAGTATTGATCGCCAGACACGTCGATCAAAGCAGAGGGAAGGTCATGTGGCCAACAGGTTTCTCGAGGAATGCTCCGCGCATGTGCGGAAGAGCGATTACCTCTACATAGTTCCAGAATAGTCTCAGCCACTTACAAACCAGTAACCTTCCTCAAAAGCGGCACACCCCCGAGCTGAAACTGTAAGACTTCGAGCACACATTTTCTTATTCCCTTATAACTTCGTCGTTCAGACAGCTGATTTCAACCTGGACTACGTCTTATTTAGCGAGGCTAAATTCTTACAGACAGCAGCCTACGTTGCTATCTTAACTTGCAATAGCTGAACATTACCGTGTGGTGTATTTCAAGCTTCAAATATAAGTTAAGTGTAATATTCAATGCTTCACTACAGTTTTGAATGGGTTGTGCACTCTTTAATACTGATTGTGTTAGTTACAGCTAAAATTCAACCTGCAAGAGGAGAAGATTCAATTCATCGGCTATCGCTGTCAACCTCAAGATGTATCCAGCTATATCAAGAGGAACATCACTTTCATCGTGGGATGTCAACTCCTGTGCCATCATGAATTGCTAAACATGTAAGGCGATTCTAGCATTGGGAAGGTGCACGTGATGGAGCCGCTGGAACGGTGAAGACGTCGACCAGGAATCGAACCTCATCATAAAATTTGAGTGCTATTTTATTGTAATACCTCTATCAATCTGTGTAGAAACTAGATGATCTTTCTTCTCTAGCAAGTAGTTCTATTAAAATTTGCAGTATTTAGATATATTTTCAAACTTCCATTCTTGATGGTGGCAAGTTACATTAGTTACATGTGTGAACGATATTTTGTACTCTGAGTAGTTGAATGTAGTTGATCTTCTGAATGATTTTTCAGTTGCAGATCTATACTTAAAAATAATTGACCTCCCGTTTAATATTTGATTTAGACTAGGATTTGATATTTTGAGGTACTGTGATTCCAGTGATTAGAGTTAACCGAGTTTCATCTGTGCATCGTCCAATAATTCTTTAGAATTGTGTCATCTGTTTTCAAGTTAATTTTGAGATTGCTGATAGATGTATTAATAATAATAATAAATAATAAGTTTAAATTACAAGATCAGGTTAAACATTGATTTAACAGTCGTAAGCCATAAATAGTGATGGATTATTCTTCAATAAATTATTTAATGTGCTCTATAATTTGGAGCACATTTTGGGCACATTTTTAATGTGTAAGAATAAAAATAATTAAGCGAGGCTCACCGACCACGTGCTAGTGATTTGAGATGACTGACCTGATGGTAATTATTGTTTTCTATCAGATCTTCAAATAATACTCTAAAATTAGGACTGATGATGATGGTGATGATGCTTGTTGTTTAAAGAGACTTAACATCGAGGTCATCAGCCCCTAATGGTACGAAATGAGACGAAATGGAATGACAAATTAAAAGTCCAAAATCCTCCACTGACGAGAATTCAAAACGTGAGAACAATGAATGAATGGATGGATATGAATTTTAAACAATCAGTGGATGCAACCCGCAATGCCTTACATTCACTGAAACTGACGTATTACTGACCAAGGGACTGCTGCTATTAGCATAACACTGAATCGATGATGCTTGCAGCCTAAAGGGGGTCCAAAATCCAAGTTATTGGTCCCTCATAACGGTACTTACCGCTAGGAAAGTAAAACCATGGTATTTGTCATGTTGAAAGTAGCAGAGACTCGCGGTATTCCACACATTATGGTACTACTCACAGGTTATGATATTCGACATATACTACAGACCTATGGTGTTTCTCACATTGTGATGCCATTTACAGGCAAAGCAAACCTATGGTGTTCATCACATAACATTACTAACCACAGGGACCTGCACTATCCTGTGGTGTTCCTCATATAGTGGGTACTAATCATAGGCAATGCAGAACCATGGTAGCTATCATCCAATGGTCTTCTTCATACGGTGGTACTAATCACAGGTACTGCAAAAGCCGACCGGACGGTGCTCCTGTGTGCTACTAATTACAAACCTATTTGGCACCTAATATAGTGTTACTACGCACAAGTAAAAGCGACCCATGGTGTTCCCTGCGTGGTGGTATTAATCACAAGTAGTTTCATGGTTCTAATACAATCATCCCTTGGTCGCCCCTTAAGACAGCCAGGGGATACCGTGGGTTTATTCTTTGTCTGCGTCCCCCACCCAAAGGGGGTTGTGTGTTTGGTCCGCGAGAGGTATTTTATTTCCCTCAAGTCCGCCGGCAAGCCGGTTAGGACCCCCCCATCCGCCACCTGGGACACGTCACGTGGGAGTATCACCTCTCCCCCTGCTACGCCAGCGTAGTAGGTATGTAAATTAGAACGAATCGGCGTCGTACGTGAATAATTCACTCTGTAAAAGTGATACTCTAATTCAATCACATACCACATGCTAAATCAAGTGTGTTTAATTAACCTCTGGTCATCCATGCGATTTCACTGACCTGACCATGTGTAAAAATCATGCAATGATAAAAATATGCCCAGGATTTGACTGTAAATAATGTACATAAATTTTCGTGTAACCATGGTGTGAATGATTTGTGTGAATGTGGTAGTTCGCAATATTTTCTAACGTCAATTGTGAATGTGTTTTAATCTGGTCATGTGTTCTTCACAGTGATCCAGATTATTTCAGCGTTGCCTTTTGTCGATTTGTTGGTTCTGTATTTAATGAAATATTATTGAAGTTATAGTAACGTAATGACAAGATTTTGGTTTTCTTTTCTTTTTGAATTTAATTCAGATGAATAAAATCATTAAGTTTAAAGGCAAAGGCAAGGATTTAAAATAATGAACGATTTATTTATTTATTTATTCATTCACAAAGCACAAGATACAGCTACACTGAGCAAATTTCACTTGCACTGTCAACAGACTGTTTAACAAACTTAAACTTTCATAATAAAATATAACAAACATAACAAAATATAACAAGATCAGGTACACAGCCTACTAATAACTGTCCAATTAAAATTGAAATAATTGATAAGGAGATTCCACCTATTCAATACCAAAAAATAAGAAATGTAGTGAATTACATTCTCATTTAATAATAATTAGAAATGGTACCGATTTCGACCCTAGTCCAGGTCATCATCAGCCGATTAAGAAATGGAAAACAATGCATAGGATCAGTAGAAGAGGCAATATGAAAAGGAAATGAACAGGGGTAGACACTGCAAAACTTAGAAGAAGTAAAATACAAGTCATTTAAAAGAAAGATAGTGCGCAATTCTCTTAGCGGCAGCAAGGTACACGCAGCGCTAGGCAAAGTTCCACAATGATTACGAATAGCGGAGAACTGTTCAAAGCCAGTTATTTAAACACTGTTAGGCATAAAGTCACATCACAGACGAACACATACAAAGGTCCATATTCATGTAGGAGTTGAAGACGAGCAGATTTATTGAAGCAACTTGCCAGCTCCCGATGATCAGCGCGACACATTCAATATCAGGCACTGTGGTTTCAAACGCCAAAGTAAAATGGAGAATAGCTTGACGACCCAGTTATTTTCCTTGATTGCGGGAGAGTAAGTATATAGATAAATATAATACAATTCAATATAATTGAGTAAGTAAATGTGCTTCTATAGAATTCTTAGAACAGTTGACGGGAAAAAAACACTGTTTACTCTCCCGCAACCAAGTAAAATAACTGGATCGTCAAGCTATTCTCCATTTTACTTTGGCGTTTGAAACCACAGTGCCTGATATTGAATGTGTCGCGCTAATCATCGGGAGCTGGCAAGTTGCTTCAATAAATCTGCTCGTCTTCAACTCCTACACGAATATGGACCTTTGTATGTGTTCGTCTGTGATGTGACTTTATGCCTAACAGTGTTTAAATAACTGGCTTTGAACAGTTCTCCGCTATTCGTAATCATTGTGGAACTTTGCCTAGCGCTGCGTGTACCTTGCTGCCACTAAGAGAATTGCGCACTATCTTTCTTTTGAATGACTTGTATTTTACTTCTAAGTTTTACAGTGTCTACCCCTGTTCATTTCCTTTTCATATTGCCTCTTCTACTGATCCTATGCATTGTTTTCCATTTCTTAATCGGCTGATGATGACCTGGACTAGGGTCGAAACCGGTACCATTTCTAATTATTATTAAATGAGAATGTAATTCACTACATTTCTTATTTTTTGGTATTGAATAGGTGGAATCTCCTTATCAATTATTTCAATTTTAATTGTTATATTCTTCAATTCGGAACAATGAAATTTTTAACTTTAAATAACTGTCCAAATCGAAAACCATGAGAATGTCCATGTTCATAGCCAAGTCGTCTGTGATTAGATAATAATTGGGGGAGATCTAAACTTGCCTGAAATTGAATGGAATGGCGCTGCAAGTGAAGCCCATGAACAGAAACTGTCAAATAAGTTAATTTGGGAGGGAGGATATACACAAGTAGTACAAGAACCGACACATCTCAATAACTTACTAGATGTATTCTTGGTTAAACCATGGGAAATTGTTGATAAAACTGAGGTAATTGAAGGAATAGGTGACCATAAGGCTGTAATAATGGATGTAGGACTGGTACCAAAAAGGCTTAATAAGAGGGACACACAAGACAAGAAATTTTACAGAAAAACTGAAGTTTATGAATTTGGGACTTACCTTAAATCACAATTCAGTTGTTGGATAAGTGAAGGGAGTAATGTGGATACACTTTGGGCCAAATTTAAAGGAATCATTTGGGAAGGAGAGAAGAGATTTGTACCTGTTAAGAAATAAGAAAATTAAAAAGAAAATGTAGAATAGTAAACAGGAAAATCAAAGAGGGTAGGGAGAGTAGAGAAACTAGAAAACAGCTAATGAAGGAACTGAATAGAGTGAAAAAGGAAGCAAAGGAGAAATATATGAATGGCAAATCTCAAGAGGGTAATGACCACAAAGGGAAAAGCTGTATTCATATATCAGGAATCAAAAAGGAAAAGAAATCCAAATTCCTACAATGGTGGGAGAAGGGGGTGAACACTATTTAACAGATACTGAGAAAGCAAACCTATTTAGTAGGGATTTCAGAGATTCAGTAGAAGATTGTCAGGAGTTGGAAACCGAAACGGAAGATAGAGAGGGAGAGACACATAGGGAAACAAGAAGCTTCTCATTCACAAATGAAGATATTTTCAGAGAAATCCAACTGCTTCAGCAAGGAAAAGCAGCAGGAAGTGATCAAATTACTGGGGAGGTATTAAAGACAATGGGGTGGTACATAGTGCCTTATTTAAAATTTCTCTTTGACTATGTCATAAATAATAGTGTAATACCAAAGGAATGGAAGGAATCTATAATAATACCAATTTATAAAGGAAAGGGTGATAAAAGGAAACCAGAGAACTACAGACCAATCAGCCTGACCAGTACAGTTTGTAAAATACTGGAGAGTTTAATATCAAAGTACATCAGAGGGATATGTGATGATAAAAATTGGTTCATGAGAAGCCAGTATGGATTTAGAAAGAAATTTTCTTGTGAGGCACAACTGGTGGGATTTCAGCAGGACATATCAGATCAATTGGATTCAGGAGGCCAGTTATATTGCATAGCCATAGATCTTTCCAAAGCCTTTGATAGAGTGGAACATGGAATATTATTAAAGAAATTGGAGGGAATAGGATTGGACGTAAGGGTTACACGTTGGATAAAAACATTTCTAAATTCAAGGGTTCAGAAAGTCAAAGTAGGAAATAATGTATCGCAGGAAGAGAAAGTTTGGAAGGGAATTGCACAGGGTAGTATAATCAGTCCGTTACTTTTCTTAATATATGCAAATGATTTAGGGAATAATATAACATCAAAAATAATATTGTATGCAGATGACATAATTGTTTATGGGGAAATAAATAACATTGAGGATTGTTCAGAATTACAAAGGGACCTTGAGAGTATCCAACAATGAGTTTAAGAAAATAATATGAAGGTTAATGGATGCAAATCAATGGTTATAACACTTAGAAACAGGAGTTTTAAAACTGAATTTGAATATACTTTGGATGAGGTAGTTATCCCAAAAGATGGCAAGTGCAAATACTTAGGTGTGAGATTTGAAAGTAATTTGCACTGGAAGGGTCATGTGGATGATATTGTTGGGAAAGCATACAGATCGTTACATTTCATAATGAGGCTATTTAAAGGATGCAACAAAGAATTAAAAGAGAAAAGTTACTTAAGTATGGTTCGTCCATTATTGGAATAGGGAAACAGTGTTTGGGATCCTCACCAAGAATACCTAATAAAAGAAATAGATAGTGTGCAGAGGAAAGCAGCATGATTTGTAACAGGGGATTTCAGGAGAAAGAGTAGTGTATCAGAAATGTTAAAGGAACTTGGGTGGGAAACTAAGTAAGAGAAGGGAGAAAACTAGACTTATAGGATTACATAGAGCCTATACAGGAGAAGAAGCATGGGGAGATATCCGTGAGAGGCTTCAGTTGGAAAATAATTATATCGACAGGACTGACCACAAGTATAAAATTAGAAGGAATTTTAGCAGAAGTGATTGGGGTAAATTTTCATTCATTGGGAAGAGCGTGAAGGAGTGGAACAGTTTACCAGGGGTAGTGTTTGATCCTTTTCCAAAATCTGTACAGATATTCAGGAAGAGAATAAACAGCAACATAGAAAATAAATGAAATGTTAGAGGGCATTCGACCAGTGCAGGTTACTGTAAATTAAAAAATGTGTGTGAATAAATTAATTCCATCCCCTTGTCTAAGGAGATTGGACAGCCAAAGAAGGTACTGCCTGTAGGGGTGAAGTACAGTGGGGACTTCGAGGGCCCTGGGACCGCTACAGTAGCTGTGAAGGCCCTTCAGGAACACTCGAAAAGTGGTGGTAAAAGGGGCTCTGGTTAAGATGCAGAAGGTCGTTATGCCAATCAGGTTCCAAAATGGGTAAAAAATAAATAAGTAAATGCAATGTAAATTTTAATCTTATACCAGTTGTGTAGTATTATTTGAAGTAATTCCACATACTGTATATGAGTTGACTATGTTTGTAAGACCATGTTTTGTAAACAATATAAATTTATTAAGGATGAGCTGTGCGTTTAATAGAAAAAAATGTTAGCGTAAATTGTATAATATTGTATTCTAGGACAATTTTCTTCTCTTGTTAATTTAAAATTTAGTGCTTGACAATAATGTATTTTAGTGTACCATTTGCCACCGAGGTAGACACCTCATTTGTAAATAAAGAGATTTTGATTTGATTTTGATGTATGCTCTGTTACAAGATCGGAATGACAGTGAGCAAGTTCTTCCGTTAAGTGAAGTGAAATCTAAAATGTGATTGACCATGCTGCGATGTACTGCAAAACCTGTGCCTATGAGTAAGACTGTACTCAGCACTTTCACCTGGTTTGACCTTACAGATCCTACAAGCCTTGACTCAATGGCATCTTCATCTGGAAACCGGCTGGAGCACTACTATCTTGATGTTGTATTTGCCTACATTTTTAAAAAATAGTCACAGATTTCTATATTACATCAGCATCTATGGCAAATTAATAATTAAATGCACTAGATTATGAAAAAATATAAAATACTGTAATATTATTTCAGTTTCTGATTTTAATTGAAAGTTTTCAGTACATAAATGAGATACATATTCCTGCCTTCACGATGCACCAACCACTCAGGTATAACCTGATATTTCTCAGCTTATCCTTTCATATTGGACTTCTTAATTAGTTCTGGAAAGCATAGGTGACTGTCAGGTTTCAATACATAATTGGCTCATCGCTCTACCATCTTAACTTTGTTATCTTTTGCCAGATGGCTTTACTAGAAAGGGGAAATATCAAAGTGTGTAGGGTACTTCCTCACTCTACCACCTGAAGGGAGCTTATTATTTCAGCAATTTTTAAAATGAGGCAGGCAGAGATTTGGAAGGGAGAGATAAGGGTCATATTTTGATCTCTGGTATTTACAGTAAGCAGTAGGAAATGGCATTCTGAAGTACTTTCAGGAACCGAGAACATTATGTTTCGTCCTGGACAGTAGCTCAGTTCTATAGGTAGTATATCAGGCTTACAGTAAACAGTATCTCAATCCGGATGCCTCCAGACTGACTTTTAGCTATAAAATTTCGATCCTGGATAACTATGGACGATGCCTTTCCTGTTTTCTTTTTTTTTACAATTTGCTTTACGTTGCACTGACACATATAGGTCTCATAACGATGACGGGATAGGAAAGGGGTAGGAGTGGGAAGGAACCGTGGACTTAATTAAGGTACAGTCCCAGCATTTGCCTGGTGTGAAAATGAGAAACCACAGAAAACCATCTTCAGGGCTGCCGATAGCAGAGTTTGAACCCACTATCTCCCAAATGCAAGTTGATGCCTTTACTATCAATGGAAAAGTGGTGTTGTGTCAAGTGTGTGCCCAAAAAAAAAAAAAAAAAAAAAAAAAATTGGCTCAACAAAGAAATGCCAATTAGAACAGCACACATGAAATGTGCTTCATAACAAAAATAAGCAGTTGCATTCAGTAACAAAGCAGACCTTACTAACACAAACGCAGAAAGATTCTTCTCGAAGCGAGTTTCATAATGATGTGTGAAGTGCAAGAAACATACCATGGCTAGGGGTGTGATTTTCTGGTGTTTATTTTCTTCAATTTCAGTGCTTATTTTACAGTAATTTTGGTGCTTATTTCGTGGAAATACCAGTTATAACACAACAAATTGTATTATGCAAAGCATATATTACAATAACAAAACATGCTCACTAACCTTTATTATTGCATCTTAAATACTGTATAATCCTGAATACCACCCGCACTTTTTTTTTACAGAAATATTCCTCCTTAAATTCAGGTGCAGGTCATATTTAAGCCTTTCGTATCGTGGTCTCATAATGCATTATTCCGAAGATGTGTCAACAGCAGTTTCATGTCACATAGCTTGGCAACGAATGAAATCTCGTTCCGCCCCTCACTTCTGTGTTACCGAAACCACATGGTGTAGCACTGATTAATACTTTGTGTTCTGAGTGAAAAAAAAATCAGTGGTAACAAGTGATGAATTCAGAAATGTGTTTACAGTCATTTACTGTGAGTGAGAAACTTAAAATGTGTAATGGAAGCTGAAACTATCGGAAATCGTGCCGCCAGCAGAAAAAATTATATTGATGAATCATGTATTCACAATTGGAGGAAGACGAAAGAAATGTTATTAAAAAGTAGCGGTGATAGAACTTTCCGAGAGCAGAGTCCACAGTTTCCTGAAATTGAAGAATGGCTTCATAAATGTGTGACAAAGACGTGAACTAGGTTATGGTGTATCGACTGAAATGTGTCAACCAAAATCATTAGAGATTGCAAAGGAACTTAACAAGCAGGGTTTTACTGGGAGCCATGAGTGGACAGGGAACTTTTATCGAACAAACGATTGTGTATGCGAAGTAGTACTTCTATTTCTCAACATCTCCCTGTTGCCTACAAAGAAAAGTTGATGGCCTTTCATCGCCACATTATTCGTTAATACTCATTCAGGACAAATATTTTAGGTTCCCTATGGGAATCAACATCTACAACATTATTCGTTTGCAGAAGCAAAGTTCCTATTTGCTTTCTCAAAGTGGGAATTCTGATCAGATGCCCATTTATTCTGAAATGCCACTAAACAATAAATATGGTTCACATTATGGGCTCTAAAAGCATTACTATCAAGACAAGTGGAGAAGAAAAGCAACGTTGCATGGTAATTTTCTGCACGTTAGCCGACTGAAGCAAACTTCCTCCATGTGGTTCTGAAAAGAAACACACTTCCGATAGGAAATATGCCATCTGGTATTTTTGTTTGAACCCAAGAATCCAGCTGTATGGACAGTGTGCTAATCAAGGACTAGGTGAAGTGTGTTTGGCAACATCGCCTGGAAACTTTATTACAGAAGAAGAACTTGCCTGTGCTCGACAGTTCTCACAGGTGTACTATAGACGGCATAAAGGAATTGATAAGTAAAGGAAAAACTTACCTGGCAATAATTCCAGAAGGGCTGACCTCTATGCTACAGTCATTGGATGTTTGTGTGAACCAGCCTTTCAAAGCTGCATTAAAATAGCTAACACTGATTAACGTAACATTTGAGTTGAAAAATGAAGCTATATAACAGTCTCACAATTTATATTTCCCCATAAAACACGACCTTAAGATGGAGACATCTTGAGTAAGCATATTTAGCTTACTGTAATGGCACAGGCGCAGCTGTCTCCAGAATTCATAATAAAGAAAGAACAGCTGGTGTTTGGAGGACGAAGGCTTGAGTCCGAGAGGTTCACCTAGCTTCAATAGGTCTAGTGAACAGCTACCTGATACGTAGTGTTGACTACATGCCATCCAACCTTGGCAAAGGAAGGCACCACCAATAAGTAGCTAAGACTAATATGTGTGGTGCAAGAGTTTTCAAAATTTTCACGAGTTCATTTGACACAAACTCAAAGCCGAGATATTGGTCGTACACTGCAAACATCATAGTAAAAACTCTCTGGAAGTATAACTTGAAAAATTAAATTCACACATAATGTGGGGATCACACAAAAAAATTTCTAGACTTACTAAGTTAATATCAGCATTATAAATTCAATATACAGAACTGTTACCTAATTTATCTTTATCCAGTGGACAATTCTTACGAGGCTTATGCTGCTGCTCCTTTTCGGAAGAGACCTAAAAGAATACCAAACAAAAGAAATATTTAAAAAATCACAGGTATTACAACTGAACATATATATGTCAGAACATCTTGTGAAATCATGTCTACTAAATACACCAACAGATGGAATGAGAGCACAAGTCAAACACCTGAAGTTACAAGAATATTTATTACCTGGCACTTTTACATTACTTTTCCCCCTTGTACCTACAGTATCAATGACCCAATGATGCTTCTCAATACAATTCCTTTTATTTCTTTGCAATCTTCCCATATTTTCGTAATTTAAATAATTCTGAATAAAAGAAAAATTGCCCCTTTTCTTGGTTTTTGTTAAACCAATTTATTGTCCAAAGTCCTGAGCCACTGAACCTAGTGTCAGA
Organism: Anabrus simplex; assembly: GCF_040414725.1. Lineage (NCBI taxonomy): Eukaryota > Metazoa > Arthropoda > Insecta > Orthoptera > Tettigoniidae > Anabrus > Anabrus simplex. Next base: position 35,029,452 of record NC_090268.1, read on the forward strand.
TGAGATACTTTCGGGCTGTAGATGATTCTTAACCGGAGAATAAAAGATAATGTGAAATCTTGAATTGTACAATTTTTATACAAAAAATTAAATCTTTTACATACAAAGATTCTAGAATAATCTTCCAATATTTCAGGGGTCAACATAATGTTAATGGTTTTATGTCCCACTAACTACTTTCACAGTACTTAATCATAAGGTTCGAAATGTTCCAATATAAATTTCCATTACAGAAAATATTTCCTTATTATTATAATTAATCATATTTTTCTGGCAAACAGACCTATTAATGCTTTTTTACTGATCTCTAAGGAAGCGTTTCTCATGACGCGCAGCTTTAAATCTACTCTCTCCATAGTTGACTATCGGTACTGTAAACCGAGTATCTTAAAAACAGAAGATGCAAATCTTCACCATATATCAGTAAAGATAAGAGTAGGCTATTAATAAGGGCATACCACATTCTGAATGCTTTAGGGGAATGCACAATAAATCACCAAACTGGGAATAGCAACATTGCTTACTACATATTTTGGAGTGCTGGTGGTAATTGTTTTAATAGGACGTACAACCATCAAGTAAACCATCCTCTGACACAAGTGGAAACAATGCAGGGCTCAGCTAAGGGTCCCTTGGACGCCAAACCACACTCCGAAGTTAAGAGCCCCTTATGCCACTTCGATGCCAAACCACACTCCGAAGGTAAGAGCCCCTTAGGCGGTGGTGATGATTATTGCTTTAAGAGGGAGTAGCCTACAACTAGGCGACCATCCCCTATTAACACTAATCAGAGAGAAATGAAGATATCAGCCAAAGAAAGACAAGGGCCACAAAGGGCGAGAAAATTAAAGAGTCCCTAGCCCTCGAATCCTCTTATAGCCTCGGGGTCGGAAAAGAACAAGAGTTGACCATCGGAGGTTGGATATGAGATTAAAATTTGCCTGGCACAAGTGGAAGCAATGCCAGGACTCAGCTAAGAGCCCTGTGGTTGCCAATCCATGCTACCAAACTGAGAGCTTCTGGGGGCCCTTTCAGACACTTCTTACGAAAAGCAGGGGATACCACTGGTGGTGTTCTACTACCTCCACCTCTCCACAGGGACTTTTATGACAGGTGGGGGATACCGTGGACCTTATTCTACTGTCCTCACCCATAAGGGGATACATATTTTAGAGGAGGTGGTAGTGATTATTGTTTAAGAAGAAGTACAACTGGGCACACACTATACACACTAATTAGGAGGAAAAATGGAAGGGATCTGACTCTTCGAAAAATGAAGGTACTGGTATCGGTCAAAGGAAGACAAGGGCCACAAAAGGCATGAAAATGAAAAACTCCTCTAATTCTGTAGGTAACAAGGAAATGCTTCAAGAATTGCAGATACTGCATTCTCCTTCAAAACAAATTTCTTCATGGACCGATCAAACAATACCGGTTTGAAATGTGCTGAATATGTTCTAATGGCCTTAATACACCCTGCTCTTCTTTCTTCATGAACAGGAAACCTCAGAAAAAAATTGGCGATAAACAACAAGTCTAACCTAAAAATTCTTACAAAAAGTGGACGGTGCTTCTGAGACTCCGAAATACTAGCTCAATAACAAAGGAGGTAATATAATATACTGTACTACTTATTACAAGCCATACTTAGAATCTTAACCGTGAAATTTTATTCCAGGAATATATTTGGATTTCCGATTCGTGCAACCGTATGCACAACACGACATTGTAAAAGCTACAACATCAACTAAATATGAGTATCACTTTTACATTTTAGCGTGTCGTACAGTGTTTGAATCTCAAAATTCCTACAATTACAATTTGCGTTCACCATATTCATTTCGATGAGCTGTGCCAGATTTCACTATCGTATCAAAAAATAGCATGTGTTCTCATGTCTATTTACGACCATGCCCCCCTATGTAGACCACTGTCATTGAGCTTCACTTTCAGAGCTCCAAGGCATCTCCCTGTATTCTTTACTCCCTGGGTAAAAGAGTCTACTGCCAACCTTCTTCACAGGCAGCATTCTGCATCATCACAAAGATGTATCTATATATTTTCGTGTGGTTATATCCAGCCGGGTGCAGTCCTTGTAAGGCAGACCCTCACATCTGCCATGTGTACGTAACTGCGTGTTATTGTGGTGGAGGATAGTGTTATGTATGGTTTGTGAGTTGCAGGGATGTTGGCAGCAACACAAACACCCAGCCCCCGGGCCAAGGGAATTAACCATTTAAGGTTAAAATCTCCAACCCGGCCGGGAATGGAACCAGAGATCCACTGAACCAAAGGCCAGCGCACTAACCATTTAGCCATGGAGCCGGACAAGATGCAACTGTGCCTATGGAAAGAAACATGCTGGTCTGTCATGGAATTAGTCTGGGAGACAGGTATTTCAGAGTGGTTAGGCCACTGAATTTTATGGCAGGACTTTAATGTGCAGAAGAATGCAGCCAAGAGAATGTCATGTTGCATAACTGAGGTGGAGACTATGGGATATTCCATATCAATCTCCAGCAGAAATTTTACTGCAATGGAAATGGCATGCTGGGTGATATCAATGTGATATCTGAAACACACAAACCTGACCCTAAGTGACAGTGCAATGAACGGCACCATCCTGGATTACAACGGCCACACGAGGTTGAACAAAATCTGTCACCCACAAACCAGACAATCATTTTAGCACTCCAGTTCATGAGCTACATGCTGTAACTGAATAGTATTATTCACCATATCTGCAATACCTCTTTCATTATGCAGTAAAGGAGGTAAGTCCATAAGTTTGTGCACCATTATAAACTTACATGGTAACTTTTGACCTCTCTAAACAGAGACGTTCATTACAGCATTTGGGATGGGATATCTTGCCATACCCTCCCTATTCACCTAACTGTAGTCTATGTGACCCTGCTCTTCCTAAAGTGAAGCAGCTGTTCATAACAATAATAATAATAATAATAATAATAATAATAATAATAATAATAATAATAATAATAATAATAATAATAATAATAATAATTGTACCGGGTGGTACACCCCCACGCCGCTAAGTCAAACCTTGCGCCAGTTGAAACTCCTCTACTGGAGGAAGCCTGAACTTTATCTACTGTGTTAATTTTCAAGTTTCTCAGAAGATGTCACTACTTGGAAATTTTGAAGTTTCTGAACGGGGTCGTTTTCGATGTATTTTTGTTTTGCCTGTAGTAAGGAGTGTGGACATTCTCTTCCAGATGGCACTACTGAAGAAATACAATTATGCACCCTGGTGCGAAGTGAAAGAACTATGTTTTTGAAGAAATTTGGTGTTCATAAGTTTGTTCTTTGTTAAATTTCTTTCAGTCATTGTTTAAGTTGGCAATATTAACCCTTTCTTTCCCCTTGTTTTGAATTTACCAATCCCGAATTTCTCAAATTAATTTTCCACCAATAATGTGTTTCTTCTTCATCTTGTGTAGGGGTTTTCTTGGTTAGCCAATAAAATTCTTGTGGGAGGGTGTTCTCATTCTTGAAACGCCTCGAACTTTCCGCGAGAGTATATAAACTGCTGATTTTCGGGTCTCTGGGCCACTTCAGTAACATCTTTCAGTGTGTAAAGTACGTAACAGGGGGCGGGAAGCGCCTCTTTCTTCGGGCAGCAGTTCAACCACAAGGTAATGGCCGTTTAATAAATTCTTTTCTTGTCGGCTCAGCAGTTTAACTCTCGGGGCAGGTCCGAAGCCTTTCCACCATGTAACTTTTCCCCTAAAATGTAAAGACACTTAGTATATATTCTATCTTTTAAACTACAAATTGGGATAGAGAGTGCTTAACCCTCTCGAGCTCCCACTCATATTGCTTTGAGGTGAACTTATTTTTCTCAACCGTTTCTTCCAGTCTAGCGTAATGTAAATTGTCTTCTCATATAAGTCACCTCTTTAGTATGGGATTAGCCCTTGCATTAACGGCCTAGTGCCAAGTAGGTTTTACACAAAATGTATTAGGAGTGCAGCTTCGCCTCCTCTCAAATTGGTATCGTCGAGGCCATGTAATATTTCTGTTTCTTCACTTAATAGGCCTCAGTAGGTTGGGTATCTTTTACCCCTGTGTCTATGTCCTTGGAGGACAGCTTGAAAGTTGAGTTTGGTGTGGCCTTTGATAGGCTTAAACTTTGAGAGCGGATCGCTCTTTTGAAATTGATTTTGGGTGCCTCGAGGAGGCTTTACCTTGTAATTGGGAGCAAGTGATTCTGAACATGATTGGGGTCTTCTGCCCCTTTGTCGAATCTTGTTTTTTTTTGGGGGTAAAGTTGGGCTAATTGCTCAAGAATTGTGAGTCCGGGGCTCGAAGCCCAAATCTTGTGAATACTGTAATTGTACATTTGTTACCTTGCTACTCTGTACCTGCCATTCTTGTTATTTCTTGATTTTGCTAAGAAAATATAACCTTGTTAAATGTTATCTTAACTTTAATTTCGTATTCTGAGACCTGTTCACCCCCGCACCTTCTTTCACCTCTGCTGTTCCACAGATACCTCGGAACAATAATAATAATAATAATAATAATAATAATAATAATAAACATTGTACAGAATCAGCTACAGGCATTTTGAGCTGACACCACCATTTAGGCTAACTGTAAGTCAATTTCAACATCCCATTTTACTCAACTGGAACTCTGTTGGGCAGCCTACAACCGAATTTAATTAATCTTGTCGGATAAACGCAGAATGTGTCACGAGAGATCCATCACATGCCAACAACATGAAGTGCAAAAGGAAACTTTTTCTGCCCTTACAAAAACAACCAATTCTGCCAGGCTTGAAACTGCGATTTTGCGGGTCCATAACTGCAGTTCAGCATGAGGTAATACACATTAATGAATCTCAGGAGACCAATGGTATTCTCCACCCTCCTCATCAAAGGCAAAGAACAGTGGGCAAAATGAGTCTACTTTGAAAAATGATAAAGAGTTTGTAGCCTATTTGAATAAAACAATGATTTCAAACATGTTTGTTACTTTCATCCTCTCATCCTTGGATTCCTGCATGCATTCTCCAACAGGTGGCAACATTTCTAAATGTATGTCACACACATTCAAACGTTTGAGTTACAGCTCCCGAGTTAACTTAACACTAGAACCACCAGAGCAGTCAAAATGACCGCTACACATTTTCCAAACTAATTTTTTACTACAGTTTTTATTGTTCGATATTCAGCTGCAGTGACTTTTCCTGGTTAGTGATCAGGAAAATCCATCATCATCATTGTACAGTTCCAGTTTCCCAGGTACTGTTTATGAGCCTCTTCCACTTCTTCCTGTCCATACACAATTTGGCATGGAGAACATCATCCACTGTCCATTCACTGGTAACTAGATCAACTTTGGTGTCCATCCATTGGGTTTTAGATCTTTCTGCACGTCTTTTCCCCTCCACCTGTCTTTCCAAACTTATTCTGGCTGTTCTTGTAGGCTCCATCCTCATCACATGCCCGTACCACCGTAGTCTGGATGTGCCGATTCGGTCTAATAGGGCTATCTTTATTCCAGCTTCATTCCTGACCACCTCACTTCTTAACTTGTCCATCTTGGTCTTCTGGATGGTGGATCTAAGGAATTTCATCTCTGATGCTTACAGTCTTGATGAATATCACTTTGTGAGGGCACACGCTTAAATACCATAGGTCAATATTGGTATTAAATAGCTGTTAAACATCGTAAGTTTGGCCGGTTTTGGAACCATGTCATCCCATAGAAGTGTTCTTACTTGTTGGTAGAATTCTGATCCCTTTTGCACTCTGTTTGTAATTTCCTTTCTGACCAATCACTGGAGATTACACTTCCAAGGTAAGGATACCTATCCACACACACTACCTGGTGATCTCCTAGTTTTATGCTTACTGGACGCCCTTCTCTGTTGACTGCCATCACCACTGTCTTGGTCTCACTGATGTTGAGGTTATATTCCTGGTATTTCTATACGTTGATTCTGGTCTGTACTTCCTCTTCTGTTTCACCCCAAATCATGATATCATCAGCAAAGGCCACTGCATTCAGTTCACCTAACTTTTCCTTCACGTTCTTCATTATATTGTCCATAACAGTGATGAACAGTAGTGGGGACAGTGCACTTCCTTGTTGAACTCAATTCCTGGTCTTAAACCATGATGATCGACCTTCCCCAATTTGTACACAGCTAGTACAGTCTTTGTACAACATCTGAATTTTCCTTACCAGTCCTTCAGGCAGATTTCTTTTCCTCAGGTACTCCCAGATCTTATCTCTTATAACACTATCAGAGGCCTTTTCTATATCCAGGAATACAATGACCAGGTTCTTGCCTTTCTGCCAATACTTTTCCATCAGCATGCAGGTGCTAAAAATTAGATCTATTGTTAATCTGTTACTTATGAATCCACATTGCTCCTCCTCTAACTGTGGTTCAATGATGGTTCTCAATCTCCTTTCTATGAGACAGCAGTGTTATTCCTCTATAGCTGGTGGGTTTCCATCTGCTACCTTTCTTAAACATGGGAACTATAATGCCCTTGTTCCAATCAGCAGGTATTTTGTTGTCTGTCCATATGGCATTTAGTACTCTGTACAGTCATTATATACCCTGGATGCCTGCTGCCTTTATCATGTCTGCATTCACTTCATCTGCATCTGAAGATTTTCCTTTAGGCATAGATTTTAAGGCTGTCTCAGTTTCTGTCCAGGTGATGGGAGGTTCCTCACTGTAGGCTTGGATTTCTGGTTCTGTATTTTGTTCTTGAACTGGTCTATTCAGTAGGTGGTCGAAGTGGTTCTTCAGGACTTCTTTCATGTCACTTTCTCTCCTAACCACATTTCCATTTTCATCTTCAAGTGCCGTTCCGGTATTCATTGATTTCCTTTTACCTCTGATAACACTATACAGTAGTTTCTTATTGCCTCTGCTGTCTTCCTCCAGTTTCTCAGTGAATATATTCCATGCCTTGGTCTTTTCTTCTGTAACTGTTCTTTTAACATCCAGTTTCTTGTTTCAGTATAATTGTTCCAGGTATCTAATCTTTGCCTCGTCTCTAGTAAGATCTGGTTTATTTTTCTCCTGATCTCTTTCTTTCCACAAGAGATTTCTTTCCCTGACTGCTGCTCTCTCTCTCTCATTCCACTTCAGTGTTTCCTTCTCCCTTGTTTTCATACTTGTCTTTCCATGAACTTCAGTTGCTTCCTTAACCAATGTGTCCCTTAGTCTGGTCAATTCTGCCTCTCTAGTTTCCCTTTCATCTCTTGGTAATAGGGTTTTTATCTGGTTCTGATACTCAGTTCTCTTATCCGTTTTCTGGAGTTCCCATACTTTGATTTTTTGGCATTTTCCTGTTCTGTACTTTTGGCACATAGAAGTTTCTCAGGTCCGCTACTAATAGACGGTGGTCACTGTCAAGGCTCTCGCTGGGTATTACTCTGACATCTGTTACCATTCTGCTCCTTTCTTGATCTGAGATGACATAATCAATTACAGTCTTTTGTAGTCCACCCCAACTGCATCGTGTTAACTTATGAGTATGTCTCTTCTTGAACCAACTATTTTCCACCATCAACCCACTCCTCATACAGAAGTCAAGGAGATGTTCACTTTCTATATTTCTTCCACCATATCCACTAGGTCCCATTACGTTTTCATATCCTGTTCTATCTGTCCCAATCTCTGCATTCAGATCTCCTATAATGATTACTCTCCCTTTACTAACAACTCTTTCCAAATCATCAAGAAACTGGTTTTTATCTTGACAACATCCAGTTTGAGGTGCATGCACCTGTACCAAAATTAGTTTTTCTTTCCCTAAATGCACAGTCACCTTTATTATTCTCTCACTAACATACTGAATGTCAGCGAATCTTTCTAGATCTTTACTCATGATGAAACAAACACCATTCCTCATCTCTTTGCCATTTCCATGCCAATACAGTGTATACTGTTTTCTTAATTTCTTCCTTCCTTTCCCTCTCCATTTGGTTTCCCTCATCCCCAGTATCATTAATCTCCTCCTTTCCATGAGCTCCACTACTTCTTCACATTTTCCTGCGAGACTGAGTAAGCTGATGGTCCCAATCCGAGTTCGTCTCCTCCGGATTTTTGCATCAGGCCATAAACCATCATCCCTGACATGAGTCTGCTCATGCTGGCGTCTTAATTTAGTTGATAAATGCGTTCCGAGGCTCTTATGTGTTTTGAAAGCAAGTACGAAAAAGCTCTTTTACTGGCTAACATAATTGAGGATTTTCTTTTGGGGTTTACTCCCTTAGCCTTTGAGGATCCCTCATCCCACAAGCCAGTGGGTTCCATCAGTAGTACCCCCAGAGGAACTGGTTGCCTCCTCCGCCAGCTCCACCCTACCGAATCATACTCTCTGCTTTTGCTGCCGTTGAGGTCTTCATTACCCTGAGCTGGGACCCTTTACCAGATGTTACACACCGGATCAGTGTGCTCCCCTACCTGTTACCTGCATCAGGAAAATCCATATCATTAATTTTGCATCAATGGATGGGGCGTTAGTAACAGCTATACCTACTACCGCCAGAGCAGCCATTTTGACCGCTATATTATCATAATAAAATGTATTATACAGTCGAGATATAATCATCTACTTATACCGGTAATCATCCTACCAATAACGGTAATGTTCAAAAACACAACAATGGAACTCAATATATTACGAAATGTACAAGCATTATTCCCGCTGCGTCTCTGGTAGTGTTATCATTCACCAGCTTGTCACCATAAAGCAAACATGTCTCGTAAACCATCAGCTGCTGAGTCTATTGCATGATATTCTTGAAGATATGTCTGATGTGGAATGTACACTGACTGACAGAGCAAATGCAACACCAAGAAGGAGTGGTCAGAACTTTATGCCAATTGCAGGGTAGACTGACGTCACTGAGGTATGCTCATGATGTGAAATGCGCCGCTGTGCTGCGCACGTAGCGAACGATAAATGGGACACGGCGTTGGCGAATGGCCCACTTCGTACCGTGATTTCTCAGCCGACAGTCATTGTAGAACGTGTTGTCGTGTGCCACAGGACACGTGTATAGCTAAGAATGCCAGGCCGCCGTCAACGGAGGCATTTCCAGCAGACAGACGACTTTACGAGGGGTATGGTGATCGGGCTGAGAAGGGCAGGTTGGTCGCTTCGTCAAATCGCAGCCGATACCCATAGGGATGTGTCCACGGTGCAGCGCCTGTGGCGAAGATGGTTGGCGCAGGGACATGTGGCACGTGCGAGGGGTCCAGGCGCAGCCCGAGTGACGTCAGCACGCGAGGATCGGCGCATCCGCCGCCAAGCGATGGCAGCCCCGCACGCCACGTCAACCGCCATTCTTCAGCATGTGCAAGACACCCTGGCTGTTCCAATATCGACCAGAACAATTTCCCGTCGATTGGTTGAAGGAGGCCTGCACTTCTGGCGTCCGCTCAGAAGACTACCATTGACTCCACAGCATAGACGTGCACGCCTGGCATGGTGCCGGGTTACAGCGACTTGGATGAGGGAATGGCGGAACGTCGTGTTCTCCGATGAGTCACGCTTCTGTTCTGTCAGTGATAGTCACCGCAGACGAGTGTGGCGTCGGCGTGGAGAAAGGTCAAATCCGGCAGTAACTGTGGAGCGCCCTCATGGTTTGGGGCGCTATTGCGTATGATTCCACGTCACCTCTAGCGCGTATTCAAGGCACGTTAAATGCCCACCTCTACGTGCAGCATGTGCTGCGGCCGGTGGCACTCCCGTACCTTCAGGGGCTGCCCAATGCTCTGTTTCAGCAGGATAATGCCCGCTCACACACTGCTCGCATCTCCCAACAGGCTCTACGAGGTGTACAGATGCTTCCGTGGCCAGCATACTCTCCGGATCTCTCACCAATCGAACACGTGTGGGATCTCATTGGACGCCGTTTGCAAACTCTGCCCCAGCCTCGTACGGACGACCAACTGTGGCAAATGGTTGACAGAGAATGGAGAACCATCCCTCAGGACACCATCCGCACTCTTATTGACTCTGTACCTCGACGTGTTTCTGCGTGCATCGCCGCTCGCGGTGGTCCTACATCCTACTGAGTTGATGCCGTGCGCATTGTGTAACCTGCATATCGGTTTGAAATAAACATCAATTATTTGTCCGTGCCGTCTCTGTTTTTTCCCCAACTTTCATCCCTTTCGAACCACTCCTTCTTGGTGTTGCATTTGCTCTGTCAGTCAGAGTATAAAGGACCTAAAAAGAGAAAATACATACAATACTGTGCCCCACTACCTAACAAATGGAGTGCAATCTGAAGTTACTGTTTTGAGGTTGGTGATAACTTGGAAAGCAGTGATTCAGATCACGCTGAAAATCGGATTGTTAAGGCTGAAGGTAAGTTAATATTAGTATTATTATAACTATCAGCATAACAAGTTTGGTGAAATGCCTTGATTTACACTGTATTCAAATTATAATGATGCCTCACATAGACTGAGTACTGACAAGTTTTCAATTATTCTATTACAGCAATAGAAACAATAACCCGTAAAGCATGGTATCATAGGGGACGCGACAACCAAGGTAAAAGCCTCCCATGGCCAGATAATGAGCCATTAGGTACTGATGGCATCAGGGAGTGGACTGTACCGGACTGGGAAGATGACAGCTGGTTGGACTGCTCGCCATACCCCCTTGAAAGAAAATCCAGGATTTACTTAATATCCACAGCGGCATGTTTCTGATAACAGTGTAACGAGTGCGTGGCGTCTTTTTAATGATAGATAAATATTGAAATTCATAAAGTAATGTACGGAAAGAGAGGCAAAATGATAATAATGAGTAACCGTGTGTATCGAGAATGAAAATAATATCGTCGCGTCACCGGTAAAAGGTTGTAATCCACAAAGCTCTTCCTATCGATTATTCTCCTTAAGACTGGTCACGCCTCTCAGCCACATATGGTTATGCAGTCCATCAGAACAAATTTTGTTGTGTTCATTTTCCTATGCCCATATGTAAAGGAAAATCGACCTTACTGTACCGTACTATACGAATGTATGCTTGCATTACGTATTTACGCACTCCTATTGTATAATGCATGTTAGGTTCATTTTCGGTTACTAGTCGGCATAGGAGTGCCGGCCCCGTGGTGTAGGGGTAGCGTGCCTGCCTCTCACCCGGAGGCCCTGGGTTCGATTCCCGGCCAGGTCAGGGATTTTTACCTGGACCTGAGGGCTGGTTCGAGGTCCACTCAGCCTACGTGATTAGAATTGAGGAGCTATCTGACGGTGAGATAGCGGCCCCGGTCTAGAAAGCCAAGAATAACGACCAAGAGGATTCGCCGTGCTGACCACACGACACCTCGTAATCTGCAGGCCTTCGGGCTGAGCAGCGGTCGCTTGGTAGGCCAAGGCCCTTCAAGGGCTGTAGTGCCATGGGGTTTGGTTTGTTTGGTTTTTAGTCGGCATAGGAAAACAAACACAACGGACATTGTTCTGATGGGCTGCATATCCATATGTGACTGGGAGGCGTGACCAGTCTTAAGGAGAATAATCGATAGGAAGAGCTTTGTGGATTACAACCTTTTACCGGTGAAGCGACGATATAATTTCAATAGCTGTCAAAATGATGAGTCAAAATTATTACTAGATATTCGTAATAATATTAGTAAATTGTTTCATAGATGACATGACTAATAAAAGGTACTCATATTATTGGAATTACTTCCATGAGTGTATTTTGACTCATGATACATATTAATGAAACCAAAGTGAGTGGTAATTTAATATTTTGGCATAAAATTGTGAAGATCAGTGAAATGGTTGACTCTGATTCAAACAGTGATGAGGAGCAAGTGTATATTCAACAACCAATAAATTTTAGGACAAGAACAGCCTGTAGTGGTATGGTACTACGAATACAATGAGAGATTTAGGTTAGATTACAGAACATTTGAATAACGGTACGTGCTTGATAGGACAGATAATATAATGTCCCACTGCAAGGAATGAAGCACCAACCTCAACACAGTAACTTCAGATTGCACTCCATTTGTTAGGTAGTGGGGCACAGTATCATTGCGTTTGTTACATACAGGGTATTTCAAAAGTGACAGTTTGCAGAGTTGTGACAGTGACATATGACACCCTTCCTACTATGGTGAAGTCACTGAACTTTGCTCTACTTTAGTTTGTGGAGTACTTGATGAAATGCTCAAAATTCATGTATCAAGTGCGTATGAACCAGCATTTCTTGACTGAAATGGGAAACTTTCCTCGAACATAATGCTCATAGTGGACCAAATTTAGATTGCTATGTTTGTGCGAATCGGCCTGGTAGTGTCAACGATGCTAGGGCTTCAAGGCCAAGTGACTTGAACAATAACATGACCAGTGTTCTCCTCAGAAATTTTCGTCAGCCGGGTGTCAGGAATGAATATCATTACTTTACTTTTCGCAGCCCAGTACTCGCTACATTCAGCTGCACGCGGAACGACTCTCCTTTGTTTACATGCTCGCGGCCTTCTCAAGAAGGATGTTGTGAAACGGTGCTCAGAGATGCCAACCTCTGTACTGAGGAACTAATGAGTGAGGCGCTTCGATAGCTGGTGGTGGTGAATATTGTTACACAATTGGTCTGGACTGGTTCTTGACGTGCGGATGATTAGGAAAGGATCTGGACAAGACGCTTGGTCTGGACGGTTAGAAGCCGCGAAGCGGCCCTAGGCCCCTAGTTTCGTGAGGAAACACGATTGGTCTGGACGGAAGAAAATTGGTCTGGACGGTTAGGATTCTTGCCGTGGACAAGACTATTGATCTGGACGGTTAGGATTCTTACCGTGGACAAGACCATTGGTCTGGACAGTTAGAAGCCGCTAAGCAGCCCCAGGCCACTAGTTTTGTGTGGAAACACAATTGGTCTGGATGGAAGATTATTGGTTTGGATGGTTAGGATTCTTGCCGTGGACAAGACTATCGGTCTGAATGGTTAAGATTCTTGCCGTGGACAAGACGATTGGCCTTTATGGTTATTAGGATTCTTGCCGTGGACAAGACGATTGGCCTGGATGGTTAGGATTCTTGCCGTGGACAAGACCATTGGTCTGGACTGTTAGAAGCCACAAAGTGGCCCTAGGCCCCTAGTTTCGTGTGGAAACACGATTGGTCTGGACGGTTAGAAGCCGCAAAGCGGCCCTAGGCCCCTAGTTTCATCTGGAAACACGATTGGTCTGGACTGGTTCTTGCCGTGCGGACGATTAGGACAGGATCTGGACAAGACCATTGGTCTGGGCAGTTACAAGCCGCATTGTTATTTTACATGGTGTTTTATGATAGTGCTTTTATTCAGTAGGGGTTGGTAACGCAATGTATTTATCAGCATTGATGGTAATGACGTCACATTCCGTTCATGTTGACCAGTGAGAATGCAAGAAACTACTTTAGCCATGGACGATGGCGGCTGCTACTCTTTATTAGGTTATAAAAGTAAATGTACTTCTGGGGGCAGGAGAATGGGTTCCTAGACGTCGCTATGAACATATCTCTCCTCTAAAAGGAATTCCAAGTAAGATTTGCATTATTTTCACTTCCTTATAATTTAATACACATTGGGCTGCAGGATGTAAAGTTATACCGAATGAGTAGCCGGGCGGGAAATAGAGAGTAAAAAATGGATATGATAAACTTTCAGTTTATTCCCCTCAGGACATTAAAAAAATCAGACAGGTAAACATTAATTGCAAAACTGAACTGTTTTAGTATTATCACAAACAAGACATAACAGAGTATTTTCAACTTCTAGTGTTCTACTGTTCTTTCATAATCATGGAACACAGGGTCTTACCATTTCGTTGCTATAGAGTGCCATAGGGGTTTGAGACGTCATGCGGAATTGCATGCGATTCCACACTAATCCAGGCGCATGACCCTGTGGTAGTCTAGCTATACATTTAAAATACGATGTAATTAATGCAATTACAGTATTGTGGCAAAATTTAAGACTTCTCATTTAAATAAACAGTTTTTCAGTATTTAAATATTAAATTTGGAACACCCAATGGCACAAATATACATCAATATTATGGAAGTAGCACGTAACTAGGTTATGTTAGCCGGGCAGTCTGTAAAAATGGCAGGGCCCATTAAAAAGGTTCTAGGGAGAACACAGATGACTAATGGTTGGAGACCTTTCCCTGGTGCAATTCTGCTCGGAGACTCGATGATGATGACTGTTGTTTAAAGGGGCCTAACATCTTGGTAATCGGCCCTTAATGCTACGAAATGAGACGAAATGTAATGACAAATTAAAAGTCCAAAACCCTCCACTGACCAGAATTCAAAACGTGAGGATGAAGAATAAATGGATGGATATGAATTTAAAACCATCAGTGGACCTGACCCGCAATGCCTCACATTCACAGAAACTGATGGAAAAAACAATAGTATTACTGACCAAGGGACTGCTTCTATAGCACAATACTGAATCGATGATGTGTGTAGTCTGAACGGGGTCCAAAATCCAAGTCATCGGCCCCTCATAATGGTACTTATCGCTAAGAATGTAGAACCATGGTATTTGTTATGTTGCGGTACTAATCAAAAGTAGAGTAGTTTCGCGGTATTCCATGCATTATGGTACTACTCACAGGTACTGAAATTCTCACATGTAATACAGACCTATGGTGTTTCGCACATTGCCGTGCCATTTACAGGCAACGCAAACCTATGGTGTTCCTCACATAAGTGTACTAACCACAGGGACTCATACTATCCCGTGGTCTTCCTGATATAATGGGTACTAATCATAGCCACGCCAGAACCATGGTGTCGATCATAAAGTGGTACTAATCACAGGTACTGTAAAAGCCGACAATGCACTCTAAGTGAGGGGGGAGATGACCGCATGGTGCTCCTGCCTGCTAATCACAAACTTATTTGGTACCTAACACAGTGGTACTACGCACAAGTAAAAGCGACCCATGGTGTTTCCCCCATGGTGGTACTAATCACAAGTAGTTTCATGGTTCTAATACAATCATCCCTTGGTCACCCCTTTTAGTTGCCTCTTACGACAGGCTTTAAGAAATTTATACCATTATAACCATCAGTAGACAAACACGGCTGATCACGTCATAACATAGTCACATAAGTACAATACGCCACATGAACTTAATTGTGCTTCAAAAGTGTACCATACCATACAGGTTTTATATTACTTTATTCCAGGGGTGCAGAAATCGTGGGCACCAGGTCACCACGGCAGCTGTGTTTTGGTTACTGAGCCTAAGTGCAAGCACTACGAAAAAAATCAGTCCTCCATTTCTTCACACTTTCTTCTCCTACCCATCAATCTGCAACAAAAGCCCCATGACATATGATTGACGTCACTGAACAAGCTTTAAACCATGTCACACGATCTTCTCAAAAATAAATGTGGAACAAAAGCGAAAATATTTTTTCTTTGCACAGAACCATCGGTGTATATAGATGAGCGAGCGAGACTTAGCACAATCGATAGTGGACAGCTGATGCATGTAATGCTTTTAATCCAGAGTTGTAGGGCAGCACAGCCTTTGTTAAAAGAATTGAGAATTAATTACTTTACTGTCACATGTAGTCAAAAGTACAATGAATCTGTGGTACTGTATAACATTTTTATTGGTTCTAACATGGCCTTTGTTATTACATACTGTACCAGTAAAGATTTTAATTTTAATATAAGCATGAAATAGTTCTCAGGGCAAAACTGGATGGACACTAGCTAGGGCTTGGTACAGGAGGCAGGGTCTTATCTACAAGAAAAATTTTAATCAGATTGAATAAGAGTTTATTCATGGAATGCATATCAAATTGCACATCACCTCATTGAAGATAGGGGTTGTCTTCAACATCGTTCTTTTAATGGTCCGGGTCTCCAGCTCACTGGGCCGAACAGGCTGGAACACGTTCCGGAAGATGCCAAATACTCCGTTAAGATGAGACCGGAACACCCAGGTTAGTCGTGTATGAGTAAGTCTCGAACTTCCGATGTTCTGGATGATCTCCGATGGTCTCTGACGATGTTGCAGGTGATCACTCATCACCTAAGTCCAATGTGGCTGATAGACTCAATGTCCACAAAGACTTCGAAAATGTGTTCGTCATTCGCAGAATTTACAAGTCAAAGTTCATAAAGACCTTGAATAATTGGTTTCTCACCACTGCAAGTTATGAATCTCATTCCGTATTGACGGTTATCACTCAAGGCCTTGAGATTAGGCTGAAACATGTATAGACTTTGCTTCATCTAACAGATGACTTGAATTGTATTGATAGGAGGATTTTATAAATATTTTCTTTTGTAACGTTTCTCACCACTGGCGAAATTACAAGTCACTGTCCATAAAGACTTATAAGAATTCGTTCCTTACAACTCGCAAAAATGACAAGTCCATGTTCATAACGACTTTGAATAATTTTGGAGTTCATCACTGGCAGAAATTGTAAGTCAATGTCCACAAAGACTTTGAATAATTTTAGAGTTCATCACTGGCAAAAATTACAAGTCCATGTTCAGAAAGACTTTGAATAATTTTAGAGTTCACGCGCGCACAATTGATAAGTCCCATATGGCCATGATGGTTTAAGTTCCGCATGAAGACTGTAACTACTCGAAGATAGCCTCTGACGACTAAGGCAGCGTGTAGAGCCAGGCTAAATACTCGGCTGTGACTGACTGATCAGGCTAAAGTGAGCCCTCCTTATATTCGGTTTGGGTGCTTCTACGTCATCATATAGCATGATCCCTTGAAGCTGGTTATCTCATGAATCCCTCGACGGATTTACTTGAGATTCACGCTTTGCGACGTTTATGTGATTCCCTTCAAAATGACATGTCACTCAAGTCGCTACCATAATTATTAGAGGAGTTTTAAAATTTTCTTAATCGAATGTTCGTGAAGGTGTGACGCTCGAATCCAGAACATACCAGGTCAGGCCAGCTACACTTGGTGTGTCAGGCGGGTGATCTATCTAGCCCCTGCAGCTATGTCACACACACAGCCGTCCTCGACTCGCTCGCTCGTTCCACTGAATGTAAACAAACCAGGCTTGCTCGGAATATTACGCGTGATGATTAAATGCAATCAACTATCAAAAAATACGCATGTACAGGTCGTAACCGGTACAATACATACATACATTATCATTATAGACTGTTATGCCTTTCAGCGTTCAGTCTGCAAGCCTCTGAATTTACTAAACGTCGCCACAATCCTCGATTTCCAACTAGTGTTGTGGCCTCATTTAGTTCTATACCTCTTATCTTTAAATCGTTAGAAACCGAGCCTAACCATCGTTGTCTTGGTCTACCTCTACTTCTCTACTAAAGGACACACATAGTGAATCACGACCATCGTAGGGAAACAAATTTGCCGTGGATCCCCGATCAGGAAGGGCGAAAGACACAGCCCTGAGCTGAAAACGTTATTCTCCTCAAACAATTAAAGCTAACAACTAACACTACTACGAGTAAAAATCCGTATAAATGATAGATGAGAATTTATTGTAATGTAACGTAAATCAAAGGGATTAATTAGATGAAATAACCAGTAATAATAACAAGGTAATACATACATATTCGGCGTCAGCCCAAAAGATAATCATACCAAGGTCTCGTGACCTCATCTTTTCTTACATGCATAGGGCACAGTTACTCTTGAGATGATAGCATTTATTCCACCACTGACCTCGCTACTAAAACTGCGAGCTGAATATCATTAACACAATCTTTATTCAATCTTTCCTTCGGCAAGGAATAGAAACACAATTTCAAGCGTGGGAGTCATTTTCAATATCCATTTTTTTTTTAACAATACCCCTCTCATATCGATTCCCACACACCAAGGAGCAGATAAAATAATAAAGTGATTAAATCAGAAAACTGCCGGACCAAGGAAATAATCCACGAGGGGCAAAGACAATGCTCCATGGAGCAATGAACGCAAAGCAAAGTTGGTCTGAAAACAGACCGATGTAAAGATAGTTTCGTCTGGGAGCTGACTTCCTTGTTACAGAATACTGTTGATCGCAACTGCGAGCTCACTGCATTAGCTTTACGACACCTTGATTCAATCTCAATCAAATTGCCCAACATTTGGAATGTTTTTCCTTTACATTTTATATTCATTAATGTAATCTTTTTCATATTCATTTACTATATATTAACATGTTATTTTACTTATGCTTCAAACTCTGACTACGGACTTAAGCCATCAACTGTCACTTATAATTATATAATACCTCCATTTTTAAGTGTACCACCTAAGAACATACTATTTTAGTATCATTTAAATGTATTGTATATTTACAATGAAATGATTTTATATGCTTTCCACTAGGTATTTGAAATCTAATATTGACTAAGGCTTCAAGCCATCATCTGTACTATTGTACCATCTAATGACTAGGGAGCAGATTTTTATGTGCTAAAAATGTGAAAAATATTTATTTTTTATGTGCTGAAAAACTTTGAAATATGTGATAAAAAAAATTGAAATTATTTTCCTTTAAATATCACATAACTACTTGCGCTCAAGAAGTAAATAACTATAATGTTTTGTATTAGAATATGGTGCTACCAAACGTGCTCCTTAAGGCAAAATGATGTCTGTATATGGAAACGTGCTGTATGGTATATTAATTTTTGATATTTCAGAGTAGATATTATGAATGGTTATTTTTTAAAGGTAATGATTTGCTTAAATATGACAAAAGCAACCTATCATCTTTGAAAAAATAGTACCAGTTCGTACTCACCCATCACACGCTGGAATATTAGTTGCTAGAAGTAGTCTCAGAATTGCAGTGAACAACAAAGGTCATCTCCAAATTGTCCATCACAAATGCATGCCGATTATCTCTAAAGAACGCCTTATACTGCGAATTACATAAAATCAGCTTCATGGTCCGTATCGCACTTCAATAGATTCACAATTAAGTATTTATTTATTTTCCACCTAGTCGATACAAATGCTGGATTACTTGAGAATGTTGATCTGCACGTACTGTTTTACACACGGTTGGCAAAATAATACTTTTCCATCGGTAGTGAAAATGCTTTTAAATTCCACTACATATTGTTGAAGACGCGACCTTGTACTCGACTTCTCTTTTGGCATTATTTTGCAGGTTACGACACACGCATTTACGGTGAATCACTGTTTCAATAAAAAGAATAGCAGCGGACACTGAAGGAAATATTTCTTATAAATCCATACAAAATCACACGACCACGCGAATGATATATGGACCCGAACAGCTAACCTTACTCTTAGGAGTGATGAAATTCCATTACCTAATGGTGGGGCAATATTCTTCCGAGTCTCCCATGTCGTAACGGAATTACGTCACCTTATCTCTCCGTGATTGCCTTTCGCTGATATTCTATAAACAAAACCCGAGAGGGCTGACTCATAAAGAGTTGGAATGACATCATGCAAGGAAACATCTTGTGCAGCAAATCAAATCGCTGTCTAAATGTAACGACGTAGCCAGTGACCAGCAAGTTTTAGAACTTATGGAGGGAAGTCCATAAATAGTCTAAACATTCAGATACATTATGTTAAATACACTGTTAAAAACAATACCGTAATCGTAAAATGAAAACATGAACATTGTTTTATAACACAGAAGCATTTTAAATTTTATTGATCAACAAATATTGGCGATTTATGTGCTTATTATAGATTTTCTTAAAATATGTATTTACATTTAAAAAATTGTGAAAATATGTGTTTTTATGTGAAATAAGATTCAGTTTTTACACTTGGGGATGCACAATAGGAATAATGAACTTCGTAACTTGCGTTAAAACTTACGCAAAAAAATATGTAATTAAATAAAAATCCGCTCCCTACTAATGACGTCCTATTCATCAAGTGAACTACACACGAGTTCATCATTATACAGTATTAGATTTTTAGTTGTTTCATGAACATTTTTATAATAGCTGTAGAATGTTTGAAATGTTGTCTGACAAAAGTAATAAGATTTTGATTTGTGACTGAAGATGCCTCACAGTAAGAGGCAAAACATGTCTCACATTTGAAAAATGTTTTAACATAAATGCTAACATCTTGTATTTTATTGAATAGGTGGAAATAAAATTTTAAATATTTTCCTATATACTTGACGAAACTTTCAATACGGACAAAAAATTAGTTTCATCACTTGTAATATCCCGTACCATGCAGAAGTAAGATGGCCGAGCAAGGCGAACGTGCTTCACCGTGTTTTTTGCTTGCGGAACACAATAGATACCATTTGTGACATGAAAAAGCGGCCCGAAGTTCTTTTGCGCGATTCCAAGTGGGTGGCGGACTTGACATTTTTAAGTGACATTACTGCCCATCTGAATACTTTGAACACTTTGCTTCAGGGTGAAGAGCACAATATCTGCGATTTGGTGGAAAAATCCAAGCATTCAAAAGAAAATTGATTTTGTGGGAAAACCAGTTGCGTCCAAGGAACACAGGACATTTTTCATTGCTTGGAAACAGTGAAAGGTATCGACTTTGATGAGTACATGCAGGTAATTTGCCAATTACAAGAAGAGTTTGAAAAGAGATTTTCAGAATTATCAGAACTCCAAGCGGTGTTAGATGTTTTTGTTCGCCCATTTTCTCTTCATGCAGCCAGTTCCACAGCTATTTCAATTAGAGTTGACTGAACTCACTAAGTTTAGAAGAATTTTACAGCGGCTTTCTGCAAGAAGAATACTCTCTTTTGTACAAACATACATGTAAAATTCTGTCAATGTTCGGCCCAACATTCATTTGTGAGAGTTTCTTTTCAGTTCTTAAGCTTGCCAAAAGTAAACATCATGCAATGATGAGCAATAGAAACTTGCACAATTGTTTAAGAATAGCTGTGTCCAGACATATTGTACCCAATTTGGAGAAGACTGTTTGCTCCAAAACTAAAAACCTGTAAAAACGACTGAGCAAAAGTCACACTCAAGGCCTGAACTATCTGTTCATATCGGTAAAATTTTGTTGAATTTTACTCTCAAATATGTTCAAATTTCAGTTTTGAATAAATCACATTATTCATTACTTAACACTTCAGTTCGTTTCCTGCACATTCCATACATTGGAGTACCATTCGATTTTTGTGTGTGGTATATTTGTTATGGCAAAACAGCCCTATCAATATGTCAACAATCCCACAAAAGCCGTCGGCCGTACGACTATACGTACGTATCTAGTCAGCGCGGTACAAACATTGTTAGTCTGTCTCAGGTCTCCTCACTGCCACAGTGTAGTGGTGGTAGGGGAAGGAGCGCTAGTCTGACTGCCCATTGCTTCCCGAGCGCAATGACTGGATGGCCCTGGGTTAGAGAATCGTTTCCAGGTTATACTAGTCCATTACACTTGCATTTACCTCAATGGTGGAGAAACAGCAGAGATGCATTTCCATATTTAGCAATCATAGCAAAGCATTCCAGCTACAAGTGTCCCAAATGAGATTGTTTTCAGCTGTTCGGGGCTCTTAGTAGGAGATCAAAAGTCTAACCTTGGTCAAGAGAGGGTTAATGACTACATAGTTATCCATGAAAACATAACTGAAAACTGGCATTACTTATATTTTGTTATCTAGGTTTAAATACATAAATTTCGCTTGCACACATTTATTATTATTATTATTATTCATTTCGGCTGGCTGTGGACCAAGTTATTTCAACAGTTTGCATCCTTGAGCTTTAATTCTTTGCCAGTATTCCTGCATTCGCTTTCTGTGAGCCTCCTTTCTTTCATCAGTCCACTTCTTGCCTGTTTTCAACTTCGGCTTTTCTTGGAATCGCTGGTATGCTCAAACTTTCTTCTGGAGAGGAACACATTCCTGGATGTCTTCATGTGAGATCCCTATTTCTGGAAGGTCTTTTTCAACTTTGGTGAACCAGGACCCCTTGGTTTTCTTGTTTACAAAGTAGGATAAGATCCGGTTGGTCAATCCCTGCGAGCTCATACGTGTTATGTGGCCATAAAAATTAATCCTCCGTTTCCGAATGGTGTCCACTATCCTTCCCACGTGCAGGTACAGTTCGTTGTTATGCCGCCCCCTGTACTCACTATTTTCTCCGATTGGTCCTAGAATCTTTCTCAGGATTTTTCTTTCTTTTGCTTCTAACTTTTCAATTAAACCCTTCCTGTTCAATACCAGGCATTCTGCTGCATAAAGGGCCTCTGGACGAATGACTGAACAATAATGCCCAGAAAAAAAATATAAAAAATTAAATATATTAATATAAGATAGAATAACAATCTAAGCTTGGTCTTGATGGACACTGATTTTTTGTTGTAGATATTTCTAGTTAGGTGGTATGCCACTTCCATCTTGTTGATTTTAGATGTGATTACTAGTTTCTCAGAGTTGTTAGGTGCTATCCACTCGCCTTAAGTATTTAAACTTTTCTGCTCGTTTTATTTTCCCCCGTTCTAAAATTAACTCTCTAGGAGCTGGCTTGATATTCGTTATAAACGCTGTTTTTTCAATGGAGATCTGGAGGCCAGCCTTTGCTGCTTGGGTTTTAAGTAGGTTGATTTGTTTTGCAGCGGTATGTAGGGAATCAGAGAATATTACAAGATAATCTGCAAAAGTTAGGCAATTTATCGTCAGGCCAGTTCTCTTGTATCCTATTTGAAGTCCTATCCCGACCTCTTCCTTGGACATCTCTTTGCGCCATTTGCGAATTATTTTCTCCAGTACACAGTTGAAGAGTACAGGTGATAATCCATCTCCCTGCCTTACACCTGTCTTGATTTCGAAGATGTCCAAAATCTCTTCCCTGAATTTCACTCTAGAGGTTGTGTTGGTTGGTCTGTTGAATAATTGCTCTCGTTTTGTTGTCCCAATCTCCTTTAGAATTTGGAGGAGTGTATGTCGATCTATAGAATCATAGGTTTTTTTGAAATCGACGAAGGTAACCACAAACTTTTTATTTCTGAGATTCAGATAGGAAAGAACAGACTTAAGATTCATGATCTGCTCTGTGCATGATAGACTTTTTCTAAACCCTTCTTGATATTCACCCAACTGTGAATCGAGCTGCTCTTCTGCCCGGGTCTGAAAGGCTTTCGAGAGAATTTTGTTTGTTATCGAAAGGAGGGAGATGCCACGGTAGTTGTTTACATCTGCTTTGACACCTTTCCTATCAGGGCTGTTGTTCAGTCACTTGGAATTTTCTCTGTTTCCCAGATCTCATGAATGATCTCTGTTAGTTTGTCAATCGCCTTGTCACCTGCGGCCTTCCAGAGTTCAGCAATTATTGCATCTTCACCGGGTGCTTTGTTGTTCTTTAATGACTTGATGATCTGGTTGATTTCCTTTTTTGTGGGTGGAGGAGAGTCTGGTTTGGGACATGTGGTTTCTTCAAAGGTAAATTGTGATTCTGGTTCTTCACAGAAGAGATGACAGTTGTCCTTGTCGTTGTAGGCAAGTTTACCTTTGTGGTCTCTGAAATGTAGACTTGGAGGGGTGTATTTTAGTGAGGTTGTGTTTGAACATTCTATAGAAATACCTGGTGTTGTTCTTATTGAAATCCTGTTCGATCTGTATCAGTTTGTTCTTGTAAAATGAGTGCTTTACCCCCACGGATGACCTTTGCTACATATTTTCTCGCTGCCAGGAAATCCTCATACCTATCTTGATTCTTCTGTGAGTTCCATCTTTGCCAGGCGAGTTGTCTTTGTGCTATTGCTTCATCACCTTCATGAGTCCACCTCAGGTGTTTCTTTGGTTTTGTTAGTAAGACTGTCTCCCCAGCCGTTTTAACAATGGCATTTTTCAGTTCATCCCAATTCTCTGGATCCAAGGACTCAAGTTTATGAGTGAGCTCTCTGTGAGTTTTCAGCTTTTCAGTGTCAAATCTAGTGGTTTTCTTTGTCCAGACTCTTCTGTTGTTTCTTGGAAGAAGCTTGATTTTGATCTTGGAGAGACAGTGGTCCGAATCAAGGTTAGCACTTCTCAGGACTTTCACATTTTGAATCTCTCGTGTTGCTTTCCGTGCAATGGCGACAGGATCAATTTGAAACTCACCTGGGTTTAGATTTGGGGTGACGTCTTTTGCTTCCTTGGCAGATGTTTGAAGGCTGTCGATTTTAGAACTAGAGTGAAAACCTTACAGAGTTTTGTAAGTCTTTCTCCATTTCAATTGGTTCGTCGATGGGCTGGGTAAGTTTCCAGCGATGTTTTGGAATTTCCTTTCTTTGCCAATTTGAGCATTGAAGTCTCCAAGCAAAATGATCGTGTGTTTATCGGAAATTTGAGACGACATCTTCCAGCTCCTCCCAGAATTTATCTGTTCCATCTGGGTCTTTCTTGTTTGCCTGGTTGATTGGCGCATGTATATTCACAAGTGTGTAGACTTTGTTCGTGCTTCGAAAGCTAAGCATTGATACTCGGCTATTTGGAGAGCTGAAGTCGATGACCGAGTCTAGAATCTTCCTGCTGACAATAAATCCTGTGTCGAGGTATGGAACAGTTTTCATCACACGTATTCTTGTTTGTTCGCTATCCCCCCACTCCCCTTTGCACAACAGCCCTGAGGGACCTTGGCCTGCCAACCAGCTGCTGAACAGCCCGAAGATCTGCACTTTATGATATGAGGAATAGTCAGCGCGACGAATCTTCTTGGCCGTATCTTCGCTTTCTGGAACGGGGCTTGTGCCTAACCGTCAGATAGCAACTCAAATGTAATCAGGTAGGCTGAGTGGACTCGAACCAGCCCTTACATACAGTTAAAAATCTCCGAACTGTCCAGTAATCGAACCCGAGGCCTCTGGGTAAGAGGTTAGCACCCTACCGATACACTGCATTCATTCCCTGATGCATTAATATTATATACAGATTTACTTTTTTTTTTTTTGCTAGGGGCTTAACGTCGCACCGACACAGATAGGTCTTATGGCGACGATGGGATAGGAAGGGCCTAGGAGTTGGAAGGAAGCGGCCGTGGCCTTAATTAAGGTACAGCCCCAGCATTTGCCTGGAGTGAAAATGGGAAACCACGGAAAACCATCTTCAGGGCTGCCGATAGTGGGATTCGGAACCTACTATCTCCCGGATGCAAGCTCACAGCCGCACGCCTCTACGCGCACGGCCAACTCGCCCGGTATACAGATTTACTGGTTTGTACACGAAGAACAATACTTTTTGTTATGCTCCTTTAAAATATTGATATAAAATATTATAGTTAGATCTCTTCAGTTACTTTATATACTGTGGATACTTGCATCGTCATAACTAGACCTCGGATTTTAGACAAAAACCTATTTTGTTCCTTAAGAGATAACATAAAATGAAGTTGTATTTACATGTTTCATGCATTTATAAGGTTAGAAACGGCGGTCCTATAGTGCCTAAAAATGCCTAAATTGGCGTTAGAACCTATTTTTGCCTGTATTCCTATAATTGCTATATTTTATCCCTAAATTGATTACAAACGCTTTTAATTTAGTCAGAGAAACTTAAATATTTGCCGACTTGTTTTCATTATCTAGAAAAGTATTTTCTTGAAATTCTTTTCAGACAAAATGTGAAGCTGTAAACCAATTACCACTACCCGGAAGTCCTTAAGAACCTCCCGCTGTGAATACTCCCTTTGTCCCTTAGTCTGTGTGTCACGAGGTGGGGGACAGTGTCCATTGACCTGCTGGAAACTAAACTCTTCATTCCATTCTGTGAGAAACTTTCAGTGCGTCCGTTTGCTCGGTGTGTGCATTATGCCGAAAGTGGCAGAATCCAAGACATCCTTAAACAGTGGTTGCAGGAGTTTCCCCATTTCACGTTGGAAGGAAAAATTATATTCTGCAACGTTTGCAGCAAAGAGGTAAGTGAAATTTGTTTTACATTTCACTCTGAAGCACGTACTTTGGTGTGAGAGTCATACTTAATACGTAGGCATTCTATCTCTCTGTTGTATTACGTTCTATACAGTTATACATCAATTCAGCGTACATACACTGAACGAAGTATAACAGTAAACATGAATTGGGGATTGTAGTGCATCCCAATCCCTCGATTTTTTGTTTATAGAATCGTTAAAAACTGGCCATGTTTGTGTGGTACTGTAAGGTCTATTCATTTCAGAGAAAGGCAAATTTTCAAGCAGGCTTTAGAAGAGGAATAATAGTACAAACCTATTGAAAAATGAAAATATAATGCTGCCGTAGGGAACCTAAAAATACGAGGTGGAAATTGTAAGAAAATTAGATATGCACTTTTATCAATTATAGGAAGTGTATGACAGATTATACACATTGTAAATATATACAGCAATGATTTTTCTTGATAAGCATACAGTAAATGTAGGGAGGAAAAAACACGGAATTAGGCCATGCGCGGGCACCAGTACCGGTAGTAACAAAAATGTTGGCCAACATAATCTAACCGAACATAACAAAACAGGAAAAGAAATTGATTAAATTCACCTCTACTGTGTTCGGCTCCTTGGTTGAATGGTCAGCATAGTCGCCTTCGGTTCAGAGGGCCCCGGGTTCGATTCCCGGCTGGATCGGAGATTTAAACCTTAAATGGTTATTTCCTCTGGCTCGGGGACTTTGTATTTGTACTGTCCGGAACATTCCTGAAACTCACACACAGTACTATCGTCCACTACAAAGCACGCAGTTTCCTGTAAACGGCAGATGCCGCCTACCCTCGTTGGAAGGTCTGTATTACAAAGGCTGGACCAGGATAGGAATAGTCACATAGATTTATTACCTCTACTGCGTCACTTAAAGGTTCAGGGTGCATGTCTACTGGAGGGATCACGAAGCGCTACAAGGCCCTATGAATTTGAATAGTCTTCTGTGCGTATTTTCATCTGGCCTATATACTTGCACGGTTTACACAATATTTGCAACTATTTATAGTTGTCGTTTCTAGGTGCACAGTGAAAGGCGATCGCATCTTAGTCAACATGTCCAGGGGATTAAAAATCAGGAAAATCTGCAAAGAAAATCAAATATTAAATAAAGATTATTAACAACGGAATCGCTAAATAAGGGAAGCAAAGACGAATTCCATGCAGACTTATGCAGAGCTCTTGTGTCGGCAATATACCCTTCAACTCACTTGAAAATCCTTCCTTCAAAAGTTTTTTACAAAAATATTGTCATCAGAACATTCCATCCAAATCAACTTTAAGAAAAAACTGCCTGGACACTCTTCACGAAGACACAGTCGGGCGGATAAGGGAAGATATAGGAGACTCATACATCTGGATCTCTGTCGATGAGACTACTGACACTCTAGGTCGTTATATTGCCCCCTTGATAATTGGAAAATTAGATTCCAACAAGCCGTGTTTGCCATATTTGATCTGCAGCAGAGAGTTAACTAAAACCAATCAGGAGACAGTTACTCAGTTTGTAAATAAAGGTCTCAAGGTGCTTTTCCCCAATAACATGGACAAAAATAAGATGCTTCTTATATTTACTGATGCAGCCGCCTACATGATTGCTGCTGTTAAGTTGCTGAAAGTATTTTAGCATGCTTTGATTAACGTCACTTGTCTTGCTCATGCTATGAATCGCGTGGCTGAGCAGATACGTGCCGAATTTCCTTGAGTCAACAAGATGATCTCCTCCACTAAGAAAATTTTTGTAAAGGCTCCCACACGAATCCAGTTGTTCCGTAATGAATTACCTGATCTTCCACTGCCACCAGAACCCATCCTTACGCGCTGGGGAACTTGGCTTCAGACCACTGTGTACAACAGTGACCATTTTGATGCAATCCGAAGTTTTGTTCTCGCCCTAAATGAAGATGCCATGTGCATCACTTCGGCCAAAAATGTTCTAAAGCAGTGGTTCCCAACCTTTGCCAGCTGACGCCCCCCATTTCAGATACGGGTGGTCATCGCGCCCCCCAGCCCCCCCCCCCCGTCACTTCTATAACCTCTCAGACATACTGACGTGGAGGATAGAGACCTAACCTTATGACACTACATAATGAATTATTTCATTATTCAAATATTTATGAGAAAATAATATGAAGTATGCGCTTTATATCTACGACATACTAACTTCATTTCAGCACAATACAAAGAACACACTTTTACAATAAATCCTTCAATTAGTCAACAAATGTCAGTGAGAGGGTTGACACTGTTTTCTCTTGGTAAGATTCGGTATGTTTGGTTGATATTTGACACATCACTTGCAACATCAAGCCGACAGTGCTGCTTTGTTTTTATGCCACTCAGCGTTGAAAATCCTGACTCACATAAATATGTCGTTGAAAACGGGACAATGACACGCAATGCTACTTTTTTTATTTCAGGATACACTGCAAGACAGTTTACCCAAAATTCGCCCAGTCCTAATATTTTGTAATCATCTTTTAGCTTTGAATCACACTTCAAATCTATGGCTTCTTGAAGTTGTGCTGGCAGTGCTTCAATGTCAATGGCAAACAGATTTCTTGTTAACATCCAGAACCATTCATCTGACGAGATATCAGGAAGGTAGGAATTGAATTCTTGTGCCAGGGAATCCAAATGTGACTGAATTTGCACTTTAAGTTTATTACGATCACGTTCATTTTCCGGCAAAATTTCATTAAGGTGGTGAAATGATGAGAAGTTGTTCAACTGAAGCCGGCGTTTCCATAACTGTATTTTTTCCAGGAAAGCTCTGATGGCATCATAAGCAAGCATAATATCGGAGGTTTTGCCCTGGAGCTTTAAGTTCAAACTGTTCAAAGCTTCAAAAAAATCGCAAAGATTTGCCAATGAGACGATAAAATTGGCATCAGTAAACACTTCATACAGATCGTTCTTACCTTCACCAAGAAGAAAAATTTCAACTTCAGACTTTAATTCGAACAGCCGAGCCAACATGTTCCCTTTTGATAGCCAGCGAACCTCTGTGTGGAAAAGGAGAGTTTTGTGATCGGCTTGAAGGTCAACACAAAGGGCTTCAAACAATCTTGTCTGTAAAGAACTTGTCTTCACAGAGTTCACAATTCTTATAGCGACTTTTAGAGTGTTATTAAAATCTTGGGGCAAGGTTTTGGCCGGCAAAGCCTGCCTGTGAATTATACAGTGGGTTCCCATGATGTTTGGATTATCTTTGGCCAATTTGAGAAACCCAGAACGTGACCCGATCATAGCAGGTGCACCATCCGTACATACACCCACTACATTTTCCCAGGAAAGTCCATGTTCTTGGAAAAAAACTATCGATGGCAGAAAACAGATCACAAGCTTTCGAAGTTGTTTTCAAACACTGGGAGAATAACATTTCTTTTCTTAAAATTCCATTGTCGACAAATCGACAATATACAATCAGTTGACAACAATGAGCCACATCGGTTGTTTAATCACACTGAATTGAAAACACTGGAGATGCTTTTACCTTCTCCAAAATTTGCATTTTAATGTCTTCTGACAGTTCTTGAAGTTTGCACTTCACTGTGTTATTGGAAAGAGAAATTTTAGACAATTTCTGCCGACTCCCTTCACCCAAAACTATATTTGCAGCTAATAACATACACGGCTTTACTAATGTTTCCCCAATTGTGTGTGTTTTTTTGTCTTTGGCAATCAGAAGAGCTAGTTCATATGATGATTCCACTGCTTTCTCATTTTCTTGGCTAAAAGTACCCGATGAATCTAATTTCATACGTTTTAGTGAGTTGAGTTTAGTTGCAAAAAATTATGTGGGTTTGTCTTTTAAGCCTGAATGATTCGTGTTAAATGTCTCTCCAAACGCACGGGCATCATCGCATCGTTACTCAGAACACAGTGGCAGATTACGTATTGAGGCTGTTGTATTCCGTTCCGTTCAACGACTGTGAAGCCATATTTAATGTAGTCATCATTGTACAGTCTCTTCTTGGATATCGTTTTCATTTTTTTTTAAGTCACAATATTAAATAACACAATTCACACAGTCGCACTGTTACAGCGAAGCATACACAACACTCACAATAAACAACTTCACAGACACGTCCACTGCGAAAGTATACGAGGCACAGAATCAACAGTCGAAGGGCCTAGCCACTGATGGTCTATCGGCGATGTGTTGTCATGGCCATTACTGCGCCATCGCTGATGGGACAGTTGTACTATACAGCTCTCGCCAATTTGACTGCAAGGGAAGAATAAGAATGTGTAGGGGTGGGAACAGAGCATTCAAGGACGAGCTACCCACAAAACAGAGGTTTGTGCCGACAGTAGGCAATTGCCAGTGCTTTTGAACGATTGACTTGGCGCGACAATCACTTGGATAGATTCGAAAAATGTTTATTTCACAAAATTGTAATATTCGAGTTAAAATCACTTCACGCCCCCCTTGATAAAGCCCCACGCCCCCCTAGGGGGGCGCGCCCCCCAGGTTGGGAACCCCTGTTCTAAAGGATGTAACCATTTCTCAAGAAATTGCCTACATCAGGTCTCATACTTTTTTGGTCCCTGTTATTTCTGCACTTGAGTCCACTGGGAAACCTATTTACGAACAATCAGTTTAGCTCCAGGCCTCCCTGGGGATAGAATTCGGGACAAGCTTAATAAAGTACTACGGAAGAACCCAGGACTGTCAACGCTTTGTGTTGTGGCTGATGTTTTGATTGGCAAAACTAACGTTGAATGTGACATCTCCCCATGTTTTGTACCAAAATTCGAATACAGCCCTGTAACCTCTGTTGACGTTGAGCGTACTTTCTCAGCCTACAAGGTAGTGTTGTCAGACAAGCGGTGTAGTTTCACAACAGAAAATCTAGAGAAAGTGCTAGCGATTTACTGTGCATCAAATTATGGGCAGTAACGTGCTTATAATTCAATGTTTTAATTATTTAGAGATAAAAACTCAAAAATGTGGTGAACCATTGTGAATGTGAAATATTGTATTAAATGTTATTGCCTTATTACTGATAAGTGCTTATTAAAATACGTAAAATTGAACCTGCCTAAAACATATTTTTAGAACCTTTTTTACATATTTGAGTCTATTTTAGGCACAAAAAAACAAATTTTAGCGCCTAAAAATCCAAGGTCTAGTCATAACACTTTAATGTAGGCCTATTTTAATATATTAATATGAGAAGTATAAAAGTATAAATAAGTCATGATAAATTTTTCTGTAAAGAAAAACAAAGTTTTCCTGATCGGGGATAGCTGTAGGGCTACAACAGGGGAAATTCAAAATTAATAATATATAAGCTCATTTTATCCTAAGATAAATAGTGCAAAAATTATTATCTATTTGACGTTACCGTACGGTACCCCTTGTTCTAGGGCAGCTATTCCTTGTGGATTCTCTCTCTCTCTTTTGATTATTAAGAAAAATGATGGTATAGGCTAATACAGTAGTTAGGAAATCTCAGTTGCTTTGTATAGACACGTGAGTCGCAATTATAACACCACAGTGTATTTTAATATAATGATTGTTATTAATAATAAATGGGCACAGTGTTTTATCTTATTTCAAAGAGCAGAGGAAACTTGTTATATTGTTTTAATGATAGCGCAAGCAACTAAAATCACACTCGCCCACAGGCTCCACTATATCAACTTCGTCTTGGCCAGGACAGGAATTCCCATCCTGCCCAGGATTGAAACAACCTGCTTGATCTAAAGCAGTCCTACCCACGCTGACAGACAAATTTTGCTTTACATTGCACCGACATAGATAGGTCTCATGGTGACAATGGGATAAGAAAAGGCTAGGGGGTGGGAAGGAAGCGGCCGTGGCCTTAATTAAGGTGTGAAAATAGGAAACCACAGAAAAACCATATTCACAGCTGCCGACAGTGGGGTTCGAACCCACTATCTCCAGGGTGCAAGTTCACAACTGCGCGCCCCTAACCGCACGGTCAACTCGCCCAGTACCCCCCACTCTTTTCCCGCCTGGCCGGTCAAGCAGTACAGATGGTAAAAATGAACATGCCTGATTGGAACAGATGGTGCTGCTTTTCTGCCTGATGCACAAAATGGATTAATTCATAATTACAGTAGACAAAAGGTCAAAAATATTATTTCTGTTAACTTTATAGCACAGACAATTAAGTATATTAAGTTCTGTAAAAAATGTGGACTTTGTTGATGAACTTGATTCATCATTGAAGTCGCTCTACAAATACTGCCAGCAGTCTCGCCCAAGAGTACGAGAATTGAAAACGGTTGCTGAAAGCTTTGAGATATGGGTTTGGAAATTTCTGTATTTGCACAGTGTAAGATGGGTTCCCAGCAAGGTTGGTTACGATTCAGCTCTAGTGACTGTTTGGGAATGTGTCATTGTCTACTTGGAAAATGTAATTACGAGTAAACATAAATCAGCTGCAGTGGGAAAGTTCTACTGAGAAAACTCACTGATTTTAAGTATGTTCACACTTCTCTGGAATTTTTAGAAATCCTGAAGAATTTGTCCCTTCTATTTTAGAGGGAGCAGCTATTTCTCAGCACTATTAAACTAAATAATAAAAGTACACCACCATCACTTGAATTTCTCAAAATTATTCCTGGCCTACATGAAACACTTTTGGCATTTTCCAAGAGATACAACTGAAGGGAGTTGGGCCAGTTGCTAGTACTGGTGTTGATTTACAGAAAGAAAAACTGATTAACTTAGCTGAAAGAAAGATTTTTATTTCAACCAACTGTAGAGAAGTGCAAAACCATACCTGATACTTTTGCATAGCCAACTGGAACTGATAGGAAAAGTATGGTGCTGGCAAAACGTTTCAGGGAAACACTTGTATAATATGAGAACGGTGGGAACTACTGGTAGGCCTACATACAATGCACACACACTGAGTGGTATAAGTTCGAAGTTCTTGGAAGAGGAAAAAAAATTGTTCGAACTGTTGGAGCTGCCAAGCAGTGACACACTCTCTACAGCATCATGTGAGCAAAGATTTAATCAGATGAACCTTATAAAGGACATACCATCATTACAAACCAACATTTTGTGTGATCTGATGTGTAATATGAATGGTCCTGACCCGGGAAGCTGGAAACGGGAAATGAAGATGATGATGATGATGATGATGATGATGATGAATGGTCTTGCAGTAAAAGAGTTTAATCCTGCAAAGGCTGTGGACCAGTAGTTTCAGTAGCACATCCACAGTGAAAAACAACCAAGCAAGAATTAATCATTATTCTGTAAGATAGTAATAATAATGTTATTGTTGTATGTACCACTAGCCAGCCCCGCGGTGTAGAGGTAGCGTGCCTGCCTCTTACCCAGAAGCCCCGAGTTTGATTCCCAGCCAGGTCAGGGATTTTTACCAGGATCTAAGGACTGGTTCAAGGTTGGAGTTCGGTTTTTTACGTCCCACTAACAACTTTTACAATTTTCAGAGACACCGACGTGACAGAATTTTCCCCGCAAGAATTCTTTTCCATGCCAGTAAATCTATCGATATGGGGCTTAAAAGACTGTTAAATCTTAAGTTCATTATCTTTTCAATTTTGTGAAATAAAGCTAATAGGGCCTAGTCCTACTTTATTTCTATAATTTTATATTTCTGGATGGCTTAAATATTTAGTTAAGAAAAAGCAATACTGTGGTCAACGCTAAATAGCGCAACTTGATTATTTACAAGTATTATCAGGTTGGTGGGATTATTGCTGCTCCTAAACTTCTGGGCTGGCTCCTCAGTTCAGAGAAAATTTCTGCACCCGCTTTATTTTACAGTTATACGTAGGTAAAGCCATTACTCTGACCAAGCATAATTTCCAAATAAGGCTGCCACTGTGAAGCATATTCATGAGCTTTATCGCTATTGATCTATCCAAGGCTTTTGAAATGGTAGAACTATGGTGCCTACATTATATTTGTTCTGTTGGGAAGGATCTAAGCTACAGGTCTCGCACTACTGCCATCACACAGCAAAATGCATGCAAGTGGCAAAAATAATAATAATGTTCTTGGCTTTATGTCCCACTAACTACTTTTACGGTTTTCGGAGACGCCGAGGTGGCGGAAATTAGTCCCGCAGTTCTTTTTACATGCCAATAAATCTACAGACACGAGGCTGATGTATTTCAAAACCTTCAAATACCACCGGACTGAGCCAGGATCGAACCTGCCAAGTTGGGGTCAGAAGGTCAGAGCCTCAATCGTCTGAGTAGCCCGGCATGTGCAAGTCCTCGTTATTGGCCAAATCAATGAATAATGAATTTTGATGACTGCACTGTACTCGAAATAAACTTTCAATGCATTAGGTTTGTACACGTTGTTCGGGATGATGTGAGTTCGGATCCCAATGGTGTCCGGTTGGCCATTTTTGTTCTGTACTTAACATCTCTTTATATATGTACCGTACTAAAAGACTAAGAATACAAGTGATAGGGAATCTGCTACCTGGGCAACAGCCGTATCTGCAGATCAGAAGTGACCGAATGTACCAGATATTTCGCGTCATACGAGATTCACGAGATAGTCAGCAGCCTGATAAAACAAATTCACTAACCTTGCAATAGAACAAACCATGTATGCTATAGGCCTATGCCAGTATTCGACTTTAAGAAAACTACAGTAAATAATCCATGACAACCCTAACCTATAAAGTAATGCAACCTAGACATTCTATCCTCGTGTGCATTTCAGTTATATTACCTCATTTTTTACTCTGCTAACTAGGCTCTTTCGAATGAAAAGATAGCAATGCATTACGACCAATACTACACAATATAACAAATAGATATTAACGTCTCAAAATCAAATTATCAGAGAGACGTGCCCATGAAACTCACCCAAGACGAGAAAAACCTCCATTTCACCACACACTGCCAATGATTAATAACTGTTCATTCATGAAACCCCGTCCTAACTGAATTAGGGCTATATCCTGAAATAGGTTAGGTGATGTTAGGGTGGGGAAAATAGCAACAAAATACATAGCACATAAATCACAGTAATTTTAGTATAATATTTACATTTCCCTTCGCTGGTCCTTTCGCCGCTAGCTTAGCCCAGGTTCTGAAATCAGTGCAGGCACGACATGGTTTTCCATCAGAAGTTCCGTACTCAAACCCAGCCCCTCCATGCGCTGCCATATTTCACATGGAAGTGGACGTATGATGAAATACACATTGTCCGATAGTAATCCATATAAACAGCCAATGACGTTAGACGAAGTCACAAAAACATAACAAGAAAATTACTATACTACATCACAAAACAGTGCTTAAAAATAGCCCTACATGAGAACTTCGCAAACGAGAGCAACTTCATCATTGTGTAATTTCTTTGAACCAATTCTGAGCAATAAACATCTGATGGAATAAATGCTTGGTATCGAAATTCGCATTATCACAATAGTGCAAATCACTAACTGATGAAATTCTTAAGCAACGAAATATTTGCTCTACCTATTAGAGAAAGCCAAACATGCATGCAGCAGTGATACCCTTAAAGAATAACTGTATTTATGTGTGATTTCTTGTTCCTCCCGACTCTCTGTAAGTTCTTGCGCCAGTATTATGTAAGTCGGAAAATGTCACCACTTGCACTGAGATTGACAATCTGTGCACACTCAATACGATGAGAGAGATCAAATTAAATTCTTGAACATGACAACATTTACTTTACGGAGTGTCGGATGAATCCTCTGTTAGAACAAAAGGAATACAGTCTACTGACCTATACACGGCCGACTTGATGCGTCGCTTACGGAGCGCAGCGAGGAATCCAGTCGGCCGTGGACCTATATAGCTTCGTAGTATTTACTAACCAACAGAGTGCGTATAATTTATTGCTAGTGCTGACATCTTGCGGGTATCGTGAGTTTATACATGTATACATGTGTTGTTGGTGCGGGCTATTTTAAACGCTGTAAGAGGACCGATTGTGTCTAAATCTTCTCTTTTTAAAGTTTATTGTGTGTGATTTATTTTTGAAACATATTGGCTGCGAAATTTCGTGTTCAGTCTTCGTGTTCGCTGTTCATTTAATCGCGACGGGAACATTTCGTGCACAAATTTGCCACAGAACTTGACGCGCTGCATCGTAAGTAGACTTATTTTATTCTTGCTTCCTTTCTTATTTTTGCCTTATTTCGATCTCCATCTATGACTGCTAAAAATGCCTCAAAAGTTCATTACCGTTGAACAAAGACCTTGCTATATAATAATATAATAATTTCTAGACGTTGAAGTATTTCTCTGATGTTATAGCATGCAGTATCAATATATCGAAGTCAGGTGTCATGCAATCTCGCGAATTCGAAGTTCTTATTATTTCCGTCATTTATTTATTTAGTCTGATCCAGGACACCCTAGATTTGCCATAAGACACAGAATAATACACAATAACAATTTTGAGGGAAGATAAAAAGATTAATGTTTAAAAAAGTGATAGGTTACAATTAACCATGTTAAATGGCATGAACTCCATATAAATAGTGACGAAGAATCGAAACGGAGTATTTGATGAGTGAGACGACTATCTCATCTTGTAGGCTTCTCACTAGTTTATATTTTGGTCGCCATGTGACGAAAGATTTGGGAATTGTTTCCTCGCGCCAAAGAAAAGTCCAGTCACCGTAATTGTTTAAAGGTTATACGACTCAAGAAAGAAAGGGATGGTTGGATTATAGATATCCTTTTTCTCATTGTCTACGTCAGTCGGCTGAGAGGCTGAAGATTCAAAGCGTACCGTAGGATCAATAATTTCTGCTTCGTTCCTCCGTCTGTCAATCGCTATAATATCAATCCTGCGAGTGCTGCCTCCTTCAGCGAGGCAGTGGACTTCTTCGTACACTTCTAGATTTTTGAGACGAAGAGCATTAGCAATCAGGTTTCTGATGATGTTATGACGTTTGATCCTAAGCAGTTCTCCTTGAGGGCAACTCCCCAGCACCTATGGTAAGGTTTCATACTCACTGCAGTGTCTGCAGTGGCCTGTGCTGGTAGAACGTCCCGGCAGAGTACGTACTGGTGCAACCATCGCGGTCATCTTCAACATCTCCCTCCATTCCGAACAAGTTAAACCATCTCTTCTGGTGACCCAGGAATTAGCAGCAGGAACTTGAGCAAATAACTCAACACCTCTTATTTATTTACACTGCTTACGCCCACATTGGAGCACCAAAATCAATCTTATACAATAGAAGCTTCAAAAAATAAGTACATCAAAAATTAGTTCACTTTGTAAAACTTGATAATTTCTTCTTTTCCCAAAACTTCT
The DNA here is from genome assembly GCF_040414725.1 of Anabrus simplex. Lineage (NCBI taxonomy): Eukaryota > Metazoa > Arthropoda > Insecta > Orthoptera > Tettigoniidae > Anabrus > Anabrus simplex. The sequence continues at coordinate 35,066,613 of NC_090268.1, forward strand.
TCATTCTAGACGATCTTGCAGCCCGTTCTTCTGCTGATATATCAAACTTGCTTACGTTTTGATGTTTTAAGTGATAGTTTTGTGTATTTGTTGTTTAGAATCTTCTTCTCTTCTCTATTTTCAATTTGCTCTGTAGTAATTTTCAGTTCATCCAAATCCATTTGTATGTCTTTAAACCAAGTGGTAAAGAAATCAAAAGGGTGTTTTAGAAGTCTAAAATTTGGTAAACGGTATATGTGTCCAAAAATGCAATCCTCCGTTCTCTCATCGTATCAATAATTGATTCACTTTCCTTGTAAATTATTGAATTGGGTAAAAGTATCCACTGGCCATCAACCTGATACTTTTTATTGATAATTGTTCGGAGAATTCTTCTATCCACTTTCTGCAGTTTGCGTGTTGTTGCTTGGGTATTAAGTTTGAATAATGTTTCACTAGGCTACGTTGCTTCTGATTTTATGACGGAGCATTAATTGAAAGAGACTGATTTTTGTAACTAGAAAACACACTACTTAAAATGAATTCACTAGTCTACATCTTAGTATAAATGATTTGCACTTAACAAACCAAACATTCATAGGTTAAAGGTGAGGCATTTGTAATTGTCATACATTCTAGATATAGACGACAAGACTAATGAAAATGAAAACGAGTTACGCCCGTTGCAAACAGGATTATCAAACGCCTATTAAAAAGTACCTGTACATTCATGAATATTTGCTATAATTTATGACTGGAATGGAGTGTTTTACTGCTTAAAACCTCAGTCACAACCTTACGTGTATTCAGAATTGGTAAAGTAGCTCAGGATCAGTCTCAAAATTATCTTTATATCAACAAAGCCTGTAATTTTTCATGTTGACATCGTGATCACAGCCAAGTGACCTCCACTTTCACGTGAAATTCGAATCATAGGGATGTTGGGATTTTAACCGCGACCATGTTGATGACTCGATTACTCAAGCGGATGCAGAAATAAATTAAGACAAAGATCTATCTCAGACTGTATATTAATGTCATGTTTTGAAGATTGTGTAATAACATTTATCGTATCAACAAATGAATCGAAAAAGCCACCTAATCGATACTTTATTTCTTTTGCCTTTGGCAAACTTAAAAATACATTAACAAACACAGTACATGTTTCGACCACTTAGTGGTCATCTTCAGCTGTATATAAAAAAATCTTAGATGATAACGTTTAAAAGCAAGCACATTGGATCTTAAAACTATATCCCATGGGAATCCAAAAACTATTGTTCTAGATGCTTTAAAGCATCGATTAGGTGGCTTTTTAGATTCATTTGTTGATTAAACTCATCGATACGGCCATGAAGTGGACAGCTTGCAAAACATTTATCGTATTCAAACTAGCCAATAATGGATTCCAGCTCCACTCGCTGTGAGAAATCCACCCCCATTTGGGGAGGACGGTAGAATAACACCCACAGTATCCCCTGCCTGTCGTAATAGGCGATTAAAAGGGGCTCTTAACTTGGGAGATGGGTTGGCGACCACGGGGCCCTCAGCTGAGTCGTGGCATTGCTTCCACTTACTTGTGCCAGGCTCCTCACTTTCATTTATCCTATCCGACCACGCTTGGCCAACTCTTGTTCTTTTCCGACCCCGACGGTATTAGGTTGCGAGGCCTAGGGAGTGTTTCATTTACACGCCCTTCGTGGTCCTTGTCTTCCTTTTGGCCGATACGTTTATTTTTCGAAGTATTGGATCCCTTCCATTTTTTCCCTCTGATTAGTATTATATAGAGGATGGTTGCCCAGTTTTACTTCCTTTTAAAACAATAATCACCACCACCACCACCACCACTGTGAGGAATGCATGGTAGTTTACGTGTCCTGAAATTTCTCAGTCGCATTGTGATACCAGCGGACTGAGTCAGGATCGAACCTGCCAAGTTGGGGTCAGAAGACCAGCGCATCAACCGTCTGAACCACTCGGCCCTGCTACTTCGTAATTAACTCATGGTTTACGACACAATCAAGATGTAGATGGACAATGCCAGGAGACAAATGTCGCTATCAAACCGACCACAGTTTAGTAAAAATCGGTATAGAAACCAGGTGAAAAAGTCCCTGGCGTTTACTAGAACAGATATATTTTCAAATCGTCCGACTCCAAGACTTTGGTCACAGGAGTCCCGGGTTTGATTCGCGATAGGGTCAGGAATTTTAACCACAATTCCACTGGCACGGGGGCTGGGTGTATGTGTTGTCTTCATCATCATTTTATCCTCATCATGACGCGCAGGTCGCCTACGGGAGTCAAATAAAATATCTGCACCTGGCAAGCCAAACTTGTCCTCGGACACGCCCGGCGCTAAAAGCCACACGCCATTGCATTTCATTTCATCTTCGGATCACTTACTGGTTGTTATGTACGCGGAATTTAAGTAGCCTATCCAGCACATGAAATTAGTAAAATAAAATAAAATATAAGAAACAGATTGAAAACAATAACAATGTGCAATTAAATGTGCAGCAAAGCCCAGAATTCAGCAGTCCGCATCGAGTCCGCTTAGCCTTGTCAGTTACGGTTGACAGGTTGTCCAATGTGAAGGCTTCCTCTAGCTCTCTGCAAATCAATAGATGTTCTGGATCCTGCAGGTTTCCCCAAACAAAAAGCTCATCTACTGTTATAAAGCCCCACCTTTTGAGTTTGGTTTTACAACGAGAGTCTGTTCGGTGCCTTCCATGTTGTATTATGTCAGCTTATAACCAGGAGTATGTTCCTCTTTCAGATTCCTCAGTGTACGGAAGTGCGCCACAGCGAACTCCAGGTGACGATGGAAATTGCTGTATCTCCCGCAGAAAGTACTTTCTCGTCTTCAGTCGTTAGGTTTGAGGTTCATATCCGCACATGGGGTGACGAGGATCGTTTTCTTGCCTCTTTCTCTCAACTTCTGCTGCTGTTCTTCGTCTAATGTCAAGAGGTGCTATGCCCATCAGATAGTAAAATTTACCACGGAGGTTGGTCTCAAGCATCCTTATACCCGGTTTCATTAAAAATAATATCAGCTTGTCTTGCGTGAGAGGAATTTTCCCAGATTTGTGCAGAATATTCAGGAGCAGAGAAACACAAAACAAGAGCAGATATGCGGCTTGGCTGTGAACACTCATCCCCCACCCTCGCCACAGCCACCTACACCACGTGGTACCCAGTAAGTTTCCGCATGATGTTGTTCCGGGCACATACTTTAAGTTTTGTCTTCGCAGTGACCTATGAATGAGAGGGCGCGGTATTGTTTTACTCCAAGGTACCACAGTGGAACGGATGTTGGCCTTTCCCGGTAGGCCTAATGCTCAACTTTCTCCATGCTTCTCTGTTTCTCAAGTAGAACGCGCAGCTTTGAGTTTTTCCAGAGTTAGGCTTCAGATGGTATGGAGGATGGTTGCCTAGTTGTACTTCTTAAAACAATAATCACCACCATCACCATCAGATGTTTTGTATTATAATAGCTTGATCTTCAAGCGCTACCGATAATTTCCTTTCTACCTTCTGAAAGGTTTTAGCTTGAACAGCGGTGGCCGTATCGTCAGCATAAATAAACGGCTTTTTTATTAAGTCTGATCGGCTGGTAATTTGTATAGATGTTAAACAACAATGGAGCCAGCACGCTGCCTTGGGGAAGGCCATTTTTTCAGTTCTCCAACGGCTTCTCCTGTTGTCCAAGGTGACGAAGAACCGTCTATTCTGAGGTAAAAACTCAATGAGCTGCATTAAGCGGTAATCTTTTGTGATAGTGTATATCTTTCTAATCAACTTCCTGTGGTTGATAATGTCACAGGCTGCTGTAAGGTCAAGCGTTTGGTCGACAAAATCTAATATTCGATTGAGAATCATTCTCTCAAGTACTTTGTAGAGATGACAAAGAAGTGCCACTGGTGGGAAATTTCTTAGATCTGTAGTTTCTTTTCCAGGTTTCAGTTGTGCTACCACTTTTGCTTAGCGCCATGTCCTTCGTATCTGCACTCTTGAGATGTAAGTGCTCATTAAATTTACAATACACTCCCTCGTACAAAGCCCAAACATTTTTATCCGTTCTGTTTGGAGATCACCGAATCCAGCAGCTTTATTATTATTCATTGCCTGGACGACAGTCTCCATTTCTGCTATAGTGAAAGGGGTGCCAAGGTAATCTTTTTTCTTCGGAATATCTTTGCAGTTTACAATTTTCAATTCCCTTCTCGGTTTTCTATTCAACAATAGCTGGTAAGTTATTTGGTTAGGACTTACTTTGAACACGCCAGGAGGAGCACTTGTTGGATCATTGTTTTGTTTCAGGAGTTTCCAAGTTTTACGGATGTTCTGGTTCATATCTATATGAGGCACTTGTAGCATTTTCCTATCGACATACGTACTATGGTGGCATATGCCATGGCCGACTTTACAGAAGGCCACGGCGTTTGACCTTGCAACCCCGCACTTCTCTAGCCTGGGGTGGCCACTGCCAGCTCTTGCACGCGTTTGCTTCGCTACGAAAGGAATTGAAACAAGGAAATACAAGTATTTGTTATTATCAGCATTAAAGTGAAAGGATAATGAGGAGTGAGCACATGCAGTAACAAAACCAATTTCCTCTCAATTTTAATTGAACATTTTTACAGGAACATAATACCACAGGTAGGCCTACTCTAACAAAGAATAGCGAGATTTCTGTGATTAGTATGAGAAGTTACCCGTCAAGTCCTCAACTTTCTGCAATTATTTAACAAAATTTTACTCATTGTTAAGACAATACTTGTAACTATTTTCATAAAATTACATCCACAGGCACAAGTTTTCTCGGCAATTTCTGACAATTCAATATCTGATAAAATGCCAAGTAGACTATGATGCTGAATTATTTGGTGTTGCTCGTTACATTTACATTTTAAAAAATTTCCCTCAAACTTATCAGAAATTAGTGCCTGCGTAATTCCAACAACATGTTTACACACTGATATAATAAAATCTGCAGGAACTGAAAGTCCACCCCTATTTATTTGATTGAAGTAGCTATCATTTATTTGCTCTTTATTTCTCACCAAAGCCAAACATTCTTCACATTTTATTTTTGAGCATTGCTTGAACGAAACGTAACCACAGGTATAAATAAAACCTGACTCATCAAAATGTATGTTTTCGGTATATTTGTCTTCTAAAATACTGTAAAAGGTATCGTCAACAGTAATTGACGAAAGGCTGCTTGTACTCGGGGATGAGTGAGGTATGATAAAATATGGTTAAACCTAATTGCGTTATAACACTTTGTAGACTGCATATAAATGAGGAATGAATTTAGAGTTGTAGTGACGTTGTATCTAGGTTTCTTTAACAATACAAGTGTAAACTGATCATGCAGAAACGTTAATTTTTTTAAACAGAATCTCTGAAGATTCATCTTCCTGGTTTTCAAGTTCAGATTTTAGGTTATCTAATACTCTATTAATCTGCACAATTAGTGAACTGACAGAACTTTCAGGTAAGAAAAAGTCGTAACAAAATTCTATTGCTTGGAACAACTGGCTCCACTTACTTAATAATGAATTTCAAAATATTACAGAGCCAGAATGAAGAACATTTGCGTTAGGAATTACGCCGCCATTTTACCAGTTCTTGAATCAAGTAATCCTGGGACCCTCACCAGGATTACTTGATTCAAGAAGTGGAAAAAATCCAAAGAAAAGCAGCTCGATTTGTTCTGGGTGATTTCCGACAAAAGAGTAGCGTTACAAAAATGTTGCAAAGTTTGGGCTGGGAAGATTTGGGAGAAAGGAGACGAGCGTTTCGATTAAATGGTATGTTCCGAGCTGTCAGAGGAGAGATGGCGTGGGAGGACATCAGTAGACGAATAAGTTTGAGTGGTGTCTTTAAAAGTAGGAAAGATCACAATATGAAGATAAAGTTGGAATTCAAGAGGACAAATTGGGGCAAATATTCGTTTATAGGAAGGGAAATTAGGGATTGGAATAACTTACCAAGGGAAAAGTTCAATAATTTTGCAATTTCTTTGCGATCATTTAAGAAAAGGCTAGGAAAACATCAGATAGGGAATCTGCCACCTGGGCCACTGCCCTAAATGCAGATCAGTAGTGATTGATATTAATTCCGACCGCAAAATAGTTGTTTACCCTAATACTTGACCTTATTTTAGGTATGTTTGATACATCTAATTTATGCAAAATACAATATTTTCCACCAGTACTTACAGACCACTCAATTTTATGCTCCGCCAATTTGTTTAAGGACTCAGAAGTCTTAATTTTGTTCGCTTCCTCAGCTAGGGTCTTCTTACATTCCTCTGCAGACTTTGTCCGTTTCTTCTTCTTCTTCTTCTTCTCCTTCTTCTTCTTCTTCTTCTTCTTCTTCCCTTCTTTCACCTGGGGATTTCCTTATCTTAGAGGAGCACTTACTGAAGTACGATGGTAAGTTTGGAAACACCTTTGGAACCACACGAGGTAACAATACAGGCTTCTTCCGTGTGAATTCCCGATTGTTCCCATCACCATCGTTGTATTTTTCAACATAGCTTACGTCTTCAGGAAGAAAGTGTTTAATTCATACGAACGAATATTTGGTAGGTACCCAATTGGCTCGAGGAATGGCACGTTCCCATACAGCTTTCAATTGTGGATTTTTAGGAAACCCAAACACTGTAACAAATCCTTCAGTTTTATCGATGAACGATAATTAGACTTACAATTCGGTACAACACAAGTCTTTGGCATTGTAACCAACCACTATACACAGATAAGCAACGGTATCATTTAATTGTTACAGTATTTTGAAGAGCACACGAGCGCGAGACACATCTCCCTTGTAACTCAGTGGGCTACACCGTTGCCTACGCATTAATACAACGTAGGCAACCGTCGGCTACACAGAGCAGACTAGCCATTCAATGCGGGGTTGCCAATTTTCGCTCGCCGCGGCCTTCTGTAAAGTCGGCCATGTATATGCACTGGCCACTGTCATGGAACTAATGGGATACCTATTGAATCGGAAGAACTGAAGGCAACGACTAAAACTACTGTGCATTAAGCTACAGAAGAAGTCATCGGAACAGCGCAAAGTTTCAACTGAAAGCAATTACGTACAGAAGATATCCTGCTTAAAATGAAATAGAGAAAGAAGTACAGCGATCCTTTAGAACATGAAATAAAACCAGTAGCGTAGCCAGGATTTCAGTTTGGGGGAGGGGGGACACACATTCATCCAGAATTTTATTGTGATAGGTGTCCAAACTTCCAGAGTTTAGGTGGTGTAGAATACCTAAAAAGGAAATTAGTGTCTTTCGATCCAAGTGAAAGTGGTGGATTCGTGCGGATTCCGGAAGCTAATAGTATTATTTTTCTTCTTCTCTTCCCCGCTTTTCCCACATAGGTGGGTTCGCGGGTGCGAACTGTACCGCACATGTGGATTTGGCCCTATTTTACGGCCGGATGTCCTTCCCGACGCCAACCCTGTATGGAGGGATGTAATCACTGTTGTGTGTTTCTTTGGTAGTTGGTAGTGTAGTGTGTTGTCTGAATATGAAGCGGAAAGTGTTGTGACAAACGCCTAGTCCCCGAGCCAGAAGAATTAATCAGACGCGAGTAAAATCCCAGGCCCGGCCGGGAATCGAACCCGGGACCCTCTGAACCCAAGGCCTCAACATTGATCATTCAGCCAATGAGTCGGACTCCGGAAACTAATATTAATACGTTATATATAAAATAACAGTAGATGCGTTAAAACTCCCCGGATGTCTGGATTCCTTGGACGACAACTCCTGCCCCCCCCCCCCTCGGCTACCTCTGTTAATCCCATCCCAACGTAACTGCAGCATTTCATACACTGACTGACAGAGCAAATGCAACACCAAGAAGGAGTGGTCAGAACTTTATGTCAATTGCAGGGTAGACTGACGTCACTGAGGTATGCTCATGATGTGAAATGCGCCGCTGTGCTGCGCACGTAGCGAACGATAAATGGGACACGGCGTTGGCGAATGGCCCACTTCGTACCGTGATTTCTCAGCCGACAGTCATTGTAGAACGTGTTGTCGTGTGCCACAGGACACGTGTATAGCTAAGAATGCCAGGCCGCCGTCAACGGAGGCATTTCCAGCAGACAGACGACTTTACGAGGGGTATGGTGATCGGGCTGAGAAGGTCAGGTTGGTCGCTTCGTCAAATCGCAGCCGATACCCATAGGGATGTGTCCACGGTGCAGCGCCTGTGGCGAAGATGGTTGGCGCAGGGACGTGTGGCACGTGCGAGGGGTCCAGGCGCAGCCCGAGTGACGTCAGCACGCGAGGATCGGCGCATCCGCCGCCAAGCGGTAGCAGCCCCGCACGCCACGTCAACCGCCATTCTTCAGCATGTGCAAGACACCCTGGCTGTTCCAATATCGACCAGAACAATTTCCCGTCGATTGGTTGAAGGAGGCCTGCACTGCCGGCGTCCGCTCAGAAGACTACCATTGACTCCACAGCATAGACGTGCACGCCTGGCATGGTGCCGGGCTAGAGCGACTTGGATGAGGGAATGGCGGAACGTCGTGTTCTCCGATGAGTCACGCTTCTGTTCTGTCAGTGATAGTCACCGCAGACGAGTGTGGCGTCGGCGTGGAGAAAGGTCAAATCCGGCAGTAACTGTGGAACGCCCTACCGCTAGACAACGCGGCATCATGGTTTGGGGCGCTATTGCGTATGATTCCACGTCACCTCTAGTGCGTATTCAAGGCACGTTAAATGCCCACCGCTACGTGCAGCATGTGCTGCGGCCGGTGGCACTCCCGTACCTTCAGGGGCTGCCCAATGCTCTGTTTCAGCAGGATAATGCCCGCCCACACACTGCTCGCATCTCCCAACAGGCTCTACGAGGTGTACAGATGCTTCCGTGGCCAGCGTACTCTCCGGATCTCTCACCAATCGAACACGTGTGGGATCTCATTGGACGCCGTTTGCAAACTCTGCCCCAGCCTCGTACGGACGACCAACTGTGGCAAATGGTTGACAGAGAATGGAGAACCATCCCTCAGGACACCATCCGCACTCTTATTGACTCTGTACCTCGACGTGTTTCTGCGTGCATCGCCGCTCGCGGTGGTCCTACATCCTACTGAGTCGATGCCGTGCGCATTGTGTAACCTGCATATCGGTTTGAAATAAACATCAATTATTCGTCCGTGCCGTCTCTGTTTTTTCCCCAACTTTCATCCCTTTCGAACCACTCCTTCTTGGTGTTGCAGTTGCTCTGTCAGTCAGTGTATATTCTGAATACAAGTGAAATGAATGTAAGAATAAACAGTGTGAGTAAAGATGCAATATTCTGGTTTAGAATAAATACGGTAATGTTATTATATTAATGGTAATCTGATAAGCAATGAAGAAGTGACATTTTATACAAATAATGCGGCAAAGAAATACACAGAGACACACACACACACACACACACACACACGTCGAATACAGGTTTCTCGCCCTTCTTGTCCATGGCTAGATGGTGAAGCCAAGGGAATGAGCCCACCGTGACTCGTCAGTTCGAATCTTACCGCATCTTAAAACATCGCACAAAGAAGTTAATCAGAAATAAAAGATGTATTTCCGGAATTTAGCTAACAACTTAAATTCTAATCGCGCATGGGACCAACTTAGAGTTCTGAGAATAGGAAAACATCAACAGAGACAGACGACTTGTGACATTCCACTTGACGAACTGAACGATTACTTTAGTAGAATAAATATTCAACCTACCCCCAATTAACTGCACCGACTCACCGCCCTCCCTCCGGCCAATCCACCATTCTCATTTCACAATGTCACAGAAAATCAGGTTGAAAGGGCGTTGCATTCCATTAAATCAAAGGCTACAGGTGTAGATGATATTCCTATTACTTTTTATACATAACATTATGGGTGCTGTCCTGCCTATACTACTGACGCACATACTGAACTACCGTTTACTAAACGGAACTTTCCCTACTGTCTGAAAAACAGCCAATATTATACCGGTACTTAAGAGTTTAGACCACCGGGCGAGTTGGCCGTACGGTTAAGAGCGCGCAGCTGTGAGCTCGCATCCGGGAGATAGTGGGTTCGGACCCCACTGTCGGCAGCCCTGAAGATGGTTTTCTGTGGTTTCCCATTTTCACACCAGGCAGATGCTGGGGCTGTACCTTAATTAAGGCCACGGCCGCTTCCTTCCAACTCCTAGTCCTTTCCTATCCCATCGTCGCCATAAGACCTATCTGTGTCGGTGCGACGTAAAGCCCATAGCAAAAAAAACCTATCTGTGTCGGTGCTACGTAAAGCAACTAGCAAAAAAAAAAGAGTTTAGACCCACAATCACCCTCTGACTATCGTCCTATGACTATACAACCTGCGCTTTCTAAAGCCTTTGAACGATTAGTATACAAGCAAGTTCTGGGATACCTAAATCAAAATGCTCTTTTGGACCCTTTGCAATCTGGATTTAAGAAGGGTCACAGTACCGCGACAGCACTTTTGAAGGTTACTGAAGACATTAGAAACGCTATGTACAAACGACTCTTCACTATACTTATCCTTCTTGACTTCAGTAGCGCCTTTGACACTATAGTAATTCCGACTATGAGAAAGAAAATGAAACTGCTAAATTTCGACCTGGCTGCACTTAAGGTTTTTAGTTCTTGTTTCCGGAACCGTCAACAGCGTGTGACAGTAAACGACAAGGCCTATAAATGGAAAATGAAACTTAGTGTTGCCCCACAGGGCAGTATTCCAGGACCTCTAATTTTCTGTATTTATATCAATGACATACCATCTGTGACAGGAAATAACACACACCACCTCTGTGCTGACGATCTTCAAATATATCGACACTGCAAGACAAGATATTAATAATGACTTCAGACGACTCAATATATATGCACAACGAAACTCTCTTATACTAAACTGCACAAAATCTCAGGCAATCATAATTGGATCACGAAAATTACTGAGCTGCTCAAACAATGTCGCAATCCCGCCTATCCTACTGAATGGTAACATTATTCCATACAGTAAAACGGTTAAAAATCTCGGCGTAATGATTAATGAAACAGTTGATTGGTCTGATTACACGAAAGAAATACGTAAAAAGATTTTTGGAGTGCTTTACCTTCTAAAGGGCAGAGGGATGTATTTCCATTTGAGCTACAGGCCAAACTCATACACACACTCATTCTCCCTATTCTTGATTATTGTGACGTTGTTTCAGTTGACATGACGAGAAAAGAAACACTTAAACTTCAACGAGCACTGAATTTCTGTCTGCGATTTATTTACAATATCGGGTACGATGTTCATATCATCCCATACTATCCGGCTGTCTTATGGCTGATGTCTCATAAACGTCGGCAGTTACACACTTTAACGATGGTGTTTAGAATGGTAGTTGAAAGTCAGCCACTGTACATTTCTTCTAAATTAATCATTTTATCATCATTTCACAACTTAAATACACGTTCTAGATTCATTCTTTCTATTCCACTGCACCCCACAAATAAAATTAATAGATTATTTGTGGCGACTGTCGCCAGATTATGGAATTCGCTGCCAGCTCAGGTCAGAGAAACTAGCTTTCTTTAAATCACGATTTAAGGTCAGCTGCCGAGACTACCTACTGAGGACAGCTGACTTAATGGTTGAAGTATGAATGTGTGCGTACCTGAGGATAGTCATTTTTAAGAGTTTTTAATATTAATTAGTTTTAATATTAATTTAGTTAGCAATATATTTAAATTTACTTTCAGTTCTATTTACAATTCTATTATTTTTGTAGTTTTAACTATTTTAAGTATCTCAGTATTTCATTTAATATTCTGATTAGTATGTGGTTAAGTATACGAGAGGGCCTGGAGCACTAACTTCGCCACTGTACAGTAGGCACTAATAAATAAATAAATAAATAAATAAATAAATAAATAAATAAATAAATAAATAAATAAATAAAGAATGTAAAGCGTATGGGTATAGACATTTTGTTAGTTGGTAAAGAAAAATACACGTCACAACATATGCTAGATAGGGTTTACCTTGTCCTATTAATTTCCCTCGCGGTTAGGGCCGCGCAGCTGTGAGCTTGCACACGGGAGATAGTGGATTCTAACACCACTGTCGGCAACCCTGAAAATGGCTCCCCGTGGTTTCCCATTTTCACACCAAGCAAATGCTGGGGCTGTACCTTAATTAAGACCACGGCCGCTTCCTTCACACTCCTAGGCCTTTCCTATCCCACCGTTGCCATAAGACCTATCTGTGTCAGTGCGACGTAAAGCAAATTGTTAATTAGTTTCCCTCAGAAGCCTGGGATTCAGAATATAGTAGTATACAGGTACAGTTTTGTGTCGCTAATATTCATATGTATATTTTTTATTAACGCGCCAGAAACCAACGACACGGAACTGTGGCCATTTCAACACCGTTTTAAGGGCTACCGACCCAAGCCGGGATTTGAACCTGCGAACTCGGACTCAGAAAGACAGTGACTCAACCAACTGAGCCACATGAAAAGGAGGCGTTTGTGATTATTGTTATAAATAGATGCAGTTAGTATTTTTACAAAGGTTTTATGAGGAGCATTTATTACGGCGTACGTTTTCCAACTGTCCTAAATGCACGAGGCCGGACAGGAGAACTAGCTGGAAGCTAAAGAGCCTTGCAGGGGTGTCGCTTCCTTCTCTGTTCACTTTTCCAAACCAAACTCCATGGCGTAACAGCCCCGAAGGGCCATCGCCTACCAAGCGACCACTGTTCAGCCCGGAGGCCTGCAGATTACGAGTTGTCATGTGGTCAACACGACGAATCCTCTCCTTCGTTATTCTTGGCTTTCTAGACCAGGGCCGCTATCTCACCGTCAGATAGCTCCTCAATTATAAACACGTGGTGGTGGTTGTGATTATTGGGCTGAGTGTACCTCGAATCAGCCCTCAGATCCAGGTAAAAATCCATGGCCTGGCTGGGAATCGAACCTGGGGCCTCCGGTAAGAGGCAGACACGCTACCCCTACACCGCGGGGCCGGCTGGATACTTTTAGGTCTCCTTATTTTAGAATTTGACTTAAAGCATCCTTTATTCGATTCCCAGGACTGACAGAGTTAAGAAAGACATGGAGTGGGGAAGACACAGCCTTGTTTGTGGGTGCAGTAAAGTTGACCTTGAGTCTCCCGTAATCGAAATATCTACGACCTGGAATGTAGTCATCTTCATGGGGTGTAGTACCAAAGTGGTTCCTTTTTTTATGAAGTCAAATGAAAATTCTACTTCCTCACAAACGAAGAACGATATTATCAATTTTACGAACAGTTTTAATGCAGCCGGTTTATGTTAAGAGTACAGAAGCTATGATGGTACATGGTAACAATCAAAACCATCAATATCTACCGAAGATCAGTCACCGCACTCGGTAGGACCGGCTTTTTTTTTTTCATATCCACCGGGCGAGTTGGCTGTGCGGTTAGGAGCGCACAGCTATGTGCTTGCATCCGGGAGATAAAGGGTTCAAATCCCACTGTCGGCAGCCCTAAAGATCGTTTTCTGTGGTTTAACATTTCCACACCAGCAAATGTTGGGGCTGTAACTTAATTAGGGCCACGGCTTCTTCCTTCCTACTCCTAGCCCTTTCCTTTCCCATCTTCACCATAAGACCTACTGTGCGACGTAAAGCAAATTCAAAATAAAAAATCTTTTCACAACCCTTTCCAAGGAAAAGTTGTATCTACGCTACTGGCCTCGACTTACTGAAATTATTTTGTGGGTGCGCCACTGCATCCACTCACCATTTAAGGTACAAGGTAAGCCCGAATAATAGTTGGATATTCAAAATACACCACCATAAATGACGTGGTTATTGCTCAAAATTATAAAGAAAGGTAAGGGACGGGATCTTGTGTTTTAAGTAGCATCCGTATCAATAGAACGTGACTTCCCATTTTAAAAATGTGTCATGCATCGACTGCGATTCAAGCCTGGGCCGTTCTGATGAGAATATAGCACGATTGGAACTGAGTTATCACGTCCGCCAATTACAAAATATTTACCCGCACTTTTGATGGTGCAGTTTGAGGTTCCAATCAGTCGCCGGGCATTTAGGCCTACATATCGAACTTAGGCACGCATCCGCGATTGTCTTGCTACTGTTAGAATTTAAAAAAAACTTTTTTCATAACTTCCCGAGGATGTACATAGTTTTGGATTGTCAGTGACGAAATGGCCCTCTTAAAAAAAAGGTAACGTATATGACACAAAATGGGGAGCTAACGTGCAGCTCAAAATCCTGTCACAGTCTTCCCAACGCTGCAACTTAAACATAGCACATCTCTCAACCACGGTACAACCCGAGGATCCCTAGGACATTGTTGTTTCCTAGAACCGATGTGCAAAAGCTGACACTTATGTTGCAAGCTTGCAACTGTTTCTGGCCGTGGCCCCAGTTATCTCGGTGATCACTTTCCGGCCCCCAACTGAGTAATCCCTTGGCAGTTGCCCTTTTCCTGTCCGGCTCCATGGCTAAATGGTTAGCGTGCTGGCTTTTGACCACAGGGGTCCAGGATTCGGTTCCCGGCAGGGTCGGGAATTTTAACCTTTATTGATTAATTTCGCTGGCACGGGGGCTGGGTGTATGTGTCGTCTTCACCACCATTTCGTCCTCATTACTACGCGCAGGTTGCCTACGTGCGAGAATCAAAAGACCTGCATCTGGCGAGCCGAACTTGTCCTCGGACCCTCCGGCACTAAAAGCCATAAGCCATTTCATTTTTTTTTTCTTTTTTTTTTTTTTCCCTTTTCCTCATGTCTTGACATTTGTCACCACACGGTTACATTGCCAATACTGAGGCCTCTACAGGCATATATCCCAGTGCATCACAATCCTAAGTGTTTTCCTTTCATTCAAGCAGTACAAATATGGAGAATTATGATTAGCCCTATTGAGTCTTGCTAGTAGATTCTTTGTCGCTACGTTAATTTAACATTTCAGCGTAAGTTTTTAAGTTGTTTGTACCGTACGTAAAACAACGGCTGATCCTCACTCTAGTTTCATGAAATATTTGAGGGGGGTCGGCCCCACTGCCACCCCCCCCCCCCTAACTACGCCAATGAATAAAACATACCAGACTCTGAAAAATGAAATTGACAGATCGTAGCGAAGCGTGGTGGAAGTTCCGAGAAGTAGAAGTAGAACAGCTTTATAGAGAAAGGTGGATCAGAAAGACTTATAACTGACAAATGAATGAAACTTCAAGGCAGCAAAAGGGATTTTCCGCAAGCTTGACGAGGGCAAGAATGGATCAGTTGACTTGAGTATAAGGAGCTTTGGAGATTTTACGTAGTAGTAGTAGTAGTAGTAGTAGTAGTAGTAGTATTTATTCACAGTGGCGGCTTGTGGCTGTAAAGTATGGTGAAGAGCTATTACCCGTTCGGTTTCGAGCGACAGATTAAGGAACTTCTTTCTTTCTTAATCTGCTTACCTTCCAGGGTTGGTTTTTCCCTCGGACTCGGCAAGGGATTCCACCTCTACCGCCTTAAGGACAGTGTCCTGGAGCTTCAGACTCTGGGTCGGGGGATACAACTGGGGAGGATGACCAGTACCTCACCAAGGCGGCCTCACCTGCTATGCTGAATAGGGGCCTTGGTGGGGGATGGGACGATTGAAAGGGATAGACAAGGAAGCGGCCGTGGCTTTAAGTTAGGTACCTTCCCGGCATTTGCCTGGAGGAGAAGTGGTAAACCACGGAAAACCACTTCCAGGATGGCTGAGGTGGGAATCGAGCCCACCTCTACTCAGTTGATCTCCCGAGGCTGAGTGGACCCCGTTCCAGCCCTCGTACCACTTTTCAAATTTCGTGGCAGAGCCGGGAATCGAACCCGGGCCTCCGGGGTGGCAGCTAATCACACTAACCGCTACACCTAACAAGGGCAAGGAAGCTAATAGAGTGTAAAACAATAAATATACCCCTGCTTGTAAACAAGGAGGACAAGATTTAGGAACTACGTGTTGTTTTTGGTTGTTTTGTACTCGTGCCTCGTACCTGTGACTGGCGGAGGGTCCAGCACGTGACCACGATTTATTGAATTTAATGTTTCGTCATGAGCACGAAAAGCTAGTTCTTGCTTACTTAAATAGAGCACTGCATCAATTACCAACTGAAGGAAAAGCCTATTTAAATGTAAATTTTCACTGAACTGTACAATTGCAATATAGTCTGGCATTTTCCTTCAGGACATCAGAGATCGTATTTTGGTTTGTTTCCAATGTCTTGAAATCTGGCTGCCGTATTTTATGTTTTGCAGAGTCTGAGTGCTTATGTAAAGAACGTGTTAGGTTCAAAAGGGCTGAAAATCCTTCTTTATTCCAAATGTTATTTTTTTCGATAAAAGGCAAGCACGCCCAACAAAACTACTTCTGTAGAGCTGGAGAGGAGCACAACCATGGAAATTCCTTAAACCACGATCGTTTGAAACTAAGATTTACCGGAATGTTTCACTTCTTTTGTAGCACAAATTTGCAGTGATTCAGTAGGGCGATCAAAACGTAGAACTTCATTCTGATCTTCGTTTCTCCAACGTGAAAATGGTGTTTATAATAAAATGCACACTATGTCATAAATAGGATACATATTTAAATAAAACAGCACAACACTACGAATGAATCAGGATGCGTAATACTCGTACTTCACACAGGATGACCCAGGGAAGACGAAACATTCCGCTCTTCCGACAACTTCACTACCACATTCCGCTATGTGGAAAGTACGCGGGTGACGTCACGGTTGTCATGGCAACCGCCAAGGCCAAGCGCTAGGAGGGAGCACTTGGGAGGTAGAGGCAGCTGCGGAATCTCTCGTCTTCACTCAGTCTCATGCGCCGTACTGTGGCTGACAGCCGGCGCTTTCGTGAGTTCCCCTGGTTCTCATCAGGTGATGAGGTGCTCCAAACACCGTACAATAAAACATTTTCTTTCCGTAAAACCAACACATGTCATAAGAAAAATAAATTTAAGTAATTCATTATGGTAAAAATAAGTGGTGAAGTGGCACTTCACCTACTTCAACTGAAAAGCCGCCCCTGTTATTCACTCATTATGTTGTTTACATATTTACAGGACTCTGTTTCTTATATACATAACTCTTCTAATAACATTATTACTTGAGAAAAATTAATCTTGTAACTAAACCACATATATTACAGAAGTAGTAGTAGTAGTATTAACATATTAATACTTAAAATAAGTTGAAATTGTAACTATCTCTTGCACACATTAAATAAATTATTATGATTATTATTATTATTATTATTATTATTATTATTATTATTATTAATATTGTTGTACCGGTTGGTACACCTCTACGCCGCACTTTTGAATTTTCCGCCTTAAAGTACTCCCCTACAGCAGAAACTCTGAACTTTAAAAACTGAATTATCTCAACAGTTTCTCAGAAGATGTCACTGTGTTAATTTCGAACTGCTTTTGTTTACTAATTATCAAGAAGTGTGGACCTTCTCTCACAGATGTCTCTACCAAAAACTATGATCATGCACCCTGGTGCGAAGTGAAGGAACTTTTCTTGAAGATATTTTATACTCATAAGTTTTCCTATAACTAAATTTCGTTCTTTCATTTGTGGGTTGGTAATATTAAGATATTCTTTCCGCCAGTTTTGAACTTAGCCAATCAGTAATTTCTGCAATTAATTTCCAACCTATCATGTCTTTCTTCTTCGATATTGATGTGTAACTCTGAGCTACCTAATAAAGTTGAGTGGGTATGTCTTAATTATTCATGAAAGGTCTCGAACTTTCCCCGAGGGTTTAAAAACTGCTGATTTTCACGACTCGTCGCCACTTCAACAACATCTAGCTTAGTGTATGGAAGTATAGCAGGACGCGGGTAGCGCCTCTTCCTTAGGGTAGCAGCTCTTCAACAAAGGTAATGGCCGTTTAACATCTTTATTTCTTGCTAGCTCAGCAATTTAACCCTCCGGGAAGGTCCGAAACCTTTTCAATGTAACCTACCTGTCTAAAATGTAACTTAGTGCCGGCTTATGTAAAATTTTCTTATTACTTTAACTGTAAATCGGGGATAGAGAGTGCTTTACCCTCTCGAGCTCCCCTTCATATTTGATTTGAGGTGACTACATTTTCATAACCGATTTTCTACTCTTAATGTATTAAAATTTTCTTATACGAGTCACCTCCCTAGTATGGGAATAGCCCCTGTTTAATCGGCCTAGTGCCCCTTAGGTTTTAACAAGTGTTCATGTGGAAGTGCAAGTACATGCCTCCATCCTGCTTTGTATTTTGGGCCATTTACTTATCCTATTCTTTTTCAACGAAGGCCCAGTAGGTTGGGTACAAGATAACCCTGTTTCTTTGTAGATGTGCCTTGAGGGCAGTTGATAGTAATGTTGGTTGTTGCCTTTGATAGGCTCAGAAAATTGAGAGCGGGTTAGCTCTTTTATTTGTGGTAAAAGTGCCTTAGAGAGGCTTGAGATGTGAAGGTGGGAGCAAGTGCTCCATGTTATTAGGGGTTTTTTGCCCTTTGGTAAATATGTGTTTGGGAGCTGAGAGCTCAGGAAATGTAAAGTGAAGGCTTGAAGCCTAAGTTCTGTTATACCTCCAAATTTTGTCGTTCCTAGACTTAAATTTTGTTACTGGTACCTTTTTACTTGTTGTTATCGGTTAAAGTTGGAAATTCTATATCAAAACTGTTAAGTTTGGCTGTTTTGAAAATATAACCTTTAATGAAATTTTAATTCATTTCTCGGTTTTGTAGTTAGACTCATTCCAGCCCGCACCTTCTTTCACCTCTGCTGTTCCACGGGTAACCCCGTAACAAGTATTATTATTATTATTATTATTATTATTATTATTATTATTATTATTATTATTATTATTATTATTATTATTATTATGCATAACAAAATCACACCAACCTCAATAGAGTCGAGTAGATATCAGTAAAATACCACGTAAGGTGAAACCTCGTGTGTGGTAATTTAGAATATTAATGTATTTTTAAATGATGCCTGTAGTACGAGTATGGGTATGAGTGAAAGATGGATATCATCAACAGCACATGGTGGAGCATCGAATAGAAATTGAAAATGGTGACGTGATATTCTCATTTAGTAATTTCTTCAATAACCGTTTTATTATCCCTGACGAAGGGCTTAAGGCACTTCAGACACATTTTCTGACTTAATGAAGTAGTTTGTAAAGAAACGGAAAGGACATTAAAGAATTTTGGAATGAAGTACTAGAAATTGTGCTTTGTTATGCTAAGTTTGGGTTTGTATAACATACAACGGTGGTACATCTTATTGCGTGTTGAATATTCATGTTTAAGTTTCCCAATTATATTTTTGTTTTTGTTAATATATTTGTATATTTCAAGGGCATAGAGTTGTTTTGCATTAAATATATTTGCTTCAGCATATAATTGACTACTTGGATATAATCTTCCTTTCTGGTACATTATTCGTAATATAAGGTTTTGAACAACCTGTATTTTATTGATTACATTTTTGTCCATGCTAATATTCCGTAGCTAAGAATAGACTGAACGAATGCGTAATAAACCTCTCTAAACAATTTCATACTGGATATGTATTTTAAATTGTGAAATATATAAACAGTTCTTCTGCTTTTCTTTCTTAAATAGGTAATGTGACTTTTCCATTTCATGTTCGAATCACTTAATAATCCCAAATAGGCTACTTAACATTATATACTTTATAAATTTTGTAGCAATTACAATTAAATTTACAGTTGATGTTGTGTACAGTTAATTCATTAAAATCTTTCCGTGTATCAGTTACTCAAAAATTAATAAATTTTGTCTTTTTAATGTTTAAAAATCATTCATTATTATCTAACCATGATTTAACTTTAAGCAGTGTTCGAGTTGCTCTCTGTCTGACGAGATTCCAGCTATCACCCTGTACATAAATGACTGTATCATCTGCATATATTACGATGTGCGTATGTTCGGCATTTGCTATTGTTTCCTCTAGATCATTAATAAATAGAATAAACAATAGTGGACCTAATACTGTGCCTTGTGGGACACCCTGTGCTTAGATGTTGATTAATTTTTAATTTTGATTAATTTTGACATACTGTACTCGATCTGTCAAGTAACTCTCAAGCAAACCCAACACATTACCCCTAAAGCCGTATTTTTCCAATTTCTGGAAGAGCAAGCGATGTGACACACTATCGAATGCCTTTTCAAGGTCGAGAAATATCCCTGTGGAGAGACGTGGAAAACATACAATGAAATCAATGCATTCTCTCGGCACATGACGACACAACTTCAGAGGAGGATGGAATAACTAAGGAGAAGTTTAGATATGCCCTTGAACACCTACCGGACCGAAAGGTACCAGGTTTCGATAACAGTTCTGTTGAGGTCCTTAAGTACAGTGGTGAATGGACACAAGAAAGGATCTTCAAAGTAACCATGAAAATTTATAAAAGAGGCGAATGGCCGAAAGAATTGTACTCTTCTGTTATTCACCGTCTCCAAAGGAAGTAAATTCAGCTAAATGCAAAATTTACATTTCAATCAGCCATGTCCCTTACATATCTAACATTTTGCTGCAAATCTTTAAAAGTCAAATAGAGAGATGTAATGAACAATACCCAGATGAGACGTAGTTCGGTTTCTGCAGAAATATATTGTACCGGGAACGCCGCTACGAGAGAAGTACGAAGTATGTTTGTTGAACTTTGCGCGAGGTGGAAGGTAGGCAACCCGCCGAACGCAGTGACGTACCCAGCGAGTGACGTGGCCGCCGTAAGCCAGCTATACGCGACCATATATGGTAATGTTCCAGCTTACCCTCAAAAGTACATTTTGCGCTACTTTATCGCTATTTCGACACTGCCATCTTAAAAACCATTCCAATGGACGTAACCTGTCAAGATTTCAAGAAAATCCACCGAGTATTATAGGAGTTATAAGGGTAGATAATACCCGGGTTCTAGACACTTCCACGCGAACGGGTATAAAAGGAGGACCACCCGACCTACGAATTCAATATCTGTCACTCCGCCGTCTCTGTGACACGGGTGACAGGGGGAGTATTGTGTGTGTTGAACTTCTAGTTGACAGTCTTCGAAATTCAAGTATTGGAACTTCGGTATTTTCTCTAAGTGTTGTGTCGGGACTTTATCGTATTCTTGAAGTGCCTGATTGGGACTTTGTTATTTTCTGCGAGCATCGTGTTGGAACTTTGTCATATTGACACATTGGAACTTTGTTATTTTTCGTGTGTCGTGATTGGACTTTGATATTTTCTTAAAGTGCCATATAGGAACTTCGATATTTTTCTGAAGCGTCTCATTGGAACTTAATTATTTTCGCCAAGTGTCGCGGTAAGACTATATTATTTTCTTAAGGTGACATACTGGAACATTGTCATCGGAACTTTATTTTCTTCGAGTGTCGTGTTGGGACTTTAATATTTTGACACATCGGAACTTTATTTTCTTCGAGTGTCGTGACTTTAATATTTTGACACATCGGAATTTTATTTTCTTCGAGTGTCATGTTGGGACTTTAATATTTTGACACATCGGAACTTTATTTTCTTCGAGTGTCGTGACTTTAATATTTTGACACATCGGAACTTTATTTTCTTCGAGTGTCGTGTTGGGACTTTAATATTTTGACACATTGGAACTTTGTTATTTTTTTGAAGTGCCACACAGGGACTTAGTTATTCGACGACGATTGAAAGGACCTTGAATTTTCACGAGTGTTTTGTACCACATGGAACTTACGTTTCGAACTTATTCGAACTTGTATTTTGTGAATCAATTTCTGGAACATTGAAATTTTCCGAGCGTGTAGGATGAACTTGTGCCCTACCAACATAAACTTTCGTGTGAACGATTTGTTTTCCCAAGTGCCTCATTGAATTTACGTCTTGTAAAAACTGTGAAACTTAGGGGACGTTCAACATTGCGTTTAATTGTGAAATATGCAATACTTTCCAAGTGCTGCACTGGGGCATGTGTTTTGATTCTTATCCTCATTAAGGACTGTGACAATTCAGAATACGTATGTCGCGTTCCCAGAAAGCCTAGAACTTTCCAGTAGTTTGAGTGAATCTATAATTTATGAAGTCAGACTTTTTCTTTCAAATATCATATTCATTATTGGCTATTCACTTCGCCTATTGACGGAACAAGACAGTTTCCGAGTGCTATTTATTCAGTTCATTGCCAATGTGTTTTAAATCTTCAGAAACTAAGCATTAAGAACTGTGGTGACTATAATCCTCTAGAACATTCCAATTTACAGTAAGCTTGCATTATGAACTTGCATTTCTACCGGTACAAAGTCAAAATCATCTTGTCCTTCGAGTGATTATTCCAGAACGTTTTGATTTAATATCTAGAGTGCAGTAACCATAATTAAAAGGTCATATCTGTTCAGACAGTGCCATGAATGTGTGGAGTGCCGTGCAGAAAACTCAAATGTGAATTACGTCTCAAATCGAACCCAGGAACGTGTGTCAATCTTCGAGACATTCCAGAACGTCGAGACATTCCAGAACCTCGAGACATTCCAGAACTCCTCATCCGAGCAGGTGTGGTCCCTGCCCAGGCGATGCCCAGCGCCATCCCAGGACTCGGAGGTACCAACCAGCCACGACACTTCCATGCTGCTGTACGAAGGTGATATGAACTTGCTTTTGATGATCAATAGACTCAATTTATCAAATTAATCTCTAAAATTGATAACTATACCCCTCTCTGTACCAACTCCAATGATAAAGCCACTCCCTAGGATAAGATCCATGCTCGTTAATTTAATATCAAGCGCCTTAAAGATATGAACACTTTTACGGGTACAATATCGACAGGTGATGCAATTGTTACGTTGCGCTGTTTAGGACAGAGGATGATCCAAATCCAAACTCGTATGCGGTCGTTGGGATAGATAACGATTAGGGTCGTATGTCCCACGACGATGGATGCAAAATTTCTTGATTCAATTGGCTGTAAATTTGCGATGTGATAATAAAATTATGACAACGACGACTAGATTTTGTCCTAAACTTCCGGTGTTAAGTGGAAGGGTAGGTGGTATGTCTTGAATGAGGAGACTTTGAGATGCAGTTGTGGTTAAGAGGACGAACGACCGGTCCAGGTTTTAGGAGGGTAGGACTGTTTGACGAACACAGGAAGGAACCTGTCTTCCGTACTGGCTCGCTTATTAGGGCTAAGAGTGACTACTTGGGAAGCGGAGTGGTGAAGGGTGCAGTATTTAAATTGGTTGAATTTGAACATGGTAATAGGGTCTTGAGAGCCAGGGTCTCAGCTAATCAGTCAACTGAGAGAGCCTGGTTGTACTCGTAATGTCAATGATTGAAATAACTACTTGGGTTAGTTCAGGATTGGGTTTTCACTAGATTGTAACTTTGGACAGTAGAGTAAGTAAAATAATCTGGAAGAGGGTGTTGTCAATTAGAGGAGGGGGTTGAGGTTGACTGGTTTGTTGAGTGAATACTAGGGGAGTATTGGGGGTGTGAAGTAGGGTTAGGGGCTGTTTGTGATGTTGAGGGCGTAAGTACTGCTCTTGTTGCTTGTGGTATGCGATACATTTTTTTTAGATAGGAAATGAGGCCTGCATGTTTGCCGCGGCAGTTAGCACATTTAACCGGGTCGCGGGATAACGTACAGTTCGTTACCTCCACATCTGTTGCAGCGGGTAGAAGATATGCAGCTAACTGCATACTGGTGCAGTTTAAGGCCATTGAAGCATTACACTACAAGTCAAGTTCTTGGCGGGGGTTTGCGTGTTTGAGAAGAGGCGATATTAGTGGGTTTTGAAACTGGTTGGTTCGTCGAGTGAGGGCGGGGGACCTGGAGTGTAGTATTCCCAGGGTCCATGTGAGAGGTGATGGGGGATGACGGGGCGCCTGGATTTATTTTTCCCAGGTTTTGTATATGGGGAAATAGTGAATGGAATTTGAGACAGTTTGTGTACTAGTAGTGGCTATGGAGGGGGTAGTTTGTACTGTTATGTCTGAAGTTTGTTGTGGCGTTGTTTGCGTTTTTGTTGATTTGGTTGAGAGTAGTGTGCAGTGAGTTTGTGTGAGGGTTGAGATGATGTTTTGCTTTGGCTCGGACATAATCTTCCTTGGTTGGAGTCCTGGGTTTATAGGTGAGATATTGATTGGCTTGGGTATGTCTAGAATTTGGCGAAGTCTTTGCAGCATAGCATGGAAGTGAGTATTTTTGGTGGGAGTAATCGTTACCATGTTTAGGGCGATTCCTCGATATCTGCTATGTGAGTGGGGATGATGTCTCTTAGGGCTTCGAATAAAATGCACCTGTTCGAAGGTACAAGAGCTGTGATCCCTAGAAGGAACATGATAACATTACATATGGGTACTCATATGAGACAGAAGTGACAGTAGACGGAGCAGCCGATGGAGATCGTTCAGAGTAGTCTGACAGGTTGTTAGAAGTGCTGTTAGAGGAGGAAAGTATTGAAATTACCTTCCTAGCGATTTTATCTATGGCGTCTATGTTTATGGACATGGCTGGTGTGATTTGAGCTTGTAGAAATGTGGTGGTGTAGTATGGTTTGGGGAAGTGGGTGGGTTAAATGCTATAGGAGCACCGGATAGGTCAAATCCGCTTGCGGACCGAATGGAAGTGTCACAACTTGTCACATGAGTCGTAAAAAGGCTAGTTTTTGTGAATGTTTAACGCCAATGACAAGACACGAACCCAAGACACCAGGCCGTGAAGACAAATTGCTGGGACTGTCACCTTTATGGCACTAGACATGGCAGAAGATGTGCAAGCAGGAAGGGCTTGTGGTGTAATCCGCCAGGCTCTTGGTACAAGCTCTGGGTGCTAGCGGTGACGAAGGTATAGCTGAGACGGGCAAAGCGTACCCAGCGGCATTCAAAGAGTTCGGCAAACGTTTGATCTCCCTGGCAACTCACTTGCCTAGCAGGGGGTGATTTATGACGGCAGTGGGCTTTAAAACGGAAGTTCGCATTCCCCTTCAGAAATCCTCACAACTCTGTTGCCAATGTACCTCTTGTTAAATAGACGTCAGTCTCTTTTTTCAGCTCAGACAATTCACACTTGCTTTGTTCGCTGTTTGAAAGTTTTGGATTATTTCTTTGCTTTGTTAATTAGTATTTGTGAAGTGTGTTGCTTTTCATTTCACTTCATGCAGTGATGTGGAGACCATGGGAATCACACCTGGAAATTATACAACCGGGGAGAATGACCAGTACCTCGCCCAGGCGGCTTCACCTGCTATGCCGAACAGGGGCCTTGGTGGGGGATTGGAAGATTGGAAGGGATAGGCAGGGAAGAGGGAAAGGAAGCGGCCGTGGCCCTAAGTTAGGTACCATCCCGGCATTTGCCTGGAGGAGAAGGGGGAAAACACGGAAAACCACTTACAGGATGGCTGAGGTGGGAATCGAACCCACCTCAACTCAGTTGACCTCCCGAGGTTGAGTGGACCCCGTTCCAGCCCTCGTACCACTTTTCAAATTTCGTGGCAGAGCTGGGAATCGAATGCGGGCCTCCGGGGGTGGCAGCTAATCACACTAACCACTACACTACAGAGGCGGACAATTAATATAATAATAATAATAATAATAATAATAATAATAATAATAATAATAATAATAATAATAATAATAATAATATCCCAGTCCCTAGTTCGTGATTTTACTTTTCCTTTGCTGGGCGAATTGGCCGTGTGGTTAGGGGCGCGCCGCTGTGAGCTTGCATCGGGGAGATAATGGGTTCAAGCCCCACTGTCGGCAGCTCTGAAGATGGTTCTCCGTGGTTTCCCATTTTCACACCAGGAAAATGCTGGGGAAGTACCTTAATTAAGGCTACGGACACTTCCTTCCCACTCCTAGGCCTTTCCTAGCCCATCGTCGCCATAACACCTCTCTGTGATGGTGCGACATAAAACAAATTGTAAATAATTGTTGTACTTTTCCTTTCTTTACTGAAAGCGAGACACTGATATTAGCAGCATGAAATTACGTATAATATTTTAATAGGCCTACTTTGGTATCAATTTAAGTTTAGTCTTTGTCGAGTTTATTTGCCAATTCCTTCTTGCTGATTTTTCTTTCTTTCTTTCTTTCTTTCTTTCTTTCAATATCTGCGACCACCGCACGTGTTAACCACGAAACAAATTATTCTGCGATATCGGTATGTGCTGTGGTTCATGATCAAGTTTTTATATTTATATTTTGACTTTAGAATAAATTAAAAGTTAACATGTTTAAATAATCGACGCAAAATATGACAACCTTGTTTTTGACAGAGCTCACTTGCCTTTTAAACGACACGCGCCTCTTGTATCCAGAGGAAAGAAACCGACTGACAACCCTCATTATCACTAGAGCGGGCAGAATGACAACCCTCATTATTACCAGGGTGGGCCAAGTTTTGAGATCAAAGGATACCGCGTGGGTATGCTTTGAGCGTCAGGACTATAGATTGGCGGGTGGTGAGCCGTTAGTCTGGGGTTCCGACTCGGTTCTTCGGGGCTCAATCTCTCCGAGGTGCTCTCATGGCTGGGTGGGAGAAGGTGATTGACTGTGGTAGTGACCTACACGCAGGGTGACTATATTTCTGAAGGTCCAAAACAGGACATCTATTCTCAAATATTTTAACTTGATACTATGAAAAAATCATTCTGATTTTTAATATTGTATTTTTAACTATAAACAACTAAGGATTACACTTAGTTATGAATTACAAGATATGTCACTTTTATGGAGTCTTAATAGAACCTTCAGTGTTACTCAAAAATAAATTAATCACTCAAGAAGGTCCACCCGCATACAGAACTACAGACTAAAATTATTTTTCTCAGTAGCCAAAAATTCTATTAAATTAAAATTTGATATATAATTTATGTGGATTCACAGTGTGTGGAATGGAAATAAACATTGGTGAAACAAATCTAAGTCAGAAATCTGCGTTCATTAAGTATTCAAGTAGATGGCGAGCCGGTACAAGAGGTAGCTCATTTTAAATACCTCAAATAGATTATCATAAAAGGTTTAAAATGCCATCCTGAAATAACGAGCCGAATAGCTATGGCAAAGCAAGCTTTATGGACGAGCAAACCCTGTTATGCCAAAGGACAATGTACCTCAGATACGCAAATGAACGCTGAAGGCTTATGTTTGGTCTCTTGCCTTGCACTCCGCCGAAACATGGACGGTCAAAGACATCAAGAGGCTGGAAGCTATCGAGATCTGGTGTTGACGTCGAATGCAGAAATTAAGTTGGACGAAGAAGATGGCTTTTGCTGATATATTATACAATGTACGAGAGAGGAGATAGCTGCTGAGTCAGATTAGAAAGCGACACCTCAGAGGAGAGACCATAGGTTTTGGCATGACAGTTTGATGACTGAAGTGATCGAAGGCAAAATTCCAGGCTAGCGCCCCCGATGAGAAAGACCTTCTTGAAGGCATTCCTTGAGAATGACAGACTACGAAGCTATAAAGAGTCGAAATGTGCTGCTCAGAATCGAATCAAACGGAGATTTATTAGTGGGGCAAAACAAATACCTTACGACGATATTACCTAGTATAGTATCATTCTCTGTTCTACAAGAATACAGTAGAACTGAAGTTGTCAAATATGGAATTTACAACAAAATGCTGTAAAATTATATTTCCAACTAAACTTCACATTCTTACGCTCTGTGCATTCTAACAACCAGGTGTTTCGTTTGAAGTTCAATGACACAAGTTTGAATCACATAATTGCCACGCTAGGCTTATGCTTTGACCAGTTTTGGTAGACATGTATTTTAACGTTCCGTATGTAACAGTACTGTTTTACAACGTGTAGCAAGTTCTAACTATTTACAAGGTCGTAATTAACTGTTTCTCTAAGAGGATCGGATACAAACAGAACGGTGTTGCTTTTTAAACGAATAAATACTGGAGATAGAAAGTGGATGACCTAGGACTTTGTGCAGAAATAATACTAATTCTTCTCTTTCCTTAGGTGCCGTATTTTCACAGAACATTGGTGATCAGCACAATGATTTGCTTTTTATCCAGAGCCTTTTTAAACAACAGGAATGTGTTCAGTCGAAACCACCGACATACATTCTTCTTTCGGACGCTTTCCGTTTATCTTTCCTTGGAGGTTTACTTGGACTAGATGGTAATTACTGTTTCATATCACATGACAACAGTATTTTAGTTTTCATTCCTTGGCGCTATTAATCATTTTTCTTGCTTTGTCCATACGACATCTCTATCTCACCAAGGTACCTTCAGTATTCTACGGTAATGCTTGCAGCTTCATGAGCAAAGCATCAGTTTGTGTCCGTGACTCAATGCCGTATGGCAGAATATAGACACATAATACAGAAGTAATCAAGTGCAGAGTGTGTTCGTTTAGTGTTGAATGATAAACGTTGTCTTATCTTACTGAAATACAGTTCTTGTCTGTTGCAATTAATTTCACGAGAAAAAAGTTCCACTTTGTCATCACAGGAACTTGAATTCTCTTCATTCCTAGTAACAGTCAACCACTTCGTCCCCTTAACTTCAGCCCCATGGTTTGAATCTGTTCACTACCGCAGCGAGCAGTTCTTGTATCAATCTCACAAACCAGTTGCGAGCAGGGCAGAGTCCATTGACCAGCACTCCTTGAGCCTTTCCTTTCATCTGCAGCATCTCGAAAAATGTTTTCCCAGTAAACAGTGATGAGCAAAGTTGATCGAACTTGGCGAACCTTGGCGAACTCCGTCATTAGAGTTGTTTCTGAAAACTGTACAACCAGTCCCATAATGACTCTTTGCTTCCAGCATATATTAGTATAATTCGGATATCATGCCCATCAAGTCCAGTTTGCTGAAGTTTGTCGTGTTGGGGTGTCTCGAATGCTTTCTCATAATCGATTAAATGAGCCAAAATATCTACATCAATATTGGGACATCCCTGTAACAATATCTGAAGACTGAATAATACCTTCCTAGTTCCAAAATCTTTTCTGATTCCCTAGGGTCTTTTCATATCTGTGACATATTCTTGAATGCAATACTTCCTGAATTTTTTAAAATATGACTCACCAAACAGAAGGTTCTTTATTCATTGCATTATTTCACATATGGTTTCTTGCTTTGAGTTGCTTTGAGTCAGTTCTTCGGGATGATTCCACTTCGATAAATGCTGGTGAATATTTCTGTAAGGAAATGGATTGCTACTTCTTGAGTAGTTTAAGTAGCTCAAAGATCCCACCGAATCACTAAATCAGATATTTGCAGTTTAATGTCAATTGGAATTTCAAGGCAATTACTCAGTAACTCCTACACAATCAGACAATCGTCTCTGGTATGCTGCAGCCACTTGGATATATTGTATCAAAATGTCTGACGTAAATGGCTAAAATTAACAATTAGGTAAGGTTCTGAACTCCATCAAGACAACATGAGACCTCACGTCTTTTCAGTTTCCCGCAGGAATTTGCACGATGTCATCTGGGATGTCTTACCACACCGGCCACATTTACTAGGCAAAACGCTATCCGAATTCCATTGCTCCACTCTTTGCAGGATTATTTGAATGTAAAATCATTTGGTGATTTTACTACTTTCAAAGTCTGGCTCCATGGCTAAATGGTTAGCGTGCTGGCCTTTGGTCACAGGGGTCCCGGGTACAATTCCCGGTAGTGTGGGAATTTTAATTAAAATTGTTTAATTCCGCCGGTACGGGGACTGGGTGTATGTGTCGTCTTCAACATCATTTCATCCTCATCACGACGCGCAGATCGCCTACGGGAGTCAAATCGAAAGACCTGCACCTGGCGAGCCGAACTTGTCCTCGGACCCTCCCGACACCAAAAGCCATACACCATTATTATATTATATTATTATATTATATATAATATATTATATTAGTCATTTTTCGGCCTAATTCAGTAATTTTTTATTTTATTTTGTACTGCGTTTCCAAATTCCTTCGTTGAATAAATCATTTTATTTTATTTTCAATTTATTTTTCACTAATTTGTTCAGAAAGGATGATTACCTAGTTGTACTTCCTCTTAAAAAAATCACCGCCACCACCATTCGAGGGCTTCTTGCAGTCAAAAACAATCCGGTAACTTATTTGCTACTCTATGGAGTATAATGTAATATAAATGACATGTCATTCTTTGTATAATAGTGTGTACGTTTTACAGGTTTGTTTATAGTGTTATAATTTATATTGACATTGTTGTGTGTTTGACAGACTGGACATTTTTACGGCACATTTAACTAAGTCGACACTGGAAATTAAGGCTTACTTCTTAACAAATCTATGAAGTATGACATAATCCGCAAAAAAGGATTATCTGATTCCATTTTTCATATAATTAATATATGATGTGCAATCCACTATAAACGTCCACGAATACTACCTTGCGAAACTCCCACACTTACTAGATCAGATAATGTTTCAGCTACTCTAATTATTCCCCCATTTGCCCACTTTCGACCAGCTCAGTAACCCTGATTTTCATCAGTAGTAGTCGTCCATGAATTGTCCTATCAAAATCCTTCGATAGGTCAATATCGATACAGTCCATTTGATTGAATCTAACGTATCTGCTAGATATTACTGAAATACCAAAATTTGAGCCTCACCGGAATAAACTTACTTAAATACGAACTGCCTTCCAGCATCAATCAATCACTACTGATCTGCATTTAAGGTAGTCGCCCAGATGGCAGATTCAAGCCAGTTAGTAATTTCGCAAACATGTCTAACACAATAAGGAAGAATGCTTGCAAGAGCTTTCATTCAACACATGTCAAGCTGACCGGCCTGTAATTATCCGCTTAATGTTGATCAACTTTTCCTTTCTTTACTGGGGCGACTATAGCTACTCTTCATTCATTTGGTGTAGCTCTTTCATGCCAGTTATTGTGCTATATCCCTACTCATTGCCTTTAATATTTCCCCTTAAATATCTTCTGCTCAACATTCGTACTTTTTGTAAATATCTTTATTACCACAGGTTCTGTAAACTTCAGTACTTCCCTAGCATTAGTCAACTCTTCCACCTGGATATGAATGTCCAACTATCTTTAGATACTGCTGATTAAATACTTCTGCCTTCAGTAAATCCTCACATTTACACTCCCCTTGTTCATTGATTTCTGGAATCAATGGAACCTGTTTCTGCCTTAAAATACCTATACATACCCTTCCATTTTTAAATAAATCTCATATGACTGCCAATTATGCTTGCCATCATGTACCCTTATTTTACTTTTTTACTAAATTTATTTAATTCCCTCGCAAGTGTCTTCATTCTCTCCTTACTTACACAAGCATTTCTCTCTTTCTAACCTCCACCTCCTTTTTATCTCTTTTATAATATAGTAGGTATTTATAGATCTTTACCATTCCCTACGACCTTTAAAGTCACATACCTTTTTTCACACTCTTCAACAATATCACTCTAAACCTATCCCATAGGCTGTTTACATTTTTACTTACCGTTTTCTATCGATCATAATTACCTTTTGTATATTCCCTCGTGGATCCTTATCAACCATATGATACTGCTTAATAGTCCTACGTTCACAATTTTCCTTTCCATCAGATTTATTTTCATCTTTGACAAAAATGATTTCTGCTTGCTTACACCGTCTATCACTTTAGTTTCTCTGTGGAGCTCATCTGGCTTTATCAGCAACACGTCTAGATTTCTTCTCTCTAATTGGTTCTATCACTTTCTGATTCAGCTGTCCTTCCTAGACTGACTTCTTTACCATTTGTTGCAGAAGCGGCGATTAAGGGGGGCGAGGGGGTGCAGTCCCCTCCACACTTTGTGGAGAAAACATTACATTTTAATTCCATTTTAGCCGGCTACTACTAGGAATTATAGGAATTATTTAAAAAAATTATGCAAGCCACATTGCCTTATTAGCTGATCCTTTCCTTAATTTTATTTAATTAATAACAAAATTATTCGCGAAAATACGCACAAAATATCGTTCGTCGTGGCTGACTGATTTGTATTGTACCTGTCCAAGGCTTCAGTACATAAATAACTTATCGTGGCTCTTAAATACAATATCAGAATGGAGCGCCTTTGATGAGACCTTCGAACATAAGCCCGGCGTCGAAGTCCCATCTCCCCTACTAGAATAACGTCCGCGTCTCAGTCGGTAGAGTATAAGACTCTTAATCTCAGGTTCGTGGATTCTGCCCCACGTTGGGTGCCAAGTTTATGTACCTGTCCAAGGCCTCAGTACGTACATAAATTGTCGTGGCTCTTAAATAAAATATTAGAATGGAGCACCGTTGGTGAGACATTCGAACATAAGCCCGGCGTCGAAATCTCATCTCTCCTACTAGAATAACGTCCGTGGCTAACTCAGCATTACGGGTCAATGGTGCGTTCGGAAAAGAGCAATACACTAATTATCTCTATAGTAGGGAAACCGTAATTGTGAGAGGAATACGACTACACTAATAAATGAGAAACACATGTATAATATATGCACGGATAAGCCACTTCACTTTAACATATAAAATACATACATTCAAATTAATCTTGAGTGATTCAATATCCGTTAGTCCATTCCTAATTTGCATTTTCACTCTGTAGTTTTGAAATCTCGAGAAGGCGTCCCCTCTCTGGTTATTTAATTATTAAAAACACTTGTCACAATACGCACTACAGCAACACACACAAATATAATTAAATATGAACATATCTTGCGACGGTTCATTCTATTATGCCGTTAATTGTCACATTCCGAATAATACGTTATGGTGCCCAAATATCATGTGAGCTGAGGTAATTAATAAAGTTATCATGAGCGCACTTTCAAATACATGAAGGTCGTATCACGGCATTTACTTAGCAGACTTATTTAATTACCTATGAATTTGCTATATCATACATGGCGCTTGTTTCTTTGGGAAATTACTGAACACAAATAACAAGACATGATTTACACAACGTTGTCTCCTGTGAAAAACACATATAGTGACACAACAACCAATACATCACGTAACATACACTTAGCACACTCTGAAAGAAAAAGACAAGGAAAGATACACTTCACATTAACAAGATGAATCACAGCCGGCACAATCCATCTGCAGTTGGTAACAGTGAGCATTAACTTTCACTGTCTCCTGGGAATGAACTCAAGATCTTCCGGCACGTGGGGTACATTTTACCTCCAATTCCCTATACGATTTTAATAATTATGAACAGAAAATGGTGGGATTCTTCATCTAATGAACTCTGGAATATATATACCACGGCGGTAATCTCTAAATTGTTGCATGTAATCATTATATCGAGAAGAGAAAAGTGAGCTGCCTGCATTCTGGTTCCCAATACGGTAAAGCAAAAACTTCGTCGGGTCCTGCCTTGCCGGGAGGCCATAACACACGGACCAGCTGACAGCCGTCCTTGACTCTCACTTTCCAGGCATAGCGGAACATCGCCGCCCCTCTTATTATTCACATTCTGGCAGCAAATTATTTCATCTCTTTAGCTCCCCGGATGCGATCAGCATCACTATCGTATATCGGGTCTAATCTAGCCTTAATCATCTCATTTATGGCGCGGTGTTCCACCTCGCGCTTGTCAATCACTCATTAGGGAAAATTCACATTTCATCTCTCATTACGTCAGTACCACAGCCTGCATGATAAGCTTCGCCTTCCCCCTCGGTACGCTAAACACGTGCATTCGTAAAGAAGAAACCCTGCCCATTGGGACAAAAATTATACCATACACTCACGAACTAAATAACACACGAATATACCCCAATGCCGTATCTTCATCCATTGGCCCAGCAATCTTAAATTACAGGTGGAAGGAATTTCTTACCTCATGTGCGAAGTGCAGAAATAATGTGAGAACCTTTTGATGACTCATGCTAATTTATGAGAGGTGATGATTAGAGTTATTTTAATGAATATTTAAAACCCTTTTACATTACAGCACTTCACACTTAGTTAACTCTAAGGCCTTAAGAATACGTCATGCACTACAATCCCCGTATTGAATGGAAATAAAATGGTTATCCAACCATGAAGAAAATTTCCTATGAAACCCGTTAAATAAATACTATCATCCCATTCAACAGCGTAGTAACAATCTACATTCTGAAAAAAATTTATGCAAAATTACTTGTTTAATATTTACATTCGTGATAACGACTTCATGCAAAGAAAGCCTTGAAAAGTGTACTAATCACTTCAGCATTACGAACAGCTCCTCAGGCGGGTACAATCATGCATTTACACAGAGATCATGATGGCTTCAGCGGCGTGGAATCACAGGTTCACCGGCTGGTGAGTCGCCTGCATGGTGGCTGGATCTTCGTTCGGCGTTGGGCGATCTGGAAGTTCTCAGCTGTATAAGGTGAATACCAGGCAAACTGCTCGACGACTCATTCAGTACACAACGTTCTCACTGGTTCAATTATGCAAATTAGAAGTACTGACTTAATGTAAATGCGTTAGTTTATGTTACACATGACAAATCACTACGATTAGAGCTATACATTGACTCTAGTATCCTAATCTAGCAACGGTATTGTCCAGTAGCCCGTTACTGATCTTACTCATTTGCTTATCTCCTTCATTCACATCAAACTTAGACCCTGAAGCTACACTCGTTTGTCTGGTTAACGTCACTGGATACACAATGTCGACTCCCTCAACACTTTACGTTTTGGTAATTATAACTTGGCCTAATTCACAGCACTAGCTGAAGGTAAGACAAGCTGTTCACTGCATTTGAGAATACTTGGCAGACGCTGCTCATTTTAATAATATTGACAATAAGTCGCCCCTTCTTTCTCCAGGCCTGCTCTCTGGCTAATACTGACACACGTTTATAACTTCCTATAACACTTGTCTCGCCGTATTGGTTTGTGCACTTGGTTATATGATGTGCGTAATTTATAATAATCAAGCCGCACTCGCTTCAGTAATATACGTGGTTTAGCACGCTACTTCCACATCACACGGACAACTATATTCACAAGTTCTTGCCATTTTTATAAATTCTCTAGCGGCAAACATTATATGCACCGTACATTCGAATCACTTCATTCTGCAGTGATAAAAATGAAATGGCGTATGGCTTTTAGTGCCGGGAGTGTCCGAGGACAAGTTCGGCTCGCCAGATGCAGGTCTTTTGATTTGACTCCCGTAGGCGACCTACACGTCGTGATGAGAATGAAATGATGAAGAAGACGAAACATATACTCAGCCCCCGTGCCAGCGAAATTAACCAATTATGGTTAAAATTCTCGAACCTGACGGGAATAGAACCCGGGAGCCCTATGGCCAAACTCCAGCACGCTAACCATTTAGACATGGAGCCGGACTACAGTGATCAATTTCACAATAACTCACAGATAATTATTAGATCACCATTTTACACTATACACAATCAGAATCACAACTTGACAAAGAATACGGCCAACTGTAGGAAAATTACGCAACGAGTAGCAAGTGGGTGCAATAAGTGGATGTAGTAAATGGATGAGATCTGCCTTAAGGCTCTTTATTTTATAGACAAACCACCCGGGTGCGGGAAGGGAGGGAAAACCACGCCTATTTACCAAACTTTGGTCCGCTAATACTTGACCCTCGACAATGATTGAGGTATCAAACTAAAGCTTATATGCTCCTCTTCTTACTGATCGATTTTCATTACGATCGCATCGTGGGTTTGTCTGTAATATTCAAAGCGTCATGTGATATTTTCCAGTGGGCGGTGCTAAGCCGGTGGGAATCCTAAAACTTCCTTGTGTTGTCAGAGTCGACATCAATTTCTCATTAGGTCGCACCCTTGTTTACTGTGTATTTATTGTTAATTCAATTATGAAAGGTACTTCTTGGCGTTATAATTTGGCAAAATATTCCCTGATTCAGAGGAATGTTAACTCGTAAATATCCATCATATACTTCGCATCTTCATGTATTATTATTATTATTATTAAAACATCTGAGTTGGTACCAGTGAATATGCAGAGGAATTTAAGGGCTTACAATGTTTCATACGTTGAGACGACTTCTTGAGTCCAGCTTGGTGACCTACATTCATAGTCACGTGAGGCATGCCTAATCCGAGCAATCTCGCACAGAAGAGAGAGCACTTTCCAAGTACAAGAGCGTGTATTCACTTCTCCCTCTAATTACGCGCAATGAGACTTCAGTCGCGCGAGCCAGCACAAAGCCACTCGTGTCCCGGAACAGGTGAAAAGTGCTAGTTTGGACACTATTCGTCATAGAATCGCGCGGAAAACGGCCTATTCCACCTTCAGGGTATCATGACATGCTCTTGATCATGTCGTGAACGGTCACAGTACAGCGCCACAGTAATTTGCGGAGATTTCGCAAATGCTTTGAGGAAGGGTAGCAGGGGTATATTTTTTGCCAAGGTCGTGGATGCTGAGGTATGATTCACCCTCTTGCCGCAAGCATTCGTCAGTCTGGCAGTCTCTTTAGTGCCTGTTAGTTTCTTAGTGTGTAGTCGAAGACTAAATGATTTTTAATTGTATAACCACGTCGTACTTCTATTTAATTGTAATATACGTGCAATATTGTTTCTTTGGTAAATCACAAAAATCTATTATTGCCGCACTTAAGTTGGTAAACTGTCAACCTTTACCTCTCTGTCGAAATTCGCTCAAAGAGCATCAAAATCTTAGCATTTTGTAGCTTTTTTTCAGGTTTGATTTGTATCCCTCAAACCCGAGTACTTTTTGTGGTATGTACATTGTTTCCCCCTTCCCCACTTCTAATTCCCAATCACCACTACTGATTTGTTGGTCATGCTTTCTATCATTCGCATTTGTTTCTCAGTCAACAACCCGTTCCCCACATAGTTGATTATCTTATCAAATAATTCCGCATCAGCGCCAGTGCAAGTCTAGCCTCTACACCTCAAGAACATCAACATCTTTAGTGATGAACCTTACACTTACAATTTTATGTTTCTCATCCTTTCTTCTTAGCTTACAAAGTCTTATTTCACTAGTGTGAATATTCCTCCTCCTACCGTTCCTATCCTGGCTCTACGATAAACACTCTAGTTGCAGGAGAAAATGTTCACATCCACAATGTCATTTCTTAGCCATGATTCAACTTCTATTAAAAAATGTACCGTCGAACGGGGTGATTTCGGGTGGTAATGAGGTTATTTCCATTTTAACTAACGAAGGGAATCTTAAATTGTAATGTTATCATCCTAATAATGAAGAATATATCCAATTAATACAATACCCTACAAACGAAATATATACTCCAGCATATGCTCCGTAGAAAACAAAAAATAGTGTCCTGATTCACCCCGTACATTGGGATGATTTTGGACGCACATGCTTTTTAAACCGCTGTCCGATTTTTCAAAGTGTATTATGTGATTTCAGACACAACTAGTCTTTTATTTTAATTCTACGTTCTTTCTGCTTTAGTATTGTGATATTTAAAGTGTTCTGAGGGTGTTCAAAATATGACTAGCTGGTTAAAATATTTGTAATGATAAATTTAGTGTTTTACTGACGGATCCTTATTTTCTGACGAGGTAAATGTAAAACTTTCCGGTCTAAATTGAAATACTAATAGTTATACATTGCACAGAAATCCTACTGAAAGATCTTAATATTTTTTCTTACAAACGATACAAATCGTAATGCCAATTTGTCGATACAATGAACGTGATATATAAATCTAAAATGCATTTTCTCTGAAAATAAACATTCCTCTCTTCTCAACTTGTGCTAGAAGTATTTTCGAAATTTGTTCTTCATCTGTTGCATCCTCATCAAGGATGTCAGGGAACACAAATACTTTCCTTCTGTTCGTATGTGGGTGCACGTATTTGTCATCCACATCCCTTGCACGCATATTTGATGCAACCTCAAAATACTGCCTCGTATGCTTTTTTTCCTGAACTTGTATTTATAATCTGCAACAAGGAAAGCCTCTTCTTGCAAAACCAGAACGCCATTATCTTGGTCGTTACCTTCACTATGTGTTTCATCGCATTCATTTTCACTGCTGCTTTCAGCACTATCACCGCTTCTGCACTGCATTGATCTCGGCGGAAGCCACGGCCAAAATTCGACTTCCCAGGAAGAACATTTCATTTACGGCGGCGGGAAGTAGCAGGTTGTGTTGGAGAGTAACGAGATTCCTTGAGTATTTCCTTATTCCTCAATTAGCACTGGTTGCGCTCCCTTTTTTGGATGTACTTTCTGCACTTTATATTGTAGGGTATACCCTACAAATCGAATGCTTTCCTATAAGGCAACTCGCCAATTTTAATATCATGTACGGCTTTTTAAATAATTTTGGTTCCTAATTACACCTTGAAGTAGCTCCTTTCTGCCTCTGATAATATCTAGGCAGTGTCCGAAATCGCCCAGACTGTTTTCAATTTTCAATAAAATGTGCATGAAGCACTACTTTTCTTCAAATTTCCACAGCAATCGTTTATAAACACTTCAGCCAGTTGATCTCAATAAGAACCGTAGTTATAATGAATTTCTCCCGGTCGCGACAATTGAAAATATACACTTAATAATAATGCATAAACTTTCAACAATGTCAGTGCACACTGGAAATTTTCCAAAGTATGAAGTTGACTCGTAATAAAAAACGCAGAACGCGGGAAACATAACCTCAATGTCAAACTAAATGCGCGCGGAAGTGCAAAGCAGCGGCGACTCGTTGGTATGCAACAAAAAAGGCAAATCTACGATACTACCCGAAACCACCTCTGTGTCCGAAATCGTCCCGTTTGACAGTATTGTAACGTGTTGGCGGGGCAAATAAGTAAATAAATGAGTACAGAAACGGGTAACGTCCTATTTCTAAGATTTGTTAACTAAGCACTACAATTACGCATTTACACACACACACACACACACACAGACACACACACACACACACACACACACACATGATTGCTGAGCTTACAACTTACACAAGTACACGGATACACACTTACACGGTTCGCACTCTCTCTTGGTTTCTCATGTTCCATCTACAATGACATACACAGAGAGTCCTAGGTTATTTACACTACATTCACTCAGCCACTCACTTGTTAGCGCTGTCACGGTCCACAGCCTACACGCCAGTCTCGCAGCTCGGGATAGTATCCGCTGTTTACTCAATCCGACGAACTTCGTTCGCAGTCTGCACACGTCGGCACCCAGTGTTCCCTTCGCGCTGCTCCGGAACATCCAAGGTTCTTCTCCAGCAGCCGGCCGCAAGAAACTCACACACACGACGTCAGGAAAACAGAAACGAGTCCTCGGCTCCAACAGACAGATACTCCATCAGGCTGATACCTCATCCCAGACTACCACTGACTGCACTCTTCGCTAACTCACACCAGCAAACTCAATCTCACTCTCACTAACTCCAGACAAGCCACTCCTCTCTTATATACCTGCTCCGGCCCTTCTAGAACAGTCCGGATGCTAGATGTATTCAGGAACCTCGCGAGATAGAAGACTCCAGATTAATCGTCTGGTTATTTCCATCGTCCCATGCGGCGCGGCCACGGACAGAAGAGAGAGGGGGGCGATCTAGCACTTGAGTCTTCCTCGTGATTGGCGCGGTCGAAGCGTAAGCGGATGGAGCGATACGGTGACGAGGTCGGCCAATAGCAAGTTGGCATAGCGGACGCTATAACCATTACATTGCCCCCTCCTTAAGGCTGCTCGTCCCGATCTGCTCCACGATACTGTGCCAGACGGTTTATTCGGTTTGCCACCACCTTTCCATGGGGGATCCACTGGGTTCGGTCGACGGTGTCCCCGTTCCCGGTGATAACGATCCGCAGGTCCTGGCATGGCAGTCAGAGCTTCGGTGGTTTCCTTTTCGTCCACACCCGCGTCTACTTTCAGGGCTTGAGCGCCTTCGTAGTCCTCTGGTGTGATTCACGGGACTGGTTTGCTCGTCCCAAATTTATCCCTGATAATTTCCTCTTCTTCCGGGGCGCGGAATTCGATGTTCGTACCGGCACGCAGCTTCGTGCCGGAACAAGTGTCCTGGTCAGGAGGCATCCTCGTTCGTTGGTCATCGGTTCGTCTTCCATCGGTGCTCCGTCTCGTAGTAGGGGTTCCTCCAGCCATGCCATTGCAATCGCTGCCTTTGTGTCATGGGCCATCGTCAGAGCCTCTTCGTAGTTCTGTTTCCTGCCGATCGTCCTCCCTGGACGAATCTCAGCGCCACATATTTTATCACAGGCGTCAGCCACCTCGAGCTTGGTGTCACCTGTGGATAACTCTTCCACAATCACGTCGCCTAGTCGCTCGATCTCGGCGTCGAATACCCGCGGCGTTATATTAGTGCGCTGAGTCCTCTCCTGCAGCTTGACTCGGTAGGTGGCTCTCGGTTGGTGGACACCGCAGTGCACATCGAGCTCTCCCACAACCTCCTCGTAGGTCGAACTTGGCTGGGGGCTGCGTTGTACTGTCATCTTCTGTACACGTAGCCCGGGAATCGGATATTCGGCACTCTTCTTGGACGTTGATCCGGTCTCGGTCTGGGTCCGGCATGTTCTCTTAGAAGTAACCCATTGTCCCGTGGGGTTTCCAACTTCACGATGGTGAAGCCGCCATCGCTGCTAGCAGGATTCATTCGCGTCTCCACAGCCTTCGTTTTCGCACGCAGGGCACTCACTTCCACCGCTGGGCCTCGAACTTCGGACTCCACAAACGCGAGCATCTCTTGGACCCCTTCTCGTCCATTTCGTTGTCGTCCCGCACATGGTCATTGTCAACCTCGGTTTCGAGAGAGCGCACTTCGTCTTCACCCTTTAACTGCTCGCTCTTCCGTTCACTTAAGTCTGTTTTCAGTTGGTCCGGGTTAGATGTCCGTTCAGATCTCAGTTCACTAATGAGTTCGCCATAGCCAGATAAAATTTTATTTTCAAGTTTACTAGACTTACTTAGAAAAATGCCTCCGTGGCTCAGACGGCAGCGCGTCGGCCTCTCACCGCTGGAAACCGTGGTTCAAATCCCGGTCACTCCATGTGAGATTTGTGCTGGACAAAGCGGAGGCGGGACAGGTTTTTCTCCGGGTACTCCGGTTTTCCCTGTCATCTTTCATTCCAGCAATACACTCCATTCTCATTTCATAGCATCTATCATGCATTAATAAATCACTTAGGGAGTGGCGACCCCATCGTACTAACAGCCTATATCTGCTTCATTCATTACATCCCTGACCCGGTCAATGACTGGGAAACAGGTTGTAGGTTTTCATTTTCACTTAGAAAAATCTGGAGCTGTTCGGAATTCATTTCACTCGAAGAAATTTCTGTCGACTGCTAAATACGCTACCAGGTACTCGATTCTGACACCAGTTTTAACATAAGAGGTTATCCACTAGTTTATCACACTTGTCCATCCCACTTATGACACCAGTTTTAACGTGTTGGCGGGGTAAATACGTAAATGAGTACACAACCTGATAGCGTCCTGTTTCTAAGATTTATCAACTAAGCACTACAATTACACATGTTCACATACACACACGCGATTGCCGAGCTTACAACTTACACAAGTACACGGATACCCGCTTGCACGGTTCGCGCTCTCTCTCTTAGTTTCTCACGATCCATCTACAATGACACACACAGAGTCTTCGATTATTTACACTACATTCACTCAGCCACTCAGTCTCACTCGTTAGCGCTGTCACTGTCCACAGCCTATACGTCAGTCTCGCAGCTCGGGATAGTATCCGCTGTTCACTCAATCCGTCGAACTCCGTTCGCAGTCGACACGCAGTGTTCCCTTCGCGCTGGTCCGGAACATCCAAAGTTCTTCTCCAGCAGTCGGCCCCAAGAAACTCACACACACGACGTCATGGAAACAGGAACGAGTCCTCGGCTCCATCAGGCTGACAACTCAGCCCAGGCTATCACTGACTGCCCTCTTCGCTAACTCACACCAGCAAACTCAATCTCACTCTCACTAACTCCAGACAAGTCACTCCTCTCTTATGTACCGGCGTCGGCCTTTCTAGAACAGTCTGGATGCTAGATGTATCCAGGAACCTCGTGAGATAGAAGACTCCAAATTAATCGTCTGGTTATTTCCATCGTCCTATGCGGG
The DNA here is from genome assembly GCF_040414725.1 of Anabrus simplex. NCBI lineage: Eukaryota > Metazoa > Arthropoda > Insecta > Orthoptera > Tettigoniidae > Anabrus > Anabrus simplex. Next base: position 35,108,765 of record NC_090268.1, read on the forward strand.
GCGACCACGGACAGAAGAGAGAGGGGACCGATCTATCACTTAAGCCTTGTTCGTGATTGGCGCGGTCGAAGCTTAAACGAGTGGGCCGATACGGTGACGAACCCGGCCCATAGCAAGTTGGCATGGCGGACGCTATAACCATTACAGTATATTAAATATATATTAAATTACCTAAATATATTCCTTTCCTTACAATACTTCTACAATTTAACGCTAACAACTGTATGCCAGCCTTACTTGATTTCCAGGTCCGTGCACTTTCATTACCGTTCCCTAATCAATTCCATTTCCCTAAATGCACTGTACCTCCCTGTAACCCTACTAAATCTCTACCCCCCCCCCAATCCAACTCATACGTACCCCTGCGCTTTAAGCGAAGAACTTATGAGCACGGGCCCCTATCTCTTTCCCACCCGTTAAGATGTAAAAATCCCACTCCCAGTTTCCCACATACTCACTCCCTAGTCTTATTGAATCCCTGCTCACCTTCCAATCAGTATCCCTCCTATTCAGTATCCACTGGTAACAGCCAAGGCCCCCTTAAACTTCTATCGCGCTATGATAATCAGATCTAATACATCTCCTACTATCTTGTTACCTATTCCGGCTAGCCTTATGTTGTTGAGAATCATAGCGCCAGATTGAGTGGCCTAAATATGTGGTAATCACTTGGGGCAAGCTCGGATGAATATAGTTGATGTACAAGACACTAAAAGAAAGCAGGTCTTGGATTGGCAGAACCGTTTTACGAGTAGTATTGTGTTGGTTATTATTTTTCTGTAGCTACATATACCAGTGGAGGTCATGCTACTCAGATAGATTACTGGATACCAAAGTGATTCCATTTAACAGCATTATCCCCAACACCACTTGCTTGTTCTGGATATTCGAAAAACTGTCGAATGTCCTAAGGCACCTAAAACTGGACCTGACCGTATCAAGTGGTTGAAAATGAATGTACACAAGAACGAAATGAAGACAGCTTTAACCAACTTCTTAGTAAAGCCTGACCAGTCAGATGAGGACATGTGGGAAGATGCTGCAAAACAGATACATCAGGCTGCAACAGTAACTCTAGGGAAACAAAACCCGAATGAAAATACATTGATAAATAGACCTGGTGGTGGGATGATGAAATCCAACAAGCTATCAAGAAGAAAAAGACTTTAAGACTTGGTGGAAGACATGCCTGGATACTGACCTTCAGATATATAAATTGCTGAAATCAGCAGCGAAACGAGCAGTGGCTGCTGCAAAAGATCGTTGTTACCAGGATCTATACGACCAGCTTGACACACCAGCAAGACAAAATAATGTTTGTCGCCTTGCGAAGTCCCGCAACCGTTCAACCCAGTACATTGGATACGTCGTGCATATCCAGCGAGCTGACAACAAATTGCTACGAGACCAACAAACTATCCTTCAACGATGGTCAGACTATTTTGCAGATATCAGCAACAAAGAATTTGATCATCCACTGATTGCAAGCTCTGACCTCGTCTGTGGACCCGTGCCTTTGATTATGGCAGAGGAAGTAATGATTACCATAAAGACGATGAAAGATGGAAAAGCAACTGGCCAACATGACATACCAGCAGAAATCTGGAAAACTCGTGGCAAGCTCGCTGCAAAATTCCTTGCCGCGCTCTTCAACCAGATCATTATCGAGAACAAACTTCCCCGTGCGTGGACAACTAGCACGACAGTCCCAATTAGGAAGGGTTAAGGAGACGTGAGCGGCTGCTCAACATACCGCCCTATTCGACTCCTCTGCCATACACTGAAGATATTCGAACGAGTGCTGGACAACAGACTCAGAAACATTCTCACAGTAACATCCAACCAGTGTGGATCTGTTAAGGGCTGCAGCACCATCGATGCCATCCATGCCGCACGTCTATTGATGGAAAAACATAGGGAGAGTCAGAAGATAGTACACATGGCATTTCTGGGCCTAGAAAAAACATTTGACCGAGTCCAACATGACCTCATCTGGCGAACTCTTCGTAGTCATCAAGTCCCGGAAGCCTATGTATGCTGGGTACAACTTATGTATTACAATGCAACTAGTGTGGCCCGGAGTCCAGCTGGAATCTTTCCGCCTTTTGATATCACCGTGGGTGTACATCAGGGCTCAGCTCTATCACCATCATTATTTGTCCTCTGCTTCGATACAGCAGCGGCTGACATATAGAAATCGCATCCCTGCACCCTTCTTTATGCGTATGATGTGGTACTTGCCCAACAAACATGCCTTGAACTCCAACGTCAGACACAAACTTGGAGCGACAAATTAGCTGAGGATGGTATGCGCCTCAACACCCAGAAAACCGAATACCTAGAATGTGGCCCCCAAACTTGTGGGACCATAAGGATCAATAATCAAGGCTTGGAGAAAACCATGCATTTTAAATACCTAGGGTGAGTTGTGACTTCGAACTGTGATGCCACTTTTGGTACCCGAGCGCGGGTAAATGCAGCTTGGCTCAAGTGGAGACAAGTCACCAGAGTCCTCTGCGATAAAAAGATGCCTCACCATCTAAAGGCATCTAAAGGCAAAAATTTACAAGACCATGGTACGCCCAGCAGCTATGTCGTCCAATGACAAAAAAGCATGAGCAGACTCTTCATACAATGGAAATGAAGATGCTTAGATGGACTCTTGGACTGACTCAATGTGACCACATAAAAAATGAAGATGTTCGACAATGACTTGGCGTCGCTCCACTTGTGGAGAAAATAAGGTAATCGCGTCTCCGCTGGTACGTTCACGTTATGAAAAGGCAGGACGGCTCAGTTGCTGAAACAGCTCTTCAAGTTGATCCGGGAGGAATACGACCACGTGGAAGGCCTTTAAAGCGATGGAATGACAATATCAAGGCCGTCGTGCACGACGTTGGTTTAAAACCTGAAGCTGTCAGCAATAGGACGAAATGGAGGAGATGTAGCAAAACAGCGGACCGCATACTTTGGGATAACTAAGAGAGAGAGAAAACCATTCTGAATCGTCATTCGTCTATGAATTTCAATGCATTTCACAGCTTCACTGCTATAAAATAAAATAAAATAAAATAAAATAAAATAAAATAAAATAAAATAAAATAAAATAACAGAACACTGTTCTTTCGTGCTATTTGAAGTGGGGCGGCCATTGTTACACTGGTACCAACATGGTGTTTGTTTGTCTTTACGGTGCTGCTACGTATAAAATATTCCTTTATACCTTTGTAACAGTCCTGCCAACGGACAGAATCGTGGTATGACATTTATTTTTATTACAGTTTTAATGTTTCCATTTCACTTGCCCTCGTACACTGACCTTCTGACTGGGCAGGATTCGACTTGACTACTAAACAAGTTCACTTTTTAAAAACTGAAAGTACGCCCAAATACATTATAGACAATACTGGCCTCTTCCATATTCTCCCGTACTTAACTGAAGGACATATTGAGCCGTATCCGACCGGCCCATAATAATAATTGGAATATTATTTGACCAAATATGTGAAATTTATTTATAAAAGTTACAGTCTAATATGTTAAAGTATCGTATCCCAAGATAGTTAATACCGGATGTTGAGCAAGACTGTAAGTCGCTGGATGTTGCTTCATATTTCCGTATGACCGTGAGAAAGTAAGCGTACCCACGCGCTGGCAAGGATCGACACGTGTATTACATGCTGACCAAGCAAGATATTTCAGCCAATGGGAACTTAAGGATTTGGCAAACCTGGAGGCTACACCGCGTCATATATTAATTCCAGGATGACCAACATGCTCTGTGGATAAAGTCAGTTTCTGTAGACAATCGGTTTTCCACAGTTTCTGAAGTTAGATATATTTGGAAATGTATTATAGAAATTGGTGGAAGAGATTTGCTAATGTTTGAGCTGTGTTTTATAAATATGTCACAATAAGTATTGTATCATCATACATGACGAACTCTCTGATTGGTGGTTGGTTCAGATACCCGGGAACCCCAACATTATTAGCGTCACCGAAGCCTCCTCAGTAACCCAAGCTCTGGAGAGCGTCATTCTGTAGCAAAGATTTGAGCAGTACGGTTGTACTAACTCTGGACTCTGTAGGAAAAGTTTGAACAGTGCGGATGTACCAACTCTGTGACTGGTGATTGTAATTAACGTGGCGTTATTCCAGAAATAGTAACTGGTTCTCATTGATGCTTCAAATTGTGCAGTCGTAATATTTACTCTGCTTTGACAGAGTTTACTTTTAATCGATAAAGACGGTGTAGTGACCGCTGAGTAACAAGTGTTGTGGAAACGTGCTAGTGTTTCACTATTTCGCGACGGGCGCGTATTCGCGTGGAACTTCCGTACCGAACCGTGGGCTGCTTTTAAAACTGTAATTTTACCCTTTAAGTGAAGTGTGTTATATATATGTGAATCAGTGTGTTAGCTGATCTGGTAAAAGAAAGGGTATTTCGGCTCGCAGCATTAAGCAGCGAAGAGATTATCAACTATAGTCTTCTGTGTTCCAGTGAATTGTTTTCCAGCAAGATGATGGATACACCTGCAGAGGAAGGAAGTGCATTCCCACATGTTAATGCTGTGATCAACATGGTGTAGATCCCAAAATTAGCGGGGATGTAAGCTGCTATCCTGGTATCCCGAGAGTCATCTAAAGTAAGACGCACGTATTATATATGGCATGATATGTAAGTTATGTTAAGGTACTAGGGCAGTGTAGATAGAATTTTTATTTTCATTTAAAGTAAGCCTGACGGCATGTATTTGTTTAATTTGGTTACTATGGTAGATTCGGATACGAGATTAATGCATGTTTTATTTTCATTTTGTTTTATGATTAGATGTTTGGGAAAATGAGGGATTGATAGGATCAGTTATTGTTGTAAATATAGTACTTAGAGTAGGATATTCCGAGTTTTCCTTAAATATATGCTAGAAGGGCTAGATCGACAGGTTCATTTCTATATTACGTCAAACACGTATCAATACATTTATTTCGGTTATTCAGAGAGACAGGTATAGTTATTTTGCATGATGCATGGTTTTACAGAAGCTGCCAGAAGGAGCTGCAGAACGTCGTTGTTAAATTAAGATCTTTGAAGTTAAGTTGGATTCTGTTTGCCTGATGGTCTGCCAAGGACTCGAACAGCGTCTCGTTATGTGGAAAGGCCAGTAGGATTCATGAGGAATGATGAGATAATAATTGCATGCTTAATTATAATGTATTGGTGCAGGCCGATTGTATGCCTGACAAGATAGAGAGAAATTGTGCAGATGTGTGCGCCTGCCTAGCGTCTTCTGAGTATATTGTGATCAGAATGGACAGTGTTAATTCCAGACTATTGAGTCTGATGTTGTTAAATGGCCCAAGCATGCTAAGAAGTAATTAATATACGGGAGTTTCCGTGTAGTTGATGATGGGCGTTATCTCATGGCAAGCTAATTCCTGGCCTGTGTTATCGGCATGTGTGAAAGAGACAGTATTTCCTTGTGGCGGCCTAGGGAGACAAAATCCAATCTTTAGCGTGGTGGAGTTCAATATTTCGTTACAGCTCGTAATCTACCAGGAAGTACATGACGGATGACCGCGCTGTTGAGCGCTCAAACGCAGCAGAAGGAGGCAATGTTGCCCATTGCTTTCTTCATGACATCAAGGATTATTTATATGTTTTTCTCTTACAGGATGGTTTTACCTTATTATTTTGTGATTGCATACCTTGTCTCGTTGTTTTCAAAGGGAACAGCCCGAGTGCTGATGTATTGTTGGTTCATCTAGTTCTGTCTAGATCTTTTGTAGTGAACCGGGATTCACATTAGAAGCAGTGTAGCATTTAAGACTTTACTCGATATCCGATATATATATGTTTAGTTTGATGATTTGAATTATTGTAAATATAGTGTAGGATTTGCCCCTAGTATTTTGCATACCTTACATAGCGTCCGGTGCGTCTTAATTATTTTTCTTTCCGTCGTAAATTTTCATATGATGTAACTTTGATTTTACGGAAATAGTTTGATGACTCTCGGGAGTAACTTAATTTTGAAACCGTATCGTTGGGATGCGATAGTGTGAAACTCCATACGGAAATAACACATGGCAGTGTTTGCGTACACTTGTTGCCATATAACATAAACATTGGACTATTAGAAGATACTCAGTCTTGATTTATATAAATGTTCTTTGTTGAACTTGTTCTTTTAAATGTCAGATTTGTACAATCATTCCATTAATGTTTTTAATTTCGATTTATTTCATTACTTTGAGTTCATTTTTTACAAGTTATTATTTTTTTTATTCAATTATTTTCGTGTGATTTGATCGGGGACATTTGTTAATAAATCCATCTTACCCCCTATGTTTGTTTCTCATTCGTGTTATACCTCCATTTCCTGTTATTAATGGCTATTTTAGTGTTGAACTTCGACTTTTTATCCTGACCCAATCGACAACCAACCCACACTCTGCCCAACCCTGAGTTAGTCGGATGTTCATACAGGAATGGAGGCATCGTCCTAGAGGGTATTTTCCCCTGGGTACGGTACAATATTGACAAGTAGCGCACCTAGCGGCCCAACCTTAAACATCAGGTGTCAAGATAGAAACTACAAAAGTTGCATGTTGAAACTGATAGCAGTAATGTAACTCAATAATGCTTTCGTCTTGTCCGAATTGTTGGCTGAATGGTCAGCGTTGAGGCCTTCGGTTCAGAAGGCCCCGGATTCAATTCCCGGCCGGATCAGGGATTTTAATCACGGCTAATTAATTCTTCTGGCTCGGGGACTGGGGTTTGTGTTTGTTCCAACACATTTCTCTTCGTATTCATACAACACACTACACTTCCAACCACTACAGAAACATGCAATAGTGATTACTAGCCCTCGGAAGTTTAGGTGCTTAAATGTTATTTTAGCTGCCTAAAATTTAGTGGTGGTGGTTATTATTGTTTTAAGAGAAAGTACAACTAGGCAACCATCCTCTATATAACACTAATCAGAGGGAAAAAATGGAAGGGATCCGACACTTCGAAAAATTAAGATATCGGCCAAAGGAAGACGAGGGCCACGAAGGGCATGAAAATGAAAGACTCCCTAGCCCTCGAAAACCTAATAGCGTCGGGGTCGGAAAGGAACAAGAGTTGACCAAGAGAGGTCGGATAGGATAGATGAAAGTGAGGAGCCTGGCACAAGTAAGTGGAAGCAATGCCAGGACTCAGCTGAGGGTCCCGTGGCCGCCAACCCACGCTCCAAAGTTCAGAGCCCCTGAGGCCCATTTTAGTCGCCTCTTACGACAGGCAGGGTATACCGTAGGTGTTATTCTACCGCCACCACCCACAGGGGGATAAAATTTAGTGGGCGTCAGTTAAAAACCATGTTTATTTTGCTAAATTAATAATAACTCGTTGGAGGGAAATGTATTTAAAAAGTTTCACTTATCTCTTTGCTGCGAATGTCACGGAATATAACTTTACAATCCAATGTGAAATGGAGAAACTCCTGTAACCACTTTTTATTCGAATGTCACAGAATATAACTTTACAATGCGATGTGAAATGGAGAAACTCCTGTAACCACTTTTTATTCAACGAGGACTTGGAACCTGACACTTTCGGCATAATTCATAGTGTATAGCGCACTACTACACTCAGTTTCAAGGTCGTCCCGCTAGGTGCGCTGGTAATCAATGTCTTGCAATATCTCGCAAAGTGGCACGTATTCTCTATAGTGAATTTGGTACGCCAACGTGGTAACATGTTCATAATGAAAACTAAGGTGCAATCGTAATCACTCATTGTTAATTCCTATCTTCACGATCTAACGGACATCAGCACTTACGATATTATATTTCTTATTTTTTGCTGTACCCGTTGTGGATTAGTTTCAGTAGAATTGCAGCAGTAATGCCATATTGCAGAGATGAGTGGCAGCAGAAGAGACAGACCAAATGGCATTTAACAATATTGTTGATCAGTTTTAGGGGCTTCCTCTGAAGGATCCCAAAAAGCAAAGGTTTAAAATCGACGGCGCCACTTCCTAACTTGTTCGCTATTATGTCAGTCAGGGTTGACTCTGTCAAAAAAGTTGCCATAAAACTTCATGATATAAGATATTTAAAATTACATTTGTTTTGTTTGAAACATTTCTAAATTCAGCTGGTCATTTTCAAATTAATAGCAAAACAGCATTTCAACTCCTCCCTGAGCCCCCTTCCGTCTTTTAATATCGTAATGACAGTTAGCCCAGCATTTAAACTAACACATACCGAGTTTCATGAAAGCATTTCCTGCCGTGAATAAAGAAGCATATTCACATACATATATGTACAGTTTTGCCAGAAAGTTTAGGGACATACTGCCATTCTAACACAGGCGACCCTGTCGCTATATTATTGTGTTAACTGTTAATTAACAATGGAAACGAGTATTTGCTTCGCCCAAACAAGTCGTTTCTATCAGGGAGGGGGGGAGGGGGCACTCAGCCGTGTGCAGAAGGTGTTGCATTTTCCTCGCTTAGCGCATGACGTCACGGTGGAACAGCTAGCCACGCGGGACCAGGGTAGATAGCGGCAGATCCTTCAGTTATCACATGTATCGTATGTATTTGATTACGTTTACTGTGCGTAAGTGTTTAAAAGTGTCAGAGGACCTGGTTTCGTTTTTCGTTTGTGCTGTTTGGCTGTGATTTACTCGGTACAAGGTATGAGATAATTGTTAAATGAAGCCGTAAAATGTATTCACAGAGACATCGCTTAAAGGCGGTCCTGATACGGTGACGACGGTTCTATTCTTCACAGTGCTCTAGAATTGTGTGACAGGGATAACCCTTGTAGAAAGCTTAAATCCCACAACCGAAACACCAAAGAAAGTGAAATAGTTTTGCATGCTTCCCCTCGTGATATTAAACTACAAAAGGATTGGGTATCGAAGTGTTGCAAAAAGACTCGGTAAATATCAAAACTGCTCGAATATGCTTTCTTCATTTTCGGCAGTCAGACTGCATAAGAGATTTGAGGTCTGAATTGTTGAATTTGCCTCGGAATTGTGTGCTCAAACCCGGTGCTGTTCCCTCGCTTGTGTTGCCATTCATTAACACGAACGCTGTTTTAGTGAATAGGAATGATAACATGCCTGTAGTTAGTGCCTGCATGACCTCGCCTACTGCAGAAGAAAGGAGGGAGCGGTACGACAAAAGACTAGTGCAGAAACGAGCTCTTGAGACTTTAAAAAAATCACCACCCTTTAACAGAACAGCTGACAAATACACTGACACACAAGATAATCCTGCTGCCACTTCAGAAAAGTACAACTTATTAAAGACTATTGCAGCTCTTGAATCAAGAAACGCTCGGTTGTCTGGTGTGAATATGAAACTGAAATTACGAAACAAAGGACTTGCGAATACGCTGTCACTTTCATAAAGAAATGTTCCCAAACTAAAGAAGAACGTGAATGCTTTAGTGTCTTACGAAGTTAAACGAATATTGAGGAAAATATTTTCACCCAGCCGAATAAGGCGTATGTTAAATGGATCTAAACGAGTTCAATGGAATAAGGAGGACATTTCTAAAGCGATTACTCTACGTACTGTTTCGCAGAAATGCTACAATGCGATACCCACTGCCAGCAGTTGCAACGCTAAGAGCATGGATAAACCGCTCCTTTCGCTGTCGGCCAGGCATATTGCAAGACGTTTTACTTCTGATAAAAATGCAAGTTGAAAAGTGAGAAGGCAGAATAGTAGGGCCACATAGTGATGTTCTTGTTGTTATGGTACGAGGGTTGTTTGTTGTTTGCACCTTGGAAACAATCTGTCTACTTTGATTTTAACGTACAAATGACAGTTACGCTTCTGAAAAGAATAATATTGTCCTTGGAGTGCGTCTCGTACAATGTTGTAGCTACTGTGGCAGACATGGGAGCCAAGAATGCATCTGTGTGGAAAGACTTGAGGTAACATATCGAAACACTCATTTTCCTAATCCTCACAACGCGAGCATAAATGTATGGGTGTTTGCTGATGTACCTAATTTATTTAAGTTAATGAGAAATCACTTCTTGGACAAAGGTATTGTACTACATTGCAAAAAACCAGCAACGAAAAATGTCATCGAAAAATTATTGGTTCTGGATAGTGGTGAATTTAAAATGTGTCCTAAGCTTTCTTAACAACATATTGATGTGATAGGCAGGGAGCGAGAGTGTGTACGATTAGCAGCTGAGTTGTTTTCTAACACAAGAGCACAGGCTATCCGGTATTTGATGCCAGACCAAGAACATGTTAGTGCATTCATAAGCTTGCCGATGAGATACTAGACATTTTGAATTCTAGAATACTTGAGAGTGACAAACCACTTGCATGTGGGGTTGGCATTCATCGCAGCAATAAACAGGAGAAATGCCTCACATAATTTTATTAGTGTTGTGAGAACATGCGTAATGGCCCTGCGAAACATATGCTTCGCTTTCAAAAAGGATTTTTACGTTCATCCTTCTCCACCTGATGTCAAAAATAGGATCAGATTGTTGTTGTTAAGAGCCAGTTCCTGCGATATTCCTCTTTCCAATGTATCACCTGCAGCTCCTGCCGAAGGAGGAGAATTTGTTACGTCGGCTATGTTTGGTAACATCCGCCTGGACATGACTGAATCTCTGGCGATGACTGAGAGTCACAAGGATATTGATGGCATTGAACTGCCAGCTGTTGATAGTGATGATCTATCCTTGCAGTAAGATACCGACTGTACTGTGGAGCGATTCAAATACGTTGAGCTGTTCATCGCGTATCACTCCAAAAATTTGACAGGTCCTTGGGCACGCCTACAGGAGAGTTGTTGACACCATCTGATAACCCAAGTCTGGGGTGGGTACACATACTATCTCGTGGATGTTTGCTCGTCCCTTCCGATGATTTCATGGAAATGGTCACTAAATCCGAACCGATATTGTCTGAAGTTCACGGATGAACAGATTTGAACAGGGAACCAAAGTTGTAAACAATATGTTTGTGAAGCTGAAAAGCCGTTTTCCTGACGTTCATCACCAAGTCTTGAAAACATATGCTAAGATCAAACCTTACTCCGTATGCGTTGGTTGGCTACAAAACAGAAATAAAAAGAAATAAATATAGAGGCTGCCCATAAGCGAAAAGCGAGAATGTGGCATTTATCAGCAAAGTAAATGTTTTCAAGGTCAAGAAATGTTCATGACCGTTACATTTGTTGTTTTAAACTTCAGGTGCAAAGCCACGGGACCTTTGCCTTCTACGCAGAACTCGGAAAAGAACTTATTTCATACCCTGTCTCGCTTTCATCGACTACTACTCGAACTGTAGCCCTACTGATGAAAATCGAGTAAGTAGTGAATAGGCCTATACTAGACTGTGATACTCTTCTTGACATACAGTGACTGACAGAGCAAATGCAACACCAAGAAGGAGTGGTCAGAACTTTATGCCAATTGCAGGGTAGACTGACGTCACTGAGATATGCTCATGATGTGAAATGCGCCGCTGTGCTGCGCACGTAGCGAACGATAAATGGGACACGGCGTTGGCGAATGGCCCACTTCGTACCGTGATTTCTCAGCCGACAGTCATTGTAGAACGTGTTGTCGTGTGCCACAGGACACGTGTATAGCTAAGAATGCCAGGCCGCCGTCAACGGAGGCATTTCCAGCAGACAGACGACTTTACGAGGGGTATGGTGATCGGGCTGAGAAGGGCAGGTTGGTCGCTTCGTCAAATCGCAGCCGATACCCATAGGGATGTGTCCACGGTGCAGCGCCTGTGGCGAAGATGGTTGGCGCAGGGACATGTGGCACGTGCGAGGGGTCCAGGCACAGCCCGAGTGACGTCAGCACGCGAGGCTCGGCGCATCCGCCGCCAAGCGGTGGCAGCCCCGCACGCCACGTCAACCGCCATTCTTCAGCATGTGCAAGACACCCTGGCTGTTCCAATATCGACCAGAACAATTTCCCGTCGATTGGTTGAAGGAGGCCTGCACTCCCGGCGCCCGCTCAGAAGACTACCATTGACTCCACAGCATAGACGTGCACGCCTGGCATGGTGCCGGGCTAGAGCGACTTGGATGAGGGAATGGCGGAACGTCGTGTTCTCCGATGAGTCACGCTTCTGTTCTGTCAGTGATAGTCACCGTAGACGAGTGTGGCGTCGGCGTGGAGAAAGGTCAAATCCGGCAGTAACTGTGGAGCGCCCTACCGCTAGACAACGCGGCATCATGGTTTGGGGCGCTATTGCGTATGATTCCACGTCACCTCTAGTGCGTATTCAAGGCACGTTAAATGCCCACCGCTACGTGCAGCATGTGCTGCGGCCGGTGGCACTCCCGTACCTTCAGGGGTTGCCCAATGCTCTGTTTCAGCAGGATAATGCCCGCCCACACACTGCTTGCATCTCCCAACAGGCTCTACGAGGTGTACAGATGCTTCCGTGGCCAGCGTACTCTCCGGATCTCTCACCAATCGAACACGTGTGGGATCTCATTGGACGCCGTTTGCAAACTCTGCCCCAGCCTCGTACGGACGACCAACTGTGGCAAATGGTTGACAGAGAATGGAGAACCATCCCTCAGGACACCATCCGCACTCTTATTGACTCTGTACCTCGACGTGTTTCTGCGTGCATCGCCGCTCGCGGTGGTCCTACATCCTACTGAGTCGATGCCGTGAGCATTGTGTAACCTGCATATCGGTTTGAAATAAACATCAATTATTCGTCCGTGCCGTCTCTGTTTTTTCCCCAACTTTCATCCCTTTCGAACCACTCCTCCTTGGTGTTGCATTTGCTCTGTCAGTCAGTGTATGTGAACGGAAAGAAAAAACTACCATTTGTTTGATGCTAGTGTTCCAAGACTTGAAGTTATTACATAACGCAATGTGTCCTGTAAGTTTTCCCCGTGAAGTGTTGAACAAATTAACAATGTTTTTTGATATAAAACAAACTACATTTGTCAGACACAGTGAGGTGCAGATTCCATGCAATTCGTCAGCATCATCTTCACTAAGGTAAAAGTGAATAACAGTTAATATATTATAGTCTCATTTGTCCCGAATCTGTTGATTTAAACCTAAGATATCGCGCACTTCTAAGTACCTCTTATATTGTAGCGCTGCGATGTTATACTTTATATTGTACACATTATTTGTTTCTATAGAATACATTGGATGACGTTCGAAAATTCTAAAATATCACTTCGGCATATTATTAAAATGTCAAACATTACCCGCGCGCTAATACAGTCTGCCGTCAGCGGCTACCAGCGATGTTCCATGGTGACGTCACACTGACAGCCAATGGCAGCCCATAACACGGAATGACTAACTTTACTGTTCTCTATTAACCTTAGTTTCTCTGACGATGGTTACCTCTTCTAAAAAATGTTTATTTTAAGCAAACGAAACATTTTGACTTTTTGTTTACAATAAAATCCAATATTACTGAATAACTAACTGTGATGCAATTTTGATTTCTTGCTGGATTGTTTTCAAATTATTATATTTTAAATTAGCAAGGTTGAAATATGCCATGAAAAATTATTTGTGGGTGCTTTCCGACAAAAGAGTAGCGTTATGAAAATGTTGCAAAGTTTGGGCTGGGAAGACTTGGGAGTAAGGAGAATAGCTGCTCAATTAAGTGGTATGTTCCGAGCAGTCAGTGGAGAGAAGGCGTGGAATGACATGTTTAGACAAAGAAGTTTGAGTGTTGTTTGTAAAAGTAGGAGAGATCACAATATGAAGATAAAGTTGAAATTCAAGAGAACAGATTGGGGATAATGTTCGTTTATAAGTTAGGGGTGTTGGAGATTGGAATAATTTATCGAGGAAGATGTTCAATACATATCCAAATTCTTTGCAATCATTTAAGGAAAGGCTAGGAAAACAAAGGATAGGGAATCTGCCACGTGGGCGACCGTCCTAAATGCAGATCAATGTTAACTGATTGATTGTTTGATTGATTGATTGATTGATTGATTGATTGATTGATTGATTGATTGATTGATTGATTGATTGATTGATTGATTGATTGATCGATCGATCGATCGATCGATCGATTGATGTAAGTTCCTACTTCGTCCATACTTAACTCTAATTCCTTTCCAGGTCTTCATAGTTGATTTGCTGATATATGGTCCTTAACCTTAAAGTTGTAAACTACAAGTGACTAGGTGTGCGAAAAGCTTTGCCTACAAAATAATGAAGCAGACATAAATTGCGTGAATACAAAGAAGAATGGATGCCATGAGGAGCAGTATTCTGGATGTGGTGGTTCCCATTCCTCTTCATTCGGCATGAACGAAGCCTCAAAGCCTTGTCTCTCCTCTGCTGGCAATAACCGGCTCATTACACACCACAGGTGCAGCTGACTAGCCCTTTCATATTAATAGGATCGTAGGGAGGGCCAGCCATTATCCAAGTTGAAATGTGTTGACCACAATGCAGGGTGAGAGTTTATCAAAACCCATTTCAGTGTCAGGGGATAGGATAGAGCTGCGAGAGATGATAACGGCGAGAAGCCACAGAGGAACAAGCCGTAGAAGGGGCAATTATTACGGAAAGAGCTGATTCATATTAATGTCTAAAATTAGTGTTATATTGTTCGAAGGTCCGGGTTTGCCAGCTGGTACAGTAATTGTGCTCGAAGAACTACAGCACTTGCGTTATATACGGTTTATAGGATTGTCTTCAGAGATCTTGGTCATTATTTAGTAAAATCACTTTTTGTGCAGCAAGCTCTCTACACAACGATTCTGAAGATTTTCAACACACCTAAATGAAATCTACTCTTTTGCTTTGGTGATACTAAGATCTAAGATGGTAGAACAGCCAGGGGTGGGATACGGTATTATTCATAACCTGATAGTAAATAAATTGGTTTATCATTTTCAACAGCCATTTCAAAGCATTTCGGAGAAGGTACGGTACTAAAACAAACACACACACACAGAAAGAAAGAAAGAAAGAAAGAAAGAGAGAGAGAGAGAGAGAGAGAGTGATGTACTTGAGAGCTAACGAACGAAAGTCACATTTTAGTCATTTTACATATGAGAGGAAAAACGTCAGTTGAAGAGCATTTTGCTGCATTGTGACTTAGGCAATAAATGTTCATCATTGTTCTTGACATGTTTTGTGTAATTTTGATCACTGAATACATTCACTAATATAAATTATACTTAAAATGGTTTATGATTTTATAAAAAAGAAATGACTGTGGCTCAAAGTTTAATAAAATCAATAAAATGTGTCTTGCGTACTGACAAATAATTTGAAAAAAATTCACAATTTCGCGCCCTTGTAATTTTATCAGCTGCTGAAGTTAGCCAATGATATCGCTGGGCTTTGCGCGGTCGTTGTTGCTAAATCTGCACGTTTCGTAAGACTGGCTTGAGAGCCATGGCGGGGTATCAGCATCAAACACAAACAAAAACACGCCGCGCCGTTGGTTTCAGCCGGTGTGTGTCATCGCAGGGCACTTGTCATCAGTGTTGCCAGGTCTACAAATAAAAATAGGTAGATGGTATGTAAACATTTCGGGAGTTTTAATGAAAATTTCGGTAGTTTCTCGAGCACTGAAATGTTATAATATAATTCAACTAAAGAACGCACTAGTCATTGAAGTTAATATGAGAAAAATCATCCCATGTCACAAGTTGGCACTTTTAATGAACAACATGCTTTCTGACAGGCGCTTTGAGGTGTTCCTGAATGGGCAAGCTAGCAGGTGGAGGATTCTAAACAACTGCCTACCTCAGGGATCAGTTCTGGCCCCCAGTTTGTTTAACCCGTATATCCATGGCATGCCTCACACAGATTCCATGAAAATTCATGCAGACGACCTAGAGTTAATTATCCAGAGTAAAGATTTCATGAACTGTGAGAATGTTCTAACTAGTGGTCTGGAGAAACTGAGTGATTACTTCCACAAATGGAGACTTCAACCCAATCCAAACAAGACTGAGGTTACTGCATTCCATCCAAATAATAAAGACGCCCAAACGAAGCTACATGTGACTTTTGACGGAATCGAAATACCCCATAACTACAATCCAATATATCTTCAAATCACTCTGGATCGGTCCTTGGCACTCAAACAACAGTGCATCAAGTTATCGAGGAAACTTGGCTTAAGAGTGAATCTACTCCGCAAGATCGATGGAAGCAGCTGGGATGCAGACACTAATACTCTACGTTCTGCTGCACTCGCTCTTGTGTATTCTGGTCATAAATATTGTGCGCCTATATGGGAAAACAGCGCTCATACCACCAAGATTGATGTGCGTTGGGGTTATCACTGGTACTGTTAGATCTACTTCCACACAGTGGCTACCAGTCCTAGGTAATATTGCTCCGCAAGATCTAAGGATGAAAGCAGCTAAGGTAAGCTTGCTCAAGAAGATCACCTCTCATAAGAACTCTCCGTTGTATGATGTCCTGCAAGATCCACCAACAACACGTTTGAAATCACGCAAGGCACCCTGGGTTGATTTAGAAGGTATCAATTCTTTCAACATGACCTACAAGTGGCAACAACGTTGAAACGAACACCCACCCAACAATGCTCACCTGGATGAAGATTCCACAAAGAAGGTAGAGGGATTCCAACTACCACGCCAAACCTGGTCGAAGTTGAACCGCATTAGAACGGGTCAAGGGAGTTGTGGCCACACCTTAAAGTTATGGGGTTTCTGTACATTTGCTACCTGTGACTGTGGAGTGGAGGACCAAACCATACAACACATTGTTCAAGAGTGCCCACTTCGTGCATTTGACGGTGGTCTGAAGACTGTACACCAAGTGACACCATGTGCTCTGGAGTGGTTGCCAGATCTGGATATTTCCATTTGATTATTCGTAAACGTTTGTGTACTTGTACAATCATATGATATATATATGAGGAAAATATACAATTTCACTCACCCGCACTCTCTGGCCTTTCCCCCCAATCTTCCTGTAGATGTAGTTATTCATCAGGCGTAGAAATTGTGTACCAGTTTTCAAGTAGGAGCAGGATGCAGATTTTGTATTCTACGTACGGGTCGGTGATTTCCCTTCGAATGATGCAGTCAAGCTGAGTTTTGAGCTCAATGAGAGGGGAGAGATTACGTAATTCGAGTCTAAAATGAATGCGTTGAAGTACCTAACGAGTGATGTTATTGATAAAGCATCACGCAGTGAGACGAGGGAAGAGTTTTCCGACAGATATATATTATGTACCGTTAATCATTATTATTCATTTTCCTTAAATTTGGATTAGAATACATTGCGGGAGATTTTTGTTTGTTCGGGTTTTCTGGTGTGTTGCAAAAAAAATGGGGCGATCTCCTGAAATTACGGGAGGCCTGGTAACACTACTTGCTATGGCGCGATCCTGTCAGCTCGTAGGTCTGTATTCAAACTTCTTCCTTGGCGAAGTTTTAATCTTCTACGGGTGCTCTCATGCTGGTCTTAAGAATCATTCATATTTAGCAACACCGCCTCTCAAAGCCCACTTGAATTCGCCCGCGAAGAGATCTGATTGGCGAACTTCAGCAGACGATTAGATGACAACAGCGCGAGATATAGAACTAATACTCTAAAGTTCATATACACTTTCACGTTGTTTCCGACCACTCTGTATATACTTGGGTCATTCAAAAATGATTGGCACTACACTTTTTCCGTGTACACAGCAACCACTTAATGAATAGGGGTATTTCCCGCGAATTTCTATGCACTTTCGCCATTGTTATGAAACTTCCGTATTTGCGTAGCAAACCATTCTTCGGGGGTATACCGGCGCGTCTGGTAGACAACTGCATGAAGTTCTTCATTGATGATGAACTTCTTACACCGCATGACTTATGACATTGCATCGAGTAGGGCACAGCGTTAGGAGCCAGATTCGGCAAATATGGAGGATATGGCAGCACACACGTTCTTCTTCAACTTCACATGTATGATGGTGTGGAGTGTTCCCCGTGATAGACCTGTTGCCTTCTCTAGTTCATCAAACGTGATTCGCCTGTAGCGCAGTATCAAGTCATTGACACTCTGGGCATTGTTTGGCTTGCGTGCAGTTGCTGGACACCCAGTACTTTGCGTTTTTCAGCACAGCCCCTGCCGTCTCTGAACTTTGATATCCAACGAGAACTCGGATACCCAACGTTAGTGATGGGCAACGCTCTCACTCGAGACTCTCGAGACTGACGTCGAAGATTTCGAGACTCTCGCGAGAATCTCGAGACCGATCCTCCTGTAGTGCAAGCTGTGCGACGTACCTGTAACTACGACTGTAAACTTGATAGTATATCATTGGCAGTTATTGCGTGAAATGACATTCTCATATGAAAACCTGTGAGCCAATACATTTTGTAAAAAGCCTGGATTAGTACTGCATGTTTAACAATGAACCTGTTAATAGCAGTGACGAATGTGCAAACAGAATGTCAGTATCTTAAACTGTTCACGACTTATTTGTGGTGAACATCTTAGCTGAATAACCGTGCATAATTTCTGAATAGCTGTAGATAGGATGTACACCACCTTGGATACTAGAGGCGTCCATTATTCGAACCTGAGACGGGGAAGATGTGCTTTGCTACATATGCAACCACCATTACACATGAGTGGAACATGTAATCTAAACTGCCCGCCTTTGTTCTAATTCTTTCAGCAAGGGTGATGGGCAACGCTCTCGAGACCGATTCTCGTGTGCTGCAAGCTGTGCGCTGTCCCAGTAACTACGAGTGTAAGCTTGATAGTAATCATCAGCAGTTCTCATATGGAAATGTGTGATGATAAATTTTGTCAAAAGCCTAGGAAAGCACTATAATAATTTCGTGTGCCTATTTCTAGCCGAGTGCAGCCCTTGTAAGGCAGACCCTCCGATGAGGGTGGGAGGCATCTGCCATGTGTAGGTAACTGTGTGTTATTGTGGTGGAGGATAGTGTTATGTGTGGTGTGTGAGTTGCAGGGATGTTGGGGACAGCACAAACACCCAGCCCCTGGGCTGCTGGAATTAACCAATGAAAGTTAAAATCCCCGACCCGGCTGGGAATCGAACCCGGGAGCGTCTGAACCGCTGACCATTCAGCCAACGAGTCGGACAGGAAAGCACTGCATGCTGAACTATGAGCTCCTTAATACCATTAACGAAAGTGAAGACAGAATGCCAGTATCTTATACTGTTCACGAGTTATGTCAGGTGGAGTTTTTAGCTGAATAACATGTGTAATTTGTTAATAACTGTTATTAGGATGTAAACCTACCTGGATGCCTCACAATCGTTGTCGGCAGGGTAGCCTCTTGCGATTCAGATCGGGCCGGAGGTGTTCTGTCACTATTCCTCTTCATTTATATTATGTGTTTTTCAGTGTCGGATCATCCCAGAAGTATTTTCTGCCGACGTATTTTACTTCTTTTGAATAAGCAACACAGCGGGCTGTGCTATGCGACATCTCTTCTGAATAACCGACATCCACGACTTACGTTGCGTTTCGAACATCGTCTTCAAGTTGTCGCGTACAACTAGATACAATTTCACATTGCATAGTCATATATCTAAGTACCTAATTATGAAGCGAATACTCTATAACATTGTAAGGAGTTATTTCCTTCGTCACCAAAATATCGGTAAACACAAGCAGTGGTCATATGTTATTGAATGTGGGGTCTGATAACGATGTACACCTACCTGTCGAAATAACTGGAACAAACTGAAGCAGTTTAGATTACACATTCCACTCATGCGTAATGGTGGTTGCATATGCAGCAAGGCGCATCTTGCCTCGTCTCGAGCTCGAACAACGCACGCTTCTAGTATCCAGGTACGTGTACCTACAGTACCTGCCAGGTTCTGTATCTAAACTACTCATTCGTGTACCTACCAGTGCATACAATGCCAGAATGCGTTTCCTTTATAGAGTAATTATGTTATACTGCGTCAAAACAGACCTCGGTAGAAACGAACGCCCTAGTCCTTGTTGACACGTACTTACGAAATAGAGAAGGCCCGTGGTTGGCTATTCGCAAACTCGGCACAAACAACATTCAGCTCCGACTACCTGTAGGCCTACGACACGCTGCTCGCTGCACAATGCGAGGACAACGCTCTCGAGATCTCTCGATATTTCTCGCGAGAAATAGTATCTGTGCTAGTCTCGAGAAACCCCGAGAAATCTCGAGACCTCGTCTCAGACTGCCCATCACTACCCAACGAAACACGGATCTACGGCTTGGTGCTGTTTTCCCACATATGGCTACTAACCTCTTGTGGATGTCTGAAGCAGTCAGTCCTTCCCTCCAGAGAAACCACACTGCCCAAATTTCCCCATGCTTGTACTATATGTCTTATCGATGTCCACGAGCGTACTCGCAAGCTGGAATAAGTGCTGCTGCAATGCGCCACCTATGGGAAGCAGCGACACCATCTGGTGGCGGTAGACAGTATTATAGTCTTATTTCACGCATACATCGCCACACATTTCAAACTATTACTTTGCAGAAGTTACAGAGGGAGGGTCAATCAATATTGAACGTACTAAATATATAGAGTGAACCCGCCTTTTTCTTCACTTCGAATATATTTTAAGTAGTTGAAGATAGCGATATGCATGCGAATAACAATAAGGTCACACAAGAGAACGTACAATGTGTGTCTCATGCTTAAATAAGTACAAAGGCAGTGATATTAATTAGCTTTTCTAAAGTTGTTGGTATGCTGTCACATTCGTGGATGCAGTTATTTGTAGTCAAACACGTGACACTGCCGAAAAGGTGTACTGAAGTATTGAACCCTTGAACTTACCATTTCATCGTTGGTCGGCCACAGCTGCTACAGTAGAGCAATATAGAACTCTTAAATCATGGGTCGTTGCGGGAAGAAATTCGGTCACGATCTTAACCAAACGATGGGGTTCAGAAGAGAGCCTAACTACTTGAAATAAGGAGCAAATATGTGCTTACTAACTTTTATTAAATTCGAAATGGCACGACAACATTGTTATTTTAATATAAATCCTTGGAAAAAATATAAATCATTTATTATTGAATGTTTCAAACGCAGTCACATTGCATAGCGTTGATTTGTTTCTCACAATATCGAAGAGTTGCTTCGGAGAAAGTAATAAATTAGTGGACAGCGAAACTGAAAAACTGAAAAAGGAAAGACCTGAAAACCAGGCACCTATTACTCCAAACGAGAACTGAGAATTAACCCACACGATCCGTGGAAAATCTGACTTTCAACAAGTAGAACGCCTGATTTCCTCTTAATTAAGGTTATCCACCAGTCGAATACCCTTACGGATACGGAACACCCGCCGAATGGACCCTTAATCGAACCAAATTGACTATCAGTTGCTTTGGATAGGTTGCGAAATATTATGGGAAAGCATGGTGTTCACTACGAGTTAACAACATCATTCACAATTGAAATAAAATTCCACCAACAACAACATGATCCGCGAGGATCTTACGTTACGTCGTTCTGAAGGAACAAAACTGCGAAATACAGGTAACACTTATTCATCACGCATTTAGAAGAAATGCCAAACACTGAAGTTAATTAAAAAGTGGTAAATCACTTGAAAGTATTATTATAAAACCGATCTTTAGGTTAGAAATGGTTATGTTACGCTTAATAAAATTACCAGTCCACATTGAAAAATACAACAAACTTAAGGAATTCTTTCCTTTCTCAAACAATGACTACCAGTACAGATCCATCTACTTATCGTTTGTCCCAACACCCTACCTACAAAGTTAGCACTTAATCTAACTCAACTACGTATAAAAATGGAAGAACGACAAAGATTGAAAATAAAATAATATTACTGGCTGACGAATCGAAACCACATTCGCAGCTCAAGTCTCATACTAATACTGAGTGTCAATATGCACACTATCAAAACGAAAAGGACGTCAGAACGACAAAACAATTAAGTCCGTAAAATAAAATAAAATATCAAAGTCATTTAAACTCAAAACTCATGGAGAATTACAGTAAAATATTTAATCACCCTTAGGTCGACATCCAAATGTTGGGCAACCCTCATTCGCCGATAACGGTCCCATATCTTAGGGAGCACCTTCCAGCTGTTGGAGCTGCGCACAAGTTGGCCTCATTATTACCGATCTAACCCTCTTCATATTTCATATTTTACTGTAGATGCTACCTTCGCCCAGGTCACTTCGCAAAAAACAAAAAACAAAAAAACATCTAATCTGAGACTTGAGTATGTACAGCTGACATCCCAGACCTACCGTCGGGCTCACTAAAAATCTGTACATCCTAACACTAATCTGTATGTACACGATACCTTCCAAATTCTATCATCGAGCGTGAACTAGGACGTCTCATCATCAATATACTCCTAGGATAACATGTGACGTCCTAAATCTATTGTCGGGCGTAAAAATGGATCGGATTACGCATCCCCTAGCATATCAGACGAACTAATAATTTCAGACAAACTCTGACATTTCAATTGTAAACTTGGTCAGACTAATAACACACACGGAACAACGTCTCTTACTATCAAACGAATGCAAGTCGAAAAATGCAGTATGTCTCTATCTCGTTACAAAACGTGAGCTCGAAAATAAATATACGTGACGAACAATCCCCCAACTCAAACACAATCTCAGCATGTGCCATGAAGTTTTAGGGAAGAATATAATAATTCCCAACACACTTCTACCATTTAGTGGAGGTATTCAAAATAATAATCATCACTACCGCATTGGAAACCCTCAAATCGCCTACCGTCATTTTCCAAATATTTATATATATGACTATCCAGTGAAACGAAATTTAATAAATTCACACGGTCACACAACACCCACCGCGTATTCTAAATGCTCTTTTATCCTTGAGGTCACATTATCTTAATATTCATACTACCAAGATTTTTAATCTTTACTAGAATCGTTTTCCCTTGGGATCGTACTAGAAATCTACATTGCTTCACACAGTAGTCGTCTCAATTTTCGGATTGTTAGCGGAAAACACTACAGCCTGCCACAATACAGCCTGTCTCACAACTCATTCTCATCGCCTTATCCCAGCGGTATTACTTAAAATCCAGACTCCCTTTCATCTTCAGTATTCCTATCACTCTCATCTCCACATATATAAATTCTTCGCTCTCAATCCATCTTTCTTATATTTCCAAGACCCTTTTCATATTTCAATCCTCTTGTGAAAACAATAACCGTTTTAAAATACACCTCTTTATATTTACTGTTACTACAACTTTCGGACCTCGAGAATACAAGAACACACCGCTATTTTCTGTATCATCGACATACACGATGTCACAAAATTTTACTTCCCATGAATAAAACATAACTCTAGCGAATTTCACTGAAATTTTTCTAAATGCCTGCGATCCTTGTGCAACATACTTGTTGAATGCACCTTTTAACATAGGAAAATTTTTATCCCGCGGTAGACATTATTATTATTATTATTATTATTATTATTATTATTATTATTAATTTCGACAAAAACTTCTTAATTCAAATGATACTTGAAATTTAAGACATTCGCCACGACTACTTTACCATTATCGCTTTCCTAATTTTCCTCACTTTGGACAATATCTCATAGAACATCAACACCAGATTTAAAAGTCGCATTTTACAGTTTCTTGGCGTGAAATTTACAAAACTAAAATTTTCACACGCTGACCAAAATTATAACACTTTTCGCCTGATAATTACAAATATCAACCCGACACTCATCTTGAAAAACTGGTTGGGACAAACAATAAAATCTAACTACAACATAATACAAATATAGACAGACCTGCAAGTGACGTCATCTCCAATATTCTGGCTACATTTTCGCCAGCTGACCTCGTGCTTTAGCCGCACATTGGTACAAATAACATCATCTTCTCAAACATATCAATCTTACAAACACTGCCTTTTCACACGTTATTAATTTACAACACAAATCACGCATTTTCCTGGTTATAATTTGTACAACAAACCTCCTTCGTTCTGCAGTCAACTGCGACTGTCTGCCTTCTTCCCAGAGTCGTCTCTCTGTTCAACAGATAACGAAATCAGAACTACTCTGACTAGCTTCCCAA
Organism: Anabrus simplex; assembly: GCF_040414725.1. Lineage (NCBI taxonomy): Eukaryota > Metazoa > Arthropoda > Insecta > Orthoptera > Tettigoniidae > Anabrus > Anabrus simplex. Next base: position 35,132,843 of record NC_090268.1, read on the forward strand.
CTCTCTTAACACTTTCAAACACACATGAGGTGCATAATAAAAATCTGCTATGTACTTTAACAGACGCCTATACTTTCAAAGTTTGTCGGCAAATGTTCAGAAAAATGTCTATCACCTTCCCTTTCTAACCGAATATGTGGACCACAGCCACGAACATGTACTAAGTTATTTGTAGATCAATCTCCTACAATTTTCTGCTGACGACGGGCGTAAGCTTCCGCTGTTTCAAAAACCAGATCGACACTGACAAATATGCAGAGGGGGGTTCCTTTTATAGTCTAATGAGTGACGCTACACACACTACTAAGCTTTATTGCGTAATCTGCTAATTTCGCGTCCAATAGACCGATTTTCATGAAACTTGTTCCAGATCTCCGGACAGACTTGTGATTATTTTAGATGTTAATCTCATAATTTTACCACACTCGCAACAGGTGAAATAAATTATTTCTGCCCGGGCGTTCCGCGGGTTTTCTTCATCCATTGACCTTGGCACGTGGAGCTAGTCCATTGATCTGACGCTGATTTGTACTTCGGGTTAACTGCATTTATATTTTACCCTGGGGGTTCTGTCTTTACGTAGGGTTTAAGAATAATTTATTTATTTCCGTATTTACTGTGTTGCCAAAATCCCTCGTTACGCAGAATTCCGTGAATTTGAAGAATTATTCTGTACTCGAAGTCCACCGAGGTGTCACAGTATTTCACGAACTTACCGCGGGTGAGTTCGTTCCCACGCGACAGCGAGGCTCTGGAAGCGCAACATGGCTGCTCTCAAAAATAAAAGTAGCTTGTTGATTTGAAATACATATTGAGAAAAATTAAAAATATTTTTCTCATCGTAGAATTATGGGATCAGTATGCACATTTTCAAACATGGTGCCGGCACTCTGAATGCGGAAGAAATGATGAGGGTGATGCACCAATTATTGTTTGTTCACTCTCCCCGGTGACATCAACACGAGGTATAAGTCATAGCAGCTGTCTTCTTGGCCTACTAAGTAATAACTCCTAATGGCGTCACGTTTGTAAACGTGCTTATTTCAATACTCCTTTCCGCTAGTATCTCAAGTGTGAATGTGGAAATAATTCCAAGCTGAATGCGCCTACTTACGATCCACTATACTGGGTGGTCAACCCGCCCCTTGCGTCTAGTTTTACGCATCCCACCGCGTTTACTACAATTTTGAAATACATCTGTCCCTCTCCCTAAACCGGGGTAATATGACGAGATGTGTGGTTATGGGGTTTCAACATGAGGAATCATGAGTACCACTCCTAATTCATAATGGACACCTTTAAAGAATTCGTTAAACGAGCACATATAGGAAGAACACGTACCTTACAACAGGAGGTGCACACTCCGACCAGGAACAGGTATTGTATGGGCTGCCCATTGCGCGTGAAGTCGCGCAATAGGTCATTTGGCAGGGGCGCGATCGGAGGTATGATGATGAACAGTGCTCGAGGGTGCGGGGGTTCGAATCCCATGCAAGTGGTCCTTTATCGCCAATTGCCTGGGATGTGGCAAGGTTGCATACTTAATAGTATATACTGATCTCAAAAGTGAAAGCAAGGCTGTAGTCAAATGACTGTTGAAATTTAAAAACGAAATATGAAAAGGACTAGTAGATCTGAAAATCTGTAAATAACATCGATGTTGCATTGAACTGACGTTACAATGATGACAGTCATTTATTTTGTTCATACCATTACGACTTGAATTTTCATTAAATTAGTACAGTAGTAATTATTATAATTGGGGCAGTAATAGTAGTCTCCTTATTAGCACCGCCGCCATTACGTTAATTATTATTATTGTTATTATCACAGTTCCGGGTGTTCAGCGGTTCACAGAGGAATAACAACCGTCTTGGTTGAATGGCTGGACAATAAATTAACTATAGAAGAACTTAAAACAACACATATGGACATTTTATTTCTTTCCTTTTAAAATTGAGAGATAGAAAATCTGAATGAATACCCAACAAATATAACTGGTTAATAATGAGCTCGTAAGCTCTTACAATATCTGGGACTTAGAAGTCCGAAAATCAGCTACAAAACTTGTGATAATACCAGGCAGTTAATTTACATACACTGACTGACAGAGCAAATGCAACACCAAGAAGGAGTGGTTCGAAAGGGATGAAAGTTGGGGAAAAAACAGAGACGGCACGGACGAATAATTGATGTTTATTTCAAACCGATATGCAGGTTACACAATGCGCACGGCATCAACTCAGTAGGATGTAGGACCACCGCGAGCGGCGATGCACGCAGAAACACGTCGAAGTACAGAGTCAATAAGAGTGCGGATGGTGTCCTGAGGGATGATTCTCCATTCTCTGTCAACCATTTGCCACAGTTGGTCGTCCGTACGAGGCTGGGGCAGAGTTTGCAAACGGCGTCCAATGAGATCCCACACGTGTTCGATTGGTGAGAGATCCGGAGAGTACGCTGGCCACGGAAGCATCTGTACACCTCGTAGAGCCTGTTGGGAGATGCGAGCAGTGTGTGGCCGGGCATTATCCTGCTGAAACAGAGCATTGGGCAGCCCCTGAAGGTACGGGAGTGCCACCGGCCGCAGCACATGGTGTACGTAGCGGTGGGCATTTAACGTGCCTTGAATACGCACTAGAGGTGACGTGGAATCATACGCAATAGCGCCCCAAACCATGATGCCGCGTTGTCTAGCGGTAGGGCGCTCCGCAGTTACTGCCGGATTTGACCTTTCTCCACGCCGACGCCACACTCGTCTGCGGTGACTATCACCGACAGAACAGAAGCGTGACTCATCGGAGAACACGACGTTCCGCCATTCCCTCATCCAAATCGCTCTAGCCCGGCACCATGCCAGGCGTGCACGTCTATGCTGTGGAGTCAATGGTAGTCTTCTGAGCGGACGCCGGGAGTGCAGGCCTCCTTCAACCAATCGATGGGAAATTGTTCTGGTCGATATTGGAACAGCCAGGGTGTCTTGCACATGCTGAAGAATGGCGGTTGACGTGGCGTGCGGGGGCTGCCACCGCTTGGCGGCGGATGCGCCGATCCTCGCGTGCTGACGTCACTCGGGCTGCGCCTGGACCCCTCGCACGTGCCACATGTCCTTGCGCCAACCATCTTCGCCACAGGCGCTGCACCGTGGACACATCCCTATGGGTATCGGCTGCGATTTGACGAAGCGACCAACCTGCCCTTCTCAGCCCGATCACCATACCTCTCGTAAAGTCGTCTGTCTGCTGGAAATGCCTCCGTTGACGGCGGCCTGGCAATCTTAGCTATACACGTGTCCTGTGGCACACGACAACACGTTCTACAATGACTGTCGGCTGAGAAATCACGGTACGAAGTGGGCCATTCGCCAACGTCGTGTCCCATTTATCGTTCGCACAGCGGCGCATTTCAAATCATGAGCATACCTCAGTGACGTCAGTCTACCCTGCAATTGGCATAAAGTTCTGACCACTCCTTCTTGGTGTTGCATTTGCTCTGTCAGTCAGTGTAGAAAGAGCCTAATTGCTCTTGATAGATACAATATTTTACAAGAGCACGACTTGTTCCAAAAGATACACTACTCAGGATTCTGAGCTCCGAAATACCATCGCCTAGCCTCGCAGAGGCATCAGTTTCTTATGGCGAACTAAAATTCCACCAGACAATCTATCGGTTGGCTTCGAATTAAATTATTCATACACAGTTGCCCAGAAAAGGGCTTAGCTCTGCTAAACAGTTACATTAATCAATGTTCCCAAAGGGAACTAACACAAGGAAAATTTTACACTCAGAAATATGAGAGGGATCAAATATAAACGGGATTTGATTTTTTATTTAAGTGTATTTATAGAAAAACACAAGGCAATTGCGATTTGTTTTTCCACATAGTTTCCTGCTTTGGAATTGCATTTGTCCCAGCGTATTGGGAGTATTTTGATTCCCTCAACTAAACCGCGTACGAACTGGTGCAAAGCAGTACTGCACAAATCGGGATGGCTAGATTCACTTTTTTGCGACTGCGTAGCTTCACAGATGTTTGGGAAGAATTCATGAAAGCATCAGCTCCAGCGCTTTCCTGGTTGAAGGGTCTTGATCGTCATTTTAAATTTATTATGTACATATTTGTTTGTAAATCATGTAAATCATTTGTTCCATACGAAATATATTCACCACACTTTTCTCAAGCTACAGCTACACACTCTACTTCACGGTCTGCCATCTTGCTGCTCATGAATTTTCATTCTAGCGATTGCTTGATAAATTCGCATGAGGACGCTAAAGGTACCAAAGTACGTTCGAAATATCTGGATGGATGGTGGTGTAGGATTTTCCACGTTGTTGGGAGGAGTTATGCTACTCGTAGTTTCATGCAGTCAGTTGCGGTCGACGAAGCAAGGAGGCTTAATCCGATGCTGAAAATGTAGTGCAAGTCGGTTGGCCTTCAGTAGTAGGTGATCGTGCTGGTTTGTTTATTGCCTGGGGTTACAATATGATCTTTAACCCACAATAATGAAACTTTCTATTCCCATGTCTCAATACATTTATATCACCTCAGCAATCTTGTACACTAGAGTAGTATAATGGGAGAGTTCTGCGGCACCTCCGCCGCCGCACGCCTCCGCCCGCCTCCTCCTCCGCCACCGCCGCCCGCGGGAAATTTGAATTTTGGCGGGAAATTTGAATTTTGGCGCGAGATTTGAATTTGTAAACAAAGCCACGTGCTTTTTGACAGCTGTCATCGACAACAACGCATCGCTAACCTCACTGCTGCTATCTTGACGGGCCTAAACCTCACTAGTACCAACTTAACCTAACTAGCGTGAGGTAAACAAAGCCACGTGTTTTTTGACAGCCACGTGCTTTTTGACAGACAACAACGCATCGCTAACCTCAGTACTGCCATCTTGACGGGCCTAAACCTCAGTAGTGCCAACTTAACCTAACTAGCGCGAGGTAAACAAAGCCACGTGCTTTTTGACAGCCACGTGCTTTTTGACAGATTTGTAAACAAAGCCACGTGCTTTTTAACAGACAACAACGCATCGCTAACCTCAGTACTGCCATCTTGACGGGCCTAAACCTTAGTGGTACCAACTTAACCTAACTAGCGCGTGGTAAACAAAGCCACGTGTTTTTTGACAGCCACGTGCTTTTTTGACAGCTGTCATCCGCCATTTTTGAGCACTGTGCTGCCCTCTATATCGCAGTAGCTGCAAAATTCGTCACCTGTCATCGGCAGTGCTGCCATCTTGACGGGTCTAAACCTTAGTGCTACCAACTTAACCTAACTAGCGCGCGGTAAACAAAGCCACGTGCAGCTGTCATCCGCCATCTTTGAGCACAGTGCTGCCCTCTTTGTGGTGGCGGATAATTTGAAAAATGCTTTTTTGACAGCAGCCATCTTGCATCGCAAACCTCAGTGCTGCCCTCTTTAGCTAGATACCTGTGGTGGCAGACAATTCCACGTGACAGCAGCCATCTTTAATCAAGAGAGCACCGTGCTGCCCTCTATGTGGTGGGGGCAAATTCCACGTGCTCTTGTTTGGAAACAAACTCACGCGCTTTTTTGACAGCCGTCATCCGCCATCTTTAATCAACAGAGCACAGTGCTGCACTCTATGTGGTGGTGGCAAATTCCACGTGCTCTTGTTGGGAAACAAAGCCACGTGCTTTTTTGACAGCTGTCATCCGCCATCTTTAACCAACAGAGCACTATGCTGCGGGCAATTTCGTCAGCTGTCATCCGCCATCTTTAATCCAGAGAGAGCAGTGCTGCACTCTATGTGGTGGCGGTAAATTCTATACGCTTTACAAACCTATATGCTTTTCTGACAGCTGTCATCCGCCATCTTTAATCCAGAGAGAACAGTGCTGCCCTCTATGTGGTGACGGCAAATTCCACGTGCTCTTGTTTGGAAACAAAGCCATGTGCAGCTGTCATCCGCCATCTTTAATCACCGTGCTGCCCTCTATGTGGTGACGGCAAATTCCACGTGCTCTTGTTTGGAAACAAAGCCATGTGCAGCTGTCATCCGCCATCTTGCATCACAAACCTCGATGCTACACTCTATGTGGTGGCGGTAAATTCTAAATGCTTTACAAACCCATGTGCTTTTCTGACAGCTGTCATCCGCCATCTTTAATCACCGTGCTGCCCTCTTTAGCTACTTACCTTTGACGGCTATCATCCACCATCTTTAATCCAGAGAGAACAGTGCTGCCCCGGTGGCGGCAAATTCCACGTGCTTTACAAAGCTATATGCTTTTCTGACAAAAAAATTCTGCTCTCGAGATACTTACCGAACTATACTTACGAATCCGCTCATCAACTTCTTTCTTCTATGAGTAATAAACAAAAACTCTATCTTGCAAATAAGGAGCGGGAGGAAGGTAATACCTAACCTAAAATAAAAGAATATGCCAATTCTACATTATTTATTTACATCTTGTATGTACAAGTTTTATCTCGAATCATTTTACCCTAGTGATGTTTTGCGTACTTCTCGATGCAATTCTTGAATGTACAAGTTTAGACTTGCCGTACTACACTCTCAGCGTACCTCTTTGTGATGTAAGACAGCGTAACGTAAGTACACACACCTCTAGCATAATGTTTATGTAAAGTAGTACTTATCAATACTACTATGCCCCCAGGCTAGCGTGTTGGTAGAATTTGGAATGACAAACCGCTTACAATCATCGCTATTAAGGGCTACCTTACTAATTAAATGTATGTACAACTGGTGCTTCTTGCTTCTAATGACAGACATTTGCTTATGCAAAACAGGTGGATTACTTTTAATGCAATTGTTATAGTTTTCAAAACTTAGCTGATTCTGAACGACATTCTTTTTAACCCCCTTCAATCTCTTTATTTGTAATTCATTTAAGAGTTTTATGCAATATGACTTGGATTTAGTACCTACAAATGAATCGATAATATTCCCAGCACATTCATCTTTCATTTTACCTAGAACCTTTTTGTTCACTAGCGGTAGATGATATTGATTATCTGCAGGATAGTTACTTGTATCAAACCTACCCAAGTCCGGCTTTATATCATTGTAATAGTCATCAGTTTTGATTTGATAAATAAACGAATCGGTATCTGTGTAGAGCAATTGCGCATTATGCGCGTACTTCTTCATCATATAATCGTAATGGAATTCATACATGAGTGTTTTAGCCAATTCAAGTACTGCAAAGCCGACGTAGGTAGGTTTGTCATACTTAACCTTGACACGATTCATCTGTATAATAACTAAATTCTCATGTATGATGGTGCAGCTGTGGAAATTTGGTTTACTTATTAAATAGTTAGCACCATACCTTTTCTTAATATTATCCCAGTTTGTAATCAATTTTACATCAACGCGTTTGTCAACATTCTCCATAGTCTTACCAAACACACTGTTATTCATGAGCTTGTAGAAATCTTTTTCAAACTCGTTAACCGCATTCGTTCTTAAATTATTGTTCAGATCGATATATGGCTTTAGCCACGGTGACTGATTAAATTCTAGTACACGATGAATTTTGGATAACTTCAAACCATGCTGCAAACACTGTTTTAAATTTCGGTAATGAATGATATACTTAGATTTATCGCATAAATTAGCAATGAGCATTTTCGTCGTTGATGCAATGTACGGGGACTTCATATTTTCAGGGCAGAACGGTAGGTCATTATGAGAAGTGTGTAACTCTTTAGGATACTGTAAGTCAACTTCGAGGAAATAACCTTTATCAGCTTCATCGCCTAGGGCGTGTAGCTGTAAAGCATCAATTTCGCACTGCGTCAGCCAGCGGAAACCACTCACCGGTAGATGCTGACTCATCGCCCACCCATACTGATTATTAGCATCCAGATAAACGATATACTGAGATTCCTGACTAGAATCGAAACTCGGCATGTACTTATTATTAGCCCTCGAATATCGTCCGCTGCACTGACTCAGACCGCCTCGAATGGATGCTTTTATAAAGTGCACCATATCGATATCGGTTAGCAGTTCCAAATTCACACGCGTGTATTTTAACATCGCGTCCCAACTTAACCCAGGTGCAGTAAAATACTGACATGGGTCAAGGCTGTAGGTGTTCATGCAAACACAGCGAAAATTTTCAAAAACATCAGCTAACAAAAGTACATCTGTCTTTAAATATAAATCGGAGTATTCACCCAGCGTTTGAATGTGGAACTGCTCCCAGATATGTTGTGCATGTAAATAGTCATCATCACTAATATCTGCTGAATTCAGCGAGCTGTAAAAGGATTGTTTCGATGGTAAGGCACGTTCTTCGAGGCGGTCTAAGCAGTCGAGATATTCGTAACAAAAAACACCCTTACGCCGAAGTAAATTAAACTGCGCTTCTTGGGGGAAAACGCGTCGAATTTCCGTAAATTGGTCAGGCTGTAAATGACTAAAAAGTTTATCGAGGCTACTCGCCATAAAGCGAAACGAGTCAAGGAATCTCAGTTTTATAGAATGCTCAGCATCTACTTTTACAGACTTTGCAAACGCAATGTACCGCTCTTTATTCTGAGGGATTATATCTACTTTTTCATCTGAAGCTCCAAATTGTGAAATGATGAAATGAGAGTCGTAACCAGATGTTATGAAAAATTACAGGGATGAATTTAGGAACTCTATACTTAAGATTACAGCTATAATGAGCGGCACATCTGTAGAAACCAGTTAAATGATCATGATCAAAAACTTTAGGGTCATTTTCGGAAAATTCCCCATCACAAATGCTACACTTTGTAGCACGTTCATGATCATTTAACTGAATTTCGGTGAGTGGCTTCATAGGAATATTACTATTCAGAATACGACCGAGACGAACTGCATCACTTTCAAGTCTTTCTAAAAATACTTTAGCAGCATCATGTCCTCGATACAGCTCTAACTTGTTAAGCGTACTATCGTAACTACACTTGATGTAATACGCGAAGCTATACGGGACATGCATGTGCGTAGTATTAGTGAAAGAGTTGTCAGGATTAGGTGAGCATGTGTTGCATGGCGTGAGGATGGCTTCAAAGTCTGCATAAATCACGAACGGTACCCACATCTGCTTGTTAAAATTTGTAAATTTTAAAACATTATTGCCTGTAGTAGGTATCTCTGTACGTACATGATTGCAGTCATTCTTGGAGTGCTTCGTTAACTGATCTTCAGTTTTAAAATACTGCAAGCATCCATCACATAGCCACTTTTTACCATTACGTTTTGACAACTGACTGCCAACAAGTCTACTCAGATTTTTAATCCAGCAAAAGTGGCTATTCTCACTGTTTTCAATATAGAGTAAATTAACGTGAGTACTCTTCTTATGACATGTATAATACAGAGGACCTACTACAGACTTTTTCTCTACACCATATACATTAATACTAATGTTATTTAGTTCCTCAAAGCGCTTAATATCTTTTAACTGTACAGGAAATTCTATACTATCGAAATTTAGCTGCGTTGAATAGTGTGGATACGATGATGTTCTCTTAGCTACGTCTGATTTCGCGGGATTTAAAGCTGACATCACCGCCCATGCAAAACATGCTTCGTCATTGTTTCGGATGTTTACGACAGCTTTTCTTTGCTGAATCCATGTCGGCAGCTCAATGTGCGAAGATCCACGCATAGGATTGTACTTATTGATGTTAACTTCTAGATACATTATTTCAACTAAAGCCCACCCTGATTCCTTTTCCTGAAATTCCTCGCTCTTAGTTGAAATAATGTTAGAGACATCCCTAAGTACATCACCAAAATTAGTCGACTGACTTATGACAAAATTCTTCGTATTAAATGATTTAATGTCCGTTATTTCGGATTCATCCGTGCTTTTAATGTACAAGGCGAAAAGTTCAAAATTAACTTTAAATAAACTATGATTGGACAAAGATTTAGCAAGAAGCTGTTGTACATCCGGTTGAACGCAATTTAAAAAGTTTGAAGTGCTCTGAAACTTTTGACTGGTGCGAATTCGGTAACTAGCAATCCTACTTTTAAATGCTGTATTAATTTCCTCGATGTTTGCGTTACTACCACTTCTACACGCATTATTTTTATGCGCATTACTCCGTAAGTGCCCCTGAAAATGCGAAGATGGTACATCAGTGTTACAGTGCTCGCAGTGAATAGTTTGAAGTTCATGATTTTTTCTAGGTTTTTTACTACTAGTACTTTCTACAGCTACATCAGTAGCTGCACTCTTTTCCCCTACTACTACCTGAGGGCAAGTAGATATTTGATGTACCTCTGCTAAGTGATCCTCATATCGCTCTACGTTAGCGAAATACACACTACAAACTTTACATAAAGCAGATGTTATGCTAGGGTGTTTTGATTTCATATGGCGCATGAAGTTATCAAGCCTTGCAAACGTTACATTACATTCCTCGCAGCAGGGGGGCATCTGTTCATGATTTTTTCTAGGTTTTTTACTACTAGTACTTTCTACAGCTACATCAGTAGCTGCACGCTTTTTCCCTACTACTACCTGAGGGCGAGTAGATATTTGATGTACCTCTGCTAAGTGATCCTCATATCGCTCTACGTTAGCGAAATACACACTACAAACTTTACATAAAGCAGATGTTATGCTAGGGTGTTTTGATTTCATATGGCGCATGAAGTTATCACGCCTTGCAAACGTTACATTACATTCCTCGCAGCAGGGGAACATCTGAAAAGAGAACGACCGATAGAGATTAGGTGAAAGTTACAGAAGAAACCAAGTTTCAGCGTATAGAGGTTGGACATGGCTGTGAGTTAGGCCTATAGCATGAGGATTGAAGAGAACGACTAAAGTTACGATGTTCGGAAGAAACCAAGTTTCAGCCCGTTGAGGATAGACATAGCTATGTGTACGTGTTTGAAATTATACCACGTCTATAGTATGAGGATTGAGGAGAACAACTATTTATCAATACTCTAAAGTTACGGAAGAAACCAAGTTTCAGCCCGTTGAGGGCAGACATAGCTATACCTCGTCTATAGTATGCAAGAACAACTATTTATCAATACTCTAAAGTTACGGAAGAAACCAAGTTTCAGCCCGTTGAGGGCAGACATAGCTATACCTCGTCTATAGTATGCAAGAACAACTATTTATCAATAGACTAAAGTTACAATGTTTTAAAAGAAACCAAGTTTCAGCCTGTTGAGGGCAGACATAGCCATGTGTGCCTGTTTGAAATTATACCCCGTCTATAGCGTGAGGATTAAAGAGAACAACTATTTATCAATACTCTAAAGTTACAATGTTTTAGAAGAAACCAAGTTTCAACCCGTTGAGGTCAGACATAGCTATGTGTACGTGTTTGAAATTATACCCCGTCTATAGCGTGAGGATTAAAGAGAACAACTATTTATCAATAGACTACAGTTACGATGTTTTAGAAGAAACCAAGTTTCAACCCGTTGAGGTCAGACATAGCTATGTGTGCGTGTTTGAAATTATACCACGTCTATAGTATGCAAGAACAACTATTTATCAATTGCTTAAAGTTATGATGTTCGGAAGAAACCAAGTTTCAACCTGTTGAGGGCAGACATAGCTATACCTCGTCTATAGTATGCAAGAACAACTATTTATCAATAGACTAAAGTAACGATGTTTTAGAAGAAACCAAGTTTCAACCCGTTGAGGTCAGACATAGCTATGTGTACGTGTTTGAAATTATACCACGTCTATAGCATGATGATTGAAGAGAACAACTATTTATCAATAGACTAAAGTTACGATGTTCGGAAGAAACCAACTTTCAACCCGTTGAGGTCAGACATAGCTATACCTCGTCTATAGTATGCAAGAACAACTATTTATCAATAGACTAAAGTTACAATGTTTTAGAAGAAACCAATTTTCAGCCTGTTGAGGGCAGACATAGCTATGTGCGCGTGTTTGAAATTATACCACGTCTACAGTATGCGGGTTGAAGAGAACAACTATTTATCAATACTCTAAAGTTACGATGTTTTAGAAGAAACCAAGTTTCAGCCTGTTGAGGGCAGACATAGCTATGTGTGCGCGTGTTTGAAATTATACCACGTCTATAGCACGAGGATTAAAGAGAACAACTATTTATCAATAGACTAAAGTTATGATGTTTTAGAAGAAACCAAGTATCAACCCGTTGAGGTCAGACATAGCTATGTGTACGTGTTTGAAATTATACCACGTCTATAGCGCGCGGATTAAAGAGAACAACTATTTATCAATAGACTAAAGTTATGATGTTTTAGAAGAAACCAAGTTTCAACCCGTTGAGGTCAGACATAGCTATGTGTACGTGTTTGAAATTATACCACGTCTATAGTATGCGGGTTGAAGAGAACAACTATTTATCAATTGCTTAAAGTTATGATGTTTTAGAAGAAACCAAGTTTCAACCTGTTGAGGTCAGACATAGCTATGTGTACGTGTTTGAAATTATACCACGTCTATAGTATGCGGGTTGAAGAGAACAACTATTTATCAATTGCTTAAAGTTATGATGTTTTAGAAGAAACCAAGTTTCAACCTGTTGAGGGCAGACATAGCTATGTACGTACCCCGCGTGAGGATTAAAGAGAACAACTATTTATCAATAGACTAAAGTTACGATGTTTTAGAAGAAACCAAGTTTCAACGAATAGAAGTCAGACATACCTTAAAATCTTCGCGCTGCAAACTGTTACTCGGATGTATAAAATGCGTGCGTTCAAGCCTGAAACTCGAATAATAATATTCTGCTCGTACCTAAAAAAAAAAAGAAGAGACATATATGAATGTAGTGTAGGATGCATCATCTAACCTAGTTATCTTAACAACTCAAAGTTCGAAAACATACCTTTTTAAAAAAATGCACGTGCTGCAGACTGTTACTCGGATGAATAAAATTGTGTACTTTCGAACGGTACCTAAAAAAGAACAAACATATATGAATGTAGATGTCTAGCGTAGAAGTTGCTTTGCAAATAAAAAAAGTAACTAACAGTTCTACCTTACCTTAAGATAAAGGCTGAAGAATAATATTCACTGCAGACGGGAGATGTGTGTTTGTGTACGTAATAAACGCATACAGAGAACTGTGAGCACTTCGCGCAGACTGCAGCGGCTAAATATTCTGCTTGTTACCAACCGGATGTGAAAAAATCGCTGACAAACTGCGGGTACAGTCGGAACGAATGCAACAAGAGCTCCCACCTATAGTCCCGCAGGCTGACGTATTCGAACCTCCTGTTGATGCCGAGGTGTCAGAATTTAAGAGTTCGAGCCTTGGAAAGTTAGCGTGTGATCCTCGACTTCTCGAGGGTACATACGCGGTATTCCTTACCTGTAGGTATTGAGCTAAAGCTAGATCATGTAATGACGATCGCGCAGGCCCCCTCGCCTAGCATTTACGGCTTCTAGTTCGAACCCGCTATCCCCGAAGTAGCGAGAATGATTGGAGAGTGTTGAGGGTGATTCATTCGTCGGATGGAGGCGTTAAGCTATGTGCAGGCTTCTTCTAGTCGGGGTACGCGATTCAAATCCTGGCAACTTATACCGTCGGGAAGGGCATCCGGCTAGATCATGCAATGACGATCGCGCAGGTCCCTCGCCTAACATTTACGGCTTCCAGTTCGAACCCGCTATCTTCCGAAGTAGCGAGAATGATTGAAGAGTGTTGAGGGTGATTCATTCGTCGGATGGAGGCGTTAAGCTATGTGCAGGCTTCTTCTAGTCGGGGTACGCGATTCAAATCCTGGCAACTTATACCGTCGGGAAGGGCATCTAGCTAGATCATGTTATGACGATCGCACAGGTCACTCGCCTAACATTTACGGCTTCCAGTTCGAACCCGCTATCTTCCGAAGTAGCGAGAATGATTGAAGAGTGTTTGAGGGTGATTCATTTGTTGGATGGAGGTGTTAAGCTGGCTTCTTCAGTAGGAGTAGGCTATGTCGGGATATCGATTTAAAATCCTAGTCAGGAGGGGCAACCGGTCGTATAAAACTATGGTGTGAGGACGTTAAACCTTGTGCAGACTCCCTCGAAAATGATTTTTTGAGTACAAGACTTGACGGTGATTCATTTGTCGGATGGAGGCAATAAGCCTTGTGCAGGCTTCTTTGGTAGGAGTAGGCTATGTGTCGGTACCGGGATATCTAGTTATAAAACCCGCTACAACAAATTTATCGCGTATACTGCGATTTAAAATCCTAGTCAGGAAGGGCAGCCGGTCGTAAAACTATGGTGTGAGGCGGGGTGTGCAAAAAAGCCAGCATTAAGTAAGGGCTGTTGATAGGAGGCGTTAAACCATATGCAGGCTCCTTCACCAGGAGAAGCCTACATGCCGGTACCGTGCAGGTTCTTTCGATAGGAGTAGGCACTGTGTGTGTTTTAACTTCTCCGTACAATCATGATATTTTACGTTAGGAACTTACATAGGCTAAATGCTACACATTCCGTGGCAGAGCCAGGAATCGAACTCGGACCTCCGAGGGTAGCAGCTAATTACACTAACTACTGCACTACAGAGGAGGACTATTTCAGAATATTTTACAACCTTAATTAGTACTGTGTTTTAAGAGCTTACATGCTACTCAGCTAAGAAGACGTTCGCGAGTTACAAGCACGCCGTGTCCTCGTTCAAGGTTGAGCCGGAAGATACGTGTACAATTTCAGCTAACACATGCATTCCACACAACTCGCTCAGAATGACTGTGCCGATACTTCGAGGACTGTAGAACAAATCTATAGCCTACAGTATGCATGCCTCTCACCCGGTAGTCTCGGGTTCGATTCTCTTGGGAATAAAAATGTGTTTAAATCACATGAATTTGTTGAGTTGTCCTTCCTGATGCATAACTAGCAGTATCTAACCTCATACACTATAGTTTTCAACCGGTTGCCCTTCCCGACAACTCGGATTAAGAATCTGTTTTACAACGTCTAACACAGGAATCGGGGATTTACAGCTAGATGCACTTCTTAGAGTTTAAATCACGAACTATTGTTTTACGGCCGGATGCCCTTCCTGACTAAGATTTTAAATCGCAAGAATTTGTTTTAAGACTAGTCGCCCTTCCTGATGCAAAACTGGCAGTATCTAGCCTCATACACTATGGTTTTCGACCGGTTGCCCTTCCTGACGTCAAAGAACTCGGATTAAGAATCTGTCGAGAATCGGAGAGGATTTACAGCTAGATGCTCGCCGGATGCCCTTCCTGACTAAGATTTTTAAATCGCATGAATTTGTTGGGTTACCCTTCCTGACGCAAAACTAGCAGTATCTAGCCTCTCACGTCATACACTATTGTTTTCGACCGGTTGCCCTTCCTGACAACTCGGATTAAGAATCTGTTTTACAACTTCTAACACGAGAATCGGGGATTTGCAGCTTAAAGATGGCGGATGACGGCTGTCAGAAAAGCACATGGGTTTGTAAAGCACGTGGAATTTGCCGTCACCACATAGAGGGCAGCACGGTGATTAAAGATGGCGGATGACAGCTGTCAAAAAAGCACATGGCTTTGTTTCCAAACAAGAGCACGTAGAATTTGCCGTCACCACATAGAGGGCAGCACGGTGATTAAAGATGGCGGATGACAGCTGTCAAAAAAGCACATGGCTTTGTTTCCAAACAAGAGCACGTGGTATTTGCCGTCACCCGGCAGCACGGTGATTAAAGATGGCGGATGACAGCTGTCAGAAAAGCACATAGGTTTGTAAAGCACTTGGAATTTGCCACCGCTACATAGAGGGCAGCACTGTTCTCAAAGATGGCGGATGACAGCTGTCAGAAAAGCACATAGGTTTGTAAAGCACTTGGAATTTGCCACCGCTACATAGAGGGCAGCACTGTTCTCAAAGATGGCGGATGACAGCTGTCAGAAAAGCGCATAGGTTTGTAAAGCACGTGGAATTTACCACCACCACATAGAGGGCAGCACTGTTCTCAAAGATGGCGGATGACAGCTGTCAGAAAAGCGCATAGGTTTGTAAAGCACTTGGAATTTGCCACCGCTACATAGAGGGCAGCACTGTTCTCAAAGATGGCGGATGACAGCTGTCAGAAAAGCGCATAGGTTTGTAAAGCACGTGGAATTTACCACCACCACATAGAGTGCAGCACTGTTCTCAAAGATGGCGGATGACAGCTGACGAAATTGCCCGCAGCACAGTGCTCAAAGATGGCGAATGACAGCTGTCAAAAAAGCACGTGGCTTTGTTTCCCAACAAGAGCACATAGATTTTTTCAAATTGCCGCCACCACATAGAGTGCAGCACTGTGCTCTGTTGATTAAAGATGGTGGATGACGGCTGTCAAAAAGGCGGGTGATAGGTGATGAAATTGCCCGCAGCACGGTGCTCTGTTGATTAAAGATGGCGGATGACAGCTGTCAAAAAAGCACGTGGCTATGTTTACCAAACAAGAGCACGTGGAATTTACCGCCACCACATAGAGGGCAGCACTATACTCTGTTGATTAAAGATGGTGGGTAGTAGCTGTCAGAAAAGCACGTGAGTTTGTTTCCAAACAAGAGCACGTGGAATTTGCCGCCACCACATAGAGGGCAGCACGGTGCTCTCTTGATTAAAGATGGCTGCTGTCACGTGGAATTGTCTGCCACCACAGGTATCTAGCTAAAGAGGGCAGCACTGAGGTTTGCGATGCAAGATGGCTGCTGTCAAAAAAGCATTTTTCAAATTATCCGCCACCACAAAGAGGGCAGCACTGTGCTCAAAGATGGCGGATGACAGCTGCACGTGGCTTTGTTTACCTCGCGCTAGTTAGGTTAAGTTGGTAGCACTAAGGTTTAGACCCGTCAAGATGGCAGCACTGCCGATGACAGGTGACGAATTTTGCAGCTACTGCGATATAGAGGGCAGCACAGTGCTCAAAAATGGCGGATGACAGCTGTCAAAAAAGCACGTGGCTGTCAAAAAACACGTGGCTTTGTTTACCACGCGCTAGTTAGGTTAAGTTGGTACCACTAAGGTTTAGGCCCGTCAAGATGGCAGTACTGAGGTTAGCGATGCGTTGTTGTCTGTCAAAAAGCACGTGGCTTTGTTTACAAATCTGTCAAAAAGCACGTGGCTGTCAAAAAGCACGTGGCTTTGTTTACCTCGCGCTAGTTAGGTTAAGTTGGCACTACTGAGGTTTAGGCCCGTCAAGATGGCAGTACTGAGGTTAGCGATGCGTTGTTGTCTGTCAAAAAGCACGTGGCTGTCAAAAAACACGTGGCTTTGTTTACCTCACGCTAGTTAGGTTAAGTTGGCACTAGTGAGGTTTAGGCCCGTCAAGATGGCAGCAGTGAGGTTAGCGATGCGTTATTGTCGATGACAGCTGTCAAAAAGCACGTGGCTTTGTTTACAAATTCAAATCTCGCGCCAAAATTCAAATTTCCCGCCAAAATTCAAATTTCCCGCGGGCGGCGGAGGCGGAGGCGGCGGCGGAGGAGGAGGCGGGCGGAGGCGTGCGGCGGCGGAGGTGCCGCAGAACTCTCCCATTATACTACTCACTAGGATCAATGATGATTTCGCTGTATTAGTAGCCTGTAGACTTCATAACGCTGAGTCGAGCAACACGACAATAAATCAATCAGCCAGAGATGTAGCATATTGTAGAGCCTCAACTGCCGTAAAAATGAATGTTGTCGGAGATAGCTTGAATTTACCACGGATATTTAGGAAGCGCAGTCAGAATTGATCTATATTGTTTGGATGAGTTGAAGAACAGGATCGCAATGCTGTCATTGATGCTTTCACGGCCCGTACTTATAGACATGATATAGGTTTTTGGGATTATGCCGATCAGGAAAATAAGCTGAAATTCTTTTCGTTTCGCAGAGAACTTTGCTCTGCGTCTGCAGAAGAAAATCTCGACTGTGTACGAGAAAGGCTTCTCAAGAATGAGGTTTGAATTTAGACGTTTAATAGAAATGGAAGTGGTACGTTCATTCATCACCAGATTGCTCACCGGACGCGGTACAACGCTAGCGTTCGAAGCGAAAGCTGACGGGACCATCAGAATCAGTTACATATAAATAGATACAAATCTGGAATGAAACATGTGGCGATGAGGAACGTACGAATTTGGAAAACACCGAAACGAAATAACAATAGAGAAGGGACAGGGAAGGAAACTACTTACGTAAATCCTTAATGTCAGGCAACCATGTTTTACTTAGACTAGGCCTTTCCAACTGGAGCACTTAGTGCTGGGGCGCACCAGCGCTGCACTCAGCAGCACCGTTCCCCTCCTTTCCCACCTAATCCACGCAGTATATTGTGTTTTACATCAAGAACTATGTGCAAGAAACTTTCAAAACTTTAAACCTGTTATGGATGCTGTGTCAAAATGTGTAAATTTCTGCAGAAAGCAACGTTTGAGCCATCGGCAGTTCCAAGAATTTATTAAAGATCTCGAGGCAGAATGTGGCGACATTCCCTTTTATTGTATTGTGCGCTGGTTAAGTTGCGCGAAAATGCTAGCAAACGTTTTTGCTATAATTGAAGAAATTTCTCCGTTCATGGAGATGAAAGTTTCTCTCTCCACAGCCAACTTTTGCGGAATAAACAATGGGTAGCTGACCTCGCTTTCTTGGCGGACATACCATTTATTTGAATTCTGTAAATATGCCATCGCAAGGGAAAAACATTGATTAGCACCATGTGCGATAGAATTAAGGCTTTCAAAATGCTGAGTTGGTTATTGAAAAGTAAGCTTTAAGCCGGAAATCTTGACAGATTTACTTCATTAAAATAATTGTATTTGTCTACTTACGGAAATCTCGGAGACTATCAGACGTCGTTACAGACTTTGCACGATGAATTCAATGCCCGATTCAAAGAAATGAATGATATGGCACCTCAGCTTGAAATATTTGACCCCATTTTCAGCGCGTCCTGAAAAACAACCATCACATGTCCAAACAGAGCTAATAAAACTACAGTGCAACGCAATCGTAAAGGACAGGTACTACCACTACAACGGTGATTTAATTTCCTTTTACAAAGGTGTCCATCCACAAGCATTTCCCAGACTTCATGCACTTGCCTTAAAATTTACGTCGATGTTCGGTACAACTTATGCATGCAAACAGATGTTTTCTATTCTGAATTTAAATAAATATAGAACTAGGACTTCTGTCTGATGTTGTCTTAAAGGCTGTACTTAGAATTTCTACTGCCAAATCGATTGTAACCAATATTGGTAAATTAACTGCTGCAAAATGATGTCAACAATAGAATTAAACGCTATATATACATTAAGGCAAACTCATTGTATGTACAGAATAAATTGTTTACGTGTTCACAGAACTGTCATAAATAATATTTTCGTAAGCTGCGCGCTGACTTGACGACCTGTGGTTCTGCCTCTGCCACTTCCTCTCCTTCCCCCACCACGTCGCCGGTGCTACAGCACAGCACCGGGGCCGGCCGGGGCCGTGGGAGCACCTCGGTTGGAATCGTTTGACTTAAACTAATGGATATCCAGTGTCCCTGTTAAAATTGTTAGGATTTCTACGTATTTCCACAGTTTCCCATATAATTCTGTGCCTGTAATGTCCAGTGTGGTAAGAGCTCGAGCATCTTGGACCACGACATCATGACCCGACGATAGAGCGTGCTCAGCTATTGCTGATTTGTCTGGCTGGTTGAGAAGAATATTTCGTTCATGTTCCTTGATACGAATACCAATGGACCGGTATGTTTGACGAACGTATACCTTGCTGCAAGTACAGGGAATTTCGTATACCCTAGAATGTAAAAGTGGAGACAATTTGTTCTCTGCGAAATGTAAAGAATTTCACCTTATTTTCTTGACACGTCATAAGCCCAAAAGCCTATATCATGTCTATAGGATCGCAGTGGTTAAGGAAGCATACTAGAAGCAAAGGGTACTGATGAGTGGGCCACTGAATATGGACCTTAAGAAGAAATTACTGAAGTGCTTTGTGTGGAGCGTTGCTCTTTATGGGTCTGAGACTTGGACTTGGAGAAGGGAGGAAGAAAGAAGATTGAAGTCTTTTCAAATGTGGGCATGGAGAAAAATGGAGGAGATCAAATGGCAAGACAAATTAAGGGATGAAGTAGTATTGGAGAGAGTAGGCGAGGAAAGGACGACAGTACTGGAAACCATTCAAAAGAGAAAGAAGAATTGGTTAGGTCACTGTTTACGAAGAAAATGTTTATTAACACAAGAATTGGGAGGAAACGTTGCTGGAAGAAGGTTGAGAGGAAGAAAGAGGTACCAGATAATGGACAGTGTGAAAATTAATGGAAGACTTAAAGGATGGAAGAAGACAGATAGGCTTGGAAAACGCATGCGAAAACCTGGTGATAGGCAGAGAACTGATAATGATGATGCTTGAATTTACATCGATATAAGCACCACTTCATTTTACGCGGTTGTTAAATGAATATGTATTATTAGCTAAATGAAACAACTCAGTGGTATTAATGTAGGTGTACTACAATTGTAAAAATAAAAGACTTAGGTTATAAAATAGGTTTAGGAAAATACTTGTCGTTAGGTTTAATTTTCAAATTTTATTGACTAAAATGTACTGAATAGCAAACACAGATAACTATGCAATTCTCACTCTCTGGTATTCCTGCTCTAATCAAGTTAAATGACAATATTACGAAGTTCCATCAGTAATTAATCGACAAGCTGATTATAAAGAAGAGACCACAATTGAAAATGAATGCATGCATTAATGTAGGATTTAATTTTCACTCGCTGTATGATGCCAATATTTACCCGACGTATAATGACTCGTCAAAAATGGACATTAATTAGATGTACAAGGTGAATGAAGGGGACAGTTGAATTACTGAAAACACAAAAATGTCATTTTCTGATTTATTTTTAAAGGGGAGATGGTCTTTCAGTATCTGCTCAACATTATTCAACACTAGCTGTAGTATCCATCGTTGACGGGACAATAATTTGTCCACCCTTCGCATACCCCCCCGCCCGCCATATTTTTGGCACATTACTAAGCATGCCTCTTCGTGACAGCGCCTTGTCATGATGTAGTCGCTTCCTTGCTCTCTGTGATATTTTGCACTTTTTCTCTGCAATATTGCTGATATTGATTCGATCTCTTGCTTTCCATATAAAAGGAAGCCAAATATTGGGTTAATGTTTAAAGAATACTGACAGATGTACAAAGCTTTGAACCGTTGCCGGAACGATCTCCATATCAACAATTCCTTCACTGCTGTGGCCATGCGTGGATGGAATGATTTTCGCCAACAGTCATAAGATGAAAACTGTAATTTTCGTCTGTGTGGAAAATAATAGTTGGATTATCTATATTATTATTATTATTATTATTATTATTATTATTATTATTATTATTATTACTATTATTATTATCGTTATCATCGTAATTCATTGTATTTTAATTTATACGTAGGTATTATATTATTGTACTCAGGAAGGAAAATGTTAATTTATATTGTGTATTATAATAGAATTTTTATGGACAGTAGGATAACATTGTAGCATAGCAATTCGTCTCAGTCTCTGCTTTTCATTTATTCCCTATTTTAATATTTTTATATTTTATGTTAATTATATATTCACTGGTTAAGTGTAAGTCAAGGACACGTGTTCATAACTTTTCCAGTTAAAACAAACCATATCTATATCAACACTCATACAGTCTATAGAGTTAATTAACAGCTGAAGGACTTAAAATTTCACTCGAATGCCACTGATATTTCTCTTAATTTTAGCTGTATCGGAAAAAGGTATAGAGCAAAAAATCATCATGAGCTATTTTCGAATAAAACCGACAGTTTTATGCTTTAGGCTCCTTCTGAAGCGCCCCCTCCTGCTGAATGCTTTTGAACAACTTATAGTTAATATCCTACTCGAACTTATTCTAAAATGAAATACAAAGTTTCATTAAAATCCACTCATACATCTTCACGTAACAGACACAGACATTAAACTTAACTCGACATAAGTCATTACAATGACGTCAGTATTCTCGTCAGAATACAATATGAACATACTGGAAAGTCGCGCTGGAAAGCAATGCCATCATATGAAATGTTCGATCAAATGAAAAAAAGGCACAGTTCCTCACTTTTCAAGAACAGTACTGCGCTGCCGTTCTAACAATGCCAAGTTCCAGAGCTGGAATGATCCGGCCGCAGACAGTGGTGAACATTGTTCTGCCGTTTTCCGTTAAGTATACGCGCTCCTCATTCCTATCAATGACTCATAGAAGGAATCGAATAGCTGTCACGTACCGATAGTTGTCAGAACCAGTCAAATGCGCGTCTATTTTGAGCTTGAATGCTCCTAAATTCAGTCTCTAATAACTGACCATCAAGATTATACAAGAATAAAACGGAATTGCACCATTTTCAATAAGTACTAACATTGTGACCATGTCACTAAGGATATACAACAATGCTTGAAAATCCGCACCAAGAAACTGTGTCCCAACTGAACATATAAATGACTTGAGAAAATCTAATCTTATTTCTTTTCTCTTTCTTTGTACCTTTATGCACCGGATTTCTTTTCTTTTATTCTATTTTATTTGTTGAACTTTGCTTTCTTTCTTAATTATAGTTTGTCCAAATCTGTAATTTTTAGCTCATCTTTGATTTTATAATAGAATTGCACATTTCTTTTATATATGTATTATCTGTAAATTATTTAGTTAGGTGTAAGAGAGGTCCACGAGCCCTAATTTAGCATCTTCTAAAGTCAATAAATAAATTAAATAAATAAATAAATAAATAAATAAATAAATAAATAAATAAATAAATAAATAAATAAATAAATAAATAAATAAATCATCAAGGAGACGCTCACGAATACGTCCTCTAAAATCAGATTCATGGGCGAACTATCCAGAACCTTTTGAGGTCAGAACAGGGGTCCGGCAAGGCGATGGTCTCTCCCCTCTGTTGCAACTGTGCACTTGAAAATGTTGTGAGGGAATGGAATGCAAGAACGAGAGGGGGAATAGGGCTTGGAGCAAAAAACAAAGGAATCACGATAAAGTGTTTGGCATTATTTTGCTGACGAGGCGCTGCTCGCAGAAACGTGGGAGGAAGCAAAAGAACAAATCGCCGAATTACAAGAGCAGGCGGGGAAGATAGGACTTAAGATTTCTTTCTAAAGGACGAACATCATGACGAATATACTTGACACTCCGAAGAGAATTAAAGTAGGAGCTCAAAAATAGAGGTGGTGAAGAGTTTCAGGTACCTAGGGGAATGGATTGAATGGAACAACCTTGAAGGGAAAGCAATGGAAGCGAGAAGGAAGAAAATGGAACTAGCTTTCCATAAAACCAAAAACACATACAATAAGAAAGCCCTCTCTTTGAACACTAAAATAAGGCATTATAACACAGTAATTAAGCCGGAAGCACTCTATGCAGCAGAGACACTAGTCATGAGAAGGAAAGGGCAAATGGAGAAATTTTAAATCAGGGAGAGGGAAATATTGAGGAAGATCGTGGGTCCCAAATTCCAAAATAACAAACAAGTTTTTTGTAGAAACGAATCCCTCTACGTAAAGTCGGAGAGACTCTCGGATACCATGAGGAAAAGGAGGATTGATTTCTATGGACACGTATTCTGACAGATTAACTAAAAAGATCTTTGAATTCTTTTGCCAAAAAAGGCTAAGCCCAATTGGTTTAAGGATGCTGAAAAGAATCTGAGAGATCTTAAGATTACCGAGCTCATATTAACGAATGGTACAGCCAAAACCGTGACCAAAGACAAAACTAAGAGGTTCCAAGTTAAGAACAACACCAGAAAACCGATTCAGATATCAGAGGAGGAAAGGAGGAGGAGATCAGTTAGAATGAAGAAGTATTGGGAGAAGAAGAGAGCACAAGCATCTAAGAAGTGATTGATCTGACGTACCCCAGAGATGGGTGATTCGAAATGAAGAAGAAGAAAATACATAGAGAAGTATACAAGTCTAAATCCCCCTCCTTGAATCTTAGACACTACAACACCGTAGTAAGACCATTTGTACTGTACGTTTCAGAGTGCCTAAACATGACCCGGAATGGACTACTCAGAAAACTGGAACTGAAAGAGCGGAGGATCCTCAGAAGGATTATGGGCCCCATTAAAGAAGGATATGGGTACAGAATCAGGCACAACAAGAAACTGTACAGTAAAATAGAGAACATTACAACAGCTATGAGGAAGGAAAGACTAATGTTCTATGGTCACGAAGTCAAGATGGACAGCCAGAGACTCACTTCAAGGATCTTCAACACTGTATCTAGAGGGAAAGCAACAAATGCCAAATGGACGAATTTAGTTTGGAAAGACCTACAATACATAAGCATCGATCCCATTGACATTTCCGAGATTTATATGTAAGTTCAAAAAGCTAATCAAAACATCTGACTCTCTCCAGTCACTAACAGCTAAACCACTGCGTCCAAGAGTAGGAGTGAAATGGACTCAAGAAAGAAAAGACATCGATAGTGCTAGAATGAAGGAATACTAGGCTAAGAAGAAGAAAAAAAGCTCACCAGAGTTAAGAACCACCTGGTGCATTGTAGGTCTAAACGAAGAAGAAGAAATAAAATATTATATTAATCAATTAGTAAATTATGAACTTAAAACCTCAGGTTTGTAATAAATAAAAAAATTGAAACTAACAAGTGTGCTCAACCTAAGACTTTAAATTGTTTAAATAAGAAAATTCATTACGGGTGCGAATAAATATTCCGCTCTTGACTCACAGATGGTCGTGAGCTGTTGATATGAAGAATGAATATTTATACAAGGTTGCAAGTTATAACTTTCTGTTACATTAGAGAGAAAATTACACATCATAAAAGAATCAATTCACGTGCGGATAATTAACACGTAAGTGGTTTAATAACTTTGAGTCAACCGCACTAAAACATGCTATGATGAACAAAGAAAAATATCTACACCCTTAAGCTAACACTCTCAATGAAATCATAACCATCACTAACAGTTGACATGGAACGCAATACGACAATGCACTAAATAAAGTAAAATCTAGGAGGCGTATACCAGTGGTCAGAGTTAATTACTCTTCCATAGGATTTCATGGTGTGAAAACTAAATATGTCGAGCCAGGTCATGCGATACTATAATAACTATACCCAGCTGGCCAGGTTACAACACCACGAAACCATCGTCCTGGTTCTAACCCTTGCCTCTAGCAACGATACACACACGACATTTAAATAAACCCTTTAAATATAAACCCATAAAAATAACTAAAAGTAATCATTAACATGTCAAATGACCTCCCCAGTCCTATCAGGTATGGCATCCAACTAGCTTTGGCTGAAATTCCATTCTAATGAAGTCACACCACCGACATTGCAGATTGCCTCTCCAATATTAAAAACCACCTTCGCTACGGCAGATTATTTCAACATACGTTTGATGGTTGACTTCAGTGTATTGTATTACTGTCTTAGTTTATCCTCATTCAAATGTGTTAATAGAAAGTTACCACCTCACTGCTCACTCTTCTGAAAGTTTTCTGTGTAATACACCTTACTTTCTACTTCACTGAGTGGATCAGTATTTGCAGGTTCAATCCAGAAACTTACAGGAAAACTGTTTGACTCTGCGGCCCTTAGTCACTAAACAAATTATTCTGTTGGGGTGGCGTGCACCAACCAAGAGTAAGTTCTACTTCTGTAGTAAAGTACTCTTGAAGTCAGCATTCGGCGACTTCCACACGAGAGTAAATTACTTCCGAAGTATTTTAGTCCTTTCAGATACTCCTGGACTAAATTACTACAAGAGTAAAATGTTGAAGAGCACCATCTTGTAGTATATTACTAAAGAAGTAAATAACGTACGAATATAAGTTAGAATTTACTCTCACGTCGTGCATGGAGTAAGCTTAGACTTGTTGACTAATGATAATATCGTGCCGTATATGAGAGGAAAGACGTTTCAAACGTGTTTATGGATTACTTAAATTATATTGACGATCTCGACGCAGTAAACGATGGGAAATGTAATAGTGCGTAGGCCTACAGTGCGTGAAAGGCGATAGTCGTGTAATGTGAACACGGCGAGTTTCAGGAACGTTTTTGGTCTTAAGAAGGAATTCTTTACTTTCCTTCTAAATGTACTTGGAGATCACTTACAGCTGAATTCTTGTCTTAATTTTGTTGTATATCTAAAATTACAGTTGCTGTGTGCCCTACGAGTGTTTCGTACCGGAACATTTCAGTACAGTTGCCGGTGATCTAATTAACGTTTAACGCACAACTGCTAGCCGTATCTTTCATCGCGTGGTTAAAGCAGTTGTTGAGGCTAAGAGGGAGGTACGCCTGCAAATGATGATGATCGTTCGGAAAATAAAAGGATATTCTTCACGTTGGCAGGTTTCCACACGTCGTGGGTGCAATTGACTGTGACTGCGCGCATATTCCCATTTATTGCCCTCTCGGTGACAACGGTGAACTTTCAGAAATCGGAAGAGTTTTTTTTTTCAATTTGCTTAACGTCGCACCGGCACAGATAGGTCTTATGGCAACGATAGGGCAGGAAAGGCCTAGGGATTGGGAAGCGACCGTGGCCTTAAGGTAGGGCCTACCTGCCTGGTGTGAAAATGGGAAAATTTCGCTGTGGATGTAGGCCATCTGTATGAAGAAACCGCCATCAGTTTTAATTTTTCCCGCGTGTCCATGACTTTCTGCTTTGCTTCCTCTTCGCTTTTAAGTCCTTCTACAGAATCTTAACTTGCTTTTCACTGCGTTTTCCGTCATTCGAAGCATTGAATTCTTTCGCCACGACTTTCCATGAATTTCCTTTCTTATCCAGCATCTTTATGTTGTGTTTCTTACACCTTATATCCTTTGCATAGATGGTCATTATCTCTATTAACAAGCATTTATCTTTTTCGCTTACTTTTTTCCCCCGTTTCCTATCGCACATAACCTTATCTATTTGGATTTCTTTAAAGAAGATACACGAACACAGCACTACTCCACGAGTAACGAACGCTACTTCTGTAGTAGTAACTAAAAGAGTAAATTGTACTTCAACTCTCCGACGTTACTTCCGGAGTAAATAACTCCCGTAGTAATTTACTGTAGTATGGACTTCTTTAGTAAACGCTACTTCCGTAGTAATTTACTCCAAGATGGTGCACGCCACCCTTGGTCTTGCTTATTGTTTGTTGATAAAAATTATCTTTGGAACAGCAAGAAACGTGGATATGCAGATCTAAAAAATCTGCAAACTGCTATTACAACGCGAGAAAAATAAGATTCTCATATCCACTCGTGGATATGCTTAGGTACATTAGGTAAAACTGGGATAGATTTACAGTTGGATAAGCAGAAGCATAAAATGTTCTAAGGCACAACGAAGTCGTCAAGAAAAATCGGGAAATTCTGAAACGATTGACTGCGACGACATGCTTTTGGGGAGACCAAGAGTTACCATTCCGTGGGCACAAGTCCGACTATACAGGAAATTACACTGATCTAATTAAAATGTTAGCATAGTTTGATGAAAAATTATACAGTCACTTTACAACAGCGAGCGTATTTACAGGACTTTCTCCACTCATACAGGACGATTGAATTCAAAGCATCTGCACCGTAAAGACAGCTGAAATAAAGAACCAGGTTCGGAAAGCTAAATTAATAAGAATTTGGATCGATGAGTCTTCCCATGTTCCTAACTTTTCACATTTGTCTATTGTCTTCAGATACGTTAATAATGGTGATGTTGTTGAAAGACATATTGGTTTTTATAATGTGAGTTCTAATAGGACAGCGAATACATTGGTGAGACTTGCGATTAAGTGTATGGATCAATTTGACTTCCACGAAAAAATAGTTGTGTAGATTTTCGTGGAGCGGCGGTGCTTGCAGATTAGCTGAGTGGTGTACAAGATAAATTAAAAGAAGGGGTTCCTCAGTATGTATTCACTCATTGCTACGCGCACAACTTAATTTAGTTTTCTCTCAAGCCGTGTCATACACGAAAGAACGTCGTATATTCTTCACAACGATGAGTGGCTTTGCGGCATTTTCTTTACCAGTTCTAAGAGAAGCAGTCTGTTGGACAGTGTCCTCAAGAAAAGGTTTCCTAAGCTATCACCAGCAAGGTGGAAGTATTCTAGCCATTTAGTACAGACCATCGCGGAATATCGTGCTCCTATTCAAGAGCTTTACGAAAGTATTTTGGAGGATCGTGGGAACAAGTATAACATACAGTAAATGAGGCAAGCGGATTTCTTGCGAAGTTAACGGAATTTCAGTTCAATTTTCTTCTGAATGCTTTTAATAAAATATTTTCATTGGCTGATGTTTCATAAAACACCCTTAATTCTGAGAACCTAGACATTGCACCGCAGAAGTGAATTCTTTAGAAACTAACGTACCAATAACGCGAAAAAGTGGATATGCTAACGTCTGGGACAGAACAGAAGAAACATTTGATCCACCAAAGAAAAAGTAAAAGTAAGAACATTTTTGGTTAAAGATGGATATAGTAGGGTTTACGTGGAAGTGCGTGATATTATTCCAGCACAGTTAAAATATCTCTTCTGTTTATTAGGATATTTGTCCTTCATTGAAATGTCTGACTGTAAGAAATATTCTTTTTTTCTGGCAATATTCCTAAAGAGCAACTCAGAAAAACTGATTGACGTCTATGGAAAATATTTTGATATAGTACGACTTAAATCCGAAATGAGGGTAATGTTCACTTCTGAACAATACGAAGATAAGACTGTGGCTCGAATCCCGAAGTTCTTATTGACTAGTGGTATCCTTAGTAGTCTTCCTGAGCTTTATAAATTGTGCCCACTGGTTACAGCTATTCCCGCTATATCATCGTCTTTAGAACGCTATTTCTCATCCCTAAAGAGAATAAAATATTTCGTCCTCAATTCTTAAAGTCATAGTTGTTAGCTTCATCTGTCAGAGTGTTAGGAGGTTGATTAGGATATGAAATTTCTAAGGTTTCTTTATATTATAATGTAATGACGTTGAGGATATATATATTACCTAATTTTTTAGGTTCTATATGACTTATACCATTTATTAGAACCTACGGGGTGAGAGTCAACAAGTTGGAACTGGCCTATCGACTGACAAAGAACACTTATAACGAAAGATGCGTGTCACGCAACATGAAACTGAAGCACTATACGACCAGAAGCTCTGTATGCCATGGAGTGTCTTTCATTGAACCGAAGAGGTCTGATGGAGAAACTGGAAGTCAGAGAGAGAGGAATTCTCAGGAAGATCTTAGGTCCGGTAAAGGAAAATGAGGAATCCCGTAGACGGGACAATTTCGAGCTCCACGAACATATAGAGAGGCTCTCTGATTGTGGTAGGAAATGGAGAGTAGCTTTCTATGGCCATATAGTAAGACTTCCCCCCAAAAGACTTACAAATCGCCTGTTCATCTTCTGGCAGAACAAGAAGATTCGTACCACTTGACTGATAGAAACTGAGGATATTGAAGAACTGGGAATATCAGATCTTCAAGATAGACGGCCTGTACGACATATCCTGAAAGAAGTCCATGGATTACAGGAAAAAACCCGGAAGAAAAGTACCCCGTGTACAGAGGAATGAAAGGAGTTATACCGGCAGAAAGTCTAGAATACTGTGCAAAGATCAAAGCTCAACAGTTGAATAAGCGTGGTCCAAAGTAGGCCCACTCGAACTAAGAAGAAGGAATAAATATATGTTTAACTGTGTGAACAGATATTGCCGTTGATTCCTTCCAGGGGATAATATTTATCATCGTCTTTATTTATGTTGTGTGAAAAAGTGTTTGGAAAACATTTTATGCAATAAAATGAGCCTTTGTTATCTACATCAAGCTGGAATTTGAAAACACTCAGGAACTTTAAAAAAGATACTAATGTCACCTCTGGCCACAAGTATTTATTTTGAGTCGAGATCAGTCTACTGAACTTAATCTTCGTAATTCACTTCTTTTTCGTTTGGACGCAAGGTTGAGGAGGAGATTATGAGAAAAATTGAGACAGTATCAAAAATGATAGTTAACCACCCCAAACCCCATGGCACTACAGCCCTTGAAGGGCCTTGGCCTACCAAGCGACCGCTGCTCAGCCTGAAGGCCTGCAGATTACGAGGTGTCGTGTGGTCAGCACGACGAATCCTCTCGGCCGTTATTCTTGGCTTTCTAGACCGGGGCAGCCACCTGACCGTCAGATAGCTCCTCAATTCTAATCACGTAGCCTGAGTGGACCTCGAACCAGCCCTCAGGTATAGGTAAAAATCCCTGACCTAGCCTGGAATCGAACCCGGGGCCTCCGGGTAAGAGGCAGGCAGGCACGCTACCCCTACACCACGGGGCCGACTAAAAATGATAGTTAAGTCAGTAATTATTAAGTCATTCGCAGGGAAAGCGATGATAATATATTTTTCATCCATGAGCCATTCATCCCAGTGATAAAGGAATACCAGTAATATGTCAAAGCAGTTCTCATTAAATGAAATAAGAAATCAAATATACATATATTACATACGTAATATTGCAATAACGTTTACGCAGATAGTCAAAGCAGTTTGGAATGGAAGTCCGGATTTAGTTCCAATAAATTATTGTAGCATTGCTTCCATTTCAAAGCGAGTACTGGCCTCTCTGTTCCGCTTTAATATGCCCTTAGGGAGAATGCACGATAGCAGGCCGCATGAATTTTCTTCTCAATACGACAGCAAGTCCCTGAAGATGAGAGCAGTCGGTATACTTTTCTCTGGGAGTGCAGCAATTTATTACTCGTGGTAAGAGGAAGCTTACCGACTTTCTAAAGAGGAAATCAATTTACAAGTTTTCATAAGAAAACAAAGTGAGTATTACTTTTAATAACTAAGATAAACTGCCTGTTCATTTCACCCCTCAAGGTTTACAGAAACTTATGAGAAAATTATAAATTTTAAATATGTAATGTTACATCAATCACCTTTAACTCTCGCTGCATGAATTTATTTACACCCACAACGCTGACGTCAAAAAATTATTACAGGGAGATTGGATATTTAACAACACATTGACAACATAATATGTATTTGATCATACAGGTAAACAATTCAGGAGTGTGCAAAAACGCTACCTCATGCATTGTAGGCTACTTACGTACAAATGTTACCAAAGTAACGAAGAAGTCTTGTTTATAATTCGTGAGAACATAGAAAACAACTAAACAGATTTTTATGCAACTAAGAGATTTAATACACTGATGTAATAGGAAATTAATAGCTTGCTCAAATGGATAGGTCATGTTCACAGTTCAGCTGATGTGATAGCTTTTGAAACAATCCAAATACAGTGCTGCTCGGTCATGCTCACCCATCAACGGCTGCTAATTTCAGAATATTACAAAATAAGATACAAAAGGGTGCATAGCCCCTTTTTCGTCGTATGTAAAGTTCAATATTCCTTTCATTCTTCTCAAAATCAGCTGCAGATTATACTCCAATTTAATCAGTCATAATTAACGCCCGTATGATACAGTTTTCTGCAAGTCATTTGCATTAGAATTATCTTATTAATTAACTACATGCACACCGAGCTCGATAGCTGCAGTCGCTTAAGTGCGACCAGTATCCAGTATTCGGGAGATAGTGGGTTCGAACCCCACTGTTGGCAGCCCTGCAGATGGTTTTCCGTGGTTTCCTATTTTCACACCAGGCAAATGCTGGAGCTGTACCTTAATTAAGGCCACGGCCACTTCCTTCGCATTCCAAGCCCCTTCCTGTCCCATCGTCGCCGTAAGACTTATCTGTGTCGGTGCGATGTCAAGCAACTAGTAAAAAAAAATAACTACAAGCACAACGATATCATCATACGACGGGCTGAGTGGCTCAGATGGTTAAGGCGCTGGCCTTCTGACCCGAACTTGGCAGAAATTACAGGTTAAATAAATTGTCATATATTTGAGACAAGGCTTCCGTCTATATTTTCTTTCTCCTAGCCCTATGGCCCCGAGTGGCCTTTGACCAACGAAGTGACCACTGCTCAGCCCGAAGGTCTGCAGATTATGAGGTGACGCGTGGTCACTACTAATCCTCTCGGCTGTTATTCTTGGCTTTTTAGACCGAGACCGCCATCTCACTATCAGAGAGCTTCTCAATCGTAATCATGTAGGCTGAGTGGACCTCGAACCAGTACTCAGGTCTTGGTTAAAATAGTTGCGGGTTACGATTAATTATATTATTACTAATTCCTTTAGCTCGGAGATTAGGTGTTTGTGTTCGTTTAAATGCACATCCCTTCACACAGAGTTGGCGCCATGAAGGTTTGGGCTGAAGACCTACATGTTAAGCCCCTTTAAACAACAAGCAGCGTCAGGAAGGGTATCCATCCGCAAAACTAGGTAAAATACACACAAATTGCCGATGTCAAGAAATTGGGGAAAATGGCCAGGAAGAAGATTAAAAGGGTGAGGGTGAATTTCTGTATGAGTTGCGACGTTACAGTACAAGATTCTTTAATGAAATACAAGGACCAGTGTAAGTTCTCCTTTAACAGTAAAGGTACACCAGTAACACTATTGGTGTTACCGTAAATAAGAAGTGAAGCGAGACACGATGGGGCAGACTCCATTTACATGTGTATAAAATATGTGTGTTCGTTCATTTATCATCACTGGTGACTTTACAGAATAAAGGGTTAAGTACCATGGCGGATACAATTGACGGTTAATAGCAGTAATTATTGTTTTATGGAAAGTATAACTAGATACCTCTAATAATAGAAAAGAAAAAGATGGGATTCTCCGACCGTTGAAAGTAGCGGCAAAAGGAAAATAGATCTACGAAGGGCGTGAAAATGAAATATTGTGAAGGATAAGTAAACATATTTACCGTAGAGAAGTTTTAACACGTCTGAAAGCATGAACAATGGTAATGATTTGAACGCCAAAGAAGCTGAACATGCAATCGGCTAAAAGCGTTATTGTTCTTCGTAATTCTTATCATCACTACTAAATATACGTCAGAAATAAAGGAAGATATTTATAACTAATTTGATTAAGAACATTTTTGGTCTTTTAATATTATCCCACTTTACTGATTAATTTCATCACGAATTTCCTTCACCTGATTTTTAATTATCCATGCTCTCCGTTATTAATTCAAAACACTTATTGGTCCAGCCAGCCATAATGGAAGTACGTTAATCTTTAATTCATTATTTTCACTTATCCTGTTTAATAATTTCCTAGGATTATTCCCTTATATTTTTACTAGTTCTTGGATATATAGATGTTGAAAATAAAAGGTTACTGAAAGCGACCTGAATCAAAACCCAAAGCTTACACAACTAAATTCTCTACATGCTGTCCGTTGTTTTTCACTACGTACTCCATGCAACCATATTGGCAGTCTTATCTGTAGTTCAGGCAGTTATCGTGGACTCGATGTTTACATGCAGTTCATCGAGAGTACGTGGTTCCCGCGTGAATCGTGGTTCCTTTAGCATAACCCATAAAAATAGGGTCACACACTGGGAAGTCTGGACTTGTGGCGGGATAGTGAGAGGCAAATCACCTGGACACGACTCTATTCTGAAAGAGTTCATCGAGGAA
Organism: Anabrus simplex; assembly: GCF_040414725.1. NCBI lineage: Eukaryota > Metazoa > Arthropoda > Insecta > Orthoptera > Tettigoniidae > Anabrus > Anabrus simplex. The sequence continues at coordinate 35,166,417 of NC_090268.1, forward strand.
TGACAGACTACCATTGCCTATTTGCCAGGTACCTTTCAGTGTTGATAGTGATGGTCATTATTATCTTGAATATATAGTAATTTAGGGATATCTCGACACGCTAAGCAAAAACCTGTAATTTTGATAATGCTTTATTTGCAAAATAGTTCAATTTTTACCTGGTGAATTTGTAGACAGTTAGTGTATGTTTTCTATTATTTATGGCCAAAAATAAAACGTCATATCATTGTAAATTAGAAAATAAATAAACGATGCAAAAATGTCCACTTCTCCCGCACTTAAGGAGAACCTGACACTAGGTAGGACCTCGGAAGAGTTACACAGCTATTGTACACAGTGGGCACATATAAACTGTTCGTCATTTCCATTTTCTACACACATCTCGTGGAACCATTTCCTGCATTCCCTACTACACTGGACCCATGCCTCATTTCGGTTGTCGCCATAGAAATAGCCATCACATACTGCGCAGTAATTCTCAGAGCAATTAAGACTGCTTGAGGAACTAGCTTCCCCACTACCAACACGCCGAGTTCTCGTTGTTTTGTTTAGATTTGAGGGATTCTGTTCATTTACGCGTTTCCTCTTCCTTAACTTTTGTCGGTAATCCTGAGAAGTCACCATGGCGGATTCTTGCACTCTTCTTCCTCTTCCTTTTCGAGATAGGAGTCTTAATATCGGAACAGGAGATAACTCCTGGACTGAGCAACTCGGAGGTGTAAATGCAGGTAAGGCTTCATGTTCCTGTGATAATGTAGGACTACTGGCCTTAGTTTTGACAGCAGTATCTTCTCCAACACGTACGTGATTTGAACCATTTTCGTCTTGCACAAGGTCGTATTCAAAAATGTCTTCTTGGAGGATATCGGGATTGTACGGATAAATGACAGTGTCGAGATCTCCCACGCTTGTCATGTCGACTTCTCCCCGAATAACATTGGCAGGCAAGAGGTGGCAGCACTTACCACGCTGAATGATTGGCGATTTGGAAATGACATGGCCGCTTCTCCAAAACGTGCTTTGTGCGCCTAACCTCAAACATTGCCTTAAAAATATCACATATCTACGTATTTCGTTCTACAACCTACTCATTATCTTATAGTACGTTACTTTTACATCATATATCACTTACATACTCACCTTCAACTATTCAGATGTCTTGTATTTATAGTGATAATCGTCTGCTACCAGGATCACAATGAGCACAACACTCTACGGCTCCAATACATGTAGTTACTAGTTCGACCTGTAGAGTACTGTGGTTACCAGGGGCGCTAAGCTTAAAAGTGTCGAGTTCTCCCTCATGTCGGGATCTCCCTAAGTTACCTTATAGCTTGCATCCGGGAGATAGTAGGTTCGAATCCCACTATCGGCAGCCCTGAAAATGGTTTTCCGTGGTTTCCCATTTTCACACCAGGCAAATGCTGGGGCTGTACCTTAATTAAGGCCACGGCCGCTTCCTTCCAACTCCTAGGCCTTTCCTAGCCCATCGTCGCCATAAGACCTATCTGTGTCGGTGCGACGTAAAGCCCCTAGCAAATAAAAATAAGTTACCTTATATTGAACCCGAGTGACTTAGGCCCATAATCAATCATGATTTGATCGGTAAAATAATATGATACATTTATTGAAATACAGAGGAGTGTATTTGAAAATATTTCGTTTAGGTAATGTCGAAATCAGAGCGAAGGAAGGACGACAGACTGGAGCCTGACGGATTAGCTCAACACGACAACTTTTAGCTACTTCACAGCAGGGAATATCATTAGTTGGCGTACAAGGAAATACAGAGTCCACAAATAAGTCTTGGTCAGAAAGAGGAAGGGGGAGAATCATACAAAGAAAACTCACCACATGAGTAAGACCTTGGGATATTTTTGGTAGGACGGAAATTCCATGACCTCATGGAAAATTACAGCGGCTGAGTGTACGTTCGCTAGCCTAAGTTCGAGCAGGTGGAGATTTAAATCACGTGACCGCTTGCCGGCCAATAGTAAAAATTTGATGGGAGACTCAGTGATACCATCTTAAGGAATGATGGATGAGATATTTTCGTAATTACAAAAGTATTCAGTAATAAATTAATATGAGTACGCGGATGAATGTACTGAATTTATATGAGGTCACGCATGGAAAAATAATCAATACTTATTGGCAAATTAATTAAATTGAAGGCTGGATTTCTTGGAAACCGGACAGCTTGAATCTCATTGGCTGAAAGAAGACCACGTTGTCAGAGACGCTTACGAAGGCGCGAAATGTGAGGAGCGAAATCCATCCATATCTCCTAAATCTGTGATCACCTGGAGTTCATATTTTATCCAGCAGATATGCTAGCGGAGTGGATTAATTTGATGTAAATTTTAACTTCCAATTCGGAGTGCAAGTACCGATATTAAAAATCCACCCCCTCCCTCAGGGGTATGACGTCAACAAATCCGCGGGAAAAAGGCTTCATCCATATATACGGAGCTGAATTGACGGTCGCCAGCCACTTGTCTTGAATCGTTGGAGCTGAATTGACGGTCGCCAGCACACGTGAATTGAATATCGGGAGTTGAACTGTTGGTCGCCGGTAACTTAGAATTCTACGGACGTACAGTCATTTAATGGCGCGAGCATCCGCCGGTGTTTGTAAAATGTGATCGCGCTCAAGCATCAGGAATTAGAAAATAGTTAACGTAGGATAGTGTTTTTTATTTATGAATAATCAGTGACGTAAAGTAATTATCCTGCAAGAGAGTAGTATAAAATATATCACCATAAGTACGTACATAATAGACTGTGTGACGAACAGTACTTTAAGGAAGTAGTAGCCTGTACTTAGCTATACCGAACCGATGTAATGAACACGTCAAGAATGCCGTATAAATCGGGCGTATCGCGGCGGGCGTAATAGTTGACACCTCGTCGTACGTGTCCAGGTCCATTGTGCGGTAGGTGGACGAAGATTAAATAGTGTAAATATATTAAATTCTTGGGTCTAGGATAGAAATTTGTTGTATCCAAATTAAAGTATACAGTGTTAACGTAGTAAATGGTGAAGGTTTGTGGCAGTCAAGATATGAGTGTAAAATGATAATGTGCCAGGAAATCTTTTGTGAAACTACGCCATCAAGGATGGAGGAGTAAAACGCAGAGAGGGGCTGGATGAAGCCTCTCGTCTGCAAAGCTGCAATGGAATACCGATAACTAAGATGAGTACTAAACTGTAAAATATATTTGGGAAATGTTATCGTGATGGGAAAAATGGGAATAATTTGATTATACTTGGTTACCTTCTGTAACAAGATGGGTCGCTTAACGACCCCATCCTAAATTTGTAGCACGGACAGTAGTAAATCATAATAATGTAAATAATCGGGTCTTTTATGTATTCAGTTTGTTGGAGATGTAAATTTGTATATATAGTGTAGTACGTTAAGTCATGCATGCATTCATATTTTCTTTGTAGTCGATAATTTTCTTTACATTTGATTTTGATTATGCTAGTTAAATAAGACCCGATATGTGCTTTTATGTTTTGTCATTTTAACGAGCCATTTAATGACATGGAAGGAAAATCCAGCTTCGCCATACCAAGTGTGTTTTGTTGAAATTAATATGGTCATATTTTCAAAGTGAAGTTGTTAAATTTGTGAGATGCGATTAATATACTAATGTCCAAGTAAATCATATCTGGAGTGATTAGTGCCAGAATAAATCGACTTTGTACAATGGGTTATGCGTTAAACATAATAAGAGTGGACTACCGTATTACAGGCGAAATTATTATTTTTTTTAAATATTAATAATAATAATAAATAAATAATATAACTATTTTTTTTTAAAGAAGATATTCTTTTTTTAAATATGATTTGGAGATAATAATAATTTATGTGATCAAGTGTTGAGTTTATTGGGAATCATTTAATGACGGGAGGTCGTTTTAATTTGGAATTAAAGTGCGTGATAACTTAATTTGATCGATTAATAATATTGAAATGTAGATCGGTGTTAATAATCCGTACATGTTAATGAACGTGTGGTTTAAATTACGGTCCAATTTTTTTTACGTATAAATGTCGCGTTTTGAAGTTGCGATTCATTAGCCGGAACATGTAGTGCTAATATTACGAGACCATGATTGTCAAATTTTGGTAAATATAATTTCAAGATGTTACGATTATTTGTGGAGAATGAACTAAGGCATAGATCCAAATGAGATAGAAAATGTGAAAGAATTTGCAGTCAGATAATAAAAGGTCGTACGATGTCCGAAATGAAGAAATAAGTCAGTTGATAATTCTGTGAGGAATAAATAAATGAATCGAGGAATATTGAGATAGAGAGGAAAATAAATTCCGTACGAGAGACACTTAGGATATTGATATGAGTGTAAAATGTACGGGCAGTGTCACAGAGAAATACTGAGTTACGCAGCGGGTAGAATTCGAACCCGTGACAGCATGTACGAAATAAATAGACTGCACAGTTATTCGTTGAGATACAACGGATCTAAGGATAATGAGAGTTCAGATTCCACAGAAATGGTCGTATGTTGTATTCATTGTAATGACGAGCGAGGGACAATCATGATGTCGTGATAATAATAATAATAAATATTGCAGATAAAGGATTGGACCGCCTTAATTAATTGAGCGTTGATAAAGATGTTAAACGGGAATCTAAATGATAATATGCAACCGATAATAATAATAACAATGTAAGGACAATGTTAAATCATCGCGGTCAGATTAATAATAATTGTCATAATAATAACTGTAATGATGTCGTTGGTTGATCAGTGAATTAATTTGTAATTGCGACCGATACCTTAATATATAATTTGGCGGAAGTGACCGGTTCATTAATGATAATAACCTTTTTAAGTGACGTGAATAATAATAACATCTGGAGTCACCTATTCATTAATAATAATAATAACCACGAGAGGGATATAATAATAATAACAGTAATAACCATTTGTGTTTGCATCCCGCATAATAATGATGATATTAATCAAACGTGACAGTGCCAGGAACCGTTGCATAATAATAATAATAATAATAATAATAATAATAATAATAATAATTTCGAGGATAATAATTTCATGAATATTCCGTCGATCGTGGATTACATTGTTTGGTGACAATATCCCTCTATTCGTATGTTTGAATAATGAGAAGGATAATATTAGAGTCTTTTGGTATCTTTTTATTGTACGGTTTCCGTATGGGACGATGTGACAGTCATACTTGCGTGTTTGTTTACTTCGCTCGCGATGCGAGGGGGGCCATGGCCACGGTATTTCCCACCGCTTCTCGTTATCTCATCTGTGTCAGTAGTCTATTGAGGCTAACTGGAAACAATTCAGATCACATGTAAATAATATGTAAATGCTAATTCATTGGTATGGCATCAGCTGGATATCGTAAGATAGGGACTGTCCGTGGAATCCAGTTTTCGCACTTCACGAGAAACATTACCCAGTCCGAGTACCGGTCTCGGAAAAATGTATATAGCCGGAGTACATCATCTTAGTTAAATCGGGAAGCCGACCGTAACATGGGTTATGCTCGGGCTCCCGATAGAAGGAAGCTATATCCTTGAGTAACGGTTCGATTCAAATGGAATCGATCCGTAAATTATACCTCCAAAATGTCATTTTATTTCAGAAGCAACGCAGCAAGATATTGATACCACTTGCGGTATGGCAAGTGATTTATATATGTAACATGTGTGTAAATTCAAATATTGTTGCCACGTGTATCAAAGTTTTATACGTCAAATGGCGTAATAAACCGCTCCTTCTGGCAAATTATTTCAAAGGAAACCACTCTCATAATCTTTTTATTGTAGTTAGATAATGCCCTTTTTAAAGTAACAGTCACTTCCTAGTCCTATCATGGAGTCCTTAAATTCAAGTTACAATCGAGCCTTCCCCCTTTTAATTTTAAGTTGCTCCGTTCATCCCCGTGTTCTATTATGCCGTTATATTTATATTTGATGATTTAAATAATGAACCGACACCCCTGAGATAAATGCTAGTCTGGGACTCGGGAGGTGGACGGGTGCAAAATGGCTGGCCCAAAGTGGGGCTTTAAGAACGGCAAAGTGTTGCTTTAAGAACGGCAGAGAGGCAAATTTTATTGCTAATCAATTTTTATATTTTTATACTTTTTTTCAAAATTTTATATTTTTAAATTTTTGATTTTTATTAATTGATGACCGCATCACGGTCAAGTGCGTGTTCACTTGTAACGTAATATCATGCTAGAGTAAGGTTAGTTTCGAACGGAGCTAGATTTGACTAGTTTATTAATATAATCCATTGCTAATCTCTTCAAGTTTGGCAATGATTCAAAATTCAATAAGCTCGAAGATTTGATGTTTCTCTTTTTCCCATATGGAATTTAATATTATTTTGGTAATTCAGGACTCCAGTTAAATGTCATTGGACATGAGATGAATATTATAAACAGTTGTTTAGGAAGGCTTGAAATGGTAAAAATATTACTGAGCACCAGTTCAAGTTGTTATTTAAAAAGAGGTTGAGATGGTATAAATTAAAATTAACGTATTTCAGGGCAGGAGATTTCCAACTTCATCGTTGTTTTTTTTTAATGTTGTTGTTGTTGTTATATTGGAGCGGTTTATTGTGAAATCTTAGGCGCAAGCCAGCATTCAAGTTGAATGACCTGCAAATGTAAACAAGTTTTATAGTCAAAATTTTTTTTTGTTAAATGAAAGTTAGTGTAGGGGTATAATGTAATAGGATAGGGCCTAGACCCAATAGCGTATTCCTTCGTGTGCAGCAAGGCGAGAGGCCGATCGGCCCTTTTGCTTTCTCAAGAAAAGTTATAATGTCTGACGACGGTGGGGAGCGATCCCAGGACATAGTGGTAGAAGGACAAGGAGAGATGAAAGCTCTCACGTTAGAGGATTTAATGCGGAACTTAACTCTGAACATGGAACGTAGGTTCGATCAAGTACAGGCTAATAGTGTTTCATTAGAAAACAAAATAGATCAAGTACAGGCTAATAGTGTTTCATTAGAAAACAAAATAGATCAAGTACAGGCTAATAGTGTTTCATTAGAAAATAAAGTTGATCAGATGCAGGCCGATAATGTTTCAGCTAAACATGAACTTGTTGACAAAATCGACCAAGTACAGGCTGCGAGTGTTTCACTAGAGAATAAGATCGACCGAGTACAGGCTGCGTGTGAAATAAATAAATCAGAACTCAAGGCACAAATAGATGCAGTTCAGGCCGCGAGCGTAGCGATGGGACAGGAACTTAGGGACCAATTAACTCAAGTCCAGGAAGCATGTCACTTCGCGAAAGACGAATTAAAAGTGCACATGGATGCGTACATTACCATCGTTAATGAAAAGGTTGACCGCGTTAGAGATGAGGCTCAAATGGAACGCGCAGAAATTAAGGAAAAATTGAACGCTAGTGTCAAGGAAATCGCCGCTCTGCGATTAACTGATAAAAAAGACATAGAATCACACATAGAGGAAATTCGGGATGAGTGTAGGAAGGAGAATGACATCGTCCGGGGACAAGTAGAAGAAAAATGCGCGCAGATAGCTGGCACCTTGGACAAGCATGACAAGGGCATGAACGAGTTACGTGGGGAAGCCGCACGTACACTTGTCATCGTAGCAGGACTGAAAAACAAAGTCGAAGAACTAACTATAAATTTAGAAGACCGTAGCCAGAGAATAACTAAGTGCGAAGACGCAAACTTAGCGTTATTCCAGCGGACGGAAGACTTAATTGAACAGGGCCAATCATTTGCCGACACGGAAGTTCGCCTATTAGAACAATGCAAGGCGTATAATGGGCAAAATTCCGGCACAAAAGAAATAGCCAGTTGTAATCCCGACGGAATGGATGACATCCGAAAAGACTTGGAGATGTTGAAGGCTAGGTTGGAACCATCAGCGTCTAGCCAAGATTTTAACCTCCAATATCGCGAATACGAACCCCATGATAACCAGGGGATTCATAAGAAAGGAGGCCTATCCCATGCTGATACACACGGTTTCAAGTTTGAAAACAGAGATGGGTCGTCTACGTCATCAAGTGCTATCCCGACATCGGTGGTACACGTCATTAAGATGTCGGATGACAAGCCACCAAAGTTCGATGCCCGTGGGCATGTCACCCCGAAAGGTTTCATCCGGGAAATCGCCGGTTATATAAATGAAAATAAAATACCAGTAGAGCGACAACTGCGAACGGTCGAGAAATTCCTAGACGGAGCACCAGCTGTATGGTTCAGGGCTTTCTTGTATACTTTTGAAGATTTTGAAGGATTTCGGCGGGCTTTTCTCCAAAAGTTCTGGAGTATTCAGGAACAGCAGGAGTTAAGGCTGGAAGTATACTCCAGACGATATGCAACATCTTCACCAACGAAATTCTCTGATTACTTTGTGGCACAATTTCACAAGCTACGGGAGCTTGATAATCCAATGAGCGAAACAGAATTGATTAGCGCCATTGGAAAGCAATTGCCATTCGAGGTCCAACGAATGATGATAGCGTCAAATGTCCAGACAGCTGTCGATGCGGAGGCTTTATTACGTCAATTAGACCTCACAACGCATCATTCGAACCCAAGACAAATTAGGAGCAGGGACCAACAGGTGAATAATATCGAACGGACAATCGAGCCGAAGACCACTAGTACGAAGAACCAGGGAACTAGTACTGATCCAGAACCTCGTCGAGCATATAATACGGAGTGGAAGCCGCGACAATGGATGAGACCAAGGAATTTTGCGGAAGGCAACCGGCAAACCAACCAAGGGAATTTTCGAGCCGACAGGGGATACCGTGGAGTCCAGAGAAGTAATTATAGGCCGTATCCAGCTAGGAATCAAGGGAACCCGAGATATTACCAGGGAGGATCTCGTCAGGAGAAGGATGACAGATACCAAGAGTCTAGGCGGTACATAGAAGAGCTGAACAAGAGAAAATGGAAAGAGGCGATCCATGATCGAGGCCGTGATGAGGAAGCGACAGGAGCGGAGAGCTTGCAATTCCAAAGAGCAAGGAAAGGGTGGCAGCAACTTGAACCCAAATGCACCGACGTTCGATTCGGGACAAGGAAACAAAGAGATGTGACTAGAAGCAGAGGATGAACGAGAGGAAGCAGATGACGAGCCGGAAGAAGATGATGTCGAAGAAGAGGATGAAGAAGATGACGGAAGGGAAGAAGAAGTCCAAGTAATCCATACACCAATTGAAGCAAGGCCATGTCCAGAGTGTGGAGAGATAGACAGCGACGTGCAGGAATTTGTCAATGCGATCCATGATATCGAAAGACAGAACGAGGAGTTAAGGGTCAGGAACCAGATGTTGAGAGACGAAATCAATAGCCGTCGCAGAACAGAGGATCCAATGTCAAATCATGATAGTGATGATATGGACACATCATTAAAAAAAATCTCATGATGCTCACTAGATTTTTTTTACCTGGGCAAGAGGAAGATGAACCCGAGTGACTTAGGCCCATAATCAATCATGATTTGATCGGTAAAATAATATGATACATTTATTGAAATACAGAGGAGTGTATTTGAAAATATTTCGTTTAGGTAATGTCGAAATCAGAGCGAAGGAAGGACGACAGACTGGAGCCTGACGGATTAGCTCAACACGACAACTTTTAGCTACTTCACAGCAGGGAATATCATTAGTTGGCGTACAAGGAAATACAGAGTCCACAAATAAGTCTTGGTCAGAAAGAGGAAGGGGGAGAATCATACAAAGAAAACTCACCACATGAGTAAGACCTTGGGATATTTTTGGTAGGACGGAAATTCCATGACCTCATGGAAAATTACAGCGGCTGAGTGTACGTTCGCTAGCCTAAGTTCGAGCAGGTGGAGATTTAAATCACGTGACCGCTTGCCGGCCAATAGTAAAAATTTGATGGGAGACTCAGTGATACCATCTTAAGGAATGATGGATGAGATATTTTCGTAATTACAAAAGTATTCAGTAATAAATTAATATGAGTACGCGGATGAATGTACTGAATTTATATGAGGTCACGCATGGAAAAATAATCAATACTTATTGGCAAATTAATTAAATTGAAGGCTGGATTTCTTGGAAACCGGACAGCTTGAATCTCATTGGCTGAAAGAAGACCACGTTGTCAGAGACGCTTACGAAGGCGCGAAATGTGAGGAGCGAAATCCATCCATATCTCCTAAATCTGTGATCACCTGGAGTTCATATTTTATCCAGCAGATATGCTAGCGGAGTGGATTAATTTGATGTAAATTTTAACTTCCAATTCGGAGTGCAAGTACCGATATTAAAAATCCACCCCCTCCCTCAGGGGTATGACGTCAACAAATCCGCGGGAAAAAGGCTTCATCCATATATACGGAGCTGAATTGACGGTCGCCAGCCACTTGTCTTGAATCGTTGGAGCTGAATTGACGGTCGCCAGCACACGTGAATTGAATATCGGGAGTTGAACTGTTGGTCGCCGGTAACTTAGAATTCTACGGACGTACAGTCATTTAATGGCGCGAGCATCCGCCGGTGTTTGTAAAATGTGATCGCGCTCAAGCATCAGGAATTAGAAAATAGTTAACGTAGGATAGTGTTTTTTATTTATGAATAATCAGTGACGTAAAGTAATTATCCTGCAAGAGAGTAGTATAAAATATATCACCATAAGTACGTACATAATAGACTGTGTGACGAACAGTACTTTAAGGAAGTAGTAGCCTGTACTTAGCTATACCGAACCGATGTAATGAACACGTCAAGAATGCCGTATAAATCGGGCGTATCGCGGCGGGCGTAATAGTTGACACCTCGTCGTACGTGTCCAGGTCCATTGTGCGGTAGGTGGACGAAGATTAAATAGTGTAAATATATTAAATTCTTGGGTCTAGGATAGAAATTTGTTGTATCCAAATTAAAGTATACAGTGTTAACGTAGTAAATGGTGAAGGTTTGTGGCAGTCAAGATATGAGTGTAAAATGATAATGTGCCAGGAAATCTTTTGTGAAACTACGCCATCAAGGATGGAGGAGTAAAACGCAGAGAGGGGCTGGATGAAGCCTCTCGTCTGCAAAGCTGCAATGGAATACCGATAACTAAGATGAGTACTAAACTGTAAAATATATTTGGGAAATGTTATCGTGATGGGAAAAATGGGAATAATTTGATTATACTTGGTTACCTTCTGTAACAAGATGGGTCGCTTAACGACCCCATCCTAAATTTGTAGCACGGACAGTAGTAAATCATAATAATGTAAATAATCGGGTCTTTTATGTATTCAGTTTGTTGGAGATGTAAATTTGTATATATAGTGTAGTACGTTAAGTCATGCATGCATTCATATTTTCTTTGTAGTCGATAATTTTCTTTACATTTGATTTTGATTATGCTAGTTAAATAAGACCCGATATGTGCTTTTATGTTTTGTCATTTTAACGAGCCATTTAATGACATGGAAGGAAAATCCAGCTTCGCCATACCAAGTGTGTTTTGTTGAAATTAATATGGTCATATTTTCAAAGTGAAGTTGTTAAATTTGTGAGATGCGATTAATATACTAATGTCCAAGTAAATCATATCTGGAGTGATTAGTGCCAGAATAAATCGACTTTGTACAATGGGTTATGCGTTAAACATAATAAGAGTGGACTACCGTATTACAGGCGAAATTATTATTTTTTTTAAATATTAATAATAATAATAAATAAATAATATAACTATTTTTTTTAAAGAAGATATTCTTTTTTTAAATATGATTTGGAGATAATAATAATTTATGTGATCAAGTGTTGAGTTTATTGGGAATCATTTAATGACGGGAGGTCGTTTTAATTTGGAATTAAAGTGCGTGATAACTTAATTTGATCGATTAATAATATTGAAATGTAGATCGGTGTTAATAATCCGTACATGTTAATGAACGTGTGGTTTAAATTACGGTCCAATTTTTTTTACGTATAAATGTCGCGTTTTGAAGTTGCGATTCATTAGCCGGAACATGTAGTGCTAATATTACGAGACCATGATTGTCAAATTTTGGTAAATATAATTTCAAGATGTTACGATTATTTGTGGAGAATGAACTAAGGCATAGATCCAAATGAGATAGAAAATGTGAAAGAATTTGCAGTCAGATAATAAAAGGTCGTACGATGTCCGAAATGAAGAAATAAGTCAGTTGATAATTCTGTGAGGAATAAATAAATGAATCGAGGAATATTGAGATAGAGAGGAAAATAAATTCCGTACGAGAGACACTTAGGATATTGATATGAGTGTAAAATGTACGGGCAGTGTCACAGAGAAATACTGAGTTACGCAGCGGGTAGAATTCGAACCCGTGACAGCATGTACGAAATAAATAGACTGCACAGTTATTCGTTGAGATACAACGGATCTAAGGATAATGAGAGTTCAGATTCCACAGAAATGGTCGTATGTTGTATTCATTGTAATGACGAGCGAGGGACAATCATGATGTCGTGATAATAATAATAATAAATATTGCAGATAAAGGATTGGACCGCCTTAATTAATTGAGCGTTGATAAAGATGTTAAACGGGAATCTAAATGATAATATGCAACCGATAATAATAATAACAATGTAAGGACAATGTTAAATCATCGCGGTCAGATTAATAATAATTGTCATAATAATAACTGTAATGATGTCGTTGGTTGATCAGTGAATTAATTTGTAATTGCGACCGATACCTTAATATATAATTTGGCGGAAGTGACCGGTTCATTAATGATAATAACCTTTTTAAGTGACGTGAATAATAATAACATCTGGAGTCACCTATTCATTAATAATAATAATAACCACGAGAGGGATATAATAATAATAACAGTAATAACCATTTGTGTTTGCATCCCGCATAATAATGATGATATTAATCAAACGTGACAGTGCCAGGAACCGTTGCATAATAATAATAATAATAATAATAATAATAATAATAATAATAATAATAATAATTTCGAGGATAATAATTTCATGAATATTCCGTCGATCGTGGATTACATTGTTTGGTGACAATATCCCTCTATTCGTATGTTTGAATAATGAGAAGGATAATATTAGAGTCTTTTGGTATCTTTTTATTGTACGGTTTCCGTATGGGACGATGTGACAGTCATACTTGCGTGTTTGTTTACTTCGCTCGCGATGCGAGGGGGGCCATGGCCACGGTATTTCCCACCGCTTCTCGTTATCTCATCTGTGTCAGTAGTCTATTGAGGCTAACTGGAAACAATTCAGATCACATGTAAATAATATGTAAATGCTAATTCATTGGTATGGCATCAGCTGGATATCGTAAGATAGGGACTGTCCGTGGAATCCAGTTTTCGCACTTCACGAGAAACATTACCCAGTCCGAGTACCGGTCTCGGAAAAATGTATATAGCCGGAGTACATCATCTTAGTTAAATCGGGAAGCCGACCGTAACATGGGTTATGCTCGGGCTCCCGATAGAAGGAAGCTATATCCTTGAGTAACGGTTCGATTCAAATGGAATCGATCCGTAAATTATACCTCCAAAATGTCATTTTATTTCAGAAGCAACGCAGCAAGATATTGATACCACTTGCGGTATGGCAAGTGATTTATATATGTAACATGTGTGTAAATTCAAATATTGTTGCCACGTGTATCAAAGTTTTATACGTCAAATGGCGTAATAAACCGCTCCTTCTGGCAAATTATTTCAAAGGAAACCACTCTCATAATCTTTTTATTGTAGTTAGATAATGCCCTTTTTAAAGTAACAGTCACTTCCTAGTCCTATCATGGAGTCCTTAAATTCAAGTTACAATCGAGCCTTCCCCCTTTTAATTTTAAGTTGCTCCGTTCATCCCCGTGTTCTATTATGCCGTTATATTTATATTTGATGATTTAAATAATGAACCGACACCCCTGAGATAAATGCTAGTCTGGGACTCGGGAGGTGGACGGGTGCAATATACTATTCAGTTTTGTTCAGTTATCATTTTTTGCAACATGCTATAAAATAATGAAAGTTTACAGTGGTCATTCGTTCAAAGACTTCACCAGGAACTATCCAGCCTAGAAAATCTTTTATAGAATAGAACCGAATATTCCTTTTACTTCATTTCGGGTCACAAGAAATTGAAGAGAGAATCTTCTTATTTGCGCGAATGAGTTATTTAGGACCAGTCGGAATCAACATTAGTTGAGCTTTCCTCCTTGCCCACTAGTTCTTCATTTTCACTGATTGTTGTAATTTCTGTTCCTCCCATCAAGTACAGTACGTCGTGTTGGTTTCTTCTCGTCTTCTCATTGTGTGAATACTTTTCCTGATTACATTTCTATCATACAGATTTGCTGATCCTAATTCAGTGGGGTCTTTCTCTACTTGCTTATACCACTTGATCTGGTATGTTTGATTTGCTGCTAAGAGAAAAAGTCTACGTACAAACAGACTCTATCATGACATACGCCTTAGACATTATCTGGAACACCTATCGAAGGATAACCTAGCTACACTAGAAAGAGTGAAGGCCATGTATCTTTAAAAAAGTTCTCTGCGTGGCAAAAAAAAGCTCCTTCGAGACTAACCTATTAACTCACAAGACAACCGTTCTATATAGAAGAACTGCGATAAAAATGTCATTGCTATTTAAAGGTGCTCAAATACGCCAGCCTCGTGTCGGTAGATGTACTGGCACATAAAAGAGCTCCTGCGGGACAAAATCCCGGCACTTCGGCTTCTGCGAAAACCGTTAAAAATGTAGTAGTGGGGACGTAAAAACAATAACATTAACAAACTACCATTGCTTCCTAAGACACAATACCAAGCTTTACACCAAGAACTGCAGGACATTGGTAGATTTTTACCAAACGGCATGATGATGTCAGAATGGATGAATTAAGACTACGAACTGCGGCACACCATAACGCGCTTCTCATTAAATGCTCATAAAACCAATGGAAAGGTCAGGCAAAACAGTATGACTGCGAGAGGCACAACAAGGCGACTTATCTGACCCATTTATAACGAACGCTGTGTCCAGCACGGTTCCTCTAGTTATTATTGGTACATTCCTAAAAATAGATCACTTTCTTATTTTTGTTCAAAATTATTCCATAAATACAAGGTCTAATGTTTGCGTGCAGCAATTCTCTTTTCATTTATGCCCGAATTGTAGTCAGCTTTTTAATTTTTCTTTAGTTTGGACGGCCTTTTCGCTCCATTAGCGCCTCGCAAGCGAGCGAGGGCGAAAAGAAGGAGTGAATCATCCATTATGCTGTCTCCTGCAGCTGTTACGCAATTATATATAATTTAGACCTGGAGCGTATTGTGGCTTCAACTTCACGATTGCTGGTTTATCACTCAGACTTTCTCCGCTTGGCGTTTTAACTACCTGCGTTATTTTAAGAAAAAATAGGTTAAAGATCACCACATATGGCTTAAACCATATTCCTTATTAAGCGAAATGATATATTTCATACACCACAATTTCGTAGTTCACCCTGTATTTACGGTTAGTGAGTCCTGGTGCTCCTACATGTA
The DNA here is from genome assembly GCF_040414725.1 of Anabrus simplex. Taxonomy (NCBI): domain Eukaryota; kingdom Metazoa; phylum Arthropoda; class Insecta; order Orthoptera; family Tettigoniidae; genus Anabrus; species Anabrus simplex. Next base: position 35,181,983 of record NC_090268.1, read on the forward strand.
GCATAATGTGTGTTTCCCGACTATACAAGGACAGCAAACCTTCAGTATTAAATTAAAATGACCGAGCGATTGGCTGCATGGTTTGGTCACGTAGCTGCAAGCTTGTATTCGAGAGACAGTGGGTTCAAACCTCACCGTCCGCAGCCCATGGTTTGAAATGTTCACACCAGGCCTGTACCTTAATTAAGGCCATGGCAGCTTCCTTCCCACTCCAAACCCTTTCCTCCCCCATCGTCTCCATAAGACCTATAAGATCTATCACTGACGGTGCGGACGAAAGAAAATGGAAAGATTGCAACACTATAAGATGTAAGAGCAATACAAAGAACGTATCGTACAAACGGGAATCGAGTGGCACGGGTCCACGCATAGAACGTACGCAAGTCGGTATATTACAGATTCCCCATAAATAGGCCCAGGGTTTTGAAAAGTCATACCAACGTATGTAAATGAAATGCATTTTTTTTATTATCAAGCGATATTGGTGATACTGCATATTTAAAAAACAAGAATATATTGTGGTGTATAAGTTTACAGTGAAAAGTAATTCCAACAATTCGTCTCTTCCTATCCTTTAATAGAAGCTCCGTCCTGATGAAAGAATCCAAACCATTGATTCACAGAAGTTATGTAAATTGGAATGGGAGTGGGCAAAGACCTGTTACAGGTACGTTTCATGTCGATAGTGATTTTAAGAGAAAGTGTTACTGTCTTTATACCCTCATGTTTCAGTTCAGTAAATTAATGCATATAATAATAATCTATATATTAAAAACAATTATGAAAACTAAAGTCAGTCAGTCCGGCCATTCTATCCCGTCGATTTCCTTCATTTTTGTTTTAACTTAAAGGTATTCATGAACAAATTTGTCATCAGGTACTATAAATCACTTAACTTCCACCTTACTCAAATTATTTCATTTTTTAATTTTTTGTATCTTTGAAGCAATCATATCTTTGGTTCTAATTGAGGCACGGAGTTCGTTTTGGCCTAAGAACACTCAGTGGATCAGGTTCTTTCATTTCAGCTCTTAACTATTCGAATTGGTTCATTCTGAGCAAAGTTATGAGTGCACATTAAATTTGACGTCTCATTTCTTCAACATTTTTTTCTCATTGAACCAAACATATCTTTCGTTATAATTGAGGTACGCAGTTCGTTTTGGTCTAAAAACGCTCAATGGATCAAGCGCTTTCTTTTGAGGCAATAACTACTTACATTGGTAGATTATGAGAATAGTTCTGAGTACATTTGTCTCCATGACGAAGATCTTTGAAGGACTTTTTAATAGTTCGGCGCGTAGTGTTGTTCCAAGGAACGTTTAATTCAATTTCTTTGTGTAATGTATTTTCAAGTGTTTTCTTGACACAATATTACATTCTATTACCGCAGCAGATCATGTACTTTATTTCGTTAAGTCGGAACTTTGCAAATACATCCGTGAGGATAGTAACGAACAACACCATACATTTTACATTGCGGGCGGAGCCAGCGGGAAACTGCTAGTAATAATAATAATAATAATAATAATAATAATAATAATAATAATAATAATAATAATAATAATAATTTACCATCAGTAAGGCGTCTCCCTAGTGGTAGGCAACACCTGAAATGCCGAAATATGATGAAGTCTCACGGAGACAGACTGAACTTAATGAAAACCACACAGTTTTCAAGTTTCTTGACAGATGTCGCTACTTTGGTTTGGAGGGACTTGGTATGTACTCTGTTTAGTGGAGTATTGTAACTATAGGGGTTAGCACAGGCTAGCGTATATCTTCTGTCTCTAAGTTGCCATAACTGTGAATTCAAAATTACATAAACCAATCATGGCCCAGCTCACCCCTATAAATAGGAACAAACTTGGACATTATGTATCTATCGGTGCATAGACCAGTGAAGGCTACAGCGAGCTGAGGCAACTTCTGAGGTAAAAGGCAGTATCTTACTTTATCTTGTGAACTTAATTGCGTGTGGTGACGGGAAGATACCGGCATGTAACGGTTTACCGTATTTTAATGTAACTTAATAAAATTACCAGTAAAGAAACCCCTACAATATTAAACTAAGAAACTATAATCCCTTTGAAATAGCTTGCGATAATTATTTACGTTTTTACCTAATTAACATGCAAAATTTACTTATTTACTGGTGGGAAATAACAACTTTCAAACATAAGAATTTTTGAAATGTATTTATCGATTGTGATCATTCTTCTTCGGGATAGGCACATCCATATGAACTAAAACTGTCATCACGACGTCTTCGATGACTTGGAGTCTTGGGTTCGTCTCTATGATGAAGACCTCCATGTTGCAGATTTTGACCAGGGGTTGGATGGTCTTGCAAACACCTGATGCACTACGACAAATGATAGGTAGACAGCTTGTAGACTCTTCCTTCAGGTTCAACGATCACCCGTTCACATATGCAATGAGGAAACAATGTGATTATATCTGCGTTAATTATGTGATACGTGCTACAATCGGATACGGTTAGAATTACTCGTGCACTTAAGTATGCCAACCTAGTAACGATAATGTTCTGCAGTTTCGTTACTCAGATCCTCTTATTTGCATATACAGTTATTAACACTCAAAATGTTATTGAAGTATCGCGTACACACTAGCACTGTAACTTGATGTTAAGGATCTGAATTTTGCCTAGTTTACAACACCTCTACGTGTAAGGCCAAGGTCTGTCTAGGGAGGCCAAGTCACGAATGCTTCTTATGGAGCCGCCATATTGGGTCTTTAAGCGAGCGTAACGAAAGGCAAGTGCATTCGAATTTAGAGGATTTCGGTGCCGTACATTGAAATAAAAAAATACCAACTATTGTTCATAAAGAATTTAATTGGTTATCTACTGTCATGTATATATAACTGTATAACACTTAAATGATATTAATACATTCACAGCTATTTGAATAGGAAGATAATTAACAGAGCCTGATTTTTTTTTTTTTTTTTTTTTGAGAAACAAGAATCAAGAGAAAAACTCATGCCCTACTCTTTTACTTCCTTACAACTTTGTCTTACTGTGTTTCTTATTAATATCATCTGTCAAATACGTAATCTTATTGACAGAAGCATAGAAATCTGTACGGTACCTGTGTCATATTATGATTATCGGTACATGAAATACTGAACTTGAAGTACTGTATTTAAAGTACTAAAAGGCAGTTGTAATAAATTACCTTCAGCGTTTTCTTTATTAAGAAAGTAATTACCGATACTGCGTTTCTAAAAGGTCACCCCAGTATGTTGACAAACACTGAATGCCTCTTGAGTTGAGTGTATTAAATTATGTATGGTAACTGTTGTTATCCATTCATGTGGTATTTCTTTGGGTTCGAAGGCAAAAATACTCTGCACATGTGCAACAAGAATGATGTTCTTAGCTACTCTTAACTAGTTTAGTGATAACCCATGCAGCTATATAGTACCAGCTGTTCGTGGTGATTATTGTTTTAAGAGGAAGTACAACTGGGCAACCATCCTCTATAAACACTAATCAGCAGAAAACAAATGGAAGGGGTCCAACACTTCGAAAAATGAAGGTATTGGCAAAAGAAAGATGAAGGCCACAAAGTGCGTGGAAATGAAAAACTTCCTGGGCCTCGAATGAGCTCGCGGCCGGAAAAGAACAAGTGTTGATCAGGGGAGGTCGGATGGGGGTAGAATAGGTGAGAGCCTGACACAAGTAAGTGAAAGCAATGTAAAGACTCAGCTAAGGGCCTCGTAGTCACAACCCAAATGGATTTCCCCCTGTGGGTGGGGGCAATAGAATAACACCCACGGTATCCCCTGCCTGTTATAAGAGGTGACTGAAAGGGGCGTCAGGAGCTCCTAACTAGGGAGTGTGGGTTGGCGACCACGGGGCTCTTAACTGAGTCCTAACATTTATGCATATAATAATAATAATAATAATAATAATAATAATAATAATAATAATAATAATAATAATAATAATAATAATAATGGTTAAGGAAAAAAGCCATTGGTAGACACGATTTCTTAAGAAATAGAAATTCAGACACTATTAAGTTGAGTTAACCTAGGTTAGGCTATTTTAGGGATTACATTAGGATATTATGTTAGGCTACGGTACGTTAAATTACAGTAGTTGGTTAGTGCGGGTGTTGCGATCTTTAAGTATTTGTCCAGCCATAAAATGTCTTCTATAGAGCATTTAAGATGAATGAAATATAGCTGTAAATAATAACTACAGTACCGTATAAGACTGCTATTAACAATTATTGGTGTAATGATGGCAAGATGGACACAAATTTTAGTTTGAAGAGATAGGCCAGCGAAATTAAGCAATTACGGTCAAAATTCCTGACCTTGCCGGGAATCGAACCCAGGACCCCTATGACCAGAGGCCAGCACGCTAACCATTTAGCCATGGAGACGGACATATGAAAAGAAAATTTCATAAACATCAATACTGCTATTACACATTTCCCGTTACTTGTCTTGCTTGTTTGGAAAGACAATTCCCTTTCTTTAGGAAGGTTTCCTATCACATGTCAAAGACTTGGGTGGATTACGGACGTTGAAAATTGTTGGGATGGAATTCCACTTGAGTAGTTTCTGTCCATCTGCCCTCTTTATTTCAAACTATCTGATGTACCCGTGCTTCGCCACGGAATTCTACATTGTATACAGAATTCTAGGTTAGGTAGTGTACACGTTGTGAGCCAGATTGTATTAAATTGCACAGCACTTAACGTTACCCTAGAAACGCGACGGGGAAGTCTTTTCTCATATGAAGACTGGGTTAGAGAATTTTCATTGTAATGGTAGACCCGCTTGCCTACCATCAGTCACAATCAGGTTGGGGAGTTTTCATTATAATGGCACACACTCACTCTCCACGTGCCTTTTTACACCCTCAGAAAGACCGTCTTAGTAGTTTTCCCAACTGAAATGAACATAGCTCATTACAATGACGTCAGGAGGAACATTGCGATTAAAAGGAATGCTTTCATATGAAATACTCATTCAAATGATAAACCACAAATTTTCTCACTTTCAACGAACCCTACGCTGCCGATCTAACAGTCCAAATTTCCAGAGCTGGAATGACCAAGCCGCAGACAGTCGTGATCTGTGAATACACTTCGTGTTGAATAGTGGAGACATCCAGGGCAAAAACTATATTCGTTTACTAATCTGTTTCCTAGGAGTACCCGATGAGTCGGAAAATCTCAGTTCACTACACAGGCGGCGGAAGATTCTATCTGACTTTACTGCTAATTTAGAAAAAAAATGAATGTAGAATTTAATAAAAGTGAAGAGGAAGAAGCTTTTCTTAAGAAACGGCTCTTTTCAGGGTTGAATTTTGAGTTATTTTGCGAATTGTGGTGCTATAATTTGGAATAGGCCTTTGTAATTATAGACCAGGTCATACTACTACTACTACTACTACTACTACTACTACTACTACTACTACTACTACTACTACTGATGCTACTACTACTACTACTACTACTACTACTACTACTACTACTACTACTACTACTACTACTAAGTGAGCCTCTGCCTTAAGTATGCACAATGCTCATTCAAAACAGCGCGTCAGAGTAGGGATCGAATAGCTGGAATACTATGATAAACCAGTCTGTTACGTACCAGCAGTACGGTATCAGAAAATGTATGAACCAGAAGAAAGGCATGCTAAAGAAGAAAGTTTTGCAACTCCCCAGCTATTTCCCACCAATATTCGGTCAGGCTGTTATACTCGGTACGCAGCAGTAATCCCATCTATCTGAGTTGAGCGGCAGCATAAGAGACAAAGAACATCACAACAAACAATGGTCAATGCAATTATTGATCAATGTTATGCGGTTTCGATATTGTAGGCCTCCACATTTAGTTTTCTTCCGACTCTGAAATACCACTTCCATGGTAGCCGATACGGTAAAACTGAAGAAATTGTCGGAAATTGTATTCTTTATAATTTTTATTATTTTAGGCGCCTTCCCCTAAACTACAATTTCATCCAGGGTGAATAAAATTGTTTATAACATAGACTGTAGTTTCTTATTCCCCGACTCTATATACCGACTTTCATTAAATTCTGTTAACCCATTTTCTCGTGGCTTAGCATGGATATGCACTTGGCAACAAAAATACAAATTCATGAATATCTGTGTTATCAAAGCCAATACGGTAACAATGTATGACATAAAGATCGGAAATTAAATTGTATATAACTTTCATTATGTAGTATTTATCGATAGGACCACTAATAATATAAATATTTGAGAATTAAATTTTAGGCCTTCCCTAAACTACCATTTCACTCAGCGTCAGTAAAATTATTTATAGCCTAGATTGTAGTGGCTCATCACCCAACTTCACACACCAATTTTAATTACATTCTCTTAAGCCGTTTTCTCGTGATGCGTGTACAGACAGGCAGACAGACAGACAGACAGACAGACATTACGGAAAAGTAAAAAATTGCATTTCCTTGTTACTATCGGCATGACTGATACAGAAATACCATTCTTTTCAAATTCTGAGCAATGTACAGACAAAACTCTTATTTTATGTATATAGATTGCGATTCGTCAAAATTATGCTAGAGGAAAGTACATAATAAGACCTATAAATATAAAACATCGTTCATATAAAGATATCATTATTCAGGAATAGTACGAGTGTATAACTTCACTAACCGCGCACAAGACGGAATTATCTGTAGATTGCCATTTGTCACGCCTACAGTTTTGTACCCACTCAGCCTCCCTTTGCTTATCGCTCGGGAAGCGAAACACTCTAATTTCCTCAGTTGTCTTACTTTGACAATTTGGTGCGGCACAGTATCCCATTTTCCTGCAAAATACAAGTAATAACTCACATCATTACATCGGGCACGCCCACATAACGATATTTGAGACCCAATATGGCCGCCACCGCAAAGGATTGTGGTAGCGTGACCAGACCTCCCTAGACAGACCTTGTGTAAGGCAAATCACTCATCGCGTTTATATATTCGGCAGACGTTGCCCGTCTATTATTATTATTATTATTATTATTATTATTATTATTATTATTATTATTATTATTATTATTATTATAGGTAAACCATCATTTTTCTTATTAAATTCTCCTTTCAACTCTCTCGTCGTAATGTTGACTACGTTTTTACGGCACTTCACTTTATGTGATCAATTGTACTTTAATTGCGTCATGCACACATTTATTTACACATACATAAATGTTGCCGAGATGCCACACGGCTCACTGTAGGTAGATTATACCTACTTCATTCACTTTGGTGATTACAACACAGTACGGAATATCGCAGTAGATAAACTATTCACAGTCTGTGGCATATGAGTGATTAATATATTCAAACCAACAATTTACACTGTATTTCACCACTCATATGGTACAAGCGTAGCACTGCACCACAAATGAATATGCTGCACACCTGCACTGACCGTACGAACAACTGCACGTCTGAATGGTCCGAGAACACTGTAGATAATGGATGGATAGTCCTCAGTTCAATTTCTTTTATGCTGAAGAGGGTTAGAATCGAGGGTGGGGGATAAACACGCCCACTTATCGAACATCGTTCCGCTAATAACCATTTCTCGAAATTGATTAGCATATCAAAAGATAGCTCTGACCTTCTATACCCCACTGATTGAATCTCATCCTTGTCGGATCATAGGTTTAATCATAATCATCAAAGCGTCACCTAGCACTTTTCTGGTAGTTAACACTACGCCTTGGAAAAATCCAGCTTATGCTCGCCTGGCCAGACTCATGACGTCTTTTCGTAATTCGCCGCACCCATACACATCGCGTAATTGATGATATGTTAAGTAAGTGGAATATGTTTTGCTGTCATAATTAACTAGAAAATTCTCTGATTATGACGAGCTCTTACTTGTAAATATTCGTTGTGTATGTCAGGATCCACGTCATTAATATTATTATTCACATCGTTGTGATTTTCTAAAGAAGTGAAGGTTTTTGGCTGGCATCACTGAATACACTAACAAATACTTAGGGAATTATGTTTCCCTAGGTTAATCCGACTTAATTAAGTACAGCCCACTGGCTGTCATGTCGTATTTGCCTCTTCTTACTCACTCCCACAAGAGAGAGAGAGAAATTTTCTAATTGCTGGCTAGTGCATGACTTACTTTGTTCATTACGTGCAATGAGGCTTTCGTCCCTTGAAACAGCGGCGAGTCGTTTGTGCCCCGTATAGTGCTAAAATATACTAGTTATGCGACTAATCATCATATAATGACGCGGAAAACGGAATATTATTGCACAGGGTTTCCCGATATGCTATTTACAGTATCGTGAACGATCACAGTATGTTGAAAAGTTTTTTAACGAGGTCACCTTACTCGTGCTTCCTTATATTTTACATCACAGCAGGGAAAATTCGAAGTCCTAAGACGGAGAACGGATGCTTATATGATTTTAAAATTTACCATAAAAACTCTACATTAAAAATTAAAAAGTGAACTGAAACAGAAAATTACGTTCTAAAAGGGGTCGCAGAAATCTTCCCTAAGTACACACACAGATCAGCAGATGTAATTTTCTTTTCGCGTCTTAGTCATAAACATTGCATGACTTATTCTCTATGTCGCTGTTGTCGGGCCTTCTTCCCCATTAGGTTTTATTGTAAGTCATGTCACGGTATTGCTCGAGTGGGTTCAGCATGTTTTCGGCCTTTTCTATGAAAATTGAATTGATTCTTCGTCGTGTAGTATGAGCTACTGTTCCTGTTTTTTTTCTGGATCCTTCTCGCCCAAATGTGTATTGTTGCTTCCCTGGTGAATAAGGACATCGAGTGTCAAATAGCACATCAGTCTTTTCAGTGTACTAAGAAGGTAACTTGAGGTAGATTTCCTTTGATGTTTAACAATTATTCTTGGAAGCTCTCGCTTCTTACCAAAGATCGTAAAGGCTCATAAGTCTTGCGAAATGGAAGCTCTTTCTCCCCTGTTAATTATGAAGCTCTAAGGCTGATATTGTCAATATTGTTGTTACATACACTTCTAAACTTTTATTACTGGTATTAATTGTTATTTTTGTTGTTGCTTTTGAGAAAAGAAACGAAAAGCAAAAAACAAAAAATAGGTTTAGGAAACACATTCAAAATTTTGTGTGGTCAATGTTTAGATACCTATGCCATCCCATTCTTACCCTCTACTGCCCTTGTGACTGCAATAATAATTATAATAGTACTAACATTATGCGGCCTCAGCTATCAAATTGCATATAACCTGGAACTGAATTTCGATGTTTCAGTGCTCTTTCACCTTCCAGTCAGTCTGAACTCATTGAATGGTCCCTGAGACTGAGTCAGTTTTGTCACGTTGACTCATAAGTTGCCACGAGAAATTCTCAACAAGCCTGACTTTTAAAAATCAACTTCCTCTACCGGGATCGAACCCGTGAATACTGCATTAAGAATCAGACAGCCTAGCTTTGGTTCACAGTGGCAGCTATGAATTTAAGTGCAGTCCTTACACAGAACGGGGCAATGGCACAAGGCAGGACACAAAAGTAGACAGCGAAAAACCAGGTCAAGTTGAATTTGGTTGCGACGTGATTCCATAGAGTGAAATCCTTAGGAATCCTAAATGTATATAACTTTTGAAGGGTAAGTGGTAGGAAAAACCTGCATGAAACATTGGGTTATTGCGTACTAGCAGGTGCCCGCGGCTTCGTCCGCATTTATGAATTCAACCGTTAGATGTTTTAAATCAATTTAAAACATTATATTTATTAACACACACAGCTTTTACATAAATCCCATTATTTTATTTTAACGATATTGTTATTTTGCAATGCTTAAGATACCGCGTTTGTGGATGGTACAAATAATATTAAAACAACATTATATACCGTATTATACACTGACTGACAGAGCAAATGCAACACCAAGAAGGAGTGGTTCGAAAGGGATGAAAGTTGGGGAAAAAACAGAGACGGCACGAACGAATAATTGATGTTTATTTCAAACCGATATGTAGGTTACACAATGCGCACGGCATCGACTCAGTAGGATGTAGGACCACCGCGAGCGGCGATGCACGCAGAAACACGTCGAGGTACAGAGTCAATAAGAGTGCGGATGGTGTCCTGAGGGATGGTTCTCCATTCTCTGTCAACCATTTGCCACAGTTGGTCGTCCGTACGAGGCTGGGGCAGAGTTTGCAAACGGCGTCCAATGAGATCCCACACGTGTTCGATTGGTGAGAGATCCGGAGAGTACGCTGGCCACGGAAGCATCTGTACACCTCGTAGAGCCTGTTGGGAGATGCGAGCAGTATGTGGGCGTGCATTATCCTGCTGAAACAGAGCATTGGGCAGCCCCTGAAGGTACGGGAGTGCCACCGGCCTCAGCACATGCTGCACGTAGCGGTGGGCATTTAACGTGCTTTGAATACGCACTAGAGGTGACATGGAATCATATGCAATAGCGCCCCAAACCATGATGCCGCGTTGTCTAGCGGTAGGGCGCTCCACAGTTACTGCCGGATTTGACCTTTCTCCACGCCGACGCCACACTCGTCTGCGGTGACTATCACTGACAGAACAGAAGCGTGACTCATCAGAGAACACGACGTTTCGCCATTCCCTCATCCAAGTCGCTCTAGCCCGGCACCATGCCAGGCGTGCACGTCTATGCTGTGGAGTCAATGGTAGTCTTCTGAGCGGACGCCGGGAGTGCAGGCCTCCTTCAACCAATCGACAGGAAATTGTTCTTTTCGATATTGGAACAGCCAGGGTGTCTTGCACATGCTGAAGAATGGCGGTTGACGTGGCGTGCGGGGCTGCCACCGCTTGGCGGCGGATGCGCCGATCCTCGCGTGCTGACGTCACTCGGGCTGCGCCTGGACCCCTCGCAAGTGCCACATGTCCCTGCGCCAACCATCTTCGCCACAGGCGCTGCACCGTGGACACATCCCTATGGGTATCGGCTGCGATTTGACGAAGCGACCAACCTGCCCTTCTCAGCCCGATCACCATACCCCTCGTAAAGTCGTCTGTCTGCTGGAAATGCCTCCGTTGACGGCGGCCTGGCATTCTTAGCTATACACGTGTCCTGTGGCACACGACAACACGTTCTACAATGACTGTCGGCTGAGAAATCACGGTACGAAGTGGGCCATTCGCCAACGCCGTGTCCCATTTATCGTTCGCTACGTGCGCAGCACAGCGGCGCATTTCACATGATGAGCATACCTCAGTGACGTCAGTCTACCCTGCAATTGGCATAAAGTTCTGACCACTCCTTCTTGGTGTTGCATTTGCTCTGTCAGTCAGTGTATAAACAAAACTAATATTTCATTATAACGCTTCGGAATACATTTATATTAAGTGTCTTTCTATTTGAAGCTAAGATATATCGAGTGTTTGCTTTTTCAACTCTTGAACAACCCACGTACAGTTGACCATAGGAGAGGCGCGGTTTCCGAAGATTGAGTTCCACAACTTTAAACGATTTTCCGTGTGCCTTGTTGATGAACGTAGCGAAACTCAAACGAACGGGGAACTGCAGACGACTAAATTGAAACGGTATTTCCGAAGGGATGATTTGAATCCAAGGAATTAATACTACTTCACCTGCTGCATGATCAGTCATGATGGTGGCGTCAGTTCCTTGGCTGATAGTCGAGTTCCATCGTAGAGGGAAGGAATATTCATATTCCTGAGAAGGATAATAGGTGCCACAATCATTTGACCCAAGATGTTCGAGGGCACTGCAGGGACTCCAAGTTGTTCGAAAGCTCTATCGTGCAATTGACAACCTCATCTTTATTGCCAGCCGTGTTAATAGACGTTTAAAATTTGTAGAACACCGGATAATTCTTGTAAAAATTGCTTGTGGATGACGCTGATAGCTTCATTTCTTGGAGCAAGAATTACTTTTGACATGGGTATGTGTGATCGGAGAAATGTTGTGCCCACGTATGTTAAAATTTCAGATCTCTGCATGCCATAGGGTTGGCTGGGCATCGCACACATACATACAGGCATACATTTCCGGATATCACTGAACATATCTTCTCGTACCGGGGACCAAAAATGGCTTCCATTGTCATGGACTTAAAATGACACCTTGACTGACAAATGTGTTACTATTCCTTGTTTATCATTATCTATGTACCATGTATATTTCCTCTAAATAAAATATAAGATTGAGTTAGTTCAAAGAAAATACGGTTCACGTTTCATTGCTGGTATAACGAAATCCTCGTATTCCCTAAAATTATAAGAGAATGAAATGAATATTGGGTACATATGAAATAATTAAAACGATTACAGCTAATATAAATATTTAATGAAAGATGGTCTTTATCTATATAAAGAATCATTTAAGTCCAAGCAAAAATGTCAGATCTCTGCGTGCCGTAGATTTAGCTGGGCATCGCGTACAAGCACACAAACACGGACTTGAATATGACTCCGCTGTTGGGGACCGAAAATGGCTTCCTATCGCCATGGACTTAAAATGGTTCCTTGATTTGTATTACCTATCTTATGTACATGCCTAGTGACAGTGCTTCAATACTTTTCATACTGATGACACACGTTTCTCACCATTTTTCCGTTTATAACACCCCAGCGAACGCAAAGTGAAAAATCCATCTTTGAGGTGCATTTGAACCCCTGTTCCATTCACTTACGTTAAAAATTTCAGATCTCTGTGTGCCGTAGATTTGGCTGAGTATCGCACATACATTCGCCCACAGACAAACCCTTCCTTTTATAATTATTGTTATTGATAGTGCGAATGTAAGCACTTTCTCCTCTTACGTAAGCGTGGACGCGAGCTAGTCTGGGGAAGGGGCTGACTCAATTTAAGTGAGTCGAAGATTGTAGTCTCCAAAGTGATGATCTTGGGTTATTTTAGTTTCGCTTCATAAGCGAAACACTTTGTGGCTTGAAACTTGTTATCGCTAGCAGCTTGCAGGTTCTGCTGCTGTTTATGATGTTTATTCGCGCTCTTCCCTTACGTGGAGAAGGAATTGTGTGCCACGTGTTCAAGTTATTTGTTTGAAAATTCGATCTATTAAATACACATTCTCTGTGAAATGATGAATTCCAAAAGATAATTTGTATTATTAATTGTCATTATATTTTATTATTCTGTAAACTGTCCATTTTCAACACCACAGATACAGTATAGAAATATTAGAAGACTGCAAATGTTCAGTCTCAATCGCTTGAGACAAATAATAGGAGTACGCCAGGTTTTTAATATATGCGTTCCTGCTTGGTCCTGTATATAACATCTTGGGTTCGGTATTAAATCACATTTATTAAATTAATCCATATTAGCCCATTGTTCTTATTTTGGAACGTAAATGTTCCTCTCCTAAGTATTACTCAATTAGTCTTCCCCGTGGACTATTTCACTACTAGAGTGTTACATTTCTTATTTTGGAACATCGATGATACTCTGTTCAATATTATTCAATTTTCTTCCCCGTGGACTCTTCATTATTAGCACCTTACGTTTCTTATTTAGAACATTAATATTACTCTACTCAATATTACTCAGATTGCTTCTCCGTGGAATATTTAATTTATAGTTTATACCCACGAAATCTCAAAAGTACGAAATTTTATACAATATATTATCCTTTTTGACAATATTGTTCTCGAGATGTTACATACAGTAAATGCATGTATGTTGAAGGTCTCAATATTATTTATTTACAGTTCAGAATATAAATATGGAAGTTCCAGTGGAAAAGATATAGGCCCATGTAGGTATAACGCATTTCATTGACCTTTAAAATATATATAAAGCTTAGCTTTTCCGTTAAAAATGAATCGGTTTTTCTAATACTTTCGTCTACGTATGCAACGTAGCCTTAACGTTCGGACATTTCACTTCACAGCTCAAAAACTTCTTTACAATTAACTATCAATATGTTATTGTTAAAAGGAACACCTTTCAAAATAAATACACTACGATAGACATGCATCCGAATGCATATTCAGAGCAAAACCATTTAAAATTAAACTTTTTCCTAATAAAATATAACAAAGACATTGGATTAAAATTTCAAGCAGAAATATCTTGGACATGTATGGATTAAAGTAACACGTATAAAATTAAAATCTCGACATCTCACCGAGCATCTGAAGAAAGGGATAATTTTACGTCACACATAAATACTTCTACATTGTAGACTGTTGTATCTTTTAGCATTCAGTCTGAAAACCCCCGTTAATAAACTAAGCATCTCCTCAATCTTCTATTTGTATCCAGTTTTCTGCCCTCTTTAATTACACACTTTTTACCATTAAATAATTAAAAATCGAGTCCAAACATCGTCCCCTATTCCTCTCTATACTTCTTTACATCATTATTCTGGAGGACATAAATATTGGTCACTTTAGTGTAGTTGAAAGGACATTCAGTAAGTCAATGCTACTGAATACAGTTAGTGAATAAATTAAGCTACACTAGGTTGATGGAAAAACAAAATAATCTTACTCACTCCTTTAGTATTGAATTAGTGGAAATTGTATACACTGTTTCGGATATGTTAGGTTCCGGGTTTCAGTCCTGATAAGGATTACGTTTAGAGCAATCTCATCGCAAATTATTATTATTATTATTATTATTATTATTATTATTATTATTATTATTATTATTATTATTATTATTATTATTATTATTCCAGAAGCAGTTTCAAGTTAATGAGCATCAGCCCATACGTTAAGGAATTATTAAATTACGTTATTATATATTGTTCATTCATTAAATTCCGTGAACTTTCATAGTTATCTTTTGTTAGCGATAAATTTGGAAGGGAATATTTGCATGAACTAAAACGTTGTTGAAATATGATAAATGATAAGTGAGACTATGAATGCAGCTGACATGATTCACTGAACACTCTTGGAAAATGCGGTGAAAGTTTCCCAGTTTATCTTCACATATATAAAAGTGTGATCATCTGACTAGGATATGTCGAAGTACCACCCCGAGTTCTAGAAATAATGGCTGAAAACACTTTAAATATTTGTACCCTACCCGGAAAGGTACACGAAGAAACAAAACCCGAATCCATGGCTATAATGCAATAGACTTTACTTAAACACGGTTTCAATAACTTTCATCACTTGGAATCTTAACAAAAATTTCATATCGTATAAATATTTGCAGGTATATTAACATATCATTCACGAGTTATTAGACAGATGTATGTTACACATTACGAAACATATGTTTTAATCTTTAAACGGAGAAACAATTCGAAGAGTTAAAGAATGAAACTACTTGTAATGCACTTCGTACGGCAGTACATCATTATGCTTAAAGTGCGATGGAAAATAACTTTCACTTCAGACTACCAACCACATAAAAGCTTGCTGTAAGCAAGGACAAAAATATCTGGGATGAAATCTATAAAGCATGAAGGATTGAACCACGACAAAATTAAACGACAACATACATATAAACGATTTCATTCGCGAACACATTTCGGAGCTTCTCATAGAGCCTTGTTAGTTCAAATGTAACTCAGGAACTGAAGGAGCTCAATATACAAAGGCAAGAACGAGCGAGAGACTTGCATTAAGGATACTAATACATGGAACTAACGCGGGAACACATACAAGTGTTACACTCGGATTCGGTTGAAATTTGGTAGGAATATTCATGGGAGGCAGTAGAATGCTAAGGTGAAAACTACATGTGCCCAGCGCAAGTTTAAATTCCAAAATTGAACAAATAAATAGTCTTAAAATTTGAAGTGCCGCGGAAGTATCGGGGTGTGGCGGAGAGGTAGGGAGGAGCGAAGCAGCGGACGTGAAGCAACCAGGCTGTGTCGAGCTGCGCCAGCAGCCAGGCAGCGTATAGTTAGCGCGTTCTCCTTAACTTCCCGATCAGATGTGCAAAACGTAAATATTAAAACAACACATGAGACAAGTATACAAAGGACGATGTTTGAACAACGATGCCAATAAGGTTTGAAAAACTCACGCCCGAGTTCTTGTTACTCGTTGTAATTTTTCAAACCTTATTGGCATCGTTGTTCAAACATCGTCCTTTGTACACTTGTTTCATGTGCTGTTTTCATATTTACGTTTTGCACATCTGATCGGGAAATTAAGGGGAACGCGCTAACTGTGCCGTGCCTGGCTGCTGGCGCAGCTCGACACAGCCCGGTTGGTTCACGTCCGCTGCTTCGCTCCTCTCTACCTCTCCGCCACACCCCGATAATCCCACGGCACTGCTAATTCTACGACTATTTATTTGTTCAATTTTGGCGTTTAAACTTGCGCTGGGCACGTGCAGTTTTCACATTAGCAATCTACTGCCCCCATGAATATTCCTACTAAATTTCAACCGAATCCGAGTGTAACACATGTATGTGTTCCCTCGTAAGTGTGAAACGATCTGTACAAAAGTATAAAAATGAAAATATACACGAATTAATGAGGCACTTCTTGGCATCCTATGAACATAAAAATTATTCATGAGGTATATTTTGGGCTTATGCCGTGTAATTGTAAGCACACTCTACGCGTTTCGAAAGGAACCTTGCCTTTCTTCATCAGGAGACAACAGAAAAATGAAACGACGTATTAAAGGAGAAAGCAACAAGGAACTTGAGATGGTGCCCTAAGATGTAAAAGGGACGCCATTTGAGCTTCATGCTAGAGATAACGAATGGCAACAGCAAAGCATTACTCTCTAATGGTTATGATAATAGGTAGCCATGATTCACTGAGGTTGTAACCTGTATCGCAGTTGAAATTATCTGGGTGTTTTCGTGAAAGTCTAAATGATAACATAAAAATTGTTACCAGAGAAGTTGATGACCTCAGGTTCACTATAAAAATCGAAAATTCCCAGGATTACCCGAGGGGGACACGCTGGATGAAGGTTTCAAAACTCGAGCTCAGCATAAGAATGAAAGTGTAAGCATTTCTTCACCCAGACGTATATATTTTTCCAAAGCGATGACCTATAGTTTTAATGGGATTAAGTTACCTGGAAGTCCAAATTAAATTTTAATATCAAACCTCGAAATATAGTTTAGGACATTTTTTTCGAAATATTAAGGATACTAATAAATGGAAGTGGACGTGAAACGATCTATACAAAAGTATAAACATGAAAATAAACATGAATTAATATGGAAAATCTAGGCATCCTACAAACATAAAAAGTTGTACCCAAGGTTTCCTATAAAAATCGAAAATTCCCAACCTTACCCAAGCTCGGTGAGGGTTAAAAATTGGGACACATCATAAAAACACAAAGGTAAGGATAGTTTATCCAGCCAGATATATTTTTACAAAACGACGACCTCCAGTTTTCATGTGCTTAAAAATTTCTGAAAGTCAAAATTAAGTTTTAACATCAAACCAGAGGTTGTTCTTGTGCTGGACCCCAAATGAGAAACTCTACAGCCTTGCCCCCTTGGGGAATTTTGGGAATTTTCGACTTCTCTGGGGAACCTAAGTACGCCTGTTTCTCTGATACCAAGCTTAAAGCATTTAGGATATCTGGAAATGACCCATAATTCATCTCTATTTTTATTTTTAAACCTTTATATGTAGATCACTTCACATCGAGTTCTATTTAGTGGTAACCTTAATATCTAGAAACTTTCCTTCAACATTTTCTGGGGGTTTCAAGTTAAAACTTTATTTTGACTTTAAGGAAACTCTTAACCCCAGGTAAAATATTCCGGAGATAAAATAGTCCCCATTCGGATCTCCGAGTAGGGAATACATAGGAGGGGGCAATCATCACGAAGATGGACTCTGACTTTCTGCGAGTCAGAGCGTGGAATGTTAGAAGTTTGAATCGTTGTGGTAGGTTAGAGAATCTGAAAAGAGAAATGGATAGACTAATGTTAGATGTAGGTGGTATAAATGAAGCTCGTTGGCAGGAAGAGCAGGATGTTTTGTCAGACGACTACAGAATTATCAACACAAAATCAAACAGGGGAAATGCAGGAGTTAGTTAAATAATGAATAAGAAAATAGGACAGCGGGTAAGCTACTACAAACAGCATACTGAAAGGATTTTTGTTGTCAAAGTAGACACCGAACCAATGCCCATCACAATAGTGCAGTTCTATATGACTACTAGTTCAGTATATGATGAAGAAATCGAAAGAATATACGAAGAGAAAGATGATTCATCCAGTATGTAAAAGGTGACGAGAATCTAATTGTGCTGGGAGACTGGAATGCAGAGGTACGGGCAAGGAAGAGAATCCGGATTGGGACAAAGGAATGAAACAGGAAGTTGGATTGTTGAATTCTGTACAGATCATAATTTAGTCCTTGCTAATCCTTGGTTCAAACGCCAGAAACGACGACTGTTTACGTGGAAGAGACCTGGAACACTGGAAGGTAACAGATAGACTTCATTATGATTAGGCAGAGTGTTGGATTGCAAGACTTTCCCAGGAGCAGACGTGGACTCTTACCACAACTTGAGACGTAAAGCCAATAACATTATTATTATTTATTACCACAAGTTGTTGGTCATGAAATGCTATCTGAAGTTGAAGAAATTTAAGAAAGGAAGGAATGCAAGGAGATTGGATCCAGGCAAGTTGAAAGAAAACATTGTGAGGTATTGTTTCAAGGAACATGTTGCATAACGACTAAATGAAAAGTCGTAAGGAAACACAATAGAGAAAGAATCGAGAGGCGTGAAGAATGAGGTCTCTAGGGCTGCTGAAGAAATGTTAGGAAGAAAGGAAAGACCAACCAAGAATCAGTGGATAACTCAGAATACACTATACCTGATTGATGAACGGCGAAAGTACAAGAATGCAAAACATGAAGAGGACAGAGAAAAATACAGTGGATTAAAGAATGAAGTGGACAGGAAGTGCAGGACAGCTAAGTAAAAATGTCTGAAGGAGGAGTGCAAGGATATTGGCGGTTGTATGGTACTAAGAAAGGTAGATGCTGCATACAGGAAAATCAAGGAAACCTTTGGAGAAAGGAAAACTAGGTGTGTGAATATTAAGAGCTCAGATGGAAAACTTCTTCCATGGAAATAAGACAAGGCAGAAAGTTGGCAGGAACATATCCAACAGTTGTATCAAGGTAAAGACGTAGATGATATGGGTCTGGAACAAGAAGAGGCTGTTGATGCTGATGAAATGGGAGACACAATTTTGAGGTCAGAATTTGACAGACTTTTGAGAGACCTAAACTGGAACAAGACACCCAAAATTGATGACATTCCCTCTGAATTACTGACTGCCTTAGGAGAAACCAGCATGGTGAGGTTATTACAATTAGTTTGTAAGATGTATGATCCAGGGGAAGTGCCATCCTATTTTCTGCAGAATGTTGGTACACATATACACAAGAAAGCCGGTGCTGACAAATGTGAAATCTACCGCAGCATTATTTTAGTATCTCAGGCCTGCAAGATTTTTACACGCATTATTTACAGAAGAATGGAAATACAAGTAGAAACTGAGTTGGGAGAATATCAATTTGGCTTCAGAACAAATGTAGGAACACGTGAAGCAATCCTGAATTCACGCTTGATCTTAAAAGATCGAATCAAGAAGTACAAACCCACATACATGACGTTCGTAGATTAACAAACGCATTTGATAATGTTGATTGGACCAAGCTATTTGAGATTCTGAAGGTGATATGGAACAAATACCGAGAATGAAGAATTATCTACGATACGAATAAAAATATGTCTGCCCTGATAAGAATTGAGGGCTTTGGAAAAAGAAGCAGCAATCCAGAAAGGAGGGAGGAAATGTTGCAGTTTGCCACCCCACCTCCTTTTCAATGTTTATATACAACAGGCAATAAAGGAAATCAAAAAGATATCTGGGAAGGGAATCACAATCCAAGGAGAGGAAATTAAAAACTTGAGGTTCGCTGATGATATTGTTTTATCTGAAACTGTAAAAGATCTGCAGAAATTGCTGAATGGTATGGACAGTCTTGGGTAAGGATTACAAGATGAAAATAAATAATTCCAAAAGAAAACTAATGGAGTGCGGTCGAACGAAGTCAGGTGATGCAGGAAATATTAGATTAGGAAATGAAGTCCTAAAGGAAGTAGTTGAATATTGTTACTTGGGTAGTAAAATAACTAACGATGGTTGAAGTAAGGAGGACATAAAATGCCGACTAGCGCAAAGGAACGAATTTATTAAGAAAAGAATTTTGCTCCCTTCGAACATTGATATAGGAATTAGAAAGATGATTTTGAGGAATTTCATCTGGAGCGTGGCATTGTATGGAAGTGTATCATGGACTAACTCAGAAAGAAAGAGAATAGAAGCTTATGAAATGAGGCAGTGAGTGAGAGAGTAGGCCATGCCAAAATTTTGTCAAAATTGAGTTATTGGTACCCTTGTGTAGGGCTTACATTCATCTTTCACTGTGCAAAATATCAAAGACTTCCGCAGGCTCCTTCCTTTCTTCCTTAAAGAATATATTTTCTGTGAATTACTCATCTCACGTTTATGCCGCAAGAGAGAGTGAGCTATGCCAAGCAGCTAGAAGCATTCAATATGTGCGCTGTCTGTCGGCTATGCGAGCTGGCCAATCGCTGCGCTTATTCTCAAACACGTGTTAGTTGTGTACAAAATGGCGGACGGTGAAGGTGAAGTAATAGTGAGTAGCTGTGAAAAACCAGTTAGAAATGATAAGTGGAAAAGGAAAAGGGCTAAAGTGTGTAGAAACACAGAGTACATTAGTGATTAAACGAAAAAAGTTGTTCCTGCAAAGCAGCAAGGTGCTGGATAAGAATCTGCTGTAGTGTGCGATCTGTGGCAGCTAATGTTATGTGTTTAGTCCTCAGCCCGAAAGCTGGTTGGATCCTCAACAGCTCCGCCATCAGCTGTCATAGATGGCCTAGGCATCACTGAAGAGGCGTACTAGGGAAATGAGGAGTGAGGTAGTTTCCCGTTGCTTTCAGCTTGTGTAAATACCATGAACTTACAAAACCTGAAAAAGATGACATATTCTATGCCTTCTATAAAACAGATGATTATAATGCATAAAATGCGTTCTTATTTGGACTGATAAGTCAGCAAGAATGTAGTGGAATTTACCTAAAGAGGAGAATTAACGATCATTTAAGTAGAATGCACGTATCTTTCACATATTCTGTGAAAAAATCCCGTGGTCATCTAGTTAGGGTATGCAGAAAGGCATTTTGCGATGTGTTCGGAATATCCAGGAGATATTTTTCTACAGCCAGAGGTGATAGAAAACCTAATGTGCCAGAAGGAGGCGAATCTGAACGCGAAGAATCATCATGTAACAGCTCGATAGTATCACCTCATATGGATCTCAGAAGTAAGCACGTTAATTACAAGCATAAGTTAAGCGATGAAGATGAGAAATCAGTAATGGACCATATTAAAAAATTTCCCTTGTATGTAAGTCACTATTGCAGAAAGAAGATTAAAAAAAAAATTCATTTATGAAATCAGTTGCAGAGATGTATAGGCTCTACAAAGAAGAAAGAGATGATGCTGGCATGAAGTGTGTGTTAGCTGTGGCACATACAGGACTATATTTAATACGAAATTTAACATCGGATTCAAAATGCTCCACACAGATAGGCTACATGCAAAGTGAGTGAGGAATGGCATTCTAAAGAAGAAGATATCATACTTCTAGAAATACGGCTACATCAAGTACGGGCAACTGCAGCATACAATCTTCTCTCTGCATTTTGATCTGAAAGCCTTGAAGGAAACTGTTACTACTGCTTGACAACGTATGATCTTCAGAAAGCTTTACCAACCCCAAATATACCAGCAGGAGTGGTATTTTATCTAAGGCAACTCTGGGTGTACAATTTCGGTGTTCATATATACAACCAGAAAATTGCCTTCATATGTGTGCGGCCCGAAAATGTTGCTTCGCGAGGTGCTTCAGAGATTGCATCGTGTCTATTGAAAGTGTTAAGTATACCTGAAAATACTTTGGGAAAGCGGAGGTTAAGATTCTTTTCTGACTCATATCCTGCACAGAACAAAAATAACATCCTATTTATTATGCTCTTGTGATGACAGGAAAGTTTGACTGCATAGAACATTACTATCTTGTTCCTGGACACACCTTTTTGCCTTCAGACCGTGATTTCGGTGTCATCGAAGAGATGATAAAGAAAACGGAAAACGGACTATGTATTCACACCAGAAGATTGGTTTCGTCTCAAGGAACGTTCAAGAGTGAAGAATCTTTTTCATGCGATAGAAATGAAAAGTGAAGACTTCAAAATCTTCCACAGTGCCACATCGTGCTTCGTTAGAAACAGGCGTTAAAATGCCCCTCTGGAAGATTTCCATTCTCAGGACTGACTGTAATAAACCCGGTATATTACAGTACAAAACCAGCTATTCTGAACTTTGTCCGTGGGAGTAAGTGCAAGTACTATATACAATATCTGGGAGGCCTCACAGAAAAAAAAAAAAAAAAAGACGGGCACCACTGGAAGCACTGAACAGAATATTAATTCCTTCAGAACTGGAAAGTCTATATCCTGTAGGAAGAAGAATTAATAAAGCTAAATACAAGGACTTGATGTTTCTTTTGCCGTACATACCGCAGAATCACCATGCTATATACCATGCACTCCAACCGGATGACTCGAGCACAGCTGAGGATGTCGAGGAAGACCCGGGTATGTGAAGGTACTGAAATATTTTGTTTACTCTGGAATTAGTTCAATTTTTTAATTAACTGAAGTTCCAAATGTTGTTGTGTGAGTCATCAGTCCATAGACTGGTTTGATGCAACTCTCCATGCCACCCTATCCTGAGCTAACCTTTTCATTTCTACGTAACTATTGTATCCTACATCTGCTCTAATCTGCTTGTCATATTCATACCTTGGTCTATCCCTACCGTTCTTACCACCTACACTTCCTTCAAAAACAAACTGAACAAGTCCTGGGTGTCTTAAGATGTGTCCTATCATTCTATCTCTTCTTCTCGTCAAATTTAGCCAAATCGATCTCCTCTCACCAATTCGATTCAGTATCTCTTCATTCGTGATTCGATCTATCCATCTCACCTTCAGCATTCTTCTGTAACACCACATTTCAAAAGCTTCTATTCTCTTTCTTTCTGAGCTAGTTATCGTCCATGTTTCACTTCCATACAATGCCACGCTCCACACGAAAGTCTTCAAAAACATCTTTCTAATTCCGATATCAATGTTTGAAGTGAGCAAATTTCTTTTCTTAAGAAAGCTCTTCCTTGCTTGTGCTAATCTGCATTTTATGTCCTCCTTACTTCTGCCATCGTTAGTTATTTTACTACCTAAGTAACAATATTCATCTACTTCCTTTAAGACTTCATTTCCTAATCTAATATTTCCTGCATCACCTGCCTTCGTTCGACTGCACTCCATTACTTTTGTTTTGGACTTATTTATTTTCATCTTGTACTCCTTACCCAAGACTTCATCCATACCATTCAGCAACTTCTCGAGATCTTCTGCAGTCTCAGATAAAATAACAATATCATCGGCAAATCTCAAGGTTTTGATTTCCTCTCCTTGGACTGTGATTCCCTTTCCAAATTTCTCTTTGATTTCCTTTACTGCCTGTTCTATGTAAACGTTGAAAAGGAGGGGGGACAAACTGCAGCTTTGCCTCACTCCTTTCTGGATTGCTGCTTCTTTTTCAAAGCCGTCGATTCTTATCACTGCAGACTGATTTTTATACAGATTGTGGATAATTCTTCGTTCTCGGTATCTGATCCCTATCATCTTCAGAATCATAAATAGCTTGGTCCAATCAACATTATCGAATGCCTTTTCTAGATCTACGAATGCCATGTACGTGGGCTTGTCCTTCTTGATTCGGTCCTCTAACATCAAACTTCAAATATTTGTTATAAAAACTAAAAGTTTTATAGTAACCGGGTAATGAAGGCAATTCTTGGGTAGGTATTGTTAGTGAACCTATAGGTAGTAAAGCAAGGTTATTTTGTTTGGTTTTTTGCAGGTGGAAAGGGCCTAAGAAGCCGATTGAATTACACCCTGTAAATAATTGTTTCTAAAGGGTTTGAAATGTATGCTTTGAAATGGTAAACAATAAGTGATATGTCCATAAGAATGTTTTTCTCATTATTAAAGCAAACACAAAACTCTGAATATCTCAGTTCCATCCAACTCTGGCATAGCCCACTCTCTCAATCACTGCCTCAAATGTGCTGTTACAGAAGAAAGCTGAAGGTGAGATGGATATATCGTATCACGAATGAAGCGATACTGAATCGAATTGGTGAGGGAAGATCACTTTGGCTAAATTTGACGAGAAGAAGAAATAGAATGATACGACACATCTTAGGACACTCAGGATTTGTGCAGTTGGGTTTTGAGAGAAGTGTAGGCGGTAAAAACTCTAGCGATAGACCAAGGTATGAATATGACAAGTAGTGTAGAGAAGATGGAGGATGCAGAAGTTACATAGAAATTAGAAGGTTAGCATAGGATACGGTGTCATGGAGAGCTGCATCAAACCGGTCTATTGACTGATGACTCAAACAACAACATCCGACTGGGTGAAACAAATGCGTACCCCTGCGTTATGTTGAGCCCCAATTTTAAAACCCGATCCAACCTGCCCCCAACCCCCTCGGGGAATTCTGGCAATTTCCGATTTTTCTATGGATCCTGAGGTTATCAACTTCTCTGATACCAAGTTTTATGTGTGTACGATTCTTGGAAGTTCCACATTAAATTCATGTCTTTTTGCATTTTTTACTTTTCTCTTTAAAGTTCGCTTCATAGGAAGCTCCAATTATTAGTGTCCTTAAACTGTGACCGGCAGTAGGAAAAGGGTAGTGCAATTATAATGAAAGCACCCCAATTCGATTGTGACTGACAGCAGGCTAGGGGGCCTGCCATTATAATGGAAACTTCCCAACTGCATTGTGACTTCCAGTAGGAAAGGTGGCCTGCCATTATGATGAAAACTTCCCAAATCGAGTGTCACTGGCAGTACGCTAGTGGACCTGCCGTTATTATTAAAATTACCCTACGTGATTGTGATTTTCAGTAGGCTAGGGGCCCTGCCATTATAATCGAAACTCTCCAACTAGGTTGTGACTTGCAGCAGACCAAGGGGCATGCTATTATAATCAAAACTCGCCGATTCGACTGTTATTGGCAGTAGGAAAGGGGCCTGCCATTATATTACAAATTGCCGATCCGCACTTCACATGAGAAACAATGTACAAATATGGGGACCTTCGCGTGGTGTCTCATCCAGTTTAATAAAATTGTACTCACTCCGGGTACAGTAATTTATATAGACATATGTATACAATGTAGAATGCCGTAGCGAAGCACAGGTAGATTTAATAGTCCGTTAAAATGAGTGAGCGGCCGCGTGGTTTGGGTCACGGTGCTGTCAGCTTGCATTCGGGAGATAGTGGGTTCGAACCCCACTGTCGGCACCCCTGAAGATGGTTTTCCGTGGTTTCCCATTTTCACACTAGGACAATACCGGGGATGTAGCTTAATTAAGGCCACGGTCGATTCCTTCCCACTTTATCCCGTCGTCACCGTAAGACCTATCTGTGTCGGTGCGACGTAACGTAAGTTGAAAAAAAATTATAATATAGTGTCTCTCTTATAAACCCAGACCGAGCACACGGTGTTTGTACTCTGCGCTACAGCAGCTGCCTCAACACAACTTGCGCCGCGCGCGGCCGCCCTACTTTAAGCGTGTATACAATCTTACCTTATAAAAGATACTGGAAGTGCCATCCTTCATAATGAGGGACTTCATAAACACCATTAGGATTTTCTGCAGACCAATACCTAGAGTTATGACTGTTCACACGACGATTAAGATGAAACCAGGCCTCATCCGTAAAGAACACAAGCTGCGGGTCGAATAAACGATCATTCAATGATCCAAGGTACCATTCACAATATCTCACTCTTGTGGCTGGATCAGCAGGTTTTAAACAATTGGCCCGTGTAAACCTATACGGTCTGATGTGTAACAACTTTGTAGCTCTGTATGCAGAAGGAACCGAAACCGAAACCCCTACTTGTGCAAATTTTGTGAGTGATTTATTCGGGGACCGTTTATGATTTGCACCAATTTTACTCCGTATCTAGGTTTTCCTCTGTTAAAACTGTTCGTGTGCGTGCACATTATTTTATTGAGCAATGAGCCAGTAATTTGAAATTTATTTACAATTACGTGATCTGTGCTCATGACGGTGGCACTTCACCAGCAAATTGCTGAACAAATGCATCGCGTCCCCGTCGAGCCGACCCGTACTTAAAATAACTTTTGCATACGAATGTACGGTGTTGCAGTGATGACTGTCTCACCATGTTAACAGCTGAGATTCAGACTGGCGACTGATGCTTGCGAGGTCGAACACGTGCACGCTGCGTACAAGGTCAAGAACTATGGGTGCGCCGCCCGTACAGCTGCTTAGGTCTCGGGCAGTAGAAACGCCACTGGACGGTCTGGGTTTATAAGAAGCCAATTTTGTATCCAAGTACTCGTTCAGCCATTAGGTCAGTTCCACACTAAACATTTTTCCTGTCGCTCTCCTCTTCTCTGAAGATATTCCACAACGATTTTCTCGGAATTAAATTAATGTAAATTAATTGCACAAGATCTTAATATGTCTAAGGAATCAGCAGAACCACTTGTCTCCTGGCTAAAAAATAAGAATTTTCCGGCACCAGGGACACATTTTCTTGATTGACTAATAGTTAAAACTCTGGAAATTAATGAACGTAAAAATCAAATGCTCTCCAGTTCCTAGCGCCAGGCAAGAGCTTGAAGGCAACTCAGTCTTATATCACCTGAATAGATGGTAAATACCGTGAAAAAATATATGTAGAAATATTTGTGGAAACTACTAAATAATGTCTACTTTGAAGAATAATATTCATACAGGTTCTAGTAACCTTTAAGTATTACAAATTCTTCCACTTCATATTAGCTTTAATATTCTGCTATAAACCCATGGAATAATATTTCAATGGCATATGAATCCTCAAGAAGTATTCTGACATACATACATCCACATTGCATGTTTGTGTGAGAGTACGTGTGTTCGAATTTCCCATATGAATATGTATATGTAATATATATGCAGGGCAAACGGAGCGTTAATTCATTTCACGCTTTTGTTTCATCAGTTTCTGTCGTAAGCTTTCATCTTTATTTCCCTGTAATAACGCTAATCGTAAACCAATGCAAATCTAGACCGTCCTTATTCGTTCTTCTTCCTTATAGTCCTCTTCTTTCCACCTACTCTTATACATATCTCAACTTTTCCTCCCCCATCCCCCGTTCTTCAAACTTGCTTTTGTACGTTGTTTTCCATTTTGTGTTGGATGTTGGTATAACTGAGTTAATGGCTTGAAGTAATTACGAAATAAAGTAGAAAGTGGGGGATGTACTGTAGCTTTGAAGGCGGAGAAAAGGGATAGTAACAAGAAAATAAGAGAGAATAACACGGTGAGTAAGATTGATGTAGATATCTTAACATGAAGAGAATCTGACAACTTGACAGAAATTCGAGAGGGCATAATAAATAAAAATATATTAACAGATAAGAATAAAAATAAATGCCATTGGCAATTGTATTCCTAACATGACAAAAGTTCAAAGTGCCAGATTCAAAATATATCAATTTAGCACTACAATGAAGCAAGGAGACAAGGAGCATTATATATAATCAGGGCTAAGTCCACAGAAGAATATAAGCAGGGCTTTAATCGGGAAATTATAATTTTCGGTACTCACCTAATCCTTAAAAATTTTCCAAACAGGCTCGAAGGGATGTTGCTCTGCAATCATTTTTATTTTAAGAAAGGAGACTTCCTCTGATGATCGCCTCCCAGTTGCCAGCCAGGATTTCACAAATGGCAGTGGGTAGAATTCGGAACGAGGAGGTCCAGTTAAATTGATGAACGTCGAATCTGACAGATGATCCACCAAAATGGCATTTCTTAAAGGAGATACAACCTTATTCATGGAGCTAAATGAGCTTTCACACTCAACTGTTGATATAGCAATCGTATTTGAAGCAAAAAGCAGTGGCAGTAGATCACGAGGCTTTCTTTAAATATTTCTATATTCCTTGTACTCCCTGAAAGCTATTATAAATTTCCTGTTATCTGAGATTCTAAACTGTTTGCAGAAATGACCCATACTTTCTTCTCCATACATTATATCTAACTTCTCGGGCCATTCAGATGGACTTAACACTGTTAGATGACAGAGGAAATCATTATAGCTACTACTATTTTGCAAATCTTGATTCACCCCACTGTAAGAAGACTGAGTAGTAAACAATATTGCTTCTAAATTGGCAGGAAGACTCCTGTAAAACTGTCCTGCATGGATGATTTGTATTTTATTGGATTTTACAGAGGCACAGATTTTAATTTATTTAACTTTGTCAAACTGTTAGCTACTTTGGCGTAATGGCGGGGATTTTACTGCAATTACTGAAATACTCAATAAGCAGTATGTAAAGATTGTTGGTTACAAATATAATGCCAAGATAGAGGAGGTGATTAAAGCTAAAGAAGTATTAACATTTACCTATGATAACAATAACATTTACAACAAGATACAAAAGTTCACAACTAGAAAAGCGGCTGGAATTGATAATATTTCCGGGGATATACTAAAGACAATGGGTTGGAATATAGTACCATATCTGGAGTACTTATTTGATTCTTATTTGGATGAATGAACTTTCCTTCTTCTTTTTCTTCGTTTTGCCTCATAACTGAGGCGTCGTGACTATCATAATATTCAGCCATCTAGCCGATGAACCATACTCCGCCTTTCTTCCCTATCTAAAGCTTTCAATGTGGTTGCTCTGAGGGAACTCCGTAGGGGGTCGTTCACCATGTCAATCCATCGTGTTGGTATAGTCCTCGTTGTCTGGTTCCCTGGACTTTGCCCTCAACAATCAAATTTGAAAACTACCATCTCGGCGCATTATATGTCCGAAGTAGCGTACGATCCTCTGGAAGACCTTAGACGAACTTTTATCTGAAGTTGGTTCAGGATTGATGTGCTTGTGCGATGAGTTGTCCAAGGAATCCTCAATATTTTCCTCCATCACCACATTTCAAAGCTTTCTATCCGTTCACGATCACGTTTGAGGATAATCCACGTCTCTGCGCCATACAAGAAGACTGAGAAAACTAGAGATTCAACGAGCTTCTTTTTTGTATGGACGGTGATATTATTATCTTTCCAGATCTTCCGCAGACGGATCATTGCTACCTTTAATATTTCAATTCTTATTTTTATTTCATCTCTGGAAACACCAGAGTTGGATAGTCAGGAGCGTAGATATGCATACTGATGTACAACTTCACATCCTCCAATCTGTTGGATATGTAGACTGTTGTTGTTCTTACGATCAACAATCATGACTTTGGTATTTTGTCGATTTAGGCGTAATCCAATTTCAAGGCTTGCTCCCTCTACTCTCTTGATCAGCTCTGTCAACTGCTCTTCAGATGATGCTATCAAGGTGGTGTCATCAGCAAATCTCAAGTTGTTGGTCTTGCATCCCCCAATGGAAAATCCTTTGTCCCAGTCATCTAACGCAGTTCTCATTGCATATTCACCATAGAGATTGAAAAGTAACGGTGACAGGGTACATCCCTGACGGACTCCAGCCCTCGTACGAAACTACTGTGACTGTTTGTTTTGAATCTTCACAGTGGCTGTATTTTCCTTACACAAGGACTTGAGGAGATCAATCAAATGGAGTGGCAAACACATGTCATCCAAAATTTCCCAAAGATGGTTCCATTTGACGGTATCGAAGGCCTTTTGGTAGTCAATAAAGCACAGGTATACCGGAGCATTGAATGCTCTAGCCTTTTCTATGATTTGTCTTAGGCTTAAGATCTATTCTCGAGTGCCTTTTTCCTTTCGTGAATCCAGTCTGGACTTCAGGAATTTGATATTCTAGGAATGCCCGGAGTCTCTTATGCAGGATATGAAGCATAACTTTATTGGCATGTGAAATCAAAGCAATTAAGCGATAATTTCCACATTTTTTCCTCGATCATTTCTTGTGGATTGGGACAAAGATTGACTGTACCCATTCCTCAGACCCGCTTCTAGAATTCCATATTGCTTGGCAGAGTTTCAACAGAATTTAAATTCCAGCATCGCCTGTAGCTTTCAAGACTTCTGCACTTATTCCATCAAGTCCACACGCTTTTCCGGTTTTCAGCATTTTCGAAACCATTTCTATTTCATCTCGGAGGGTGTTAGGTTCAGTATCTGACTGTTTGTCTATCTTCACTTGGTCTTGTGTATTGCATTGTTCACTGTACAGATCCTGGCAGTACAATCTCCATGTTTCCAGAACATTCTCTATATCCACAACATCATCACCCTGGTTCTGTACAATCCAGGAATATGGCTTGAAATCTCGAGTGAATATGTGACTAAAAGCTTGATAAGGTCCTCTTTGAATGAATCTAGAGTACAAAATACTAGAAGGCAACAGTGGATCTCTGACTTGACCCTTCAGCCTGTAGAAGAAAGAAGATGCCTTAAAAATCTGGCATTAACACTAAAGAAAAAGGAATCCAAATGTTTGATCTATACCAATTGAATGGAGAGTTGCTATAGTAGTCCCTGTGTACAAAGGAAAGGGTGATAGAAATAAAGCTGAAAATTACACGCCAGTCAGTTTGACATGCATTGCATGCAAGCTTTGGGAAGGCAATCTTCCTGATTACAGTAGACATGTTTGAGAAATTAATAACTGGTTCGATAGAACGCAGTTCGGGTTTAGGAAAGGTTATTCCACTGAAGCTCAACTTGTAGGATTCCAGCAAAATATAGCATATTTCTTGGATTCAGGAGGTCAAATGGATTGTGTCGCGATTGACTGTCTATGGAATTTGATAGAGTGGATCATGGGAGACTACTGACAAAAATGAGTGCAATTGGACTTAACAAAAGGGTGACTGAATGGGTTAATGTATTTCTAGAAAATATATCTCAGAGAATTAGAGTATGCGAAGCTTTATCTGACCCTGTAATAATTAAAAGGGGAATTCCTCAAGACGATATTATTGGACCTTTACGCTTACTTATATTGTATGTATAAATTATAAGAGTAAAGAAGTGAAATCAGAGATAAGGCTTTTTGCGGATGATGTTATTCTGTGTAGAGTAATAAATAAGTTACAAGATTGTGAGCAACTGCAACGTGACTTCGATAATGTTGTGGGATGGACGGTCGGCAATGGTATGATGATAAATGGGGTTAAAAGTCAGGTTGTGAGTTTCAAAAATAGAAAAGGTCCTCTTAATTTTAATTACTGCGTATATGGGGTGAAAGTTCCTTATGGGGATCGCTGTAAGTACCGGTACCTAGGTGTAAATATAAGGAAAGATCTTCATTGGGGTAATCACATAAATGAGATTGTAAATAAAGGGTACAGATCTCTGCACATGGTTATGAGGGTGTTTAGGGTTTGTAGTAAGGATGTAAAGGAGAGGGCATACAAGTCTCTGGTAAGACCCCAAATAGAGTATGGTTCCCGTGTATAGGACCCTCACCAGGATTACTTTATTCAAGAACTGGAAAAAATCCAAAGAAAAACAGCTCGATTTGTTCTGGGTGATTTCCGACAAAAGAGTAGCGTTACAAAAATGTTGCACAGTTTGGGCTGGGAAGACTTGGGTGAAAGAAGACGAGCTGCTCGTCTAAGTGGTATGTCCAGAGCTGTCAGTGTAGAGATGGCGTGGAATGACATTAGAAGACGAATAAATCTGAGTGGTGTCTTTAAAAGTAGCAAAGATCACATAATGAAAATAATGTTGGAATTCAAGAGGACAAACTGGGGAAATATTCGTTTATAGGACGGGGAGTTAGGGATTGGAATAACTTACTAAGGGTGATGATCAATATATTTCCAATTTCTTTGAAATCATTCAAGAAAGGCTAGGAAAACAACAGATAGGGAATCTACTACCTGGGGGACTGCCCTAAATGCAGATCAGTAGTGACTGATTGATCACAGACACCAACACTTCTTTTTATCAGTTTATCTGCTGTTGGCAGTGTCACTTCCCTCTATTGATGATCGCATGGAAGATCAGCTATTTCTATCAATACGTCCAACATTATTCCTAAATTATTCCTCTGCACGTCCTAAATATTCCCATAAACCAGAATATTTGGATTTTTCTTTCTGACCTCTTGTAACATCATACTCAGCCATGTCAAAATAGGAATATAAACTCTCAAAGTTTTCCCATACAGCTTTTAGATTTCTTTTAGTTGATGAAACCCCCAGAATTGTGAAAAGTTTACCAATTTACAACATTCATTGTCCCAAAGCCTTTACGCAGATGTTTAGTTTTCTATAGAGCATACAGTTTTTCTGCAAATACTATATGAATGTAATTTTTTCCATGGACTTCTCTGATGGAATCATGAACACTTAGCTCTAGTATGTGCTTGCTGAAATTTCAGATTATCATAGAGGGAAACCTTTTCTAAAGTTGCGCCCATACACCACTGTTTCTGCCTATCATTTTTGAGGTACATCATATGAAAAACATATAAGGTATGCTTTTAAATATTTTTCACCCATTCCAAAGAAGTTGAGTTTTTAAGAAGGGCAGTAGCAATACTAGAAGCTGTTACACTCTCTAGTTCTATCAGATCTAAAAACATAGCTTGACAAGTGTCAGTGTCCTCCATAGAAAATTTTAAATACACAACTAAATGTCTGCTTTTTGCTTATTAATATACTTGTTTTCCGCTAGTTTTCTACAGTATATTTCACGATCCTTTTACGCATACTTTAGCGATATGATATGTAATATTAGTGCAAGAGAAATTTAGGGTGAAGGATTCTTCCCGTTAAGAGATTGGAGATCTATATCGACTGGAATATCAGTATAAGGTCTCTAGTATTTTGCAACTTTGTAAGCTGTACTAAAAACACGAGCTGTGTTTTCAACTTCTTCTTGTTGCATTTTTATAACTCTTTGTTCTAAGTATTGATTTTGGTTTAATTCTACTATTTCTGACGCAAATATGTGTGATATACTTAATTTCACGATTTGTTCATCAAACTCTGTTGTTGAGCTTTTCTTTTACCACTTTCATAGAAATTTATTTTTACCTGCACCCATTCCTGCGAAATGTGAAGTCCCTGAGACTTGGTAGGAATAAAATGTGCTTCGGAACATATCTTACGTACCAAGTTACGTTTATTAATAATTATTTATGGATTATCAGTACTAAAATAATTCCACTGATCTCAGGTCCAACAAGGGGGCAAAAGAGTGGTGTCATTGAATGAACCCGTTACACAATTTATTGCAGAGCTTTCAGTGGTACCGGTACTTATTTACACTTTCCACCGCTGCGGGTCTTTTCGCTGCACTTTCGGCGCTATCACTATCTTTATTCGAAATGTTTGTGATATTACTTTCACCTTCACCGTTTTCACCACATTTATTTAGTTTTAACCACTTTAGTAAACTCGTTTTGCTTCTTATTTCATGATCACATACATTTCTTCTGATTCCTAACAAGTCACAGTATCTACTGCTATTGCAATCTAGATTCTGTTTCAAATGTAATCTAATTCGAGATAGAATGCGTCTCGTCAACATAAAATAGGTTAAATCTTTGCAGCAAGGTATTATATTGACGTTTACCGATTAACATTTAACTTGGTTTGGTGCAAACGGACGACAATGGTTAACGTGATACTAACTCATTGTTGAAGCAAATTTTTCTTTTCAGTCCTTTCTAACATGTGGCAGAAAGAAATGTCTGAACAGTGGTGGTTGTGATTATTGTTTTAGGAGGAAGTACAACTGGGCAAACATGCACTATATAACTAATCAAAGAGAAAAAATGAAGCGTATCAGACACTTCGAAAAATGAAGGTATCGGCCAAAGAAAGACAAGGTACTCGAAGGATGTGGAAATGAAAGCCCCCTAAGTGGTGGTGGTGGTGATTATTGTTTAAGAGGAAATACTCTTTTTATTTTTAGTCAAATCATTTCTTACATTTCATTGTGAGACGTGGTGTGACAACCAAGTAACTCGGATTGAGCCCGGCATTGGCGCCACTCACTTTTGCCAGGCTCCTCCTGTGCGAACTCCCTTCGCCAACTCTTATTATTTTCCGACCCGGACAATATTGGAGTATTTGAGGATTGAAGAGGCTTTCATTTCTCCGCCTTTGTCGTCCCTTCCCTTTTCTTTGTCGATACGGGGATGGCTTCCCAGTTGTACTTCCCCACTTTGCCCATACCTTCATTTGTCGAAGATTAGGACCTTATTTCTTCCTCTTTCGAGTTGTTTAATTATTTAATCATTCGAGTGTCGAGTAGGCATAACTTGTACCCGATCAGAAGGTCGTGAATATAATCTACAAGAGCGTGCTGTAAGACAAACATATACTTGTGGGCCACCTTATTTGAACGACTTTTATCATTGCTCATAAATCAGTACGGAGAACGAGTACGTTAGCTAGCACCTAATACAGCATGTTTCATTCTTAATTCTACATGAACATAAATGGAAATTTTAAACTTCTGTTAAAGTTGATTTTTACTGGAGTCTTCTTCCTAGTCTTTTACCTACTTATT
The DNA here is from genome assembly GCF_040414725.1 of Anabrus simplex. Taxonomy (NCBI): domain Eukaryota; kingdom Metazoa; phylum Arthropoda; class Insecta; order Orthoptera; family Tettigoniidae; genus Anabrus; species Anabrus simplex. Next base: position 35,216,640 of record NC_090268.1, read on the forward strand.
TGGGGATGGTAATAGTTGTGGATTTCGCCTATTTTTGGAGTAGAGTGCCCTTCCTGACGACTTTTCTGTGTGTAGCTTTGCCAATAGCTTTGCCAACCTCCGAAAATCGAAAAACCTTAGAGAAATTCAAAATAAACCGTATTTGTTATCGTAAAACTGTACAGTACTAATATTTTCCCAAATACCATAAAATTCCATAGAATGTGTGAAATAATATCAAATAGAAATACATAACTGAAACGTATTACTATAAGTAAGAAAATGCAACATATACATTTTGCCCTTTCTTCACATTTTGGATCAGGACGCTCACACTTTCTATACTGTCTGTACTCTCCCACGACTGCCTGCACTTTTGTTTCCTTCTGGGTGTTTTAACAGAAGGTTTAAGTTTTTGGATGTCGAAGGACCCACTTTATTTCGGGAATCAGAAGTTAACCACATCTTTACTCATGGGCGCCCGCAGGATCTTTTCCAGTGGGGGGGGGGCACATTAACAATTTTCTTGAATATAAAAATCAATATAACGTCAGCAACATTAAATTGTTTACAGAAACTTCCAGTTATAACATATGCTAGATGACTGTCAGTAATTTCAGTTCATGAAATAATCTGGTATGATATTAAACAATTGAACATCAACATCTTTAGAATTCCAGGGGGGGGCGAGGGCCCCCCCTTGCCCCCTTGATGGCGCCCATGTCTTTACTTATTTAACATTCAAAATAATTCCCAAAGAAAATAATATATACTTAATTAATACACACTAATATAACCAACAAGAAATTGAAGCACTGCACTGTCGCGCAAAAGAATTTGTAAGCATTTCATCACAATATTATTCACAAGTTTGACCAAGTCATGTTATCCATAAGATTTTCAACTAGACGCTGCACTGTTACATGTTTGATGTTACACCACACTTCACACCGGTTAAGAAACGATTCACGGATTCGGTGTGGGCTGATTCAAGAGTGTGACTGTGAACAAATGTACGACTACGAGATCCACAGTTGATAAAGTTTGTAGTAGGATAATCCCGGCCTCAGAGTGAGACAGAAAAATCCCACGCGTCAACTATTCAGGCGCTATATTGGTTGATTTGAAACCAGCTCAAAAGTGAATCACACCATTCAAAGCTTGGGAGTCCCCTGGAGAAATGGAGGCCACGCCATACATGTCCGGGAAGCAAGGTATGTTCAAACAGAAGAAAAAATAATTTTGCATACAAAGCCTGAACATTTCCAATAATGAAAAAAAAAAACACGTTAATTTAAAAATTTCTCCGAACCGTACATAACGCGTACGATTTGTCATTCGAACCATACACCGTACATAGAGGGTTGGAAACAGTAAATGTACGGTTCAAATCGTACGGTTGGCAACGCTGGTTGTGTTTGTATCAAAATGAATTAATTGAGACAAAAAACCACCCAGATGCAGCTAAATTCACCAATCCTGTCGAGAATCGAAGAGAAGGCTGTAACGTTGACCGTTCGACCAAGGAACCGGATATTAACGAAGATAATAATAATAATAATAATAATAATAATAATAATAATAATAATAATAATAATAATAATAATAATAATACAGTTGGTGTTTTAGTTATCCTTAATGTATTCAAGAAATTTAGAGCAAATATTATAATATTTCAAGAGTATCATTACTTGGTGATTCTTACAGTCTACAACCTAAATAAGAATCAGTTCCTTCTTCAGAGGCAAACGCACCCGGACATATCGCCAGTGTATTCTCCTCGGAGTGCTGAACTTAAGTTCAGTGGAAGGCTTGACCTGATATTATTACACGGTATTTCTTGGCCTGTAAGGATATATATATATATATATACACTTTGCAAAAGATAGTTCTGTTTTAACTAGGTGCATTATTGAACTCTATATATTTTAGAGAAAATTTTAAGCTACGCATCCTTCAAAGCATTTTGCTTGAAGTTTACATAAGCGTAGTACGTTTTTGCCGTTCAGTACAACACTTAAAGTTAATTTATATACCATCCTTAATTTATGGTTTTAGAATCACAATATGCCTAGCATTTAAAATTTATACAACTGTCCTATAGTACATAAATTGATGGCATTCGCGCTATGAGAAACAGGATAGTGATACACGGACAATGTAAGTTGTTCAGTTCAATCCGTTGAGTGACAAATATTTCAACTCATAAGCTCACTGTCATAATACACCAAGCAGTTGCGGACATCCCATCGCCAACCTAGAATATGGGTCTGTATTTTATGGTATCCAGACTTAACGCCGTGCGCTACACACAGTATACAACCCGCCGATCACTTACGACTCGCATGTTACATGCAAACCAGGAGATTGGCGTTCTTCCGAAATAGCGATACAGAGGCGGTTAACTTTATTCATTCTTCCCCGTTGCGTATCTGTTATACGAAAAATAAGGATTATGGGATAGAACTGGCGATTAAATTTAACGAGTAAACACCCGTGATATTTCACAGTATTGAGTGGATAGTGTTGAAGCGACATAGCTTATCAATATGACTACCATGAGAGATATATACTACGTGCGCTACATACTAGCGTCCTTTTAAACTTCGTCTGCAAATGGACTTGGAAATGCGTGACCTAAGATTTTATTGTATCTATCTATCGAGTTAATCAGTTTTCAGATTTATGTACTACGCATTCCGAATATCTTAAAAACTTGTTTCTAAGAACGATCTCTACTCCTATGACCCCTTTGCTTGCTCCTCCCTGTTCTCCTTATACCTATCTCGGAGGCTATTTTTCATTCCCTTATGCATATTTTATTTAATAACTTTCCTAATTATAGAGTTGCCACTAGGACAAAGTACACTTCACTTTTCAATACACAACTAACAACTTACTACGTGTATAATTTTTGGAAGAATTCATTATTCTTTTCTTGATAATTATTCCGATTCATGAAAGCTGTAAGTGGTCTACGAGCGCCCTTCTTATTTATAATACTCATCTTGTTGTATATTCTAATAGATATTCCTATTTGAGGTAGGTTGTTTACCAAGCTACTTTTATATCCTCTTTGTAACATTATTGTAACATTTCTTTATGTATCATTTTAGTCTATAGAGTGTTGTTTTATTAAAATTACCCTTTTCTATTTTCTAATTATTTCAGCTTTTACTACATTTGTAAAAATCTTCGACAACCTCTCGATGCCTAGTATGCTTTGTCGTAAGTCTTGTATGTGCACTCTGAGAATTGTTCTTTCTTTTTAAATAAGTAACGAGTGACCAACTGAAAAGTACTGTTAACATTTTTATCAAATAACTGCTACACTAGATATAACATACAATATTTAAGTGCGATGTTGGCATGTAAAGATTTCTGGTGATACATTTTGTCTTTACGTTACAAATTGAATAAGAACTCAGCCATAGTTCACTCAGCAGACATACAGCTTACTCTTCCAAACGAGAGTAAAATGGAACCTCAAAATTGACGCACAGGCAGCCTAAATGGCACGAAGTTTAAGTGCTTGCACTCGGTAGCTGAGATCGTACGATTTGATTATTATTATTATTATCGTTTTTTTATTATTATTATTATTATCATCATCATCTATCATTTTTTCTTCGTTTGACGTGTTGTACATTTAGTTTAATGCACTGCCAGACAAAGAAATTGAAACACCCAGAACGGGGAAGAAGAACTGAAATGAATAGTCACACCCCCATGGCTGATGGCCGATGGCTCCCTACACCATGACGCCAGGAGTAACACCGCTGTGCCTCTCCAAAACATTGGAAGAATGGGACCTCTCCCCAGGTCGCCGCCATACTCTCAGACGATAGTCATCCGGGGTAGTGCAGAGCTGCAGTTCATCGCTGAACACGATGCGATGCTATTCATCAGCAGACCATGCTTCCCGGTCATGACACTACTCCAAACGCAGCCGTTTGTGTTGCGGTGTTAACGGTATCCTACGCATGAGACAGTAATATCCTAGTCCGTATGACACAGAATGTTGTAGGGAGTCCACTACTTGTTTTGTTTTCGAATAGTAGGCGCAGATGTGTAGGGGTTTCGATGCGCTTGGTGCACAATACGGCAATTTTCCCTTTGTGGTGGGCAGACCTGGTCGACCGGGATTTAGACGAAGAGTATGCCTGCCCTCACGTTCCCACGCAGTCCAACATCGAGCCACTGTCACATTTGAATTCCCCACACATCTGGATATTGCGTGATTCGACCAGTCGATCAAATGGAGGTCCAAAATGATACTCCTTTCAAACTCTGTCATGTGCTGATAACGCTGTCCCCCGGTATCTCCATAGCTTTCATAGTGATTACTTCACATCTGAAACCATAATAAAATGTAGGCCTCCAGCCCCCTACCGGAGCGTGGAGTCTGAGTTAGTTACTGGCACTGGTGCAATTTAAAGCTCCTCACCCATTCTATTTAGAGGTGACATTTATTGAATGGAAGAAAACTTAAAAAAGACAGAGAGAAAGTCTATATTGTATTTGTGAAAAATAGAACAGTGATTGTAGAGAAGAGAGATATAGAAATGGAAATAATTTAAGGGTTAATTGATAATTTCAAGTATTTGAGTTGTCTTGGTGGTAGTTGATAATTTTTAGTGTTGCCGTTACGGCGTTCGGCACTTGTCATTTACCTGAGAGCATGGCTGACGCAGTTTTAGTATTTGTCCGGCGGTATGTGGTAGACCTGAGTGGCCACCCATCCAGGTACTAACCACGCCCAATGGTACTTCAGTACAGAAGCTGGGACAATACCGCCGATTATTCGCGAAATTTACTGATTGTAAATGCGGATGTTAATTTAGAAAAGCAGCGTAATTTATCGGCATTGGCGTCCCATCGTAAACCGTTCCGGGATCTGTGCTTCATCTTTCGGTGTTTCGGCAGTGGTGGTGGTGATTACTGTTTTTATGGGAGGGGTAATTTTATTGGTGTGGATTTGGGATTGAAAAGGTATTGTTTGTTGGGAGAAGGCATTTGAGAGTGGTTTTTAGGCTGATAGGAAATGAGAGTTTTGATTTGGTATTTAAGAACGGAAATGAGACTTTTCAGGTCTTGGTGGAGGAATTCTTGACTGGATTTATCCAGGATCTCAGCTACTCAATCCACCGAAGTGGCCCTGGATAGTAAGAATTTTATCTGGTGATAAGGATTAGGAGTAGTGAGAGTAGGGTATTTGTTGCATGGTTGGGCTGAGGAGAACTGGGGGCGGGGAGAAGTGGAGGGCGGCTGGGGGAGGGTAAGAGCGGTGGACGCGTGGTGGTGGGGAGTAAGGGCGAAAGTGTTTTAGGGGGCGGTGTTGGTCTGGTTGTAAATGTTTCTTGTATTTGCTGATAAGTGACCATTTTTTAATACTGGGGGCCCCGTAGCCCGCCCCCCCGCCGTGACCATCGACTCAATCTACATGGCCTCCGACATGCTATTTATTTCTAAGAAGAAAGAGATAGCAGGGAAGAGTGGGAAGTGATACAAGGAGTATCTGCCGGTTTCCGGGTTAGACTCGCTACCACGGCAAGAGTTTGTATTGGTTAAGTAGTGTTAAGGTGTGGTGTTGAAGGGTCAGGGGAAAACCACATAGACAGAAAGAGAAATGGCCTACATGTAAAACCTGATATCTTGTAACAGAACATGCAAGGATGTGGGCTGGAAAAAGGTCCAGTGGTAGTGTTAGTTGAGAAGAGTTATCATGCACCAGCTAGCCATGAACCATAGTCTCGCCGTTACATCTGCCAGGGGATCAGTCCGTCTGGGCACTGCCGTGACTAGCGTGGGCCTTGCCGGCTGCGGAGCCATGCGTCGAGTACCACTAGGGCCCGCCGCACAGCACCACCTCCTTGGGGTCCCTCGTACCCAGTCTCCGATCCCGCAGAATGAGGCCAAGCCCGCCGAGGCGGGGGCCTCCTGGAAGGGGGTGGGTCATGACGCCGGGCCTCCGTCCTCTCTGCCCCCGCCATGGCCCGGTAGACAGGGCAACTGCGATTGGAGGCCGGGTGGCCCCCCGCGCAGTTGGCGCACACCGGCGCCTCCTTAAGTGTTGCGCAGGCCGTGTAGTGGTGATCACCCCCACAACGGTTGCACTTCACTTGGAGCCCACACCTCTCCTGCCGGTGGCCCCACCTAGGACAGCGAGGACAGCGGAAACACTGCAAGAGCTGCTGAGGGGGACGTTTCAATCTCACCTGACTGCTGCTACCCGCTGAGGTCCTCTCCTGATTTGCTCCTCGGTAGAGTGCTGTCCTGGGTTGCGGCTGGGCGGCCCTCTCCTGGTGGGCCGGCGTCTGCTTCCTCTGGTCCTGGGGTGACGTCTTCTTCTTCTTCCCGGGGATCTCTTTTCAGCAGGGGAAGAGGCCTCTTCCTGGTGGCCCTCCTCCCGGCCTGGCGACCCCGGGGTAGCAGGTGGCTCCGCTGCGTCGCCGTCTTCTTCCTTCTCCGGGCTGATGGTGGTGGCGTCGGTCGGTGCTAAAACTCGACTGCGTTCCCCGTCCTGTGGGGCGCGCATCGAGGTCTGCAGCTCGACAGACATGCTGGCAGGCTGGGCCTGGACAGCAGCCTCAGAAAGCTAGGGGGCGTCCTTCTCCACTGCTGTGCTGCCGTCCATCGTCACGGGCGCTTTCCTGGTTTGCGCCCGGGTTACCGGCCCCTCCTGGTGGGCCTGGGTCTGCGTCCACTTCGCCTTGGCCGGTGGTCGACGTTCCTGGTTGGCGGCCTTGTTGGTCTGCGTGTACTTCGTGAAGTACAGCGGTTCAACTGGGGTCGCGTCGTCGCTGCGCTTGGGGGGCGCCGTCGTCGTCCTCGGTCCTCGGATCCGTCTGGGTGGCTGCCTCCTCGTAGCCTGAGGCGTCCAGGTGCTCCCTGAGTCCTTGTAGCCGGCACAATTCAGTAATGGCAATGCCAGATTCAGCTAGAGCCCTACCATTGCCGCCCTTGGCTCAAGAGATTTTGTGTTTTAGATCATTCAAGCTTGGAACCAAATGTTAATTTACTGCACTGCCTGACAAAAGAATTGAAACATCCGGAAGGAATGGTCGGATATCAATGTAACTTCTTATACGTACACACCATCGGCGGGTATGTAAATGATTAGAGTTGTAATTATCTGTGACAGGCAGAACGGCCACCAGAGCGCATTAGTGTTGTTACCAGGTCTGGAAGGGTATATAAGGGGCGTGAACAGCGTCAGTTACAAAGAGGATATAAAAGTAGCTTGGTAAACAACCTACCTCAAATAGGAATATCTATTAGAATATACAAAAGATGAGTATTATAAATAAGAAGGACGCTCCTAGACCACTTACAGTTTTCATGAATAGGAATAATTATCAAGAAAAGAATAATGAATTCTTCCAAAAATTACACACGTAGTAGATTAGGAAATTAGCAGTCGGTGTATTTAATCAGAAGAATTTTCAATTAAAGAGAAGCATTCTGGTCAACCGGAAGAAGTGAATATAGAGAAGAGGAGTATCTATGACCCTCCATTCTCGTATTATGAAGAAAAATATGGACTGCAAAATATACCGGTCACAGGCTTGATGGTGCGAGCCCGGGGAACAATTCCTAAATTCTTATCGCAGTTTTGGACTTCATTATGTTTAGCAAACCATCTGTTGACAAACATAGCGGTAGCTATTAATTTTGAGAATTTTGAGAAACCAGTTATACAGTCAATGGCATTGTGTGCGTACATTTTGTAATGTATGTGACAGACATTTCATTTCATATTCCATGTTGATATGATTTATTACATAGTATTTTTTACAACCTGTCAAGCAGCGACGGTAAATTATGTATTGAAAAATAAAGTGTACTTGTCCTAGTGGTAACTCTATAATTAGGAAAGTTATTAAATAAAATATGAATAAGGGAAATAAAAATAGCATCCGAGATAGGTATAAGGAGAACAGGGAGAAGCAAGCGAAGGGGTCATAGGAGTAGAGATCGTCCTTAGAAACAAGTTTTTAAGAAATTCGGAATGCGTAGTACATAAATCTGAAAACTGATTAAATCGATAGATGGATACAATAACGTCTAGGTACAAATTCACTCAAAGAACTTACAGAAGCCATACAGAAAATCTGGAAAAACTAAAATCTCCCCAAAGACTGGAAATGTGCCTTCATTCACCTACTTCACAAGAAAAGAGACAAAACTGATATTAAAAACTATGGTTGAAAAGAATACAAGAACAATTCGAGCATAAGATTGGTGAATATCAAGCTGGGTTCCGCCTTCACAGATCGTGCATTGAACAGATCTTCAACCTCAAAACCGCTCTAAAATTCTGGGTCCTCAGAAACCTTCCAATCATCTGTACCTTCGTAGATTTCAAGAAGGCTTATGATTCAATTGATCGTCAATCTCTGTTCAGCATCCTGAAAGAACAGTGTCTAGACTCCTAAACGCTATATTTGACCAAACAGACCCTCACTGACACGAAGTCAAGAGTGAAATTCATGAGAGAAGTCTCAGACGAATTCCTGTTAAAAACTGGTGTCCGGCAAGGAGATGGATTGTCACCCCTCCTCTTCAAGCTCGTCTTAGAAAAGGTGATGAGGGAATGGGAAAAAGAACTGAAAGCACAAAATAGCTGTAACCCAGTAAACATTGGGATACAGAAAACAAGCTTCAAATTCCATGCTTAGCCTTTGCGGATGACCTGGACCTTTTGTCCAGCAATGAAGTCACGGTGATAAAGCAAGTTGAAATTCTTCACGAATATGCCAGAAAGGTCAGATTTCGTATCTCCTTCCAGAAAACTGATTTTTTTCCTGTTCAAAACTAGACATCCGTAGTCTCAATATAAAATACGGACAAATCAACATAGTCCTTTACTTCAAATACCTGGGCGAAATCCTCGAACCAACCGGACAAGTAAAAATAGCCCAAAACAAACGTGTCCAGAAACTCAGAAGAGCATATGGGAGAAAAAGAGAAATCTACAACAAAAATGTATGTCGCTCCACGTTCAGATTAAACATTGCAATACTGTAATCAAACCTGAGGCTTTATATGCAGGGGAAACATTAACGCTTCATAAAAAGGGCGTGCTGGAAAATATCCTAAAAGAAGAGCGAAAAATCATGAGGAAAATTTTAGAACGACGACACACGGAAGAAGAATACCGCCTCCAAACCCGGAAATCCGCAGAAAAATTATCTAATATTGCGGCAGACCTCAGGAAAAGAAGGTTGAAATTTTATGGACATGTTAAGAGGCTTCCAGAAACTAGACTAACCCACCAAGTTCTTGAAGGAGTTGATAAACTGAAGAATTTTCCTTGGATACAACAAACAAAAGCGGACATGAAAAACGCACAAATTCAACCTGAAGAAATTTTGAAACGAAATATATATGGAAAGAAAATTGACAAGTGGAAGTTACTCCAGAGAATGTAGTACCAAAAAGAGCAGGTACCAAGTGGATGGAAGAAAGGAAGAGGATCTTTAGTCAACAGATAAAAGCATCCTGGATCCTCCGCAAACGAAATCATAAATAAAGCTTCGTGTGTTCCGAAAGGAACCATTCACGCATAATAATAATAACAATAATAATAATAATAATAATAATTGTACCGGGCGGTACACCTCTACTCTGTTTATTTAAAAGTTGCGCCAGTTGAAACTCCTCTTCTGGAGGAAGGTTGAACTTTATCTATTCTATTAATTCTCTACTTTCTCAGAAGATGTCACCACGTGGAAAATTTTGAGTTTTTGAACTGTGTCACTTTTGATGTGTTTTTGTTTCGCTTGAAGTAAGAAGCGGGAACTTTCTCTTCTAGAGGACACTACTGAAGAATTACAATAGTGCAACCTAGTGCGAAATCAAAGAACTATTTTGTTGGAGAAATTTTTATTTCAAAAGTTTGTTTCTTGTTAAATTTCTTTCTGTTATTGTTTAAGTTGGCTGTATACCCCTCTTTTTCCCCTTAGTTGGATCTAGCCAATCCCGAATTTCTTTAATTAATTTTCCACCAATAATGTGTTTCTTTTTCCTCTATGTAGGGGTTTCTTTTCCCGAACCAATAAAGATTTTGTGGGAGGGTGTTTTATTTCCCCTAACGCCTAGAATCTTCCGCGAGAGGATATAAACTGCTGATTTTGGGGTCTCCGGGCCACTTCTGTTCCATCTTTCAGTGTATTAAGTACATAGCAGGAGGCGGGAAGCGCCTCTTTCCCCGGCAGCGATCTACTACCAGGTAATGGCCTATTAATATCTTCTTTTCTTGCTAGGTCGGCAGTTTAACTCTCGCGGCGGGTTCGAAGCGTTTTCCATCATGTAACCTTTTCCTAAAATGTAACTACTCTTTTCTTCTTTTTCTTGTAAAGTTACATATTGGGATAGAGAGTGCTAACCCTCTCGAGCTCCCACTCACATTTGTTTTGAGGTGAACTTATTTTCTCAAACTTTTCTTCGTTTATGTAATGTAAAGTGTTCTTCTCTAAGTCACCTCTGTAGTATGGGATTAGCCCTTGCGTTAGTGGCCCAGAGCCAGATTAGGTTTTAAAAGCAAAGTGTATTAGGAGTGCAAGTTCGCCTCCTCTCAAGTTGTATTTTAGAGGTCATGTATTAATCTTTTCTCACCTAATAGACCTCAGTAGGTTGGGTATTTTACCCCTGTGTATATGTCCTTTGAGGACAACTTGAAAGTTGAGTTTGGTGTGGCCTGGGAGAGGCTTAACTTTAAGAGCGAGGGGCTCTTTTCTAAAACTGAGAGTTGTATGCCTCGAGGAGGCTTTGCTGTGTAATTTGGAGCAAGGGCTCCAGGGTTTGAGTGGGGTCTTCTGCCCCTTTTGTTAAAATTGGTATATCGTAAAGTTGAGCTAGTTGCTCAAGAATTGTGTTTTCAGGGCTCGAAGCCCAAATTCTTTAATCCCTGTAATTGTACATTTCAAGTTGTATTTCGGCTACTAAGTACCTGTTCTATTTGTTGTTACCTAATTTTGAAAAGAAAATATAACCTTGTTAAATTTTAAAATTTAATTTCTCTTTAGTAGCTTGAGACCTATTCACCACCCAGCACCTTCTTTCATGCTTAACTACCACAAAAACTCGGTAACAAGTGGTAGCAGAGCGTGGTTGAATGGGTCTCAATTTAGCCCCTTTTGACGGCTAAACATTGCTTTGATTCGAACTCTAACAATTTTCTCAGTTGCTGGAATTTTTTGAGTTTTTCAAAATTGTTCTGTCATCATGCCCGGCCCTCGCGATGTTCTCCTCCTTAACTACTTGCGCAAAGAGGAGTTGATATATGAGTTAACTATCAGAAACGTTCAATCTGGAGGCACGGTTGCAATAGACACTAACAAGCTTAGAGAGTCCCTTGATTTGCCCATTTCCATCCCCAATTTGGGAGAGAAAGAAATTGACGACTCTCTTTCCACGATTGTCGAGAATATTACTGGGCTAGCATCGGTAGTCAGCTTTTTTGATGAAAACGATCCATCTCCTAATCAAATTAAGCGTGTGCAAGGCAGGCTGTATCACTTTGCAAATAGAGTTAATGATCTATTGTCTCTAAAGGTGAATGACGTTCAGAGGAAGCAAGCTAATACGCTCCTTGAAACTATTTCTGAATTGTCTAATAAGGTCACTCAATTGCTAACCGGCGAAGCTCCTCCCAAAACTGATCAACCCGCCACGGTGAATGTAGGTAACGAGGAAGAGCCTCCTCAGGGAGAAGTCAATAGGATAACCGTTGCTGCTCAAACTATCTCTGCCCCATCGAACAACGAATCTGAACGCCGTGCGTCATTGAGTAACATCCGCTCTGAATTAACTTCCTTGCCCTTGAAACCTTTAACGACTATGACACCTGGGTTCAGCAGCTTGCCTCATCCATTGGCAATGTTGCTTAGAGGTATCTCTAAGTTTTCCGTCAACACCACCAGTGACGTAATTTCATTTTTAAGATTTCTAGTGGAATTTCAGGATCATGCCCTTGTGTTTTCTCTTTCCCCATGTCAAATTTTGCAAATTATCTATCCTTATGCTATTGGTGTTCTATCTGACAAAATAGTTAGAGCCATTGCCGAGCAATCTTCTATTGAGGATTTCCACGCCCATTTGCTAGCTAACTTCATCCCGGCTAGGGCCAGGTCCTCCCTTATTCAGAAATACTATTATCGGGTACAGCGCTTGGATGAAAACCTGGCAGACTTCATCCAAGATATTAAGTTTTATACTAGGGTGTTTGCTCTCCACTTCCCTGAGGATCAGATCGTGCAAGCTATTGTTGAAGGGATTTCACCACCCTACAGGTCATATTTGTGTTTCGCGGCGTGCCCGCAAACCTTCTCTGAACTGGAAGCATTAGCCGTCTCTGCGGAAGGAGTTAGGTATGCCGATTCCTTGCGTGTGGCGAAAGAACCCCCGCCTTCCTTTAGTAACACTCGGCCTCCACCTCGCCGACCAGTCAATCCCCGTAAATGTTATGCTTGTGGGTCGCCTGACCATCTGCGGAATAAGTGTCCTCTGATCAAGTCAAGTGGGACAAGGAATGGAGTAGGGTCATCACAAGGCTGTTTTAAGTGTGGAGCCTTCTCACATATCGCCAAGAATTGCCCAAACTCAAATAGCACCCCCTCCTGCTCAACTTCTGGTGCAAATTCCAGCTATTCCAATAATAAAAAGTGACTAGTGGCGTCGGCTGAGCCGACTAATCCATCTTCCCGAGACTTAGCCCCTAGTAAACAGGTTGTAAATGCAGAGAACGACCAGCCTTCAAATTCATCTTTTGAATGCCCTAAAGAGTGTCTTAGGATTGCGGCGGATACCCCCGCACCTGTTCCTTTTCTTAAGATTGAGTTAAATAACGAGCCTATAACAGCTCTCTTAGATTCAGGCAGTGTTTGTTCCATTATTTCGGCTGATTGGTATTCTAAATTGAAATCTGTTTGTAAACTCCCTGACTATGTCTCTTCTCCTGTTCAATATGTTTCGGCTAATTCATCTCCATTAGAAATTCTAGGTTCCATACATGTCAAAATTCGGGTTTTTAAGTTTACATGGAAGATCAAATTGTTTGTGGCCAAGCGTTTGTCTTGCCCCATCATATTGGGAGCGGACTTCATTTCTCACACTGGTCTTGTGCTCGATCTCCAGAGTAGGTCGTGCATATTCAAATTTGCGTCCAATTGTAGAATTCCCTTGTTAAAGTGTAATTCTGTATCATGTTCATCTATTTCGCCTACCCAGGATGAGATGTTGTTAGACCTTAGACATCTACCTGAGGAGCAGGCTGATAGTATTCGGAAACTGTGTCAGTCGTTTCCCGAGGTGTTCTCTGATACTCTTGGTGTTACTGACCTTATTGAATACAAAATTGAGGTTACGGATTCGATTCCTGTCCGTTTTCCACCGTATAGGCTATCTCCACCTAAAATGAAGGCTCTGAAAGAAATCATCGATCAGATGTTGAAGGATGGTATTATTAGGCCCTCTAAGTCAGCGTATTCTTCGCCTATTTTTCTAGTCCCGAAACCCCAAGGAGGCTTCAGGCCTGTCATTGATTACAGGGCTCTCAATCGGAAGGTGGTGTTGCAATCTGTGCCCCTTCCCGACCTTCATTCTTGCTTTTCATGGTTTCGTAAGGCCAAGTTCTTCACCATCTTGGACTTGAATCAGGCCTATAATCAAATTCCCCTTGCCGAAGAGTCTAAACATCTTACAGCGTTTGCCACGGACTGGAATTTATATGAATACAACCGCGTGCCTTTCGGGCTCCCCACGGGGGCAGCTGTGCTCACTAGGCTACTAGATAGGGTCTTCTCCGACATCAAATTTGAGTACTTATATCACTACTTGGATGATGTCGTCGTATTTTCCGAAACCTTTGAAGAACATCTAGATCATTTGCGAGAAGTTCTCAATCGCCTTCGTAAGGCTGGGTTAACTGTTAAGTTGTCCAAGGTTGCCTTTGCTAAGCCCTCTATGTCATTCCTAGGGCATATTGTGTCACCTGAGGGTGTAGCAGTCGATCATTCTAGAACACAGGCCATCCGTGATTTTAAACCTCCTAAGGACATCAAAGGTATCGCTAGATTCATTGGTATGGTGAATTTCTTCAGGAAGTTTATTCCTAACTTCGCTAATAGAGCGGCGCCCTTAAACCTTCTTCGTAGGAAAGGCATCAAATTCGAGTGGGGACCTTCTCAACAAGCCGCTTTTGAAGACCTTAAATTAGCTCTCTGTAATGCCCCTGTACTTGCTATGCCTGATTTCTCGAAGAAATTCATCGTCCAAACGGACGCGTCGTCGTCAGCTGTAGCTGCAGTCCTTCTTCAAGAGACTGAACTAGGGAGGCGTCCCATCGCCTATGCATCTAGGACTCTATCGGTTCAAGAAGCCAAGTATTCCATCTATGAGCTCGAAGGGTTGGCAGTCTTATTCGCCTTAGAAAAGTTCCGTCTCTATCTGGAACATGTCAAATTCGACCTGGAGACAGATAATCAAGCCTTAAGCTGGGTCTTAGGTAGGCCGCGTCGTACTGGTCGTATAGCCCGTTGGGCCATCCGTATTTCTGCCTTCCAATTCGATGTACGGCATATCAGAGGTACTGAAAATGTTGTTGCCGATGGACTCAGCCGTATGTTTCATAACGACGTAGAGACCCACGAACCGGTCGACAGTTCATCACCTTCCGAGTCCATACTATCTGGTGTTAATGCCATCTTAACAGGTGCTCCCATGCTTTTTAGGGATATTGAGAAATACCAACGTGAAGATCCGACGCTGGCTCCTATAATGGAAACCCTTTCTTCTGGGGAACATGTTGTCCCTTATGTTCTGAGGAATGGTGTTCTATGTTGCCCTTCGAGGCATGATAAGTTGATGAATGTTGTTGTTCCAGCGGTTCTTGTACCTATGATCTTCAAATACTATCATGAGACCCCATTGGGGGGGCATCTTGGAATCTTTAAAACTCGTGAAAAGATTCGTGAAATGTTCATATGGAAAGGTATGGACGGTGAAATTCGAGAACTTGTAAAAGCTTGTAAATCTTGTTTGATCAGTAAACCCACCATGTCCACTAAAGTAGGCCTTTTGTCTTCTCATCAAGCGTCGCGCCCCATGGAACGCCTGTATATCGATTATGTGGGACCCTTCCCCCAGTCAAAGGGTAATGCCAACAAGTTCATCTTTGTGTGTGTAGATGGTTTTACAAGATTTTCCTGGTTATTTCCGACTAAGCTGGCTACCGCTCAGTCCACCATTACTTGCCTAAATTCTATTTTTGCTTCTTTTGGTCCGTGCCAATACATTGTATCTGATAATGCTAAAGCTTTTACATCAAATCTGTTTCGTAAATTCTGTTTTGACTTGTCCATCTCTCATGTAACTACATCTGCTTATTACCCTCAACCATCTCTGGCTGAACGGGTTAACCGCAATCTCAGGTCCGCACTTATTGCCTATCATCATGAAGATCATTCTAGGTGGGACACGTCCCTGCATTGGTTAGCTTTTGCTTTGAATTCGGCGGTTCATGAATCTCACAAATTTACTCCAGCTTCTTTGATGTTTAAGTTCGTTCCCAACACGCCGCTCTCTAACCTCTGGTCTCTGAATGACATTCTGCCCGAGACAATAGATCCGGACAACATTAAAGATCTTTGGAAGAAGGCTAAAGCTAATCTTAAAGTGTCTCATGAAAAGGTTAGGGAAAGGTATGATCGTGGACGGAGACCCACCACTTTGAAGGTAGGTGACCAGGTTATGGTCAAAAATTTTGTTCCCGCGGGCAAGCTTGCCCCCAGATTTCATGGGCCTTGTATCATTCTCGATTTTCTTACGCCGGTTACCTTATTGCTAAGTAATCCAGCCACCGAGAGGATATTTAGAGTTCACCTGTCCCAGGTGAAACCGGTATAATTTCTGTGTTAACTTGCTCCATATTATTTTGAAAGGATATGAAGGTTATATTTTTTTTGAGTTTCACTTTTAAGGCATTCTGCCCCTTCTGTAATATTTTGGTTTTAGATGTAAGCCTTATGTAAAACCTGCCCCGACCCGTTAAACTGCCATCCTGTTCTTGCCACGGCCATTACCACGCTCCCGTCTCCTGCTCCACTCTACACAGTGGCTTAATGAATACCATGAATATCTGCACGCCGCTGGCCCCTCACTCTCTCTACAAGCCTGTACCCTCAAAGAAAATAATTGTCCAACACAATTCTGCCGCCTAGCTTTAATGTTTCAGCGCCCCCGCAGCCGCGCAGCGCCGTGCAGCGACTGGGGAGGGGGATGGGCCCCCTCCTCTCCAGCGAGGACGACATGTGCACGGCGAGCCGGAGCTCACCTCCCGGCCAAGGCTGATGTGCGGCGCACGACCTGCTACATGCCCGCAGCCTGTATCTGTTCACCGCGGGCGCGGCGTACTTCAACACCTCTGCTCCCCTCATAGTGCGGGCGAGCGGTATCTCAGGGTACTTGAGGGGTCCGAGCGGCCTTCGTTGGACGCAAGCTGCAACGGCCGGTCTGGCCATCCGACTCAATCTACATCAACTACATGGACAGTCACCATAAGCAATAATTACATTTGGGAATTTAACAACAATATTTGGTGGACATTGCAAAATTTTTCTTCACCTTTAAGTATTAAAAGTTTATCTTCAGAAATACAAATTCTACAAACATAAAAACTTTACTGCACCGGCAACAACAAAATTTTGAAATTGCAACCAACCAAATTACTAAAATCTTATAAATGCTTCCGCAATTAATCTTAATATCAACATCAAAACTTGGACCTTATTTTGGAAACAAAGCTTATGTTCTTCTGTGTTACCCCTTGGAGGAACTTTTGGGGGGGGAGGTCTGTACCGGGCGGTACACCTCTACTCTGTTTATTTAAAAGTTGCGCCAGTTGAAACTCCTCTTCTGGAGGAAGGTTGAACTTTATCTATTCTATTAATTCTCTACTTTCTCAGAAGATGTCACCACGTGGAAAATTTTGAGTTTTTGAACTGTGTCACTTTTGATGTGTTTTTGTTTCGCTTGAAGTAAGAAGCGGGAACTTTCTCTTCTAGAGGACACTACTGAAGAATTACAATAGTGCAACCTAGTGCGAAATCAAAGAACTATTTTGTTGGAGAAATTTTTATTTCAAAAGTTTGTTTCTTGTTAAATTTCTTTCTGTTATTGTTTAAGTTGGCTGTATACCCCTCTTTTTCCCCTTAGTTGGATCTAGCCAATCCCGAATTTCTTTAATTAATTTTCCACCAATAATGTGTTTCTTTTTCCTCTATGTAGGGGTTTCTTTTCCCGAACCAATAAAGATTTTGTGGGAGGGTGTTTTATTTCCCCTAACGCCTAGAATCTTCCGCGAGAGGATATAAACTGCTGATTTTGGGGTCTCCGGGCCACTTCTGTTCCATCTTTCAGTGTATTAAGTACATAGCAGGAGGCGGGAAGCGCCTCTTTCCCCGGCAGCGATCTACTACCAGGTAATGGCCTATTAATATCTTCTTTTCTTGCTAGGTCGGCAGTTTAACTCTCGCGGCGGGTTCGAAGCGTTTTCCATCATGTAACCTTTTCCTAAAATGTAACTACTCTTTTCTTCTTTTTCTTGTAAAGTTACATATTGGGATAGAGAGTGCTAACCCTCTCGAGCTCCCACTCACATTTGTTTTGAGGTGAACTTATTTTCTCAAACTTTTCTTCGTTTATGTAATGTAAAGTGTTCTTCTCTAAGTCACCTCTGTAGTATGGGATTAGCCCTTGCGTTAGTGGCCCAGAGCCAGATTAGGTTTTAAAAGCAAAGTGTATTAGGAGTGCAAGTTCGCCTCCTCTCAAGTTGTATTTTAGAGGTCATGTATTAATCTTTTCTCACCTAATAGACCTCAGTAGGTTGGGTATTTTACCCCTGTGTATATGTCCTTTGAGGACAACTTGAAAGTTGAGTTTGGTGTGGCCTGGGAGAGGCTTAACTTTAAGAGCGAGGGGCTCTTTTCTAAAACTGAGAGTTGTATGCCTCGAGGAGGCTTTGCTGTGTAATTTGGAGCAAGGGCTCCAGGGTTTGAGTGGGGTCTTCTGCCCCTTTTGTTAAAATTGGTATATCGTAAAGTTGAGCTAGTTGCTCAAGAATTGTGTTTTCAGGGCTCGAAGCCCAAATTCTTTAATCCCTGTAATTGTACATTTCAAGTTGTATTTCGGCTACTAAGTACCTGTTCTATTTGTTGTTACCTAATTTTGAAAAGAAAATATAACCTTGTTAAATTTTAAAATTTAATTTCTCTTTAGTAGCTTGAGACCTATTCACCACCCAGCACCTTCTTTCATGCTTAACTACCACAAAAACTCGGTAACAATAATAATAATAATAATAATAATAATAATAATAATAATAATGCCCGCCTCTGTGGTGTAGTGGTTACCATGATTAGCTGCCATTCTCGGAGGCCCGGGTTCGATTCCCGGCTCTGCCACAAAATTTGAAAAGTGGTACGAAGGCTGGAACGGGGTCCACTCAGCCTCGGGACGTCAAGTGAGTAGAGAGGTGTTCGATTCCTTCCTCAGAAATCCTGGAAGTGGTTTCCGTGGTTTACCACTTATCCTCCAGGCAAATGCCGGGATGGTACCTAATTTAAGGCCACGACCGCTTCCTTCGCTCTTCCTTGTCTATTCCTTCCAATCTTCCCATCACCCACAAGTCCCCTGTTCAGCATAACAGGTGAGGCCACCTGGACTAGGTACTGGTCTTCCTCCCCAGCTGTATCCCCCCGACCGAAAGTCTCACGCTCCAGGACACTGCCCTTGAGGCGGTATAGGTGGTATCCCTCGCTGAGTTCTAGGGAAAAAATAATCCTGGAGGGTAAACAGATTTAGAAAGAAAGAAAGAAGAAATAAATAATAATAACAATAATAATAATAATAATAATAATAATAATAATAATAATAATAATAATAATAATAATAATAATAATAATAATAACGAACTGTATCTGCATGTGGAAAGGATAACGGACACCATTCGGAAACGGAGGATTAATTTTTATGGCCATATAACACGTATGAGCTCGCAGAGACTGACCAACCGGATCTTATCCTACTTTGTAAACAAGAAAACCAAGGAACCCTGGTTCACCGAAGTTGAAAAAGACCTTCAAGAAATAGGTATCAAACATGAAGATATCCAGGAACGTGTTCCTCTCCAGAAGAAAGTTCGAGCATACCAGCGATTCCAAGAAAAGCCGAAGTTGAAAACAGGCAAGAAGTGGTCTGATGAAAGAAAGGAGGCTCACAGAAAGCGAAAGATGAATACCGGCAAAGAATTAAAGCTCAAGGATGCAAATGGTTGAAATAACGTGGTCCACAGCTGACCGAAACTAATAATAATAATAATAATAATAATAATAATAATAATAATAATAATAATAATAATAATAATAATAATAATAAATGCTTCCTGTTTAACGTCTAAACAGGCGCCAAATCTTGCTGTGAAATATTTCTTCAGAATGTCAGTTTTCTCACACAGTTCTGCCGATTTAGACACCTTAACAGATTTAGAAAGAAAGAATAAATAAATAAATAAATATAATAATAATAATAATAATAATAATAATAATAATAATAATAATAATAATAATAATAATAATAATAATAATACATGATGTCTGTTTAACGTCTAAACAGGCGCCGAAATCTTGCTGTGAAAATATTTCTTCCGAATGCCAGTTTTCTGGCAGTCAGTTCTCCACATTTAACTAGGAGGTGCGACTTGTGAAATTAAGAGAAGGTTTTGAGATTTGTGTAGTCTTTCAAATGTCACGAAACAAACTACATTCAATAGGCAGCTAATGTGATGATGATGATGATGATAATAACTTATTTGATGTGTTAAATTTGTTTATGTACACACTTTTGTCTTCTTCTACAGGTGTAACACCGCGGGTCGTAAGTGATGTATGCTGTAAAAGAAGTAGATAAATTGGTTTGCGTACGACAATAGGCAGATACAGCAACGTCAGACGGCTACAACGTTTCAGAGGTAGGATGTTGTAATAAGGTTTTCTGTAGAAGATGTTTGTATTTCCGGATCAATTCTCAAATTGTGATTTTCATTATTTACTGAATTTCTCTAAACTTGCACCATACATTGGTAAAATGTTGCCTGTTACATTGATATTTATATATAAAATACAGTTTGTTATCTGGTAATACTGTTGTAGCAAGTATTTGTTTCGTGATTCTATGCGAGAAGTTTCCTTCTGCGGTGATCAGTCCGAAAGCTGGTTTGTACAGTTTCAGACAATTCTCTTCATCTCGAACATTTGTATAAGCATCCGTCTCACATTATTTGTTAAAACTATAACATTGTTGGTCAGCATCATAAATGCTTTCCTCCACATTTTACTGCGGAGCTGCTTCGTCTCCTCGTTGCTATGAAACAACTCTCACAAGTACTATTGTGTATATTGACTGGACTGTACGCTGTGCTGACTACGAACAAGGACAATGTGCCTAGATCGTCTCCATCCCCAACGTCTCTGAAATGATTTTAATACAAGGGAGCAATTAAAATAGCAACAGCGTCATTCATTTCTCGATCAGACATCCCCTTTGTGGATAAGATTCTTGAATTGAAAATTCAGGTCTCGCGAGTTTGAATTATCTGTAACACGAAGAGTCTCCTAGCTAATGGTCTCAAGATAAACAAGAATGAATATTTGTAATGTTCTTTGCTTGCGTTCTTAATGCCAAGTTTGCTTCTCATGTGTTCCAAATCTCCGCAAACTAAGGTGATCTTCCGTTAACTCTGTCATCAACTTTCCTTCAGCTTTTATAAAACTGTATTACAGAGAATGTTCCATGTGCAGATTAATAGGCTCAGAGAGTAGAATAGTCATATACCTTCATGGATAGGAACAAAGAGAAATGTTATCATTAGTGTCGAGCGTATATGTATCTGTATTCCTTGACCTATTTTCTTCTTTATGTCTACTCTCTCCCCTCCCATGCATAGACTATTCATGATGGCTTCAGTGCAGATAATTGGTAATATCAGCTTTAACGTTTCCATTTATTTATGAGTCTACAACAGAGAGGACTCCCCTGTGAAACATGTGCTGCTGTGGAGTGGCTTGTGTGTCCCCATGAAGCAGATAGCGGAGTCGTAGGTGCAACCACATCGGAAAGGTGTCTGTCGAGATACCAGACTAACAAATGGTTCAGCGAAAGGGCGGGTATCAGTCTTTCGGAAGTACCAACGGTGGCAGCCTGGATGATTGACTGATATGGCCTTGTAATAATATTTAACAAGGCTTAACTATGTTGATACTGTAACATGGCTGAAAACAACGGGGAAATAATTAGCCGTAACTAACTCCCGAGGACATGCAGCTCTCTCTTTGAATGATGTGCTGAAGATGGCATCCTCCTGGGTAAAATATTCCTGAAGTAAAATGATTCCCTATTCTGATCTCTGGATGGGGACTACATGGGAGGGTGCGGAAGAAGGATACCGATATTCTGTGAGTCGGAGCGTGTAATATTAGAAGCTTGAATCGTTGTGGTAAGTTAGAGAAACTGGAAAAGGAAATTGATAGACTAAAGTTAGATGTAGTTATTATAAGTGAAGTACGTTGGCATTAAGAACATAATTTTTGGTCAGGCGGCTACAAAATTATCAACACAAAATCAAAAAGGGGACATGCAGGAGTTGCTTAAATATTGAAACATGGCAGCAGAAAAGAAACTACGTCCAGCATAGTGAAAGGATTATTGTTGTCAAGATATATACCAAGCCAATGCCCACGAAAGTAGTTGAGGTTTATATGCCTACTAGTTCAGCGGGTGATGAATAAATCGAAAGAATATATGAAATAGAAGATTTAACACAATATGTAAAAGGCGACGAGAATATAATTTTGATGGTAAACTGGAATGCATTGGTGGGACAAGGAAAAGAATCTAATGCAGCAGGAAAATCCAGACTTTGACAACAGAATGAAAGAGGAAATCGGCTGGTTGAATTCTGCATCGACCATAATTTTGTCCTTGCTAATACTTGGTTCAAACACCTCAAACGACGGCTGTATAGGATGGACGACGCGTGACATCACTGGAAAACTTCATTATGATTAGGCAGAGACTCAGAAACCAATGGAACGTAAGACTTTTCAAGGAACAGACGTTGATTTTGTCCATAACTTGTTGATCATGAAATGCCGTCTAAAGTTGAAATTGAAGAAAGGAAGGAATGCAAGGAGCTGGGATCTAGACAAGTTGAAAGAAAAGAGCGTGGGGTATTGTTTCAAGGAATATTTCGCACTAAGACTAAATGTAAAGGCTGACGGTAACACAATAGATGAAGAATTGACAGTCTTGACTGCTGAAGAAAGATTAGAAAGAAAACAGTCAAGTAAGAATCAATGGATAACTCAGAACATATTAGGCCTAATTGAAGAACGCCGAAACTACAAGAGTGCAAAAAATGAAGACGGCTGAAAAATTAAAGAAATAGGAAGTGCAGGACAGCTGAGCAAGAATGGCTGAAATTTGTTGAAAGTTGTAATGTAGTAGAAAAGGTAGATGCTGCCTATAGGAATTTCAAGGAAACGTTTCGAGATAGGAAAACTAAGTGTATGAATATTAATAGCTCAGATGGAAAGCCACTTTAAGGGAAATAAGGCAAGACAGAAGATGACAGGAACATATCCAGCAGTTGTATCGAGGAAAAGAAGTACATGATATGGTTCTGGAACAAGAAGTGGGCGTTGAAGCTGATGAAATAGGAGACCCAATTTTTATATCAGAATTTGACAGAGGTATGAGGGACCTAAACAGAAAGAAATCACCTGGAATTGACGACATGCCCTCAGAATATTACTGAGTACCTTAGGGGAAACCAGCATGGCGAGGTTGCCCCATTTTGTGTGTAAGACATATGATGCAGGAGAAGTGCCATCCTATTTTTGACAGAATATTGTTATACCTATTCCAAAGTGAGAAGGTGCTAACAAGTATGAAAACTACCTCACCATTAGTTTACAACTTCAATAAAATTTTAACACGTGTTATTTTCAAAAGAATGGAAAGACAAGTTGAAGCTGAGTTGCTAGAAGAAATGTAGGAATATGTGAAACAATCCTGACTTTACTTCTAATCATAGAGGATATAATTAAGGAGGGGGAGCCCACGTACATGGCGTTCGTAGAGCTAGATAAGGCATTCGAAACTGTTGATTGCACCAAGCTATTTGTGAATCGGAAAGTGATCTGGATCAGGTACCGAGAAATAAGGATTACGTACAATCTATATAAAAAAAATCAGTCTGTAGTGATAGGAAACGGCTTTGAAAAAGAAGCAGCAATCCAGAAAGGAGTGAAGCAAGACTGCAGTGTGTTCCCTCTCCTTTTCAATATTTATATACAGTAGGCAATGAAGAAAATCAAAGATGAATTTGGAAAGAAAATCACAATCTGAGGAGAGAAAATCAAAATTCGGAAGTTTGCCGATGATATGGTTATCTTATCTCAGTCTGCAGAAGATGGAGAGAAATCTCTGAATGGTATGGGCAGTCTTGGAGAAGGAGTACCAGATGAAAATAAACACAATAAATAATGGAGAGCAGTGGAACGAAGTCAGGTGATTAGAAAGTGAAGTAGATGAATGTTGTTACTTGGGTAGCAAAATAACTAAAGATGGCAGAAGTAAGGAGGATATCAAATGCAAACTAGCACAAGCAAGGAAAGCCTTTCTTAAGAAAACAAATTTACTTCGAACTTTGACATAGCAATGAGGAAGATGTTTTTGAAGACTTTCGTCTGAAGTGTGGCATTGTATGGAAGTGAAACATGGGCGATGACTAGTTCAGAAAGAAAGAAGAGAGAAGCTTTAGAAATGTTGTATTACAGAAGATTCTGAAAGTGAGATGAGTAGATCGAATCACGAATTGAGAGATACTGAATCGAATTGGGGAGAGGAGATCGATTTTTCTAAATTTGACCAGAAGAGACAGATTGACAGCACACATCTTAAGACATCCAGAATTTGCTAGTTGGTTTTGAGAGAAATGTAGGCGGTAAGAACAGTAGGGGTAGACCGAGGTATGAATATGGCAAGTACATTAGAACAGATGTGGGATATACTAGTTACGCAGAAATGAAACAGTACAGGGTGCATGGAAAGCCGCATCAAACCAGTCTGTAGACTGATGACCCGAGCAACAGCAACAGAGAAGAGCATCGCTTATAATAGAATAATTATTTATATATTAATATATTTTTCTAAACACACTCTAATTAAAGAAACAGGGAATAAACAAAACAATTTAAGCAAAACGGAGACAAACCAATTGAAACATAATAAAAAAGTAAATAAAATTAAGAAATACCGTGTTAAATTTCGAAGTGCAAAAGCATTGCCATGAAACATTATGGTCTCATGATTAATACCCCCTGGGGGTGAGGGTGGTAGAATAACACCCATGGTATCCCCTGCCTGTCGAAGAATTTTTTGTAGTCTATATCACAAGGATAAAAACGAAAGTGTCCGAGATAACTCAAACAAAATGACCTGACGTTCAAATATCCAGTCGTATTATTTAATAATGCGAGGTGGTTGTAGTGGTGATTGTTGATTTAAGAAAGAAACACTGGTGAGGGTCATTTTGTTTGAGTTATCTCGGACACTTTCGTTTTTAACCTTGTGATATAGACTACAAAAAATTCTTCGACAGGCAGGGGATACCATGGGTGTTATTCTACCACCCTCACCCATGTGAGCGTGAGTTGGCAAACACGGGGCACTTAGCTGAGTCCTGGCATTGCTTTCTCTTAATTGTGCCAGGCTTCTCACTTCCACCTATCCTATGCAACCTTGTTATGTCCAATCCCGATGGTATTAGAGCACTCGAGGCTGAGGAAGTGTTTCATTTTCACGCCTTTCTTGGACCAGTGTTTCTTTCTTAAAACAACAATCGCCACTACAACCACCTCGCATTATTAAGTAATACGACTGGATATTTGAACGTTAGGTCATTTTGTTTGAGGCACTCTGAATGTGTAACAGTTATTTCTCTTATATTTTTTATTTCCAAAGTCATCTTAAAAGTCGAAACAGTTGTTCCTCCTGTATTGTTACTTTGATAACAATCTGCTTACTTAATGTAATACTCTCCATTAGGTAAATAGTAATACACAAAAATATGTAAAACCACTATTATTACTCTTTCACTTTTATACTTTAGACCTTAATCTGCCATTATTGTGCTAATTTATGTATTGTTCCTCTTGACAGAGTTCTCTGGAACCCTATTTTATCACTGAAATTAAAAAAAATAGATTATAGTCACTTTACCATGGTAACCATTTTATGTGACGTATAATTTCATACCACGCGTTGTCTATCTAGTTTGATATTTTTAAGTCATAAGAGAAAATTGTAAGTATGCCTCACAATTGTACTATAAAAAACATATATTTTCATATGATTAATTTAATTAAATACTGCATCTGTTTCAATAAACAATGTAAAATATGTAAAGGAATTGTACTGAATGGAATCCTGTACTTCGTGGACCAAAAATTTTTTTTCTCTCTGGAAATAACGAAGACTGTTACCAGTCACAAGTTTTATTAAATTAATTAATCAGTTACGCTTTTCCGAGAGTTTATCCCATCGTCAGGTGGTGAAAATGACAACATAACAGTTGCTCTACTTGATACAAAGTTGTTTTCATTGAAGAAAATTCTATTGCATTTAATAGTAGGAGATATTGCATTATGAATTTATTACACCTATGTTGGGCGTGTGCCGTCTCAGACTAAAGCTTGATATTGTATTTAAATATTTATTTTCAATTTTTTCATGGAGCATGTGTTGAGGATCTATTGATGTGTGTAAATATCTAGAGTTTAGAAATGGTCTGTATTATCCATTTTGGATGTGTGTGTAAAATAGTGAGAGCATGCTGTATATTTGATACGTATTGACCTGCGTCATGTAGATGTGAAACAACTGACGATTTATCATGCTTATGTAGCCGAAGTACCACCAGCTGTTCTTGAAATCTTATGTCAATTTCTCTTTCATTTTGTCCAATGTAAAACACTCACAGTTTGTATAGGTGTGATTTATAATCATCAGTTTGTATGTATTTATCTGATATATTTACTGAGTGTGGTAGTACCTGTCCCAGGTTATTCACGATTGAGAAGCTAATGAGTGTATTTTGATTCTTGAGGCCTCTGGCTATTTCGTATGCATGCTTTTACAAGGAATGGTATGCTGTGATACTGCATGTATTGTTCTTGGTGTTAACTTTCTTGCATTGGTTCTTCTGCTGTTTCCTTCCTGATGTTTTAAAGCATATTATCTATCATACGTGGATTGTGTTCATTCTTTCGGCCATTTGCTTTATGAACTGAATTTATTTATCCTACATTCTTCAGGTAAGGGTAGTTTTAATGTCTGTAGTGTATAGCTCGAAATGTTGCCATTTTATGTCTGGTTGGATGGTATTGGAAACTATGTATGGTTGCAATCGACATGGATGGAAGAAGAGCTTAAGTCAGGTTGTGTCGTTATTCGGTAAATTGCATATATACGTTCCTTGGAGGCTGTTCTAGATAGTACCTAAGTGGCTTCTCGGTAGTGTTAATAGATGGCGTGTAATGTGCTATATTGAGTTGCGCCGTTCTTCCAAATATTGCGCGTGCCTGACTTAGAATACACTCCAATGCTGCCTTATGGCGAGCCAGCACTCACCACTCATCAGAAGCGAAACGGTTGACGCAGAAGTAATGTCGAGAGGAGAAACATCTGATATTTCAGCAGATAACAGTGAATATATACCAAGTGAAACCTCAGATGATTCGGATACCAAATCCTTACTATCCGAATGTTCTGCCGTTCTCAGCCAAGTGTCATTTGCAACACCACAAAAAAGGACTTAAGTTTTCAATTCAAAAGTATGTCATATTATGTTACTCTCCTGAAGGAACTGTATCAGGAAGCCAGACTTATAATATTACGTTTCATGACAACTTTCAGTTATTGAAGAATATAAGGTCTGTAGATACTTTGGGTAGTATCCCAGTCCCTCATGTAGGTATTGAACCCGGAAAATTAAAAGATGTTAAAGATTTAGTAAGCTTTGTATGCGCAGATGCACGTGCATTGTTTGAAAATATTTTCCGGGGAGCTGAATCTTTGGGAGTAGGAAATTCTCGATATAGTGACTCCCCTAATAACATGATGTGATCTATAAAATGTTCTAACCTGTAAAACTTGTCTGCATGCTTCCATCAATGTAAATAACATTAATTTTCAATGAAAATGTTTCTTGAAAATGGAATGAGGGCGTAACTCCAAAAGAAAAACTGACAACAAACCACAAAATTTTTAAATATTTTTGATGTACATATTATGAAATAATCAAGAATTTAGTTAAGTATAATATTCAAGAATTCTGTATTTCTAAAAAAAGTGGTTGATATCATAATTCTTTAAAATCATTTATCTCAAAAGTGTGTTTTTTGAGTTACACACCCTTCTTCCATCCATGTCTTCAATTCACAACAGCTGTTTCTAACCAGGTGGTCCATAGTGTGAGTTAATGTAATCCCGTCCTAGTTTGTGAACTAGACCTATATGCGCAGGCATATCTGATCCTGGAATTTGTTCTAGGTTGATCATTTCAAGTTCTTGGGATATGCATTCTCCAAGGATGGTAGTTCTTTAAGCGAAATTGAATTCGCGTGCAACAAAGATAATTAAATGAGCACGCAATTACTATCAATGGTACTTTGTGAGAAAGTTCGACTCGTTGGCTGAATGGTCAGCGTACTGGCCTTCGGTTCAGAGGGTCACGGGTTCGATTCCCGACCGGTTCGGGGATTCTAATCGCTTCTGATTAATTCTTCTATCTCGGGGAGTGGGTGTATTTGTCCGTTCGAACACTCTCCTCATCATATTAAGACATCAAACTACACTACCAACCACCACAGGAACACGCAATAGTGATTACATCCCTCCTTATAGGGTTGGCGCCAGGAAGGGCATCCGGCCGTAAAACAGGACCAAATCCGCATATATATATATATATACATATATATATACATACATACATACATACATACATACATACATATATATATATATATATATGTGTGTGACGCAGTTCGCACCCGCCAACCCACATGTGTGAGAAGAAGCGGTAGCAAAAGAAGAGAAGAAGAAGAAGAAGAATACGGTATTTTGTGAGAAACTGAGTTCTCAGAAGAAACATTGGCCTGTTTTCAGACGGAATTTGCTGCACGGTAGTGAAATCTGGGAAAACTCCAGATATCTTAGTCATAAGTTATAAGAAGCACACATAAAAGTGCCGAGAATGATTCCTTGTACGAGCATATGGGAATAATGGTAAGAGGGTATTGAAAATGAGGATAAAACTTTAACTTAGGAATAAACTCAGTGGGTGAAGATGTGCTTATAAATCGGCTTAGGCGGTAGGGTCGTGTAATTCGAATAGAGGGGAATAGGTTTCCTATGATAGTAATAGGGTTCGGAATAGAGTGTAAGCGAACTAGAGCGAGACTTAGGTGCTGGTTAGAGCAGCCAGTTTTGATGATGCAGAATTGAATGAGATCACACAGCCAGTTGCAATAAAGAGGATTGAGGAGGCACTTAGTTAATTCACAGAGACTTTCAGACTGAACGCTGAAAGGCATAACAGTCTATAATGATGTATTGTGTAATGTGCATATGAAGTTAGTTTTCTTATAATATATTGATAGAAAAAAGACTTTTGCGAACTCTATTCTTATAAAATTCTTTGCTAAAGGAGAATCCTGCTCGAAAATCATAATTTTATTATCTTGCCTAGAAAAATACTATTAAGCAGTGGTGCTACACATAAACATAACAATAGAATCTCAGAGTATCACAAAGGCTAACGAGCCATTTTATTCTAAATTCAAAAAAGAATTTTACACTCACACATCCAAGTGAGCATACATTTCTTGTATTCTAAAAGGGGTACAGGCATATTTATATCAACAAAGGAATCTGCAATAGCCAAAAGAAAACAGCTTCCCGAAACATGAAAATGCAACATTTTAGCAGGTGCATTATTAAATTACAATATTTCTTTTTTTGCTAGTTGCTTTACGTCGCACCGACACAGATAGGTCTTATGGCGACGATGGGACAGGGAAGGGCTAGGTATGGGAAGGAAGCGGCCGTGGCCTTAATTATGGTACGGCCCCAGCATTTGCCTGGTGTGAAAATGGGAAACCACGGAAAACCATTTTCAGGGCTACCGACAGTGGGGTTCGAACCTACTATCTCCCGAATACTGGATACTGGCCGCACTTAAGCGACTGCAGCTATCAAGCTCGGTAAATTACAATACAGGAGTCATTTCTCGGTTAGATTATGTAAGACGAGCAGCCTGTCACTACAAATCGTTTTAATTAAAGCAGATGTATGACTTTAACTTTGACCAACATTTTTAATCATACCAGCCTAAATCATTGTTGTCAGTTTTAAGTCTGTGGAAAATGGCAAGGAAAATGTGAATTTATTTATGCTCAAGGCGAATAAGCAATTTAGAGATTGTTTACGCTCATTGCGAATGACCGATTTCAAATTGTTTGTGCTCTACTTGAATAAGAAACATATTTGCTTGTAAATTGTGCTATATATGTGAGTTGACGACAAAAACAACAACAACAACAATCACGACCGAGTGTTATTTTATCCCTCGATATTTTCTTCTCTCGTAGTATAAATCAAGTGTATTATTATTATTTTAAAGCTCTTCCCCATTCCCATTATCCAAGCTGAGGCAATGAAATACCACTATCACTAAATACAGTCGTTAAAAATTCGGTCATAAAAATTAAGTACTCAGTTAATCAGATAATTTGAAAGATAAATGAATTAAAATACACTAGTCACAGGGCTTAGTAGTTTAATCATCATAAATAGCAAATCCGATTTCTTTTACGATGTTCTGTTCAGGACGTAGTTTCAATAATAACTTGGAGAAGAAATATTGAGTAATCAAATAATTTGCCATGTTTTGTGATTAGTGCGGGTATGTAATCGTAGTTAACATTAAGAATGCCAACAAAAATTATGTTGGAACTTCAGCTAAATAACCTCTATTAATTACTTCAAGACAACGCTGAAACCCAAGTAAAATTTCGTGTTTAAGGTAGCCCACAAAAATAGTTTTTGAAAAATCATTTATATTAAGACTTATAGTTCTCTAAAATGATTAATGAAGTAGATCGAGCAGAAACAAAAACCTCCATTAAAAGTAATAAGTACCCCTTGAGGGAGTACCAATATTTGATCCGGCCTCAGCTCAGATCCTATTTCACATTAAAATCAATTATTATTATTATTATTATTATTATTATTATTATTATTATTATTATTATTATTATTATTATTATTGTGATGAGGAAGTATTTAAGGCAAACTGGAAATATCAGATAATTATCAGAGAGAGCATCCAACGCGAAATCGGAAGGTTGTAGGTTCAGATCAAACTGGTGTCCTGTTATCCGTTTTAGTTCTATACTTAACATCTCATTGATATATCTATTATACGTAGGTCGAGTCATAAGTCATGGAAACTATTTATTTTCTCTCGCGAACAGGAGACAACTCGGAAAATCTAACATAGGCATTTGGAAACGTACGGTATGTACTTGCGTATGATGCCACTAGATGGTGTATGTAAACAACAGTGTGAGACTAAGCATGCCCCCAAGTTCAGTGTGTGAGTGTGAGCGTCACAAAATGGAAGTCAACAAGCAGGAGCAACGATAGTATATTAAAATAGCAGTTCTCCGCGGCAGAAATGCACGCCAATGCCATGCAGAGCTGCGGGAAGCATTATGTGTGCATGCCATGCCCTGTAGAACAGTGGTAAGTTGGGTGGAGACGTTCAAACGGGGTGGAGTATCAGCTGCTGATTTGCCTCGCCCAGGCCGTCCAGTGTCCATGGACAAAGATGTGCGGATAATGGCAACGCACAGTGGAAACCTTGGGTGATTATTTCGAAGGTCTGTAACCAGTGGATACCTGTCCTTTGTACGTAGTCTTGTGTATTTGCTGTCTGTACCATAATTAAACAATGTTTACCAATGGCCTGTGTTCTGTCACTTTCCTACGATAATCTTCTGAAGTCAGAATTTGTCTTCAGGCACTATGCATAAGTACATGCCCTCTATTTCCAAATGCATATCTTAGATTTTCCGTGGTGTCTCCTGTTCCACGATAAAAATATAGTTGCCATTACTTATGACTCGACCCTCGTATATATACTGAACCCGACTTAATACGTTGAACATGTATTTCTAGTACAATGCGGTCATTAAAATTAAATATTCATTAAATTTTCAATAACCAAACTGTTCATTTTAAATGTTTTAAATGCATAAACGAAATTTTCTCAATAAATATAAGAAAACATACTTTATTTTCTTCGTAAGTCTATTTAAAGAGATCTATGCTAAATGAAATACTGATGAGTTAATGATCTAAGGTAATTCCTATTTCTCCTTGTAGAGCAAAGGGCATCCAGGAAATCTCTCCATTCGGTACGTTCTACAGCCAGGTCTTGTACTTCGTCCTACGTTTCCCACTTTTAATCACTTCCTCTCTAACTCTTCGCCTCCAAGTGTTCCTAAGTCTTAAACTTTTCTCTTTCCTTTTGGATTCAGTTCTAAGACCGAATTAATAACTGCTCCATCCTGTTTTCCTAATGTGTGTCCTATCCATCTCTACTTTCTTTTACCTTATTTCTGAATCAGTGAGTTTCTGGTTGGTGTCCTTCCACATATTTTCGTTTATGATCACTTCAGGCCATATTATATTGATAGCGATTCATAAACATTGGGAGTTGCTGTGTGATCTGTTTACTGACACTCCATGATTCGCAGCCGTAAGGATAATGGACCTTACGTTGGTATTAAAATGTTGGATCTTGGATTTTCGTGACAGGTTACTGTTTTTTCAAATAGGATATAATAGAACTATTGAGCTAATTGCTTTCCAGATTCGAGCCTTAAGGTCTTCCTCCACGCCGCCAGTCTTTGCCATTGTGCTCCCTAGGTAGACGAAAGAACTAAATTCTCCTGTTTGATTGCCAGATATGGTGAGCTAGTTATTTCCAGTATCATTGATTCTCATCTCCTTTGTCTGTGGATGAGAGAAAGCTATCATAAATAAGGTCCGAATATTCAAGAAATGGCATATTTTCCCCCGTATTCTGTTTTCGCTATTTGTCAGAATTAAGCAGGAATTGGATGTTTCTGAGCATATTTAACATAATTTATGGGGTATATAAATGTATAATTTTTATTGTTTTGATCATATTTCCGCCATTCTAGTTGTTTAAGGTTATATTGTGATTATATTTTGCACGGGAAGATGTACCGCACTTTGAATGTGACGTCCGTTTTTGCTTCTGTAAATGTGTTTGTGGCATTGTGACGAAATTTGAAGCTCGGATCTCAAAGCTGTATAGTGTATCTCGTCTAAGTTTACATCACCAGTTTTAGAACTTAGATTGTGGACAAGAAAGTAACACAAGGACTTATCTTCTTATCTGTTTTACTACTTGTCGTTCATAATTACTTCATGTAACGTCTATAAATTACCATTCTCCCCTCACCTTTCTTAAAAATGTCAACAAAAACAGTTTTCAAGGCTTCATAGTTACATTAACAGTGATATACGTGAGGACACCTAAAAAAGTTATCAAAGAGTACGCAGAGTAATTCCTCTCTACCGAAGGAAAAATTCTCTTCTTCAAAGTATGCAAAGTTAAAGAAAGTGCTATGAAGTGTTTTAATGTCCAGCAACATAGAGACACTGCTAGATACAAAGTTGCTCAAATAAATGGGGAATAGGAGGTATGTACTATTTTTCTCCATATGTTACTTGAATTAAGTATTTTATTGCAAAAAATGACTATCAGCGCCTTTTTAATTCTGATAACTAAAATGATTTTCATTGGTCCTGCAGGATAATTCACCATTGTGTAAGACTGCAGTATCAATTAATAACAGCTTCAGTACTGACCACAGTTTAATGACTGATAATGAATTTATGACAGAGACTAGTGGAATTAAATTAAAATAATTAGTAAGGAGATTAATTCAAGTACTACAATGAGATTGTATAATGAATTGCATCTTTGATATAAAATAACTAGTGAAAAAATCATGGTTTGAAGTGCATATATTTGGTCATATTTTCTATTTTTGGGTTATATTGAGCCATTTTGAAGACCGTGTTTGCTTGCATATTTTTGAGATTTTTAGGTCTTAAACATCCGAAGCCTAATAATAAATATGATATTTGGTAAATTAAAGCACATTTACCTCCCAAAAATGTTTCTGATAAAGTAAAATAATTATCGAGGAAGGCATAAATTGGCGTTTCCTATTTTCTCTACCAAAATGGAATGATTTAGTTGGAAATATTTCAGTGTATTGAAAATAATTGAAAGAAAGTATTCTAGGATATAATATATTAAATTTAAGTCTCCACAATATATAAATTTATTCAGAAAATAAACACTTTCCCCATAAGGAGATTGCCCATGAGGACAAAGTATGCTAAATGCATTAATTATAAATGATGTTTCAGTATTGATAGAACCTTTCAAGGCATTCAGAACCACGTTCTCAGTCGACTATTCTGGTGGATTTAATCTGGAGCGGAATTCTTCAAGGAACTTAGGAACTGTTTCTCTCTAGCTATCATGAGGTCTATCACCACGGTCAGTACTCAAGTTTTACTATAGGTCAATGATATTTAACACAAATTGATTTTACAAAGTGTGTGCCTATTTTCGATAAAATTAAGTGAATAGTATTTGAGGATATCCATTTCAAAATAATTATACTTTGAGAAGATGTCACGTTCAGATCCCCTGAAGATTTCTTGGCAAATGTCCACTCGACTTATAAAGATATTGCATCCACCTTACATCAAAATACATTGCCGAGTCTTTCGGTCTGCTCTTAAAGTGCGGGAAACAACACAGAGGATGACGTGTAATATTTCGCTATATACAATACTGGAAACAGCTCCAGTGCATGTAGGTACGAGGACGTGGTGACTGTCAGTCACACGCCTCATTTAGCCAGTCGTTAGCCACTCTCCACATGTCAGCTGATGCGATGCGGGTATTCAGTACAATGCACACTCTCGTGGA
Source organism: Anabrus simplex (assembly GCF_040414725.1). Lineage (NCBI taxonomy): Eukaryota > Metazoa > Arthropoda > Insecta > Orthoptera > Tettigoniidae > Anabrus > Anabrus simplex. The sequence goes on from NC_090268.1 coordinate 35,250,847, forward strand.
TCAAAATCAGTGAGGCTTGAAATGAATCTAGGTCGCAAGCGGAAAGTATTGAAATGCAGTGAGTATCCTTTCATGTGAGCAAATTAAGTTCCTTTAGGGAACACAAATTAAAAATACATTTTACGATAACGATTATTTCCGACATAACGTTGACAAAAGGTTACTCAACTAACTGAATACTGAACATCGTGCTCGGTTGATAGTAATACGATTTATCAATTATAAATAAATAGTGGTGCAAACATGTTTCACGGCCACGATTGGTACCAAAAGACAATAGAAATAAAAGATTAGAAATAAACTGAGGGGAGTTTCTGAATTATTTTAATCAAGATGCATTGGAAATTTTCAATTTCTCAGTTTATTTTGTTTAATTGATTAATACTTACCGTCAAACGGAGAGAAATTTACACCTCTATATGATAAATTTTTCACACATACTCATTATGATAAGTTCTTAACATTTTACTGTCTGCAACAAAGAACAACAGATGAAGTCACCTTAAAAGGCCAACTTCAATCAGAAAATAAGAAACTCCCTAAATTCGTCGATATGACCCCAGTCGAAGATAATGTCCCAGCGTACTAATACTTGTGAGGTTTGTCCTTCGCGATATTTTAAAATCTATTCACTTTGAAAGAAACATAAAAAATATTTAGAACAAATCATATATTCTTTTCAGATCATTCTTTTTTCTTCCACACCATCTATTCGACGCAATAATCATCCTCAAATGGAATAAAGAAGAACTCGATGAACTATGCCTTTTATTCAGTAACATACACTGCAACATCAGCTTAACAATAAATCATGAATCTAACAGATCAATTAAATTCCTAGACCTCACCATCACAAATGAGTCACACAAATTCAACATTAACCTTTGATAGGGGCATCAGATCCACAATATACCATAATATAACCAACATTGGATTCAGAAAATCTATTTGGAATGTATTAGTATTTAGTGGATTATTCGATGATAAAGACCACTAACTGATCTGCACATCACTAGATTTAGGGTGGAGTACGTCATGTCTGTTTGCATATTCATATGAGTAGAAACTTTTCAGGTGACAGTGAGCATGTTAAGGATACAGAAGGCGCGAGGGAATGCCTAAGATCAACAGTGTGTGAAAATGGGAAAAAGCGAACATCTTGGAGGAATGATGAAGCTTCTAAACGTATAAGTAAGTCGATTCAAAATGGCTCCAAACAAAACTTGATTTCTATGGGGATATACCGTGTGATTCAGCCTCTTCTTCCAATGTAGTTTTATGCAACCCGCAATATTAATTCCGTCCTAAAAACATCTGCCCTGCCGGTATGATCAGCCAACATAATCAGATGTCTTGGTATTTACCGCCTCACCATAATAGGACACCGTAATATTACACTCGTATCATTTGAGCCAGACACGCTGGCGAAACACTAAATTGATATTATGACCGCAGTAAACCTAATGCAGCTATAAGCTGCTCAGTATGCCATCGGAACCGTTGCGTAACTGGTGAAGTCGCGGTGCAGAAGGCTTACGTGTGAGGTCTGAAGTTCGCGTCCTTGGCCAAGATTTCACATTTTTCAAATATTTGTACCGCACGTAATGTAAGTTCAGTTCCTACTTTCATGCAAACTGTGTGTGAATGAATGTGTTGTGGCCCTAAGAAGGGCCGATCAGTTAGCAGGCCGGACACATACGAACCGGAAATAATAGGAGCACAACTGCCCTGACAATGTTTTATCGCAGCAAATGCTCGATTTGATGACTGTTTTGGTTTATGCACATTCGGGCCCGGTGTCCAATAGATCGTCTTGCGCGCTGAATCATTCTAGGTATAATTGTATGGCAGGCGTCTGTGATGAGTTGCCAGAGCTGTTTGAATTTTTCCGGCGCTTGAGTGCAAACGGCGTTCATCAAATTCTGCCAAAAGAATAAGTCTAACGGCGTTAAATCCGGTGATCTGGCGGTCCGAGAAACATGGCTTCCTCGTCCTAACCATTTCCCTGGCTATCCCTCGTTCAGATGGTTACGAACGCGTAAAGTCGAATGTGGCGGAGCTCCATCCTGTTGCAACCACATCGTCAAACGATCGTGCAAAGGCACATCCTCCATGAGCAGTGGGAGTTCCTGACGCAGAAAGTGCAGGTACCGTGGGCCAGTCCAATGGCTCTCAAATAAATACGGTCCAAATAGGCGATCCCCCAAGATTCCACACCACACATTCACTCCCCATCGAACTTGATGGGCCGCCTGTCGCACCCAGTGAGGATTTTCCGGACTCCAATAGTGAAACATATTGTTCGATCAAGATGGCGGACAGTGCATAGTCGGTCAAGGCAAGGCTCCTGATTAACGTTAAGTTTGAAGGTGTACTTTCGCAGTGTAAACGATTTGTGATGCTAATACTTGTTCCTACCATTGTTGTGCGTATACAGAAGTGTTAGTGACGTGATACGTGTGATCAACATCTACCAGCAGACAAAAATATCATGCCGCGTAAAGTAAAGCAAGTGTCGATGGAGAATATGGTGAAGCAAGCCGTCCAGGACGCGCTGTGTAGCAAGGACCTCTTGAGCACGCTTGCCAACCTAATACAGGAGCAAGTGACAAAGGTAGTGGTAGAACAATTGCAGGAGTCTATAGACTTCAATACTAAGGTAATTGAAGACTTGCGGAGTGCTCTCGAAGATAGGGAAAAAATTATAAAGAGACTAGAGTCCCACTTACAGGAGAAGACCGACGATCTGGAACAGTGCACGAGGCGCCAGTGCTTGCGAGTGTTCGGTGTAGCAGAGTCCGCAAATGAGAACACGGACAACATAATTTTAAATATCGCTGAGGAAATTGGGGTCGATCTCAGTCTAGAAGACATTGATAGGTCACACAGGGTAGGCAAAAGAGAAGGCGGTCGTCCGAGACCAATAATAGTGAAGTCTGTGTCCTATCGGAAAAGGAATGCAATGTTCACAAATAAGAAAAAACTGAAGGGCACAAACAAAACTATCCGAGAAGATCTCACTCCCCTGAGACTACAGCTTCTCCAGGAGGCAATTTCAAAGTACGGCGTAAAAAATACGTGGTCGAAGTACGGGACAGTGATAGTGAAACGAGGTGACAGGAAAATTCGGGTCACAAATCGTCAAGAACTAAACAACATTAGTTAATCATGAGCCTAAGCTAAAACTAGGCGATAACTGTAATTGAATAGGAAAATACCTAGATTTGTAAATATATGTTAAATTTAATTGATAACTTAGATTAGGCTTAACTAAATTCCAGGAAACTAGTTCAGTTAGCATTTAGAAACTGTCAAGTTGGCTTTCTTAGGTTAAAGGAAACAATTGTCTCTAATTACAGCCTGCAAACCTCCCCTCCCCAAACGCAGACCGGTCAAACTACAACCACCCCTTCCCAAACCACTGCTGGCTGCCCCAGCAACATTCCTCCTGTACCTCCAAGCTCTCTGCAGGTGGGCCACGTGAACACACAGAGCCTTCTTTCCCATTTCACTGAATTCTCAGACATATTCTCTAACAACAACTTCCATGCCATATTAATATCAGAGTCGTGGTTGAAACCAAGTATCCCGTCTTCACTAGTAAATATGGAGGGTTACGCGCTGATAAGAAACGATAGAGTAGGAAAAGGTGGGGGAGGCGTAGGGATATATCTGCGCAAAGATATGAAATTCAAAGAATTACTCAAAACACCAAGTGAATTTCACAACGGGCCGGAGTTCCTATTTATTGAATTACAAATTCGCAGTGTTAAGTGTTTACTGGGTGTTGTGTATCGTGCACCGAAGACGAGATATATCGAAGACCTGGAGGAAGCACTACAGGACCTATTACCCAGGTATGAGCATGCTATTTTAATGGGCGACTTCAATTCTGACATGATAAAATGTGACTCTGCTGAATCTAGACAACTCAAAAGCATGCTTACCTCACTCAATATGACGATCCTTCCCCTAAATCCTACACACCACACAGCTACTTCCCATACACTACTGGATTTAATTATTACAAACAATACTGATAGAATACAGACTTACGGACAACAGCCAGCTCCCGGACTTTCCCAACATGACTTTATTTACGCAACTTACTCACTGAAATGTCCCAAATATGAGCCTAAATTAATTTCCTATCGAGACTTCAAAAGCCTAAACGAAGAGGCGTTCATTGAGGACGCACTCAAAACACCGTGGCACAACATACAACTCGTACAAGACATTAACGATAAAATAACCTTGTTTAACAAACTACTTTTAGGACTGTATGACAAACACGCCCCCATACGGACTGCACGAGTGAAACGAAAACCATCACCTTGGCTGACGCAAGACATAAGGTTAAAAATGGAGGAAAGAAATGCAGCTTACAAATATTATAGAAAAAATCCAACCGCAGAAAATTTCGAAAAGTACAAAAAATTGCGTAACACAACAACTCAGACCATCAGGAATGCTAAGATACGCCACACACATGAAATCCTAAAAAATAACAGTTCTGGCAATGTTTGGAAAATTCTTCGGAACATTGGTTTGACAAAAAATAAAACCGACGAAAACAACACTGACTTGCCATTAGACGAATTAAATCAATTTTTCTGCTCACAAAATTCACATACAGACGAACGAACTAAAAAGGAAACAATCGACAGACTACATACGAAAACAAAACACGATGGAGAAGAATTTTATTTTTCACATGTAACTCTTAATGACGCCAGAGACGCAATTCATGAAATAAAGTCAGAGGCTACAGGATGTGACGGAATAAATTTGACATTAATTAAAAGACTCACTGAAATTGTTCTCCCAACAATTACACACATAATAAATACCTCACTCATGACAGGAATCTTTCCCAATATATGGAAAAGTGCCATAATACGACCGATAAGAAAAATCGATAATCCAACAAAACCCGAAGACTTTCGACCAATTTGCATACTTCCTTGTCTTAGTAAAATATTAGAAAAGGTCGTTCACAAGCAGATAACAAATTACATTAACAAACACAATTTACTCGACAAATACCAGTCAGGATTTAGACCTAACCACAGCACAACTACAGCACTACTAAAAGTTACAAATGACATTCAAGCAGGCATGGACAACGGACAAATGACTATCCTTGTACTTTTAGACCTAAGTAAAGCATTTGACTGTGTAGACAGAGAAATATTATTAGCTAAACTACAAGCACAAAAATTTTCTTCAAGCGCACTGACGTGGCTGCACTCTTATTTAATTGGGCGGCAGCAGTGCGTTTCAGCAGGTACGAAAGTGTCACACTGGTAACAAACTGAAGTTGGCGTAGTTCAGGGCAGTGTTCTAGCGCCACTGCTATTTTCACTGTACTTAAATGACCTACCAGAACATATAAAAACGTGTAAATACCATTTCTTCGCAGACGATATTCAACTTTATATACAAACAAACCCGAAAGACATCCAACTAGACATTGACAAACTAAACGATGACCTGGAAAATATAAAAGACTGGACTAAAAATAATTCTCTTAAAGTCAATCCATTCAAATCGCAAGCAATCATAATTGGATCCAAAAGTAATCATACCAAACTGAAAAGTGTTAAAATTCCCCCAATCCTATTCCACGCAACACCAATACAAATAAACGAAACAGTAAAAAACCTTGGCCTCATTTTTGACAAGTACTTAAACTGGACGGAGCACACGACGAAAATATGCCAACGAGTATTCTTTTCTTTGCACTCTCTTAAACGTTTACGGGATCTCCTCCCTCTAAATACGAGAAAGTTACTTATTCAAAGCTTAATTCTACCCATCTTCGACTATGGTGACGTAATATACAACAACCTAAACACCACACTTAACACTAAACTTCAACGGGCTTATAATACATGCATCCGTTTTGTATTAAATATGCCCAGGTATTGCCATATATCACCTTGTCTTGAACAGCTGTCGTGGTTATATTTGGCGGAGAGAAGAAACCTTCACTCTGTTTCGCTTGTTCACAACATTCTCCGTACAGACACACCAAGTTATCTGAGAATGGATCTTAAATACTTGTCATCTCCCAACAGTATACCTACAAGGTCAGAAACCTCTTCCCTGCTGAGCTTCCCAATTTACCGCACGACCGGGTACGGCAACTCATTCATACCTGCAACCATACGCTCTTGGAATTCCCTTCCGGCTGTAATTAGAGACATATATAGTAGAAATGTATTAAAAAAAACATGTTATAAATGGTACATAGACTTAAGAAATTAGTATTTAATGTTTTTTTTAAAAGTAACTCTCAGAAATTTTCCTTTTGTTTATAACTATTATTTAAGTTTAATTTTATAATTAATTATATGTAACTAGAAATCCTAATACTCCGTAGTTTGTACAATGTAGTACATATGAGATGGTTTGGCATAACAGCAGGCTTCATAGCCTGAGCCACGCCACAAGTCAATAAATAAATATTGTGGCGATTGATGTTCTCATGATTGTGGAAGCGCGATTCGTCCGAGAACAAGATGTGCGATACGAATGCTGTATCATTGTCTTCCTGCCTAATAGCCACCGACAGATCTCCATTCGAGCTTCGAAATCCCGCCTATGGAACTCTTTGTGTAGTTCAAGATGGTATGGGTAAAATTTATGTTCGTTTAGTATTCGCCAGATGGACGGCTGACTAGTGTTCATCTGTTGTGCAATCGCCCTTGTGTGGATTATTACGTGCTGCCTCCAGAACGGTCTCTTCTTTTTCACCCGATTTAACGAGCCTATCGCGGACTGGTAACTTCTTGGAAATCATGCCTGTTGTCCTTAGGCGTCTTTTAACACGGCAGAATTTTGTTGTTGGAGCGGGGTGTCATCTGTCCACCTGTCGGGATATCAACGTATTCATCTGTGGAATACATGCCGAATGACAGCAGGGATTACATTCAGGCCATAACCAGTGGAGTATGCGGAGGCTATAAGTCAGTCACAGCGTCGTTCTACTGTTCGAAGGTGGCAAACGTGAGCCTGTGTTTAGGTATTCAAACTTCATAACGATGCAAAAATATTTGAAAGATGCAGAATTCGAACCGCCTATGGGCACATTACGTCGATTGCTAGGCTAACGCCTACCCACACCCGCTATGCTACGCTTGTGGGAACATGCTAGTTGTACGACGAGATGGAGTAAATAAGCCACCCAGTTCGGTATTTAAGACATTAATTACTTCACTGTTACCTAGTTCTATGCATTGATTCACCTCTTCATTACACCCTGTCACGAGGCATGACACATTAACATAGTTATATGGTCAAACGACGTCGCTACATGATTTCAGCGCGTCATGTTTTGCGAGCTGACGAGATAACGTGTCCGTAGGGTTCAGAATCGTGTATAAAATGTGTTCACTGGTATACTAGTACCATTCAGTACGGCTACAGGGTAATAGCCACCTTATAACGATGTCGCACGTTAGTTGGTTTGCATAAAACTATATTGTAAGGGGGCGGCTGAATCACACGGTATATACGCAGAGGAAGGAAACTTTTATTTGGAATAACACTAGCAGGACAGTGTTAAGAAGTTTTGTTAACAGCTTCATCTGCCATGCGGTCGGAACAAAGCTGTAGAAATTAAAGTTTTTCGAGAGCTTTTGGTTGTAACCTGTAAAGGCTTGAAAAAGTATCAGGGAAGCATTTCTGGACAGTAAGGATATTTTCTGAAATGGAGGAAACAGGAAATTAATTGTGTATAGATCAAATGAGGTGAACTCATCGCAGATTACAGGGAATTATTGGACAACTAGAAGGAATAATTTGTTGAAAATATTCTCAGTATAAAAGAAAATTTTTCTGCTGGGGTCGCAGACGATGAATACAATTGGAGAACAAGGACGATGTCAGTTAAACTACGGTCGAGAAATTGGAGCGGGTGGTAAAGAAAACTCCACTGTCATGAAGCAGCAGAAATATGAATTTAGACCTGAAATGGTTAAATACAGTTGGAAATCAGGGATGACATGGCTTCGTAGATTATAAGATTAGCATGGAATTTTTGGTTGCAGAATTTTTCCAAGTAGGAGGGATCATTAAATCCAAAATTTTAGAACATAAAAATTACACAAATTTTAGTACAATATATCGCCTTATATAAATTACAGAAAAATCGATACACAGTGCTTTTCAAGGAAATATTATCTACCTAATTCGAAATTTTCATTAACATCTCAAGTAAATTTCATGAAGAAACTGGAATTAAAAATTTCAAAAAATTTCAAAAATATTATTTTGGATAAACTATTGTATATGAAATAAATGTTCGTAACCCTACTTTTATTTAGATGATATTTCCACAATGTTTTGTGATAATCCATGCATCAGGTAACAATATCTGTTTATCACAAAACTGTTCCCTTTTAATTTGAACGGAGTAGTTCTCATCGTTCATGGGTGAGTAGCAGTGAGTTACTATTGAATTGAGTACTAAATTGCGGTTGAGAATATTCATTAATTATAGGCATGCGTTACATGTTAACCTTTTAATTTTTGTACTGCTATCAAAATTGCAAGTTTCTCTGTATGATGACTTTTATAACCACAAGGAGTTGCTATACGAAACATAGAAATTAACTTTACGACGATTAATTATCTGCTTGAAGACACATTCAACATTCACTTAGCACGCGGTATAAACGTCTAGCATTTGAAACATGACTCTCGTCTTGCCAGTTTTATTTGGAATAACACTAGCAGGACAGTGTTAACAAGTTTTGCTAACAGCTTCATCTGCAATGCGGTCGGAACAAAGTTGTACAAATTAAAGTTTGTCAAGTCTGTGTGCCTCGTGAGAGGTTCCTTGTGAACGTGTCGCAGTTGTTACTTGTACACGGTTATTCTTCTTCCTCTCATGAGAGAGAAATCGTAGGGACCGTAAGTTATACATGTAGAATGTAGAAGGTACTAAAGATAGATCGTTATCGGATGAGTGAACTAATTCGAGAATATTGGTTTGTCTTCATTTTAGTTCCAAGGGGATTAATTATAATCAACCGAGCTGAGTGGCTGAACCAACTGCTAAAATCGGTTTCCTTCCACAATGCCAAATATCTTTCCATATCATGCAAACTATTTTCCTGATAATTACATTCGAGGGAAAAGATGTTCGCCATACTGGAGGACTATGGTTTTAAGGGTAGATTATTGAAATCAGTCAAAGCCATTTGTGTTGACAATTGGACTGCAGTGAGAATTGATGGTAGAGTGAGTTCTTGGTTCAGAGTATTTACAGGGGTTAGACAAGGCTGTAATCCTTCACCTTTGTTGTTCGTGGTTTACATGGAAAATCTACTGAAAGGTATAAAGTGTCAGGGAGGTATTCAGCTAAGTGGAAACGTAGTAAGCAGCTTGGCCTATGCTGACGACTTGGTCTTAATGGCAGATTTTGCCGAAAGCTTGCAGTCCAATATCTTGGAACTTGAAATGGGTGCAATGAGTATGGTATGAAAATTATCCTTTCCAAGACTAAATTGATGTCATTAGGTAAGAAATACAAGAGAATTGAATGTCAGATTGGTGATACAAAGCTGGAATAGGTAGATAATTTCAAGTATTTAGAATGTGTGTTCTCCCAGGATGGTGGTATAGTAAGTTAGATTTATTCAAGGTGTAGTAAAGCAAATGCAGTGAGATCGCAGTTGCGATCAACAGTATTCGATAAGAAGGAGGTCAGCTGCCGGACGAAACTATACTTCGGTCTGTTTTCAGAACAACTTTGATTTACGGGAGTGAAAGGTGGGTGGACTCGGGATACCTTTTCCATAAGCTAGAAGTAACAGACATGAAAGTAGCGAGAATGATTGCTGGTACAAACAGGTGGGAACAATAACAGGAGGGTACTCGGAATGAAGATATAAGGCTAAGTTAAGAATGAACTCGATGGATGAAGCTGTACGCATAAACCGGCTTCGTTGGTGGGGTCATGTGAGTCGAATGGAGGAGGACGGGTTACCTAGGAGAATAATGGGCTCTGTTGTGGAGGGTCAGAGAAGTAGAGGGAGACCAAGATGGGGTTGGTTATACTCAGTTTATGACGATTTGAAGACAAGAGGTGTAGAACTAAACGAGGCCAGAGAACTAGTTACAAACAGAGAATTGTGGTGGCATTTACTAAATTCACAGAGGCTTGCAGACTGAACGCTGAATGGCATAACGGTCCATAATGATGATGTACGTATGTATGCTACATTCGAGCGATTACCTCCCGGTTTAAAGATGGATTTACCGTCCATAAACTATGTGTCTAAGGAGGATATATTTGAGTACTGTGGTGATGTTGATGTCGACGATAACGAGGGCAATGACTTGGAAATGAAATGAAAATGAAAGAGCAGAGGGTCTTCTACGGCCATTTCTTCACTTGTTACTCTTTCACTATCTTGAATTTTTTGTTGGTATTTTCGCATTCAATAAAATCAATTTGATGAACTTAGGTGACATGCTGCTTCATGTTGCTGGTGTTGTGAAATTTTTCTCTTCGCAAGAAATTATCTTAAAAATGCTGTAAAGGGCATGGATTTTACTCACAGGAATCATTTGGAAATAGTTTTACACTTCACTCATATCATCCGAAAGTTGCAGATTACCAAACGCATCGGCCTCTGTTACTTCAAAATAACAACAAATTTTAACATTTAAAACATTGAAAATAGTCATTGAAAATCAAAATTAGGTTTCATGCTAAAGGTGTTGGAATTTCTAGAATAAGTTGTTCTTTGCTTGTTATTTGATTAGTTTAAACAGAATACAGTATTTGCTGAAAATTTCTGTTGTTCATTACACTCAGAACCAGGTCATTTTTACTTTGTGAAAAGAGCGTCGATTCTCCAAATTTAGGATAAATAATGCTAAAATTAGTGCAATAACACGTTCGAAAATATCTTCTTCAGCTATAATTCGGCACGTTTTATTGCCCTTGTGCATGACTTTTAAATATATTTGTACTTCGGACATACCGAGACCACAACACCTGCAGAAATTTGGAGGAATCTCTCTTTTGCCATGGAATCATTAGATCTATAAACGAGCCCAAATTCTTGCTATACCTGCTGCCTGCTATTTTGAAACGTATGTGTTGAGACACGTGCTCCTTGCGAACACTGTATTATTAGAGGGCCCGCGCTGTTCCACAGCATTCGTTATAACCCGTCTTGATATACCTCTCGTAGTCACATTAGTTTTGCCTGCCCTTTCAATGGTTTTATGAACCTTTAATAAGAAGCGCGTTATGCTATGCCGCAGTTCGTAGTCTGTATTCATCCATTCTGACGCTATCATGCCACCTTTTTGGTAAAAATCTATTCATATATTCTCTTTCTTATCCTGTAGTTCTTGATGTAAATCTTGGTGTTGTGTCGTAGAAGGCAATGGAAATTTAATCGCAGTTCTTCTACATAGAACGGTTGTCTTGTGAGTTCATAGAGTCTTGAAGGAGCGTTCTTTGCCAGGCAGAGAACTTTTTTAAAGATACATGGCCTACACTCTTTCTAGTGTAGCTAGGTATTCCCAGATAATGTCTAAGGCGAATGTCATGTGGTATGTGTTTGTTTTCTTCTTCTTCTTCTTATTGCGTTACGGCCTCTGTAGGACCACGGACAGCTCCTTCATGGATTGCATTTTCTTCTTCTCCTCCCAGAACCTCTTCATCCTTTCTCTTCTTCTCTCCCGCTCTTCTTCCGAGATATTCAGTATTCTCTTCTCTTGTCTACTCCACTGGTGACTCTCGATCCTTTTCCTGTATCCATCCCTATCATTGATCTCTGGCATATTAGTCGGTATGTACTTGCTTCTCCAATTTTCCTTTTCTTCCACCTTGATCCCCAATTCCGACCAATCTTTCCGGAGTTCAACTGCCCACTTGGTTCCTGTCTTTCCTCGTGTCCTCGCTGTTGTTTCTCATACTCTTTTTGTCATTCTATCCATATTCATCCTGATTATATGTCCCGCAAACCTTGCTCTTTTCAGTCTGATTTCTTCTGAGATTGTCCTCATGTTCCGGTATAGTTTTTCCCTGGGTCTCCTCATCCATCTCTCACCTCCTCTCTTAGGGCCTAGTATTTTCCTCAATATTTTTCTCTCTTCTTTCTCTAGTTGTTCCGCACCATTTCTTCCTAGTGCTATTATCTCAGCAGCATATAATACAGCATTTCTCACCGTTCCCTTGTAATGTCTGATCTTTGCGTCTGTAGATATATTCTTTTTATTGTATATATCTCTGGTCATACAGAAGGCTGATCGCATCTTCTTTATCCCCTCTGTTATTCCCTCATTGCTCCTATTCCTTACTGTTATAAATTCTCCTAGGTACTTGTCCACCTTTTGCACGGTGCCTTCCGGTCTTGTCCAATCCTCAGTGGTATTCAATGTCTTTGTCTTGTTGTAGGCGTGAGTTATTAAGAACGTTCTGCCATCTGTTGAATATATTTGGAAGCTGGGAAAGGTTGGAGAATTAGAGTATCTAGCAGGGAGCAGTATTCTTCCGTGATCAGAGGAAGTGTATACTCTCTGGCTTGACAGGTAGTAATCAAATATGGCTGCATGCAATGGCATTACTAAGGATGAAAATCATATACCAGAACATTAATGAAAGTGTTAGTCGCTTAGCAGCCTACTAAGTGCAGAATGTATTGCAGGTTAAGGTAAGACTTCGCCTGCAATTATTGGAGTTAACATTGAATGACTAGATTTTATTATAACTCAAAATTGGTTGAACTTAGAGACCTACCAATGTCTCATGATTCACCAGCAGGTAATTCCGAGGAAAAATGCAACATACATGAAGCAAATCGGTCCAGTAGAACGGATGGATGGATTTGCCAAAGCTGTTTTATAGTAAACTCTTTTAATATGTTGATAATCCTGGCAAGGTGGCAATATTAATTCAAAGTTTTAGTATTCTATCAATATAGCATCGAGAAAGTAGCTCATCTCAAGTAGTATCGTTCGATATCGATACTTCTTCAGTTTCGGGGATATCGAGGTATCTTAAGCATCGAGAAACCTATCTCTAATTTTTGTTATTAGAATGTAACTGTGGCAGTGCCATCTGCTGACAGTCACAGAATGAAGTACGGTATTGCCAACATTGTCATTTTTTGGAACTGATTGAAATTGCTTTCCGAAGCCGAGAGGAAGCTTCGTCCGAATAATGCAAAATTAATATTAAAGTGATAACTATCACCAAGAAAATGCAGTGATGCGGAATGCAGAGATATGTATCTTGAATACAAAGCAAACAACTCAAATTTCAGCCTAGAAGAAGTCGTTGACCGTGTCCCCGTTTTTACCATCAAGGTAATTTGCTCCAGACTAGTCAGCCAATCCCAGGCGTGCTCAGTCCGAACAATGATAGAAATGATGCCCTAAAAACATACACCCTGGATCTTGATGAGGAACATATAATTAAATACGGACACGGTGAGGACAATTAAAACTACAAATAAAGCAAGGCGAAGCATGACGTCAGTATTGGAGGAAATTCTGTTTATTAAAATAAACAAGATAAATATTTAAAAAATAGCAAAAGTATCAAATAATCCATATTTTACATGACTCAGATTGTTGTTTCTTTCCTCAGCTTGATAAAGTCCATCTTGAGAATAAGAAAATATTACAAATCTACAATGTATGCCGACACACATACTTAACATATCAAATCAAATCTTGGAAGTTTCATTAATTTTAACACATGGGCTTGCGTGCGCGCACCACGCTCCTGGCTTTACTTTTTGTTAACACATTTGCTGTAGATGAGTACTTTCCCCATTTCTGCACACTTGACATTTTTGTGGGGTGCCTAACATTAAGAAAAGACGTGATCTAATGCGCAAAAGGGGGGGGGGGGACAAAACTAACCTAAATGTGCAATACATCACACGCTGAGTAGTAAAACATCCTACGCATAAAATATATACATATCGAGTCATGAGCATAACAAACAATGTGGATCGGAACCACACAAATCAAAGTCACATAAATGGAAAAATATATATGTACATCCAAAGAAACAAAACATGATGTCATATTTTGCAGGGCTCACTAAGAAAGCATGCAGCATTCACGTAACTCGCATCCACTCAAAGCCTCAACGGAAATAAAAGGAAACATAATTACAATTTAAGAAACACTTCCTCTTCAACGCAGGTTCCTGAAATATAAATACATGACACAAAATCAATAAAGAAATGACAGAGTAGGCTTTACCTTTCAACACTTATGTCAACGTTGTAACCTGGAAGAGATGATATGACACAAAAAAATCATCCGCGGTTATATCGACAAAGAAAATCTGGAATAAACGTCGTGATATAAAACTCTCGTCAACTGCCACAACCGTAGAGACATGGACAGAAACAATTATATCACGAAGTATAGGCAATTCAAATAAAACTCTCTTCGGTACACAAACATATCACTCTCGCCAACAGACGGCGGAATGACTCAAAGTGGAGTTCCACGTCTCCCAAAATAAAAGCAGCAAATACCAAAACCACAGGGTCCAACCCTTTACACACGCTGCTCAACAGTCTACCGAGGCAAGTCACATAATCAAGAAAATGCAGGCCTTTCAAATGAGGAACGCGTCCTCTGCCACAAAATCACCCAAAATAATATAAGTTGCGTAAAACTGAAGAAATATGAACGACGTCGGCTAACATTCGCTCGCATGGAAAGAAACAAGACCGCGCTGGCCACAAATCAAAGCACTCGCGCTCAAAGTAAACATGAATAATAAAGTGGCCAACTCTGTAATAATAATAATTTCGTGTGGCTATTTCTAGCCGTGTGCAGCCCTTGTAAGGCAGACCCTCCGGTGAGGGTGGGCAACTCTGTAATAAATATGTTAAACGGAAACTAAGAAATTGCCACATTGACAATCGATCATATCTGAACATCGGAAAGTTACTTAAATATCTCAATCCTACATCGCGAGAGACTCGTATTGATAATAATAATAATAATAATAATAATAATAATAATAATAATAATAATAATAATAATAAATTTTACAGAAATTTTATTCTAATATTCGGAACTCGAAATACGAAACAGCGTTCGGTGGAACTCGTGAACCAATTACTAATTTACCACCTAGATATACAAAATAGTCGTGAAGATGACGCTAACAACTTCGTAGATCCACACTCCACCGTCTTACACACTCATTCACACATCATGCAATAAATCCCAGAAAACGTGACGGCATGTTTCCGTACACTTTGAGCTCCCATTAATAATACTTTAATCTAGTCCCTGATTTTAATTTGAGGCGCGCGGCTGTGAGCTTGCATCCGGGAGATCGTGGGTTCGAGCCCCACGGTCGGCAGCCCTGAAGATGGTTTTCCGTGGTTTTCCATTTTCACACCAGGCAAATGCTGGGGCTGTACCTTAATTAAGGCCACGGCCGCTTCCTTCCAACTCCTAGGCCTTTCCTGTCCCATCGTCGCCATAAGACCTATCTGTGTCGGTGCGACGTAAGCCAACTAGCAAAAAGATTTTAATTTCAATCCTTATTTACACTTACAATTAAGCCCTGAGACGTACACTGCGTCTCAAATATCGAAACAAAACAAATAAAAAATGCATAAGGCAAAAAAAGACTGACTCCTGAAAGAAATGACGGTAACCACTCAGGTACATAAATCAGAATATAATGTAAGAAAGCAAGCTGCGACCTCATGCAAACGGTCCACATTTATGTTACAATTATATTTACATTAACAAGCTTCCACTGATCTCTATAAAGGGGTGGCTGGTAGCTTGGGTAGTAGTAAGCCGAATAGAAGATTACTGGCGAAGTAAGATGGCAGCTAGCGCACGGTGCAGTAGACCACGAAGAGCGCGCTTGCTTTGTTTATACTTAGTTCAGTGACGCCAGGTCTTCTGATTGTAGTTCCACGGGTGTTCTGTGCTGTTTTATTGCAATACTCCACGCATTTACAAAGGAATTAAGAAGAAATAACCGCTTCTCTTATCTACTCCCGTAACTAGGATGTTCCCATATTATAAACGGCTGGACTGGAAATTGTAAAGTTTATACCCTCGGAAAACTATTTACACAGGAAGGCTACTATGCATTTTGAAATGATTAAATGGAACTGTTCTCTCCCTTTGGTAATCCTAAGTTCAATGCCATTCTCCCAGTATTAGAAAACTTGAGTATATCAAATGCAGACTGAGCGTCTTCCAACAAAATCTTACGAGTCCCCACACTCGCGTAAATAAAAACTTCTTCTTACGATGTTATCTGCACAGAATCTCGCCGAATAATAGGGCAACTAACTGACGCAGTCATCGTTTTTATTAACTCGTCCTCGAAGACGCCGTCGAATCCTCGATTGGGGCCATCTATTCCCTAGACCAATGCCTAGCCATATCGACGGTGGCTCTGTCGTTTCATTGGCTCAACACATCGCTTACCTGACGCTTACTTCAAACATCTCTTATAGGCGACCCTAGCCTCTCTGCCGGGCATCCGAAATGTTGTCCGTTGGAGTTCTATTGTTCTCTTGTTCGGCTTTGTGTGCGTTATGTCGAAATTCCACCTTCCAAACTTAGCTGGTGAGCAAACAAACCCGAGCTCCAAGCTCCCTGCAGAAATTGCGACATGTGCTGCTGAATGTAGATGCTTCCTGCCAATTACTAGTACTTAATAAACATGAAATATTCTCTGTACATTCGAATAAATGACATCAATAAGTTGTTTTGTGGAGAAACACATTTACCTGCAAAATATTTATAATTGTAATAGAACGAGAGGATATGTTTCCATTTTAAAAATCTCCCGTTTTATATCTCGCAATAAAAAAGCAGAAAGAGGTAATTAAACAAACATTCCTTGACCATGGCTGGAGACCCCTCAAACTACTGAGATCTCAATAGCTTAAGGGGTCTCCTGTCCAGCGATGATCAAGGAATAATATATTGTATAATGTCCTATTTCTGTGTTTCTGTTGCGAGCTACAAAACGATGTGAATTTTTAATTAAAACATATTCTGTTGCTCTATTAAAATTTTAAATATTCTGCATACCCATTTCTTTGTTTTTCTATAACAAAATTATTTATTGTAATCCCCATATTGCACTGCCCAGATCTCCTTAAGTATTAAAACGTAGCTATTTTCTTTCCAATTATTCTAAACAAAAAAATATAATCACTTCAAAACAATGACTGATATTTTAATGAAAATTGCAGCAAATATTCCTCAAAATATGTACTAGTTCTCTGTAAAGAAATCGTATGCTTGAGAACAAGCTTTTAAGGACAGACATCATGCTCATGAAATAGAATGTGTCCTTACACTTTTGGTAGGACCTGTAATAGTTTAAATTTAAGAATGAAAACAATAATGTTGGCATACATACATGACAGTGCTTCTCATCTAAATTTCATTTCATAAAAATCATCCATTGGCGAGTTGGAGGATTGCAAAATAAAACGTCTTGCTTTTTAAGTATATGTATTATTATTATTATTATTATTATTATTATTATTATTATTATTATTATTATTATTATTATTTTCCGTTTCACCCTCTTTGGGGTACGATAGATCTATCAATGGTTAGTGAGTCGTGTTTTCCTGTCCTCCCAGTACTTTTTCATTCTTTCAGATCTTACCTTCCTCTCTTCTTCAGAAATTCTGTATAGTCGTTTGGGCTTCACCCTGTCCTGAAACCTCTTTATTTTATCTTTGGTTATTTTCTTTGCAGATCCATCTACAAGCATCTCTTCTCTAATTTGGAATTCCCGTAGGTCCTTCTCAGTTTCCTTAAACCAGTTCGGCTTGGTTTTCTTATTATGGAAATAGTCGAAGATCCTTTTCGGATCCATTCTTAGGATGTGGCCATAGAAGTCAATTCTCCTTTTCCTTATTGTGTCGGAAATCCTTTCTGATTTCCTATACAGGGTTTCATTGCTGATGTGTGAAAGTTCGTTGTTATGGAATTTGGGGCCTAGAATTTTTCGTAGTATTTTCCTTTCCTTTATCTCCAACTTTTCCATTGGACCATGTGTAGTTATAGATAGAGTTTCTGCAGCATAAAGGGCTTCAGGCTTGACTACTGCATTATAATATCTGATCTTGGAATTCCACGAGATGGATTTTTGTTATAGGTGTCTTTCGTAAGCTGGAAGGCTGTTTCTATTTTGGTTCGTCGAGATTCCATTGTTTTCTTCTCAAGACCATTCCAACTGATCCACTCACCAAGGTATTTGAAATCTGTGACGATCTCTATTTTTTATTCCCCCACTTTCAAATATTTTGGAGGATTCTTAATGTTGGTTATTATTTTGGTCTTTCCAAAGGCGGTTTTGAGACCTATCTTCTCTGCTTGCTTCAGTAGTTCGAAGGACTGCTCCCTGGCTTCCTCCCACGTCTCAGCTAGTAAGGCCATGTCGTCTGCGAAAGCTAAACATTTGATCTTGATACCCTTGTTTACCGATCGCAATCGAATTTCACCACTAGTTGTCTTATCCCATTCTCTGACTACCTTCTCCAAGGCACAATTGAACAGTATGGGGACAGTCCGTCACCCTGTCGGACACCAGTTTTGATCTCAAAAGGAGCCGACAATTTTGCCATGAATTTGACTTTGGAAAATGTATTGGTGAGAGTTTCCCTGATAAGGTTTGCTGTCTAGACCGAATTCTTTGAGTACAGAAAGGAGACTTTCCCGGTCTAGTGAGTCATACGCCTTTTGGAAGTCAATAAAGGTAATGACGTATGTTTTTGCCCTAGATTTCTGGTATGCTATGAGATTTTTAAGGTTCAGGATTTGTTCCGGACAGGATCTCCCCCTTCTGAATCCCGCTTGATATTCACCCAACTGATGATCTAACTGTGGTTCTGTCCTATTAAGTAAGGCCTTTGAGAATATCTTCTATGTAATATCCAAAAGTAATATGCCTCTATAGTTGTTGGGGTTCATTTTATCCCCCTTCTTGTGGATCGGGTGGATGAGGGCCATCTTCCATTCTTCTGGAATTCTTTCTTTAACCCAGATTTCTTCAAAAACTTTTTTATGGATTCTATTGCTTCCTTGTTGGCATTCTTCCAAAGTTCGGCTTGATCTGGTTTTCTCCCGATGCTTTGTTGTTTTTAAGGCTCGAAATGATCTTTTCTAGTTCCTCGAAGGTTGGCGGCTGTGAGTCAGGATTGGTATTTGTTGGGACATTAAATGTCATTTTTTCTACTGGCTTTTCACAGTTGAGGAGATTTTCAAAGTAGTCGGTTAGTATCTTGCAGTTATCAGTGTTGTTATGTGCTATATTTCCATTCTTGTCCCGTAACTGTAGAGTCGGTGGCTTGTACTTCGTTGTTCTCTGTTTAAAGATTTTATAGAAACGTCTTGTCTTGTTTTTGGTAAAGTCGTCATCTATTTGAATAAGCATCTGGTTTTCGTAAGCCCTCTTAATTGTTTTGAATTTTTTATTGACCATCTTTCTGATATTCAAGAAATTGTGTCTATTGCTTTCCATTCGTTGCGACTGCCATTTGTGCCATGCTTCCTTCCTTTGTTTCAATAGATCGTCACATTCTTCCGACCACCAAGCATGTTTTTTAACTTTTGTTATAGGGGCAAATTTTTCGGCTTTTGATAATAAGTTCTGTTTTATTTGATCCCATTTTTGTGTATATCCATTGTCGCAAGATAGTATTCTTTTGAAATTAAAATTTTCTCCGGGTCATATCGTTTGCTAGTGTGTTTAAGGACCTTGTCTCTCCTTCTGGGGATGATTTTGATCTTTATCTTCGACATGTAATGGTCCGAGTCTAAATAAGCTCCCCTGAGGACTTTGACAGTTTGCATTTCCCTATTGAACTTCCGTCTAATAGCCACATGGTCCAGTTGAAATTCACCCAAGTTAGGATTTGGTGAGATCCACGTTTTTTGTTTTCTAGGAAGCTTTTTAAAAGCTGTGGATTTCAGTATCATACCGTGGGCTTGGCACAACTCTGTAAGTCTGACACCATTTTGATTGGTCCTGTTATGCGCTGGGTATTTCCCGACTACATGTCGATACTTTCTCTCCTTCCCTACCTAGGCGTTGAATTCTCCCATTAGTATGATGTTGCGTTTTTCAGGCACCCTTTGGATGACATCGTCCAACTGATCCCAAAAGAGTTCCACTTTCTCCTTGTTCTTTCTGTTGTCCTCATTTATGGGGGCATAGGCATTCACAATAGTGTATATTCTATTGGTAGATTTGAAAACCAAAGTTGATAGTCTTTCAGATTGGGACTCAAACTGGACCATGGAATCCAGGACATTTCTTGTTTATTATGAAGCCAGTTCCTAGGTGTGGCATGTTTTTCATGACTCTTTGACCAACTTTTCCCTTGTATATCCTGAACCCTTCAGAGTCGAAGTTGTTTTCATCTATATATCTGGTCTCCTGAAGTGCTGTTATGATAATTCGATGATTTCTAAGAGTGTCCGTAAGGTGTTTTAACTTTTCAGTTTTAAGAAGAGAATTAGCATTGAAGGTGGCTATGAAATTCGGGTATTTGCATTTGATTTTGTTTGAGGTTTCAAGACGCTCCGACTCGTCTTTGTGTAACGCTGCAGACTCCCCAGAAACCGAATGTCTGCTTGTGCACAACGGTGCACCTGAGTTAATTTGTTTCACATTACACTTTCCCATGAACGATAAACATGGGGTAAAGACTTGAGTCACCAGTTTACATCCAAGGTTGTGAGCCCTGGAGGTTTCTCCCAGCCGCTCCTAACCTGGGGTACAGACGCTGACCTCAGGCCGCCCAATCTGGGAACAGACGCCTGGGGAATTTTATGTTCTTCAACCAAGATTCGATTCTTGGAGGTAGCTCATCCGCCCTCTCTGCCGTTGGGAGATTCTTCTCTTCATCCGCCATCGAGACCGTTGGCCAGTTTTCACCTAGTAACCCTAGGCAAGGTTTGCCCCCTTCCGCCATCTCCATGACACCGAAGGTCATCTTCTCCGCCGTAGATGCCGTTGAGGACTTCACCTATAACCCAGGCTAAGGGCCCTCCATATTTATGACCCTTGGAGAGAGGGTGTGCCAGTATTTTAAAGCCCCCAGGAATTGGGCTACCCGTTGGTCCGCGGGTTGTATTGGGTATTTCAACCAGCTCTACAGACTGTAGGGGCCCCCTATCCGCCACCTGGGGACGCGCTCTGTAGGGGTCGGGTTCCCCTGGTTACATTTGGAAGTTAACCTCACCCACAAAGGCTGAGGTTATTTGAAGAGTATTATTATTATTATTATTATTATTATTATTATTATTATTATTATTATTATTATTATTATTATCCCATCAGTAAGATCTCTCCCTAATGGCAGGCAACACCTTAAACGCCTGAGGGCTGTAAAAGATTCCTGAAATATGATGTACTTTCTGAAGGGCACTTCAATTTTAACTTTAATAACAGATGTCACTACTTTTTGTTTGGAGTTGTTCCCTTGAATTTTACAGCAAGTGTCAACTGGTGTAAAAGCTGACGAGTTTTTAGGTGTACTAAGAGGTATCCTGGTGTGCACTCTAGGCCCGTATGGCCCTTTAAAAATGTTAAATTTGAGAGTTGAATGTCCTTCTGGCGTGTAACATTTACTCTTGGAAGCTCACGCTGCTTAATTGTATGAAGAACCAAAGATTATCTTGCCAAACGTTTTGTAGAGGATAATGTCTTGGAAATTAGGAGTTTATCCTCCCCGATCATATTATGAAGTTCTAAAACTTAGAAACATTTATTCTGATTGTTATTTATAGTTAATCATTGTTGTTGTTGAGGAAAATTTTAAAAATAAAAAATTTTAGGCAAGCAACTCAATATTGAAAACATCCTAGGGATGTGAGCTACGATTTTTAGGTAAATAAAATATAATAAAGTAGGAGATTATTTTCTTTCTTCATTCCTAAAAATTAAAATCCTTCTCTTAATCATCGTTATCCGGTCGATTAAATGAGCAGTTTGCCTTTTTCTACCACTACGAGCGCTAATATGAGTCAATGCATTGTTTCACTAAAGCACCACTACGAGTGCTAATGTAGGTCAATGGAGAGTCTCACTTACGCCCTTACAACTATATTCGGTGTGGACATTTTACAAAATTCAAAATGTCTGAGAGTGTTGAACCAAGGAACACATTACAGAAAGAATTATACAAATAAGTTAATTTGGCTGGGATTACAGTTTTAAAAAAATACCGGGCGAGTTGGCCGTGCGCGTAGAGGCGCGCGGCTGTGAGATTGCATCCGGGAGATAGTAGGTTCGAATCCCACTATCGGCCGCCCTGAAGATGGTTTTCCGTGGTTTCCCATTTTCACACCAGGCAAATGCTGGGGGCTGTACCTTAATTAAGGCCACGGCCGCTTCCTTCCAACTCCTAGGCCTTTCCTATCCCATCGTCGCCATAAGACCTATCTGTGTCGGTGCGACGTAAAGCCGCTAGCAAGAAAAAAAAAAGAAAATGAGTAAAGAAACAAGCTATTTTAGGCGCTTTTATTGGAACTGCATTTAGGCCGGAAGTGATTTTAGAAATTTGTTTTTTAGTTTGACAGAGCTATCCAAGACTCACAATTTGAAACCTTTCTGGGCCCTTTAGACCTTCAACTTTCGGTACAATTGAGGAAATTGCTTAATTTTACGTTTTTCGTAGTATGGCAGTATGGGGACCCTACTTTGTCTGCCAAGGAATGTTGTCAACATTAAAATTTAAAGTTATGTGATTATTTGTTCAGTTTAGTTTCTGCCTCTATTTCCCCTCTGCTGCCCTTGTGCCCTTAACAATCACTATTATTATTATTGTTATTATTATTATTATTATTATTATTATTATTATTATTATTATTATTATTATTATTATTATTATTATTATTATTATTATTATTATTATTAAGAAGCAGTTTTATAAGTCGCAATTTATGATTGTACAATATGAAACCTCTCATCTTGTGCAATCTTTCATTCGCATCTCGGTTCACATCGATCATTAGACGTATCATGAAGCGACAGCTGACAAGTAATCAAGCATAGGTTGGTTGAGTCACGCCTCGGAGAGCTAACTATTGTGTAATCTACGTTCGAGACCATCCCAGACAAGCTATAATCAAATCTGACTCACATTCCTCTTACCTTCTAAACCAGTCACGGACTTGGTATTAACCATTCAAATTACTTTCTTCATATATTACATAGTGTACATTGTTCAAATTATATTAAGGTGTTTTAACGAAATCTTGAAAATCCACAGCCTGTTTCCAGTCATTCGATCGGGTCAGGAATGGAATGAATGAAGCCCCCATCTAGCGGCAAGGATAGGAATTGTGTCGGCTGCCGAAGCCTGTCGCACTCCTCTGGGGCAATGATTAATGAATGAGAGATGAAATGAAATGATACTGAAGAGTGTTGCTGGAATGAAAGATGACAGGAAGAAGCGGAGTACCCGGTGAACAACCTGCCATGCCTCCGCTTTGTCCAGCACAAATCTCACATGGAGTGTCTGGGATTTGAACCACGGAATCCAGCAGTGAGAGGCCGGTACGCTGCCACCTGAGACACGGAGGTTCCATTTTAACGAAATCTTAACTATCCTTATTTTATACACCATCTACAGTATTGTAGATATAAATCTTGGTCTGCTGACCGACCCTGCCTTGAGGCATTACTGAATATCCTGAGGTCACGATGTCAGATCCAGGCCGTCGATATCACAGTATTAGGCCTGAGGTACTGTGTAACATAGTACCTCCGACTATCACCGAATGAGGCTTCTCATTATAGTCCTTTGCTCAGCACTTCCAGATTATAAGCCAGTGTGTGACTCGTTATTTGAATGTCATTATAACTTTGCATTATGAAAGCGACGAGGCAGACAAGTGCCAGCGGTGTAGTCTGCTAACAATAACAATAAACGTCACACTAACTACTTTTTACGGATTTCGGAGACGCTGTGGTGCCGCAATTTAGTCCCGCAGGAGTTCTTTTACATGCCAGTAAATATACCGAAACGAGGCTGACGTATTAGCACCTTCAAATACCACCGGATTGAGCCAGGATCGAACCTGCCAAGTTGGCGTCAGAAGGTCAGTGCCCCAACCGTCCGAGCCACTCGGCCGGGTGTAGTCTGCTAGCCCCAGCGATGAAAGTTCAACGTGGCTAAAAGGCTTTTCTATGTTAGAAGAAGTGGCATGATAATCTGAGATCATATTACTGGTTTTGTGATCGCATTTCAAGAGGTGATAGCAAATGTACTCGCTGTGAATTTTGAATCGTTAAGGAAAAGAGTGTCTACCAATGCTTACAGCTGTTATAGCGATGGATTTCTTTGGGCTAATCTGAGCCCACACGATAGGACATGGACATTGCCAGCACCATCAGCTTATCGACAAAAAAAAACAGAGGTCAATTATGTCCACTTAACGAAATGCAATTTCAATACGCGGATGATTCCAAATCTAAAATGCCAGTGTTAGCAGTAGTGGACTTAGTGAATTTGAATTACCTGAAACGTAGAGCTGCTGATGGCAATACAACTGAGTAATAAATGTTACTGGCCGAAGAACCCATCCCCAGGCAGGTAGACTTCGTCAGCACCAACATGCACACTAGCACTCGTAAAATTGTGAATATCCCGCGGAATGTTGATATTCTGCATTTCATTGGCGTCATGGACCAAGAAATAACGTACACCACATGATCATCTGCCGGATATGTTCATCGTCTTTACTTGCCTGTCTGGTACTGCTCACCCTGTCGAACTCTGAACATAATAATACCACATCTGTCGAGCTTAGCATACATACTTTATAGATATGTTATGCAATGATACACCAACATCTAACATCTTCTTCTTCTTCTTCTTCTTCTTCTTCTTCTTCTTAATCTGTTTACCCTCCAGGGTTGGTTTTCCCCTCGGACTCAGCGAGGGACCCCACCTCTACAGCCTCAAGGGCAATTTCCTGCAGTTTCCGACTTTGGGTCGGGGGTTACAACCGGGGAGAATGACCAGTACCTCGCCCAGGCGGCCTCACCTGTTATGCTGAACAGGGGAGGGATAGGAAGATTGGATGGGACAGGCAAGGAAGAGGGAAGGAAGCGGCCGTGGCCTTGAGTTAGGTACCATCCCGGCATTTGCCTGGAGGAGAAGTGGGAAACCACAGAAAACCACTTCCAGGATGGCTGAGGTGAGAATCGAACCCACCTCTACTCAGTTGACCTCCCGAGGCTGAGTGGACCCCGTTCCAGCCCTCGTACCACTCTTCAAATTTCGTGGCAGAGCCGGGAATCGAACCCGCACCACCGGGTATGACAGCTAATTATGCTAACCACTACACCACAGAGGCGGACAACATCTAACATACAGTACATAAACTTCATTTGGGGAAGATGTAGGAAAGATTGGGTTAATCAATTAGAAATCCTATTAAAAAAAGTGCGATTAAAACGTTGTTGCCGGGTCTCCTGATATTTCAGGAGATCTCCCAATTTTTATGCAACCAACCAAAATACTCGAAAAAACAAAAAATCTCCCGAAATTTCTTCTAATCTGAAGTTAATGAAAATGAATAAAGTGATTAGTAGTACATACTAGATTGTGCCGAAAAACTCCTTCCTTTTCTCACTGCGTGACGTTTTGTCGATAACATCACTCGTTAGGTACTTCCCCGCATTCACTTGAGGCTCGAATTACGTAATCTCTTCCCTCAAAACTCACGCTTGACTGCATCATTTTCGAAGGGAAATCCCCGACCTGTATATAGAATATAATATCTGCGTCGTGCTACAACTTGGGGAGAAAGAGAAGAAGAAGAAGAAGAAGAAGAATAAGAAGAAGGAGAGGAAGCATATAGAGTGACCAGAGAGTATGGGTGAGTGAAATTGTATATTTTTCTCATAATAACTTCAAATGACTATTGCATTCTTTAATTTAGTTAAATTATAACATTTCAGTACTCGAGAAACTACCGAAATTTTCATTAGAACTCCCTAAATTTTTACGTACAATCTACTGATTTTTTATTTATAGACCTGCCAACACTGGATCAAAATCATGTATGGATTCCGCTTCCTCAAGCCGTCACGTGGAGATTTTTCGGAGTCAAATATTCTGTCGATACCGTCGTTCTTCGAAGGGTCGAATCTTTTCCATTATTTTCTCTCATTAGTGTTACGAGAGGATGGGGGTTGCCCTCTTAAGGGGAGTCATGACTGAAAATTTGAACTTCTACAATTTACCACTTGCCAAGAAATTAAAACACAAGCACAAATTAGTAAGATATAGTCCCACACAAATTTGGCGTGGGTTAATTAATTGGTTGCAAAGTTATTGACAAAAAAAAACTTATTTTATATGTTGCACAAAAAATGCTCCTTGAGTCACGGTTTTCATTTTGTTTGGGCTATAATTTGAAATACTTTTCAAAAAATACTCATATATTTAAGTACAACTCCGGGTTTAACAGCCGGGTATAAACTACTGCAGATATAATTCTTTCAATTTTTCATTATTCATTAAATGGACAAAAATCTAGTTTCGTGCTATTTCATGAGTAAATAAAAATAAATGGCGTATGGCTTTTAGTGCCGGGAGTGTCCGAGGAAAAGTTCGGCTCGCCAGATGCAGGTCTGTTGATTTGACTCCCGTAGGTGACCTGCGCATCGTAATAATAATGATGATGATGATGATGATGATGATGATGAAAACATGCTGAAAACGACACATAAACCCAGTCCCCGTGCCAGAGAAATTAAGCAATTCCCTGCCGGGAATCGAACCCGAGGCCCCTGTGACCAAAGGCCAGCACGCTAACCATTTAGCCATGGAGCCGGACATTTCAGGCGTAAAAATATGGTAGTAATATTCAACTGAAAAAAATGCAGAGCTACATTTAATTCTTGTACATATTGAAATCTTTTCTGAAAATTTCAGGTGAATCCG
The DNA here is from genome assembly GCF_040414725.1 of Anabrus simplex. NCBI lineage: Eukaryota > Metazoa > Arthropoda > Insecta > Orthoptera > Tettigoniidae > Anabrus > Anabrus simplex. Next base: position 35,277,816 of record NC_090268.1, read on the forward strand.
ATAAGATCTCTGTCGCAAGGAGCATTTTATGCATGACAAAGAGATGAAAAAGTTTTAAGGTAGATAAAATCAATTCAAAGTTTTAAGAAGGATACTTAGCTAAAAACTGATCTGGGCTGTAAATTACTCCCTGAGATGTCTTTCTCCTCTTATGCACAGCGTAGGCCAACTACAAGCTAAATACGAGGTGCATTCAAGTTCTAAGGCCTCCGATTTTTTTTCTAACTAACTACTCACCCGAAAACGATGAAACTGGCGTTACTTCTCGACGTAATCACCCTGCAGACGTACACATTTTTCACAACGTCGACGCCATGGTTCCATGGCAGCGGTGAAGGCTTCTTTAGGAGTATGTTTTGACCACTGGAAAATCGCTGAGGCAATAGCAGAACGGCTGGTGAATGTGCGGCCACGGAGAGTGTCTTTCATTGTTGGAAAAAGCCAAAAGTCACTAGGAGCCAGGTCAGGTGAGTAGGGAGCATGAGGGATCACTTCAAAGTTGTTTTCACGAAGAAACGTTTGCGTAACGTTAGCTCGATGTGCGGGTGCGTTGTCTTGGTGAAACAGCACACGCGCAGCCTTTCCCGGACGTTTTTGTTGCAGTGCAGGAAGGAACTTGTTTTTCAAAACATTTTCGTACGATGCACCTGTTACCGTAGTGCCCTTTGGAACGCAATGGGTAAGGATTACGCCCTCGCTATCCCAGAACATGGACACCATCATTTTTTCAGCACTGGCGGTTACCCGAAATTTTTTTTGGTGGCGGTGAATCTGTGTGCTTCCATTGAGCTGGCTGGCGCTTTGTTTCTGGATTGAAAAATGGCATCCATGTCTCATCCATTGTCACAATCGACGAAAAGAAAGTCCCATTCATGCTGTCGTTGCGCGTCAACATTGCTTGGCAACATGCCACGCGGGAAGCCTTGTGGTCGTCCGTCAGCATTCGTGGCACCCACTTGGATGACACTTTTCGCATTTTCAGGTCGTCATGCAGGATTATGTGCACAGAACCCACGGAAATGCCAACACTGGAGGCGATCTGTTCAACAGTCATTCGGCGATCCCCCAAAACAATTCTCTCCACTGAGCCGTATCCTGCCGGCCCATAATAATAATTAGAGTATTATTTGACCCAATATGTAAAATTTATTCATAAAAGTTAGAGTCTAACATGTTAAAGCATCGTATCCCAAGATAGTTGATACCGGATGTTGAGCAAGACAGTGAGTCGCTGGACATTGCTTCATATTTCCGTATGACCGTGAGAAAGGGTGGCGTAACCAAGCGCTGGCAAGGATCGACACGTGTATTAGATGCTGACCAAGCAATATATTTCAGCCAATGGGAATTTTATGATTTGGAAAACATGGAGGACACACCGCGCCAAATCTTAATTCCAGAATGACCAACGTGCTCAGCTGCTAAAGTCAGTTTCTGTCGGTAATCGGTATTCCACAGTTTCAGAAGTCAGATATATTTGGAAAAGTAATATAAAAATTGGTGGAAGCGATTCGCTAGTGTTTGAGCTGTGTTTTGTAAATATATCACAATAAATATTGTGTCATCATGTACGACGAATTTTCTGATTGGTGGTTGGTTCAGACACATGGGAACCCCAGTATTGAAGTGGCGTCACCGAAGCCTCCTCAGTAACCCAAGCTCTGGAGAGCGTCACTCTGTGTTAAATGCTTGGATAGTGCGGAAGCACAGACTCTGAATTGGTGATCGTGATTAACGTAGTTATTCCAGTAACAGTAACTGGTTTTAAATGATATTTTAAATTGTGCAGTTGGAATATTTTACTGTTCTTGAGTAAATGGAAGAGTATGTTTTGGCAGAGTTTACTTTCAATATATAAAGACGGTGCTTAGTGACCGATGTGTAGCAAGTGTAGTGGAGACGTGCTATTGTTTCACTACTTCGAGACGGGCGCGTTTCGCGAGGAACTTTCGTGGCGAACCGTGTGCTGCTTTTCAAACTGTATTCTCACCCTTTAAGTGAAGTGTGTATTATATATGTATCAGTGTGTTTAGCTGATCTTGTAAAGAGAAAGGGTATTTCGGCTCGTAGCATTAAGCAGCGAAGATATTGTCAACCATAGTCTTCTGTGTTCCAGTGGATTATTTTCCAGCAAGATGATAGCTATGCATGCAGAAGAAGGAAGTGCATTCCCACATGTTAATGCTGTGATTAACATGGACTAAATCCTTCAATCAGCGGGGATGTAAGCTGCTATCCTGGTATCTCGAGAGTCGTCGGATGGTATTCAGTTAAGATGCATGTGTTATTTATGGCATGATATGTAAATTATGTTAAGGTACTAGGGCAGTGTAGATAGAATTTTTAACTTCATGTAAAGTAAGCCTGACGGCATGTGTTTGTTTTAATTTGTTACTATGATAGATTCGGATACGAGAATAATGCATGTTTATTTTATTTTCATTTTGCTTTATGATTAGATGATTGGGAAAATGAGGGATTGATAGGATTAGTTGTTGTTTATTTACGCATGTTACTTAGTATAGGATATTCCGAGTTTTCCTTATATATATGCTAGAAGGGCTAGATTGACAGGTTCATCTTTATACAACGTTCAATACGTATTAGTTCATTTCATTTCGGTTATTCAGAGAGACAGGTATAGATATTCTGCATGACGCATGATTTTACGGAAGCTGACTGAAGGAGCTGCAGAACGTCGTTGTTAAAATAAGATCTTTGAGTTAAGTTGGATTCTGTTTGCCTGATGGTCTGTAAAGGACACGAACTGAGTCTCATAATGTGGAAGGCCAATGGGATTTATGATAAATAATGAGATAAAGATTGCATGCTGAATTATAATGTATTGATGCAGGATGGTTGTATGCCTGACAAGAGAAAGAATATTGTGCAGATGTGTGTGCCTGCTAAGTGTCTTCTGAGTGTATATTGTGATCAGAATGGACAGTATTACTTCCAGACTATTGAGTCTGATGATATTCAATGGTAAAAGCATGCTAAGAAGGAATGAATATACGTGAGTTTCCGTGTAGCCGATGAAAGGCGTTATCTCATGGCAAGCTGATTTCTGGCCTGTGTTTATCTGTAAGTGTGAAGGAGACAGTATTTCCTTGTGGCGGCCTCGGGAGACAAAATCCAATCTTTAGCATAGTGGAGTTCAATATTTCTTTTCAGCTCGTATTCTACCCGGAAGTACATGACGGATGACCGCGCTGTTGAGCGCTCAAACGCAGCAGAAGGAGGCAATGTTGCCCATTGCTTTCTTCATGATATCAAGGGTTATTTATATGTTTTCCCTTACAGGATGATGTTTTACATTGTTATTTGTAATTGTATACCTTGTCTCGTTGTTTTAAAAGGGAACAGCCCGAGTGCTGAAGTATTGATGGTTTATCTAGTTCTGTCTAGATCTTTTGCAGTGAACCGTGATTCACATTAGAATCTGTGTAGCATTTAAGATTTTACTCGATATCCGATGTATATAGATGTGTTTAGTTTGATTATTTAAATTGTTGTAAATATAGTACAGGATATGCCCCTAGTATTTTGCATAACTTACATAGCGTCCATTGCGTCTTAATTATTTTCCTTTTCGTCGTAACTTTTCTTTATAATGTAACTTTTATTTAACGGTTGTATTTCGACGACTCTCGTTTTAAATTAAATTTGGAAACCGTATCGTTGTGATGCGATAGTGTGTAACTCCATACGGAAATACCACATGTCAGTGTTTGCGTACACTTGTTGACATACAATATAAACAATGGACTATAAGAATAAGCTCAGTTTTGATGTATACAAGTGTTCTTTGTTGAACTTGATTTTTGATTTCAAATTTAGTCGTATCATTCAAGTAACGTTTTGATTTCCATTTATTTTCTACATTTTTGAGTTCATTTTGACATATTATTTTTTCTTGATTTAATTGTTTTCTCGTAATATGATCGGGGATATTTATCAATAAATCCATCTTACCCCTATGATTGTTTCTCATTCATGTTATACCTCCATTTCCTGTCATTGACTGATATTTTAGAGGAGAACTTCGACTTTTTATCCTGACCCAACCGACAACCAACCCACACTCTGCCCAACCCTGAGTTAGTCGGATGTTCATACAGGAATGGAGGCATCGTCCTAGAGGGTATTTACCCTTGGGTACGGTACACCACTTTCTCGATCATGTCGTCAGACCGGCTTGTGTGAGTCCGAGGTTGTTTCGGCTTGTTGTCACACGATGTTCTGCCTTCATTAAACTGTCGCACCCACGAACGCACCTTCGACACATCCATGACTCCATCACCACATGTCTCCTTCAACTGTCGATGAATTTCAATTGGTGTCACACCACGCAAATTCAAAAAACGAATGATTGCACGCTGTTCACGTAAGGAAAACGTCGCCATTTTAAGTATCTAAAACAGTTCTCATTCTCGCGGCTGGCGCTAAAAATCCATCTGTCGTATAGTGCTGCCATCTCTGTGACGTTTTGACAACGAACGCGGGCTCCTTTTAAAACAATGCACATGTTTCTATTTCTTTCCAGTCTGGAGAAAAAAAATCGGAGGCCTTAGAACTTGAATGCACATCGTATATTCCAGCGGTATTATTGAAATGGTAGTCCGAAAGAAATTTGAAGCTAGTTTTGTCTGACCGCGTGACCTGCTCTATATACGCCGAACCGCTACCCTTTAAATCCGGAATTTGGAACTTTAGATATGGCGTTATGAAAAGAAAACTAATAACGGGATTTGAAAGAGGAAGAATTCATGGATTTTGAAAATTAAAAATTCGACTTCTTGGTCAAATATCTCAATATTTCAGTCATGACTCTCCTTAAATCCATTAAAATCCTCACCAGATTTCCTCCTTTTTCATTTCTGATTAGTATTAAGCGAGGATGGTTGCCCAGTTGCAGTGCCTCTTTAAACCATTATCACCACTAGACCTCTTATTTTATTCCTCATTAGTGTTACGTGAGTCCGGCCCCGCGGTGTAGGGGGCAACGCGTCCGCCTGTCATCCGTCGGCCACGGGTTCGATTCCAGGCCGGGTCAGGGTTCTTTAATTGTAATGATTAATATCCCTGGCCTGGGGACTGGGTGTTTGTGACGTCATTAATCTTCCATTCCTCACACACAACATTTCACACTACCGCCATTCCAATTACACGCAGATTCATACGTACAATATGGTGCCAGTAGGGGCAAAGATCCAGATGGGTCGACGCCCCGAACAATTACCATTTAAAAAAGTGTTAATTGAGGATGGTTGCGCAGTTGCAGTGCCTCTTAAAAACCATTATCACCACTAGACCTCTTCCATTTTTATTCCTCATCAGTGTCAAGTGAGGATGGTTGCCCTGTTGCAGAGCCTCTTAAAACCATTATCATCACTAGACCTTATTTATAGTTAGTATTAAGTGAGGAGTCCGCCTCTGTGGTGTAGTGGTTAGCGTGATTAGCTGCCACCCCCGGAGGTCCGGGTTCGATTCCCGGCTCTCCCACGAAATTTGAAAAGTGGTACGAGGGCTGGAACGGGGTTTACTCAGCCTCGGGTGGTCAACTGAGTAGAGGTGGGTTCGATTTCCACCTCAGCCATCCTCGAAGTGGTTTTCCGTGTTTTCCCCACTTCACCTCCAGGCGAATGCCGGGATGGTACCTAACTCAAGGCAACGGCCGCTTCCTTCCCTCTTCCTTGTCTATCCCTTCCAATCTTCCCATCCCCCTACAAGGTCCCTGTTCACCATAGCTGGTGAGGCCGCCTGGGCGAGGTACTAGTCATACTCCCCAGTTGTATCCCCCGACCAAGAGTCTGAAGCTCCAGGACACTGCCCTTGAGGCGGTAGAGGTGGGATCCCTCGCTGAGTCCGAGGGAAAAGCCGAACCTGGAGGGTAAACAGATGATGATGATGATTAAGTGAGGAAGGTTGCCCAATTGCAGTGCTTCTTAAAACCCTTATCACCACTAGACCTCTTCCATTTTCATTCCTGATTAGTGTTAAGTGAGGAAGGTTGCCCAGTTGCAATGCCCCATTAAACATAAATCACTACCAACACCACACGATTATTGGTATCGATGTATAATACTGTGGAAGTAGCAGATGCCACATGCAGTGTCGGAGCGAACGGCGAGTGAGTGAGTGAGTGAGCCTTGTTCAATACAACCGACTACTGTCTAGTTCCAATGTTTGCGAGGCGGAACAATGCTAAGAGCGTTTTGTGTGTCCAACGTCCCGTACAGAGGCACCAGCATCAAAAGCGTTGTATATGTAGCACGAGTCCTCGGACCAAACAAATAAAAAAACGATATATACACGCATCCCCTGTTGAAAACAAAACTATTTCAGCTAAAATATGAAAACGAGGACAGCTACACCGTGGTCGTGTATTACGATCCCTTTGTGTCAGACGACCAGACGAATGAGCTATTATTTAGAGCTAGGTTTTTGTATTATACATGCAGCTGCAATTAAATTCCTCGTACAAGTGCTGGGAGTTATTTTGGTTAACTCAGAGTTTCCTGCTGCTGGTTTTATTTAGAAAGTGTCCCTTTGCGTAATTCGTTAATCTGCTACCATTTTTATCTTCTAAATGAATGTATGAGTTTACTTCATGCCGTGCTTTATCTATAGAATTTCGTAGCCGTTTTATGTCCCTCACTCATCAAACGTACGCAAAAGAGCTCTCGATATTAGATGATTCCATAGAGAAAGTTTGTAAATAAAGTTAACGATTAAAATTCTAATCCACAAACATAATAATACCTCCATAAAAAGTGCGAACGCGATATTTCAGAACTAGCACAAAGGACAGAATTATAATTTCGTTTAATGGTATTATCTCTGGACTTGTCATTAGAACGATTTCCTGTATTATTTAGTAAGAGCCACTTTTCTAGTACATCTACAGTATATTAGATTTAACAGTTTTCATTCCCCTCCTGTGTTTAATGACTCATCTGAATGAAGTAAGTATTCATTACTATTTATTTATTTATTTAGCTTGTGGTACAAGTTAAGCCGCGCACCAATTGAGTAACATTATGAAAAAGCAACAAATAATTTACGAAACAGAATAAATATAAAAAGTCAAGGTAAAACATACATTATAATTCGAGACAGAGGTATGTGGAATACAGAAAAATACAAAACCATATAAATGATGTAAAATATAAGTATATACATAAATTAACACAAGAAAAAAGAAAACTAAACTAAGATGTCCAGTTGTTGCAGCCACTGAATAGACATTGTTGAAGCTGTCGGAAGGCTCTATGTGGGCATCTGAAGGTGATGTGTGGCATTGTCTGGAATTCTTCACCACAGTCACAGCTTGGAGAAGGTCGAAGGTCCAAAGAAAGCATCGCAGAGTCACTTCTTCCATGCCCAGTGTTTAGTGGGACCCCTACACTTCGCAGGAGATTAAATCCAGGTGGGGGCTGCGTAGGGTCAAAGATCGATCTCCATTTGTTGAGGGCCTTAGCCTTCCAAGTTCGCAGTCCACAGTACTTTTCTTTCGTCGTTTTTGAGCCAGAAGCAGGGAAGAGTAACTGGGTTTCAGTCGGGTTGAAGCGATTCATTGGATGTCTTTTTTTTCCATGGCACTACAGCCCTTGAAGGGCCTTGGCCTACCAAACGACAGCACGACGAATCCTCTCGGCCGTTATTCTTGGTTTCTAGGCTGGCACCGCTATCTCACCGTCAGATAGCTCCTCAATTCTAATCACGTAGGCTGAGTGGACCTCGAACTAGCCCTCAAGTCCGGGTAAAAATCTCTGACCTCGCCAGGAATCAAACCCGGGGCCTCCGGGTAAGAGGCAGGCACGCTACTCCTACACCACAGGGCCGGCTCTTTGGATGTCTTGGTGAATTAAAAATGATTTATCGGCCTGCATTTTATTTAGAAATCTTGAAGTTTTGAATATCAGATCACATAACATTTGTATGCAATTGAACCTCCCCTGTCATCGACTCGTCTTTAGTCTTTATTGCAGCCAATGACCATTTTTACATAGTATACGCCCCCATTGAAGCACTTTAATCAGTCATATATATTAAAGTGTAATAGTATTAAAGAGAGTCAGCTAAATTCTTCCGCTCCCAAAACTCCTTCATCCCGTCGGACCTGGACGCCTTTTCGGTGTCAATAAAGGTGTACTTCCTTCGTTCAAATGTTATGAGTTTGAATCGGAAGTGTTTATTCCTTAGAATTCTCTTCTCTTCTCTGCCTTCAATTTGGAGCACTGATAAATTAAATTCTTCTAAATCATTTATGATCTCTGTGAAGCAAGTGTTCTTTGTTTTGTTTTTCTAGAAGTAACTAAATAACTGCTTCACTATCCGGGTTTCTGGCAATCAGATTATATATGACAAAAAAAAGGCAAATCTCCTTTTCCGCGTTGTATCTATTATGTCTCCGCTTTCATGATATACCGATTCATTAGGTAATAATCTCCATTGACCATCAACTTGGTGTTTCTTATTTATGATTGTCCTGATGATTCTTCTATCTACTTTCTGCAATTTATCGGTTGTTGATTTAGTGTTCAAGTTGAAGAGTGTTTCACTAGCATAAGTTTTACAACTGTATTGTAATGTCGAAATTTAGCATTCATGGAGAGGGATTTTTTTTAATAAGTTGGCCAGGTGATTCGCTGTGCTGTTTTCAGTTTAGATATTCTGCTGTCGATCAACGTTTTCTCTTTTGTGTTCCAGGTTATAATTTCCAATGACCATTATAATAAAAAATGTAATTAATATTATTCATTAACACTATTCACTGCACAGTTTATTAATTGAAATAGTCCTCTTTGCACACGTTAGGGAGTGATATCTATCACATGAATTCCCACACCACTCACATTTAAAGTCTGACGTCGGTTCGTGAAAATTCTAATTTTTGCACACCCAATGGTGAAATCCATGTTTTGCAAGGCATGTAACTATGTGTCTTAGCTCTTAATTTGTGCATTTCTAGTCATTGAATGTCATAGTGCCTGTGGTGTAAAAATCTAAACATATTTCTTTCTTCATTCCCTGTAGCTCTTGCAGCAATGCGCTGCTTAATATATGTTATCTCAAATTCTCGAAGAAGAAGAAGAAGAAGAAGAAGAAGAAGAAGAAGAAGAAGAAGAAGAAGAAGAAGAAGAAGAAGACCTCTTGCCATATCGTATACCAAACGTGACGGGGAATATTTCAATATACATAGGACTCTTTTGAAATAGATAGATTGATTTTACTTGTAGCTTCTGCAGATGACTATTAGTTAAACACTCCCATGTGCTCTTTCCGAAAACGTCTTTATGTGATCTAGGTTTTGATGATGATGCTTGTTATTTAAACTTCACTATTGGAACAACCTTGTATCTGAATAGTTTACTTGCTGACTTTGATCTTTATTTATTAGAACCCATAAAAGTGTCAAACATTTTCATGAACCTCAATTATCCTTTCCTCACTAAATTTAACTCTTATGTGTGTAGGGTAACTCTAACAGGGCTATTAATATTGCTTAAAAATCGAAAGAGAATTGTTTATTTCAATACTTTACTAACTCCATGCTGAAGGAAATAAACCAATTTTATATCCTATTATTATTATTATTATTATTATTATTATTATTATTATTATTATTATTATTATTATTATTATTATTATTATTCTTTCTTCGGTTCGGCTTGCTGTGGACCGCGTTATTTCAACCGTTTGCATCCTTGAGCTTTAATTCTTCCCCAGTACTCACGCATTCTCGTTCTGTGCGCCTCCTTCCTTTCATCAGTCCACTTCTTGCCTGTTTTCAACTTTGGCCTTTCTTGGAACCTCTTGTATCCCTGGAGCTTTTTCTGGAGAGGAGCACGTTTCTGGATGTCTTCGAGTGTGATTCCTATTTCTTGAAGGTCTTTTTCAACTTCGATAAACCAGGGTCCCTTGGTTTTCTTGTTAAGAAAGTAGGAAAAGATCCTATTGGTTTGTCTCTGTGTGCTCATATTATTATTATTATTATTATTATTATTATTATTATTATTATTATTATTATTATTATTATTATTATTATTTAATCGTTTTATCCCACTAGCGACCAAGGGGATCGCCTTAACTCTTAGCTATGGCCTTCTGATTTTTCTTGGCCTAGTATGCTTTCATTTTCTGGCTGTGTGCCTGGTTCCTTCCTTCCGTCCACTTAGGTCCGATGGTCCCTGTACTCTCCTTGCGTGTGAGGGACAGTGGGAAGACTCCGTGTAGGATGGTATGACGGTACTGAGATCGGTTCTCTGTGGTCTCTAATGGGATCTGTAGTTCCTCTAGGTCTCATTTTACTGAGGTGATCCACTTGGTCTTGGAAGACTTTCCCCAACTTGTCACTGTGAGGATTCTGTTGGTGAGCCTGCAGAGTTTCAGGCGGGTCATGTGCCCGCAGAAGGTCTGTCACGCTTTATTATTATTATTATTATTATTATTATTATTATTATTATTATTATTATTATTATTATTATTATTATTATTATTATTATTATTATTGTTACGGAGATATCCGTGGTAGTTAGAGGTGAAAGAAGGTGCGGGTGGGAATAGGTCTCAACTACAAAATTAAAGTTAATTTAAAACTTTAACAAAGGTTATATTTTCAAAACTTAACAATGATGACATAGAATTTGTAAACTTAACAAGTCAACAACAAGCCAAAATCATACATACATACATACATTATCATTATAGACTGTTATGCCTTTCAGCGTTCAGTATGCAAGCCTCTGAGAATTTACTAAACGTCGCCACAATCCTCGATTTGCAACTAGTGTTGCGGCCTCATTTAGTTCTATACCTTTTATCTTTAAATCGTTAGAAACAGAGTCTAACCATCGTCGTCTTGGTCTCCCTCTACTTCTCTTACCCTCCATAACAGAGTCCATTATTCTCCTAGGTAACCTATCCTCCTCCATTCGCCTCACATGACCCCACCACCGAAGCCGGTTTATGCGTACAGCTTCATCCATCGAGTTCATTCCTAAATTAGCCTTTATCTCCTCATTCCGAGTTCCCTCCTGCCATTGTTCCCACCTGTTTGTACCAGCAATCATTCTTGCTACTTTCATGTCTGTTACTTCTAACTTATGAATAAGATATCCTGAGTCCACCCAGCTTTCGCTCCCATAAAGCAAAGTTGGTCTGAAAACAGACCGATGTAAAGATAGTTTTGTCTGGGAGCTGACTTCCTTCTTACAGAATACTGCTGATCGCAACTGCGAGCTCACTGCATTAGCTTTACTACACCTTGATTCAATCTCACTTACTATATTACCATCCTGGGAAAACACACAACCTAAATACTTGAAATTATCGACCTGTTCTAGCTTTGTATCACCAACCTGACATTCAATTCTGTTGGATTTCTTACCTACTGACATCAATTTAGTCTTCGAGAGGCTAATTTTCATACCATACTCATTGCACCTATTTTCAAGTTCCAAGATGTTAGACTGCAGGCTTTCGGCACAGTCTGCCATTAAGACCAAGTCGTCAGCATAGGCCAGGCTGCTTACTACATTTCCACCTAACTGAATCCCTCCCTGCCATTTTATACCTTTCAGCATATGATCCATGTAAACTACGAACAGCAAAGGTGAAAGATTACAGCCTTGTCTAACTCCTGTAAGTACCCTGAACCAAGAACTCATTCTACCATCAATTCTCACTGAAGCCCAATTGTCAACATAAATGCCTTTGCTTGATTTTAATAATCTGCCTTTAATTCCATAGTCCTCCAGTATGGCGAACATCTTTTCCCTCGGTACCCTGTCATATGCTTTCTCTAGATCTACGAAACATAAACACAACTGCCTATTCCTCTCGTAGCATTTTTCAATTACCTGGCGCATACTGAAAATCTGATCCTGACAGCCTCTCTGTGGTCTGAAACCACACTGGTTTTCATCCAACTTCCTCTCAACGACTGATCGCACCCTCCCTTCCAAGATGCCTGTGAATACTTTGCCTGGTATACTAATCAATGAGATACCTCGATAGTTGTTGCAATCCTTCCTGTTCCCTTGCTTATAGATAGGTGCAATTACTGCTTTTGTCCAATCTGAAGGTACCTTACCAACACTCCACGCTAATTTGACTACTCTATGAAGCCATTTCATCCCTGCCTTCCCACTATACTTCACCATTTCAGGTCTAATTTCATCTATTCCTGCTGCCTTATGACAATGGAGTTTATTTACTATCCTTTCCACTTCCTCAAGCATAATTTCACCAACATCATTTTCCTCCAACCCATTAGCTTGACTGTTTGCAACACCACCATGATGATTTCCTTTTACATTGAGAAGATGTTCAAAATATTCCCTCCACCTCTCCAGTGATTCCCTGGGATCTGTTATGAGTTCACCTGAATTACTCAAAACACTGTTCATTTCCTTTTTCCCTCCCTTCCTAAGATTCTTTATTACTGTCCAGAAAGGTTTCCCTGCTGCTTGACCTAGCCTTTCCAGGTTATTACCAAAATCTTCCCATGACTTCTTTTTGGATTCATCAACTATTTGTTTCGCTCTGTTTCTTTCATCTACGTACAAATCCCTGTCTGCCTCGGCCCTTGTTTGGAGCCATTTCTGATAAGCCTTCTTTTTACGTTTACAGGCTGCTATCACTTCATCATTCCACCAAGATGTTCGCCTTTTCCCATCTTTACACACAGTTGTTCCTAGGCATTCCCTTGCTGTTTCTACTACAGCATCCCTGTATGCCACCATTCACTTTCTATATCCTGAACCTGCTTACTGTCTACTGTTCGAAACTTCTCACTAATCATATCCAAGTACTTCTGTCTAATTTCCTCATCCTGGAGATTTTCTACCCTTATTCGTTTGCAGACAGATTTCACTTTCTCTACCCTAGGCCTACAGATACTTAGTTCACTACAGATCAGATAATGGTCTGTATCATCGAAAAATCCCCGAAAATCTCGTACATTCCTAAAAGATTTCCTGAATTCAAAGTCTGTTAAGATATAGTCTATTATGGATCTGGTACCCCTAGCCTCCCATGTGTAGCGGTGAATAGCCTTATGCTTGAAGAATGTATTTGTAACAGCTAAACCCATACTAGCACAGAAGTCCAGCAAACGCTTCCCATTCCCATTAGCTTCCATATCTTCCCCACATTTACCAATCACCCTTTCGTATCCTTCAGTTCTATTCCCAACTCTCGCATTGAAATCGCCCATTAGCACTATTCTATCCTTGCTGTTGACCCTGACCACGATGTCACTCAATGCTTCATAAAACTTGTCAACTTCATCCTCATCTGCACCCTCACATGGTGAATACACGGACACAATTCTTGTCCTAATTCCTCCCACTGACAAATCTACCCACATCATTCGCTCACTTACGTGCCTAACAGAAACTAAGTTGCGTGCAATGGTATTCCTGATAAAGAGCCCTACCCCAGACTCTGCCCTTCCCTTTCTAACACCCGTCAAGTACACTTTATAATCTCCTATCTCTTCCTCCTTATCTCCCCTTACCCGAATATCACTTACTCCTAGCACATCCAGATGCATCCTCTTTGCTGACTCAGCAAGTTCTGCCTTCTTTCTTCCATAAGCCCCATTAATATTGATAGCTCCCCATCGAATTCCATTTCGTTCGCCAAGTTGTTTCCAAGGAGTCCCTCGCCTGTCAAATGGGAGTGGGACCCCATTACTCCCATAGGTCCGAGGCTTGCTCAAAGTGTTCTGAGCTCGGTAAATTCATGAAGCAGGATGCTGCCCAACTTGCACATAGTCCAAGTGAGGATCTCTCCTCTAACGGGTTATGGACCACCGGTGAATTGTGTAGTCCTGGCCGCCTGAGCACAAGGAGGGCCACGACTCAGAATATGTCCGAGATGCCCACTCCCATTCCATAGCAACTGGTATCCCGACTCTCAGGACCACTTACTAGGCCACTCAGCCGTTGCCCATGGTTCACGAACTAGGACGTGACTACAGTAACCCACAAACATGAACCATAAGCCAAAATCAGGTACATAGAAATAGATTTAGGGGGTTATTAGGCCTTCGCAGGAAGGAAAACAAACGGGTTAAGTAAATGGCCCAAAATACAAAATTGAATGGAGGCGATAACTTGCACTCCTACACCAAGTTTTGTCTAAAACCTATGTGGCGCTAGGCCGATCATACAGGGGCTAATCCCAAGCTAGGGAGGTGACACGTATGAGAAAACTTTACTACATTAAAGAAGAGAAGAACGGTTATGAAAACGTAGTCACCTCCTTTTTCAAAAATGAAGGGGAGTTCGAGAGGGTGAAGCACTCTCTATCCCCGCTTTACAGATTTGTAATTTATAGATAGACAGAAAAGAATTTCCATTTTAAAAAGGTAGGTTACATACTAAATGTTTCGAACCCTCCCCGAGAGTTAAACTGCTGAGCTAGCAAGAAATGAAGATGTTAACAGGCCATTACCTTGTAGATAAACTGCTGCTTGAAGAAAGAGGCGCTTCCCGCCCCCTGCTACATATTCACACACTAAGAGAGATGTTACTGAAGTGGCACCGAGACAAGAAAAACAGCAGTTTTTATACCCTCGTGGAGACTTCGAGGCCTTTCAGGTATAAGTAGACACACCCACACGATTTTATTGGGTAGCTAATAGCAGCATATCCATATCGACGAAGACATACATGATTGGCTGAAAATTAATTAAAGAATTTCGGGATTGGCTGAGTTCAAAACTGGCGGACAGAGGGATTAATATTGCCAACCCAAACAATAAAAGAAAGAAATTTAACAAAGAACAACTTATGAATACAAAGTTTCTTCAAGAACAGTCCCTTCACTTCGCACCAGAGTGCACAATCGTACTCTTTTCTCTGTAGAGACATCTAGAAGAGAATGTCCACACTTCTTGATACGGAATAAACAAACACAAATCGAAATAGACACCGTTCAGAACACTTCAAAATTACCAAATTTACAATAGTGACATCTTCCGAGAAACCGTTGAGTTAATACAGTTTGTTAAAGTTCAGGCTTTCTCCTGTAGAGGAGTTTTTCAACTGGCGCAATATTTAAATTTGCGGGGTCGGGGTGTACCAACCGGTACAATTATTATTATTATTATTATTATTATTATTATTATTATTATTATTATTATTATTATTATTATTATTATTATTGTACCGGGAGGTACACCCCAACCCTGCGCATTTAAATCTAGCGTCTAAAAGAACTCCTCTACTGGTAAAACAATGAAACTATACCTACTTAGAACTTTAATCAGAAGATGTCACCACTAAAATGTGATGAATTTTGTTATTGTGAAGTTTCCTGAACTGACTGTATTTCTACTTGTTTTGTTTGCCATTCTTCAAGAAGTTTGGACATTCTCTCATAGATGACACTACCTGAAAACTATGATCATGCACCCTGGTGCGAATTGAAAGAACTTTTGATTTAAAGAAGTTTTGTATTCATAAGCTTTTTTTTACTAATCGATGTTCATTTATTTTTGGGTTGGCAATATTTATCTTTTCTTTCCGCCAGTTTTGAATCTAGCCAATCCGTAATTTCTGTAATTAATTTTCTACCAATCACTGTCTTCTTCTTCTTCTTCTTTGATTTTGAGTGTAACTTTTAAAGTGGCCAATGAATTTGAGAGGGTGGGGCTAGTTTAATCTTGAATGGTCTCAAACTTTCCCCGAGGGTTCATAAACTGCGGATTTTCACGTCTCTTGGTCAATTGATCCTCATCTTACCGAGTGTGTGCGTCAAGCAGGAGGCGGGCGGCCTCTTCTTCTGCTGCTAGAACTTCTACAAGGTAATGGCCACATAACATCTTTATTTCTTGCCAACTCCGCAGTTTAACCCGAGGGAAAGGTTCGAATCTTTAACTATGTAACCATCTTTTCTAAACTGTAAATCTTCTTTCGGCTAATGTAAAAACTTCACAAATCTTTAACTATAAATCGGGGATAGAGAGTGAAGTACCCTCTCGAGCTCCCCTTCAGATTGGTTTGAGGTACCACGTTTTTGTAACCTTTCGTTTTGACAATGTATTAAAGTGATTTCCATGAGTGCTACCTCAGTAGTTTGGGCATAGCCCCTGTTTCGTCGGCCAAGCGCCCTATAGGTTTTAAGGTTTGTCTTTTTTGAGCTCAGTCTTCGACTCCATTCAAATTGTACTCGGGCCGTTTATTTAACCTGTTCTTTCTTCACTATGGCCCTGTAGGTTGGGTACTAGATAGCTCTGTATAATAAGATTTCTATGTGTAAATAGTGCCTCGTAAGGCCAGAGATTATCAGATTTTCATGGAATGTTGCCTTGAGTAGGCCTGAGAAACTGAGAGCCTGTTAGCTTTTTTTCAAAGTTTTGTATGATTAATGTATGCCTCTGGAAGGCTAGATTTTGTAATGTTGGGAGCAAGTGCTCTTTGAATTAGGGGATTTCTGCCCTTGTATAAATTTGTGCTCTTTGGTAAATTTGTGCTAGTAGCTCAGGAAATGTAAGGCTAGGGGCTTAAAGCCCAAAGTGTTAAGATTCTGTATCTTGGATTTTTCCCAATCTTGTTTAATGTTTGCTACTTGTACCTGTAAAAGTTGTTAAATTTTGTGTTTTGAAAATATAACCTTCAGTTTAAGTTTTAAATTCAATTCTTGACATTGTAGTTAGACCCATTCACCCCGGCACCTTCTTTCACCTCTGCGTTCCACGATAAACCCCGGAACAATTATTATTATTATTATTATTATTATTATTATTATTATTATTATTATTATTATTATTATTTCTAGCATGAAAATTAACCAGTTTTCAGTACTCCCGTGATATTATACCCCATTGAAAAACATTATGAAGTAAGTGAATAGCATATTAAGAACTAATTTCATGCTTTTCTCTATAGGTGATATCACCATATTTAAAGAAATGTACCAAATATGTAAATGTCCTTACCTCGCATATAGACTGAATTTCGTAAAGAGGAAGTTAGCAGCACGTGGAAACAGCGTATGAATCTGTGGACGCATACAGCAGTAGTAAACTCCACTCAGATCAGTGTTCTTAGCTAGCAGACTCATAAATTCCTCTATAATTACATTTTGAATCCGCTGTTGTACGGAGCTAGACCCTTGAACAGTTAGTATTCGACCTCCATGTGCTAATGGTCATGCAGTTAGCAGCGCGCTTAATTGCATTTCTCTTACGCCTGACTGGTGTGTTCCACTATGAATGTAAGACATTAACCCTTCGACTCTTATTTAGTCACTATGACAGTTAATTTTCGACGTACAATATCTATTAAACTGAAAGTGTTTAAATTTTGAAATTCGAAAATTTTCATCCCTTTTGTATACCACAATGATTTCACTCATTTCAGTTATAGTTCTAAATTATAAATTTCTTCTTCCATCAAGATAGTATTCAATGTCAATTTCTGGCGAAGTATAAAATCTTCTAAATTCTCGTATTCTTCTTCATATGCTATGTTCTACATTTTAGTTATAAATAACAATTGTCCTCCTTGCACAATATGAACGCTCGAATTCCGACAATACCGGTGAGATGTATGGGATCTTAAAGCGACGTGTTAGTATATTTCCATTATGAAGAAATGACAACCTATATAAATAAATAAAGCTGTAGGGGGTTCGCTGTGTGTAATTTCGTTTTTTGTTTTTTTTTTGCCAATTCTTCAGCTATTTATCCGTTTAAGTCAATTCAAGACTTCGGTGGTTTTTATTTTTCGTGCCTGTTTGTTCCAACTTCACGGGGAAACGGCTAGATAAATCTCGACCTAACGTTATATTTAGAGTATACTCGTCCCGGGGATGGTTTTGATATGGATATATTATAAAAACCTTTGAATAGACGGGGTTTATAGGAAAACCAATACACTTTTCCTCCATTTTCTCTTATATTACTGATTTTCTGTAAAAATCCGTGGACTGTACGTGAAACGTCTCTTCATTATAAACAACTTTTTTATGTTCATTATTTAGCTTACTCTTCAAATGCCGGAGAGAATTACTATTTTCTGAGGGTATCATGCTCTGCATTGAGTGACCGCAGACCGACAACGAACCTACAGGTTACCATGGCAACGTCTTTGACTGCTTGCCAGCAGGGAAGTAACGTACTGCCATTTTCTTCATCATTCCTGTAAACTGGTGGTTGTTCCTTGGGTAGAAAGCAAGAGAAACGTCAATCGGCCATTCTGTGGGATATTACCTACGAATCCCTGCGCCTAAATTTCTCCTCTGTTACCGCTTCCTTATATCCGTAACTCATACATTATAATTGATGGACATTTGATTTTCCAATATATCCACTTGGTATTTACATATTTGTGCTATCCGGCTGTCCTCAGTTATAATCCTATTTCCTATTAATTTCAACTATCTTAACTGTATTACTTTCTTCCATAATTACTCTGTATGTATGCAAGTGCTAATCGCGAAACCTGGACACTTTTTTCTTTGAGGAAGAATTCCAAGCTATTCAAATGTATAACTTTTGGCCCCGGAAAATATCGAAATATAGATGCATTTCAATGACGGTGCAGACCTTCGTTTCGGGGGTAATCGGTGGCTAAACGGTAAGTCTTATTACAAAACTGACAGCACAATCGCCGTTCTATTTGGAGAGATCATCAACTTTGGTCCTATGTCTTATTGTCGTGTCTCGATTGTTGGTACGTTAGACAGTGCTACATTTTTTTATTATAATCAAATCTTTCGAACTCGATTGTGACTTGTATTAGAAAAATGGGCCTGTCTTTATAATGAAAACTGTCCATCTCTATTGTGAATGGCAGTTGCCAAGTGAGCCTGCTGTTATAAAAGGAACTCCCGAATTCGATTTTGATTGGCAGAAGGAAATGTGGCCTGCCATTACCCTCAAAATTTCCCCAATGCCTACCTTACATCGGAAACAACGTATGGCGTCCTCCCTGTTTTGTTTCTAGGATAGCGCTAAGAGGCATGCAATTTAATGTAATCTTACTCACCGCCTTTACAGTAATTTACGGAGAAATCCCTATACAATGTAGAATACTATAGCGAAGCACGGGTACATTTGCTAGTTAAATTATAAATGATATCACAGGAGAGTAACCCTACTGCAAAAATATATAACATTCTGGTGTCTGAAGCTATGAATCTTATATAAAGAGCAATTTACGTGAAATCACTTTACAACATATTATGTACTATGAAGGATAATGCAATTCTAGAAGAGAACATAACTGCACTCGATCTATTATCCTTTCCCAGTGATTAATTGTAGATCTTATCCGACTCCTTCTGTCTCATAATGATCCCATGTGTCTAAACATTTCACAGTGTTTAATATCGTGAAAATCACAAGTAACTATTTACATCTATTTCTGTTTACGGTATTCCCAGGGACACTTGTCTGAAGATTCATGTTCCAAAAACCGAGCTCGATAGCTGCAGTCGCTTAAGTGTGGCCAGTATCCAGTAATCGAAAGATAGTGGGTTCGAACCCCACTTTCGACAGACCTGAAGATGGTATTGCATGGTTTCCCATTTTCAAACCAAGCAAATGCTGGGACTGTACCTGAATTAAGGCCACGGCCGCTTCCTTCCCTTTCCTAGGCCTTTCCTATCCCATCGTCGCCATAAGACATATCTGTGTCGGTGCGACGTAAAGCAAAATAGCAAAAAAAAAAATAGAATCATTTTCCAAAAGTCTACATATAAACGTTAAGTCGTTGTTTCTTGATCAATGTACGAACTTTTTCCACTTAAGGAAAGATCTCAGTCAAATTAAAGGAAGATAATGTTTGGTTCGCTAAGCTCTCTATGTGCGAATGGAGAAAGCCAGGCAGCCCTAAGTGTTCTCTTCTAATTGCTGAAAGGCCACATATTAAGCCAGCAACAGGCAGTGAGCCGCAACGATCACCGACGTTTCAAAAACAAATGTGACATCATTTATATTAACACTAGTGCCACTCTTTTAAATTTGACTGTTGAAACACTATCACTCACAAGTAACGTCATGTTGCGACGCGAGGCACTTCTCTACTGATGACCTTTCTCTTTCAACTTGCTCTGCGCGGCACCGACACAACATATAGGTCTTGTGGCGACGATGAAACAAGAAAGGGCTAGGATTCGGAAGGAAGCGACCGTGGCCTTCATTAAGGTACAGCCCCAGGATTTGGCTGGTGTGAAAATGGGAAAGCACGGAATATCATCTTCAGGGCAATGACCTGATAGTTCAAAAATGAGATCGTGAGGACTGTGAAATTTTAATACATGCAGAACGATTTTGTTTCTCTCGACTGGTAAGTTAAATCGCACACTAACTGATCACTTAATAGTTCCTTTTCCTCTAAACACGAATTTAAGTAAGATTTCAAGTATTTCTGGAGTGTTCAGTTATTCTTTAAAACCCATACAATTATATAAGAAGGGTGAATACCACATAAAAGCACAAAGTGAAATCAAGTGCATCCATCAAACAACGATATTGGCCCCTTTAGACCGTCATTGGAGTAGTTAGCCACCTTCAAAATACATGTCTTTCTATGCGTCTTTACTCTTTGGAGTGTCAGGCCACATAAGTGAAATCCCTAAAGTTTATCTTGTTGGATAACTTGTTTAACAAAGAAGATAATAATGTTATTTTGCTTTACGTCCCACTAACTACTCTTTTACGGTTTTCGGAGACGCCGACGTGCCGGAATTTACTCCCGCAGGAGTTCTTTTGCATGCCCGTAAATCTACCGACACGAGGCTGACGTATTTTATCACCTTCAAATACTACCGGATTGAGCCAGGATCGAACATGCCAAGTAAAAAAAAGACGAGAGCACTCCTACTATTGCTCGTAAAATTGACAGGATGAATTTCATCGTTCAGAGGAATATTTTTGCAGATTCAAGAGAACGAATTTTCTACGATTGTCGTACGTTTAATGGGACGCGGTGTTACTCTACTGGTCGTTTATATGGCAAATAAAGGGCTGATAATCTAGTCGTTTCGCTATAGTGGAAGGTAATCATTAACGTAACTATTATTTTCGTATAGTCCATTATCAGAACAATTTGTTCTCAAAACTGGCAGGTAATAACACATGTTGACCATTTAAATAATTTTTATAATATACTACCATGAGCTTTTCATACCAGTAGTTTTTACATTGTATAAATTTAAAATTTATCTACATTTATCTTAGTATTTTGGAAGTAGTGTAACGTGTACTTCACAAATATGTAACAGTCTTTAAATTTTTTTGTAGTGAACGTAATATCAAGACCAATGCTAAGGAAATGTCTACATTAACAAAATATTTCTACCTTGACACGTGATAATCGACGATATTTCTCAAGAATAAGCCTCTTAAGTGCAAAAAGCACGTGTCTATGTTTCTTAAAGTGCACTTACTTGCAACAACAACAAAGAAAGCGCCTCATGTAGGAGCAATCGCAGGGGCACGTTAGTAGGTCCGGGCACAGGACACACTAGTATAAATAAAACATCAAAATATTGCACCACAACAAACATTTATTGCAAGGCAACAAAAACTTGCAGGATGCACTTAGTACGGCATTGGACAAACCGTAGTGCGAAGACAGGGGACGATACGGTCGGAAATGGCGTCGGATGTTCTCCTGAAGAAGATCCCTCCACAACTGTTGCTACTGACCCCCCGAATATCTCGTACTTGCCGCTGGCCGAAGTTGCCGCCCAATTTGGTTCTAACGTTCCCGATTGGCGAGCGATCTGGAGATCTTGCTGCCAAGGAAGCACGTTGGCATCATGAAGGAAGGCCAGAAGTACTTATGCTGTGTGAGACTTGGCATCTCCTTACTATACAATATTGAGTTGTCGAGATTTTCCAGGAATGGAAACACACACACTGTTGCAGAATTTCCTGTGCGTATCGCTGAGCCGTCAGGGTTCCTTCAGTGGGGAGCGGGAATCGTAGGAAATGGCACCCCACACTGTGACAAGTCTTGTTCGGGCGGTCCAAAATGCAGCCTTGATCACTGTGCTGGCCAGGACATCTGCAGACTCGAATTCGGTGGTCACCTATGTCAAGCAGAACCGTGATTTGTCGGTGAACATTAATCATAGCCAATTCGCAAGCTACCATGCCACCCGTTTCTGGCAGAAGTTACAACGTGCTCGGCGTCGCTCTGGTCGTATTGGTAGACATCGAAACGGACGCCGTGATGGTAGATCCTGCGCAGTTAGCTGCTTGGATACAGAACTCGTGGACACAGGGTTATCCCCAGCTGCCGTGACAAGTCTGTGTACACAACATCGCCCGTGGAGAGCTTACAGCGTGTCACACGATGAAACTATCCTCCGAGCTGGTGATCCGCAGGGGTCAATCCGAGCCTTCTCGGCGCATGTGTGTACGCTCATGTTCATACTAGGTCCAACACCGACGCACTGTGCAGTCAGACATCCAACGTCCAACCTGCTTCTTAATCCGACATCGCGGACTCTCTTAATACACCCATCTGGTCAAAGCTTGTCAAATCGGTCGTCGGAGCATGCTGATGTACACTCAGGCTAGTTCTGTGGCTCACACTGTTAATAAGGCCTTATTCGATGTCTTGCATGTATGAATGAGGGAGGACATGTAGACCCCACTTGTGGCACTTCAATGCAGGCAACCAACATTAAATGAAAATGGGACACAATTAAGCCTATGACGATACCGAGTGGTAACCTTCGTTCTATTTTACGATTTCTTTATAGTGCGCAACTTATTTTACAAATTAGTGTATGAGAAAAGCAGAATGAAATCATAGAAAAAACTAAGTTTCTATGATAGCTACAATAGAAAGCTGTAATAAACCCGGATGTATCAGTTTCTGAAAGTAGAAATTTGAAATATATTAATCCAATACGCCCATAATCGAGGCAGCGATCGTTTATATCCGTAGAAGTAACGAATAGCAGTTAGATCTACTTAGAAACATTGCCTTGGCATCGCTCGCTTCTCAAGGGACTTACGTATTCACTTTGGGTCCACAAAATAGCTTTTTGTGCATTGTATAATTTATTACAATACAGTTTGGGAAATCTTCGCAATGTGTAGTTAGTATCATTTTCAACCGTAAGTGAGATATGGATTTTCAAATACTGTACTTGGATGGGAAATATAGAAACAGGATTAAAATTGAGGAGTGTCCGTTCAAATTTCCTATTTCCACCATAATAAAGTTGTTGGAAAACGCAAGAAACGTATGATAAAAGGCACATGGGACGTACCCACGATTGGGTATGGTACAACTCTTTAGAACTATGCTGTGATCGCAAATGAACATTATGGGTGTTCTATCGTTAATATTCACGTCAATATAAATATAAACAAAATGGAAATAATCCCTTTTTTCGGGTACCCCACAAATAGCTCTTTCTGTTTATACACATGGGAAGTAACTCCTTATGAATAGAAAAGAGGAAGTAGCACACAAGAAACCAGCAAAAAGTACATCATAATTTCCCTACTTTTATAACAATTTGAGATAAGGTGTACACTGATTAACAAGAGAACATGACACTCGACCGTCACACACATCACAATCCGTTCTTCCACAATGTCACCCACATCTTATTATAATCAATTACAGTCTCTCCACAAAGTCTGCGTGTGATCATTGTATATTGTTTGCAACGTACGGTCCACTAACACATTAAATTAGATTACCAAAAATATCAACAGAGACATCTACCTCACCATTAGTACACACCTTAAAAATCAGGAGTCCATCACACTCGAATGTCATCAATATCTTGTTCTACGCATTCACGATCTTCATTTCCTTCACGACCATCCACCTTAGTGTCATAGCGTATGTCTGTCACATCATTCCGGTAATTTACTCCACTTTTCCCCAAATTGCTTTTCAAGCAGATTTTTGACATTTTCCTTCTTGTTTTCATGCAACCCTTGTGTACGATGGTTAGCCGATTGATGTTCGTCGGTTGTCGTTCACCTACCTTCAGTAGTTGAATAACTTTCCCTTTCCCTCTCTAGGGACACATGACCTTGACGTCGGTGTGGGGGCTTGTGTGGTTGTTGACCCCGAGGGCTGTGCCAGCTCAGCGCTACCCATGCTGGATTGGCCTCGGTGTAGGGCCAGACTAAGAAGGTGTCCCCCGAGTTGCCTGAGAAGTGTCTGTGTTTTTTATCCTTCATCACAATTTCTACCCTTTTATTCTCACCTTCTTAAATTTCATTCCTCTTCCTGTCTGGCCACCCTCTCTGCCTCGGGTAGAATACGTTAGTACGGAGGTTTCATCCTCCCCCAATCACAAGTTTCAGATCGTGGCGAGGTGATGCATGGCTACTGGGAGAGTAGTTCCTAGCGACCCCCTCCAGATACCAGGCGCCGTCTGGAGTATATAGCCTTGCCTTCGGTACATCTCCTTGGCTCTGCCGAAGGTCGACCTCATATTTCCGGGGTACTCGTGGGACCAAAAACGGAACCTCTCTCTTCTCTTTCTTCTGTTCCAAAGGGTGGCACCCTTCAAAAAACAGCTTCAAAAATAGGTAAGAAACGTAAGCGGTATACTCCAGTTCCAGTGGATTATGTAGGTGACGAACGTCTTTCTCGATTCCTCGTTGCTTCGAGGGTCGATGGTAAGAGTTTTCTTGACGAATGTCCTTTCATGATCAGCAATTGCATCGAATAAATTGTTGCTGGTGAAGTCGACGAGATGCGCAAGCTCCGCGATGGATCCGTACTTATAAAAACATCTACGGCTGAACAATCCAGACGGCTACTTAAACCCAAGTTATTCAGAAAGGTAGAGGTGAAAATCGAGAAGCACCAAACCCTTAACTCCTGAAAGGGAGTTATGTTCCACAGGGACTTGGTTAAGTCTTCCGATGATACTATGATCCGGTACCTAGCACGTAGGGGTGTAACCGACGTGAAGAGGTTGAAGAGGCGTATGGGTGAACAGCTACTCGATACGGGTGCTTTCATACTTACCTTCGACGCCGAGACCGTACCTGAACGGATAAAAGTGGCAATGTGTCGTCTGACTGTTCGTCCATATATTCCGGCACCAATGAGGTGCTATAACTGTCAAAAGTTTGGCCACACCTCATTGCGATGTACAGGTTCGACGACCTGCAAAATGTGTGGGAAGTGAGAGCATGCTGGCGTTGACTGCACACCACCACCTGTGTGCATCAACTGCCCGTGTGCGCATGCTCCAGTCTCCAAGGAGTGCCCCACATTCAAGCAGGAGAAGAAGATCCAGGAGATAAAAACACTGGAAAAGCTATCTTATCCAGACGTCCGGAGTAAGTTCAAGTCCATGGCTGCCCCGGAGTTCTCCATCTCCTTCGCTGAAAAGGTCGCAAACGTGTGGATCACTCCACAGAGTTTTTTACAGAACAGTAGTAATGAAAAGCATCGATAATTCAAAGCCAACAACAAAAGTTGATCGCTAAAGAAACGGGAGTTTTAACAGCACAAGAACCGAAACGTGCGTTATTGCCGACGTTGCCTGGGAAGGCTGTGTCCCAGGAACGCTCGGCTGGGGGGAAATACTTCCCCAAATACGGCTGGAAAGTCCAGCCCTCCTTCCAAAGCCCAGCTTACAAAGGAGGAGAAGGTGAAGCCACAGAGCTCCCTTAAGAAATTGGAGAAGAAGCCTTCTCCAACTCAATCGGGGGTCACAGGATCCCCGAAGAAATCCGGAAAGCCATCTGCCGGCTCTCCTCCAAAAAATGGAGAAACGGTGGGCAAGAGCGAGAGGCCCCGACGCCCTCTTGTTCGATCACTTTCTGGAGAACCTAGTTCTCCCAGGAAGAAGGCCCACTGTTCCCGATCAATGAGATCACCGTCCGCG
Organism: Anabrus simplex; assembly: GCF_040414725.1. Lineage (NCBI taxonomy): Eukaryota > Metazoa > Arthropoda > Insecta > Orthoptera > Tettigoniidae > Anabrus > Anabrus simplex. The sequence continues at coordinate 35,303,670 of NC_090268.1, forward strand.
GAGGGTCCAGTCACCGCGCCTCCTTCTTCTGAGGAGAAAACGGAGACTGAACCACTCATTGTCGTAGATGGTGATTGTGACAAAAAATTTACCGACAAAGACGGCGGAACCTGGCAGGTAATTGACAGAACGAAGGGCAAGAAATTGCTCTGAATTCGAAGCTTTACCTATCCACACAATGGCACTATTGCAGTGGAACTACAGTAGTTATCACTGTCGCCTAGCTGTACGTCAATTAATATCCATCTATGCGGCCTCCATAGTCTGTGTACAGGAATCTCGTTTGAGACCTGGACACGGCACGACTATGAGAGGATATCGTCTTTATTCCAAAGACAGAGTAGCTGTGGATGGCGCGGCAACTGGGGGCGTTTGTACCCTAGTTCGCTCCGACATCTTCAGCGAAGAAGTACCACTCCGTACTCAGCTAGATGCAGTTGCAGTTCGCACTCCGTTGCCAGTAATGACAACGGTTTGCAACGTGTACATTCCACCGGTTTACGACCTTGAAATTCGTACACTGCAAGATTTGATCACTCAGTTGCCTCCTCCTTTCCTCATGCTGGAAGACGTGGACGCCGTAACATAGTATGGGCTTCTCCGTCTTCCTCTTCTAGGGAGAGTATGCTCGAGCGAATGATCAAACTGTTTGATCTTTGCGTACTTAATACAGGGGAACCGACACATTTCAGCAGCGCACATGGCACATTCTCACACCTGGATGTCACTTTGTGCAGCCGTGCGCTAGTTCCCCTGCTACGGGGGCAAGTACACGACGACCTCTGTGATGGTGACCACTTCCCGATAATTCTATCTCTCTTGAATCAAGGACAGTCCGCAGTACCCAAGCGCTCGTTACTTCGGCAGGCAAATTGGCCAGAATTTTCGAAACGCGCAGTGATGGCTGATGATATACTGGAGTCTATTGACAACCACGTTTCTTCCATTACTACTGGAATTTTGTCTGCTGCAGAGGAGGCAATTCTTTCCTGGTCCGGTATTCGTCGCCGGAAACAGAAACCATGGTGTACGGACGAAATTGCAGCAGCCATACGTGATCGCCACGGGCTTTTAAGCATTAACGTCGGAATCCTACGATGGTCATTCATATCACTTTTAAGCGTCTGCGTGCGAAGGCCCAACTTTTGATTCGAGAAAGTAAGAAAGCTACATGTGAAAAGTATGTGCGATCCATCACAGCACATACTCCGTCGTCACAAGTGTGGACAAAACTCCGCCGTATTGTCAGAGTACAGAATGTGCCCTCAGTACCCGGAATCTTCATTAATGGAGAAATCGTTACGATTCCTTCAGTCATTGCCGACCACATCGCGCCACATTTTGCAGATACGTCCATCTTTAGGAGATACGACTCCGCATTTCTTCTAATTACGCGCGAAGCAGAGGCACACCATCTATCTTTTGCCTCTAGTGCTTCATATCCCTACAACGTGCCCTTCACGGAGTGGCAGTTGCGGAGTGCACTCGCTCTATGCAGAGATACGGCTCCTGGACCGGACAAAATCCATAATCAAATGCTTAAGCATTCGAGTGACAGATGTCTCAAGGATATCCTCACCCTTTTCAACAGAATATGGAGTGAGGGAGTGTTTCTATCTCAATGGCGTGAGGTAATTGTGATACCAATTCCCAAGCTAGGTAAAGATCCAAAATTTCTGGATAGTTATAGGCCAATATGCATTACGAATGGCCTCTGTAAGCTGTTTGAAAGGACGGTTAACCGGCGTCTTGTGTGGGCTATGGAAAAGGAGGGTCTCCTGTCTAACTACCTGTGTGGTTTTCGCTCTCATCGGTCTGCCACTGGTCATCTGGTCAGACTGGAGAGCGCCATTCAGGAGACCTTTCTCCGGAAGGAACACCTAGTCGGCGTGTTTTTGGCCTGGAGAAAGCATACGACACTACCTGGCGATATGGGATTCTTTCCACTCTACACCAGTGGGGATTTCGGGGAAATTTGCCAACGTTTAATGAGAACTTCGTGTCTCTCCGTCTCTTTCGAGTCCGAGTAGGGAATGCATTTTCCCAATATTACGTTCAGGAAAATGGAGTACCTCAGGGATCGGTACTGAGTGTCACGCTGTTCGCATCGCCATCAACGGCATAGTTGCCGCTGCTGGGCCCGCAGTCGTTCCATCGCTGTATGTAGACGACTTAGTTCGACATTACAGCTCGGGAAGGGTGGCGTTTGCTGAGAGACAGCTACAGCAAGGCTGTTAACCGAGTCGACACATGGGTCCTGCAACATGGTTTTCGATTTTCAGTAGCGAAAACCTCAGTTGTACACTTCTGCTGACGTCGGCCAATGCATCCCGAACCAGAGCTCCGCTTGCGAATGCATTTGTCTCCATGACGAAGATCTTTCAAGGTCTTTTCAACAATTCAGCGCGTAGTGTTGTTCCAAGGAACGTTTAATTCAATTTATTTGTGTGATGTATTTTCAAGTGTTTTGTTGACATTCTATTACCGCAGCAGATCATGTGCTTTATTTCATTAAGTCGGAACTTTGCAAATACATCCGTGAGGAGGGTAACGAACAACACCATACATTGTACATTGCGGGCGGAGCCAGCGGGAAACTGCTAGTCTTTTAATGAAAACTTTCATGGCTTTCGTTCTTTTAGAATTACATAATCACCCTCATCAGGTAGAAGAATGATAATTGGAAGTTCACGTGAGCATATCTCGAGGCGAAATAGTCTAGACAGATTCTCGTAACATTAACACAATATCAAAAGGCATCCTGCAATACACGTTTAGTACCCAACGTTTTCCGTAATCATTGTCACAACAGTTAAAATAAATGTAATATACCCTTTAATTATTTCAGATGGGCACTGTGATTTCAGACTACATTTCCCACAAATACTGCCCTAAATGAATTTGTTGAAGAATTTTCACTTGAACAATTTTCCGAACTCATTCAAGAGTAATATCTTGACATGAAAAGGACCACCGTCGCGTTTCGAAGAGAACAAGAGTTAATAAGTTCGGTAATTACCGTTTATGAACTCTATTGCTACTCTTCGTATAGTCACATAAATAAGAAGGATGAACTATAAAAAACTAAGTAGTTGGTGATAATTGAGCTTATAAAGGCTTTTATTTCAGGAATTGGAAATAAGGAGCACGCTATAAGCCTCTTGCCGGCCCTGCGGTGTAGGGGTAACGTGCCTGCCTCTTACCCGGAGGCCCCGAGTTCGATTCCCGGTCAGGTCAGGGATTTTTACCTGCATCTCAGGGCTGGTTCGAGGTTCACTCAGCCTACGTGATTACGATTGAGGAGCTATCTGATGGTGAGATTGCGGCCCCGCTCTAGAGAGCCAAGAATAACGGCCAAGAGGATCTGTCATGCTCACTACAAGACATCTCGTAATCTGTAGGCCTTCGGGCTGAGCAGTGGTCGGTGGTGGTGGTGGTGGTGATTATTATTTTGAGAGGAAGTACAACTGGGCCACCATCATCTATATAACACTAATCTGTGAGGAAAAATGGAGGGGGTCTGACACTTGGAAACATGAAGATATCGGCCAAAGGAAGACAAGAGCCACGAAGGGCGTGAAAATGAACGAATCCCTAGGCCTCCATACTTAATGCTGTCGGGGTCGTAAAAGAACAAGAGTTGACCAAGAGAGGTCGGATAGGATAGATGAAAGTGAGGAGCCTGGCACAAGTAAATGGAAGCAATGCCAGGAGTCAGCTAAGGGCCCTGTATTCCCAACCCATGCTCCAAAGTTCAGAGCCCCTGGGGCCCTTTTTAGTCGCCTCTTACGACAGGCAGGAGATACCGAGGGTGTTATTCTACCGCCCCCACCCACAGGGGGGTGAGCAGTGGTCGCTCGGTAGGCCATGGCCCTTCGGGGCTGTTGCACCATGGTTTTCTTTCTATAAGCCTTTTGAAAGAAAGGTAATAAAAAAGGTCACAACGTTCAATTGAGGCCTGCATTATAATACTTTAACTTCTTATCATAATGCTGGATTTATTCCCAAATTTCCTACTTATAATTTACAAATGATCACGGACCCTACAAATTCCCGAGAAGATTCAGCCCGTAAGTAGTTTTCGAGGTATTTCCTCCTCCTTTCTTCTTCTTCTTCTTCTCCTTGTTTTCTACTTTTGTGCTGAACTTTGCCCCATTTAATTTTGGGGTTGTGCTCTCTTAGTTTGAAATCACTGATTCGTCCTATTCCATGTTATTCATATATTCAGTTGGTGTTTCCGCAAGTCTTTATTAGGCTACAACCCACACCCAAATTTGACAGCATTTCTCGGCTTCTCGGTTGGATTCTTACTTCTATTATTGTCCAGATCATTGGTCTTCTGGACTTCTCATGATAGTGGTAGTGGTGGTGGTGGTGTTTTTTGTTTTATGAGGAAGTACAACTAGGTAATCATCCTCTCTGAACAAGTTAAGAGAAAAAAAATTTAAAATATAACAAAATTATTCATTCAACGAAGGAATTTCGAAACGAGGTACAAAGTAAAACAGAAAAGGTATTGTATTAAGCCGAAAGGTCACTAACGAATCAAAAGGGAACGTGAGTTCCCTTGGGTAACAGACCACTTACAATTTACATACCCTTGATTAATCCACTGTCGCACATATAGTGGATGACGAGATCAGCTGTAGTCGCGTCATCAGCTAGTATGCGTTCGAATGTCTCTTGCAGGCCGAGGCTCCGTCTCAGGCCAGAGAGATCAGCGCACTCTGTGATATTATGGACCACGCTGAAGTGGGCACTACAAGAACACACTGCGGGGGTCTTCCCTCTTTAGTAGATACGAGTGCGTAGATCGCCCGTGACCTATCCTCAGACTACACAATACTATGGCCTCTCTGCGTGAAGGCCGAAAAGAGGACCGCCACGGTAGTTGTCTTCTTAATTGCTCTTAGCTTGTTGGGAGTTCGAATAGCTAGCCACTCCGATTCCCAGGACGCCAAGATGTTTCGACGTAGGTGAGAACAAATATCTTTAGCAGGTACATTCATAGATCTTACTTTGAAACTTCCGCAAATGTGGTCGTTCCTCACTTTTCCCAATAGAGTGAATCTATCGGCCCTGCTCAACGTTTACATCTCGGCAGCATGCAAGTTATTTTCCAGAAATTTCCTGATGATGAATACAGCGCTCCTATTACAAAAGATTATAGTTGTTTCAAGGGCCTGGCATCTGTGTCATCAACCCTCTTTTACAAATATCAAAATTGTATTTATGATGGGAATACTTCCATATGTTAGGAATAATAATAATAATAATAATAATAATAATAATAATAATAATAATAATAATAATAATAATAATAATAATAATAATAATAATGTTATTGGCTTTACGTCCCATCAACTACTTTTACGATTTCCGGAGACGCTGAGGTGCCGGAGTTTGTCCTGCAGGAATTCTTTTACGTTCCAGTAAATCAACCGACACGAGGCTGACGTATTTGAGCACCTTCAAATACCACCGGACTGAGCCAGGATCGAACCTGCCAAGTTGGAGTCAGAAGGCCAGCGCCTCAACCGTCTCAGCCACTCAGCCCGGCGATATGTTAGGTCTTCTCATTCTGTAATAATAGAACGTTTATTCTCAGAAAATGAAGGAAGTTTGAAAACGAAGAAAGTTAAATGCAAAGAAAAGTAAACAAAGATGATTCATCGTACCCTCAAAAGGGAAATTCGAAGAAGAAGAAGAAGAAGAAGAAGAACATAAGAACGTTTATTTCCATGTTATGAACAAGTTTCGTAATAAGATTTCAGAGCATATCTACGGAGAAATAGGAATGAAAAAAATGTCTCTGTCCTTCAGAAAGATATAGAATAGCCTCAGACACTTCATCTTCCTGGTTTTCTGCATTTATTTCCATCTACTTGGTGAATTTGACAGTTATATGTCACGTCATGAACACCCATTTTATCCCCGACGCAATAAAGGATGGAGACCCAGGTATCACGTGATTCTCTTGCTTGAGATTAGATGAGGATGGTCGATTTCACCTGAGCTAGAGTACTAATGCTCTTCAGCACCACTGAAGCTAGTCAATAGGTACAGGACAGGTCAAATGCATTACATTAGCGGAACCACTGTATTCCATTGGTGAGGAAGTGACAGATTTGTCACTTCAGGAATACAATGGCTGATGCCCCTCTTTATGCTGGACTCGGAGATAACAGTGATAATAATTCATCTCACAGTGACAGCTGTCACGTGATATGATTGGAGTAACCAGAATACTCTAGTAGGCTATTTGAATTATGCATTATCTCACAATTGTATTCTCGCTCATCGGTCAAGAGCGAGACTCTAGGAGTATTATATTTTCCAAAGCTAGCCATTTCACTGTATCTGCAGTATATGCCACATATCAAAACGAATTACAATCATTATAAAATATCAAAGCCACCTTAACAACAGTGCTTAACAACAGTTATTATTATTAATCACAACAGTCGTATCATCACACTGTATTGATACATACCGAGCTCGATAGCTGCAGTCGCTTAAGTGCGGGCAGTATCCATTAATCGGGAGATAGTACAATCTTATTTGCTTTGAGTAGTATGCATCCTGGAGAGGTATCATTGGAAAAGGTTGCACTTTTTTTCATATCAAAACAAAATGGCATGCTGTTATCCACGTCTTGACTGTCATGAAAGACTTACCCCTTAAGGTGTGGATTCTCTTTTCTAACATTAACCTCTGTTTTGCGACTAAATTTGCCTCATTCTTTAGCCTATTCTTCCACAACAGGCACGTATTGCATGCATTCGATGCAGACGTTTCAAAGCTGTTTCCAATTTCTGTAACCCCAGGGTGGTTAAACCAAGTATGACTCTAATTATATCAATATCAATTTCTTTCTTCAGGATGTCCATTGCGGGTTCGCTGAATTCATTCTAGGTGGAAAAAACATTTCACTGTAAATTCTGCAAGTACTTCTTTTTTAACAAACATGGCATTTTTAAAAAATTCTGATAACCTAAAATGTATACTGTCTGAAAGAAGTATTTCGCTCATATACTTTTACACTGTACGTGGATATCACCAGAATTTTGCATTTTAAAACATTATATTTCATCATTAAATATGTGATTAAAACTGAAATTATGAATGAATTTGGATCGCATTCTTACGTCCTTTTTGCCATTTTTAGGTCCTGTTTTAATAGTTTTAGGTCTTGAAAGGTCTTTTTTTGACAATTTATAGGTCCTCAGCTAATAATGGGATAATCGAATATTTTCAGTAATCGAATAACCTCCATCCGATTATTTAAATAATCGAATAAAATAATCGAATGAGTTTCAAATATCATTCAGTTCAATAATCGAATACTTTTGATTTTAGAATAACTTTCATCGGATTAATTAAATAATCGAATGAATTGTGATAGGAGTACATACAGAGTTGTAAAGTCAATGGCTTTTATATGATCAGCAACACCTGCATATTCTGTGAATTGTAGAACAGCCTGCATAGAATTAACTTTGCTCCATGTCGGGGTATAGTGTATAGAGTTAGAAACAGGAAGTACTCCTACTAAAGGTAAAGCTTGATCAACTGCATCTTCTTCATCACCACCACTTTCACTTATCACCATACCATGAGGAATTACGGTACTAGTTCTGTCTAGAAGTAACGATGCATCAAAGTCACTATCCATGTCTTCCTGATCACTGACTACACTCTCTCCATCAGAAGGTATTTCTTCAATTAGGGAGTCTATGATCTCTCCCTCATTCGAACCACGCGTTATTCGGCTCTCCATACTCAGTACAAATGAAATATAAAGCTTACTGAGATATTACGACACGAAACACACTGAAACAAAGTGAGGTTATGGGTGGTGGTCACATACTGTAACCACCAAGCACAGAAGCTATATTATCAACAAGAACGTTAGAATTATGCTAAAATTCACTTTGTATCTTATATATACTTACTATTGATATTCTAAAAGTTAAATGTAGCTACAGTTCGCTTTTGTTAGATAAAAGTAAGAAAAAATTACCACCATCTTGAGCACAGTTGAAGTTGTCTTTTACAAGTGGCACGAAACACATGTGAGGTATACAGAGTGCACCTGATTGCTGGTGCCATCTCTGTATTCTGTTTCAAACCATATGGAAGGTGGTTTCAAATGACAGCTTCTGCCCGTGAAGAACAACAAATAAATATCAGGTGGTTACAGTATGTAACCACTGTTCATTTGTGGTGAGAGTTAGTGCAGGAGAATGGAAAACCATGGAAAACGGTACAGCCGAAGCCACCCTTCCTCTGCTCGGTTGGCCGGTCGGAGTGCGGAGCTGTCGGACCAGCCGTGACCAATTATGGACCGAAACCCACTCTGCATCCGCAATCATGGTGGTGGATAAAACATACCACCTACTTTTCCCAAGCGAGTACATAAACATTCTAAAGTAAAGCAAAATTATTATCACTTACTTTAGCTCTGATATCTAGTGAATTGTTCATCAGAAATAAACAGCACAAAGGTAAGTTTCTAGAACCAAAATTCGATAATTAACAACAGGTTCGTTTCTCTGAAGTAAGAACACACTTACGCAGCCAATAAGAACAACTGAGCGTAAGGCGCACTCTATCCACAACGGTAAGAATTAGCAGAAAAGCGCAAAGTAGTGGTAGTAGAAATTGACCGTCATGGAGCGTCTTCTGAATGAATTCATATCACCATGCTCAAAGAGTTAAAACGTGTTTAAACGGTAAATGCAGCTCGCTTCCATTGGGTGTGTGCCTGAAAAGAGCAGCCCCAACTGGGGACGAGGACACGAGTTTATTTCGCTTTTATTTCGTGCAGAAAGGTGGAATCCTTCCTCGCTTACGCATCTGAAAGATGGAAGCACAATAGCTTATTTTATTAACAATACAAGAGGCTCTAAATTAGTCTAGGACTACTACATCATTACTCTCCCTTATTTGCAATATGGCTACTTGAAGAGTTTTACTGAAGTAAATTTAACTTCGTAAGCTCTGTAATCTTCTCCCATCTTCTCCCACACTTCTCTTTCTCCTCATTCCGGAATTATTTCCTGTATCTATCATCATAAGAGAATTAATTAGCTTCTGTATATGGTAGGTGTAGCGAGTGTTAATCTTCCGGGAGCAGCGAGAAAAAGGAGGGACGAAGAGAACAGCCGGCCGGCGTGCAGTTAATTTCTACTTCCTTCCTTGGTGACTAGCGAGGTGATAATGGGTTTCGGTTTAGTATCGCAGGCTCATCTCTGTTATTTATGGCCATCGAGCTTTACTGCTCCACTCGCACCTTAACTTGTACTCCCTCCTTCTTTTCGTTCTAGAAGCTTCCCTGGTTGCCGCTAGACTTTTTCTATTTTCCTCTCATTTATTAAGCTAAGAACTGGGTCTTATCTATACACTTTCCTGGACATCTAATGCATTTCAAACAATACTGATAATGCTCCTAGTACGATACACTTGCTAAGACGAAACATTAGCTCCATAATTCTGAAAGTTCATGCTTTCCTGCTGTAATGTTTTTTTTGTTTTTTTTTTTTTCATGCACGACGCCTCCATAGACCAGAAAATGCATGCGTATTCTTTGTACTGAACATACTATGGATGCGATAGTCATATTTTGTAAATCTGCGTTTCGAACTATTTGGCTGATTAACGCTTAAAAAATGAGAGTAATAAGAAGAAGAATACTTACCCTACCCGTTCAAAGTCTTCCTAACTATTTTTAAAGTTCCATCCGAAATAATACTTTTCCTTTCTTTTTCTTCAATTTACTTTACATCGCACCGACACCGACAGGTCTTATGGCGACAATGGGATACTAAAATGCTAGCAGAGAGAAGCAAGTGGCCTTCGAAATAAATAAGGTATAGTTGGGGACAAATCATGACGACCTCGCCTTACACCACTACTTTCCAGCGGCAGCTCGGTGTCTATTAGCGACTTGCAGCCAGAGTTACCAAATCGGCTACTGCACTCTACATGAAGAAAGGGTAAATACTGCAGAGAATGAGGAAGAAAGTGGTTTGGCAGCCTCTCCAAAATAAACAAGGATCACTTAGAGCAGGGTGCAGGGTGTGATTTACTACTGGCTTTCAGCTCCCTTCCAGGAACTGAGGTCGTCATGTTTTGTCCCCAACTATACATCCTGGTGTGAAATAAGGAAACTACGGTAAATCACCTCCAGAGCTACCGACAGTGGGATTCGAACCCACAATCTCCCGAATGCAAGCTGATAGCTGTGTGTCGAAACAATAGAATCATCATCCATCTTATGGACATCCGTACACACCGTACGACTAAACGTTCAAATTCCTTTATAATCAGTGTCTGCTGATTACGCAACAATAGGAACCTTAATCTACTGCTTTAGAAATCGGAAAGCGGAAGTGTTTAATATTGAAAAAAATTCACAAATACTATGGCGAATACAAAATAATGAATCAAGCGCCAGTGTCGCGAAGGAATTGGGAGTATCACACTCAACGATTTCAACAATTTGGAAAAACATCTCATTTATTAGCCAAGACCGCGCGCGGCATTACTGATCAATTCACATTCTTGCTACTTTTCCTCAAGTATTATTTGATAATTTTTGTCCGCCTCTGTGGTGTAGTGGTTAGTGTGATTAGCTGCCACCCCCGAAGGCCCGGGTTCGATTCCCGGCTCTGCCACGAAATTTGAATAGTGGTACGAGGGCTGGAACGGGGTCCACTCAGCCTCGGGAAGTCAAATGAGTAGAGGTAGCTTCGATTACCACCTCAGCCACACTGGAAGTGGTTTTCCGTGGTTTCCCCACTTCTCCTCCAGGCAAATGCTGGGATAGTACCTAACTTAAGGCCACGGCCGCTTCCTTCCCTACCGGGCGAGTTGGGCGTGCGCGTAGAGGCGCGCGGCTGTGAGCTTGCATCCGGGAGATAGTAGGTTCGAATCCCACTATCGGCAGCCCTGAAGATGGTTTTCCGTGGTTTCCCATTTTCACACCAGGCAAATGCTGGGGCTGTGCCTTAATTAAGGCCACGGCCGCTTCCTTCCAACTCCTAGGCCTTTCCTATCCCATCGTCGCCATAAGACCTATCTGTGTCGGTGCGACGTAAAGCCCCTAGCTAGCTTCCTTCCCTCTTCCTTGTCTACCCATTCCAATCTTCAGATCCTCCAATAGCATAGCAGTATAGCAGATGAGGCCGCCTGGGCGAGGTACTGTCATCCTCCCCAGTTGTATCCTCCGACACAGAGTCTGAAGCTCCAGGACACTGCCCTCGAGGCGGTATAGGTGGGATCCCTCGGTGAGTCCCAAGGGAAAAACCGAACCTGGAGGGTAAACAGATAAAGAAGGAGAAGATTACCGGTATTTGATATTTTGCTGACTTATTATTACTGTGCGTACTGTGTAAATATTAGACGGAAAATTCCTCTCAGTCGTACACCACAAATACTGCATTGCAAATAGAGTACCTTTTTCGGTTATGTTCTTTTGAAGTCTTAACATCTTTTGTTTGTTTGCTTGTCCAACCCATGTCCCGTTTCTCTACGAGATCGGGTATGAGGTGAGATGAATCTGTCGTGGCGGGTTTTTATGACCGGATGCCCTTCCTGACGTCAACCTCATGAGAAGACTTAATGAGATGAAATGATTTTTTTATTTTTATTTTTTTGCTAGTGGCTTTACGTCGCACCGACAGAGATAGGTCTTATGGCGACGATGGGATAGGAAAGGTCTAGGAGTTGGAAGAAAGGGGCCGTGGCCTTAATTAAGGTACAGATCTAGCATTTGCCTGGTGTGAAAATGGGAAGCCACGGTAAACCATCTTCAGGGCTGCCGACAGTGGGATTCGAATCCACTATATCCCGGATTCAAGCTCACAGCCGCGCGCCCCTAACTGCATGGCCAACTAGCCCGGTGATGAAATGAATGACGTGATATATGATAGTAGGAATGGCGAGGGTGAAACCCGCTGCCGGCACATAGCCTACTCCTGTCGAATAGCACCAAGGGGTCTGCTCAGGGCTTAACTTCCCCATCGGATGGACGAATCAGCATCAACAGCGTAATATGCCCTCACTCCATATGAGCACTGTGGAGAGGTTTGGAATTTAATCGAGGCTTCTGGCACGCAATCTAGTGATTAAAAAGTGTATACCACCACCTCCTGTACCCTGCCGGACAACATTCTGATGGTGATTTTTTTCTAAGTTTTAACTTTATTATCTCAATTAACCATGTAAGTATGCAGCCTAAAATTTATAGATATGGCATTTTTGGCAACAAAAAGTCGGTTTGTGCGACTATCGCTTATGCCGATCGTTAATTAGCGGTCCCTTCGGAGTCCTTATAACCGGTTTCGACTGTAATGTATATATGAATGTTATTTCCGTATCTACCTTGTATTGGTCAAAGTTTTAACTCACTGCTAATCATCAAGAAAGAAAAGAAAAGAAATAGGCTGACAATCGCGTTACGCTGACCACGTGAATGTCAATTATCTGCAGGCCATCGTCTTGGCAGGCCCTAATGGGCTATTGTGCCACTGCTTTATTTTTTGTTTGCGTGTGATATACTAACGAACTGACATGGAGTTATTAAAATTGAGTAACACTAGCTTTTGTGATGTAATATTAAGAAGTATCTCGTTTGTTATTTGAAATATTCCTATATAAGACTTAAGTGAATACGTTGTTATGCTATTTGTGAGGTTTCTCCATTTAATGCGGACTGGCTGCTGTAAAAGGCTTTCTGGCTTGTAAATTAATCCGACTAATTTCAATTCTATTTATTTGATACTTGTCATAGCCAGTGCCTCCTAACTCCAGCAATGATAATAAATAATACAGTGTCTTATATGCACAATTAGTTATATCGGTAGGACTGCTCCAGAAACTTTGTCTTCATGATATTTTAATTTCCATTCTTGCAGCCACTCAAATCTTCTTTCCTTAGGAGTAAGGTTGACAAGAAAACTTCCAGTAAAACGAAATAGCCAAATTTTGCACTATTTATACTGTTGTGGCCCTTAGTGAAATGGGAAGAAAATACCCTATTTATTTGATTGTTCTTGTTGTGAGTTCAGTGTACCAACATTCACAATGTACGCTCCTCAATCTTCAACCTACTCTGAGATTCTTCTTCCAGCTCCGTATGATCCGAAAATGTGGTTCTCCAGGACAATGGAGAACGTATTTATCAGTTATTCTTCGAGTTAAAAGACGGAGGACTACTTGTTATTAAGTACAGTAAGTTCAGAAATTGTCCGCCTCTATGCTGTAGTGGTTTGTATGATTAGCTGCCACTGGAGTCCCGGGTTGTATTCCCGGCTCTGCCACGAAATTTGAAAAGTGGTACGTGGGCTGGAACTGGGTCCACTCAGACTCGGGAGGTCAAGTGAGTAGAAGGGGGGTTCGATTTCCACCTCAGCCGTCCTCGAAGTAGTTTTCCGTGGTGTCCCACTTCTCCTCCAGATAAATGCCAGGATGGTACCTCAGTTAAGGCCACGGCCGCTTCTTTCCCTCTTCCTTGTTTATCCCTTCTAATATTTCCATCCCTCCCACATGTTGTTCCCTGTTCAGCATAGCAGGTGAGGCCGCCCGGGCGAGCTACTGGTTCTATTCCCCAGATCCCCTGAGCCTAAAGACTCACACTCAAGGAGACTGCCCTTAATGCAGTAGAGATGGGATCCTTCGCTGAGTCCGAGGGAAAAAACAACCCTGGAGAGTAAACGGATTAAGAAAGAAAGAAATTAAGGATCCTTCATTACGAAACATTGAAAGAATCACATTATTGTAAATTTGTATTCTGTAAAGATAGTCATATTACAGTAAACTTCGATCCCGTGATCGTTCGGATTTTGGAAATAGTCATATTACTATAAATTGTGCGTTAAATTTTGAACTCCTTACCGATGGAAATTTAATAGTTTTAACTAATACTTATCTGTACTACAAACAGTGTATGTTTATTCTGTAGCCAACGAAGTGGTTTAGATAAAACATATCGAACTGATATTATGAAGGGTGAAAAGATGTTCAGCTTTTGTACCCCCGTTCTATATTGGTAGTCCGATATCGTTATTCCCTTCATTGTCGGAATGTTTCCTGAAAGTAACATTTGACAAGAAATGAAGCTCCGTTTGTAAGTACTTGTGAGTTCAGTACTTTTCACTAATCTACGAGTGTATGAAACGGAGATAGTGCTGAGTCATTGACTTGTATGCTTTTCACATTGCTAGCTAGAGGGCTGTCATATCAAAATGACTATCAAAGGCCGTTGCAGAACTAGCAGTCACTAATAAATATACAACTTAACAGAATGGACCTTTTTTAATTTTATTTTTGTTAGTTCTTTTGAAGAAGAGTGACCAACATGTTCCCACTTGCATGGTTTATTGGATCTTGGTAATGCTAGATTTTACCACAGAGCGACCATTATTGAAGCTGTTGACAGTTAATATACAGCAATGGTTCCTAAACTGGGACCCTGAGAGATTTACAAGCAGCAGGAGGAACAGACAACTTATTCAGAAGAAAGAATGGAACATGTTACCCGAAAAATAGTGACAGTCTCGTAGGTAAGTTGCAGTTTTTAAAAACTGCAAGGTAAATGAATGTGCGCAGAAAGTAATTCCCGGTATAGAAAGCCAAGAATAACGGCTGAGAGGATTCGTCCTGTTGACCACATGACACCTTGTAATCTGTAGGCTTTCGGGCTGAGCAGCGGTCGCTTGGTAGGCCAAGGCCCTTCAGGGCTGTAGTGCCATGTGATTAGGTTAGGTCAGGTTAGAAAGTAATTAATTTACACGTCTACTTAAACTTCTCTTGACCGGGCGAGTTGGCCGTGCGCGTAGAGGCGCGCGGCTGTGAGCTTGCATCCGGGAGATAGTAGGTTCGAATCCCACTATCGGCAGCCCTGAAAATGGTTTTCCGTGGTTTTCCATTTTCACACCAGGCAAATGCTGGGGCTGTACCTTAATTAAGGCCACGGCCACTTCCTTCCAACTCCTAGGCCTTTCCTATCCCATCGTCGCCATAAGACCTATCTGTGTCGGCGCGACGTAAAGCCCCTAGCAAAAAAAAACTTCTCTTGAGGCGAAGACTTCGAATTTAATAATTGATTTGAGTTGGACGTTGACACTGTGTATGTGAATTTACATTCTTGTTTCAACCACACATCCTGGTTTTGATCAAATTAGTTACGTACTCTACTATTGTCATTTCGAATCCTTTAAAACATGTTTTTTTCGTCAGACTGACATAGACAGAGAAGAGCTAGGAGTGGGAAAGAAGCGACTGTGGCCTTAGCATTTGCCTGGTGTAAAAATCGGAAACAATGGAAAACCACTTTCAGGGCTGCCGACAGTGGGGTTCAAATCGACTATCTCCCGAATGCAAACCAATAGCCACGTGACCCAAACCACGCAGATACTTGCTCGGTGATTATAAAATCCTCTATTTTTTTCTGATTATCCTCGAATGAAAGTGTTTCACAGGAAAACTGCTTTATAGGGAGGAGGGGCACCAGGTGGCACTACTAATATTAAGCATTGTTGTGTTAACACAACAGGTCTAGGGTTATACGGGAAGCTGTGGAAATACGTAAAAATCCTAACAATTGCATTTTATTTTATTATTTTCTATTTATTTATCCTACCATATTCGTCTCTGATAACTTCTCACGTACACACGGTGTGATAGATCATACACTGACTGACAGAGCAAATGCAACACCAAGAAGGAGTGGTCAGAACTTTATGCCAATTGCAGGGTAGACTGACGTCACTGAGGTATGCTCATGATGTGAAATGCGCCGCTGTGCTGCGCACGTAGCGAAAGATAAATGGGACACGGCGTTGGCGAATGGCCCACTTCGTACCGTGATTTCTCAGCCGACAGTCATTGTAGAACGTGTTGTCGTGTGCCACAGGACACGTGTATAGCTAAGAATGCCAGCCGCCGTCAACGGAGGCATTTCTAGCAGACAGACGACTTTACGAGGGGTATGGTGATCGGGCTGAGAAGGGCAGGTTGGTCGCTTCGTCAAATCGCAGCCGATACCCATAGGGATGTGTCCACGGTGCAGCGCCTGTGGCGAAGATGGTTGGCGCAGGGACATGTGGCACGTGCGAGGAGTCCAGGCGCAGCCCGAGTGACGTCAGCACGCGAGGATCGGGGCATCCGCCGCCTAGCGGTGGCAGCCCCGCACGCCACGTCAACCGCCATTCTTCAGCATGTGCAAGACACCCTGGCTGTTCCAATATCGACCAGAACAATTTCCCGTCGATTGGTTGAAGGAGGCCTGCACTCCCGGCGTCCGCTCAGAAGACTACCATTGACTCCACAGCATAGACGTGCACGCCTGGCATGGTGCCGGGCTAGAGCGACTTGGATGAGGGAATGGCGGAACGTCGTGTTCTCCGATGAGTCACGCTTCTGTTCTGTCAGTGATAGTCACCGCAGACGAGTGTGGCGTCGGCGTGGAGAAAGGTCAAATCCGGCAGTAACTGTGGAGCGCCCTACCGCTAGACAACGCGGCATCTTGGTTTGGGGCGCTATTGCGTATGATTCCACGTCACCTCTAGTGCGTATTCAAGGCACGTTAAATGCCCACCGCTACGTGCAGCATGTGCTGCGGCCGGTGGCACTCCCGTACCTTCAGGGGCTGCCCAATGCTCTGTTTCAGCAGGATAATGCCCGCCCACACACTGCTCGCATCTCCCAACAGGCTCTACGAGGTGTACAGATGCTTCCGTGGCCAGCGTACTCTCCGGATCTCTCACCAATCGAACACGTGTGGGATCTCATTGGACGCCGTTTGCAAACTCTGCCCCAGCCTCGTACGGACGACCAACTGTGGCAAATGGTTGACAGAGAATGGAGAACCATCCCTCAGGACACCATCCGCACTCTTATTAACTCTGTACCTCGACGTGTTTCTGCGTGCATCGCCGCTCGCGGTGGTCCTACATCCTACTGAGTCGATGCCGTGCGCATTGTGTAACCTGCATATCGGTTTGAAATAAACATCAATTATTCGTCCGTGCCGTCTCTGTTTTTTTCCCCAACTTTCATCCCTTTCGAACCACTCCTTCTTGGTGTTGCATTTGCTCTGTCAGACAGTGTATTTCGGAGCTTAATGTTGTCGTCAGCTCCACTGTACCAGCACACAGCGAGCCACCAGGTGACGAAAGAGCGTACCGCTACAGTTCCAATGGTAAATCTCTCCTAAATTCTTCCTCATCATTGTAGAAGACTTCTTCGTGAACAGTCGAGATTTTCTCCTGAAGACGCGCAGCAAAGATCTCTGCGAAAGATTAATAGTTTCACCTCTTCTTGACACGGCATACGTCCATAAGCACATATCATGTCTTAAGCATTCTTCTTAATCATTAGGAGGGCGTGGCAGCCGAGTAACATTACCATTCGCTTCTCACGGAATCCCGACCAATGCAGTCGCCTTCCAGTCGTTTTTAAAACTGCAAGCTTTGTTGTTTCATTCTCACAATACTTCGTTAGGATTTTTTTATTATTAACGATGCAACTTTCAGTACTATATTGTACAA
Organism: Anabrus simplex; assembly: GCF_040414725.1. Classification (NCBI taxonomy): domain Eukaryota; kingdom Metazoa; phylum Arthropoda; class Insecta; order Orthoptera; family Tettigoniidae; genus Anabrus; species Anabrus simplex. The sequence continues at coordinate 35,321,225 of NC_090268.1, forward strand.
AATGTTTTTATCGATGCTCATATTCTGAGCAGTTTGATAAAAAGTTATATTACAAACTTTCTGAAGTTAAATGCTGACAGATCAAATTTGGGTGTCTGTAACAATAAGCGTTATAATATTGACGTCGACACAGGTTTCAGATTCTCCCTTTAGTCATAATGTTAGCCATTAACCATGTTCGACTTGATGATATCTTGTCGTGATGGGTGCATTGCATACCAGTGAGTACAAAATAATGGTTTATTTCAAATAATTACTGCCCGAAATTGGCAGCACTGATGATCTTAATAAAGATTTTTTTCTTTAGCATGAGGAACATGATCATAGCCCTGAGAGGGAAAACTGCATGCGTGTTTAATGTTTGTTTATTTATTAACCTCCTTATAAACTACAGTTGAGAACATTTAACTTTCAAATTGCTGCTTTTGAGATTCGAAATAAAATTCACCGCCTTACTCCGACATCGTGGTTAGCCGGTTTGAGTCCCGTTGGTCGAAGAAATTTTCACGATTAGAATTTTGGCCGGCAGAGCAAGGGAGGTGGTCGTACGCAATTTATAATCGCTAGATTGCCTGCCGGAAGCCTGGATTAAATTCCACACCTCTTCGCACTGCTCAGATGGAGTGAGAGCATATGATGCTGTTGATGGTGATTCGTCCGTCAGATGGGGATGAAAACCCTTGAGTAGACCCTTCGGTGTTATTCGACAGGAGTAGGCTATATGCCGGTACCGGGTTTCACCCTCCCTCTTCCTAGTATAATATATCACGCCATTCATTTCATCTCATTAATTCCTTTGGTAAGGTTGACGTCAGGAAGGGCATCCGGTCTTAAAAACACGGTACGAAGATTCATCTCACTTCATACCCGACCCCGTAAAGATACGGGACAAGGGTTGAACATACACTCACATTTGTAACACAAACTTAGCATGTTCCTAGAATTTCTAAACCGTATTTATAGATAAAGTACGACATCTAATCTTCCTATATACGGAGATGACACCGTTGTATTTCTTATAAATACTCACCTGAAGAAGCAACACTGAATATCATTAAAAATATACGGCAAGGAAATGTTATGCTTTCAAAGACACTTTGCAGATCTACAATCGTAATGCTCTCAAACTCGTGGAAACAAATATCAGCTTAGTGTTTTAAATGTACAGATTTCTGATGTAAAGATCCTTTAATCTACGCGAAAACTGAGTCAGTACATATGAATGAGATATCAATCGAAGACTTTTTCCCTGTGATTTGGCGAATTTAGAAAATGTTGTGTTGAAATAAACTACTGGATATTTTATTTATTACTTCCCAACTTTTTGTTAACGTGACTAAGTATATACCACATCATTAGTGTTGAAAATCGTGATACAAACAGAAGAAAAGGCGGAGGAAAACTCTCCAGAAAATTATTACTAAAATGAGCACTATTTGATAACTCTCGGAAACGGATATTGCATTAAATTTTATTATAATTTACTTAGGATTGTTTCAAACTCCTATTACACAACTTCCTTGAATGTTGATGTTGTTTTATTTAACGCCAATACTCCTTCATTCTCTGACTCGCTTTTGCTCGTTCCTCTTCCGAGAACACCCTTTTTGTTCTCCTGGGTTTCTCTTCGAACAGATCAGTCACCTCCGCAATTTTCCTTCTGAACATTGGACTGTTTGCAATATCTCTCCCCTCAATGCCACATTTTTGAAGATCCTGATGAACTTCTGTCGGCCATGGTACTTGGGTCTTTCTTCTTTCCTGGAAGATGAGGATCTTACTTGCTAGGCGTTCCGGTCCCATTCTTCTCGGGTGTCCATACAAAGTATTCTGATATTTTTACACATGTCTTGATTTGATCTCAAACGGAAGGTAAGTTCATTTCTTTTTGCTCTCTTGGGTCGCAGAATTTTCCTCAGAAATTTACGCTCTTTCTTTTCCATTTCGGTAATCTCCCTTCTGGCAATTGTCTCTGCTGCATAGATACATTCAGGTTTCACCACGGTATTATAATGTCTGAGTTTGACTTGGTAGGAGAGGGATTTGGACCTACAAGTTTCCTGGCGCAGTCTGAATGCAATCTCCATCTCCTTTGCTCTTTCTTCGATAGGTGGCTTCTCGTTGTTGTTAGGAGTCAAAATCTCCCCTAGATATTTGAATTGGTGGACTCTCTTTATGTCATCATACTTGGTCTTCATTTCCCATTGTTCTTTGGGATCTATGTTCATGTACTTAATTTTTTCAAAGGGTATTTGCAGTTCTGCCATTTCTGCTGTTTCTTGCAAAACTTCTATCTGTGCACTGGCACTCTCTAGATTTTCAGCGAAGAACACGTCTGCAAAATTTATATATGTTTTAATTTATTATTTGCCTTTGCTGGCAGGACCTAGTGTTTACAGTGCACTATGTCTTCTGGTATGGGCTAGAGTAATTTTGTTACTTTCATTGATCTGTCTCTGTCTTATACTTGGCTTTGACAATATGAAAGTGACTGAGGTATGAGCGATGTTAGTAATGCCATTCCTTCTGCAGCCAGTCCCTGCTATGAATGGTGTGAAAATGTTGCTCATAGGGTCGGTTGGTGCATGCATTTCAGTGGGCTTGGCAGACTGATATGTAATAGCAACTTCTGGCTCGGTGAGGAAAGCAACGGGAATCTACCTCACTCCTCATTTCCCTAGTACGCCTCTTCAGTGATGCCTAGGCCATCTATGACAGCTGATGGCAGAGCTGTTGAGGATCCAACCAGCCTTAGGGCTGAAGACTGAACAACATAATTTATTATAATATTGTATACATTAAGGCTAAATATACATGATATTACATTATATACAATCGTACGTGCATAAATTGAAATGTAGATACCTCGAAGGAATTTCTATATCCAGCGGTGTCATATATATTTTATAAGTTATATCAATCATACCACTCGAATTCCTATAAATGGAAATATTCACTATCTAGAGGTATCTTTCAAGCCCAGGATGTATAATATTTACTTAAACCGAAAGTTAAAGAAGAAAATATAATTTACTTGATGTCTCATACGATTTTACTATGAAAAACATTCGTTGGTTGTGAACAAAGGAATAGGATTTTATCGTACAATGATGGCTGCTGCTAACAGAATAGAAATGAAACTCTAGAAAAAGATATATTTTACTGTGCAAGTAGAAGGGCATAGCCCTTTCAGACCTGAAAGAAAACTGGAGGTGTGAATTGTTGTTTGTACGTCAAGAACTGACTAAAATGCTCCTCAATACACATATTAATAGCTTATTTTACAAAATAAAAACTAACATCCGAAAAACAGGACCCACACAATTGTGCGTATCAAAATTCAAAACCTCGTTGTATCACGTACGATGGTGTAGCTTCAAAATTTACGTTCACTAACCAATGTACACACTTCATTGAATATATTCCGGTATTCAGTAAAGCTTCTAGATTAATATAAACGCAGTAAATAAATACTTACTTTCGGCACTACTGCTTCCTGCCATCTCGCCGATCAACTGTGCTTTTTAAACTCTTCTTCCTTCGCCCTGGCGGTCAAGCGCATACTAAAATCAATTTAAATACACGCCACGTGTCCTGCACAATCACTGCAGTCCGGTGTAGCGCCGAAAAAACATCAAATACGGTCAGGGATAACTAAAATACGAACCCGCACAATTGTGCGTACTCGGTCTGAAAGGGATAGTAATAAGTCGGAAGTAGCTTATCAAAGGTCACACACAAACGGAGTGTGACTCGATACACTCCACAGTTCAACGCATTTATTCCTACTGATTATGTTGAAGCGTGTAAGCTAGATCAAAATCCCTACCGTACAGACGGTAAAATTTCAGTGCTATAAATATTGTTTCTAGCAACCAGCCAGGCTACAGAAAGAGGGACCATAGAGTTATTGATATCTGCTGCATTCAATACTGGACTAATGTAACTTCAAGGATCAAGATTAATTTTGAAGGTATGCATATTTGTTTTTTAGTAAGATTATGTATTTATTTATGGAAATCACTAAACCTGTTACCTCTTATCTATTTCCAGGTGAATGGATCCAATTTGTGAAGGCATCTACGAAAGAAGACGTCAAAAATATGTACAACGCTCCTCTTAAAATTACGAAGAACGAGCATCAACCAACACATTGAAAATCTGAAATTATCATTTTAAAGGACTACCGCCGCTATTATTATACTACACAGACAGTTTGTACTCTGACGATATATGTGAGAGTTACAGTAAAGGGCGGTAATCAGTAATATTGGTTTTAAATACGAAAACAATATTCTAGTTAGATCTAGTGCAGAAACGAAACTCAGAAAATATACAAAAAGTAAGTCATAAGACCTTTAAAATTTAAAACATTATGAAAAAGTGTCATATTTTTTAAAATTATGTAAAATACATTCAATAAGAAAAATACACTCAGTTGGTGCACAAAACAATATATTTTGTTGGATGTAATGTTCTTTCCTTCTCCTATACTATTTGATGAAGCAGGCCTACGTTGTTTTAGAAGAAAGACGACGATATATGTTAGATAAAAATTCAGAATCGGCTACTTTGTGGATTGGCTGGTTTCTTCGAATTTTGACTGGCTGAGCTGCCTTGAACGTGAAACAAAGCTGGATTTAAATTTTAATTCGCGTTTTGTCGAGTCAGACCGCGATCTAACCATGTGAGCGTGCATAGAAACTATGCATGTTGTGAAACTCACACTGCAGAAGGTCATGAGGTCATTGGTAGTTATAGGATCATTTCTCTATCTGTGCCGTGTGATATTTTTCAGTCTTTAGAAAGAGCGTATAATTATATGTTTTGTAATTTGTGTGCTCTATTCTATGTTCAATGTTCGAATATTGTATCTGTAAGAGTTATATAATTAGAAAATAAATATGCTTTTCATCCATTGTAAACTTTAATTAAATGAAAATATCTTTGAAAATTAGATAAATGTGAAAATAATGATTTTTTGGTACAAACTTCTACGGCGATATCTAGAAGTGGCCCGGTATTTTGCGAAGTTAGTGGGTTTCGGTCTTGTCCTAACATATACTGTACATGGCACTGGAATGGTCACCTGTACGTTTGTACAAGAGTTGGAAAGGCAAACACACTACATATCTTAGCTTCAAATGGAAGGACACTAATATAGTTTATCCGGAAGATCTATAAGGAAAAAGATGTTTTATTATATAACATGGTATTTTACAGTGTTTTAATATTATTTGTACCATCCATCAACTCGGTACCTTAAGCACTGAAAGCAATATAACCAAAATAATGAATTTCATACAATTTACGTCAAAACTATGTGAATTAATAAATGTATATTTTTATTTTCCTTTTAAATAAATGGTTTAGAAACATCTAACGGTTGAATTAATAAACGCGAGCAAAGCCACGGGCACATACTAGTATTGTATATTTCAAAAACATTTTTCTCTGAAGTACCAGTACGGTGTCTTAAACGACTCACTCCTAAAGTTAGAAAAAAAGACAATTTAATAAGAAGAATAGACCTATTTCCAACATGTATTTATCAAGCGAGGTGACTACGCGGTATGATTAGTGAAGTTGTAAGACTACTTTCGGAATATGGTGGGTTGAAATTTGTCGTCGGCCCTGAAAATGTTTTTCCGTGGTTTCCAATATTCACACCAGACAAAAGCGGAGAGTGTACCTTAATAAAAGCCATGGCCTTCACCTCCTAACACTACCAATTTCCCATCCCACTTTTGCCGAAAACCTGTTAAGTGATGGTGTGGCGTTAAAGAACGAGAAAAGCAAACTGAATATATTTATTTCCTCATTTTTCAGTATTTATTATTTTTCCCGATAAAGTGACGACTTCAGATCAAATTAACATGATTTAGTTCATAAGAGAAATTCAGTTTCTGTCAAGATTAATATAAAAGGCTATCAATTTGCATTGTTCTTTTATCCATTGAAGTAGTGTTTCGATTTATTGTAGAGAGGAGCACTATTCATTAGATATCCTACTTATATAAAAATGTTTTCGATGATTATTTTCATTGAAAGACTACAACAAAAGATGTCCTTCATTGGTACGCTAAATTAACTACTATTAGATAGACTGAAATTCAAGTAATTAAACAATCCACAGTTCTTCAGGAAGGCAACTCAATGTTGAAAACATTCTAGGAATATGAGCTACGAATTTTAAGTAAATAAAATATAATAAAATATGAGAATATATTTTTATTTATTCCTAAAAATTACAAACCTTTTTTTAACCATCGTTATCCGGTCAATTAGATTAGCAGTTCGTCTTTTTCTACTACTACGAGCGCTAATGTGAGTCAATGCAGAGTTTCCCTTAAGGCCTTGTAACTACATTCGAAAAAGCGCCTAAGGATATTGAACCAAGGAACACACTGCAGAAAGAATTATGTAAATAAGTTAATTTGGCTAGGATGTGAACAAAATAGAAAACGGGTAGAAAGGAACAAGCGATTTTAGGCTATTTTTCCGAAACTGTATTTAGTGCTTTTCGAATTTTGTTTATTTTGATCGAACTATCCAAGACTCACAATTCGGAACATTTCCGGATCCTTTAGCTCTTCAACTTTCCGCACAATTGAGAAAATTGCTTAATTATACGTTTTTTGTACGGAGATCCCTGCTTTGTCTGCTAAGAAATGTTGTCAACAGTAGTTGAGAATTTGTTCAATCTCTCGCTGAAGTTGCGTTAACATAACTTTGAGTTGTAGAAATTACCGAGAGAGTTGGTAAAGCGGTTTGAGATAGTGATTTCGAGCCTCACTGTCGGCAACCCTGAATATGATTTTTTCCCTAGTTTTCCATTATTATTATTATTATTATTATTATTATTATTATTATTTCGTGTCAGAGTGTTGAGAAACTTAAAAATACATATAAGGTATTATATACAAATAAAACAGAATACATTTTATGTCACAAAACATGTTTCACACAATGTCTGCCCAGAAATGGGCAACAGAAATTCCCTCTTCCGTGGCTTGAATCAAGTCTTGAAGTGTACAACGAACAGGGCAGGACTGACAGTCATACAGGTGTTGGGTAGTTTGTTGCTCCCCACAATCGCAGAAGTCTGACTGATCTTTCAGATAACCCCATTTTTTAAGGTTATCCTTGGATTTACCTACTCCACTCCTCAAACGATTAAGTGCCTTCCAGGTTGTCCATTCCAAATGATGACCAGGGGGTGGAGATTCAGAAGGCACCATCCAATCAGAAAGATGCTCCATTTTTGCTCGCCACATATCACAACGTGCTGTTCTTGCTGGTTTATCCAAGGCCTTGGAGACATTGAGGAAACTTTTCCTGGACTTCAGTCTTCTGGGTGGAGGTCGATGTCCAAATAACGGGTGGTTGCTTGTGAGATCCACCTTCGACCTCTCTTGCCTTGCAAACACTTCTCGCCGAATGTCTGGAGGAGAAATACCAGCCAAGCAGTAGAGTTTGTCAGTGGGAGTAGGTTTCAGACACCCAGTTACTATTCTACATGTTTCATTAAGGGCTGCATCCACCCGCTTCGTATGGGCTGACCTAAACCATACAGGACACGCATACTCAGCTGCAGAAAAACTCAGAGCAAGAGCTGAGGTTCTTAACAAAGTTGGATGGGCTTCCCATTTGCTTGAGCCAAGTTTACGGAGGATGTTATTTCGGGCTGAGACTTTCTGTCCAGAATTAACACAGTGTTTCTTGTATGTTAAGGTCCGGTCTAAAGTGACACCCAGGTACCTAGGTGTAAAACAATGCTCCAGTTGCTTACCCTCCCACGTCACGCACAGCTGTCTAGTAGCTTCTCGATTTCGAAGATGAAATGCACACACCTGGGTCTTAGTCGGGTTTTGCAGTAGCCGGTTCTTCTGATAGTACACTGAAAGTTCCTTAAGTGCATTTGAGAGCTGCATTTCAGTGGTTTGAAAGTCGTCGCACTGGACAGCTAAAGCCAGGTCATCGGCATAAATGAAGCTTCTTGTATAGGAAGGCCTTGGCTGGTCATTTGTGTAGATGTTAAAGAGGATTGGCGAGAGGACACTGCCCTGAGGAAGTCCGTTCCGTTGGTCCCTCCACCTACTGCACTTTCCTTGGAACTCAACAAAGAACCGGCGATTCTGCAGGAGAGTTTCAACAATCTTCGTGAAACCATAGTCTCTGGTGAAGTTATAGAGCTTGGTGATCAAAGTTCTATGGTGCACTGTGTCGTATGCTGCTGTAAGGTCCACAAATACCACACCTGTGATGTTACGTCTTTCAAACCCATCCTCTATGTGCTGAGTTAAATTGAGCACCTGTGAAGTACAATTCCTTCCAGATCTAAAGCCTGCCTGTTCTGGAATAAGAAGGTGATCTACTTTAGATGTGAGGCGCTCAAGTAGGATCCTTTCAAATATCTTATATAGGTGACAAAGTAATGATATTTGCCTGTAGCTCTTAGGATGTAATGGATCCTTACCTGGCTTCAAAATAGCTATCACTCTGGACTTCCTCCATACCTTAGGTATCTGTTTACTCTGCAGGCAATTGTTTAGAAAATCAACAACCCACTTCCTTGCTCTGGAACCAAAATGTTTTATTTGTTCCACTCTCATATCATCCAGACCTGTAGCCTTGCCATTTTTGGATTTGTTTATGGCTTTCTCTAATTCCTCTAGGGTGATATTATTAGTGAGGTCGCTAGACTCCTTATCTATTTGGCGTTCTATTTTAACTCTATTCATATAACCCCCTATTTTTCCATTGAGCAAAAGTTGATGAGCAATGGCATCTGGGGACAAATTGACGTGTACAGGGGCTTTTGTGAAGTCATTATTAAGCCTCTTTAAAAGTCGCCAGGCTTTCTGACTACTTTTAGACATGTCCAGCTCTTCAAGGGTAGATATCCAACGATTTCGTTTATCTTCCGCTAACATTGTTGTCAACTCTAGACCTTTCTGCACAGTCTCTTCGCCAAAGGGATTCGTCTCAAATAGATCAATGTATTCAGCCATCAGAGCTGAGGAATGTTGATTGAGTCCAGGAACATAATTCATTCGACAACCTCTGGGAATTGACTGTCTGGAGCTCTTGTTCACTGCATCTACAAACAGATCGTAGTCAGTCATAGAAATACCTATATCAGATACAGCATCTTCCAGATATGCAGTAAACTTGTTCCAGTCTGCTTTCTTAAAATTATATCGCCTGCGGAAAGGTACGCTCATAGGACGTACCGCAGCAAATACCTGACACATGATGGGTCTATGCTGTGTGTGTGGTATTGGGGTGCCGATGTTCTTTATACACTGCTGAGCAATTCCTTCGCTAACAAAGATTAGATCAGGGTTATAACCTCGTTGCCAACGCCCGCTGTTAAAAGAAGGAGGAAGTTTAACATCGTGTAACAGTAGCATCTGGTGGGTCTCAGCCCATTCCAGCACAGCCTCTCCATCTTCATTCTCATGTTCATATCCCCAGACGTTGCTTTGGCTGTTAAAGTCACCAATTACAATGTGGACGGCTTGATTGTCGAAATTCCTTGGTTTCTGGAAATGGAATGCAGAATTTGGTGGTTTATATATAGAGGAAACAGTGCAATGATTTAACTCAACTGTAAGGAGTTCTACGTCAGCACAGTCAGATATATCAGTGGATAGGACTGCTATACCAGGTTTGACAAATATTGCACTTCCATGCTGTTGACTTGGTCTCTCTACCACTAAACGCATGCCAGAAATTCTTGGCCTGCTCTGATTATTGTCTCGATGGGTTTCTTGTACACAAAGGACATCACAGCCATGTTCCTTACATAAATACTGCAAGAGTTCTTCTTTTACAAGGGACATTCCTTCGATGTTTATAGACATAATCGACAACTGTGGTCCTGAAAAGGACCTTTTTAAAATCATCTTTCAACACTTCTGGAATGGAAGAATTAGCCGGTAGATATGTGCACTCTCTACCGTTTCCAGGGAGCACCGTCAGTCACAGTCTGTTTAATCAAAATTAACTGCACAATTTATTCTGTGGCTGCACAGGTGGAGGTTTCTTCCGCGCTCCCCAGTTTTCCATTTTCGCACCAGGGCTGTACCTTAAAGACATTTAGGAAACTCAATCGTCAAAAATGACCAGTGTTTCGCCCAAGTGTGGCATGGGCTCATCAGTTGGATATCGCACCTTCCCAAGACACTGGGCAGCTAGTGACACCACTGCAAGCTATACATGTGATGATCACAATGCAGTGCCGACGCCTTAGGTGAGAATGCACCCTTACCGCCGTGCTAGCCGGCAAATGTCTTGGGAAGGTGCGATATCCAACTGATGAGCCCATGCCTCACTGGGGCGAAACACTGGTCATTTTTGACGATTAAGTTTCCTGAATGTTTTTTAACTGTCTCAATCGGAAGCCATGTTTTTGCTCAGGGCTGTATCTTATTGAAGTCCACAGTCGCTTTTTTATCAGTTCTGTTCCTGTACCATATGATCGTCACCATATGACCTCACTAAAACAAAACATATAGAAAAACGTATATGGTTGATATTACGTCACACTAATTACGTTTGCGGTTTTCAGACACCGGAATTTCGTTCCGCAGAAGTTATTTAATGTGCCGGTAAGTCTACCGACACAAGGCTGACATATGTGAGCACCTTCAAATACGACCGGACTGAGCCAGGATCAAACTCGCTAACTCGAGCTCAGAAGGCCAGCGCTGTGCCGCCTAAGCTACTCATGAAAAAATTATTTAATTGCACGCATAGGAAGGAGAGAAGGAGAAACGTCTACATAATGAGAATCAAAGTGACACTCCATACGTTTATGACATATAAAGTTGAGTCTTTCTCTTTTAAAGTCAAAGCTGGGAGTGGTAGTTAGACCTTATTTCTGTGAAGATAATTTTACGTTCACTGTATACAACCTGTATGCACCTCATGGATACTACGTCGTAACCGTACGAACTGCTACTGTTGAATATTTGAAACCATTCTCTGCTGCCACCATTTTCCCTTACCACACTCCATTTCGCTACAGAATTCTGTTTCTCTTTTTTTCCCGCTCTCTCTCTCTCTCTCTCTCTCTCTCTTCCTCTTTCACAACAATATTCTGCGCGTATCTCACCGCCCGGAACAACAAAACCTCGATATTAAAACGTGGTTTATGATTTTGAAAATCCCTTTATTCCCTCACGTTAATATGCATAGAACGCCACCGTGTGAGAATATCGCGAGACGTGCGGGAGCGCATCAGAGATACAATATCGTCTCTTATTCTTCTGTATATTAATGCTTAATTATTTAGGAGTCATAGCAAGAAGCATTAGTGTCACTGTTCTCTTTTAATAAGACTTTAAAAACCATATATTGCATACAATACTGCACAGAGTAAACTAAAGAGAAAGGTGTACTTCTGTCACACATGCCTACTAAGCAAATAGTAATACATGCGTTATGAGGTAGTCTGTATTTTCGTCCCCTTTGTCTCTATGATATTGGTCTTGTCTTATATCCATGGACTACATGGAATCGAAAAGAACATTCTGTTAATCCTCAAAATGGTTGGTATCCATTTATTCCACCGAGAACAGATGCTGAGGTAAAAAAAAAAAGCACACTGGAAGAAGCACAGTTTCCGAAGATGGTGTCGTACAACTTTAAGCAATTTTCCTTGTACCTTGATGCTGCATAACAAAACTCAAACAAACGGGGAACTGCAGACATCTAACCAGTGAAACGGTATATCCGAAGGAATTGATACTACTTCGTTTGCAGCATGTTCAGTCATGAAACTGGCTTCAATAATATTCGGCATCAGTTTCAGACCCAATGTTGCTTTAGGTTAACATGATATTCAGTACACACATGCATTAGGCTTATTACTTTCCCCTAAGTCCCAATGTTGCTGTGAATTAACTACAGATGTAAGCTTTCATAATCAGTCAAGAGATGGCAGAAAAGCTGAACATAATTTCTCTTAGATAAAACAGTTGACAGTGGTGCACTCCATGGTCATGGAGGATGATGTCTGGGTGTTTACTTTCTGCATTTTATAAGTCAGAGTGTGTTGAATTAGGAGTGTATTTATTTTGTTTTGTGTAAAAACCTTTCAAAATACCGTGTGTATCACATATACTTAAATTTAGCAATACGATTTTGTTATAAATATATCTGTTGTTAATCTAAAGCAACATTGGGACTCAAGGTTTAAACTGTGTTACCATATCCTAACCTCCAAACAATAATGAGCAAGATGAAGCGTTTTGGTAGGGCACTGAAAGAGACAGAAATAGAGGATATTCTTGAGAAGCTTGTTGACGGGACAATATCTGACTTCGAATTCAAGTGATGAATTTTGTAAGTGTATAGGCCTATATATAAATAGTGTATTATAAACTTCATACTCGCCTTGATTCATTAATTTGTTCTGTAGGTCACAGATGCAAATCCAGATAATGGAGAACAATGTGCTGGAGTAAGTTTAGACAACAACATAAGTGAACATGTCCCAGAAAAGAAAGAACGTCCCGACTATCGTTTTGAGTTTTGAATTTTATACTGGGAAGGGTACTTGTAAAGATGTGGGTCTAAGATTTTCTGGCGACATTGTAATGGCTCTCACAAGTGAACTTCCTGATCATAAAAATGTTTAAGTTTACTTTGACAATTGGTTTTCCTACCTGCAGTTAGCTATTGCCCTGAAAGAAGGGGGTATTTTTTGTGTTGGTACCATCCTGAATGACAGAATGTGGAAATATCTGCTTATGGCTGAAAATGACCTAAAGAAGAAAGGAAGAGGCACCTATGACTACAGAGTGGAAGAGGAACACAACATTGCCCTCATTTCGTGGTTCAATAGAAAGGCAATCAACTTCATCTCTACATATATCAGTGTAGATCCAGAAGATAAATGTCAACGATGGAGCCAGTCGGAATAGAAAACTGTGGGAATAGAGTGTCCCCAAGTGGTGAAAGAATATAATCAGTTCAGTAATTCGTATCTAGCAGATATGCTGCTTGAGCTATACAGAATGGACATTAGATCGGTCAATTGGTATATGAGAATTGTGTTTTGGTGTATTAGTGTTGCAATAGTCAATGGTTGGCTACTGTGCCATAAACATAAAAAAGAGCAAGGAGAAAAATGCATGTAATCCCTTGTACAATTTCAGTTAGAAAGGCTGGTGTAAATGTTGTCCTAGTGGAATCACCCAGCTGACTGCTCTAAATGTAGTGTTAATTTGTGCTTGACAGGACCTAAGAACTTCTTCTTCGAATTTCATAACAAGTAATTGAAGAAACATTACTTTTTGAGGCATAATTTATTGTTCTATTCACCTTTGTAGAATTATATTGTGAGACAAAGTTAGATATAGCTTATTGTGTTTGCTAGATTTAATTTTGTGTAAAGAAGAACACCATGTAAATTGCTCTGTGAAATAAGTATGTCGCATTTGAATGTTACCACAGGCTCCCAATGTTAACCTAGAGCAATATGCTGGATTTTCTAAATTTATTTGGGAAATTTTGAAAATTGTTATTAAACATGATCACTGTGTTCTAAAACAACTATTCTAAACAAGAAAAAAATTTCTCCCAAAAATAATAATTTGGGACTGAAAGTGTCTGAGAGTCATATTCCGTTGCAGAGGGAAGGAGAATTGATATTCCTGAGAAGGATAATCCGTGCCACAATGGTCCGCTCCAAGATGTTCGAGGATACTCCTGGTGACTCCAAATTGTTCAAAACCTCTGTCGTGTAGATGACAGCCTAATGTGTATTACATATTCTGTCGATAGACTTGTAAAATTTGTAGAACACCGGGAAATTCTTGTAAAAGTAGCTTGTTGATGACGTTGACAGCTTCACTTCTTGGAGCAAGAACTGCTCTTTGACACGGCCATGGTGAAATGTCCGTGGCCACGAATGTTATACATTTCAGATCTGTGAGTGTTTATTATTGTCTCTCTTGTTTACTATATGTTTCCTCTAAATAAAATTGCTCTGTGAAATAAGTATGTCGCATTTGAATGTTACCACAGGCAGGGTTAGTTGAAAGAATATATGGTTCACGTTATATTGCTATTATAGTGAAATCATCGTATAGTCTGACATCCTAAGTGAATGTGATGAATATCGGGTAAACATGATATAACTAACTAAATAATTTAAAAGATTAAAAATAATATAAATAATCAATGGCATCAGGTCTTTACCTGCATAAAGATTCATCTAAGAATACTCATATGTTAAAAATTTCAGATCTCTGCGTGATTTGACTGGGCATCGCTCACATACACACACTTTCGAATATTACTGGCTGATGGCTCCTCGTGTCGGCGATCGGAAATGGCTTCCGACTCCATGGACTTACAATCCGAGGAATACTACTTCGCCCGTGGCATGCCCAGTCATGATGGTGGCTTCAATATCATTTGGCATTAGTTTCTGAGTAGTGTTCATTGCAGAGGAAAGGATTTACATTCCTGAAAAGGATAAACGGTGCCACAATGGTCCGCTCCAAGATGTTCGAGGGTACTCCAGGTGACCCCAAGTTCCTCAAAAGCTCTGTCGTGTAGTCGACAGCCTCATCTGTATGACCTGTCGTGTAGATAGACTTTTCAGTTTGTAGAAAACCGGGTAATTCTTGTAAATGTTGCTTGTTGATGACACTGACAGCTTCATTTCTTGGAGCAAGAATGTATTATTCTTTGACACAGCCATGCATTTCGGTAAAATGCTGTACCCAGCTACGACAAAACTTTCTGATCTTCGCGTACGTAGATTCGCCTGGGCATCGGGCTCATACACACATATATCACGGACTGAACGAAAATGGCTTCCTATGCCACGGACTTGTTTCTTACGACCGGATGACTTTCAGGACGTCAACCTCACCAGAGGAGTTAATAATAATAATAATAATAATCGTATGGCCTCAGCTACCGTTTGCAGACATTTCGATTTGACGCCATCTGGCTGTCTGCTCGTCAATTTCGACGTTCCGGTTTACTCTGTCATCTAGCGGGCCTAGAGTAAACCGGATCTCTCTTGGGCGTCTATGGCTGAGATTTAATTAATTTTGTCGGGTAAATACCAAATGTATCACCAGAGATCTTTTACATGCCGACATCGTACGACATGGAGTGTCGAATGGATTTTTTTCCGCCCTTCAAAAATCCGACTACCTCTGCCGGGTTTGAACCCGCTATCTTGGGATCCGGAGGCCGACACTCTACCACGGACCCACAGAGGCAGCTACCAGAGGAGTTAATGAGTTGAAACGATTGACGTGATATGATAGTAAGAATGAAGAGGATGAAACCCGGTGTTGGCACATAGCCTACTCGTCTGGAATACCACAAAACACGCACATCCGACGGACGTATCACCATAAACAGCGTCATATGCCCCCACTACATATGAGACCGAAAATGGCTTCCTAGGCCGTAGACTTAAAATGACTCCTTGATTTGCATTACCTACTACCTTATGTACGTTGCCTAGCGACAGTGAATCTATGCATTTAATCCTGGTGGCAAGACGTTGGATTGTCATATCCCAGCACACGTTTTCAACCGGTTTTTCGCTCATTACTCACCAGCGAAGGCAAAAATAAAAAAATCCAGCTTCGAGGTGAATTCGGTCCTTCTTCCATCTGCCTATGTTTATAAAAAATGCAGATCTCTGCGAGCCGTAGATTTGGCTGGGCATCGGGCACACACACACGCACACAGAAGTACTGTACTGACAACAAGAAATTTAATTTAAAATTGTTTTGAGTTTTTTCAATTCCGCTCCATCTGTACCTCTTCTTTAGTAATAATAGTCCTTAATAATATCAATCATCATTATTTTTACTTCATTCAGTCTTAGAATTTATTTCTTGATCGAAAAAGTTCAACTGTATACTCATTGGCTCCCTCTGTACAACAGGGGTAGAGTGCCGGCCTTCGGATCCCAACACCGGTTAGGGCCCCTCTGTACATCAAGGATAGAGTGCCAGCCTTCGGGTTCCAACACCTCTTAGACCCCCAGTGTATATCAGGGGTAGAGTGCCGGCCTTCGGATCCCGACATCGCTTAGACCCCCTCTGTACATCAGGGGTAGAGTGCCGGCCTTCGTATCCCAACACCGCTTAGACCCCCTCTGTACATCAGGGGGTAGAGTGCTGGCCTTCGTATCCCAACACCGCTTAGACCCCCTCTGTACATCAGGGGTAGAGTGCCGGCCTTCGTATCCCAACATGGCTTAGGCCCCCTCTGTAGATCAGGGGTAGAGTGCCGGCCTTGAATCCCAACACCGCTTAGGCCCCCCGTGTAGATCAGGGGTAGAGTGCCGACCTTCGGATCCCAACATGGCTTAGGCCTCCTCTGTAGATCAGGGGTAGAGTGCTGACCTTCGGATCCCAACATGGCTTAGGCCCCCTCTGTAGATCAGGGGTAGAGTGCTGGCCTTCGGATCTCAACACCGCTTAGACCCCCTCTGTACATCACGGATAGAGTGCCGGCCTTCGGGTCCCAACACCACTTAGGCCCCCTCTGTAGATCAGGGCTAGAGTGCCGGCCTTCGGATCCCAACATAGCTTAGGCCCCCTGTGTAGATCAGGGGTAGAGTGCCGACCTTCGGATCCCAACACCACTTAGGCCCCCTCTGTAGATCAGGGGTAGAGTGCCGGCCTTCGGATCCCAACATAGCTTAGGCCCCCTCTGTAGATCAGGGGTAGAGTGCCGGGCTTCGGATCCCAACACCGCCTAGGCCCCTCTGTAGATTGGGGATAGAGTGCCAGCCTTCGGATCACAACACCGCTTAGACTCCCCGTGTAGATCAGGGGTAGTGTGCCGATCTTCGGATCCCAACACCGCCTAGGCCCCTCTGTAGATCGGGGGTAGAGTGCCGGCCTTCGGCTCCCAACACCGCTTGGACCCCCTGTGTATATCAGGGGTTGAGTGCTGGCCTTCGAATCTCAACACCGCTTAGACCCCCTCTGTACATCACGGGTAGAGTGCCAGCCTTCGGATTCCAACACCGCTTAGGCCCCTCTATAGATCAGGGGTAGGGTGCCGGCCTTCGGATCCCAACATCGCTGAGGCCCCTCTGTAGATCAGGGTTAGAGTGCCGGCCTTCGGATCCCACCACCGCTTAGACCCCCTATGTAGATCAGGGGTAGAGTGCCGGCCTTCGGATCCCAACACCGCGGATTCAAACCTGGCAGTGGTAGCCGGAATTTTCAAGGACGAAAAGAAAGTCCATGTCATGCGATGTGATACACGGGATGTTTACTCGACAGAAGTAATTAAAACTCAGCCATTGATCCCTCAGCAGATATCCGATTTACACTGCCGTCTGGTAAACTGATACGCAGGCAGCCTAGATGGCCTGCAGAGGTAGTGGCGTTATGATTATGATTATTATTATTATTATTATTATTATTATTATTATTATTATTATTATTATTATTATTATTATTATTATTATTTACGGTGATACCCAGGAGCAGAAAGAGGTTAAAGAAGGTGCCGGGGGAATGGGTCTATCTACAATATCAAAACTAATTTAAAACTTGAACTGAACGATATATTGTTTCAGAAAACAACAACTTAATCATTTTCATTTGGTGAACATAAAAACATATCAGGTACAATGCCAATCTTGAAACCAGATTAGGAAAAATCCAAGATTCAGAACCTTAACAATTTTGGGGTTCAAGTCCCTAGTTTTATAATTTTTAAAATGGAAGTGGTATTACTTAGTTAAGGGGAGAAATCCCCTAATTCAAGAGCACTTGCTCCCTAAATCACAATCTCAAGCCTCCCAGAGGCATTCATTAATCTTACAAAAACTTTGTAAATGAGCGAACAGGCTCTCAGTATCTTCTAGCCTCTTCAAGTCAATATCGGAAAATTACAGTCACTGGCCCCTCAAGGCACAACTTACAACTTGAAAGATAATGTAATATGGAGGTATCTAGTACCCAACCTACAGGGCCTTTGTGAAAGTAAACGGCCCGAAACACAAACTGAATGGAGGCGAACA
Organism: Anabrus simplex; assembly: GCF_040414725.1. Classification (NCBI taxonomy): domain Eukaryota; kingdom Metazoa; phylum Arthropoda; class Insecta; order Orthoptera; family Tettigoniidae; genus Anabrus; species Anabrus simplex. The sequence continues at coordinate 35,339,259 of NC_090268.1, forward strand.
CTGCGCTCCAAATAATGAAAAATTAAAACCTATAGGGCTCTCAGCCGATGAAGCAGGCGCTATTCCCAAACTACTGAGGTGCTTGCATGGAAATCTCTTTAATACATTACAGAAAGAAAACCATTACAAAACGAAGTCACCTCAATCCAAGATGAAGGGGAGCTCGAGAGGATACTTCACTCTCTATCCCCGGTTTATAATTAAAAGCTCACACTCAGCGACCTGATGACAATAGAAAAAGTCAAGGCCCGATATCTCAAGAGAATACTAGGCATTGGGAAGTCAGCCCCTTCAAGGTTAACATATGTTCTAACTAAGGAGGACTTCTTCATTGACGATATCAAAACACAGTTTTGTCTACCAAACACCAAGCCCTGCGAGAATGCATGCCAAACTTTAAACGAGAAAAGGAATGCTATTTGGTCCGACTTCTATTCCACGGACGCTATAATGACGGAAGAGTGGAAGCAAGCAAATTACAAGCTACGGCACGTAATTACACGTTACGCCACTCATGGGTTTCACCACAGATTCTGCCAAACCAAAAACTTCCACCAGCCGAACGAAGACTGTATATGTAACCTGTGCAACGATCATTGTGAAAGATACCATGCACAAAACTGCAAAATGAGGACAACCTCAATAATAAGAATGGCATTAGCATAGTTGACCATCTGTACAAAAACTGTTTTTGCACATTGTGCGCTTTTCATTTAATAAATAATTAAAGATTTTATGAAGCCAAAAGAAAAGTTACATTTTAGAAAAGTAGGTTACCTGGTTAAAGATTCGGTCCTTCCCCTTGGAATAATTTGCGGCTACAGCAAGGAAGATGGAATTATGTGGCCATTACCTTAAAGACGTTCTGCTGCCGACGAAAGAGGCTGCCCGCCTCCTGCTAAACACACACACTCAGATAGACGTCGATCAATTGACCAAGAAACGAGAAAAGCCGCAGTTTATAAACCCTCAGGGAAGGTTCGAGATCATTCAAGACTAAACCAGCCGCATCCTCTCAATTTAATTGGTTGAGTTCGAAAGTAACGCTCAGAATCGAACAAGAAGCCTGTGATAGGTTGAAAATTAATTACAGAAATTTTTAATTGGCCAGATTAAAAACTGGCGGAAAGGAAAAGGAAACATTTCCAACTCAAAAATAAATTTATATCAATCAGTTACAAAACATAGAAATACAAAACTTCTTTAAATTATAAGTTCTTTCACTTTGCATCAGGGTGCATGATCATAGTTTTTTGGTGGTGTCACCTGTGGAGAAATGTCCAAACTTCTTGATGTATAGCAAACAAAACCAGGAGAAATTCAGTCAGTTTAGGAAACTTCACAATAACAAAATTTCTCAATATTTTAGTGGTGACATCTTCTGATTAAAGTTCCAAGTTGGTGTAGTTTCAGTTTCGCTGTTTTACCCATAGAGGAGTTCATTTAGGCGCTAATTTTGAATGCGCGGCGTTGAGGTGTACCTCCCGGTACAATTATTATTATTATTATTATTATTATTATTATTATTATTATTATTATTATTATTATTATGATTATTATTATTATTATTATTATTATTATTATTATTATTATTATTATTATTATTATTATTATTATTATATCCGGTTCCATGGCTAAATGATTAACGTGCTGGTCTTTGTAGCAAAGGGTCCCGGGATCGATTCTCGGCTGGGTTGTTGGTTTTTAACCTTGCATGGTTAATTCCGATGGCTCGGGGACTTGGTCTGTGCCGTCTTCATCATCAAATTCATCATAGATAGGATCCCATTATTATTATTCACATTCCACTCGCCGTGGCGGTTCGCCGACCAGGAGGAGGACTGTTGTCAAGTTCTCCCGACCTCTACCACTGTGATACGAAGGTTTCTGCCATGTGTCAGGTGTTCACAATGACAGCCTTCTGCATTTGTACAAGTGTATAGGAGATGTGCAGATCCTGCAAGTGTTGTTGCAGCTTACTCTGCACCAAGTCCTGTGGCGGAGATGATTAAAGGCTTCACTGTTGCCAGGTTGCCACCTACAGTTTTCGAATTTCTGCTGCGAGGTCAGTGTACCTTTCAGTCTTTGGACATTGTGATCTGAAGGAATGTAACATCCAGCAGATCAGTCTTCCTGAGATGTTCGACAATAAGGAAAATATTCGCCCTGTTTGATTTTATGGTCCTGTCTGGCTGCAGAGATCGGCTCCAGTACAGCTTGAACCTTTCCTTTTCGATCATATCTATTGGTCTGTACTCATAATATTCTCATCCGTAAGTTCCAGTTTGATTCTTAGTTCTTGATGCACAATTTTCGCTACCACGTCATGCCAGTTAGTATATTATTTAGCTGCCACAGCCTTACATGCATCCACAATATGTTCCACCATCTAAGCTGTTTCTCCGAATCTCTTCCATCTATCGTTCACTGTTCCTTTAATATATACCTGCGGTAGTTACGACTCTATCCTGGATTGCTATCAAAAACCCTTCTGTTTCTCCTTAGAGGTAGCCGTGTTTTAGCCAGACAGTTGATTTCAGTCTGTTAACAGATGGTTGACTTAAATGGTGAGGATATCAACCACGGAGTTCCTTCTGTTTCCAGGCATGCTGTAGTTGTTCTGTGTTGGTGAATTTTGTAGGAATATTTGGCATGCTTTTAAGATTAGTAAAATTATCGTCAGCACAACAGGCAGACAGGAGCGAATAGATTTGCAAGTAACTTCATAAGTTTTCTGTCTGATCGTTGCATATCTCCCTGAGGTTGAGTATTCCTCTTTCTCCATTTAGATCTGGCGATTTCATTCACTCAACTGCAGCATTAGAATGAAGCGTTCTGTTTATTGTCAGGCGTCATGTCCTCAGCTGTCTCTCCAAGTCCACTAAATTTGTTTCGGATCAGTTAATGGACATCAAGTGACTAGATGAGAGCCGGTTTCCGACCTGGGCGGTCCTGTGTTGAACAAATTTTTAACTTGAAGACGATATTGAAATATAGAGCAACCCGAAACTCCCCGATTATTTGTAGTTTCGTCGACTTCAAGAAAGCGTACGATTCGGTCGATCGACAGTCTCTCTTTAACATCTTAGAAGAACAAGGGCTTGACCCAAAGACATTAAGACTCGTCAAGGAAACACTCACGGACACAACGTCAAAAGTTAAATTCATGGGTGAAGTATCGGAGCCCTTTGCCATTAAGACCGGCGTGCGACAGGGTGACGGACTGTCACCACTGCTTTTCAATCTTGTTCTAGACAAAGTCATTCGGGAATGGGAGAAGGAATTAAAAGTTCAGAAGCACTGGAAACCCATTGAACTTGGCCGAAAGAACGATGACATTAAGGTCAGTTGTTTAGCTTTCGCAGACGACCTAGCGATACTAACAGACAGTGAAATTTCAGCGATCAAACAGATTGAAATCCTCAAGGAATGCGCTGAGAAAACTGGACTTAAAATCTCATTCGAGAAGACCAAGTTTATTTGCACTAAATTCGACATTCAGAAATTACAAACAAAATATGGACACATCAAACGAGTTCCATACTTTAAATATCTCGGTGAGATCCTAGAACCAACAGGGTTGGAAAAGGAAGCAGAGAAAGTTCGATTACAAAAACTCAAAAGAGCATATTGGAGAACCCGTGACATCTACAACAAGAAGTGCATGTCCATACATACAAAAATCAAACATTATAATACGGTGATTAAACCTGAAGTGCTGTATGCAAGTGAAATCTTGGTTCTTAGTAATAAAGGTGATCTGGAAAACATCTTGAAGGAGGAAAGGAAGATCTTGAGGAAAATTCTGGGTCCAGATAAAAAGGAAGAAGGGTATAGGCTCAAATCACGCAAAGCTACGGAAAGACTGTCTAACCTTGCCGCAGACGTCAGGAAACGAAGACTGAAATTCTATGGACACGTTCACAGACTATCGTATTCAAGGCTAACCCACATGATTTTGACATACACCGAAAAACTGAAGAACGTACCATGGATACAAGATGTCAAAAATGATCTGGAAAAGGCCCAGATAGAACCATCAGAAATAGTGGACAGAAACATTTACCGTCACAAGATACATAGATGGGTAGTAAAGCCAGAGAATGAACTCCCTAAAAGATCGGGGACTAAGTGGTCAGAAGAAAAAAAACAGGCACACAGCGAAAGAATGAAAGCAATATGGTCTGTTAGAAAGGCGAATCATAAATGTAATGCGTGATCCAACAGGGTCCATACGCAAATAATTAATTAATTATTATTATTTCTGTTGTTGTTGTTGCTGTTGTTACAGCGAACATCTGAGGGTAAGGAAAGAAATGGCAGGGCCGTAGGGCTGGAAAAATAAATGACATTATAATAACATTTTAAATATATATTCTTACATTTTTCTTCTATTTCCTTTCTGCTCAAGAATTGTACTTAACAACTGAAACCATTAGATTAAACAATTAAACAACTAGAACAGCTGTGATGGATAACATTTAAACAATTTAGTTGGTCCGTTATTGGACATTATACATTTTCCAGCCCGCTCATTCCTGGTTGCCAGCGTTTCGCCGCAGTATACTAATTCGGTCGTGCTCATCACGTGATAAATAGCACACCTATCAAGACGCCTGTCTATGACATACCGTGGAGGTCATTGCGTAGGCTACTTGGAGCTACCGGCAGTATCAATGCACTATAAGAGACTTTGTCCCAAATATTTCAGGTTTGCTATGGGTAACTAAACAATTTGTAAAGACTTCAAAATCGGTAACAACAATTAGAATATTTTGTTACAAACAACAGTTCTCAGAGGTTCATCATTGACTGGGAAGAGTGAACTTTCAGTTTTACAAGACCTAGCCTTTACCATGTCAGGATACACTCTATCAAAATATTATCAACCAGGGAGAACGAGCTCCTAATTCAGTAGACCCATTTGACACTCGCTACCCTTTATTCCTCAAGGAAGCCAACAAAATACACTGACTGACAGAGCAAATGCAACACCAAGAAGGAGTGGTTCGAAAGGGATGAAAGTTGGGGGAAAAACAGAGACGGCACGGACGAATAATTGATGTTTATTTCAAACCGATATGCAGGTTACACAATGTGCACGGCATCGACTCAGTAGGACGTAGGACCACCGCGAGCGGCGATGCACGCAGAAACACGTCGAGGTACAGAGTCAATAAGAGTGCGGATGGTGTCCTGAGGGATGGTTCTCCATTCTCTGTCAACCATTTGCCACAGTTGGTCGTCCGCACGAGGCTGGGGCAGAGTTTGCAAACGGCGTCCAATGAGATCCCACACGTGTTCGATTGGTGAGAGATCCGGAGAGTACGCTGGCCACGGAAGCATCTGTACACCTCGTAGAGCCTGTTGGGAGATGCGAGCAGTGTGTGGGCGGGCATTATCCTGCTGAAACAGAGCATTGGGCAGCCCCTGAAGGTACGGGAGTGCCACCGGCCGCAGCACATGCTGCACGTAGCGGTGGGCATTTAACGTGCCTTGAATACGCACTAGAGGTGACGTGGAATCATACGCAATAGCGCCCCAAACCATGATGCCGCGTTGTCTAGCGGTAGGGCGCTCCACAGTTACTGCCGGATTTGACCTTTCTCCACGCCGACGCCACACTCGTCTGCGGTGACTATCACTGACAGAACAGAAGCGTGACTCATCGGAGAACACGACGTTGCGCCATTCCCTCATCCAAGTCGCTCTAGCCCGGCACCATGCCAGTCGTGCACGTCTATGCTGTGGAGTCAATGGTAGTCTTCTGAGCGGACGCCGGGAGTGCAGGCCTCCTTCAACCAATCGACGGGAAATTGTTCTGGTCGATATTGGAACAGCCAGGGTGTCTTGCACATGCTGAAGAATGGCGGTTGACGTGGCGTGCGGGGCTGCCACCGCTTGGCGGCGGATCCGCCGATCCTCGCGTGCTGACGTCACTCGGGCTGCGCCTGGACCCCTCGCACGTGCCACATGTCCCTGCGCCAACCATCTTCGCCACAGGCGCTGCACCGTGGACACATCCCTATGGGTATCGGCTGCGATTTGACGAAGCGACCAACCTGCCCTTCTCAGCCCGATCACCATACCCCTCGTAAAGTCGTCTGTCTGCTGGAAATGCCTCTGTTGACGGCGGCCTGGCATTCTTAGCTATACACGTGTCCTGTGGCACACGACAACACGTTCTACAATGACTGTCGGCTGAGAAATCACGGTACGAAGTGAGCCATTCGCCAACGCCGTGTCCCATTTATCGTTCGCTACGTGCGCAGCACAGCGGCGCATTTCACATCATGAGCATACCTCAGTGACGTCAGTCTACCCTGCAATTGGCATAAAGTTCTGACTACTCCTTCTTGGTGTTGCATTTGCTCTGTCAGTCAGTGTATATATGATCAGAAGGATCCAAAATCATACAGAAGCTAAGAATCATGCTACAAAATTTGCCACAAGAAAGTTAAATTAAAATGGAATAGAAAAATATACCAAACACAAGTATAAAGGGATTCAGGACAACTTCTAGCGATCCCATGTCATCAGAATAAAACCTAATAGATAAAAGGCCGAGTGACACAGGTAATGAGGAAATTAACGATGGACAATAGTATGAAGAAATTACATTTCAGTAAACTCAGTCACAAGAATCAATGTCATAAAGGGAAACGAGGATCCATAGCCGTGTTTTCTTTAGTACGTTTCACTCATTAGGGTGGTTACATTCGCAGCTTGAAAGCCTAGAAATTTACATCTTCCCAGTGCCACTAGATGATTATAGAATTCACATGTTTATGATGAAGAAGCCGTCTACCTCATGCGTTGCCGCAGCGCGCCAGCTGCCTTAGGTGAGGAGTGATCCCCACTCGTCGACGCACCCGTCAAGGTAGTCCCTGGGAGACAAATAGCTGCCTTATTTATAATGGCTAGCGGTACCAAGGTAAAGACGTAGACGATATGGTTCTGGAACAAGAAGAGGTTGTTGATGTTGATGAAATGGAAAAACCAAGTTTGAGGCTGGAATTTGACAGAGCTTTGAGAGACCTAAATAGGAACAAGATACCTGGAATTGATGACATTCTCTCTGAATTACTGACTGCCTTAGGAGAAACCAGCAAGACAGGTTATTCCATTTAGTGTGTAAGATGTATGATATTAGGCAGAATATTTTTATACCTATTTCCAAGAAAGCAGGTCTTGAAAAGTGTGAAAACTACCACATATTTAGTTCATGCCTGCAACATTTTAACACGTATTACTTATATAAGAATGAAAAGATAAGTTGAAAGTGAGTTGGGAGAAGACCAATTTGGCTTCCGAAGAAATGTAGGAACACGTGAAGCAAACCTGACTTTACGTCTGATCTTGAGGACCGAATTAAAAAGGACAAGTCAACGTGCATGGTTTTCGTAGATCTGGAACAGGCATTCGATAATATTGATTGTACCAAGCTATTTGGGATCCTAAAGGTAATCAGGATCAGATACCGAGAACTAAGAACTATCTACAATCTCTACAAAATTAATTCTGCATGAAATGTGTGAAAGACTGGTTTGCTGAAATTTCTAGAGTATACCTGAGTGAAAATCAATAAACATCATTATCTAGACACTATCAGAGAAATTATCCGCACTGACATAGAGTTTACATCCGCCAAGACACTGTCGATAGGCTCATTTCACACAAGAGTATCGCATCCATTCGCGTAACTCCTAATATATAGTTGTTTGCACAGCAACCTAACTCGTACACCATAATTCTAAGGTAAAATGACTATACTCGTTAAACAGCTCGGAGATATCTATGAAAATCAACCAGTCAGCATAAGGACGAGTCGAATACACAGATATAATCGATCACAACTGCATTCCACTAGTAACTAATCATTAATTAACACGATGACAAATCCTATCTTACAGTCACCCAGCATATACAGTAAGTCAGATAACGTCAATCATAAACCAACAAATATAGTTAAGTTACCTTCTTATCACTAAAATTACGCACTGTATCACAAACGAAATGTACTCCAAGAGGAATACATTAAGTGATAGGTTTACTGATTATTACACTGAACGTCGCTTTTAAATAATTAATTTGCCTTTAAAGCGAAGCAAAGAAAAATACACTATTTTACAATTTAATCTACATAAAACAAACTATGTCCCCCTAATCACTTCCACTTCCTTTACGACATTAAATTTGTATGTACTCTTCTTGTAGTTTTCAATCCATCAGGTTGGGTCGGATTACCACTCCATTTTATCCTTACATGACGATGTCCTATTAAATGCGGCTAATCTCCATTACATCGTTAGCGACAATCTCCCATTCCATGTTCACCACATTCCAGTTGTCTCCCACGTCGAATCCGGACGTTCAGCAAAAATCTAGAAGTTCTCCGATGTCCTAGTAGTTGGTATTACTTAACATTTGAGTATTCACTACTTCACGATGATTCAAACCTTTACACTCCACTTGCGCAATTTTATTAAATCCCTTAATACCCTTAATCTCGGCACTGATACGTTTTCATCATTGCACACTAAGGAAATGGAACATTTCACATTTACTGATGACATTATTTCCTGTCTCTTCGACCTCCATATCTACACATGGTTCAGGTATTCTTAATTTTACAACTAACCCATGTTTAATAATTTAATTTCTGATAAGTATTTAAGTTGGTCAGAGCACATAACAAAAATTTGTTAACGTGTATTCGGTTCATTACACTCACTTTACAAAATGAGGGACCTTCTACCTGTCAAAACCAGGAAACTGCTCGTTCAAGGACTAATAATATCAATATTTGATTATGTGATGTAGTAGAACGGGCGCATAATGCCTGCATTCCTTTCATTCTAAATGTTTCACTCCATTCCCACATCAGCCCATTCCTCCATTCGCTGTTCTGGTTAAGATTATGTGATAGATGTAAGTACAATGCTGTTTCTCTTCTGCTCAAAATACTGTAAACACGTAAACCAGGTTACCTCAGAATAGATTTCAACTACCTCCCTCCCACAGGTAGAGCAGCCTCAAGGTCATCAATACGATTCCTGCTGACCATCCCCGCTCATCACAGTAGTATGTATAACAACTCATTTGTACCGGAGTCATACGTTCCTGGAATTCTATCCCGACTGAAGTTATCGCGTCATTCATTTCCTCTCATTAACTCCTCTGATGCGGTTAACGTCAAGAAGGGCGTCCGGTCATAAAAACCCGCCACGACAGATTCATCTCACCTCACACCTGACCGCATAGAGAAACGGGACAAGAGTTGGACATACAAACATATTATATTATATTATATTATATTATATTATATTATATTATATTATATTATATTATATTATATTATATTATATTATACAGGGTCTTTATTTATGCTTGGCAAGGAGTTTCTCACTCGACCTTAGCCGCCAGTGACGGTTCAGTTGTCGGCTACCGCGCGTGCGTATGTACAGCAGAATACGGTGCTCAAAATCACGATCATGCATTTTATTCACCATTTTTACAGTTTATGCTGAAAATGTACCCCATGCGCTGCCAAACATAATCGGCATCTCCTAATGAAGTTTTCGGTTACTCTACCAAGTTCTTTAGCACTGATGGATGCAATTGCAGCTCTTATAATGTCTTTAAGTTCATCTAGTGCAGGGCCTCTCAAACGCCCAAACTCTCACGCGTGCAGAGCGAGGTGCATAGGCTCTGTGCACTGTGCATCGGTACGCTTCGCCTCAACTCGGCTTGACTCGGATAGTGTAGTGTGCTGAGAGCGACGAAGCGTTTGGTGGTAGACGACGTGTTTATCAGTGAAATAGACAAGCGCACGACAAACAACATAATAATGGAGCAACCTGTTTCGAAGAAAGCAAAGACTTCCGAAAGTCCATTTCAATCGAACTGAGAACTTTCGTATTATTTTTTTTTTGTTTGTTTGTCGTGACGATAACGCCAAATGCTTAATCTGTGGGACGATAATTACGTGCGTAAGAAAATCATCTATTGAAAGACACTACAACAGACTACATTCGGAAAATTATTGTGAAATCATAGGAGACGTCAGAGAGAAAGAATTAAGGAAGTTGAAACAGCTTGAAGAAGAGCATTCTATATTCTATTGGTTACGGGTTCTGCATTTTTTTTAAATTATGTTTACATTCCTCTCAAACATGTATGTGTATTTCTAATTCATTTTTTTAAATTTTTTTAATAACACTGGTAACCTTGTCCCATACAACTGTGCGTCTCCGCTCACCACACGTAAACATTTCGCAGTGGGGGAGAAACAGCAGTGAAGGTGAGGAACGCGGAGACAGGCCGAACGGGGAGACAGGTGTAGGGAGAGAGGAGTGGGGGGTCTGCACTCTGGTCAACCAAGCGAAGTCGTCTTTTGCACCGTGCACAGTGCATGCACCACGCGCATGCACCCTGAGAGGCCCTGATCTAGTGTATGAGGATTGTTCCCATAAACTACATTTTTTAACATTCACCACAAATAAAAACCACATGCCGTTAAATCTGGGCTACGAGGGGGCCACGGATTTTTTATTCATGATCCTCGTACCAAACACGCTTCAGTAAGGAGATAACGACCTCTACGTCTATTTTTATTGTTTACTGAACCTGTACGTTTGAATCTCTTTGCCATTAGTTTTATTGTCCGATAGATAGGAATAGGTCTCCCTGGAAATTTCGCTCGAAACTTTTGTCTTGTCCTACCGCACGATTTTCTGCACTTAATGTAAGTATTGTGCATATATACACGTTCACGTAACGAATATTTTACATACATTACAGCACTATACACAACCACAATAAAACAGTATATAATATGACATACAGTACGCAGTAGCCTCATTGAACACCCTACTATCTCGGAACTCAGCTCTCAGCAACTGCAGAAGTGCCGGAAACCGCGCGCGCCAGCGGCCGGTAGCGGCCTGTCATCGGCGGCCAAGATCGAGCGAGAAAGCCCTTGCCAAGCATAAATAAAGACCCTGTATTATATTATATTATATTATATTATATTATATTATATTATATTATATTATATTATATTATATTATATTATATTATATACCGAGCTCGATAGCTGCAGTCGCTTAAGTGCGGCCATTATCCAGTATTCGGGAGATAGTAGGTTCGAACCCCACTGTCGGCAGCCCTGAAAATGCTTTTCCGTGGTTTCCCATTTTAACACCAGGCAATTGCTGGGGCTGTACCTTCATTAAGGCCACGGCCGCTTCATTCCCACTCCTAGCCCTTTTCTGTCACATCGTCGCCGTAAGACCTATCTGTGTCGGTGCGACGTAAAACAACTAGCAAAAAATATTATATTATATTATATTATATTATATTATATTATATTATATTATATTATATTATATTATATTATATTATATTATATGAGGGTTGGGGCAAAAGTCATGGCAACTATTTTTTTTTCTTGAAGATACCGTACCAGTCCGGTTGGAAAATGTGACATATACAGTCAAAAGAACAAGGTGTTAACTGCATGTGTGTGGACAATGAATAGCACTGAAATATCGTAACACACTAATTTGTTACTGTAGTGTACAGGACAATATGGCTTTCCCGGTGCAAAAGAATGACAACACAGTACACATAAAGTTGACATAACAAACCTGGGCCTAAAGACCGTCAATACAGTCCACTGCTACTGACACCACACGCTGCCAACGATGTGGCAGGCGCTGAATACCATCTGCCTCAGCATTTGCCACGCCATGTGTGAATCGGGTCACCTGTTGGCACACAGCGTTAGCAATGTCCTCTCGTGTTGCAAACCGCCTACCACGTAGTGGTTCCTTAATCTTTCGAATGAGATCAAAGTCACAGGGCGAAATGTCGGGAGAGTACGGTGGGTGCTCCAATTCTTCCCATCCACAACCTCGCAGTAGCTGCCCTACACACTCTGCTTTATGTGGTTTTGCATTGTCGTGCAGGATTATTGCACTGTCCACAAGATCCGGACGTTTCTCGCGAACGCCACGTCGTACCTGTCGCACCAGGAAGTCCCTGTAGTACTGTGGGGTCATTGTTCTGCCATATGGAACAAAGTGGCAAACAATGGATTCCCTGACGTCATACGTGATGATCACCATCAATTTGACTGGGGAAGGATTCTGACGGACTTTCTGCCTCCTTGGTGACCCAGCATGTCGCCACTCCGCGGACTGACGTTTCAGTTCTGGTTCGTATGCCCTGGCCCAACATTCACCGATGGCGATTATTCGTGACAAGAATTGATCGCCATCTTGTTGCCAGCATGCAAGGTGGTCGGAGCATATTGCGTAGCGCACCCACCTTTGAACTTCCGTCAGTGAATGCGATTTTGCGCAGTTGCAGCTCATTTCGCAATATCCTGTAGACGGTGCGTTTCTCGATGCCACTTGCCCTCTCTAACTCCAGTAGCGTCCATCCAGGAACTGCTCGATGACGGCACGTGCCACGTCGTTCCGCACAATGACAGGTCGTCCCGAACGTTGCTCATCGCTGGTCGACACACGTCCTTGATGAAATTTTCCTACCCACCGTGCTACTGTTCGGTATGGTAGGGCATTATTGCCGAGGGCTTCCACTAATTCATAGTGACATTCCATCGCATTTCTCCCTCGGATGATGTAAGCGCGCTGCTCAACACGGGTTACTTCCATCTCGCACGACACTTACCAACTGACTGATTTCACAGCCCTCGCTGCGCTACTACCAGCTATCACGGAGCTATCTGTTGTTCTGCATACAAACTATGCCTGAAGAACTTCCACACGACACATATACGTTTGTAATCTGTTCACATATCTACAAGAAAAAATAGTTGCCATGACTTTTGCCCCAATCCTCGTATTATATTATATTATATTATATTATATTATATTATATTATATTATATTATATTATATTATATTGTGTTTATTAACATACCTTCCCTCGGTTGAAGGTTGCCACAGTACAATGTGTAATTTCGGCTTTCAATGATAAGTTTGTTGATTACATTTTTCTTATGAACATGCAAACAGATGAATTTAATAAACTTAGGAAACCTGACCATTTCAAAATATGAAGCAGTCCGCTGAATGAGACGATATTCATTTGTTGATTGCTGAATATTAAATCTAAAAATAATACTGTCATTCGTGTTTTATATTTTCTGTTTAGCTGAGTGATCATTTCGTATTCACCTCACAATGTAACGAGAAGTTTACGAGTGCTTTGCCCAGATGATAAAGTAGACGAGGTCATAGCAAAAGGCCCTCAAGCAATTTGCAGTCGTAAAATACGATGTATTTGTTAAAACATAGTATCACAGCTCAATAATGTCCTTGAGCTATGGAGATAATCCTATGCCTTTTAGCTTTTGCTCTCTGTTGGCTTAGTTGGAGTTACAGCTGCAGATATGGGTGTTAATTATGTGCTATTGGTTAGGAACAGCTAGAGCTCAGCTTGCGTAGTGTTCATAAAGTCACATCCTGTTCAAATGTTGAAAAATTGGATCTGCCCAACAACAGGAGTTACTGCTTGTTAGCCTTAACTCTTGGTAATGTTATGGAATACGACGGCCTGACCCTTTACGACATCCTAATAGCAAAAATTTCCAATATACCTCTAGAGGATTACTTATTTCTTCTCATTAACGATATACACGACAAAAAAATAGTTTGAAGCGATTTTGAAATATTTTACCGAATCATATGATTCTGGTTAAGAAATCAGTAATTTTGTTTCCGCGAATTACAGCGAATTAAAGCGACCACGCCAGCTTAAAGCGACATTTACTTATTTTGCAAAAAGTGCGGAAATGCGTGGAAATTCGTGGGAAAAATCGAGGAAAATGTGATCTTCAATTTGTATTCCAATATCAAGTGTGTGAAGGGAAACCCCAAGACAGAATAAGAATTTCTCATTTCGGCAGAAGTATCTCTTCGTAATACTATTCTATAAAATCTTAAGTAAGGCTGTATTATAGTTCTAATCAAGATTTCATAAGAAATAATGAATGATTATCAATACTGCTTCTCTTTATTTATCTACCTTTCACATAAATAATTCACGAATTCAACTTTTTATGATTAACTTTAGGAAAGAATTAAAGCGGAGTTAAAGCGACGGGATCAGTTCTGATTCACGAAATAACGCGAAAGTTGTTTTCTTTTCGGAAAATCGAACATAATTGATATTGAATGAGTCGTCATTTTAAGACGAAAGAACAGAATTTGTGACTACCCTAGGGACTTGAATCTGAATTCCTAGCTGTCTCCTTAGACAACCTTTTCAGTATCAATATAGGTGCATGTGTATCTATCGCGTGAAGATCATTCTGGCGGAAACAATTAAACTACCTTCCAGAGATTTGAAAATTTAATTTCGAGTCTTACGGGCTGTGACATTTTCAGTTCGTACGTCTTCGAGTCACTTCTTTTAGGAGTCAGATTATGGTGAGAATAAGGCGAACAGGTCAACTATGCCCGTAATGTGTGACATTATTATTATTATTATTAACAAATACATCGCGATTGAGAAATATCCCGATGGCAATGGTCATTTACAGTAGTGTGATAATAAAGTTAAAACATAATCAACAACAACAAGCAATTCCATGGAAAGAAAATATTACAAGAAATACTACTAGTTTAACATTCTAAATCCATCATCATCATATACAAATTCACACACAACTTACATATTAGCAGTGCTTAACTCACGGCTTATAATACTGTAGGACTATAGGTTGAGCTTGCTATTAGATTAACATTACAACACCGTCATTTACTAATTCACACGTACGTTAAATATTCCAAAATTTTACAATATGACTTACAGTATATTTATTGGCCCAATTACTATTATCTTAGCATTGCAAATACAGCACGTTCATATACAAATTCACACATACCATGAATATTTCAGATGCCTTAATAGTACAATTTACATGAGTTGAGCTTTGCATTAAAACATGACACCTTCACATAGAAATTTACACACAATTATATTTCATTAAGAAAATTGCATACAACTCTTCATTATGCAACTGATTAGCAGTAATTCCCCATCAGCCTAGACATCAGGAAAAGCTGAAAATGAACTAGGGGAATTTTTTCAGTATGACTACCGTCCGTACTGGCGCAGAAATTCCCATGCGAGGCTCGCTTTCCAACCTTGAGAGTTCAGTGGCGCATTATTTTACTTGAGACTACCAAATTGTTTCACATTTCAATCAATCAATCAATCAATCAATCAATCAATCAATCAATCAATCAATCAATCAATCAATCAATCAATCAATCAATCAATCAATCAATCAATCAATCAATCAATCAATCAATCAATCAATCAATCAATCAATCAATCAATCAGTCAGTCAATCAATCAATCAATCAATCAATCAATCAATCAATCAATAAATCAATAAATCAATCAATCAATCAATCAATCAATCATTGATTTTGTTTTACCAAGTAGACAATATTTTGAATATGTGTGCTCTCAACCCTCACCCATAATTTCTGACGGAAAATGAAGGAGAATTGGTTGTGTCTCCGTTATGAGAACTCCATGTTGTATTGTGAACGGTCATTGTTTAAATACTATAGTAAGTCTATACAATTATTTGTACGTGAGGTTATTTAGTGTGCAAGGAAATTGCGATATTGCCTAACAGGTGTCTTCAGGAGAAGATACATATTTGCGGACTTCTCTGGGGCTGAAATTTACTATAAACAATTACTAGTTTATAGACATGATACTGTATAGCCTTTGGGGCTTATGCCGTGTCAAGAATAAGGTGAAATTCACCTTATAAGTACGGGTAGTGAAAGCATCAATGGCAAAATTAGTAGCTTGCTGAATGAAACAAACATTCTTCAGCTGTCTAATTCACCTTACCTTGTCCATTCACTATTCATCTCCTTTGATAGCTGAGCACATCAAGCAAGTGGCTACGCGGTTTGCTTCTCCTAACTGTCAACTTGCATTCGGGAGATAATGGGTTCGAAGCCCCCTGTCGGCAGCCCTGAAGATGGCTTTCCATTTTTACATTACGCAATTGGTGGGACTGTAAGTTAATTAAGACCACGGTCACTTCCTTTCGAGTCCTAGACTTTTCCTATCTTCTTGTCATCGTAAAACATGTCTGTGTCGGTGCAACGTAATGCAAATATCAAATATTTAAAAAATAGCTGAGCATCCTTCAAGACTTTCAACGATAGGACTCTGGTTATTTCATATCAGGATGAATTTCGATTACGTTCTTTACTTATAATTTTCTACATGCACATAGCATAAATAATTAAACTATACATTAATTCAAATTCTAAGTCAAAATAATTAAATAGAAATCTGACGAAAGCGTGATAATAAAACAGCTAATAAGGCGAACTAAACACTTGCTGAGGATCAAAGATAATCCGCGACACTTAAAAGAATCTACAGTCATTCACCATTAAATAATTGTGAACATCATTCTGACACGTCTTCCGCTGTGAATTAATTCCAAGATTAATTTTACGATCACAGAAAGGATTAATAGTCCAAGAACTGGATCATTTATCCCATAAACAGTCAATGAGTTAATTACTCAAGGTCTTGAAATTGCTCGACCTCCTTACCTGTAAAACTTACCGAACACAATCGAACTTCGGTATTTCGAGGAATCAAAAATAGTCATCGTAGAGAAGTACATTAATAATACAACTACAGCTGCACAAATAATCAACTACATCTTCAACATTTCCTATTATTGTTACTGGTGGTACTAATGTTCTATATCTGAGATATGAATATTAATATAATATAGACATCTGCTTATATTCGTTCGGTTCCTTTACCTGAGCATCTGCAGCATTTTGTTCTACACGAAGTTTTTACCACCGCTGAAGATTTTCCTGGATGATGGAATTAAACGTGACCTGAAAATCTAAAGCCTACACTTCAAGTACGATTTATTTCAATTGCGTCATTTAATTCTTTCAAGCAAATTATACTTCCTTAACTTCGAGTTATAAGCAAACATTATACATTTGGAACTTGAAAATCTATCCAAATATTTCAAGTTATAGAACTTCGAGTTATAGAATTGATATAACTTTTAAAATATATTTGATGCCGCTGTGTATGGAAATTCCTTCCAAGTATCAAACATTCAGCTTGTGAATGTATGATTATATTTACATGCATATATAATATAATATAATATAATATAATATAATATAATATAATATAATATAATATAATATAATATAATATAATATAATATAATATAATATAATATAATATGTCCGACTCATTGTATGAATGGTCAACGTTGAGGCCTTCGGTTCAGACGGTCCCGGGTTCGAGGATTTTAATCGCTTCAGATTAATTATTGTGACCCGGGGACTGGGTGTTTGTATTTTTATTCCAACACTTTTCTCTTCATATTCAGACAACGCACAACACTACCAACAACCACAGAAACACGCAATAGTTATTACATCCCTCCATATAGGGTTGGCGTTAGGAAGAGCATCAGGCCGTAAAACAGGGCCAAATCCATATGTGCGACACAGAAGAAGAAAATATTTTTAAAGTTCCGTTTGGGCCTGCTATGGTGCTTTCTTCTTAGACCAGTACTCCTTCATTCTTGCATTGTAGACGTCTTTCCGCTCCTGAGTCCATTTCACGCCTCCTCTCGGACGCACTGTTTTTCCTGTTATTGACTGGAGAGAGTTTGATGTTCTGATCAACGTTCTGTACCTATTCCTGTCAGATTTCACTGGGAACAATGTCCAATTGTTGAAGGTCTTTTCTGACAAGTCTTGCCCACTTAGCATTAGTCGCTTTTCCTCCAGAGATGGTGTGGAAGATTCTGGAAGTAAACCTCTGATTGTCCATTCTTATGACCATAGAAGTTCAATCTCCTCTTCCTCATAGATGTTGTAATAATCTCTAATTGTTGGTAGAGTTCATTGTTGTGCATAATTCTGTACTTGCCTTCTTCTTTATAGGGACCATGATTGTTCTCAGGATCTTCCTGTCCTTCAGCTCCAGTTTTCCGAGTTGCCCTTTTCTTACCATGTTAAGGCATTCTGAGGCCTATAGTACTGACGGTCTCACTACAGTACTGTAATGCCTGATTTTGAAGTGAAGGGAGAGTGATTTGGATTTGTGCATATACATAGGTAGTAGGCGCTTTCCAATTTGATGCATCTGCTGTCCATGGCCTGACCTACATTCATATTTGGGGTTATCCATTCGCCTGGGTATTTGAAAGAGTTATCCCTTTGCACTGCTTTGTCCCCCAGCGGTTGATGGCGATCTTCAACCCTACTTTAGCTGCTATGTGGTCGAGACAGGTTAGTTGTTGGATAGCTTCCTTCAAACTGGATGCTAGGAGTGTAAGGTCGTCTGCGAAGGCTAAACAGTTGACTGTTAACTTGTCTTTCTCGTAGCCTACTCTCAATCCAGGGTCATCCTTTAGCATTTTCGTCCACACACGAATGACTTTTTCGAGTAGGCAGTTAAAGAGGATTGGATATAGGCCATCCCCTTGTCTGACACCTGTTCTGATCTCAACGCTCTGAGACAGTTCCCCTTCTGAATTTGATTCTGGCTGCAGTGTCGGCAAGATTTGTTTTCACATGATTCAATGTTTTCTTATCTAGTCCCAGTTCAGCAAGCGTCTGGAAGAGTAAATAAAATGGCGTATGGTTTTTAGTGCCACGAGTGTCCGAGGACAAGTTCGGCTCGCCAGGTGCAGGTCTTTTGGTTTGACTCCTGTAGGCAACCTGCGCGTCCTGATGAGGATGAAATGATGATGAAGACGACACATAAACCCAGCCCCCGTGCCAGCGAAATTAATCAATTAAGGTTAAAATGGACAAGCGTGAACTAGGACAAATTCCCCACCATCCGCGTTATGAATAAACCTCAAGTAGAATATCTCCATTGAACTGCAGACGATAGTCGTTTTTGGGAACCTCAGGTGTTGTAAGGAAAGTGTCGAA
The DNA here is from genome assembly GCF_040414725.1 of Anabrus simplex. Lineage (NCBI taxonomy): Eukaryota > Metazoa > Arthropoda > Insecta > Orthoptera > Tettigoniidae > Anabrus > Anabrus simplex. Next base: position 35,358,266 of record NC_090268.1, read on the forward strand.
TAGTGATTTGAAGGATCAACAACGGGAGGAAATCAGGAGACAGTCTACATAGCGTTTGACTAAGCTTGTTTATTAATCTCACCTAATGAAACTGAACACCGAGGTAACCTGATAATATCTGAATAATAATAATAATAATAATAATAATAATAATAATAATAATAATAATAATAATAATAATAATAATAATAATAATATGCCTTTCCTGGCAGGACGTAGTGTTTACAGTGCACTATGTCTTCTGGTATGGGCTAAAGCAATATTGTTACTCTCATTGATCTGTCTCAGCTTTATACTTGGCTTTGACAATATGAAAGTGGCCGAGGTATGAGTGATGCTAGTAATGCCATTCCTTATGCAGCCAGTCCCTGCTATGAATGGTGTGAAAATGTTGCTCATAGAGTCAGTTGGTCCATACATTTCAGTGGGCTTGGCAGACTGATATGTAATAGCAACCTCTAGCTCGGCGAGGACAACGGGAAACTACCTCATTCCTCATTTCCCTAGTATGCCTAGGCCATCTATGACAGCTGATGGCGGAGCTGTTGGGGATCAAACCAGCCTCCGGGCTGAGGACTAAACATACACATACAATAATAATAATAATAATAATAATAATAATAATAATAATAATAATAATAATAATAATAATAATCTACATACTAAACATCGTAAGGGTCACGTGCCTGTACATTCATTATGTGAAAAAATTCCGTATACTTATTTGTTTCGTACGTAATGCTGGTCTCCTGAAGGAATTTTCCCTTTGGTGTCTGTCTGTCTGTCTGTCTGTCTGTCTGTCTGTCTGTCTGTCTGTCTGTCTGTCTGTCTGTCTGCTTCTGTTCCTTGAACTAGAAACGTGCTGGATATATTTCAACCAAATTCCCTATTTGTAATTTACCCATTCAGGATTGTATTATCAGGAGGATATGACGTCAAGCTCATCTTATGGAGTAGGAATTTATAGGAAGATTGTTCTTAAATAAGTTCGTTAACATTAGGTCTATCAAAAATTGTATACAACAAACGTATAAGGAAGTGTAATTTCCGTTCGTTTATGGCCTTATACGTATGTGTCGTATGACGGATTTTTATTCCAAATCCCGTGGGACACTTCGTGCATGTACCTTCAAGGTGGATTTACGGGAAGAACAAATCAGTCATTCTTTTTATAGAGCGAACGATAAGGGGAATATTATCACTAGGGATCAGAAGTTGCGGAAAAATCCTGTTTTTTCTTGAGAGTCCAGAGACGAGGCCGGAAAATAATGGGTTTTCTTTATCCTTTCTTGCCTTTTTTCGGCGCTTTTGACTTAAACGTCCTTTTTTAGCCTTTTTTAGGTTTTAATGGATTTTTTTTGCAACTTCACTTTCTTTAGACTACATTTGAACTGCCGTTTCTCGATTTGAATCAACATTAGTGCATCCATCACCTCTTAAACATTTAAGAGAAAAATGAAATGAAGATGAAATGAAATGAATTGAAGTTAAAATGGAACTAACGGTATCAAATTATGTGTAAGAAAAGAAAAATATTCAAAGGAGAAAATTCTGATGAGAATGTTTTTGAAGAGGAAGATCTCACTTGCTTCAAGTATGAACCCTTAACATCCGTTGATGACGAGAAAAGTTTCTCGATGTTCTGCAACGTGCTGTCTGAAAACCGACTATCCTTTACACCAAAGAACCTGGAGATGACTGTTGTGATATACTGTAACGCCAAGTGAGGTGAGGTTTCCGAATTCCAATTTGTGAAACCCTAGTGTGGTTAAGCCAAACATGATTCCAGTTATACTATACTAGTTAATTTCAACTTCTTTCTTCAGAATGTCCTTTGCGGATTCGCTGAATTCATCCTAGGTGGAAAAACATTTCATTCTCTTAGGCTTTTGGGCTTATGCCGTGTCAAGAAAATCTTGACTGAACTACCAAAAATGTGTTCGAAATATCGTTCCCTACCAAATTTATGAAACGTACAATTAATTTGAATATAATTTTCCTTTCTAAACATACCATACACTTTCTCTCTAATCAATTACTTGAAGGCCATTTATGAAAAATGTTTTCTTGGTATTCCTTTTAACATAGTCTTTCAACGTTGCTCATGGAAAATCTTGACACGGCATAAGCCCAAAAGCCTATATCATGTCTATAAGTACGAGCCGTGAAAGCATCAATGGCATCATTTCATTCTAAATTCTGCAAGTACTTCTTTTTTAACAAATACGGTATGCTTTTTTAATTATGTTAATCAAAAATATATGATATGAATATATATATATAGAGAGAGAGAGCATACCACCAGAATTTGCATTTTCAAACATTACATTCGTTTTTTAAGTATGTATTTAAAACTAAAATTTTGAATGAATTGGGATCGCATTTTTTCGCTCTCTTTGTCAATTTTAGGTCCTTTATTGGATACTTTTAGGTCATTTTATAAGTGGTTTTTAGGCAATTTACAGGTCCTCAACTTCTGAGCCCTAATCATCACCAATGAATTTCGTGAATCTTTAGTAACAGCGCCACGCCAGTTGTTAGAAGAACTAAAGTATGTTACTGAGAAGCAGGAAGAATTTCGCACAACTTCAGTACTTGCGCAGTTGAGAGTTGAGCAATTCGAATCACTAGTGTCCCAGATAACATTGTCAGGAGCATCAAAGGCATCACGTTTAACTGGAAATGTAGCTTTCGTCTATGCATGGTTAGTCATATTGTTAGGTACGGTGGTATTGAACTGATTATGGATAAAAGCATGAAGGTTCTTCCATTGACGAAAACAGTCTACAGCCAAATATTGAACAAGGGAAGTTGCACCAGATGGAATGGTTGTAACCTGTATGTATTTACTGGTAATTGCCCAACAGATTTTGTTGATAGAGTGAAAATGAATCTAGAACCAGACACCACATTATTCCAACATTGGTAGACAGACAGTTATTCCGCCATTGTTCAACAATAATCTTGTTCACTTTATCTGATTTTGAACATGTTAAGATAGGGGGCCCATATTTCGTCCCCTTAGCAGATATGGACTTCAGGAATTCAGGAATATAATGGACAAGGCTGGAAATTGGTATATACATTACTGAACATATTCTCCACTTGCGGGCAAGTTACAATGAAACTGTTATAACATAAGGTAGTCAATGTTTGACATAAACACTACAAAAACTAAACTACCAAAAATGTGTTCGAAATATCGTTTCCCACCAAATTTATAAAACGTACAATTAATTTGAATATAATTTTCCTTTCTAACCTTACCAAACACTTTCCGTATAATCAATTACTTGAAGGCCATTTATGAAAAATGTTTTTCGGTATTCCTGTTAACACAGTCTTTCAGCGTTGCTCATGGAATGTTAAACGCTTTACTTGCACGTTTGTAACCTATTATCTTGTCCATCACTGCCTTAACAGTCTTTCTTATAGCCTCGTTATCTCACTGCTTGCGTTTTTCCATCTGAAAATAATAACAAAATAAATAAAAATAAAACGAAATTCCGAACATTCGCTGATTTATCGTAATGGCCGCTACAGTAACTCACGCCGACCACCTCACTGTAGAGATTACACGCCAGGAGCTACACCACACGACTGAAATGCAGTCCAGTATTTCATACACATATCAGTGCTCTAGGAATAACAGGCTCTTAATTTGAATGCTGCACCAAATCAGCTCAGCATGAAAAATGAATCCTCGTTGTACACGGAAACTAAACGTGGTGCTACGCATGTGCGCGTGGCTAAACATTAGGTACAAACCGTGCAAACTGGAAATCCCTAGGGGGACGAAATTACGTGAGAGGTCGGAATTTGGTTCTCTGCCATATATATGTAAGGAGGCTTGATTATGTTGTGTTGCACAAGGGGACCGTACGACGTGGAGAGAGAAGTTTACCTTCAACAGATACAGGGGGCTAAATTGTACACGAATGTGCTATTCCAGACGTTGATCTAAATTCGACCATCGTGTCTCTTTCATCAGTGATAGGTAGTATGCGATTTTTGAGAATTTCATGAATAAATCCAGATTGGTCGGTGTTCAGAAATACAGATGATGAATAATTAGGAACGGTCTTGTAACCAAATGCATTCGCAGAATTTTCAATGACTTCTTGTGATTGAGTATGTTTGTAAGTTACAAAGTGCGTAACTTTGCAACTATCAATGTTGTAAATTGCCTTGAAATTCAAAATCCAGGCTAATCCAGCTCGCTCTAGCTTTCGTGCACGTCCACAGCCTTGTATCAATATCATGCGCAGGCATTAGATTAGTCCTTGCCTCTTGAAAACTAGAGTCGGGAGGAATAGCTCGGACTGCAGAGCGCTGGCCTTCTGAGCCCAACTTGGCGGGTTCGAACCCATCACAATCCAGCGGTATTTTAAGGTGGTCAAATACGTCAACCTCGTTCCTCGAAAACTGTGAAAGTAGTTAATTAGTGGGACGTAAAACTAACGATCTAAATATATAAAATAAGGGTTATGTCTGTACATTCCTGCATCGGTCATGTCCACAGTAACAAGGACATGCACTGGTTAATTTTCCGTAATTTCCGTCTGTCTGCCTGTATGTATGTATTTATGTACGCGCATTACGAGAAAACGGAGTAGCTGAAGAGAATATAATGAAAATCGGTATGTAAAGTCGGGGAATAAGTAGTTACAATCTAGGCCATAAATAATTTTGTTCACGCTGAGTGAAAGTGCAGTTTATGTTATTAATGGTTCTTCCGATAAATACTACATCATTAAAGTTATGTAGTATTAAATTTCGAATCATTTATTTCTTATACATTTTTATTTTTAACAATATGCTTTACGTCGCACCGACACAGATAGGTCTTATGGCGACGACGGGACAGGAAAGGGCTAGGAGTGGGAAAGAATCGGACGTGGCCTTAATTGAATCGATTATTTCAGAAAGAGTCAAGTGACAAAAAGTGAAAAAATGAGTTAATGGCAGAATATGTTACTAAGAGGGTATACGCACATTTTGGTGCTGAAACCAGTCAACAAACGTCCTCCTATAATGGTCAAGTATTACGTTGAATTTCATATTTAGTTCAGAAAGCAGTTAAGTGACACCGCTTGGCTGGTTTCTGCAGCCAACTGCTGGTACATTTTGTGATGTGTCGCATCTTTCCGGTTGGCGCTGCTGCTCTGAATCCAGAATAACCAGCTGTTCAGCTGTTTTTGTTGTCATTGTTGTGTTTCTCGAATCACATGTTCGTAGTTTTGTCAACAACTGATTCAAAAAGTGTTTCTGTTTAGTGCAGTGTTTTTATAATCGTAGTGATATGTCTGAAAGTTGAGAAGACGAACCTGTATCTAAAAGGAAACGAGGAGTGGTAGACAAACAAATTCACACGCGTAATATTATTCGGAATGCAAGGGTAAAAGGAGAAGGTTATATTTCTTACTCAGACAAGGAAGTACCTGGTCTGAGATCTATATTATTCTTTGTTATTGTTTGTTTTACGTGCCCATCAATATTAAGAAGATACTTGACCTAAATGCCTTAAAACCTTACCTGATGGAATATGAACACTTTTATGGCAGCATTTTACAATGGCCTACTACAGAGACAGAATGTGCTGTGGAGTTTTTTTATGAGCATTGATTACCTCCTGTCATGATGAGCAGGCATTGCTGATTTCATCCTTTTATATCAGCAATGCAGTCTAAAACTATTAAAATATTTTCTATTTCCACAAATACGGGGTTTATGATTAAATCCTTTCAAAATTCAAGAATTATCCCATAAAAATATGTTTGCAACACTCGTTTATTTCAGAAACCAGTTAAGTGAAGAATTTTTCGGATTTTTTACAGCAAAATTAATAAGCACAAAATATTTTTCCTTAGATATAAAGTATTAAGAGATATAACACTTTCAAACTAAAATATTGAAACCCCTACCATAACATTTTATCTGATGCTAGACAGTTTTTTTCATTTTCCCAAAATTGACAGACTTGGCGCTTGACTGGTTTCTGAAATAATCGATTCAATTAGTGTACATCCCCAATATTTGCCTGGTGTGAAAAGTGGAAACCACGGAAAATAATCTTCAGGGCTACCGACAGTGGAGTTCGAACGCATTATCTCCCGAATACTGGATACTGGTCGCACTTAAGCGAAAACAGCTATCGATCTCGGCTTATACATTTTATTGTACCGTCTATGCTAACAGAGATATTCATAAATGTGATTTTTGTTGTTAAGTCCATATCAGCGATGAACCACGAGGAAATGGGTAAACAGAATTTAATGAAAATTGGTATGTGAAGTCGGACAATAAGGAACTGCAGTCCACGCTAAAATTATTCACCATTGTTGGAATGGTAGTTTAGGAGAAGGCACCTAAAATTTAATTTTTAATTATTTATGTCATTCGTCCTATCGAAAAGTACTACATAACAAAAGTTATAGAAAATACAATTTCCGGTCATCCTCTATACAACACTAATCAGAGAGAAAAAATGGACGGGGTCTGATACTGAAGAATGAAGGTGTCGACTTAGGGAAGACAAAGGCGATGAAGGGCGTGAAAAGGAAGGATTTCCTAGGTCTCCACACGTAATACTGCCGGGGTCAGAAAAGGACAAGACTTGACCAAGTGAGGTCGGATAGGACAGATGAAAGTGAGGAGCCTGGCACAAGGAAGTGGAAGCAATTCCAGTACTCACGGACAAGGGAACTTGTGAAGATTATTATAAAAATTAGATAATATCATAAAGAAAGGATCGCTTGAATAATAAGATGTGGTGGTGGTGGTGGTGATTATTGTTTTAAGAGGAAGTACAACTAGGCAATCATCCTTTATATACCACTAATCAGAGGGGGAAATAGAAGGGTTCCGACACTTCGAAAAATGAAGGTATCGGCCAAAGGAAAAGAAGGACCACGAAGGGCGTGAAAATGAAAGACTCCCTAGCCCTCACAAACCTAATAGCGTCGGGGTCGGAAAAGAACAAGAGTTGACCAAGGGAGGTCGGATAGGATAGATGAAAGTGGGGAGCCTGGCACAAGTAAGTGGAAGCAATGCCAGGGCTCAGCTGAGGACCCCGTGGTCGCCAACCCACGCTCCAAAGTTCAGAGTCCCTGGGGCTTGAATAATAAGATAGGAGGGGGTCATGAAAGCAAGGAGGATTCACTTTACATTAGATGCCGTAATATCACAGAGTCACAAGAAAACTAAATAGGTCTTGCAATATAGAAAGCTCATAAAACTGATCAATAATAACATTACATTGACCATTGTTGTGGTGTGCTTTGTGTCTTCTGCTGCCAATCATTTCCGACAGATGGGATTACTGCTGCGTACCGAGTATAACAGTGTGCCTGAATACTGGCGGGAAGTAGCTGGAGAGTGAGATCTCTCTCTCTTCTTTAACATGCCATTCCTCTGGTTCACAAATTTCCTGATACTACTAGTACGTAACAGACTGGTTCATCATAGCATTCGATCTATTCGATCCCTTCTCTGAGACACTGACTGGAATGAGCAGCGTGTAGACTTAAGCGAATAACGGCAGAAGAGTGTTCACGGCTGTCTGCAGCCTGGTCATTCCAGCTCTGGAACTTTGGACTGTTCGTTAAAAGTGAGAAAACGTGCGGCTTTTATTTGATCGAGTATTTCATTATGATAGCATTGCTTTTAATAGCGACATTTCTTCTGACGTCATTCCAGTGACCTATGTTGACTTTGGTTGGAAAACCTCATTAACAGTCTTTCTGAGAATTCCGTAGCGAGGCATAGATACATCAGCTAGTATTATTATATTTTTTAAATTAGACCACACGTATTCTGGTATGACCATGAGTTTCTCACGTTTCGTTCCTTGTTGTTCATAATTTCTCTGATAACGTGGTATAACTGCTACACTTGACCCTCTTGAGGTTGTCCATTATTGTTTTCAATGATCATCCTATATATTCAGCTTCAATTTACCTCGTTGACATAATCGAAAGCAACATAATCATTTGCTACATCATCATTCAAAGGGTCATAAACGTGCTCGACATTAATTGATTCCTCAGAAGTAGTTTGCACCCGTTGTTGGTCATCCACGATTTCAGTGGTAGTAGCGTCTTCAAATTTCTTGATAAAACTGAAAATAGTGTTTGCAACATGTTCATCTTTGCTTGTCATGTACGAAGGGCGTACTATAATGTTTTACACTTAATTTTTCTACCCAAAGGAAGTACATTACACATCAGTTGTTACGTCCTCCTTCTCAACACAATCCTTCTCGTAACTGTATGCACTTTTGCCATCTCCAGACATTCCTGAAACCATTCTTTCGGAGTGCTGCATACCCATGCCTTGACAGCTATGTCCAGTTCTGAAAAATCCCCAAAACGATGACAACGGAGAGGTTTCTTCATGTTCCCGAACAGGTGACGGCTCTGTTGGACATTTCTTTGGCGGTGGAGTGCCCTTATGCTACCATTGCATCGACTGTTGTTTCGTTTGTGGCTTATGGTAATGGAGCCATGTCTCATCGTCATTCACAAGTCTAGCCATGAAGTCGGCTGGATCTTGATCATGGCGTTGCAAAAGTTCTCTACACACGTCCACACGCCTCTGCTTTTCGTCTTCAGACAAGAGTTTAGGCACCCACGTACATGACACCTTCCCCAACTGTAAGTGGCCCAGCAGGGTTCGCTGCAGCGTATTTCTGCTAATTACCCTGGCTGGCTCCATTTCTGTAAATGTGATGCATTTGTTTCCGTGAATGGGCTGTTTGACCCGGGCAATATTGGCTGGTGTTGACACTGTCACATTCCTTCCAGAACTGGTTCCCTTCCCCACCGATGTGTGCCCTGTTTTCCAACCTTCCACCCAGTTGTAAACTGTTTTCTGTGACGGCGCATGTTCTCCACCGACTACCACCAAGCGCCGATGACTTTCTGCAGTGGTCACGCCTTCTTTCCATAGGAACCAAGTCGTATAGCGCTGTCCTTGACAGTTGCTTTCCATGTTGTCTGCTCCTACGCTGACAGTGTTGTGAAATGGCTATGACGAGTGTATTCGTTGGGCCCTGTATGTGTGCTGCTACCAAACGGTGGAACAAGACACTAGTTATACCTTCTCAACATAATCTCCTTGTAACTGCATGCACTTTTGCCATCGATGTGTCGTCCGGCTCTGTGGCTAAATGGTTAGCGTACTGGCCTTTGGTCAGGAATTTTAACCATCATTGGTTAATTTCTCTGGAAAGGGGGCTGGGTGCATGTGTCGTCTTCATCATCATTTCATCCTCTTCATGACGCGCAGGTCGCCTACAGGAGTCAAGTCGAAAGACCTGCACCTGGCGAGCCGAACATGTCCTTGGACACTTCCGGCACCAAAGCCATATGCCATTTCATCGATGTGTCAGTCTCTCCAGACCTTCCTGAAACCATTCTTTCGGAGTGGTGCGTTCCCGTGCCTTCACAGCTGTGTCCAGTTCTGCAAAATCCGCAAAATGGTGACCACGCAGAGGTGACGTGTAGTCACCATCTTCACAAGTGAAATGCGAACCATACCCGGACGTACAAAAAATAAAGTGTAAAACAATATAATACGCCCCTCATACTTTACGCTATGAAGTCTGAAATTCAATCTGGTGTAAAACCTCTAACACCTTATTTGCGTCGTTCTCATGGTGCAAGATACAAACAGAAGGGTTCTATCTAAAGAATTCACTAACTGCAGATCACAGTATACACTCACAAACGTAAACAACTGCTTCAGAGTCGGACTGAATAGCGTTCTGCTCATCTACAGTGAACGAAACAACATGGGGTGCCAAAACTGGTTCAACCGCCGTCTAATAGATCATTTGCGTCTACCTACAGAAAACGAGATAAAATAAGATTGTTCCTTGTCAGTACTGCCAGCGTGAGACTGAAGAAAGAATAACGGCCATCCTCTGTTCGAGGGAAGACAGAAGTTACAGGAATTGGCAGAATGCTTTCTATCAGTTTTTCTTATGTATGCTGAGTATTCATTCCGAAGGCTGGTTTGATCCCCAACAGCTCCGCCATCAGATGTAGATGGCCTAAGCGTCACTGGAGACGAATTCTAGAGAAATGAGGAGCAATGTAGATTCCCGTTGCTTTCCTCACCGAGCCAGAAGTTGCTGGTACATATCAGTCTGCCAAGCCCACTAAAATTCGCGCACCAACCGATCCTATGAGCAACATATTCACACCATTTATAACAGGGACTGGCTGAGTATGGAATGATATTACTATCATCGTTCATACCTCAGTCACGTACATACATCGTCAAAGCCAATAATAAGACTGAGGCAGGTCATGAAAGTTACAAATTTGATCTAGCCCTGGGCCTCTCAGGATGCATGCACCAGTGCATTGTACGGCGCAAGGTGCAAAAGAAGACTTCGCTAGGTTGACCAGAATGCAGACCCCCACTCCTCGATTTTAAGTAATAGCGCTGTCTCTCTTTATCCCTTCGCCTGTCTCGTTCGCTCCGCCTGCCTCCCCCTTCCTCACTTACTCTGCAGCGCTCCATCAACCGAGCAGATTTGAGCCGAGCTTAGCCGAGCCACCCCGAGACAAAACGCTGGTCCGAACCGAGCCGAGTCGGACCGATGCATAGTGCACAGAACCCCTGCGCTCCAGTTTTCACGCGTGAATTTCTAGACGTTTAGGAGGTATTGATCTAGCCAGTACCAGATGACAGTGCACTGTGAACACTAGGTCTCGGCAGCAAAGGTACAGTTCTCTGAGCAATCTACAAATCTACAATACATAAATATAGAGAACAAGTATGTACACGAAACAAACCAGATCAGGTCGTCCGCGAATAATACACCTCAAGAAAGACAATGTATCATATGTTTAGGCCAAAAGTAAACTACAAAATGTGCTGCTTCTACTGTACAACGCCACGTCATCGAACAAACGGCATGTGCCGAGGCAGTACACAATGTCTTCAATTCACGGCAGATCCCCTAGAGGATGAAAATGGGAAGAAACCTTTTGAATTTACTAAGAAATATTGTTGAAGAACACTGGAATTCTTGGCTACTCTCATATTCTCAAACTTGTCTAACTCGCAATTTGTTTGGTTTTGGCGGCCGAAACAAAGTGTAACGAAAATCGAACACTGACTTACTTGTAGTGGGCATGTTATGATTCGAGGTTGCTTGGCATCCTCGGGGGTTGGAAATACGGCCTTCGTGATAATAAACGTGGATCAGAACAAATAGGTTGCTGTGTTACGCGTTAATTTGTCCAATGGTGTACTCAAGCTGAGCCTGGGTAGGGTCTTCCGTCTCCAATAAGACAATAACCCAAATACTTAAAGGCTGACTGTCATATATTGCCCACAGATACTTCATATCCCACTACAGGTTCCAGATTTGAATGCTATTGAACATTTACGGGGATAACTTGGAGGAGAAAATGCCCAGCGTCACCATCTGGTAAAGAATAGCTTAAGAGTGATTTCGTGGACGGATGGTCGGAAATTTCCCCTAAAAAGGTGAGATAGTACATTCAATACCGCAATTCCCGGGAGCTATCATCCATGCTAATGGCTTGCACGTAGAGTGCTGAAATCAAAGTACAGGGTCCTATTATATGTAGTAACATACTGTACAAATACCTTTGTTTCGCAGTAAGAAAATGGACATTTTTCTTTTTCTTGCAATACTTAGGGGTAAAACATTGAGTGTGCCAATATTTCCTGGGGCCAGTGTATATTGTCACGCAATTGTCTACAATCATAGAAAACTGATGAACAGCTATGTTTATCAGATTAATTAACAACAAGTAATAAACTCACGGTAAATATATTTACTCGCAAAAGTGCAAGAATACATTTTAGAAAGCCTAGATATTACTGTACTGAAATCTCACTCAGCTATCTCTTGAGCGAATGGAACATGATGTTCATTTAAGGTGGAACATAAAGCAGTCGGCTGTGCGAGACATAACTCACTGAACGAAATACAGCTCAGTCATAAATCTCTGCCATGCCAAGACAATGTCCTAGCTTCTAGAAACTACCATACATAAACTGTACGTCCAAATACAATCAGTGCTCACATATTTCACATTCACAACGATATTATGACAGCAAAATAATATACGCTACCTATTCTCTGATCCCTCTCACACATAATTCTGGGGTGAAATACTGCCGGGACTGTATTTCGATAGAAATGTAGTAATAGAGAATTTGATATGCACCGCTTCTTTTGCGGGAATTAAAAGAGGATCCTTTAATAAATCATATTGTAGAAGATTTCATTGTCAGTGGAAATTGGTATTGTCAATCTTAATGTCATTTAAATAAAAACATGAATCACTGCAAATAAAATTTTAACTATTAATCATTTTACGACTTAATTAGTCCGCCTCTGTGGTGTAGTGGTTAGCGTGATTAGCTGCCACCCCCGGAGGCCCGGGTTCGATTCCCGGCTCTGCCACGAAATTTGAAAAGTGGTACGAGGGCTGGAACGGGGTCCACTCAGCCTCGGGAGGTCAACTGAGTAGAGGTGGGTTCGATTCCCACCTCAGCCATCCTGGAAGTGGTTTTCCGTGGTTTCCCACTTCTCCTCCAGGCGAATGCCGGGATGGTACCTAACTGAAGGCCACGGCCGCTTCCTTCCCTCTTCCTTGCCTATCCCTTCCATCCCTCCACAAGGCCCCTGTTCAGCATAGCAGGTGAGGCCGCCTGGGCGAGGTACTGGTCATACTCCCCAGTTGTATCCCCCGACCAAGAGTCTGAAGCTCCAGGACACTGCCCTTCAGGCGGTAGAGGTGGGATCCCTCGCTAAGTCCGAGGGAAAAACCGAACCTGGAGGGTAAACAGATGATGATGATGATGATGATGATGATGATGACGACTTAATTAGGGTAAGACAGCTGAAATCAATATATTTAGAAGCATTATTATTCCTTTCTTTTATATATACCACCATCAACAGCACCAATAATATACAGCGTTTCCTGAGTCATATGGTCGATTGTATAACAGCTTATTACGTGCATTCCTTCTATGACCACGGTTGCGAGATTTAATCCAACATAGTCGGTTGATGGTTAAGAGTGCTTAAAAGCGAGAAATCCATGTCCTTAGATGTGCTGGCAGTAGTTCAGGGAGAGAGCCAGGCTGAGCGGCTCAGACGGTTCAGGCGCTGCCCTTCTGATCCCAACTTGGCAGGTTCGATCCTATCTCAGTGCGGTGTTATTTGAAGGTGCTCAAGTACGTCAGCCTCATGTGCGTAGATTTACTGGCACGTAAAGGAACTGTTGCGGGACTAAATTTCGGCACCTCGGCGTCTCCAAAAGTCGTCAAAAAGAGTAGTTAGTGGGATGTAAAAACAATTAGACTATTAGTAGTTCAGAGAATCCGTTTAGAGGTCCTTGTTCCGACACTAGTGTTTCTTTCAACCGATACCAGCCGAAGCGAAGTTAAGCTCATATTATTATTATTATTATTATTATTATTATTATTATTATTATTATTATTATTATTATTACGGGGTTACCCGTGGAGAAGAAAGAGGTTAAAGAAGGTGCCGGGGTGAATGGGTCCAACTACAGTATCGAAATGAATTTAAAACATAAACTGAAGGTTATATTTTCAGAACTTCGAACTTAACAATTTTTTCATGACAATATTACAGGTACAAGTAGCAACCATTAAACAACATTGGGAAAAGTCCAAGATTCAGAACCTTAATACTTTGGGCCTTAAGCCATCAGTTTTACAAATCCGGAGATACCGGATTCAGTTTACACAAAAATTGGGAACCATTAAGTCAGGGGCAGAAATCCCCCAAATCAAGAGCACTTGCTCCCAAAATTACAATATCTAGCCTTCCAAAGGCACTCTTTAATCTTACAAAAACTTTGAAAAAGAGCAAACAGGCTCTCAGTATCTTCTAGCCTATTTAAGGCAATATCGGAAAATTACAATCACTCGCACAACTTACAAATTGAAAGATAATGTTATACAGGGTATCTAGTACCCAACCTACAGGGCTTTTCGCGGAAAAGAACAGGTTAAGTAAATGGCCCGAAACACAAACTGAATGGAGGCGTATACTTGCACTCCTAGATATGAACACTAAAACAACCTAAGGGGCTCTAGGCCGATGAAACAGGGGCTATTCCCAAACTACGGAGGTGACTCGTATAGATATTACTTTACCACATTACAGAATGACAAACAGTTATAAAAACGTAGTCACCTCAAACCAAGATGACGGGGAGCGCGAGAGGGTAATTCACTCTCTATCCCCCGATTTACAGTTAAAGATTTTATGAAGTTTTTACATTACCCGGAAGAAGTTACATTATAGAAAAGCTTGTTACATAACTAAAGTGTCGGACCTTTCCCTCGGGTTAAACTGCGGAGGTAGCAAGAAAGGAAGAAATTATGTGGCCATTACCTGGAAGATGTTCTGTTGACCTATGAAAGAGGCCGCCCGCCTCCTGCTTTGGCACACACACTCAGTAAGATGACGATCAATTGGCCAAGAAACGAGAAAAGCCGCAGTTTATAAATCCTCAGGGAAGGTGCGAGATCATTCAAGATTAAACTAGCCACACCCTCTCAATTGTATTGGATAAATTCTAAAGTTACACTTAGAATCGAACATGAAGCCTGTGATAGGTTGAAAATTAATTACAGAAATTAGGGATTGGCTATATTCAAAACTGGCGGAAAGAAACAGGAAATATTGCCAACCCAAAAGTAAATGAACATCATTCAGTGACAAAAACCTAGAAATACAAAACTTCTTTAAATTATAATTTCTTACATCTCTCACCAGGGTGCATGATCATAGTTTCTAATAGTGTCATCTGTGGAAGACTGTCCAAACTTCTTGATGAATGTCAAACAAAACAAGTAGAAATTCACTCAGTTTAGGCAACTGCACAATAACAAAATTACATCATATGTCTGTGGTGACATCTTCTGAGTAAAGTTCTAAGTTGGTCTAGTTTCAGTTTCACTGTTTTACCAATATAGGGGTTCGTTTAGTCGCTGAATTTGAATCCACGGCGTTGGGGTGTACCTCCCGGTACAATTATTAGCATAATCAAATGTATCATAAAATGTGATGTACAGTACAGTACAATAGAGCTCATAAACTGCCGACAAAAGGATTGAAGCACGCAGAAGGGGGAGGAGCAAACGAAATGAGAGTTAAGGGGTGTTATTTCAGTGATTACAAAATCCAGTCAAATTTACAAACAACTTGGTAATGTGGAAATATGATCCATACATGATCTCCCCGCCAGCAAACCACATTGTTCTTCTGTACTTCGATACTCGTTCTCTAGATGTTCTTTTATGACTCTGGAAAAGGTTTGTCATGGATTCATTACACAGATTACACGATAATTTTGGCACAATCTTCAGTCTCCCTTCTTCTAAATAGATATAATTTAGCGTAACTTCATTTCTTGAAATATTTCTCCTGCTTGCAGTATATTTCTGAACAATCTTGTCAGTAAATTTATTCCTTTATCCCCTCTACACTTCAACACTTCTAGATGTGAAACCCCTTCGGCCGAAGTTCTTCCCATTCTTTCCTATGTATACAAATTTGTTTACATACTATTCAGGTAAATCCCAGTTTATCCCGTTGTGTTAAACTGTCTTCTCCTCTGATCTTTCCTGATTCAATAATTTATCATAATAATTTGCCCACTTCTCGGTAGGTATCAAGTCAATGTTAGTTTTCTTCTGTGCTTTCTCTATTAGTTCCCTTAAAGCTGCCCTTTCTAACTGGTGGTTTATTTCTGCAAATACATTTTCCCTCGGTTCATTTTTAGATCGTCTGTCTTGTTGAACGACAATCCTTTTTTTTTTCATTTTTAGATCGTCTGTCTTTCTGAACGACAATCCTTTTCCCTTCGTTATACGTTTTCCTATCTTCTTCTGTCTTTGTGTTCAGCTATTTGTAAGAAACTGTGCATATAATCACAATTTTCTCCAGAACATCTCGATTTATCCAATTACTTAATTTTCGTTTCGCCTTTATGTGTTACCTTCCTTACAGGATTAATTATGCAGTCATCCACGCCTTCTGCGTTTCCCTCATAATTTACATGCAATTCATTTTCCGACCTCAAATAGTGATGAGATCCACATTCAGCGCCTCGGCATATTTTTCCAGGAGGCATTTTAGTGGAGCTCATTTCTTTTTTTTTTTTTTGGTTACTATATAATCTACAACCAGTTTTCTTACAAAATATCAGCAATGCTGTTGATTTTATATATTCAGTAACGAATTTCCAGTTAATTTTTAATTTCAATGCCTTTGTTATCAAAAGTGATTCATTTTCTTTGTTTCATTAGTCATTATTTATGCCACTCCAAAAAAAATATACATATTCCCTTCCCCACAGCCTTTTTCCTTTATTTCTGTCAAAATCACTATATTGATCTTATACTTCTCTACTTCCAGTGGGTTGATGTCCATTTTTTGTTAAGAGACTTCGGACGTTCCAGCATCCAATATTCATAGTCCTATTCCGTTGTCACTGTTGACGCCCCTGTGGGTGGGAGCCGTCCACTGCTCGTCGTGAAAGGCGACTGAAGGGGACCCAGGAGCTCTGAACTTTGGAGCGTGGGTTGGCGACCACGGGGCCCTTACCTGACTCCTGGCATTGCTTCCACTTACTTGTTCCAGGCTCCTCACTTTCGTCTATCCTATTCGACCTCCCTTGGTCAACTCTTGTTATTTTCCGTTCGGACGTAGATATCGAGACCTAGGTAGACTTTCATTTTCACGCCCTTTGTGGCCCTTGTCTCTTTGGCCGATACCTTCACTTTTCGAAGTGTCGGATCCCTTCCGGTTTTTCTCTCTAATTAGCGTTGTATAGAGATGGTTGCCTAGTTGTTCTCTCTCTGAAAACAATAATCACCACCACCATTTTTATATTAGTGTTTGGTTACTTCTTTCTGGCATTTTCCCAATCTGGTGGGGGTCGACACATGATGATGATGATGATGATGATGATGATGATGATGATGATGATGATGATGATGATGAGGGTGATGATGATGATGATGATGATGGCCCAGTTTTGCGGCCGCATGTCCTTCCTGATGCCAACCCTGATTAGTGACGAAGCCTAGACGAGTAGAAACTCAAACCAAACCTAGTCACATGAATACCCTAGACTGAACGTTTCGAGTATCTTCTGCGAAATGGTTTAATGTTAAATATGCCTCTAATCGTATTAAATCATTGCCATCAACGAGCAGGATGCCCGCGCAGTTCAGGGAGAGTATCTGCTAGTTTTCATTCGGGAAATGATGGGTTCGAACTTCACTCTTGGCACCCTTGAAAATGATTTTCCGTGGTTTCCAGTTTTCACCCTAGGTGAGTGCTGGAACTAGACGCATGCTTTATTTAAGACCACGATCGCTTACTTCCCAGTCCCAGCCCTTTCCTATCGCATCGTCACCAAAATTATTTCTGGTACTTTAACGTCGCTCTAACACGTACAGGTCTTACAGGTTTTCGGTAACAGGAGGATGGGACATGGCTTGGTCTGGGAAGGTACCAACCGTGGTCTAAATTAAGGTTCTGGGAACAACAAAACTAGCTTCAGGGCTGCCAACTGGGGTTCGAATCCAGTATCTCCTGAATGCAAGTTTACAGCTTTACGATCTGCACTGCGCAACTAATTCCCTTGATCCTATTCGGATAAATTATATTATAGTACTTTCATTTTTCAAGATAACGCTGTGCAAAAAGTATGAGATTGATATAGAACAAATTGTTAACATTATTGGCTTTACGTCCCACTAACTACTGTTTCGGTTTTCGGAGACGCCGAGGTGCTGGAATTTTCTCCCGCTGGAGATTTTTTTACGTGACATTAAATTTACCGACACGAGGCTGACGTATTTAAGCACCTTCAAATACCACCGGACTGAGCCAGAATCGAATCTGCCAAGTTGCGGTCAGAAGGCCAGCGCCTCAACCGTCTGAGCCACTCAGCCTGGCAGAACAAATTGTTTTGAAAACACTGTCACTACTATAATGGCCTCAGGGTTTTGAGCACGATGTATTCACAACGACCGCTAACCTCCAACTGAGCGCGCGAGTCAACACAGCGCCATCTTATTACAGAGTAGGAGCATGACGTCACATATTTAGCACAAATTTTGCCTTGTTTTGATTCGCTATTTCATGAAAACTACATTTCAGATTTTCATTGTTTTTTTGCAACAGGTAGTCTCCTCTTTTATCTGTCAATTGAGACAGGAAAGCTTGATATATATCGTTGTCCATAACTCTTAAGACTCCCCTTATTAGGCTTTTTGGTGATAATCAGCAGATGCAAGCACAGGAAAATAAGACAATCGACATGAGATACATACGTCTAACGACAGATAGCACCAAACTCGAAAGCGAGAAGTTGCTGAAAATCAGTCTATTCAACCCCATATATCGGTGTCTGGCTCCGGGTAGCTACCTAGAGCTTGCACGTAGGTGGTTGCACACAGGCCAAAGTACCAGCTGATTTACACCCCCAGGTAGTTTACCTCCCGGGCAGCTGCCAGCTACTTTACCAGCAGATGGTCGAGCCGGCCCTAAATTGTATAACCTTGCCATGCTGGTTTCTCCTAAAGCAGTCAGTAATTCTGTGGGTATATCATCAATTCCAGGTGCCTTGTTCTTATTTTAGGCCTCTCAAACCTCTGTCAAATTCTGACCTCAAAATTGGGTCTCCCATTTCATCAGCATCCAGAACCATATCATCTAGTTCTTTATCTTGATACACCTGTTGAATATGTTCCAGCCATCTTTGTGCCTCATCTTCTATTCCTAGAAGTGGTTTTCCATCTGAGCTCTTAATATTCATACACCTAGTTTTCCTTTCTCCAAGATTTCCTTGATTTTCTCGTATACAGCATCTACCTTTCCTACAACCATACAGCCTTCAATATCCTTGCCCTTTTGTTTCAGCCATTGTTCCTTAGGCGACCTGCACTTTTCCTCCACTTCATTCTTTTCTGCCTCCTCACTTTTTGCATTCTTGTACTTTTGTCGTTTGTCAATCTATTGTGTTTCCTTCATCCTTTTCATTTAGTCCTTGTACATCATGTTCCTTGAAACAATCCCTCACGCTCTTTTCTTTCAACATATCTAGATCTCACCTACTTTCATTCCTTCCTTTGTTCAGTTTCTTCAACTTCGGGTTGCATTTCATGACCAACAAATTGTAATCAGGGTCTACGTCTGCTCTTGGGGAAGTCTAGCAATTCAGCACATGATTTGTGAATATCTGCCTAATCATAATGAAGTCTATTTGATACCTTCCAGTGTCTCCAGGTCTCTTCGACGTATAATGCTATCATTTATGGTGTTTGAACCAAGTATTCTACCCAAACACTAAAAGCGTCTTAGAATTTCTCTCTCCATGTACCCGTTGTCGAAGAGCGTAAATCTACGTTAAAAAGTAGAGTTTAACGTCGTATGAATTGTGAAGAGTTTTGCTGTTCATAGTTAAGGGCTAAAGGTAATTATTATGAGGGCCTAGATTATACCTATATATACTCATGGTTGCAGTGTTGTACGCCTTTCAAATATGATTATTATGTGTACCTAGGGAGGTTTCGTCAGAGGGCTTACTTTTTAAAATAATCAGACATTTAAAAGGATGAATTAAATTGAAAATGTGACCTGACCTTGAGGAGTGATACTTTCACGCAATGTGTCAGAGTTTGATAGTACGTAATTTTCACTCTTATGGGGTTATTATGTAGGGAAGCTTTTATAATTCAACTTTTAATACTGTTAAATTAAAGTGATTTTTAACAAAAGAAGTAATTTTTTATATTGATTGATGAAATTTTAAAACTTATCTTCCTTTACCAAATAAATAATTATTTTAAAGGAACTAATCCTAATAATAAATAAAAACTGATACGTGAGACTCAGGTTAAAATGATCTTTAACAAAAAGTAATTTTTGATGTTGATTTGTTAAACAATAGGTTCTCCATTGATGAAATTTTAATACATATCTAATAACTAATGAACTGAAAAGAAACAATCCTTAATCTCGATTATTGTTCGTAATAAATAGAGATCGTAGACTCAGGTTAAAAAACAAAAATTAATTCGGTTATATGTAACTTTGTTAAGCTACGACTGATAACCTTGAATATTATAATTACCACCCTAAAATTTAGTTGCTAAATTCTCTTAAATCGTCAACCCCATTCTCGGAGGCCCTGCTTCGATTCACTGTAATGAAATAAATTTAAGCGGGAGGGTAGATAAGGTGCATGCAATTCACCTCCATTGGAGGTTTGCCTCGGGACGAGGGCACGAATTTACATTTTACATTTAGCTGCTAGACCCCTCATATTCTGGGAAACAAACTCATTGAGGCTTTCAAACTTACCCACGGATATATGGTGCCAACATGTTGACCTTTTAGAGAACTTCTGGAAGTTACGAGAGTAAGGGATTATTATTATTAATGAATTTGTCATTCTAACTATATACCATATATGGACCTTTCTGTATCAAATTTCTAACATTTCTGACCAGAACGTGACGGAAAACTCAAACTAGATAACCACCATTAATACCAAGACTCCAAATCCTGTTCTTTCACTGTGTTCTGGCTTTATCTATATGCCACGAGGAGGCAGTATTTATAGGACAAGGTACTGTACCGGTCTGCATCACCTGATTGTTGTGATGATAGCATTTCTCGGAGGAGATTACGAAGTTTTGTTCCTGCTAGTGATCTACTCTCTCACAGCTGGCGTTCCCATTTCCATCTCCCATCTGGCGTAGCCTGGCCAGCAGAGGAGCAAACACTAGCAAGAAACTTGTTGGGAGCCGACTGGAATTTATGACAGACCAAGTGCGTGCGTGTATAAGCGCGTGTAACTAGTTCTTGTGAAAACTGAGACATGTGTAAATCACCCAGACTGCCTTATCCTACTGGTCTCAATCCCAACAATTGTGCTGCTTTATCACTATGTATATGGCTTGAGCCAAAGGCACGAAATATTCCATTCCGATAATAATGGCAAGATAAATATTATTTTATCCTTTCCATAAACCTTCATGGCCAGGAGAAAGTGGGAGAGATATTTAAAATAAATCGCCTGATCTTACGTAGGATTTTGAAACGCATGCACATAATTCCTATATAAAACAATATAAAGATATTATTCATAAATGAAAATTAAAACTTCGTGACATAAAATATAAGAACAGAAACTTGGTATAATCCTAGGAGGTTTTAAATAAAATTAAATAAAGTTTATAGATATAAGTATAACATGAAATAAACAGTAGAATTTGAAAAGGATCTTTAGAGGATCCACTGACTAAATCTCGTATTCTAAAAAATAATAGCTTTTTGAAGAAAGCATTTTAAAATCACGTCTGTATTTACAGTAGTTCCGTTTAATGTCCTAATAACCAATGTATTGTTTTTAATTTCTGTTTTATATTTCCAAATGTTTAATACTATAGGTTGTATTTTGTGTTATTAATTATTCAAATTTAATTTTGTTACTTTTTAATGTTGTTAAGGATAGTTTAAAGGTTCGAATCCGAAAATTCTGACATTTTCACTTTCCTACATTCCATTAACGTGTGAATCATTCTATTTAATTTGGCGTTTGTTTTATTCAAATATTCGAATATTTACTAACTTATTTATTTAATATATTGGCGCGCTTCTTTCAAGACACGTTTTGTGCAATGATTTACACATATCTCAGGATCTATTCATTCTAGAAGGCTGTGGTTTAGCGTGTTTTGAATAGAAATGTCTTTTTTAATAGTTGGCCACCCTGCTTGAGCTGCGATCTTAAGATGCAATTTACTCAAGATCACTTTTTTCGAAACAAATGCTCCCTTTTCTCGGAACCTGCAGGGTGCATTTCCATGAAATATTTACCAAATGTTGTGATAGTAAGGAGCTACTTTGGTTCACATTTCTTAAATAGTTTAATTTTATAATAAAAGGTATCTGAAGAAAAATTTAAAATTGGGAAATATCTTCAAAAATCATAACCTTTCTCGTAGCACATATTTTAGATTTGTTAGTGTATGCAAAAGACGTGAGTTTACAACATATTAAAAAATTATCTTTCTACATTCAATGGCTGCTGAGAAAATGGTTAATTAATTCAGCTGTTTTAATATTGACGAGATACAGCATTACGACTCTCCTTAAAATTTGTCCTTGTAGCAATCCAGAATGTCTGGAAAGTCGTTGAGTTTCTCAATAAATATGTACAGCATAATGTGAATCATCTCCGAAATAGAGAAGATCACTGTACGAGACAACTGAATACAGGGATCATACTTAATGTTAAGGACAGATAAATACGACTTATTAATCACCTTTTTCTCCTCATCCACTTAATGCGCCTGGTCAGCCGCTAATACTGTATTCTGGGAAGCAAAATCACTGAGGCTTTCAAATTTACCCACGGAGATATGGTAGAGAACTTCTTGAATTTCAAAAGAATATGAGATTGTTGTTAGTTTGTAGCTGGAAGTGGAAGCGAGAGGGAAATTATTTCATAAACTGGAATTTATTGACGATTTCCACTATTTCAAGTTACACAGCGCTGTACCTGGCATTTGCTCTCCCTCACACTACGTCCACTAAGTCCTGTTGCCCTCTCATGTTTTAATTTGTGATTTCGTCCTATTTTTAGAGTGGCATACTGTACTTTTAGACTGAGAGGTTCGCAACCTTGCCACAACTGGTATTGTTTAAGATTCGTCACGTTTCACTTGCTTTTATACATTCTTTCTCATTGTTTTTAATTACACTCTTTTAATATCAATTCATGTAGTTTTGAACATTTTCTCATTGAAGATGGCTCGAAATCAGCCGAAACATGTTTGATCAAAAGATGAATACCTGTATTGAATAGGAGGATGTAATAAGACCTTTTCTTTTGTAAAGTGAAACCTTTAATAAGGAATGATATTAATATCCTGTGAATG
This sequence comes from Anabrus simplex, assembly GCF_040414725.1. Taxonomy (NCBI): domain Eukaryota; kingdom Metazoa; phylum Arthropoda; class Insecta; order Orthoptera; family Tettigoniidae; genus Anabrus; species Anabrus simplex. The sequence continues at coordinate 35,381,264 of NC_090268.1, forward strand.
AGGACCCCTAGTTACTAAGAATAACAGTAGTGATATTTGCCTTATGTTTTTGATTTTTGGTCATGCACGAATTAATTCTCTCTGTTTCAACTTCATTCTCGAAATAAAATTTTACATGACTGACACGTTATTCAAATAAGAATTCAAGTTTGAACATTCTTGTAAAGAATTGTTCTCTTGTTTAAAATACCGTCGAAAGCGATAATATCTATTAGTAAACAGTAATTGCCGGAGATTTTAACAGTGTTCTAGCCTCTATCAAGCGTAACACATAGTATGTAAAAGTTCTACTAGAGGACTCCAACCATAATGACCGCATGATCTAGTCAGTTTACGCGGTTTGGCTTCAGCGTAAGTGCCTTTGATGCTGCACAGAGGATGTGGCTTTCGTCATCGACCGCTGTTCCTCATTTCTAGGGCCCGGATGTTTATGACCTAAAATGTTAGAAATATACAAGTTTTTTTTTTTGCTAGGGGCTTTACGTCGCACCAACACAGATAGGTCTTATGGCGACGATGGGATGGGAAAGGCCTAGGAGTTGGAAGGAAGCGGCCTTGGCCTTAATTAAGGTATAGCCCCAGCATTTGCCTGGTGTGAAAATGGGAAACCACGGAAAACCATCTTCAGGGCTACCGATAGTGGGATTCGAACCTACTATCTCCCGGATGCAAGCTCACAGCCGCGCGCCTCTACGCGCACGGCCAACTCGCCCGGTATACAAGTATTTGTGACCTAAAAATGTATTAAAATATGACAATGACTTAACAGCTTTTTGGTCAGATTTTCGAAGTTTTGAAACTCTTGCCACTGTTTAAACTAACATGATATTGAAAATATACTTTTAAAATCTAGAACATTCAATAATAATAAAAAAGCAATAATATTAATTTTATTATTATATTTTGAATTTATTTAATTACTCAATCCAGAGGTAACTCTCAACTCTGCAAATGTCACATTTTGATGGGCGATCAGAAAGAATTACAATAGCAAATTACGTTCCTTTTTAAAGCTTTAAAATAGGAATAATCTTCTATTTTCACGCAACAGTGACTTGTAACGGGGGAAAATACCGCTCAACATCGCAGGATGTTATTGGCCATATTTGAAATACGTCAATTCATTAGAGTTCAATTGAGGCTCACCTTTCTGTCGCTTTCTACGCTTCTGTCTCTTTCTATACAGATCACCCTCCTAATTCACATAAATATATATTTCTAAGAAAGAGTATTGCAAGAAATTACAGACGACAATAATGAAATGTGAAAATCCGTCTTTGAGACGACTGCAAACAAGTAGGTGAAAACGGAATAAAAATATGACAAAAACACGAAACTTCACGGGGAAATATGACTATAATATTAGAAATTATCGTAAAATGACCAAAAACGTTAAAATAGTCAAAATATGACTTTATATTACCTGTGAAAATTTGCATAATGTTAGTCGCCATACATAAAATCATGGAAATAATATAAATAATATAAATAAATAATATAAATATAATAAAATATAAATAATGTAATATAAAGAAATAAAATTTGATATGTCATAAACATCCGGGCCCTACTCATTACTATAGAGCAAATAATCAACCTGTTAACATACTGACCAATCATGGATAGTCATATGTACATCATCCAGAGCTTGCTTCTCGTTTAGAAGAAGATGTATGCTTGTAATTCTCTGTTAAATGAGCGTTGAAAGGATTACCGTATTGAGCTGCCTTCTGGCTCTAAATAAATTCGAAATATGATGTAGAAACTAAAATTACGTTAAATTGTGTTGTTAAATCTAGTAAATAGAACGTTTATTTATATTTCGTTTGAATTTCAACAATTTAAGACTTTCCATTCCAAAGAGAAAATCCACTTAGAGTAGCTGCCCTAACGCTAGGGAAACCACAAAGCTTCAGCCTACTGAATAATCCATAAGGACAATAAGAAAATACATTCAATTAATTTTCATTGTATTTAAAAAATGTTGCAACATTATTAGTTTTCGGGCAGCCAACCCACCGATGGATCCCATTTATTCAAATAACTGGATATGGACGAATTATAAATTTCCCCACGAATTAATCATGAACGCTGTTGCATGAACATCATATTATTAACATTCATATTCTCTATTTCAATAAATATTTCATTTCCACAAATGAAAATATTTTGTCAAAAATTGTTCATCTCCCTGGTAGAGAAATGTAAATATAATTATAATACTAGTCTAATTACTTAACTGTTGTAAGATACCAAATAAATTCAACTTGGAAGACGAAAATAACGAAGTAGGCATTTTAATTTAGGTTACAAAAAGCCATGGACAAGTTGCACAGAAATACTAGTTATTAAACAAATCATGCGAATGCAAGGACTAAAGGAATAAATAACCAAAAATTAAACACTAATGTTAATAGTGCATTGTATGCTGTACTTCACATGACAGGTGGTGTTGGTTGTGATTTTTGTTTTAAGAGGAAGTATAACTATGTAACCATCCTCATGGAGTTCGGTTACTACGTAAAGCTAATATATTTTTATAGCAATGGTAATACAGCATATATTTATATCATCCCTAATAGATTCAGGCAAAGCGGCTACATCCATCAATTTTCGTTTTACCTAAACTTACGTAATGAGCATGCAGTGAGACAAGTGAACCTCGCGGAATGATATGAAATGTTTGATTATTCCTACTTTATTCTTTCTTTGGAATTATAATGATCGGTAAAGGTACTATGGTAATAATTAAAGCTGACTTTAATACAAAGGTTGGTCGTAGAAGACAGGTATATCAGGTTGGTTCTTACAGGTTGGGTAAGAGGAATGACCGAGGTGGTCACTTGATATAGTTTTGTGATACTCATCAACTAATAGTAACAAATACATTCTTCATGTTGCCTTTGCGGCTACTGTATACGTGGAGATCACCAGCTGACGCAGAATAGTATTGCAACGAATCCAATAGACTTTGTCTTGATTAATAAGAGGTTCCGCAAAGGTTTCTTCTTCTTTAAAACAGGTCCTGGTACTGATATTGTATCTGATCATGTGCCAGTTGTTGCTACGGTTAAAACAAATTTAAAACGATTGATAAAATCTACTGGCATCTGCAAGGAAGAACAGAACTGTTTACTTAAGGATTATGTGATAAAAGTCGAAGTTATTTCAGAGCAGTGACCCAAATTCCCCGAAATTCTAAACCAGTTGCAAGGAAACTTTGAAATATACTAAAAATGTTGCACAAAGACATTTCAAGTATCATTACATTAATAAGAAAAAGAAATCGATGACGACGGAGAAGAGGCAAGATCTTAAGAATATTAGTCAAACTACAGTAGTTAAAAAACCACTGATAGAGGAAAAAAAGAGGGAGGAAAAAGGCGAAGGAAGATCGGTTAAAGTAGAAATACGTATATGCAGAAAGATGTTCTAGACAAAAAAAATGTGGCTTTAATTTTCTAATAAAGGGATAAAGAGGCTGTTGGAATATATCAACCTAAGATAATATTGAGACGTAGCTCAGAAAAGAAGAGAGGGTCGATGTGTGGAAAAGGTACATAGAGAAACATTTTTAGGGATATATACATGGTGTGGTAGATGATATCAATTCTGAAACCGATCCTAAAATTCTCACGGAAGACTTTTTGAGAGCTGTAAAAATTGGTAAGGATGTAAAGGTACCAGGACCCGATGGAGTCCTCGTGAAAATTTTGAAACTGTTGGACGACAAAACCATTATTATCATCATCCCACAACTCTTTAATTATATTCACAAAACGGGTAAAATTCCTGAAGGATGGTTATATTCTACCTTCATGCTTAGTACTAGGAAACAAGGAAGTGGGGGATTATATAATTTATGCCTAATAAGCCACCTGTTAGAAACCTTCCTCAAAATTATTCATAGCCATATACATCGTCATTACAAAGAACAAATGTCTAATGCCCAGTTTGGTTTCAGGAATGCTCTTGATACATGATAAACGAATTTTTGTGTGCAGGTTTTTTTTCGAGGTGTAAATTGTGATATATTTGCTTGTTTCGTAGATTTTGAGAAAGCCTTCGACACTCTACAACGCTCAAAATTGATATGTATCCTAAAAGAAACTGAAAATTAATCATAAGGATATACGTATTATTAAGAATTGATACTGGAATCAATCAGCTGATATAAGAATTGAAGGAGTTTACTCAGCAAAAATTTGCAGTCCAGCCTGGTGCCCACCAAGGGTTCGTTTTGTCTCCAGTACTCCTCAAGTCATATTCAGAGTTTATATTCAGGGAGGTCTTGATAGGTTTCGACCAGGGAGTTTTTATTTATGGCGAATGTCCCAGTAATATCAGGTACACATTCCTTTCAAAGTCTACAATAACTGATGGTTAAGATAATAGAAGTAAGTGCACTGTATGGTTTAAAAATCAATGTAAAAAAGACAAAATTTATGGTTATTAGTAAGCAGCAAAATATTTCAGGAACATTATTTCTAAGAGTTTAGAAAATAACGGCGTGAAAAAGTTCAAATACGTAGGGAGTTGTGTAAATTCAGACTATGCCCACTCAGTCGAAATCAATTGCCGCATAGAACAGGTTCGAAATGCCTTTGTCAAGATTAGTTCTATTCTGAAAAGTCACCATTTGAACATTTCGACTCAACTTCGATTTGTGAAATGCTACGTCTTCACAGTCTCGCTATACGGTGTAGAAACATGGTCACTGATCGCAAACACTACAAAGAAATCAGAAGCGTTTGAGATGTGGGTCTACAAACGCATATTAAACATTTCCTTTGGCAAACCACATAACAAATCAAACTGACACCCAGGGATTATGTAAAAATTATTACAACTGTTATGAAAATTTGAAAAATGAATCTGAGGCACACAGTGAGACATGCTGAGAGGTTTGGACTCCTTCACTTAATACTGAAAGAGAAAGTGACTAGCAATTGGGAACATGCATCATTTTCAAAAATATTTTTTTTGAAAAGTACACCAATGAAATAGTACGTAAACGTGTTGCATTGTGGTATGTTGCCTTGTTTTCTACCATTAAAAAAATATTTAATAGTGCCTTTCCGCAAGGCGAGTGAAACGGCCTCTGACGTAAGCGGCGCGCTGTGACGTCACGATCCAGTACCGCATGGAGCTCTACCAGCCGTTGTGCATCAGCCGTTGCTAAAAGCCGATTGTTTATTGTTCATTTAATTTATTTTCCGGGTTGTTCATGATCGCGAATAACTTCGAAATGACAGAAGAAAGGTTCAAAACAGCACAGTCAGATAATCTACCATGTGTAGATGTCATCATTCTTGAAAAATGTGACTTTTGTGGCCGCAGAAATTCGCGAATAACAAGCAAGTTTGTAAGTGGCGTCTTTTATATACGTGCAATGTACTGTAACCCATAGTATTAGGATAACAACGAACCTGGATAGATATCACATCACTTTCAACATTTCCTTCTAGACTGATTCCCCTATTAAAGAAAAACATAACATTTTCGGGCTTTCAGCATTAGTTAAGTAAGAAATCGGATTTCAGCACTAACATAAACATATAGGTAGCATTATAGTACTAGTCCGCTTCTGTGGTGTAGTGGTTAATGTGTGCCACTCCCGCAGGCCCGGTTTCGATTCCCGGCTCTGCCATGAAAGTTGAAAACAAATAGTACGAGAGCTGGAACGGGGTCTACTCAGCCTCGGGAGGTCAACTGAGTAGAAGGGTTTCGAATCCCACCTCAGCCATCCTCGAAGTGGTTTTTCGTATTTTCCTACTTCTCCTCCAGGCACCTAAGGCCACGGCCGTTTCCTTCCCTCTTCCTTGTCTATCCCTTCCGATCCTCCCATCCTCCAACAAGGCCCCTGTTGAGCATAACAGGTGAGGCCGCCTGGGCGAGGTAATGGCCCTCCTCACCAGTTGCATCACCATACTCAAAGTCTCACGTTCCAGGACACTGCCCTTGAGGTGGTAGAGGTGAAATCCCTCGCTGAGTCTGAGAGAAAACCAACCCTGAAGGATAAACTGATTAAGAAAGAAAGAAAGAAAGAAAGAAGGAAAGAAAGAAAGAAAGATCATAGTACTATAGGGCTATAATCTATCATTCCCCAAAAAATATATATTTATGGTTGGGACAACTGGCCTACCCACTTCCGGCGCCCATGAAAGAGAATTAAATATCTTTGTGAAGGGAAAAAGTTCAACATGATAAAGATAAATATGACCATCTAGTTTTCACAAGTCGGGCTGAGTGGTTCAGACTGTTGAGGTGCTGGCCTTCTGACCGCAACTTGGCAGGTTCGATCCTGGTTCAGTCCGGTGGTAGTTGAAGGTGCTCAAATACGTCAGCCTCGGGTCGGTAGATTTACTGGCACGTAAAAGAACTCCTGCAGGACTAAATTCCTGCACATCGGCGTCTCCGAAAATTGTAGTAGTAGTTAGCGGGGCGTGAAGCCAATAACATTAATTACATTTGGCTTTTAACAAGCTGAGCATGTCAGGAAAGAAAAGTGTCCTGGTGACATTTTAGTCGCTCAATACAGGAATGTCTTTGGGTGCTGTGACTTTTACTATTTTTTTTTTTTCTGTTTGCTTTACGTCATACCGTCACATATAGGTCTTATGGCGACGATGGGACAGGAAAGGCCTAGGAATGGGAACAAAGCGGCCGTGGCCCTAGGTACAGCCTCAGTATTTGCCTGGTGTGAAAATGGGAAACCACGGAAAACTATCTTCAGGGCTGCCGGCAGTGGGGTTCAAAACTCACTATCTCCCGGATGCGAGCTCACAGCTGCGCGCTCCTAACCGCACGGCCAACTCGCGCGGTATTTTTACCCTTCGGTTTACTGACTTGGCTTGTATAACCTAAATCTTAGGCTAAGTTGGATAATATTTTAAACACCTACATCACTATTTTCACCTGTGTGCAATTATGTTATTTATTTCATTAATATTATGATAATTATTATAATTGAGCATTGTTAACTTACGAGACCCCAACAGACAAGCATTGGTTTTGTGTAGAGTTATACATTTGTTAAATTCACGTTGTTTCCTTTCATAATGTACACGCCTATCCTTTGTTACATTATAGAGTATTTAGATATAGCCTAAATTTCTTTACCAATTAAGCTCTTCAATAAAGACATACATAACTGTCCCATGCCAAGATAGAATTAGAGCTGTCAAAATGGTTCATAACCCCTTTGATTTATTATCTTGACATGGATCACCCAAAACATAGGTTAGGTTTGGAGAATACTTTAATAATCAGCATTATTTAATGCACTGTTTATTACTTTCACATTCCAAGATGTAATTGAAGCATTTAAATAAAGCATCATACATTACAATTTAAAGTTTTACCACTAGAACAGCTGACATGGAAAAGTGATTTGAAAATTCAAACAAATTCATCTTACGTTAAAATCTTCAAAAAAAATAAACTGTAGACTTTTCCGATATATCACCAGCATTTCTCCGGCTCGCCAAAATCCATTTCTCCCTAGTTTTAGCGTATTTGGAACATTTATAAACAATTTGTTTGGTACGGTATGCGATGTGCTATTGCACATCGGAACTCTACACCATTTATAAGTTTTCTGCCTCACTGTCTGCGCAGGATTCATTTTAAGTCTAAAATATACCACTCAGATTATTATCCAATGTATAGACCTCGAATTTAACTATACCAGACACTAACGTAAAGTAGAAATACGCGAAGTGTATCCTGCTTCTCACAGCACACTGTGTTATTTCGTCTGCTAATTCAGTCAACCTGTACGATGACGTCAGACCAATGAGATCGCGTACTTGCGTGACGTGACATTTTCGTAGATTTTTATCATGTTTGGAGTTATTATATGTACATTCTGATCACATTTTTGAATTCTGCATGAAATTTTGAATCAGATTAGCATATTTTTAATTAAAACACCGGATCATGCATGTTCCCTATTGTAGGCGTGGAAAACCTCGGATGGCCTGCCTAAAACATTTGAAGACTTAGTTAATTCTTCACAAAATTGTGAGCAACTGCAAAAAGACCTCGACAATGTACTGAGATGGACAGCAGGCAATGGTATGATGACAAACAGGGTTAAAGTCAGGTTGTTTCACTAATAGGAATAGTCCTGTCAGGTTTAATTACTGTGTTTTTGAGGTGAAAGTTTCTACAATAATAATAATAATAATAATAATAATAATAATAATAATAATAATAATAATAATAATAATAATAATTGTACCAGGCGGTACACCTCTACGACGCAAGTTCAAATCTTGCGCCAATTGAAACTCCTCTACAGGAGAAGCTCTGAACTTTAAAAACTGAACTAACTCTACTGTTTATCAGAAGATGTCACTGTGTGTTTTTGATTTGCTTTTGTTTTTCATTGATCAAGAAGTGTGGACAGACTCTAACAGATGTCTCTACCAAGAACTATGATAACGCACTCTGGTGTAAAGGAATGAACCTTCTTGAAGAAATTTTGTTTTCATAAGTTTTGTCTTTACTAAATTTAGCTCTGTCTTTTGTGGGTTGGCAATATTAAGTTTCCTTTCCGCCTGTTTTGAATTTAACCAATCCTAAATTTCTGTAATTAATTTCCCACCAATAAGGTGTTTCTTCATTGCCTTGTGTATAAGTTTTTGCTGTCAACCAATAAAAATTGAGTGGATGTCTACTCATTCCTGAAAGGTCTCGAATTTTCCACGAGGGTATAAAACTGCTGATTTTCTTGTCTCCGGGCCATTCTTATAACATCTTGCTCAGTGTGTGAATATGTAGCAGGGGGGGGGGGGGAAGCGCCTCTTTCTTCAGGTAGCAGCTCTTCAACAAGCTAATGGCCTTTTAACATCTTTATTTCTTGCTAACTCAGCAGTTTAATTCTCGGGGAAGGTTCGAAACCTTTAATATGTAAACTATTAAACATGTAAACCCTTTTCCTGGTAAACTTCAGATTTCTTTAACTGTAATTCGGGGATAGAGAGTGCTTTACCCTCTCGAGCTCCCTTTCATTTTTGGAATTCGAGGTGACTATATTTTCGTAACCTTTTTTCTCTTCCTTCTTAATGTGTTAAATTTATTTTGCAGACTAGTCACCTCTATAGCTTGGGATTAGCCCCTGTGTATCGGCCTAGCGCCACTTAGGTTTTAAAATGTATATTTAGGAGTGCATGTTCACGCCTCCAATCCTTTCTGTACTTTGCGGCAGTAACTTAACCTGATGTTTGTTTTTCATGCGAAGGCCCTGTAGGTTGGGTACATGATACCCCTATTTCTTTGTAAGTGTGCCTTGAGGGCAGTTAGAAGTAAGGTTTGTTGTGGCCTTTGATAGGTTTGTAAAAACTGAGTTCAGGTCAGCTCTTTCTGGTATTTTGGAAGGTGCCTCTAGGTGGCTTGACATTACTAAACGGGAGCAAGAGCTTCATGTAATGAAGGGGTTTTCTGCCCTTTGGTATTTTGTGGTTGTGAGCTGAGAGCTCAGACTTTGGGGCTCGTAGCCCAGAATTTGTAAAGTTGCAGTGCACCTGATCTTCCTTGTTATTTCCCCTAGTGGAAACTGGTTAAATTTTTCTCTAATTTTGGACTTCCTGATGGTGTACCTGATTTAACTGGTTGATATTTGTTGTACGCCGCTCAAACTTCTATGTCACCATTGTTAAGTTTTGAAAATATAACCTCTGTTGAAATTTTAATTCATCTTTCGAACTTGTAGTTAGATCCATTCCAGCCCGCACCTTCTTTCACCTCTGACTTCCACGGATAACTCCTTAATAATAATAATAATATCTTTACTTCCCACTACTACTTTTACGGTTTTCGGAGACGCCGAGGTGCTAAAATTTTATCCCGCAGTAGTTCCTTTACGTGCCAAAATCTACCGACACGAGACTGACGTATTTGAGCACCTTCAAATACCACCGAACTGACCAAGGCCGAACCTGCAAAGTTGGGATCAGAAGGCCAGCGCCTGAACTGTCTGAGCCACTCAGCCCGGCGAAAGTTCCTAATGGGGATCACCGTAAGTAGCTAGGTGTTAATATAAGGAAAGATCTCCATTGGGGTAATCACATAAGCGGTATTTTAAATAAAGTGTACAGATCTCTGCACATGGTTATGATGGTATTTAGGGGTCGTAGTAAGGATGTAAAGGAGAGGGCATATAAGTCTCTCTAAGACCCTAACTATTGATTCGAGTACTGGAAAAAATCCAAAGAAGAGCAGCTCGAATTTTTTGGGTGATTTTCGGAAAAAAGTGTAGCGTTACGAAAATATTAAAGAAAAGCAGCTCGAATTTTTTGGGTGATTTTCGGAAAAAAGTGTAGCGTTACGAAAATATTACGTAACTTTTGCTGTGAAGACTTGGGAGAAAGGAGACGAGCTGATCGACTAAGTGGTATGTTCTTAGATGCCACTGGAGAGATGACGTGGAATGACATAAGTAAACGAATAAGTGGTGTTTTTAAAAGTAGGAAAGTTCACAATTTGAAGATAAAGTTGGAATTAAAGAGTACAAATTGGAGCAAATATTCGTTTATAGGAAGAGGAGTTAAAGATTGGAATAATTTTCCAAGGGAGATGTTCAATAAATTTCCTAATTCTTTGCAATTTTTTAAGAAAAACTAGGTTAAAATTAGATAGGGAATTTGCCACCTGGGCGACTGCCCTAAATACAGATCAGCAGTGATTGATTGATGCTTCATCGACAGAACTATTTCAAACTGCAGTCATCAAAAACAAAATTTCTATGTGGACCACCAACTTCCGTTAACGGATCGGCACTCTAAGAAGAAGAGCCCGGACTCATAGGGATGTGTGTGCCGGGAGGAAGTTGAAATGTATCCTCATACTTAGAACCGTAGAATACAGTTCTTGCCATCCGAGTTTTCCGAGGACAAAATCTCGGGGAGGACCAACCGACGCTTTCAGATTTGATTCCCGATTTTACCATGACTGTCTTAGAGTTTGGAATAATCGACCTCAAGGTTTTAATTTTGAAGAGAAATTAACACAAATCTTACTCTGGCTACACCTTTAGACTCCAAACCAATACTCGGATAGTTTATTATACGTCTGTATATGTCATATTTCCAACCGGACTGGTATCTTCAAGAAAAAAAATAGCTGCCATGACTTTTGCCCCAACCCTCGTATAAAAGTCGAAATCACTTCCTTTCCAATTCTATACTGAGTTAAGAACAAAGATTGTAGGGACACTAGAACCACAATACTTCACATAGTAAGTATAACTGGCCATTGGCCACAATGTTCCAAGCCGTTACTAAGAGCCAATTTGGTAAGTAAGAAGTGGCCTGGCAACCTAAAACAACTAAGACAAATACATAAATAACAATCTTACCGCAAAACCATTTCAACTAGTTGATATTAGTCACTGAACGAAATTCAGTGACTAATATTTTCCATTAATTTATTTAGCACGAGTACTTCCATTTATTTCAAGAAAATTCGTATTAAAATATCACTTAAAATATGTAACGCCTGCTAAACTATAACAAATAAGTTAGTTCTGAGTCAATCTAAACTAATTCGCTTATAGGAACACCGTGTATTAAAAGTACTCACCACCGGGCGAGTTGACCGTGCGGTTAGAGGCGCGAGGGTAGAGCTTGCATCCGGGAGATAGTGGGTTCGAATCCCACTGTCAGCAGCCCTGAATATGGTTTTCCGTGGTTTCCCATTTTCACACCAGGCAAATACCACGGCCATGGCCGCTTTCATCCATCTCCTAGGCCTTTCCTATCCCATCGGCGCCATAAGACCTATCTGTGTCGGTGCGACGTAAAGCAACTAGCAGATGAGATTGAAGAGAAATTGCATGTGGCTTCTAGTGTTTTTAAATAGGGAAGGCCATACTTCTTTGTATCGGAGTTATACTTATATCTGAATTGTGAATAGTTCTGGATATGGATACGGGAAGTTAACTAATGCTGCCCCAGGAATTTTTAAAGATGCCAACCCAGACTGTGGGCGAAGGAAGCAAAGAAATAGTTGAGAAGATTGCTTGTTGCTTGTTTGCTTGTTGTTTTAAGGGGCGTAACATCGAAGGTTATCGGCCCGCTTGAGAAGATTATCACTTTCTTTGATCGACTATATGTCATCAATCATCATAGTCCGGATTCAAACTTGTTTTGATTTGGAGTCCATCGTGGCACCTGATGTTACAATCATAATATCAGCATTGAATTACGGTATATTATTTCGTCAACTTAACTGAACCAGTATTCGTACAGTTTTCCTCAATACTTGGTATCCGCGAAGAAATGGCGTGGAAATTGGAACATATTACAGTTAAGTTCACGAGCAATTCCCCAGTTAATGACAATTAATATCGTGACCCAGAAGGCGATGATTAAGATAAGAACGAAGAAGGGCAATAAAGCTCTTGATTCAGTGACAGATAAGTTGTGTGAACAAGCCTGATTCATCTTTTTCCACCTTGCTAATTGTTTCAGTTCTCAGCAGGAAGACGTGATATTTCTACGGTAACATTTTCCTTCTAGCGGTTCCAATGTGTTAAATAACAAACAATGCTAAACTTTCCGTACCTCATGACAAATGTTTGACAACCTAATTAAACCTTCTAAAGTAGTACAAGAAGTGTGAGCAACTTAAATGTTGTTCTTGTGCAGAGATTTTGGGCCTGAGTTTAGCCTACGTAACATTCCTGTGTTCACTTCACACTTCCATGCGAAATTATCCAGAAAAGCAACAAGTTCATTTCCCACAGCATTCCGAGCTACAGTACTTACATTTCACACTCGCGTAACTCACTAAAGTGTACAACAAAAACCTTTTTGAGTTATCTTTCCTCATAATTAATATCCTTTCCGTTATAAGCTATTATATGTAGTAGAAGTAAATTGAATGCATAATTTGAAGAAACCAAGGTGATCTGCTTAAGTTTAAGGAGGGAGTTAACGTTGATATCATAAACTGATGAAATTTTTTTGTAGTTCTAAACTTTCGAAGGAAGAAAAGGGCCATGAAAGATGGGATTTTTTTATGATTGCTTAAATCCATAAACCTAATACTTAAGTTAATTTCCTGTTATCAATCAATGAATATTCAAGATAAACTTAAATATTATAAGTAAGCGGTCCGCCTATTCAATACAATATATAATTTATTATATCTAGTATATGTTTCGTCCCCTAAGGGACATCATCAGCTAATAATAAATTAACATTAATATATCAGAAATAAATATTAAAATTGCAAAGACACCTTAAAATTTTTGACATTTAAAATAAGGTCTTCGAAATTTTGTTAAAATTGTAAGTCATAAGACAGATAAAACAGTTAAATTGTCCATATTTCTCTTGTTGATGTTCTTGGAAAATACCAGTTTTGCTTATAAAATCTTAAAATATCATTTGTTGTAAATAGCACACTTGATTTGTATATCATGGTGAAAGATTTGTTGAAACTTAATAAGCATTCCTTAGATGGTATAATAAAATTTAAATGCTTCAGAATTTAAAGTCAGATCGGGTCCGTGATGGTAAAGTTCTGTGTTAATGGATATAATTTTATCTGAAATAAAATGAAAAAATACAAATAATATAAGTGTAAGTAACGTGAAATGGAAGATGAAATAAATATAACGTAATGTAATAAAATCGTATTAATTACTCATTATCATTCCTGTTATTCAATTTGACTCCTGTTATCACTCAAGGCTAAGTATATGTTGCTATATGACGATATGTAGGAGGCAACAAACCAGAAGCCAATTACAGAGCTACATTTCTCAACTGAAATTACCCAGAAGGCAGCATTTGACTGAATTTCCAAGGAAATTGGAAAAGGTAGACTACCTACGTAGGTCTGAAGAAGAACGGTATTAGAGTATGCCTAATGAATATATCAGTAGCGACGTCTTCTGAAGGCATCTGAGCAATGCCGTGGCCCGATTTTTAGACTGGAGTTTGTAATCTACCTAATATTCCTTTTAAACATCTTGAGAATTGCACCTAAATCTAAAATGACAATACCCATTTCTCTGGAATGCATGAAAATTGCTAACATAACGTTAAGTATTATGTAGAACAGACCAAACCAAACCAAACCAAACCAAACCCCATGGCACTACAGCCCTGGAAGGGCCTTGGCCTACCAAGCGACCGCTGCTCAGCCCGAAGGCCTGCAGATTACGAAGTGTCGTGTGGTCAGCACGACGAATCCTCTCGGTCGTTATTCTTGGCTTTCGAGACCGGGGCCGCTATCTCACCGTCAGATAGCTCCTCAATTCTAATCACGTAGGCTGAGTGGACCTCGAACCAGCCCTCAGGTCCAGGTAAAAATGCCTGGCCGGGAATCGAACCCGGGACCTCCGGGTAAGAGGCAGGCACACTACCCCTACACCACGGGGCCGGCTTGTAGAACAGACAGTAATAATAATAATCGTATGGCCTCAGCTATCATGAGTCCGACTCGTTGGCTGAATAGTTCAGCGTACTGGCCTTCGGTTCAGAGGGTCCCGGGTTCGATTCCCGGTCGGGTCAGGGATTTTAACCTTCATTGGTTAATTCCAATGGCCCGGGGTCTGGGTGTTTGTGCTGTCCCCAACATCCCTGCAACTCACACACCACACATAACACTATCCTCCACCACAATAACACGCAGTTACCTACACATGGCAGATGCCGCCCACCCTCATCGGAGGGTCTGCCTTACAAGGGCTGCACTCGGCTAGAAATAGCCACACGAAATAAAAAAAAATAGCTATCATGAGCAGACATTTCAATTTGACGCCATCTGGCTGTCTTCTGGCCAATTTCGACGTTCCGTTTTTCTCTAGGCCCACTAGAATGCAGACCGAGTAAACCGAAACTCTCTTGGGCGTCTACGGCTGAGATTTAATTAATTTTCTCGGGTAAACACCAAATGTGTTACCAGAGATCTTTTACATGCCTACATCGTACGAAATGGAGTGTCCAATGGACTCTTTTCCACCCTTCAAAAATCCGACTACATCTGCCGGGTTTGAATCCGTTATCTTCACTGATTCACAGGGGTAGCTAAAACGCGTGTCCTCATCCCGAGGTGGTGCAGCTCTTTTCAGACACATCCCCGATGCAGATGAGCTGCATGTGCCATTTCAACCACATACCAGGCCTCCTGCCATTCTTAAATTTCTGGCAGTATCGAGAATCGAACCTGGGCCCCCCATGACAGCAGCTAATAGTGCTAACCGTTACGCTTCCTTGGGCGGACAGACACCAAAAGTAATGTGTATTTGTATAAGGGTGTCCCCAAAAAACACCGACCGAGCTCGATAGCTGCAGTCGCTTAAGTGCGGCCAGTATCCAATATTCGGGAGATAGTAGGTTAGAATCCCA
Organism: Anabrus simplex; assembly: GCF_040414725.1. Lineage (NCBI taxonomy): Eukaryota > Metazoa > Arthropoda > Insecta > Orthoptera > Tettigoniidae > Anabrus > Anabrus simplex. The sequence goes on from NC_090268.1 coordinate 35,396,629, forward strand.
CTGTCGGCAGCCCTGAAAATGGTTTTCCGTCGTTTCCCATTTTCACACCAGGCAAATGCTGGGGCTGTACCTTAATTAAGGCCACGGCCGCTTCCTTCCCACTCCTAGCCGTTTCCTATCCCATCGTCGCCGTAAGACCTATCTGTGTCGGTTCGACGTAAAACAACTAGCAAAAAAATAAATAAAAAACACCGACAAGGCTTAGTATGTTATGCGAGATGACAGATTGATCGGTTTTCAAGAAGGAACCCCTGTTCAGAAATACAAGGTTTAGATGCTGGAGAGCGTCGAAATCTGAAAACGGTTGTGACAATTTATTCCGATTCGGTGTCTTAATACAGAAGGTATGCAACCCTTTTTCTATCCGTGTACTGCGGATGGACGATCTCAGCCTAATAACGTAATAACATTCCTGCGAATGCGCTACTTTCCTCCACACAGTCCTTGGTGCACATCTTACTGCGTTACTAGTGTACTGTAGTTTGCCAGTGCAGTGTCGTTGTTAACAGCAGTGCGACATGTACCAGTACACAGCTGCGGAATGACCGACATGGTGCTTGCATACGGCAAAGCGGATTGCAATGGTAGGTATTACTAAACTTTCATCTATTATATGTGGGAGTGCAATAATAATAATAATCAGTATTGTCGGACTACTTCAGAAGAGCACAGCAGATATAGAACTGAAGTAATTCCAAGACGCAGGGCCTATCCTCGTCGAAGGAGCTAGGAGATTCACACGCTAGCCAGTGGTCGATTGTTCCAAGGGCTATGTACTATCGTAGTAATAAAGTAATTAATACTTATGGAAATGTAGTTAATTTTTTGTTTGTGATCCGTTTAGTTCTATACATATTGTTGTTTATTGTTTATTTTTAGTAATAAAGATGAATTATATTTATTTCAATTTTGCACAAAGTAGTTCCGTTGGCGTTCGGTAGACTACATGTTGTAGGTTAGGTTTAACTCTGTTTCGATTTTAGTTTGGGGGAAAGAAGAAATAATATTCACTTTTTATTTAACCATCGGAAAATTTGTTGACAGAATACGTACAAAGAGAAGATGATATATGAAGTTGTGCCTTCCGTAGCTTTTTGAACGGAATAAAAATCTTCAGGTCTGCCGAAGTGTGATTCGAACTATCTCCGGAGTGCAAGCTTATTATTACGCGGCTGCACCAGGCATCTAACTCACTCGGTGTATTATTATTATTATTATTAATTACCCTCAGTCCGACAAATTTTAATGCCAGAGACACATTTATATCAGCTAACAAACTGACAAATAACGTAACCTGTTCAGATCGATCTCTATATTTCATTTGACATGGAAACGGTGTTTTCTGTTCTATCTGGAAGCGATAATCCACAAATATTCCCGGCTCATCGCTTTTAGTGCTAGAATCGCTCACTGCCTGGCGTTAACGATGGACGCTTTGTTCACTCTACCAGTAATTAAATTAATTTGACTTTTTCCAAACAGGATAATGGATCGTTAAATAAGTCAAACAAAACAATAGCCTGGACTACAGTGTGTGTTGTGCCATAAGCCGTTTCCATCAAGGGAGATATCTACATTATTTGTTACAGTAATGAACAAAGATGAAAGTAATATTTGTTCAAAAGTTCGGCTTTAGCGATGTGCCTGTTCTTTCTCTGAAACCTTACGCCCGGTATATGCTGACAGGGGAAGAAATTTACTTATACCGTTCAGAATGAAATGGAAAGTTCGACTATTAACTAGACGTAATAATAATAATAATAATAATAATAATAATAATAATAATAATATAATATATAATTTCGTGTGGCTATTTCTAGCCGAGTGCAGCCCTTGTAAGGCAGACCCTCCGACAAGGGTGGGCGGCATCTGCCATGTGTAGGTAACTGCGTGTTATTGTGGTGGAGGATAGTGTTATGTGTGGTGTGTGAGTTGCAAGGATGTTGGAAACAGCACAAACACCCAGCCCCCGGGCCATTGGAATTAACCAATGAAGATTAAAATCCCCGACCCGGCCGGGAATCGAACCCGGTACCCTCTGAATCGAAGGCCAGTACGTTGACCATTCAGCCAACGAGTCGGACATAATAATAATAATAATAATAATAATAATAATAATAATAATAATAATAATAATAATAATAATAATAAATTTCATGGAATGCCAAAATAAGACACTGCACCACTGTAATAGAAACAGAATGCCTGTATGCCAGAGAATGTCTCTCAATGAAATACAAGTTGGAGGAGCGCTGGAGATCCTAGAAAGAAGAACACCACGGAAAATCTTGGGCCCAATCCATACTGAAACCGGCTGGAAATTTCGGAACAACAATGAAGTCTACAAGAATGTGGATAAAATTTCAGGGACTATGAAAAAGAGTATCATTTCTTGGACATTTGTACAGAATGTACAAAACCAGACTATCTAAAAAAAGAACAAGAACAAGAAGACGACAGCAAGGATTAAGGAAATTCGTAAAGATCTAGAGAAGGCCAACATCCAGGAATTTCGATGTTAGAGAGTTAAACATTTCGGACCACGATTCGAAATTTGGAAGGGTTTCAAGTCGAAAGAACTGCAAAGACGGGAAGAGCCTCGACGGACGTACAGAAGAAACAGCATAGCGCCCATATGAAGGAGAACTGGAGGAAGAGGAAACTTCAGAGAAAAAAATTAAACTATAGCGTGATCTTAAGTGGCCAATTCGCAAATAATAATAATAATAATAATAATAATAATAATAATAATAATATTGTGGCTCGTGACATTTAGTTTTGTTTTCAGCATATGTAATCCATGTTTCACTCTTTACTAGCAACACTCATAACTGTTATGAAATATGGGAATGGGTATTGGCTTAGTAATAAAAGGCCATTGCCAAGCCATTTTGTAATTATGAATTTTGTCTTGACTCATTGGCGTTATTTTCGTGGCTGGATATGTTTGAATGCTGCAACTTCCGCCTTTGATCTAGAGAATATCTTTCTACACTTTTCCAAAACAGTTCTGGATTATTTTGTGTACTTTTTGTGTACTTGTGTAATTATCGATTCTTTCATTGTCTCTTCTTTCTCTCTCCATGCGTTTTCAGTTTGTCTATATTGCTATTGTATCATCAATAAGTTTGGTTACGTTTATTGACTGCCTGTTGCCATTTCTTGATGGACGCAGTAGTTTTGTATCCCTCTGTTGGCACAGGCGAGAACAAAGTGTAGCTTCCACCGAAGTCCCGGTCTCATCCATGGCTGTGACAATATGGATGCTGCTGGGGTAAGCGTGGTGCTGAGTAATGACATTTGGAGCACAACTATTGTCGCGGCCACAAAATTAGGCGGTTGAGGAAAACTGCGCTGTCGTCAGATATGGGAACGGCGAAGCGACAGATGGTCGATAGTCGCTTACCCCCGGGCACGGATTGGCAACGCTGATCGTGCAGTGCTGTCAGACTGAAGCCCATCCGCTCCAGGCCAGCTTACCCGAGTCATTCCCTGTCAAGCAGTTGTTGAGTTCATATCGTAAGTGCAGTTAAAGATGGATAGTGAATGTGGATTGATTTGGGCTCAAGTCAAGAGAGAAGTGGCAGAGAGAAACAACACATTCAAAATAAAGGGCGTAGAAAAACTCACGTCAGAAGCCATCGACCGTGTGTATGAGTGTTATGAAAGGTGTTGCTCATAGGATCAGTTGTGCTGCAGTAGCACTCTCTGGCCCAGTGAGGAAAGCAATAGAAAACTACCTCACTCCTCATCTTGCCTAGTACGCCTCATTTGGGCTCTGCCATTGGTTTTTGTGGTTTTCCTATAACAGCATAGCCTTTGGTGGTTCTATTTGAGGATCGAACCAGCGTCTGGGCTGATGACCTAACAGACAGACGTTCATTGACGTTTTGAATGTGTGCCGTGAAATGAAACAATGGAATTCTGGATTTATGTACTAGTCACCGAGAGTTGCGACCACGGGGCCATTAGCTAAGTCGTGGCATTGATTCCACTTACTTGTGCCAGGCTCCTCAGTTTCATCTGTCCTATCCGATGTCACTTGTTGTTCCTTTCCGACAGTATTAAATCACTCGAGGCCCGTTTCTTTCTTCGGTCTATATCTTCATTTTTCGAAGTGTCGGATCCCTTCCATTTTTCCAGTAACACTCTCCATTATCATTCCATTTCATCTGTTAGTCATTAATCATTGCCCCAGATGAGTGCGAAAGGCTTCCGCAGCCGCTAATTTTATTACGTTAAAGTAAAAGCACATTTTATTCTTAAAATTTACCTGTTTTTAAAATGTAATGTTCACTTATGTTTGCAAAATAAAATCATGAAACATTCTCTATAGGGAGTCAAAGAGGGGGTTTAATGATGATTTTTCAAAGAAAATAACCAATGGCACACTAGACAATAGAAAATAATTGACACGATCTTTAATTGACACCCTGGGTTAGTAGGAAGTGTCATGTAGCAAGGATAACATAAATTTTGGGGGTTCCGATAGCAGTACTTACCGTTCCATCGTTGGAAGTCTGCCTCGGCTGCTTCAGTAGAGCAATATCGGACTCTTGAATCTTGGGGTCGTTGCGAGATTTTTCTATCACCACATCGACCAAACGATAGAGTGCAGAGGAGAGCATAACTACTTCAAATGACGAGCAAAAGAAATGTGCTTACTAAAATATGTATTCAATGTAAATTACGATAATTCATTTCTTAAATAGGCAGGAAAAGTCAGTTAAATTTTTTACAACATGTTATAACGCAGTCGCAATGCATAACGTGAGTAAAAATGAAATGAAATGGCGTATGGCTTTTAGTGCCGGGAGATCCCAGGAGGGTTCGGCTCGCCAGGTGCAGGTCTTTTGATTTGACTTCCGTAGGTGACCTGTGCGTCGTAATGGGGATGAAATGATGATGAAGACAACACAAACACCCAGCCCCGTGCCAGGGAAATTAACCAATGATGGTTAAAATTCCCGACCCCGCCGGGAATCGAACCCGGGACCCCTGTGACCAAAGGCCAGGACGCTAACCATTTAGCCATGGAGCGGGACATAACGTGAGTGATAAAGTTATATTGAAATTGTTTGTTATTGTCTTCCAAAGAATGAAAACGCAATGTAAAATTCGTGGACAGCAAAAACCAGAAAAAGAATAGAAAACCTGAAAATCGGGCAATATTTATCCAAAGGATAACTGAGAGTTAATCCACACAATCCGTGTAAAGTCTGATCTTCAACAAGTATAATTCCTACCGGATATCGGAACATCCTCCGAATGGATCCTTAATCGAACCAAATCGACTATCAGTTGCTTTGGATAGGTTGCGAAATATTAATTGAAAGCATGGTGTTCATTACAAGTCAACAGCACAATCAAAAATAAAATTCCACCATGTATTGTCATCTCGTCAAACCCTTAAGTTACAGAGGAATCCCAATGCTGAAACATGCATCAGCCCAAACAGATGTTCAGAAGGAACCAACAACTATTGATCCGGTGGGATCTTACGTTACATCGTTCTGAAGGAACAAAACTGCGAAATGCAGGAAAAGATTAATTCATTATGCATCTAGAAGAAACGCCAAACCCTGAGGTTAAAGAAAAGTGATGTCACTTGAAAATGTTCTTACTAAACCAAATTTCAGGTTATGAAACAGTTACATCATTAAATTCATTAAAATACAAGCCCACAATATAAAACAAACAACAGGAAATCTTTTCAATTTTCTGTAACTACGACTACAATTACAAATGTATCTACCTACACTTGTCCCATTAAACCAAACTACAAGTGATCGGTAGATCAACGTCTCACATAAGTAATGTGAATAACAAAAAATGAAAATAAAATATGCTAATCAGCTGACGAACGCCAGTATCGAAATATACCGGTTTAAACTTTTCCTCAATACAATCTCAACACATGCAGTGAAGTTCGCTAAATAAAAATAAACTCAGCTCTCGTTTGGTATTACGTAATATCACTGGAAACAATAATCACTACCATCACGATATTCACGGCATAACTCGAGTGTGAGGCTCCAAGTGGCCTGCAATGTCACCACTCCAATCATGTATCATCGTGAATTGTCCAGTGACGTAACTTCTCATCGACCTAGGCAAGTTTTTTTTGCTATTTTGCTTTACGTCGCACCGACACAGATAGGTCTTATGGCGACGTTCTAATAAAATTCATTTTTCACACGCGCAATGTTTCCAGTCAGCGATATTTTCGTCTCGTAAAGATACAGAATGGAATTCAATTTAAAACAATCAAGTATTATCTTGACCGTGTGTCAGAATATATTTTGTTCGTGATGTCGGCTATCACTTCGCTGGTATTAAATGGAAGCGTCACTTAGATTTAACAGCCGTTACCTACGGTCTTACATAAAATAGTAGTAATGGGAGAATATCAACTTACACTTCAAATAGGCGTTACAACGCGGTCACTTGGATTTGACAACCCTTATATTCTTCAATCGTTCTGGATTACTACAGGACATAATTCATCTTATACAGCCTGTCTCACAAATATTACACATCACTTATACACCATGTCACAAAAATTCCTCTCGGTCGAACTACATGGCCTCTTACTCTCGGCTTCCTGCTTATTCTACATCACTCATAAAATACAGACTTACTATGCCTTTAACATCTCCCTAATTATTCTCATAATATTTCATTTCCATTACAGTCCATTTTCTTCTTGTTTGAAATTTTTAAATTCAAGCAATCCCATGACCAAACAACTTTATAATGGTCTCTCAATTAACTTCTCGAATTTTTTCCGGACCTCAGGAGCAAAATACCATACCGTGATTTTATGTATCACAAATACACAGTGTCACAAAATTTAAATTTCCCAAAAATGCCAGCTTTATCATACTTCACCGGATTTTGATATAAACCGCAGATCTCGTTTGAAATTACTGCTGAACGCATAAATATCATCATCACAAATTTTATCCTTACGTGAATATTATTATTATCATTATTATTATTATTATTATTATTATTATTATTATTATTATTATTATTATTATTATTATTATTATTATTGAATACGTTGATATTTGACCTTGTCACACTCATAACGGTTATTTTATCTTTGACATTATTATAACTTTTTACCGGCCCGAACATTATTTCATTGATTTTCATTGCAATATTTAACTTCACTTTTATTTTTTCAAATAAATTTAAACACAGTTTAAAGTCTCGCGCGCTGACATAAATAACAGACACATTGGAATAATGACAAGACACATCATCGTCGTCGCAATATTTAAATTTACACACGCCACATATGCAACGCGATGTTTTGATTTGTTAATTAATTAATTTAAAGGGACATGCATTTACATTTCTAACTAAAACATAATATTTAAATTAGACAGACCTGTGACTGCGCCGTTGGCGTGGCATTATCTCGGCTTCATCTTACGCCAGCCACATCAGGACTTAGCCCCTCAAAATTACAGGACACATTCTCGCTTAAATACTACCTTATAAATACACTGATTCTGCACTCGTCTTGAAACAACACACATTGATTTTCTGAAACTTAATAATAAATTTTATTCTGTACACATATACAATAGTTAAACCGCCCCGCTTCGTATAGAGAACTCATCTAATACAGTTTGCAGAAATCTCCAACTCCTTCCTCTCCAGGTGTTCCACAGATGTGACTGACCGTGAGACACAAGCTAATCTCTGCCAGACTACACCAGTTCTCCCTTGACGACTACCAAAATAACATCGTCCACATTAATTCACAAGAGCTATCTATGAATCTGCTGTCTTCTTACGCAGAATTTCAGGAATCCTACAATTATTTAACTTATGAGTTTCTTCCCCGACCAGGATGGATATCGTAAATACAATGTTCCAATAGCTAATTTATTTCGTTCACCATTTACCACTTGGCAATATATTCATCCCTCAAACCAACTGGATTTAGAGATTCTACAAGTCTATTTTGCACTCATTGAGTCCTCTTATTAATGTCGCCCGACGTAAATTCACCCACTCGGGCAATTGAATGATGACTGACTCTCCTATCTGAGGAAAGGGGTTTTTCTAGGGACGCTCTGCTTGGCGTTGTCTACTGTGGTGCAATCATTCCATTTGATGACCACTGGGCCGATTTCTTCGAGACTCACCCAAGAGATTCCACCTATTTTTTCAGTCAAGATGTTGTTGTTTGCTGATTTTTCCTGTTTCCTAAACGGGCGTAATTAATTAATTAATTTCGTGAACCAGGGTTCCCGCGCATTTTGACTGTATGTCCTTGACACGTGTACACTACTCTGCCAGTACAGATGTCACCTTCTCACCGAGTCTAATTAAATACATTTCCACCCTGTGGACTTTAGCTTCATCACATATTTCCCAAAATCGTTAATTACTTATTTTTTTTGTTAATGACAGCACCTAATTGTCTCGCAATGAGGGTTATTATCCAGAACTTCATTATTTATTACCCGAGGTCTTCCGAAATGTTCCGGCCTCGTTCGATGTTTGGTGGCTCTCCTCCCGCTGTGAGTTGTAATGCCACGGAACGCGAGATGAGCTTGCAATAAAAATATGGATGCACTCCATCTTGTAGTTGAAATTTCAGCAAGGAAGAATAATGTTAATGCTGTTTTTACAATTTGTTTTACGTCGCACCGACACAGATAGGTCTTATGGCGACAATGGGATAGGAAAGGCCTAGGAGTGGGAAGGAATGGGCCGTGGCGTTAATTAAGGTACAGCCCCAGCATTTGCCTGGTGAGAAAATGGGAAACCAAGGAAAACCGCCTTCAGGACTGGGATTTGAACCCACCATCTCCCGAATGAAAACTCACAGCTTCACGACCCTCACCGCTCGGCCAAGTCGAAGAAGATAAATCCGGGACTATATACGATCGCAGTACCTACCTTGAGTGTCATCTCCTATATTAACAACATATACTATGGATAAGTTGGTTGTGCATACCTCTTGCATAAACAGCATATCTATATCAAGTTCTTTAATGTATCGCTTGAGCGAGTACACTTTGTTTTATTTAAAATACTGTTTATATTGGCCGAGCCGACGGTGCATAAGGTCGTACTCGAAGTGTGTGCTTTGGGTATGACAATGACGCGTGAAGCGATTCTACTATTATAACAACTTGTCTTTGGTGGTGTATAGAGACAGAAACATAATAAGAAAATGGATAAACATGCTGTAACATACATAACTCAACACTGTTCGGTTCTTGTCACGTAATATTTACCGGAATTTACATTAGAAGAAGGTTTTTTTTTATTTCTTTGCATGATATCCATGCACTAAGTTTTGTTGAACTTCTTTGTTGGGCTGGGTTCCTTTTTATTGGTTATATTTGTGTACCCTGCGACTCTTTGCATTCTATGTATTTGTTGATCTTTCCAACAAACTTGCTGTGAGTAGCGCTGATGAGTTGGGTAGTCGTGGAACCATAGGATTTTCAATGTTCTAATTTAAATGTATCAGCAGAGCCTCTACCCTGTTTTTCTAGCCATTTGGTGTTTCGGTAGGAGGTAGGTTCTTCGTTATCGGGGACGGTACTTCCGAGATCCGACCTATTCTTGAGTATCTGTTGTTAGCTCTCGGTTCAGTTGCCATTTCAATTTATTCCGAATGCTGCTGTATTGCCTTTAGCGAGGATGTTTTATTGATCTTGACGTTGGTTGATTTGTGTTGTGAAAGGTGTCACAACTGGTTGCGCTGCACTGTGTGTGTGTGTGTGTGTGTGTGTGTGTGTGTGTGTGTGTGTGTGTGTGTGTGTGTGTGTGTGTGTGTGTGTGTGTGTGTGTGTGTGTGTGTGTGTGTGTGTGACATCCTGTCTGTTGGCTCACTGGCAGACTAGCCGATTCCAGGGTCGGTCTATTGGAGTCATATGAAAATGAAAATCCACAGCCTGTTTCCAGTCATTCGACTGGGTCAGGAATGGAATGAATGAAGCCTCCATCTAGCTGCGAGGATAGGAATTATGCCGGCTGCCTAAGCCTGTCGCAATCCTCTGGGGCAATGATTAACGACTGACAGATGAAATGAAATGATATTGAAGAGTGTTGCTGGAATGAAAGATGACAGAGAAAACCGGAGTACACGGAGATAAACCTGTCCCGCCTCCGCTTTGTCCAGCACAAATCTCATATGGAGTGACCGGAATTTGAACCACCGAACCCAGCGGTGAGAGGCCGGTGGGCTGCCGCCTTAGCCACGGAGGCTCTTATTAGGGTCATGTACCTTCTGTAATTTAACAATTAGTGGGGAAGATTCTAAATGTACTAGATGTATTGGTAAACGTTATTATACACTGGCGTGTAGCTGTTGGTTGACGCGAGTCTGTTTCCAGGCGGCGGGAACTATCAACACGAAGGTGGTCTGATGCGCTGAATTACATTGACACATGTTTTCTCTTGCCGTTCGTAACGACTTATTACCTAAATAATTGTATTGTTATGAAACATGGAATCTGCTGATTGAGTTTCATCTTTCTTAATCCATTTACCCTCCAGGGTTACTTTTCCCCTCGAACTCAGCGAGGGATCTCACCTATACTGCCTCAAGGGCAGTATCCTGGAGCATGAGACTTTGGGTCGGGGGATACAACTAGGGACGAGGACCACTACCTCACCCAGGCGGCCTCACCTTCTTTGCTGAACCGAGGCCTTGTGGGGGCTGGGAAGATTGGAACTAATAGACAAGGAAGAGGGAAGGAAGCGGCTGTGGCCTCAACTTAGGTACCATCCCCGCATTTGCCTGGAGAAGAATTGGGAAAAACACAGAAAACCGCTTCGAGGATGACTCAGGTGGAAATCGAATCCCCTCTACTCAGTTGACCTCACGAGGCTGAGTGGACCCCGTTCCAGGCCTCGTACCACTTTTCAAATTTCGTGGCAGAGCCGAGAATCGAACCCAGGCCTCCGCGGGTGGCAGCTAATCACATTAAGCACTACACCGCAGAGGCGGACGAAAATTGCTCTAATTCTCTCATTTGATAGCTGCAGTGGGATACTATACAAGCCTACTTCGATTGCTTCGATGTTCGCTACGCCTGTAGTTACCCGCGGTCTAGGGGGAACGTTGTTGCCTCTTACTCGGAGGTCCCGGGTTCGAATCCCGCCCAAGCCAGGGAGTTTTACCTTATTTGAGGGTTGGTTCGAGGTCCATTCAACCTGTGTGATTACAATTGAGAGGATAAGTGATGGTGAGATAGCGGCCCCGGTTTAGAAAGCCAAGAATAATGGCGAGATGATTCGTCGGGCTGACCAAACGACACCTTGTAATCTGCAGAGCAGCGGTTGCTTGGTAGGCCACGGCTATCTTTCTGCTCTTCTGAATTATTTTTTTACTTATGCCGTTTATACTGCCCTCCATAGAATTAGTTGCCTTATTATACATTTGTACGGTGAAGGTACCCAGTAAGTTCCCTTGTTTTAGGTGTTGGTAGTAATAAGAGGCTTTCATACGTTACAGGAACTTAGACTGTGTGTTTTCAGCCAATGTGCATAATATTGAGAATCATCCTACCAACTGCAACTGATGTTTTTCAACATATACTGTAGTTACAAGTAAGTTTTTCCATGATGATGACATTTACACAACACCTTATCCTTTTCAATATCCGACAACAACAACAAACAAAAACACAAAAAACAATTGAGGGAACTCCACCGATATTTTATTTGATTCCTCATTCTTAAATACATTCTATGTACTCTGGAAGTTCAATATAAGGTTTCAATAATCAATAATTCAATGATGTATTCATAATCAACTGCAAAACGGAACGAAAAACTTCAGGACCTACTATATTGTACTATACCAAGTGTTGTCGACGGCGAAGCAATACATTTTTAATCTATATTTCGACATATCTGAACTCCCATGTCATTTTTAACAGTTTATGTATATCTGTCTTCTTGTACTAATTCATTGATTCAATGGGGTCTAGCAATCGTTTGTAGTTTCAGTCTTCTTAAAATTTTCCAAATATATACATGGCCATCTCTTAATATACGCATATTTAAGCCTACCCTGGTTGCTACGTATCTTTTTCCTTTCAGCTTTGCAGTTACAGTCGAGAGATTACCTATTCAAAATTCCTTTTACCTCTACTGCATCGAAGTCAAGTTGAGAATCCACTCGGCTAATGGATCAGCCATAAATACATAATGCCCTCTCTCTCAGATAGTAGGAGACGGGGACAGGCAATCTGCACTTCCAGGAGATCTGTATGTCGAATCCCAGCGCTGGTACTACGGAAACACAAACGATTACATAACATTAAAAAGGTAACACGGTAATAATAATAATAATAATAATAATAATAATAATAATAATAATAATAATAATAATAATAATAATAATAATAAATGCGTGTGGCCTCTGGAGAGGCCTGGTGCAAGACTCTTGAGTTGACGCCTTATAGGCGACCTGGGCGTCTGTGAGGATTCGGTCCTATGATGAATTCTAATGATGAAGGCACAGCCTCCGAGCCGTCGGAATTAACCAGTTAAGGGTAAAACCCCGACACGGCCGGGAATCGAACCCAAGGCCTTTTGGACCAAAGAGCAGCATGCTAACCATTTAGCCATTGAGCCGCATGAGTAACTTGGTGAACGTACTTGTGAAATTTGTTGTGGAGGCGGCGTCGATTGTTAATTTATGAGAAATGTTCGGATTTTTAGCCAGTAATAGGTTAGAACGCAAAATTACTGAAGCGTGTAACAAGTATAAACATTACCGAGAGAGCCGTGCGGTTAAGGATGCGCAGCTGTGAGTTTGCACCCGGGAGGTAGTGGGTTCCAACCCCCTGTCGGCAGTCCTGAAGATGGTTTTCTGTGGATTCCCATTTTCGCTTCAGGCACATGCTGGGGCTGTACCTTAGTTAAGGCCACGGCCCCACAGGAGATACTGGGTTCCAACCCTCCTGTCGGCAGTCCTGAAAATAGTTTTCCGTGGATTCCCATTTTCACATCAGGCACTTGATATTGGCCGGTGACCTTAGTTAAGGTCACGGCCCCTTCCTTCCCACTCCTAGACCCTTCCTATCCCATCGTCGCCATAAGACCTACCTGTGTCAGTGCGACGTAAAACAAAATGTAAAAACTGCATAAACAATAAAGGTACTGATCCCATAATTCTACCTTGCTGAAATTTTAACTAAAAGATGGAGTGCATCCATATTTTATTGCAAGCTCATCTCGCGCTCTGTGGCATTACAACTCACAGCGGAAGGCTAGCCACCAAACATCGAACGAGGTCGGAACACTTCGGAAGACCTCGGGTAATAAATAATGCAATTCTGGGTAAAAACCCTCATTCCGAGAGATTTTGGCGCTGTCATTAACGAAGAAATAGTTAATTAAGAATGCTGGGGATATACCTTCATAAAAGCCACGACCCCTAGCTTTCCAATCTTAGCTTTTTCCATTCTTGCGTTGCCAAAAACCTTCGGTTGTTTTGCGACGTTAAACCACTCGCAAATAACATAACGTGTATAGCCCATCGGGTTCACAAAACGGACTTAAAAGGGAAGGTTTTTCCTGAATGAACTTAATATTCACTTCAGACAATACCCGAACTTGATATTGGCTGGTGACTTCAACTATGTTCTTCACCAAAAAGATAAAGCCGGACAAAAACATCCATTCTATTGGTCAACCTTGTGCAACAACTCTACCTCAGAGATGCCTGGGTATTTAAGGAAAAAATTACGCAGAATTCACCTACTTTCAACTCAATACCGTATATAGACTTGACAGGATCTACTTCTCCCGTGAGCTATCTCCTTCAGTGCACAGAATTTCGGTAATCCCAGTTCCTTTCAGTGACCACGATACAATGTTAATTCATCAAACAACTAGCCACAACCCTCCCAGGAACCCAGTTGGACAGCGCAATCCTTAAAAGTACATGCCGATGGCGTTACAGTCATCTTGAGTCATCCACAGCAATATAGTGCCTTGAGGTCCGTGCTTGAAAGTTACCAACACCACTCAGGAACACAGATTAACGAATAGAAATCGGCAATACTACACTTCGGTCCGCCTCTGTGGTGTAGTGGTTAGCGTGATTAGCTGCCACCCCCAGAGGTCCGGGTTCGATTCCCGGCTCTGCCACGAAAATTTGAAAAGTGGTACGAGGGCTGGAACGGGGTCTACTCAGCCTCGGGAGGTCAACTGAGTAGAGGTGGGTTCGATACCCACCTCAGCCATCCTTGAAGTGGTTTTCCGTGGTTTCCCACTTCTCCTCCAGGCGAATGCCGGGATGGTACCTAACTTAAGGCCACGGCCGCTTCCTTCCCTCTTCCTTGTCTATCCCTTCCAATCTTGCCATCCCTCCACAAGGCCCCTGTTCAGCATTGCAGGTGAGGCCGCCTGGGCGAGGTACTGGCCATTCTCCCCAGTTGTATCCCCGACCAAGAGTCTGAAGCTCCAGGACACTGCCCTTGAGGCGGTAGAGGTGGGATCACTCGCTGAGTCCGAGGGAAAAACCGAACCTGGAGGGTAAACAGATGATGATGATGAATACTACAATTCGGAACTTGGCCCACCATAACATCATAGATACCATCTGCAACAACAATTAAGATCCTGCAGATTATGTTTTCTACGAGTTCAACCGAAATGAGTTAACATCAACTGGAATAAAGTATTTAGTACAATTAGAGTTAAGCTCCCGAAATCTGAGAAATCTTAATAAAGTACAAAACGTATGAGCTATCAACACACTTAATACGAAGTTAATTTGATATATAGCACAAATCTTACCTAACTGTAAAGAAGATAGACCTGGACATTGGTTATTATTTATGGCGTGTTCAGATGTGCAAAACTGCCAGAACACAACCGGATCGAAACATTAAACAAGTAGGACTAGAACTGATATCAGTCGAAGATAATGTTCTGCACTGATGGCGTTGGATATAATCAATAGTTAGCACAGAGAAGGAGATACCTATGCCACAACTGAAGTGTACAACCATACAGGACTAAGGGCACCTTACTACGACATACCACTTCAGCTAAACTCAATATTGAAGATTATCACTGCACTCCCACCGGACTTGAAATGTGCAGACACACACATCACAACGGAGAAAAGCACCCCGGCCGTCGATGGAATATAATTTGTGGAAGCACAGCGAACAAGTGGCTACCACTGACATGGAAGCAGACCTTATATCTTAACATGATTGAAGGGACGCCAAGGAAAGAAAAGCTATTCCGACACAATCGCACAAAATCCAATCAGTGTGAATATTGTCATCAGATAGATACTGTTACGAATATAAAACTCCATCTGTTTCATTACTCTAATGTATTTCAGGATGGCCTAATAAATGCACACACACATTTAAACAAACAATTCTAACCAATTATGAACGGCCACACTAATTACTAGTCTATTTACAAATCTCTCTTCTGTACACATACGCTCGGGTCCCGGCCGGTTGCTACCTGAGAACGTCTATAATTCTTACTTTCACTTTCCCAAAGTCCAGTCACCTCCTAGAGCCGCTGTGCGTAGACAGCTGGATTTGAACACAGTGCCGCTGGCTATACAACACACGACGACTGTTCGTTGGTTCGACTCCACTTATGGTTCAGTTCTTCACACAGTCCCGTGCAGTGAATAACTAAACAGCCCAACAGTATTCAACAGCAGAACGATACTCACAACAGCGAACATTAGTACAGGTCCGTTTATCCTCGCACTCACGATAGCCCGTTTCCTCGCTGGCTCACGGCGATCCTCAGCCCACAGAGTTACACGAACACACAGTACACTCTTTCGGTATGTCGCCAGCACCTACACACTGGTCTCTCCGACACCACAACAACAGCTCCTCGTTCGGACCTCGGTGGGACACTGGCGACAGCCAAAACCACTGCCGCCCTCAGCCCAGCCACTGAACCCCAACTCAGTGAGTGTCACAATGACTCCCCCACGGAGCCCAACTCTGACCGACTGTCCGCGGCTTGCCTCCCTTTTTATAGCTCTCGTGATTTAATCAAGAAATTTTCCGATGTCACTACATGGCGAACATTGCCGTTGGATCTCAAAGAAACTCACAGGTAAGCCGGCCGCCGAGAAAAATACACGGAAAGGCCGGCCCCACCTCACAGGAAGGCTGGGAGATTCCAAGTCGTCTGGGTCACCAGCCCCTTCCTGGAAGTAACGAAAGGCGCTACCACGGGGCTGGCACGTAACAATACTTCAAGACACAGGACCACAAAATGTACAGGAGAAAGTGCATGGACTATGGCAATCATAAACAAAATTCCCCAAACACCACTAGGCCTCAGGGGCTCTGAACTATGGAGCGTGGGTTGGTGACCACGAGGCCCTAAGCTGAGTCCTGGCATTGCTTCCACTTACTTGTGCCAGGCTCCTCACTTTCATCTATCCTATCCGACCTCTCTTGGTCAACTCTTTTTCTTTTCCGACCCCGACGCTATTAGGTTTGCGAGGGCTAGGGAGTCTTTCATTTTCACGCCCTTCGTGGCCCTTGTCTTCCTTTGGCCGATACCTTCATTTTTCGAAGTGTCGGATCCCTTCCTTTTTTCTCTCTGATTAGTGTTATATAGAGGATGGTTGCCTAGTTGTACTTCCTCTTAAAACAATAATCACCATCACCAAACACCACTACATCCCACAGTGGAAGATCGAATCCTTACCCTGGATTAAGCCTCCATCCCGAGTACAGCCAACAACGCACTATGGTTCACCGCAGCAACAATTCATTACATACTACAGAATCACAAGACCTTGCAAAAACTCAACTTATACAACTTTCGCCGCTGTGTGTGAAGAACGGTGGTCCTATATGGAGAAAAACAAGATCACTGCAGGCTATGCATCCTTCCTGTACATATTTTTTTATTATTAAATGGAAAACCACACAATGTGCAAGAATAGAAACTTATTCGCTACAAATCTTTGTCAGGGAACACGGCCTCTTCAAGCACTCCAGGGCGTGGTAACGACCACAAAATCTTTCACACCATCGGCACTCACAACCATGGTTCGGTTCTTGAAAACTAAATAAAACCCATGCATTATGATGGAAACCATGGGCCGCTGCATGAGTGAATCCTATATATATTTTGAAGAAGGTTTTTTTTTTTTTTTTGCTATTTGCTTTACGTCGCACCGACACATATAGGTCTTATGGAGACGATGGGACAGGAAAGGCCTAGGAATGGAAAGTAAGCTGCCGTGGCCTTAATTAAGGTACAGCCCCAGCATTTGCCTGGTGTGAAAATGGGAAACAACAGAAGATCATCTTCAGGGCTGCCGACAGTGGGGTTCGAACCCACTATCTCCCGGATGCGAGCTCACAGCGCCCGGTGATGAAGGTTTAATACGTTGCTACATCCTAATAGACTAACATTCAAGTGGTTAGCCAAACACAAGATACATTCAGTAAGTTATGAAACATATGTGAGTGTGTAATGTTACTGTGGTTTATAATTCTCTATGCCTTGTTATTCATCCCTTTTTTTTTATTGTAAGGCTACTCAGTTGATGATAGTTAAGAATATAATTACTGTAAAAATGTGAAGTGAGATAATGTAATGCACGTTTTGTTCGTAATAAATGAAAACATCATGAATTCAGAAATGTAATTTAAAATGATTTTAAATGTTATTAGCTTTACGTCCCACTAAGTCCTTTTTCGGTTTTTGAAGACGCCAAGGTGCCTAAATTAAGTCCCTCAAGAGTTCTTTCACGTGTCATTATATCTACCGACACAATCTTAACGTATTTCAGCAGCATCAAATACCACCAGACTGAGCCGGGATCGAACCTGCCAAGCTGGAGTCAGAAGGCCAACGCCTCAACCGTCTGAGCCACTCAGGCCGGCTAAGAAATTTCAATTGAAAGGCGAAGAGAAAATCGATACAACCAAATACACAAGCTGTTTCTCATAATTTGAACTTTAATATCCTTCTGTGATTTGCTGAAAGCCGCCTGTTCTCAAAACTCAGGTGAACCAACGGAACTTGTTAGTTCAGACACCAGTATAAAACTTCAGCCCTGGATGTACATTATGTTTTAGTGGAGAATACATCATGTTTCAAAATCTGTAAATGAGTATGAAATTATGAAATAGAATGAAGGCAATAGTGGAAAACGTGGAAATTGCCCTGAAAGAAATGGCGTGCATGTTTCTTTTAAAGTTCAAATTTATTTTGATTCGTAATAAATGTGGCAAGCCGCCTCTGTGGTGTAGTGGTTATTGTGATTAGCTGCAATCCCCGGAGGTCCGGGTTCGATTCCCGGCTCTGCCACGAAATTTGAAAAGTGGTACGAGGGCTGGAACGGGGTCCACTCAGCCTCGGGAGGTCAACTGAGTAGAGGTGGGTTCGATTCCCACCCCAGCCATCCTGGAAGTGGTTTTCCATGGTTTCCCACTTCTCCTCCAGGCAAATGCCGGGATGGTACCTAACTTAAGGCCACGGCCGCTTCCTTCCCTCTTCCTTGTCTATCCCTTCCAATCTTCCCATCCCCCCACAAGGCCCCTGTTCAGCATAGCAGGTGAGGCCGCCTGGGCGAGGTGCTGGTCATCTTCCCCAGTTGTATCCCCCGACCCAGAGTCTGAAGCTCCAGGACACTGCCCTTGAGGCGGTAGAGGTGGAATCCCTGACTGAGTCCGAGGGAAAAGCCGACCCTGGAGGGTAAACAGATTACGATACGAATAAATGTGGCTCTGCAGTTTTCATTAAACTGAATATCGTCTACATACTCTCAAAATTTCCTTTCATGATTTCCGTATAGGCATAAAGAGGAGTAATGTGTTTATGTACGTACCCCAGTTTAAGTAGTAATTTTTGACAAGATTTTTTGGTATGAGAATGACACTTGTATAGATATAAGATATGAGGATTGATCACATATATCTGAAGACAATGTGTCTCAGAACAATACTTTTAACATTAGCGTTAAACAGAACATGGATTTTATTTATCAGTATAAACTTCTCCCTGTCGTGGTTGGATAGAAAATGAGGGGTTGTATTGCTACAGCTTCCTTTTTTCGAGCATATGCTTTCATGGTAAAGTAAATATGTATTGAGGCGACGTGGACCATTATACACAGGTGTGGTAGATGGAGAAATTTACTCTTAAAGCTCAATGGCCCTCTACACGATCAAATCTGTTAAAGTAAACTGGACTGTTCTGTGCTGTTTACGTTACGTTCAATAGCCTCGCCTGTCGATGCTGCGGTGATTCTGTGCCTCTGCCACGTTGAGAAAATATGTGCGTGAAGGAAGGGACTCCCATCCGTTTCCTTTTTCGAGAAAGATGGTTAAGTGGATTATTTTCTTCAATAACTGTACCAATTGGCTCAAATTACTTTACAGAGTTTCATTCTGTACACGCCAGATTTTTTACAGACACTGCAAATAACATAAATGATTTCTCAATCTTAGGCCAAATCGTCCAGTCTGAAATAAAGCCTTCTTTTAGTTGAAATGCCTGCATGTTCCGAAGATCGTCGTAATTAACTACACTGGCGGAAAAAATATCCAAACACCAAGAAGGGGTTGTGCAAGATTAACGAACGTTGGTAGGCGTGTTTATACATCTAAAAGACGACGTTGATTCAAATTTATCGCAAATCGCATTAGCGTGGCACTAATAACGGCCCCATGACGTTCACATCAAGTTTGCTTCAAATACGGGCTGTATTATTGTGCGAGAGCGTTAATTACCTGTGAGATTGGACTGAGTAGCTGTAAGTGGGTGAAGAATGCCTTTTAACAGCTCACTGCGGTTGAACGAGGCCGTATAATAGGGCAACGTGAAGATGGATTTTCCTTTCGCGCTAATGCAGAACGACTTGGCAGGAATGTCTCCACTGTGCATGCGTGCTGGCAGCACTGGTCACAAGAAGACCGGACTCCGGACATCCTCGTGGCACCATCGAGAGGGAGGACCACCGTGTACGGCGTATGACTCGCGCAGTGGACTGCGTCTGAAGCAGCAATTCGAGCGACAGTTGGCACCACAGTAACGCAACGAACTGTTCGAAACCGGTTATTCGAAGGACAGCTCCGAGCCAGGCGCCCTGCGACATGCATTCCACTTACCCCGAACCACCGCCGGCTGCGACTTCAGTGGTGGAGTGGAGGCCACTTGTGTTTTCTGCCTTAGTGGGCCGTGTGTTGGCTAGAAGGAGGCCTGGTGAGCGCCTGCATTCCACCTGTCTGCGGCGTCGTCACACTAGGAGTTCTGGTCTGGCGAGCAATTTCCTATGACAGCAGGAGCACTCTCGTGGTTATTCCACGCACCCTGACTGCAGATGTGTACGACCGTCTGGTGATTCCACCTGTTGTGCTGCCAGTCATGAGCAGCATTCCCGGGGGTGTTTTCCAACAGGATAATACACGCCCCCATTGCACTGTTGTAACCCAACGATCTACAGAATGTCGACATGTTGCCTTGGCCTGCTTGATCCCCGATCTGTCCCCAGTCGAGCACGTATGGGACATCATTGGACGACAACTCCAGCGTCATCCACAACCGGCATTAACCGTCCCTGTATTGACCACCCAAGTGCAACAGGCATGGAAATCCATCCCAAAAGCTCACATATGGCACCTGTACGACACAACACATGCACATTTGCATGCGTGCATTCAACAGTTAGGCGATTATACCGGTTATTAATCGACCAGCACGGCACATTTGCAATGGTTTTTCTCGCGCAGATATTAACCTGTTGTCTTGTACTTTTAATCAATTAAGTATGTTATCTCGACAAATATAATGCCAAAATATCCGTATTCTACATTCCTAATTTCCTGGTGTTTGGATATTATTTCCGCCAGTTTATAACTCAGATTTTACGAATAAGAATGTGCCTGATATCTGTCAGTTATACATCACATGAAAGGATTCTTCATGGAACTAGAACTGGGATAGGTGTTTGCGAATTACTGTCCAAGCGTTAATATAATATTTTCTACGTTTTTGCAGGTTGTCATAACAAAACATTTTGTATGAGACAGCTAGAAAGTTCAAAAATACCTATTACTGAGCCATAATTTCGTATTTTATGGTTGTGAGCAGACATGCCAATCGCCCGGTAAACCAGGCAGTCACTAGTGAACATTAGAGCACGTAGGCAACTTCAAATATCTTGACTGTTCCTTTAATCACATGTGGAACAGTTCAATAGAAATACGATCTCGAATTGAACAGGCAAGAGCTACATTTAAAAAATGTCCAAAATCCTTTGCAGCAGGGAATTTTACATTACTCTTCGCCTCCGTATACTTCGGAGCTACGTTTTCTCAGTGTTGCTCTACGGTGCTGAGGCCTGGACACCTAAAGCTAGTTCCAGCAAAAGGTGAGATGTGATGCTAGGGCTGGCCAGTAAACATGGGTGAATAAAGTACACAACACGCAAGTACTTAAACGATTAAAAAGGAAACTCGAGGTCATGCACACCATCAAAATGAGAAAACTAGAGTTCTTTGGGCACATGATGCGGAACAAACAAAATACCAACTCTTTCAAATTATTATCCAGGGTAAAATTGAAGTAACCAGAGGCCATGGTCTAGGCTAAGAAACCTGCGTGACTGGTATGGAACCGGCACTTGCACACTGTTCACTCTGATGATTGCTGACATCGGACAAAGATATGGCATGAGAAGAAGAAACCCTCTGTCATAATAATAGCACATTGTGATCGAGGATCGCGAGGAAAACAATGGGACAGTTCGAGTCAAGGCTATGCTTTAACGTCTCTTGAGGTGTGATCAGTTCTAACAGACGCCAGGGTGCTAGAATTGTTCCCTGGAAAAGGATATTTAATATCGCAGCATATCTACTGACACAGCCTTCGTCTTTAAACTCTCATCAGAACGTCAAACGACTGTGACTATCCCGAGATTCGATCCTCCTACCCTGAGCAACAGTGTGAGTGCTTTACTACCTCCGTTGCTCAGAGAATAAGAAAGCACGCACTACAAATACTATCAGCGTAGATAATACCGAATACCTGATTTTGTCGTCAAAAATAAGGATAGTATATTCTGCTAAACAACGCCTGTTTCATTTCAAAGTTTTACGAATATTCTGATGTTTCATTGACTACTGTTTCCGCTCTGAACTATATAAAACGACTAATCTATGTAAGCATATCTGAAACCAAGCAATAAAACCTTCTAGTACCGAAATATAAACATCCGAACATATGATTAACTAAATGATGTACAGTATGTTGGAAAACCAGCACTTGAGTTTAAATCATTTTTTCAGCCCGGTATTTGGATCGATTCCAAATATACTTTCAAAATCACTGATGACCAGATTCGAACTTTGGCTTTCACGTATCCTTATTTTGCCTGAGTCGGCTATTCATAATTTTAAATATTATCGTGCTGTTATACATTGATCAATTTTCTAGCCTTAATTTTATGCCACTGATCATCACCATGATGCATCATCATTATCGTCATGATCTTCATCATCATCATCTCAAGTGTTTTACACATATCTGAGGGTCGTGGCTACATTAACCGCTGAAACTGTTAGCTTCTTTACACCCTTCTTTACACCCTGTCATTGCACAATACGTCTACAGTGTCCCCTGCCTGTTCGTAAAGGGCGACTAGAAAGGGGAGCTAGGGGCTTTCATCTTGGGAGCATGGGTTGGTGACCACGGATCCCCTAGCCGACTCTGCCACCGATTCCACTTAATTGTGTCAGGTTCCTCGCCTTCATCTATCCTATCCAACCTCCCTTGGTCAACTCTTGTTCTTCTCCGACCCCAACTGTATTTGGTATGCGATACGTTTGGAGTCTTTCATTCTCATGCCCTTCGCGGTCCTTCTCTTTCTTTTACCGATATCTTCGTTCTTCGAAGTGGCGGGACTCTTCCATGTTCCTTCTAATTAGTGTAAGTAGAAGATTGTTGTACTTCATCTTAAAACAATAATCACCACCACCACCGTCACAACTTTCGATCCTCTCCGGCATAAGCTCTTTTTTTAAATTTTCTTCATTTCTTCTCGTGACATGCCTAAATAACTGGAGAATTTTGTGATTGACACAGAAAGAAAGAAGTTTGGGGAAGTGAAGTTTCTTGATGATGGACTCATTGGCTCTTTATTTTAATACTTTGTACACGCAGTATTCCAGGCCAATTCCTCATCTTGAACGCACTGATGCGCTTTTAGGACCCTTGTTTCACAACCATACAGAAAGACGGAAAAAAGAAGAGCTTTAACAGGGGGGTCCTTTGTTTTGTTTGTCACTGCTCTTTTCTTCGGTATCCTAGTGAGTACCTTCATGGCGACTCAGCCTAAGTAGATCCATCGTCTTATTTCTGTCTCACGACTTGCTGTGTCACAGGAAGTTGGTACAAGAAAAACAAAATTGAGCACTGCCTCCAGTTCCCTTATTTGAGGTGGATCTCTGCTTCTCCGTCAATTATCATGACTTCGGATTAATGTTAATGTTGATGTTTAGTGCTCACATTTTTTCATTCTTGCCAATAAGTCAACAACTTAGTCTTCACTGCTGGCAAAGAGAGTGGTGTCGTCAGCAAAATGAATCTAATCTAACATATAAACCAGATCATGACAACTGTTTTTAAATATAGGAGGAGGCACTCAACCCTAGGAGCCAGGTAATTTTTCTAGTACTCGCATCGCTGACACACCGGCGTCTTCCTATCTGAAAAATAAAACATGGTAGTAATAACAATAGTTATTGTGATTTTATAGTTTTACACGCTACAACGGATTACCACAAAGTATAAAGACAGCAGGACACTGAACTAAAAAAGACATGACACCATGTACACAAATTTATGGAAGTAGCCAATTGTTGCATGCTTATATTTTGATACTGTTCTAAGGAACTTGTAAATTGTAAAATGTACACAGCAAAGTGAACTTTGTCATTAACAACACCAAATTGCACCATTCCTTTGTATGTATTAGTCTGTCATGTTAAAGGATTAATAACACAAGGAACAACCCGTTCTTAACAAGATATCCTAATTTTCCCTTTTGTGTCTACTATGTGCCTAGGAGCTTCGTATATTCTCAACATGCGGAAATAAATTCCTCGAGAGTACGAACTATTTCACTTTACATAAACAGCTCTGTTGAAATAATCAATTTAACAGAAAACAAAATTCTGTTTTAACAGTAAAGCAATGGTTCATGGTGTGGGTTACTGTAGTCCCGTCCTAGTTCGTGAACCATGGGCAACGGCTGAGTGGCCTAGTAAGTGGTCCTGAGAATCGGGATACCAGTTGCTATGGAATGGGAGTGGGCATCTCGGACATATTCTGAGTCATGGCCCTCCTTGTGCTCAGGCGGCTAGAACTATACAATTCACCGGTGGTCCATAACCCGTTAGAGGAGAGATCCTCACTTGGACTATGTGCAAGTAGGGTAGCATCCTGCTTCATGAATTTACCGAGCTCAGAACACTTTAAGCAAGCCTCGGACCTATGGGAGTAACGGAGTCCCACTCCCATTTGACAGGCGAGGGACTCCTTGGAAACAACTTGGCGAACGAAATGGAATTCGATGGGGAGCTATCAATATTAATGGGGCTTATGGAAGAAAGAAAGTAGAACTGGCTGAGCCGGCAAAGAGGATGCATCTGGATGTGCTAGGAGTAAGTGACATTCGGGTAAGGGGAGATAACGAGGAGGAGATAGGAGATTATAAAGTGTACTTGACGGGTGTTAGAAAAGGAAGGGCAGAGTCAGGGGTAGGGCTCTTTATCAGGAATACCATTGCACGCAACATAGTTTCTATTAGGCACGTAGGTGAGCGAATGATGTGGGTAGATTTGTCAGTTGGAGGAATTAGGACTAGAATTATGTCCGTGTATTCACCATGTGAGGGTGCAGATGAGGATGAAGTTGACAAGTTTTATGAAGCATTGAGTGACATCGTGGTCAGGGTCAACAGCAAGGATAGAATAGTGCTAATGGGCGATTTCAATGCGAGAGTTGGAAACAGAACTGAAGGATAGAAAGGGTGATTGGTAAATGTGGGGAAGATATGGAAGCTAATGGGAATGGGAAGCGTTTGCTGGACTTCTGTGCTAGTATGGGTTTAACAGTTACGAATACATTCTTCAAGCATAAGGCTATTCAGCGCTACACATGGGAGGCTACGGGTACCCGGTCCATAATTATTTTTTTTTGCTAGGGGCTTTACGTCGCACCGACACAGATAGGTCCTATGGCGACAATGGGACAGGAAAGGCCTAGGAGTCGGAAGGAAGCGACCGTGGCCTTAATTAAGGTACAGCCCCAGCATTTGCCTGTGTGAAAATGGGAAACCACGGAAAACCATCTTCAGGGCTGCCGATAGTGCAGTTCCATAATAGACTATACCTTAACCGACTTCGAATTCAGGTAATCTGTTAGGAATGTACGAGTATTCCGGGTGATTTTTCGATGATACAGACCACTATCTGATGTGTAGTGAACTAAGTATCTCTAGGCCTAGGGTAGAGAAGGTGAAATCTGTCTGCAAACAAATAAGGGTAGAAAATATCCAGGAAGAGGAAATTAGGCAGAAGTACATGGATATGATTAGTGAGAAGTTTTGAACAGTAGACAGTAAGCAGGTTCAGGATATAGACGTTGAATTGGTGGCATACAGGGATGCTGTAGTAGAAACAGCAAGGGAATGCCTAGGAACAACTGTTTGTAAAGATGGGAAAAGGCGAACATCTTGGTGGAATGATGAAGTGAGAGCAGCTTGTAAACATAAAAAGAAGGCTTATCAGAAATGGCTCCAAACAAGGGCCGAGGCAGACAGGGAGTTGTACGTAGATGAAAGAAACAGAGCGAAACAAATAGTTGTTGAATCCAAAAAGAAGTCATGGGAAGATTTTGGTAATAACCTGGAGAGGCTAGGTCAAGCAGCAGGGAAACTTTTCTGGACAGTAATAAAGAATCCTAGGAAGGGAGGGAAAAGGGAAATGAACAGTGTTTTGAGTAATGCAAGTGAACTCATAATAGATCCCAGGGAATCACTGGAGAGCTGGAGGGAATATTTTGAACATCTTCTCAATGTAAAAGGAAATCATCTTGGTGGTGTTGCGAACAGCCAAGCTCATGGGGAGGAGGAAAATTATGTTGGTGAAATTACGCTTAAGGAAGTGGAAAGGATGGTAAATAAACTCCATTGTCATAAAGCAGCAGGAATAGATGAAATTATACCTGAAATGGTGAAGTATAGTGGGAAGGCAGGGGTGAGATGAGAGTGAGAGTAGTAAGATTAACATGGAGCGTTGGTGAGGTACCTTATGATTGGACAAGAGCAGTAATTGCACCTATTCTATAAGCAAGGGAACAGGAAGGATTGCAACAACTATCGAGGTATCTCATTGATTAGTATACCGGCAAGGTATTCACTGGCATCTTGGAAGGGAGGGTGCGATCAGTCGTTGAGTGAAAGTTGGATGAAAACCAGTGTATTTTCAGACCACAGAGATTTTCAGTATGCGCCAGGTAATTGAAAAATGCTACGAGAGAAATAGGCAGTTGTGTTTATGTTTCGTAGATCTAGAGAAAGCATAAGACAGGGTACCGAAGGAAAAGATGTTCGCTATACTGGGGGACTATGGAATTAAAGGTAGATTATTAAAATCAATCAAAGGCATTTATGTTGACAATTGGGCTTCAGTGAGAATTGATGGTAGAATGAATTCTTGGTTCAGGCTACTTACAGGGGTTAGACAAGGCTGTAATCTTTCACCTTTGCTGTTCGTAGTTTACGTGGATCATCTGCTGAAAGGTATAAAATGGCAGAGAGGGATTCAGTTCGGTGGAAATGTAGTAAGCAGTCTGGCCTGTGCTAAAGACTTGGTCTTAATGGCAGATTGTGCCTAAAGCCTGCAGTCTAATATCTTGGAACTTGAAAATAGGTGCAGTGAGTATGGTATGAAAATTAGCCTCTCGAAGACTAAGTTGATGTCAGCAGGTAAGGAAATCAACAGAATTGGATGTCAGAGTGGTGATACAAAGCTAGAACAGGTCGATAATTTCAAGTATTTATGTTGTGTGTCCTCCCAGGATGGTAATATAGTGAGATTGAATCAAGATGTCGTAAAGCTAATGCAGTGAGCTCGCAAATTGCGATCAACAGTATTCTGTAAGAAGGAAGTCAGCTCCCAGACGAAATTATCTTTACATCGGTCTGTTTTCAGACCAATTTTGCTTTACGGGAGCGAAAGCTGGATGGACTCAGGATATCTTATTCATAAGTTAGAAGTAACAGACATGAAAGTAGCAAGAATGACTGCTGGTACAAACAGGTGGGAACAATGACAGGAGGCTACTCGGAATGAGGAGATAAAGGCTAATTTAGGGATGAACTCTATGGATGAAGCTGTACGCATAAACCGGCTGCGGTGGTGGGGTCGTTTGAGGCGAACGGAGGAGGATAGGTTACCTAGGAGAATAATGGACTCTGCTACGGAGGGTTAGAGAAGTAGAGGTAGACCATGACGACGATGGTTAGACTCAGTTTCTAACGATTTAAAGATAAGAGGCAGATAATTAAATAAGGCCACAGCACTAGTTGCAAATCGAGGAATGTGGCGACGTTTAGCAAACTCACAGAGGCTTGCAGACTGAACGCTGAAAGGCATAACAGTCTATAATAATAATGTATGTAATGTACGTATGTATGTAATGTAATAGTAAAGCAGCATCGCAGGATATTATTCGTGCCACTTACATGAGAAGAATACTTGAGTTATTCCTATATCGGTAATTCTTTACGAGAAGTTTCCTCGACACCCAAACGCTCATACTTAATGTACCGGGCGGTACACCTCCACGCCGCTAATTCAAATTTTGCGCCAGTTGAAACTCCCCTACTGGAGGAAGTCTGAACTTTATTTAAGGTGTTAATGTTCAAGTTTCTCAGAAGATGTCACTACTTGGAAAATTTGTAGTTTCTGAACTGGGTCGTTTTCGACATATTTTTGTTTTTCCTGTCGTAAGAAGTTTGAACTTTCTCTTCTAGAGGACACTACTGAAGAACTACAACGGTGCACCCTAGTGCGAAGTGAAAGAACTTTTTTTTGGAGAAAATTTAATTTCAAAAGTTTGTTCTTTGCTAAATTTCTTTCAGTCATTGTTTAAGTTGGCTATATTAACCCTTTCTTTCCCCTTGTTTTGAATTTAGCCAATCCCGAATTTCTTTAATTAATTTTCCACCAATAATGTGTTTCTTCTTCATATTGTATAGGGGTTTTCTTTATCCACCAATAAAATGATTGTGGGCGGGTGTTTTCCTTCCTGAAACGCCTCGAACTTTCCGCGAGAGTATATAAACTGCTGATTTTAGGGTCTCTGCGCCACTTCAGTACCATCTTTCAGTGTGTAAAGTACATAGCAGGAGGCGGGAAGCGCCTCTTTCTTCGGGGAGCAGTTCAACACCAAGGTAATGGCCTTTTAATAACTTCTTTTCTTGCTAGCTCAGCAGTTTAACTCTCGGGGCGGGTCCGAAGTGTTTCTACCATGTAACTTTCCCTTAAATGTAAAGAATCTTTACCTCTATTCTCTTTCAAAACTACATATTGGGATAGAGAGTGCTTAACCCTCTCGATCTCCCACTCATATTGCATTGAGGTGAACTTATTTTCTCAACCGTTTCTTCCCTTCTAATGTAACGTAAATTGCTTCCTTCTAAAAGTCACCTCTTTAGTATGGGATTAGCCCTTGCATTAACGGCCTAGTGCCTAGTAGGGTTTAAACAAAGTGTATTAGGAGCGCTAGTTCGCCTCCTCTCAAATTGGTATTTTAGAGGCCATGTAATTAACTTTTCTCACTTAATAGGCCTCAGTAGGTTGGGTATCTTTACCCCTGTGTTTATGTCCTTAGAGGACAACTTGAAGGTGGAGTTTGGTGTGGCCTTTGATAGGCTTTATCTCTGAGAGCAGATCGCTCTTTTGAAATTTGTTTCTGCGCGCCTCGAGGAGGCTTTATGATGTAATTGGGAGCATGTGCTCCTGGGATTGATTGGGGTCTTCTGCCCCTTTGTTGAATTCTGTATTTCGTAAAGTTGGGCTAATTGCTCAAGAATTGTGTGTCTGGCTCTCGGAGCCCAAATCCTGTAATTGTACATTCTCGATTAGTCGTTTTGCTACTCTGTACCTGCCATTATTGTTATTTCTTGTTTTTTGCTAAGATAATATAACCTTGTTAAATTTTAAATTCACTTTAATTTCGTAGCCTGAGACCTGTTCACCCCCCGCACCTTCTTTCACCTCTAACTACCACGGAAAACTCCGTAACACTTAACATTAATTTTTCTTCTATTGCTTATATAATGCGGCCTTGATTATTCTTTAAAATGGTAATAACATTAATATCAAAGCAGAAATATCCCGGAGTGTCAAAGGGCTGTGTATTATTACATACGCTTTACAATAGTTCAGTGACATCAAACCAGGAATTAAACATATAAAGGGGGGAGATTATACCCATCTCGAAAAAGAAGGCGCTAAAGAAAGAATAGGCGCCATGGCGACCTGGCGTCGGGGATTTGTCGTGCCCTGATATAAACGTATAGACTATGTGTAAACAAATAAAAGTGTATCTCCAAATCACAAATCTACGAAATACCTACATAACTGGATAGAAACTTTGTGATCACTGCGTAATAACCAAGTGCACTCATCTCACTTTTACGGACAGCACAATCAATTTCCCACCCGGCTAACTGAAATGTATGGATAGAAGGGTAAGTAAAGAAACTAACTGACTGCTTTCTAGGACAGCTCTGGCTGTACTTCCTCTTAAAACAATAATCACGCTTTTACGTGCGCTCAGATTGTCTTTCCTGAACGTCAGGATAGCAGGATCTATAATCCCTCAGACACTTCAACGCTAAGAATGAGACTGATAATGAAACATATAACGTCGTTGCGCCGGCGAAAATCACTATGAGTGATAATAGTTTAGGAGAAATACTGACCCACATCACATATGTTATGAAGAGTGAATTCCTTGACAATATTCTCACAATATTGAACCTTAGGCCAGAAACATCTTGGAGTTGTTC
The DNA here is from genome assembly GCF_040414725.1 of Anabrus simplex. Classification (NCBI taxonomy): domain Eukaryota; kingdom Metazoa; phylum Arthropoda; class Insecta; order Orthoptera; family Tettigoniidae; genus Anabrus; species Anabrus simplex. The sequence continues at coordinate 35,426,729 of NC_090268.1, forward strand.
ACCTCGACGCACATCTCGCTATGTGACGATCAGGAAACAAACTAACAGTAGCAAATGAATCGAAACATGTTGGAGCCGCACATCTCGCCATGCACCTCGCCGTTCACCGGGAATCAAATCGGTTTGATATTTCAAGCTGCAGCTGCCTGGAACTGGCGTTGTGATTGGTTGCCTCAAGGTCACCACACTGTACTCTCTATGCGATGTCTCACTGTTGTGATATTGTTGGTCGTGCTGATGTGTTGTGTCGTACCTCTGTCGTCATGGGTAAGGAGCAATTAATAAGCGAAATTTTCCGCAAGACTGCTATAGTCGAATCATAATAGAAACATTCTAGATAAACGTTGGAAATACGTTGCTGCTAATTGTGGTATCACAAGTGGGTACATTTTTTGGATTCTAGGTTATATTAGGTTTAAGATGTAATTAAATATCGACTTAGGCATTCTTAGACTGTATATTCATAAAATCTCTCCGGGAACATTTTAAGCTGTTGATACAATTTATAGAACTCTCCTTGTTCGGTTCGTTCCTCACTGACTGAATGTACGCCTTATTTTCTTCGCGCACTGGAAAGTCACTGCATTACTTGTAGATAAATCACTATCACTGTCAGAACCTGTAAGCTTCTCCGTTGTGTTTACTGAAAGAAACTCGCTCACTGATGAATATTACTACTCCGTGCATTAAACGGTGGGAAGTGAGGCGACGAAAAATGCTTCAAAATGTTCTGCTGAGGCGAGGTGCGAAGTGCATGGCGAGATGCACGGCGAGGTAAACAACTCCAACATGTTTGTAACCTTAGATGACAGAACAATGCCGGCTATATTATTTCACATAGTGGTTTTTGCAGGCACGATGACGATAAGTAACAATTGGCTTTACGTCGCACCGACACAGACAGGTCTTATAGCGGCGATGGGATATGAAAGGGCTATGAGTGGGAAGCAAGGGGCCGTGGACTTAATTAAGGTGCCTGGTGTAAAACCACGGAAAACCATCTTCAGAGCTGCGGACAGTGGGGTTCGAACCCACTATCTCCCGAATGCAAGCTCACAGTTGCATGCCCCTAACCGCACGGCCAATTCACTCGAAAATATACAGTAACTAATTAGCTTGAGCTAGCGCATAACACGAGAGACAGTGCACTCTGACCAATGAATCTCACCAGAGCTCGGCATCTCACGCGTTAAAAGAGCTGAAACGCAACGTTCACTACAAGATTGGAGACATTCCTTCACGTCAAATATGTATTCCACAATGTATTTAGGCACTGAGAGATGTTTGTACTAGAACAAGACAGTGACGTCTCTATTCTTCTTCTTTTCCTACCGCTTTTTTCAATCTTGTGGGGTCGTAGGTGCGAACTGTGTCGCATATAGGGATTTGGCCCTGCTATGCGGCTGGATGCACTTGCTGACGCCACCCTATGTTTGTCTGTAAGGTCATCAGTCTAGAGGCTGGTTGAATCCTCAAATAGCACCACCGAAGGTTATGCAGTTACAGGTAAACCACAACAATCGGTGGTGGCGCCAAAAGGAGGTGTACTGAGCATGATGCGGAGTGAGGTAGTTTCCCATTGCTTTCCTCACTGGGCCAGAAAGTGTCACTGGAGTATCTTTCTTAACAATCAGATGCTTTTTTTGCTAGTTGCTTTACGTCGCACCGACACAGATAGGTCTTATGGTGACGATGGGACAGGAAAGGCCTGGGAATGGGAAAAAAGCGGCCGTGGTCTTCATTAAGGTACAGCCCCAGCATTTTCCTGGTGTGAAAATGGGAAAACACGGAAAACCATCTACAGGGCTGCCGACAGTGGGGTTCTAACCCACTATTTCCCGGATGCGAGCTCACAGTTGCGCGCTCCTAACTGCACGGCCAACTCGCCCGGTAAGTACTGCATCCATCAAGAAAAGGCATTAGGCAGGAACACTATGTGGAGGGATGTAATCACTATTGCGTAATTTTGTGGCGGTTGTAGTGTAGTTTAATTAATCACACGCGATTAAAATCCCCGACCCGGGGGGAATCGAACCCGGGACCCTCTGAACCAAATACCACAACGCTGACCATTCATCCAAAGAGTCGGACATTATTGTGTTGTTGAGTCATCAGTCCATAAACTGGCTTGGTGCAGCTGTCCATGCCAACCTATTCTGTACCAAACTTTCCATTTCTGCATAACTGCTGCTCTAATCTGCATATCATATTCATACCTTGGGTTACCCCTACCGTTCTTACCAGTCACACTTCCCTCAAAAACCAACTGGTTAAGTCGTGGATGTCTTAAGATGTGTCCTATCATTCTATGTCTCCTCGTCAAATTTAGCTAAATCGATCTCCTCCCATCAATTCGTTCAGTACCTCATCATTCGTGATTCGATCTGTCCATCTCACCTTCAGCATTCTTCTGTAACACCGTATTCCAAAAGCTCATATTCTCTTTCTTTCTGAGCTAGTTATCATCTATGTTTCACTTCCATATAATTCCACGCTCCGCACGAAAGTTTTCAAAAACATCTTTCTAATTCCTATATCAATGTTCGAAGTGAGCAAATTTATTTTCTTATGAAAGCCTTCCTTGCTTGTGCTAGTCTGCATTTTATGTCCTCCTTACTTCTGGCATCATTACTTATTCTACTACTCAAGTAACTATATTCATCTACTTCCTGTAAGACTTCATTTCCTAATCTAACATTTCCTGCATCACCTAACTTCGTTCGAATGCACTCCATTACTTTTGTTTCGGACTTATTTATTTTCATCTTGTACTTCTTATCCAAGACTCTGTCCGTGCCATTTAGCAATTTCTCTAGATCTTCTGCAGTCTCAGATAAAATAACAATGTAATTGGCAAATCTCAGGGTTTTAATTTCCTCTCTTTGGGTGATTCCCTTTCCAAATTCCTCTTTAATTTCCTTTACTGCCTGTTCTGTGTAAACACTGAAAAGAAGGGGGTACAAACTGCAGCCTTGTCTCACCCCTTCCTGGATTGCTGCTTTCTTTTCAAAGCCCTCTATTATCATCACTGCAGAATGAATTTTTATCATGGTTGTAGATAATTATTCGTTCTCGGTATCTGATTCTGATCATCGTCAGAATCTGAAATAACCTGGTCGGACATTATTAGGTTCCTTAAAAAAACAATATGCAACTTTCCCCGTCCGATATGCTTGAGACTTATTGGTGTTTGTTATTCATTGATGATAGAGGAATAAAGTAAACATTATGAACTTGACATGTGAACATGAAGATGTCTGTCAGCCAACTCTACTCTGATCCCCAGATATAAGCGAGTAAGCAACTTATGAAAAATGTTCGTTCGTATAGTAATATGACAGTCACTATAACACGTTCCTGATATTGCATAACCTGGTAACCCGTCCAATTACTTAGTCTCTGTACACTCATCGTAGTAATAGATTGCTGATAATCGTAACTCATTGTTACATAATTCCCGTTTCTAAATGATGTTTTATCATAGCTTTCGATATCAACACTGTGTCACGATGTGTTATAAAGATATGCTCAGGAGCAGTGCAGCTCCCGCTCCAGGGACACTGGGACATTGACGTAGGTGTGGGGGCTTGTGTGCTCTTTGATCCCGAGGGCTGTGCCAGCTCAGGGTTACCCATGCTGGATTGGGCCCGGGGTAGGGGCAGACTAACAAGGTGCCCTCGAGTTACCTGAGAAATGTCTGTGTTCTTTTTTCTTCATTTGTATTTCTTTCCTTCCTATTATAACTTAGTAAATGTTCATTTCTCTTACTGTCTAGCCAGTACTCCTGCCTCGGGTAAAAGGTGTGTTTTCTGAATGAGGGCGTGTGTGGGGAGGTTTCGTCCTCCCGCAGGCATAAGTTTCGGGACGTGGTGAGGTGATGCGTGGCTACTGGGTAGCGTGCCACGTCCCAATACTGGGAGTCTTCTGAAGTATCCAGCCGTAACTCGGCATGCGGGGCTCTGCCGTAGGTTGAATATTTATTTCCCTACCTAATCGTGGGACCATAAATGGAACCCTCCCCTTCTTTTTCTGCAAATGGTGGCACCCTCAAAACGGGGTCCTTAAAATCTAAGAAATGTAAGCTGTGTACTCCAGTAACTGTTGACTATGAAAGGGACGATCGTCTTCCTTGATTCACGGTTGCTTCCAGGATCTATGGAAAACGTTTTCTAGTCGAGAGTCCTTTCTTGACCAGTAATGCAGTCGAGGGAATTGTTGGTGGTGAAATTCGTGAGATGCGTAAGCTTCATAACGGATCCTTACTCATTAAGACATCGACGACTGATCAGTCTGGTCGACAGTTAGCATCGAGAAGCACAAATCCCTGAACTCCTGCAAGGTGTATGTGCTTAAGGCTTCCGATGATTACATGATCAGAAATCTAGCTCGTCGGAGTATGATCGGCGTGCAGAGATTTAAAAGACCTGTTAAAGAGGGCTGCTCGATACAGGCGCTTTCATCCTGACTTTCGAAGCCCAGACCTGCCTGGACGTGTAAAGGTTGCAAGGTACCATCTGACTATGCCCATACAGTCCAGCTCTAATGAGGTGTTACAACAACCATTGTGATGTCAAGTTTCGACTATCTGTAAGATGTGTGGGTAAGGAGAGCATGCTGGTGTCGAGTGCACACCACCGTCTGTGTGAAGGAATTGCGCAGGTGTGCATGCTCCAGTCTCCAAGGACTGTCCCACATTGAGGGAGGAGAAAATGATCCAGGGGATCAAAGCACTTGATAACCTTTCTCACCCAGATGCCCGGAGGAAGTTCAAATCCATAGCTGTTCTGGAGTTCTCTGTCTCCTTTGCTGGAAAGGTCGCGAAAGTGTATATCTCACCACAGTTTTGTATCTAACAGCCACAGCCACCAACAAATTTAAGTAAATAATGAAACTGAAGATCCCAAGAAAGTACCCGTACTTTCTAGGAAACTTGTAAGTGCGTCAATGCCGATGTCGTCATTCCAAGATTCTGGCGGTTAGTGCGCGGTTGAGACACCACTGCAACCCTCCTATGCAGGACAATGCCGTGATGGTGCACTAGCCTGTGCCTCCATTTGAATGTTATTAACATTTGCATTCGATGAAATTCAACAATGGTTTCCTTCTTGGAACTAATTTTTTGAAGTTTTCTTTATCCTGTTGAGTCATGAGGTTACTTAAGACGTGCTTTTTTTCATTAATTTCATTATTTTCTTTCAGTGGGTTAGATAGATCTTACCGACCTCCATCAACAGAGGCAGCCATCATATTCTGTTAAGTGACAATTAGATTAAGGTGGATTGAGGTTAGTTATGAAATCTATCCTTCTTAGCACGGTAATCTCCAAAATGCAGATTAATAACACTCCCTTTTAAAAGTACTTAGTAGCATTGATGTTACGCTTCAGACGGTAAAATATATCTTATAATTACTTATTATTAATTTATAGTTGTTTTGTTGTTGTTGTTGTTGTTGTTGTTTTATAGTTGATGACTCCCTGTGTGTCTTGTCTTGTTTACAACAAGATCAAATCTGAGTGGTCAATTTTTCACATTCTCATACCATCCATGTCCTTTCAACATTTTGTGATGATCTGGGTTCGCATATTTTCATTTGTTTCTTAGAATCAGATCCCTTTAACATCGTCGCTATTGTTAGCATTTTTTGGCTAGAAAAGCATTTCAAGATTTATTTATTTAATGAAATGTGTATCCTCGATATGAAACATTTGATTCAGATTTTCTAATTCTTGAACTGAACTGACAGATATTTGCATACTTAAAAATCCGTGGCCCATACAGGCGTGATGACTTCTTAATCGTACCTCTTGGATTTCACGAGTAAATTCACTGTCTTTCATTGGCTCATTCTTAGAGGATCATCTGCTTTGTGCTTGTAAAATCTGTCCGGTATCCTGTGTAGCTTTAATGTCTCTATTGGCATATGTATTCATGATTAATCATTGGGCCTAATGAGACTGAGTAAAGCACTTTCCAGTCCTTGTACGAACAGTGAATTGAACCTGGTGCAGGAGGTGCAGTCATGTTATTCATGCACTGGCAGAGTTTTATAAAGATGAACTAAAAAGTCATGAAACACAGTATAGTATTTAATACTGAAAATATATTCCGGTAGGTTTCATCAGTTTTCTTAAATAATTTTTAAAAATATGCCATTGTATACTTAATAAAAGTACGTATGTTACACACATAAATTGTAATAAGCACATCCGTAATTTTGTTGAAAAATGAACTTCATTGGAAATATTATTTGGAAATAATTAAATTTAAGTGATTGTAACTTTCACTTCATTGGCTAAAGTGGGAATAAAACACTTCATTAAGGCACAGCTCAGAATTCATATGTTGCGCTGTTAAGCGATTTATTCGGATTGGGCGGCTAATACTCAGAACACCATTACAATGTTATTTCTTTCAATCCAGAGACAATAGTAAGCTGTAAAAACCATAGGTGGGCATGTCACTTACTGATTTATTCTGCAGGTCTTGTATATGTGGCAATGAAGTGTTAATTATATCTTCAAAACTGCACAACAAAGGTCAGACATCTGTCACAACTCACGGTGAACAGCAGTGTTGCAAGAACAACTAAGACACAATCAATGTTGGTCTAACAATTTTTACCAACAATGCCAAACATTACTTTGGAAGAATACAGTATTTAATAGAGGCAGAAGTTCGGTACATATATGAACATTTGAAACAGATGATTCCTTTCATCTATTTCAGTCAAATGTGGAGAGGTTAATAATTGATCTGAATCCCATTACAGGTTATGACAACAGAAAGTGAATGCAGTATCATTACTGGAGTAGGCCTACTTGCCAATGCAGAAATGTACATATTTGTAACAGGATTACATGACAGGCGCATATTCGACATATCAATTGATGATTTACCCAAACCTTCTGCCTCAGGGATGAATTTAACATTAATTCCAGGAACGTGTGGAATATTCATGATAATCACAGCATATAGGTCTGAGACCTCACATAACAGACAGCATGAATAATACGATGTGGCAATATAGGTTATACACTTTGTAAATCAGATGTGCGTTTGCTGTCATTGACATTAAACATATGGAGGCAAGTTGCACTTGCATATACCAAGTATGCTTCCGACTTCAATGTTTTCATCATTTTCCCTTACAGAATAAGTGATGGGATGTTTACATAAAGTACTCATGTAAAAACAATTATACCTATGAACGAGGAGTTAATTTGTTAATGTACCGAGAATCATTAGAATACACAAAATTGCAATACTTTTCAAATAAGCGTTATAATGGTTTTAATTTCGTGTGGCTATTTCTAGTCGGGTGCAGCCTTTGTAAGGCAGACCCTCCGACGAGGGTGGGCGGCATCTGCCATGTGTAGGTAACTGCGTGTTATTGTGGTGGAGGATGGTGTTACGTGAGGTATGTGAGTTGCAGGGATGTTGGGGACACTAAAACACCCAGTCCCCGAGCCATTGGAATTAACCAATGAAGGTTAAAATCTCCGAACTGGCCGGGAATCGAACCCGGGACCCTCTGAACCGAGGGCTAGTACGCTGACCATTCAGCCATGAATATTATAATGGTGGAATGGTATGTATGTAACGCTAATTAAAATTATTTTAGAGGTCTCAAGGTGCCTACTGTTCGATTAAATGAGTTCTTACACCTTACTATCGACTTCTTCTTCTTCTTTCCCTACCGCTTTTTCCACACCTGTGGGGTCGCGGGCGCGAACTGTGCAGCACATGTGGATTTGGCGCTGTTTTACGGCCGGATACCCTTCCTGACGCCAACCCTATACGGAGGGATGTAAGCACTATTGCTTGTTTCTGTGGTGGTTGGTAGTGTGGTATGTTGTCTGAATATGATGAGGAGAGTTACACCTTACTATCGACTATTGGTGCAAAAGTTCATTTCTGAAACATTGTCCATGAAAGTAGCAGAAGTTCGAAGTAATAATAAATCTTATTGACAACAGCTATGTGGTTCCACACATCTCGCAAGTGAAAGGAGTTATAACGTCTGCAGCTTTCCTGTCTTCTGAAAAAATAAGAGAATATCAGGATTTCACGCGAAACTTGTGTGGCGTCTCCCTAAAATAGACAAAATTGCATTGGTTAGTTTCGAAAGAAGACGTAGTGAAGTGTTATTGATTCAATCTTCATGAAGAGCTGTAATAAGTGCGCTCGTCTCCAATCACTCCAACGGGACGTGCAGCCGGGTAGTCGCGTGTTCGAGAGATGGGCTAGAGAATATCAGCGTCGTTATTGACTGAGGTTGCCTTAATACCCAGATTATTATTATTATTATTATTATTATTATTATTATTATTATTATTATTATTATTATTATTATTAAGGCCACGGCCGCTTCCTTCCAACTCCTAGGCCTTTCCTATCCCATCGTCGCCATAAGACCTATCTGTGTCGGTGCGACGTAAAGCCCCTAGCAAAAAAAAAATTATTATTATTATTATTATTATTGTTACGGGGTTACCCGTGGATCAGCAGAGGTGAAAGAAGGTGCCGGTATGAATGGGTCTAACTACACAGTCAAAGTTAATTTAAGATTTTAACACAGGTTATATTTTCTTAAAAACAACAAAATCTTAACATCTTTTCACTTAGAGAAATAACAATGACATAGCAAATTAGAACCAAGACTTAGAAGGATCCAAGACTTCAGAATTTAAACACTCTTTGGCCATAAGCCCCTGGTTTTACAATTTTGAGCTCCTAGCTCAACTTTACACACGTACAAATTTTTCAAAGGGCAGAAAACCCCTAATACATGGAGCACTTGCTCCCAATTTTCAATAGCAAGCCTCCCAGAGGCATTCTTACAATACTAGAAAAGAGCTGACGTGCTCTCGGTGTTCCCAGCCTACTCAAGACAACACAATGTGAAAATCTAATAATCACTGGCCATACAAGGCACTACTTACAAATAACCCTCTTATTACACAGGGGTATCTAGTACCCAATCTACGGGGCCTTAGTAAAAAAGAACAGGTTCAATAAACGGCCCGAGTACAACAGGAGTGGAGTCGGAGATTGAGCTCCACGAAAAATTTACAGACCTATAGGGCACTTGGCCAACGAACCAGGGGCTAATCCCAATCTACTGAGGTAGCGCGCATGAAGATAACTTTAATACGTAGCAGAAACAAATGCGGTACCTCAAACCAAGATGAAGGGGAGCTCGAGAGGGTAAATCACTCTCTATCTCCGGATTACAGTTAAAGATTTATGAGATTGTACATGAGCCGAAGGGAGAATTACATTTTAACAAGTCGGTTACATAATAAAGTTTCGAACTTTTCCCTCGGGTTAAACTGCGGAGCCAGCAAAAGAGAAGATGTTAAGTGGCCATACATTTCTGAAGAACTGCTGACGGATGAAAGAGGCGCCTCCCGCCCCCTGCGTGACACACACACTTAGTTAGATGTTGATCAAAATGGCCAGGAGACGTGAAAATCCGCAGTTTATAAACCCTCGGGGAAAGTTCGAGACCTTTCATGAATAATCAAGACACACCCACAGAGTTTTATTGGTTAAACTCAAAAGTTACACTCAAAATCGAAGAAGAAATATGGGATTGGTTGGAAACTAATTACAGAAATTCTTGATTGGCAAAATTCAAAACTGGCGGAAAGAAAAGATAAATATTGCCAACCCAGAAATGAATGAACAAAATTTAGTAAAGATAAAACTTATGAGTACAAAGTTTCTTCAAAAAGGTTCCTTCACTTCGCACCAGGGTGCATGATCAAAGTTTGTTAGCAGTGACATCTATGAGAGAATGTTCAAACTTCTTGATGAATGGAAAACAAAGACAAGTAGAAATTCACACAGTTCACAATAACAAATTTTAGTGGTGCCATCTTCAGAGAAAATTTATAAGTTAGTCCAGTTTCAAGTTCACGGTCTCTCCTGTAGAGGAGTTCTTTAAGGCGCAAAATTTAAATGTGCGGCGTAGAGGTGTACTTCCCGGTACAATTATTATTATTATTATTATTATTATTATTATTATTACTCGTCAAGGAAAAGTCGTATCTACGCCACTGAACATATTTATACTTCAAGTAGGTAACGAGATTCTCTTCAACGAGAACGACCAGCCCTGCGGGAGTATTTCAGATCAAATGTTTGTTAAGTCTTCCTGTTATCTGACATTAAAAGGCACAATTTCTTATATTTCCAAGCTGAACGATTTTAATGATTAAGTGTGTTTAATATATTACTCATCGTCTTAACACAACGATATAATCAAATGAAAGACGAACGAAAATCAACCTAGGAGTTAAGCTACTGTTCAATTGGAACTCTTTGTTACAACCCTCAAGAATTACAAAAGTGATTTTCTCTTACCGCGGGAATATCCAGACTGCTTTAGCACAAATTTAAATTATTCACTGTAACTTTCTTATCTTCAGTAACAAGACATGACTATATCAGAGGCAAATTAGCTAATTCTGTTCACTGAGTATTGTATTTTTGTTTAATGCTAATTGTCGTAATTGTATATTAGATATTGCTGTTGTTTTTATTTTTTCCCTGTCCTCAAAATCACATTTAGAGGTGTGTCTGAGTGAGATCTACCACCAGACTTGAATTCCCGTATCATTGGACATGATCTGAGATAATTACATTTAATGAGGACGATTTTATTATTTGCCAAATTATATTTAATTGGAAATTTGTATTCCTGGAGATCAACGTTTATTTTCTATTGGTTACAAAATAGCAGACAATGATGTTTTTTGATTGTCTCTCACAATAAATTCATTCTATTTGACGCCCATGGCTGACCTATGCGTCTGGGTGTGAGATGATGATGATGATGATGATGATGATGATGATGATGATGATGATGATGATGATGATGATGATGATGATGATGATGATGATGATGATGATGATGGCTAGATAGGGAGAGGGTGAAGACCGGTTTTGGCACATAGCCTACTCCTGTCGAATAACACCAAGGGGTCTGCTCATGGCTTAACGTCCCCATCCGATGGACGTATCACCATCAACAGCGTCATATGCCCTCACTCCATACGAAAACTGCGGGAAGTTTTCGAATTTAATCCAAGCTTTTAACACACAATCTAGTGATTATAAATTGTATACCACCATATCCCCTACTCTTTTTCCTCCAACGGGACACGAATCGGCTCACCACGGTCTTAGATCATACAGAATTCGGACCTTAACGATCATGGCCACCAGGCAGGCTGTCATGCTCATGTACAAGAAGCAGGCAAATTATTAATTTTGATGCTGTAATTGAAAACGCTTTGAAATGTGTTATGTAATACACGAAATTGTTGCTGTTCGGGTCATCAGTCCATAGACTTGTTTGTGCAGCCTTCCATACCACCGTATCTATAGCCAACCATTTCATTTCTAAGTAACTACTACATCCCACTTCTTCTCTTGGTGTAACCCTACCGTTGTTACCACCTATACGTCCTTCAAAAAGTTACTGAAAAAGTCCTGGGTCTCTTAAGAAATGTCCTGTCATTCTGTTTACTATTTTGGTCATGTTTCATCAAATCGTTCTTCTCTCACCAATTCAATGCGGTATCTCTTCTTTCGTGATTCGATCTACCCACTTCACCTTCAGCATTGTCCTGTAACATCAAATTTCAAAAGCTTTTATTATCTTTCTTTCTGACCTAGTGATTGTCTGTTTCACTTTCATACAGTACAATTCCACGCTTTGTACGAAAGTCTTCTGAAATATCTTTTAATTCCTAGATTAGTGTTTGAAGTGAGCAAATTATTCTTCTTAAGATAGGCCTTCTTTGCTTGTGCTCGCCCTTACTTCTGCCGTCGTTAGTTATTCTACTACCCAAGTAACAATGTTCATTTACTTCCTTTATGACTCCATTTCCTAATCTAATATTCCCTGCATCCCCTGACTTCGTTCGTTTGCAGCGCGTTACTTTTTTTTCGATTTATTTATTTTTACCTTGAACTCCTTCTCCAGGACTGTTTCCGTACGATTCAGCAATTCTCCAGAGCTTCTGTAGGTTCAGATAATTATCATCGGCAAATCTCAGTGTTTTGATTTCCTCTCCTTGAATTTTGTTTCCCTTTCCTAATTCCTCTTTGATTTCCATTACCGAAAGTTCTATATAAACATTAAAAGGCAACCTTGCCTCACTCCCTTCTAGATTGCCACTTCCTTTTCATAGTACTCGATTTTTATCATCTCTGCACACCGATTTTGATTACAGTTTGTAGACATTTTTCTTTCTATGTATCTATTCCCAACCACGTACAGAACCTCAAATACACTGCCTGACAAAAAATTCGAAGTACCCAGAAGGTAGGGTGAAATGAAATGAAACTTCACATGTTGAAAGGGCATGTGATGTTATTTCACTGATTACAAAAACGAGTCACATTTAGAAAGAACTTGGCAGTATGAACCCACTTGTTAGTATGACGTTGCACCCTGTCTGGCCTGGATGCATGCACTGATTCGGTTGGGAAGGTTTTCATAAATCCTTTGTATCCTCTCCTGAGGCAAGCTGGTTCACAACTGTAGTAACTGGTCCTTGATATCCTCGATATTGTACACGGGACGGAGTTGACGTCCGAGCTGGTCCCATGCATGTTCTATAGGTGATAGATCTCGGGAACTTGTTGGCCACGGGAGTGGTGGTGGTGGTGATTATTGTTTTAAGAGGAAGTACAACTAGGCAACCATCCTCTATATAACACTAATCAGAGGGAAAAATGGAAGGGATCCGACACTTCGAAAAATGAAGATATCGACCAAAGTAAGACAAGGGCCACGAAGGGCGTGAAAATGAAATACTCCCTAGCCCTCACAAACCTATTAGCGTCGGGGTCGGAAAAGAACAAGAGTTGACCAAGGGAGGTCGGATAGGATCGATGAAAGTGAGGAGCCTGGCACAAGTAAGTGGAAGCAACACCAAGGCTCAGCTGAGGGCCCAGTGGTCGCCAATCCACGCTCCAATGTTCAGAGCCCCTGAGGCCTCTTTTAGTCGCCTCTTACGACAGGCAGAGGATGCCGTGGGAGTTATTCTACCGCCCCCACCCACAGTGGGAGGCCACGGGAGTACCTCAACATCGCGCAGACAGTTCATAAAGACACGTGCCGTATGTGGACGAGCATTTTCCTGCTGAAAAATAGCACCACGATACTGTCGCATGAGAGGTAACACATTAGGTCGCAGGATGTCCGTTGTGCCGTCAGAGTTCCCTCAATCACTACCAACCGTTACCAGAAGTAACGCCGCTCTGCCTCTCCAAAACATTGGAAGAGTGGGGCCTCACTCCAGGTCGCCGCCATACTCGCAGACGATGGCCATTCCGGCTAGTGGCTAGTGTAAAATCGCTATTCATCCCTGAACGCAATGGGACGCCATTCATCAGCAGTCCATGCTACCCGGTCACGGCACCACTCCAGACGCAGCCATTTGTGTTGTGGAGTTGACGGCAGCCTACGCATGGGACAGTAATTCCTCAGTCCATCTGCTGCCAGTCTCCAACCAATGGTGCGGGATGATACAGAATGTTGCAGGGAGTCCATTACCTGTTCTGGGATGGCAGGCGCAGATGTGAGGGGGTTACGATGTGCTTGGTGCACAATACGGCGATCCTCCCTTGTGGTGGTCAGACGTGGACGACCGGAACCTTGACGACGCATATACCTACCTGCCCTCACGTTCTCCTGCAGTGCATCATCGAACCACTGTCACATCCGTAAGCACCGCCAATTTGGGTACTGCGCGATTCGACCAGCTGGCCAAATCGAGACTCACAATGAGGCCCCTTTCAAACTCTGCCAGCTGCTGATAACGCCGTCTCTCAATAGCCGCGTAATACTACGAGCTTACTTGCTTCTTTGCTTTCAACTCTGTGCATTATGATTTCAGTGTGACAGACCCAACAATACACATACCTAGCTGTCCATAATGAATGATGGGGGTATCTGATTTGTGATCTCAAGCTTGTAGTTCGAACGGTGATTGACTTAACAGATTTTAATGCGTATAGAAGTCATAATGAAAGGACTCTAAGTGTAAAATACATGTATAATCATTTCAGCGAGATTTCATTTCGTTTAATCAACCGTGTCGCTTTGTGGATGCATATTGACCACATATCTGAACCAGTTCCAATCAAGGAAATTTAATATTGAAACATCACACTCCCCATTTGTCGTAATTGGAACTAGCAGTGCATGACGCCTATAACGTTCTATTTGTCATGCTAAATCACAAATTAAATAGTTCAAAAACGTTATTTGTTTTAAACCATACCAGCAAAGGGCTATCAGTAGTAGGGTCTATATTGTATAGCGGGACCGCAAACATTCTTACTAAAATACATTCACGATTGCATGCTATTGATTGCATGCTAATGTTGTTTCTTCTATATTAGACAAACTCATTTTAATCTCCTACCGAACGCATGAGTGCCTAGTTTCAAGATTTCAGTAACTTTGTTTGAGTCCAGGACAGTAAATTCAATTATATAGGTACGAGTATTTCAGTAACGATGTTCTTGCGGTAATTTCCCTATAAGTGCCAAATACGATCGTCTATATGGTCAGACAGCGTAGTTAGAAGCTTCGAGCCCTGTAATAATAATAATAATAATAATAATAATAATAATAATAATAATAATAATAATAATAATAATAATAATAATAATAATAATAATAATAATTGTTTTACATCCCACTAACTACTCTTTTACGGTTTTCGGAGACGCCGAGGTGCCAGAATTTAGTCCCGCAGGAGTTCTTTTACGTGCCAGTAAATCTACCGACACGAGGCTGGCGTATTTGAGCACCTTCAAATACCACCGGACTGAGCCAGGATCGAACTTGCCACGTTGGGGTCAGAAGGCCAGCGCCTCAACCATATGAGCCACTCAGCCCGGCTTTGGAGCCCTGTTGGCGTGAAAATATGTCACCATCAGAATGTCGACCGGCAGGGTGGAGAGGTGGTGGCATACAATTCCTAACCTCTCCGTAGTTTTCATATGGAGTGAGGGCACATGACTCTATTCATGGTGATTTCGCCGGATAGAGACGTTATGCCTTGAGCAGACACCTTGGTGTTGTTCGACGGGAGCAGGTCATGTTCAAAGCAGGCAAATGATGGTCTGTACCCTACTTATGACACGTCATCTGCCTTCACACTCCTAGCCCTTTCCTATCCTATCATCACCATAAGGCGTATCTGTGTGGGTGCTACGTAAAGCAAATTAAAAAGTCTCACATCCAGAAGCACAGGAAATACCTCCACCAGGCGAGCCAAACATGTCCTTGGACACTCCCGGCACTAAAAGCCAATAACTAAGTATAAATAAATAAATAAATAAATAAGTAAATAAATAAATAAATAAATAAATAAATAATAAATTACATATGTATAAATAAATAAGTGACAAACAACAGAACAAAGTCTGATTGAAGAAACATTTATGCGGAAGACGTCATCTAATGTAAGAATCTTTAAAGCAAACTGCTGATAAATCACTAAGTTAAAAGAAAAGAGTGAGCAAAACTGGAAATATAACGAAGAATTTATTTATTTCGTATGGCGTATAGAGGGTACAGAGAGACTATATGTACATAATATACACTTAAAACTATATACACTTAAAGCAGATAAAAACAACAATCGAACAAAGGATCAATGGATGGTAATTAACTTATAATTTAATGTCCAGAGAATTTAGCCAATTCACTGCCTCTTCACCTGCCGCATGAAGTTCGTGGTATCGTCCCTGGAAGCTCCGAAGTGGGCACATCATTACAACATGGTGGACTGTCTGAGCCACGTTACCGCAGTCGCAATGAGGGCTGGACATTCCCCCCCCCCCCCCCCACTTGTGGAGCCAGAAGTTGCATCTTCCAAGACCGGTCTGCAGCCTGTTCAACGAAGCCCAGATTCTTCTTGGCAAGTTGAACCCAGCAAGTTTCCTACAAGGGTCAGATATCAATCCTAGCTGGTCAGGGTTTGAAACAGCCCACTCTTCCCTCCAGGCATTATTCATGTTGTACTGTGATTCAACCAGCCTCTTTCCTAGTTGCCTGATGGATGTCGAGATTTTAATCTTCCATGCCTTTGAGGGTTGCAGTCCTGATGAATCCGCAAAAGTGTATTTGCAGTACACTTTAACCATTCCTTCTTCAGAGCAGTTAGCCTTCGAAGGTGAGGAGGATGGATGTTAGTTAATACTGGCAGCCATTTAAGTGGTGTGGATGTGAGTGTGCCAGACACTGTCCGCATGGTATCATTCAGCTGGACATCAACTTTTCCTGTGTCTGCACTGTTGATCCATACAGGGCTACAATATTCTGCAACGGGGTATACTAGGGTAAGAGCTGTTGTTCGGAGGACATTAGGGTTGTATCTATTTTTTATGTCATATTTTGAATAAATTAATCTTCGTAACCCCCTCCCCATTATATGCTTCTTGTCATTTGTAGCAGTGCTAAGCAGTATCCAGTAGACAGTTGAACCCAGAGAATCCTACTTTCAGATTACATAAGGCTCCATCTTAAATATTTGTTTTTCTCTTCTTTCGAACGTACCACTCCCCAAGTGCTCGAGCTGCCGAGGCCGGCACAGAAAGTAGAAAGGGGAGCGGTTCGAAGCTCGTTAGACAATTCGAGCCGCTCTTCACTCTAGTCTCATCCGTGGATGCTTACCCGGTTATGTGGAGACATTCTTATGCGCGGGTCATACATTCGAGGCCCGGAAGGGTGTAATAGATTCAAAACAAAAACAATGGATTGCAGTCGATCAAATTCAGGCGATGGAGGTTTCTCAGATTATGCTATGAAGGAAGTTGATGAATATTGTTACTTGGGTAGTAGAACAAATATCGATTGAAGAAGTAAGGAGGATATAAGGTGCAGTCTGACGAAAGCAAGGAAGGCCTTCCTTAAGAAAAGAAATGTTTTCATTTTGAACATCGAAATGGGAATTAGAATGATGTTTTTGAAGACTTTCATCTGTGGCGTGGCATTGCAAGGAAGTGAAATACGGACAATAACTAACTCAGAAAGACAAAAACAGAAGGTTTTGAAATACGGTGTTACAGGAGAATACTGAGTATTTGTTGGATAGATCGAATCACGAATGAAGAAATATCGAATCGAATTGGTGAGATTCGGTGAAATTTGACCAGAATTAGAGATAGAATTATAAGACACATCTTAAGATACCTAAAACTTGTTCATTTAGTTTTTGAGGGAAGTGTAGGCTGTAAGAACGGTGGGTGAGGCCGAGGCGTGAATATGAGGAATAGATTACAGTAGACGTAATATATAGTAGTTACGGAGACGTGCTAAAGTTAGCACAGGCTAGGGTAGCGTGGAAGTTGGATCAAACCCGTCTGTGGACTGATGACCTGAACAACAACAGTGAAGCTCTATCGATACCGCGAAAACAGTAGCCGATACCTGAAAATAATAACATTGTTTATTGAAATCTGTCGGACTTTAACCGTGCAAGTTGCTTTCGTGATACGAGTTGTTTTGGTACATTCGAGAATTAATGGGTCGAAACTCCACCGTTGGCAGCCCTAAAGAAATATTTTAATGGTTTCCACTTCCACACCAGGTAAAAGATACGACCGCTACGTATCTGCTTTTTTTTCATTCGTTATTCCAGTATCGTTGAACAGCTTTCAACGTAACTTTTATAAATTGAACCACACTTAGTGATTGACATTTGTCTTCCTAACGTGTATCTGTTCATATTCTAAAACTCCAGACACTCTATGTCTTATATTAAGATACATGTATGTATATTAATATCCAATTTGAAATTTAGTTTATTAGTTAAGTGTATGTCACATTTGGCAACTTTACAGGAATGAAAACGGAAGATATTTCTTTATATAATGGGGGCCTGAGTTTAAATTTTTCTGTCAATAAAACTTACAGTTTCTCCCTCTTAGTTAGCCCTAAGTAATATATTTGCATGTAAATGGTATCATACAAGGATTACATGGAGAAACGTGCAAACTCCCTGGAAGAAAGTTGTAATCCCTAAATAGTTAAAACATTGTATATTACATCATGCGTTCTGTAGTACTGTTGTGTTTTAAACACATGGCAACTAGAAATATACTGTTTTGTAAAAAGTACGGTATCAAGTAATGAACATGTGTAATTCAAATGGCTTCGAAATACAAGTATAATACTCCTTTAAAAACAAACATTGGGACTGCGAACCTGGGCCTAAAAGGAAGCAACCGTTATGTAATAGACTAATTTGTTAAATAGCAAACGTATTATCTGACATATTATTATGAAAAGAACGTTGCGCGAATATAGTCCTTAAACAACCGGCTACATGATTTACAACGTTCTTCCCTTACCTGTGCTGGACGTTGCTTGTTTTTCACTACGCGCCCTGATGTTGATGCATAGCGCCTTCCGATATCCTTCAATCCTTTGTGTATGTTGTCCCTTCAGTTCAGTTGATTAATCTTTCTCTTCTTGTTCCTTCTTGTTCGATCGAGGTGACGTCGGCCATGTTTGTTGATGTACAACAATCTTGCAGGGAAGCCTATTTCCAAACAAAAATATCTTTCACTTGTCCAAATATTAATATACTACGTTCTTTGAGGACAGGCTTCAAATTTTGAATATATCTATTGATGAATCATCTTCTAAACCCTGTTTCACTTGGTCTGGAATTAGCGATATTCATGTTTACAAAATACCTATTTTGGCAATACTTACCTCTTCATTGTTAAGCGTAATGGTCATCAAAATGTCTTTATGGACTTTAAGTAACGTAAAATAACTAAGAGGCCTCGTCTCCAGCATCCAAACGAGACTCATATCATCTCTCGACTATCAAGGATGTTATGGAGGAATTATTATTAAAATAATTTCTTATCACCAGTCTAAGAATATTTATTATTTGGAGTTTGGCAGTGCATATCACAAATAATTATAAAATTAGATATGGTATGTTACATTTTTTACAATTACAGTTGTACGTGCTTCACTGAAATTGTCTTTATATGAATATGATGGACAATCATGCACGATTTGCCGGATAGTCTACCTTGGAGCACAGCTACTGCACACTGGTGAGGGAACTTGTCCCCACTTGTACAGAAGATCAGCACATCTGCCATGTTTTGTCGTAATTCTGTTTAGGGTAGACCACCTTTTTCGGGGCAGATGGAAACCACTTGATTTTGTTGTGGTGTTTACAATGCCTTGGCAATATCCTGGAACCTTTTCCAGCAATTCTTTCTTCCAGATTTTCAGGAGGTTGAAGTTATTATCCACCAGATGTCTCACTGCCTTGATGGGTGTGTTTCGCGAACGTAATTTTCTGGCTTCAGCAGCAATGATGTACTGGTGTATTGGTAGCTAGTCTTCGGCATTTATCTTCTTATACTCATGAACTAAGGCGTGTTTACGTTTGAGTTCTGCTGATGGAATGACTCAGTGCCGGTAGCCAGAATGTAGGTGTTGTTTTGACTGTTTCAGTCACAATTCTCATTGCCTGATTCAATTGAGTATCAACAAGAATAACTCTACTTATTTGGAAGGTTTACTCATTTATCAACCGAGGAAAAATTCGTTCTATTGTACGTACAGCGAGACACAATTTGTAACAATAGAAAATGACTCCAAAATTATACTGAATCGTCTTTCCCTGTATACTAGCCAGAACAGTATTGAGGAGTGCGTTCTTCATTTATTATTTCCTCGCAGAAAAGTGTAGTAAGAGACTTTCTTTTCTCAAACTTCAGTTTATAAATCCCTGTCATTTCATCAATGGGTAACTTCACCATTCACGCTTACTGTTGAAACCACCGTACAAGTTACACCAGATTTGATTATAAGTCAGTAGCTTTGTTCGCGTAGCAATACGAAACTACCCCAAACTCACACGCGCATGCGCACGTGTACTTCGCTGTATTTGAAGCGTTCGTGCAGTGAGAATTTCCGATTCTAACTGCTAGTCTGCTGTTCGTGCAGGCGTGGATTTCAGTTTCGTAAAGTTTGAGAACATTCAACAGAATTTGGAGATTGTTTTCGGATTTTTAAATGAGGCATGCGCATCAAGTCCCGTCACGCGTGGTTCACAAAGCACAGCTCCATATAAATAAATGTGTTCTGTATGTTTCTTGAAGATAGCATTCCTTGATGGCGGCAAACGCACATTCTGTTTAATGGACATGCATGAATTGTTAATTTACACCTGGCACATATCTTTAATTAAAACAATATCACGATAAAACACATATGAACTGTTAATGTAAGTAAGTTTAGGTATTGCAGATAAACTAAATGCATTTAAATGATCTGTAGTTTATGCTCACTGGTAGGGTGGTATCTAATTACGAATATAACATATCGTTGACGATATAAAAATCCAAAGAAAAGCAGCTCGATTTGTTCTGGGTGATTTCCGACAAAAGAGTAGCGTTACAAAAATGTTGCAATGTTTGGGTTGGGAGGAATTGAGAGAAAGAAGAAGAGCTGCTCGACTAAGTGGTATGTTCCGAGCTGTCAGCGGAGAGATGGCGTGGAATGACATTAGTAGACGAATAGGTTTGAATGGCGTCTATAAAAGTAGGAAAGATCACAATATGAAGATAAAGTTGGAATTCAAGAGGACAAACTGGGGCAAATATTCATTTATAGGAAGGGGAGTTAGGGATTGGAATAACTTACCAAGGGAGATGTTCAATAAATTTCCAATTTCTTTGAAATCATTTCGGAAAAGGCTAGGAAAGCAACAGATAGGGAATCTGCCACCTGGGCGACTGCCCTAAATGCAGATCAGTATTGATTGATTGATAAAAACTTGCATATTTCCAAATGTCAGAGATTAGTTTCAAGAGTGACTCCAGTGACTCAAGTGATGACGACAATCTACATTTATTTGATGATATTAATCTGAATATAATGAAAATAATTGCATTTCATTATAAATAAATATTCATATACCCTTGCATCGTATTAATGTCACTGATTGAGTTATTAATACTATCCTGTAAACATCCGTAGAAATGACAATATAGACTTCAAAATGAGTTGTTTTAGTCGTACCTTGCATGTTTCATGGAAATGTTCCTGCTTTTCAGTCCAAATGAGTGTTATATTTACGATAAAATATTCAGAACACAACCTTAGTCAATCAGTCTATCAAATACAATTGAAATTAATTGGGAATGCTGACATCTAACGGCAATCTGTATTACTATATGCCCGTTCGCGCAGGAATGAATCGGAAACCGTTTCCAACCGTTCTTAATCCGCGCATGCAAATCACAAACTATCATAGATTTGCTGCAGGAACAAAACTAATTATTACTGACGTACTTCCTCGTGATCGTCGCACAAGTGCATTCCCTTATTCCTTCGCTATGTGTTTAGTTTTGATTGGCAGCAGATTAGTTGTGTAACATGAAAATGAACTCCTGTAACACTGACCGGAATAATTTTGGTCTACGAAGTGGTGTAGGTAAAATGCGATACATGTAAAGGTGTTTCCTGTATTCGTCCTAACATCAAAAGATATTGACGTAACTGATTAAATACGGTATTGTTAAATGTGGACTATCCTTTTATTATCAGAAATTCTTCCTCCACTCAGATGCTGCCCGATGGCAAATAATACACAAGAGAGTGAATATTGATAAAAAAATGAATTGTTTACAGAAGGTCTTCGGACACTTCCGGCACTAAAGTCCATACGCCATTCCTTTCAGTTTATAAAGAACGTAAAATATAAAACATGATTCTGATGTTAGATCTACAAATTTAAACAATACTGAAAAACAAATTAATTAAAAGTTAAGTACAATTAATTAAAGAAATAAATTAAAAGCTACAAAAACATTCATTACATTTGGCTTTAAGAACAATTTCGTAAATAATACCTACCAAACTTAAAAATTTAAAATAAGTATATGATGTGATAATATGTCAGTTGATCTTAATCCGATGAGTACAAGCGATGCCTTAAAATGAGGGTAGAACTCCCTGAGAGCTTTTAGCCCCCAGTCCACGAGTTCATCAGTGCTGATTCCGAAGACTATCATGATTTCCGTCACCTTTGTGGGGATCGTCTCCCTGGCACCCATCCTAAGACCCATCACATGAATACCCTCTAGCTGGTACATTTGTTGTTTTACAGACGACGAATTTAAAACATTTAAGTAAACTTTCCGTGTGGGTAAATCACATAATATTATCCCAGTATATCCCATTAGAGACGAACTCCCTAGCTCAACGGTCATCACTGACACCTTCGGTTCAGAAGGTCCCGGGTTCGATTCTCTGCTGGATCAGATATTTTATCCGCGTTTCATTCATTCCTCTGACTCGAGGACTGGGTATTTATGGTTGCCCCTCTTCATACACACAAAACACCACATCACCAACCACCACAGAAACATGCAGTAGTGAATGCATCCCTTCACACAATATTGGCGTCAGGAAGGGCATCTGTTAGTAAAACAGGGCCAAGTCGGCATTTGATACACAGTTTGCACCCGCGACCCCACTGGGGTATAGGAAAAATGGTGGAATTGGAAGAAACCCGGGACGATCTGATCCGAAGTACTCAGCGCTGACCATTCAGCTAAGGAGCCGAGCAGTGTTTAATGGTATATGATGTGATAATATGCGAAGTGACCAGCTAAACACTCTATGTTTTAAATTCACAATAAATGAATTTGCAAAAGAACAGCCAGCACGTTTCTTGAAGTTCATACTGCACCCGAAGTTCGTCAAGTCAAACTAATTCACACGCAAAAGTAATACCCACATAATTACAGTTAATAAAAGACCACGGAGAAGTGAAAATTAACGTATTCCACTTTTTAAACCAATTCCACAGATGGAATTGAGCAGTTGGTCTTATATCCAGCTTCTTTTATCCCAGAAATTAACCTGATATCCATTTCTGACGTAGGTTGTAGCTGCCCAGAGTAGTAATCCCATCGCTGAATTTCTCTATTTACGGCATAACAAAGGAACTTCGAACTTCGGGATAAGCAATTCACATACATTAAATTAAAATCTCAATTAAACTCTTCAAATAGAAAACATAAATAATAAAAATCTTAAAGTTTAAGTCTTAAAAACATATAAATACCATGTACTTGTAGATTCATAGAAAGCCCGTGGATGTAACAAGTGATCTTGATCGTTTTAAGGCGGGAATTTCCCTTTTGTTTTAAGATGCAAAGTGACATGATTTTCAGTTCTTATTATGGGCTTTGAATTCTTATATCAATACCTAATGTTTACGTTTGTCGTTTTTATAACAAATTTTGCTGTGGTAATAAATTGCTTGTTGTTGCTTGATGCTTGCTGTTTAAAGGGGCCTAACATCTAGGCCCAAGTAATAACATGTATATTAATGTTATTAATACAAAGAATGAAATATGTCCACCGTCAAGGTATAAGCTTAACATAACAGCTTCCCATTCAGTTGACCCGAGTTCGGTTGAAAACTCTGTCAGGAATTTAAAACAGATCTGTGTGATTTGTTCATAACTGAGGAATAGTCGAGTTAAGTACCAAACACAGGCTTCCTAAAATTGGTTTTCTGTTGTTTCGTCGTTTCAAATCCAGTCTACGGCCGCTCCCTCTCCTATCCTATTCGATATCTTGATTGATTACTGACACTCACACACACTAGTACAAACACTTCATTGACAGAGGTTATCAATCAAAAATACACGTAGTTGTTAACTACAATATCCAAAGTTCTTTACTGTACATCAGGGGTTCTAAACCTTCCGAATTGAATCACCCAGATACAATATTGCATATAGGAACACCATGGAGTAGAAAACTTTAATAAATGATTACGTAAATAAAACAAAAATAAATACAATAAATGCATAAATAAATACATAAGTAAATAAGAGTTTAAAACATTCACCATTTCGTGTGATCCTTGAGCTTAAATATTTCACAGAATTCAGTTATTTCCAGCCAAAAGTCGCTTCTGCCTACATATCAATAGTTCTACGGATATGAATCAGTTAATTGTGATCATGCTTCGTTCTTGAAGTGTTTCATGTATGAAACCTTAATGATAACAAATTATTACAGAAATCGTATCCGACACCTGATCGCTGTTCGTATCTAACTAAGAGATATGGGGTGTGAGATAATGTAATGACATGTACAGATAGAACTCCGATAATGATGTTATTTACATTTAATAAATAAACTAAAAATTCCACTTACTGTAATCTGTTGCAAATTTGTAATAGGAATTATCTCGACGATGATATTAAACAGTGTTCTGTCATTGGATACCAAATCCATGATCGCTCAGGACTATGTTTGATATCAACTCATTTTGTTTCATGTCTTAACTATTTTTATCTTAACTATGGCCTTCCTAGCACGTAGCAGGGAAATGGTTCGTATGCTAAAGTAGTTTCAGATTTTTCTATGTAAGCCTGTCTCCGACAGTAAAAAATAGTATGAAACACGTAATTGTAAGTTTGAAATTAAAACGTAGGAATAAAAGTTACACTTCCCATGTTACGTACATGTTAATTGTATAGAATCGTAACAGGAATTATGAAATTTCCTCATGAACCATATTGAGTGAAGTTGTAGACGGAAGTTGTACTTTGACGTTTATGCATCTGCGAACTCTTGAGTTACTCCAGAGGCTTATAGTTATACTTGGGTAAAAACTGGAGTGGAGATATTCATCCCAGATTTATGTAAAGATTTGTAAGGATTGTCCCTGTGCCTTCTTGATTGTGACTTAGAAGGCTAAACTTAGAGGAAATTGCCTTCGCTTAATAATCAGTGATATTTAAAAATTTCCAAAACTATTCTTGGAATAAAACACGTTCTTCCTAAAGCTGAGTCCATCACAATTTCTGCATGAACTTTTTTCTTTCTCTAGTTTTACCACAGTCAAACTCGTCGCGCCATTTATTTGTAGATTTCTGATTTCTTCCCTAAGTCTGTAGTACCTTCATATTTTTTGCAACTCCTTTCAGCATTTCAACAAACTGAAATAATAATACCGAATCCTTGTATTTACTTGAAGTACAGTAACTTGCCCAATAACAGACAGCAACTGATCAATAGTATTGTAGCGAAACAATATGGCAGTCACGGGTGTCCGTTGGCTTCAATTCTGGCTGCACATTGGTGAGGTGCTCTATCGTATCTTATTCTATGCCTGCTTGGGAGCAAATCTTGGCCTCATTGAGCGAATGCATTGCAGTATGAATCGCCATCTCTATGTCATTCTGTGCTCGTTGGGAATCATCTGCAGCGAAGCTTCAGACACGCAATTTTCTTTAACAAATACCAAATTCATAATTGTGGGAGTTTCATTGTCTTTTTCTTGTAAAGGAGAGGCGACAACATGTATCTGGTGCGAAATTCAGCTGTTGAAACTGCCTCGTTTTTTTCATAATCGCTGTGAATGGCAGACGGAATAGTAATGAACTTCATTCCGGTTCCGTATATACTTTAAATATCTAAGATAAAATTCTAAAGCAATTTAATTGTATAAAGTCCACCTATTCAATTCAAGTTCGCCATATGATAAATGGTCTCTCTGAAAGCTACATGGGAAATGTTTTGACCTAGCCTACAGGTCACCATCAGCTAAAGTAACACAAAGATAAAAGACATACAAAAAACTTGAGATAAAATACAATCAACAAATGCAAAGAAAATCTATGTTTAAACTGTTCGTTGCTTCAATCTTGAACGAATCTAATTGTAACAGGTGTGGGTCCAACCGTATTTATCACAAGTATTGGTTGACTGGAGGAATACTTTAAAAATTGTAAAGACTGTCAAATATTGTCCTATTTGTTATGATTCTGGAAACGGAGTGTAAAGGTCAACACCAAGCTGAGCTGTATTCTCCATTAAAATTTTTTACGTATTTTAAATATTCACTCATTTCTAGGAAGGACGATAAAGCCCCCTTTCATTAGAACTCATTGCTTGTCAGAGTGGAATGGTGACCGTGGGATCCTACCTGAGTTGAACTATGTTCCTCCTTGCCGATACCAGTCTCTTTATTTTCGTCTTTCCTATCTGACGTCCATGCTCAAGCCTTGTTTTCTTTCAGACCTGACGGTTTTGCGTTTATAGGTTTGCCATGTCAAGGGATTACACATCCACTCACAGCCTTTAAACGCAGCAACATGTTCAGCAGGATCATGATAAATATTAATTTCCCGAAACCAGTCCTGAATAGCCTGTTTCAGAGCTGCAGGATTAGGGATTTTATTTTTCATTGTTTTGTGGTAGCTCACATTGTCCATAATCTATCCTTCTTCAAGGTAATTCAGAAGCCTGGCCGTGAAACGTTTTCTAAAACAATGGCCATTCATTTCAGAAGGATAGTTTACTGAATGGTCAGCGTAATGGTCTTCGAGTCTGAGGGCTCGGGTTCGACTCCCGGCTGGTTCCCGGATTTAGCTAAGTACCGATAATTCCTCTGGTTCGTGGACTTACTGTTTTAGTTCATCTCTGTACACATCTTACTCTACAAACAACACATAGAGTTATTAACCGCCACAGAAACACACAATAGTGATTACATACCTCCATACAGGGTTTCCGTCAGGAAGGTCATCTTGTCGTAAAGCTGGGACAAATTCACACTCGTGTCGACCCCAAGAAACTGGACCGAAGGATGGGAAGAAGAAGTTTGCAATACAGGAATGGGACTGAGGACGAATGCTCTAACCACTTTCCGGAATGAAACCAGTTTTCGCTAAGCCTACATGACATATAACCTGCCCCACTTTTGTGTTAAAATTTAAGATCATCACTTTCCAACAGATACTGTCATGTACAATCTTTCGTGTTAACATGATTTGTAAAGGTTTCTTTCAACAAGAAAATGGGTCTTTCATCTTTTTTCGGTTCACAAATTGTGCTTCGCCTTAAGAATTTCAAACGTTCAGCTACAATACCTCCTCTTTCTGTGAATAAAGTCCGACCAACCTTTGTTTTACTGCACTTGAAAACAATGGACTTCAAAGTACATAGATAGATAGATAGATAGATAGATAGATAGATAGATAGATAGATAGATAGATAGATAGATAGATAGATAGATAGATAGATAGATAGATAGATAGATAGATAGATAGATAGATGATGCATAACCTTTGAAATGACCTTCCTGTAATCTCATTGAATAAGTTTCTTAGCGGTGGGAAATTTTCCCTTTTCGTAGAAAGAGAATCTCACGTCGCAAAACATTTTTGTCTAGAATGTCCTTGTACCGCTGATTGCATAAACCCATTCAACGTAGGAGCTTATTGGTCCACATAAGGATGTGCCACGAGCTGACTTACTTACTGATGTAACCCTGTTGTTCTTCCTGGAACATAGGGCATCAACAAAGCATCTCCATCTCGTCCTGTTGACAGCCAGCCTCTTTACCTCACTATAGGTCTTGCCTTCTTCCATCACTTCCATGTAAACAGATCTTAGCCACGATTTCTTTGGTCCCCCTCTCTTCCTTTTACCCTATGGGTTCCAGACCAGTGCCTCTCTCCCAATCGCTTCGTTCCCCTTCCTCAGTGTATGCCCGATCCATTTCCATTTCCGTCGCTTTTTCCGTATGACCATCTCATTTTCTCCCGTCCTTCTCCAGATTCATGGTTGGAGATTACTTCCATCCAGTAGATGTTAATAATCCTTCGCAAACAGCGGTTGACAAAGGTCTGCAACTTGGATGTAATTACTCGGGTTACTTTCTGAGTCTCTGACCCATAGAAAAGAACAGATTTAACATTACTTCGGAAGATGTGGAGTTTGGTCCTGATAGATATTCTGTTGTTCTTCCACACCGGATAGAGCCTAACAAAGGCACCATTTGCTTTTTGAATACGATGCGAGACATGTAGTGCAGCTCCCACATCTTTCACAATTACACTTCCCAAGTTAGTGAAGCTACCCACGTCCTCGATAGATTCACCATTGAAGACAAATGAGTCTAATTTGTTGGTGTTAATCCTTAGGGCCTAGGCATCCTTTGAGTTGATCATTTGCCCCACCCTTTTCCCTTCCTCTACCAAATCTGCTTGCATTTCTCCATGTGCATCAGACAGGAGGCACAAATCTTCAGCAAATTCCTGAGCTTCAAGCCTATTGACCAATCCCCACTGGATACCACGTTTCACATTTCGAGTCACGTTTCAATCACAACCATCAAAATAGTTGGCGACATGATACACCCTTGACGAACACCTGAGCATACAGATATAGGCTCA
Organism: Anabrus simplex; assembly: GCF_040414725.1. Taxonomy (NCBI): domain Eukaryota; kingdom Metazoa; phylum Arthropoda; class Insecta; order Orthoptera; family Tettigoniidae; genus Anabrus; species Anabrus simplex. The sequence goes on from NC_090268.1 coordinate 35,455,012, forward strand.
GATATACGGCTCTTCATGTGTAATCACGGTACGTTTCTTGAACGAGATCGACAATTTGTGCTGGCACTCAGTAACGCTTCACTTCTTTCCACATGACTTCTCTGTTGATCGAGTCAAAATCTTTCCCAAAGTCAAAGAACACTGCGTAGAGACGAGATGACCATTCGGCGCACTGCTCCAGAATTATCCTCAAGGTGTTTATTTGGTCGGTACGCGAGCGATTCGGACGAAAGCCTGCCTGTTCTTGTCGGAGCCTCACGTTGACATACTCTTTAATTCTGTTCAGCAGAATCCTGTTGAAGACTTTGCTAGGGATTGAGAGAAGCGTAATGCCCCTCGAGTTGTTACAGTTTGACGTATCCCCCATTTTTGGTAACTTCGCCAACAACCCAGATTTCCAGTCTGTTGGCATTTCTCCAGTAACCCATAACTTCTCGAATAGAGGCTGAAATATATTGGCAGTAGTATCCATATCAAGCTTCACGACTTCTGATGGAATGTTGTCAATTCCTGCTGTCTTATCAATATGCACTATACCAATGCCTTCTTGATTTCCTCTACTGTTCGAATGCAGGTTTTAATCCTTGGGTCAGTCTGAATATCTTCTTCTTCTTCTTCTTCTTCTTCTTCTTCATATGATTGATCTTCTATGGAGCGGTTTAGAACTACAGAAAAAAAATACTGCAATCGCTTCCGTTGATCCTCAGAGTTAGTTAACAAGATTCCATCTTCGTTCCTGACTGGGCAATTGTTTCTGTATCTGCTTCCTTGCCATAATTCTGGTGATGGTATAGAGTTCTTTGAGATTTTCCTTGTTGATGTGCCATGAACACTTAATAAAATATTCTAAAACCAAAATTATGATTGTGGACCGCGCCAAGAACGACAACTCTGACATTGTCAAAGTGGCTGAATATGAAGTTGTCAGCCGTTTTGAATACCTGGGATCCCTCTAAAAATGTACTTACATTGCTGGTTGCAAAAGTTCAGCCGACGCAGAAGCTTTTTGGCCTACATAAAGATGTTTTATTACTAATACATAAGATTTTGAGCCTGAAATATGCAGACGTATTTTAATGGCTAGACACTTAACGGTGAAATGAACACGCGTATGAAATCCCACCGCCAGTATCCTTAACACCAAAATCAGACTTCTACGAACACTCAACTTCCCTATTACCAGCTACGGATCTGAAACTTGACCATTAAGAAGGCCGACTGCCAAAGCCTTGACTTCGTGGAAGTGTGGTGCAACAGACGGCTGCTTCCAAGACTCTGTCGCAGCAATGAAGCAGTGAATCAATGAAAAGATTGACATCAAGGCGAGACTATCAACCAGTGTGAACCAGCAGTAGTTCAAGATACTTCGGCCACATAGCCACAAAAGCGGAGGTGTTAAAGAAACTTGCAGAGGAAAAAGTTGGTGGTCGTCGACAAAGAGGACAAGCAGCAACTCGATGACTGTACCAAATGAAGAGTGTGATCTAACAGAACATACACGAGTCCGACCATTTCACTATTTAAAATCCGTACCAGAGGATCATCTTTGATTGTACTATTTCCCTCTTATAGAGATTCTCACAGTATTCCTTCCGTCTATTTAATATATTCTCAAAGTCGTGGATTTTCCTACCACTGGCTTCTTCTAAATTTATTCGATAACCACCTAACTTTATTTTTGTCCTGACGACAATTTCGTTGCATTTCACGACACAGTTCATCTTTGCCGACTCTACAACCAGACCTTTTGAGCTGTTTCCGCTGTTCTATTATCCGCCATGTGTGATCACTGATCAAAAATTTCCGATGAAGCGATGTTGTAGAAGAAAACTTCATCTCGGTTATCACTATGTTATTCTTGAGGACTTCCCATGTGTCGCGTAGCAATCAACTTGCATTTGGGAGATTGTGGGTCAGAATCCTACTGTCGGCAGCCCTGAAGATAGTTTTCTGTCGTTTCACACCAGTCAAATGCTGGTGCTGTACCTTAATTGAGGCCGCGTTTACTTCCTTCCCACTCCTATCCCATCGTCGCCATTAGACCTATCTGTGTCGGTGCGACGTAAAACAGATTGTAAAAAGAAAAATAGACTTCCCATGTGGATTCATTGTCAGTATTTGAGTCTCTTCGGATGTTTTTCTGGAGACTCAGGTTCAAATACCGATCGATTCTAGGTTGAGGCTTTTATCTAAACAATTACGTGGCGCTAGGAAGGGCATTTGGTCTTAAACCGCTGGCAGAAACCAGAATGAGCCTGTCTGGTTCCAGTAACCCCAGTAATAGCTGGGATAAGCTGAAGAAAGATTTAAACACGTCAAAGCACCTGTAGTTAGAAAAGTTGTCATAAGACGGTGCACATTCTTATGCTGACTGACGTAAGTGCCCGTTTTACCATTTTTACCATTTTGCGTTTCAACTGATAGTGTCCATTTTTAATTTTGATGGCATTTTCACCTGCCTTCTTTAAGCAGTTTTGTATGTATCAGTCTTCTCCCTTAAAGTGTGGAAGGAGGGATTTCAGTTCCAATCTCAGTTCAAATATTGTGGAATTACTGTTTATAGAACGATATTTTCTTTCTATGGGATGTTTATTTGGATGAACTCATTGTGAACACAAGTTTGTCAGTATTATTATAGAGAAAATCCTGAAAATACAGTTTATTTCTTCACAGCTAAAAGAGATATGAGCATTTGTACACAGATACGTTGTCTGATAAAATGTTTTCATCCTAAGCATAAGCAAATCTGTTGACTGGCATGTAAACAATGTGAACAATGTCAACAAGTCTACACAAGTCTCGGGGATTTATTTGCACGTTTCATGGGGAAATGCTAAACTATGAAGTGAAATCACGAGGGACGTGATTAGCTCAATGGCTGTCTGATTTTCAGGATGTAACTCTTCCTTTAATGGTATTCAAAGTGCTATGATTGTGATCAGCATATTATCACAATAAGAGTCATAAAACAATCAAATTTATATTCGGTGTAAAATCTAGGCTGCCGGGGAAAACGTGTATAAGTCACAAAAAGGTTAAATAAGTTATAAGTCCACGGTGTGAGCCCTGGAAGGGATTTCGAACTTTGGTCTAAGTCAGAACTAAACTATACGTACAGTATTTCATTTGGTCCCAACAGTACAAGTAAACGTGTTAATATCTATCTACGGGAGGAGTCATTTTCTCACTATACTCGCTTTCTGTGGCAGCCCGGAAATAACTTCATGACATCTGTAGTGTGATAATGTTTAAGAACAGTTTGTTTACTTGTATTTCTCATATACTGTAGTTAGGTATCTTAACGCATGGAAAGGAGACATTTTATTTTATGTTTGCTTCGTTTTTGCTTGATCTTTGTCTACGATTTATATCCACATCTCATCTAAAACTCTCATGTGTGACTAAACCTCCCTGCTATGTCTTCTTTCGAAGTTGTAGCGAACCGATTCCTGTTTGTCAAAGTGATTTATATACAATATTTCGTGACTTATCCTCCGCTAGCTTGCCGGCTAGGATAGTCGTTCATACTCTAAGCGGATCACATTCGCCTTTATTTTCTTTGTTCTGTAAATATCGTTACGAACTTTCTAGTAATACCCGGTGATAAGGTGAGCTGGGTAAAATATTTTAACCGCACACCAGCCCTCTTGCCAATCTTAAATTTCTAGTGGTATAGGGAATCGGACCCGGGCCCCGAACGACGGCAGCTAACAGTGCTAACCGTTGCGCTACGGAAGCAGACACTCGTAAAGTATACAAGACTAATGACCAAGATGCTTTTAAATCTGAGATTGTAAGCCATTTGGTTTGAAAAATACCCGTTTTTAGATTTTGTACGATTTTAATTAAATCTAGACTGCCGAAGCTAAGTCCGTTGTCACCAAACACTATTTCAGGACAGAAGTTTTTCATTATATTAATACCCGTAAATTTATTTTTTGCCATTACTGGTTCATAATATCAGTAAACTCTCTACCATTGGCAAGTTTACGCAACGTAAAAATATTGTAGATATATAAGCATGTTTTAAGTGATTTTATAGACTCTGAGGATGTTCTTGTAGAACGAAACATGTCATTGTTTGTATAATAGTGTGTATTTTTACAGATGTATGTTTATAGTGTTATAATTTATGTTGTAATTGCAGTGTGTTTGGCAGAATGAAGATTTTTTTAACATTTAACTAAGTCGACACTGGAAAGTATGGCTTCATTCTTAACAAATACAAACAAATTGGACAAAATAAGAGTAACATGTTCTGTACATAGTAGCTAATGCAATCTGCTGTCCGGCTCCATGGCTAAATGGTTAGCGTGCTGGCCTTCGATCACAGGGGTTCCGGGTTCGATTCCCGGCAGGGTCGGTAATTTTAACCATCATTGGTTAATTTCGCCGGCACGGGGACTGGGTGTATGTGTCGTCTTCATCCTCATTTCATCCTCATCACGACGCGCAGGTCGCCTACGGGAGTCAAATCAAAAAAGACCTGCACCCGGCGAGCCGAACATGTCTTCGGACACTCCCAGTACTAAAAGCCATACGCCATTTCAATGCAATCAGCTGTATAAAGTGTAGACCTTACTGTCAGGCAACCTTATCCTAATGTTAAATTTTGTCTTTCTTCATTTTCTTCTCCACTTTCCCCCTCCTGCCCCTCTTTCTTACGATCACTTGCAGACTTTCTTAGTTGATTATGCTTCTCTCAAGCATTTGACAATGTCGAATGTCCAAGATGCCCGTAATGAAATCGAGCCACTCATTTTCAGTATAGTAGATCCTACAAGTACGACACGAATAAGAAGGCCGATCTAAAAACTAATAGTATACGTAATGTCCTTTAGATTATCAAGAAGTCTTTAATCATTATCGTAAGTATTTCACTGATAAGACTAAGCGGATTAGTTGTGCTAGAGGCGTTTCAGGGAGACTCGTTATAATCCCAGATTACGGGCAGTTTCTTATGGATATAAAATCAACACTGAGGTCTAAAGAAGAAAATAGTGCCAGAAGAAGAATTTTATATTCCGTCATTATCGTAGAGTAAAACTCCTGATTATTATTCGTGTGCAGGTTATTTCGTGCAACCTAATAAATAAATAAATAAATAAATAAATAAATAAATAAATAAATAAATAAATAAATATATAAACCTTCGTTAGAGACTTATGCCTTCCAGAGTTCAGTCTGCAAGCCTATGTGAATTTACTAAACGTCGCCACAATCCTCTATTGTTCCATACCTCTAATCTTTAAATCGTTAGAAGCTGAGTCCGACCTGCGCCGTCTTGGTCTCCCTCAACTCTTCTTACCCTCCATAACAGAGTCCATTATTTTCCTCAGTAACCTATCCTCCTTCATTCGCCTCACATGACCCCACCACCGATGCCTGTTCATGCGTACAACTTCATCGATCGATTTCATTCCTAACCTAGCCTTTACCTCTTCATTCCAAGTACCCTACTGCCACTCTTCCCACCTATTTGTATTAGCAATCATTCTCGCTACTTTCATGTCCGTTATTTCTAACTAATAAACTTCTGATGAATAACATACATACATACATACATACATACATACATACATACATACATACATACATACATACATACATACATACATACATACATACATACATACATACATACATACATACATACATACATACATACATACATACATATTTACATACATACATACATACAGAATCATTATAGACCGTTATGCCTTTCAGCGTTCAGTCTGCAAGCCTCTGTGAATTTAATAAATGTGACCACAAATCTCTAATAAATAAATAAATAAATAAATAAATAAATAAATAAATAAATAAATAAATAAATAAATAAATTAATTAAATGAATAAATAAATAAATAAATACATGTATTGTAGTATGTATTTGCGTATCTAATGATTGCAGCATATCAAAACATAAACATTAGTGATCTCATGACCAAAAATACTGCCATATATAGAAAATTGCTTCTTAGGCTTCACAGAAGAAGGTATGAAAAAGTTGGGCATAATGAACATGGCCTCCAATTTGGGACAATTCGAAAATGATGGTGCGGGCCAACATCGAGGAAAGGTTGAACATTGACTGTTGTGGATCCGGTTGCCAAGACATAACTGACAAACACATTATAATTCTGGTTTCAAACAATCAGTGAAAGAAGAAAGGGTTGGGGGAGGGGGGTGGGGGTAGGATGCAATAGAGACCGCGCTGTGGCTGCGAGCAATAGAACCCCGTTGCAGTGTTGTGTGACACATTGCTTGGACATGTTGACAAAACTTTAATTACAATGACATTTTGGCAACAAGGCAAATACGTTGTGTCACGATTAAAAGTTACATTCTCCTCACAAACAAATAAACAAAAATTGTTATCACTATAACAAATAAAAAATAAACAAACTCACAAAAACACTCGGTATTTTTCAAAATAAAATTGTTTTCTATGTCTTAAAATAGTGTACTACCCCATGTTGCCAGGAATGTATTGACCGAATTGGATAATACGTACACTCATATTCATAAAACACATAACACCTTGAAAGACGAGAGATAGGAAGTTCATATTCACAGGACATGTTCGTTAGTATGTTCTGCAGGCACGATTAGAATTTCAGTCACCTAGGTTCAGCATGTGTCCTGTTGCCTAGTAGGCACTGGGTCCTCCATGGGCACTGATAACTTGTTCCATGCGTGATTGCATCGTCGCGTATAAGGCGCAAATGGCGTCCTGGGGAATAGCCATCCATGCTGCATTCACCTGGTTCCACTGTTCATCTTTGGTGGTTGGCATTGGGTCACAGCACCGTACCCGTCTTTTCACCATATCCCACACATATTCGATTGGCGACAAGTCCGATGATTGGGCGGAGCAGGGCAACAGTCTGACATCCTGTGACAACAAGAAGGCATGTGTTCGTGCGGCAACATGTGGTCGCGCATTGTTCAGCTGAAATTTACCGTCTGGGATGTCGTGCAGAAAGGGTATGGCTGCGGGTCGCAGGATGTTAGGAGGTCACAGTGCCCTGGACACACACCAGCGGTGGTTAGTGGTTGTACCCAATAGCACCCCACCTTATACATAGCCTTGAGTTGGCGCTGTATGTCTTGTGCGAATGCAGTCAATATGATGCCTCTCCCCCTGTCTGTGGTGACCCAAAATGCGGTCATCATTTTTAAACAAACAGCACCTGGATTCGTCCGAAAACAAAATACTATCTGCTGCCATTTCTGTCCCCAGTGACGTCGTTCCATACACCATCGCAGTCTAGCATGTTTATGCACATTAGTTGAAGGTAGGTGGAGAAGTGGACGACGCGCCTGTAACCCAGACCATAATAAACGGCGACGGACTGTCACTCCTGATAGTGTACGATGTGTTACACGATTCCACTGTTGCGCCAGAGCCCAGGAGGACGCAGATCTGTCCTGCAATGCCATTCGGATGAGGGGTCGATCTTCTCGGGGGTTGGTATGAGTGGTGCGACCAGGTCCATCTCGTCGTGTTCTACGACCTTCTGTGAACCATTCTGTACACACCCGTTGTACTGCCGACACACTTCGTCCAACACGAGCAGCAATTTCCCGGATGAATGCATCACGTTCTCTCATGCCAATAATGCGCCCTCTTTCAAACTCACTCATTTTACAGTACGGTTCTCGCATGCGTGTCCGAGGCATCCTGCACGTCTGGTCAAGTCACACTGATCCATTACCTTCGGTTTATAGCGACAACGAGAGCTGCAAGCACATTTTACCAGTCGATGGCTGTGCACCGAGATATCGATGTGGACCTTGAACCTGAGGGCCGACATGGTTCAAATGGTCCTGCGAATATGAACTTCCTATCCCTAGTCTTTCAAGTTTTTCTAGTTTTTATGAATATGAGTGTATTTTTGAACTTTTAATACATATTCTTCCCTTCATTTGACTGCATAAGATTACTGTACTTACATTCTTTCAATTCTTATTGAGGTTTATTCAATCAGTTTAGCTCCTTAGAGAGGTAAATGTTTCCGTACGTGTTAGCCTCGGTGTTATCTGGTCCTGAACAGCGAGCCGGGTGAAGACAGAATGGCCGTGGAAATAGGCTCAGCAATTTAGCTTATCAGAACCGTTCGTGCATGGAACCTGCCTGTTGTGCAGTATTACACAGTAGTTAGACACGGCTTTACACACAGTGCAATGTGGCATGGGAACACTATCGCAGCCACCATATGCTCTGATCTCACGTAATACTAATTCTATAAGTTTGCCTAGGGACATACGGGTATCTCGGTGTAAGATTTACACATTAGAACGGACACTAGCAAAAACATGCCAGTTGTACCTATTCAAAACACAACTGGCAAAGGAAGTACATATTTTCGCTTTAAATACTTCAGCTCCTCAAATTTAAATAGTGGATTTTTTAAATAACTCGCCTCGTTCGATTTAAATAATGGACTTTTAAAATACCTAAGGCCCTGAGTTACTGGATGTTATTGAAAATGGTGAATTGACTACTTTTTCAGATATATGTGTATGTGTTAATTTAACATTAAAAGTTTTTAACATTAGAAATTTCTTGATACTAATCATCATCATCATCCTCCTTTCAACTCTCCAGTCGCCCTGGTGCGCTACAAGAGCACTCTTCATTGTCTATCCAGGTACATTTCTTCCTCCTCAACTTGGTGCCATTCCACTCCTCTTCCTTCCATGTCCTGCTTTACCTCACTGATCGATCGTTTCCTTGGTCTGCCTCTAGGTCTTTTGCCTTCTACTTCCTTTTCTAGTCATTTTCTTGCTTTTCTCATTTGATCCATTCTTTTTACATGGCCGTGCCATTTGAGTCTTGATGTTCTTAACATTTTCGCTTAGCGACTGCTTTACTTGTGTATTATCTCGGATCACTTAATTCCGGATCTTATTTCTTCTTGTTTTCTGTAGAATTGATCTCAGGAACTCCATTTCTGCAACTTGAAGTTTCTTGATACTCTTGACAGTAACTGCAGCAACTGACCTCAATAAACTAAGATTGTAAGCATTCGCACTGAAAAGTGATGTTTTAATGATGATGAAGATTATTACTATTATTATTATGTCCGGCTCCATGGCTAAATGGTTAGCGTGCTGGCCTTTGGCTACAGGGGACCCGGGTTCAATTGCCGGCAGGGTCAGGAATTTTAACCATAATTGGTTAATTCCGCTGGCACGGGGACTGGGTAAATGTGCCGTCTTCATCATCATTTCATCCTCATCATGACGTGCAGGTCGCCTACGGGGGTCAGATCAAAAGACCTGCCCCTGGCGAGCCGAAGTCGGTAAATTATATATATATTTATTTTTTTAGCCAATAAGCGTTGTCTTGTATCTCCAATGAAAATTAGGTGTGTGTCGGGCTTTAGCTCAGAGTTTTCTGGAGCCTTCCTCCCTGGTATATAAGCTGGCACATTTTTCGAGCCAGGTGGTCTTATTCTTCGCAACAGTCTAGTGTGTACGGTTGTAAATGATCGTCGAGACGTCCATCAGCTCAAGGTAATGGCAGTCCTGCTTTAACTAAGTGATAGGCTTTGAAAGCTAGCTCGAGGGAAAGGTTTCCAATCTTTAATAATGTAATTTCCATTTTGTAAAATGTAAATTTCAAACTAGCCAAAGGAACCTAAACGTAATCAGGGAATAGAGAGTGATCTACCCTCTCGTGTTCCCTATAAATTTCATTTTGAGTTGACTATGAGTTTGTAACCTTTTTCTGCTTGTAACTTTAATACTTTCTCCATCCAGTCACCTCAGTAGTGTAGGCTTAGCCTTTGTAACTTCGGACCAGAAGCCCAAAGAACTTTTCATTAAAAATTTCAAGGAGTGCAAGTGTCCGCCTCGACATCATTTTGATTATTGGGCCAGTAACTTTAACCTATTGTTTTTCACAAAGGCCCGGTAGAATGGGTATTCAATACCCCTGTGAAGTTCGATTTCATTCCTTTGATGTTAATGTGTTAGACCGGTGACGCATTTAGGACAATGAACACTGTTTGATTTTTTTAAATGTAGGTTGTGCCGTTGATAGGCTTGAAAAGTATCAACTTTCGGAAATACAGTATATTTCTAAGTGTAAATTGATAGAGCGATAACACTCTTCATATTGATGTAAAAGAACTTGGGAGACCCGTCTCCTTCACTGTTTGTTAGGGAGCTGCAAGCTCAAGTTTGCTCATTTGTCATTAGTGGATTGTTCTGATTTTCCTAAACGTTGTCACCTAGCTTGTAAGCAAAATTTTAGTACCTGTAATTGTCAAGTCTAACTTTGAAAAGAAACCAGAACTATATATAGCTATAATTTTAAACTTTTAAAAATCTTCTGCTTGTCCTATATGGACCCACGAAATCCCGGCAACACATCCAGTAGAGAATGAAAGTAGTCCAGTGATGTGTTTAACACACAGTGAATGTCTTGACATATTTAAAGATGTACATATCTTTCTCTATGAGATATGGAGTAGATTATAAATGAGCTAAACATTGTAAGGATATAGAACTTTTATTCGGTTCTGTGAACGATGCCAAGCAAAAAAAAAAAAATGAAAAGGGTGTCGAGAAAGGTATTAATGTGAAAACTTTCATATCAAATGGATGTAATTCTCGATGCCACACTGACCTGGTTGGTCTCCAGTCTTATCCGGATAGTAATAGTAGTAGAGCAATACGGGTTCTAAAACAATGGGAGCTGAATCAGAATTTTCCCATGAGGTCATTGACCCCTTGCAAGGTCATTGACCCCATGACGTCACGGTCACGTGGCCATGGCGTCACAGCCACGTGCTATTGTTTACACACAAGACCACGTGCTCGTGACAGCTGCCAATATGACAGTTGTTATCTTGACAGACCCTTACCTCACTTAATGTTTTCGCGCGGAATTTTAAATAAGTGCCCATGGCTAACCTCACTGCTGCCATCTTGACAGGTTCTAACTCAGTGCACTTGTTTTGGCGCGGAATTTGAATAACCTCAGTTCTGTCTACTTGACAGGTCCTAACCACGTGCACTTGCTTGGCGCGGATTTTGACAAAGTGCGCATGGCTAACCTCACTGCCGTCATCTTTACAGGTCCTACCCACGTGTTCGTACTGAGTGTGGAATTTTGAACTACTCTAACCTCACAGCTGTCATCTTGAACAGACTTAGCCACGTGCAGGCGTGGAATTTTTGAAGGATCCTAACCTCGCAGCTGTTATCTTGACGGGGACTTAGCCACGTGCAGGCGCAGAATTTCGGAAAAGAGAACGACTGGCGGGGCCTAACTACACAGAACTTTATTTTACGGCCAGATGCCTTTCGCGACATACCCGTTCCCACAGGGTCCTAGTTTAAAGGCTAGATGCCCTCCCGACGCCATCTTGCCTGATGCCCTTCTCGACACCATCTAAGACGGGCCTAACCTCAGACAACGCTAGTTTTAAGGCTAACTGCCTTTCTCGACACCATCTTGTCGGATACCCCTTCCCCACACTATCATGGAGGGCCTAAGGTCCCCAATTTAAGGCTAGCTGCCCTTCTCGGCACTAACTTAGAGGGGCCTAACCTCAGAGGACCCAAATTTTATGGCTATCTACCCTTATCAACATGCACCTTCCCGACACTACCTTAGAGGGCCTTAACCTCAGAGGATCCAAGTTTTGTGGCTAGCTTCCCTTCTCGACATGCCCCTTCCCGACACCATCTTAGAGGGGCCTAACCTCGGAGGATCCAAGTTTTCAGGCTAGCTGCCCTTTTCGACATGACCCTTCCCGACACCATCTTAGAGGGACCTAACCCCACAGGGTGGACAGATGCCCCTTCCCAACACCATCTTGCCAGATCCCCTCCCCTTCCCGATGCCATCTTGGAAGGGTCTATCCTTACATAGTGGGATGCCCTTCCCGGCGCCATCTTGTGAGAGTCACTATCTTGCGAAAGGCTTTACGTCTCCATCCGACGCATGACCTCTCCTCCTGAACAAGCTAAGTATATCTACAATCAATCCCCTGATACATGTTAACTATATATTAATAACACCTACTAGCCCGTTTTGCTGCACATATACTTACGTTATTGTTATAATATTAAACTCTTAAGCATGGTGTAGTGTACCGGCGCCATCTTTCTTAAGGCTTTACAAAAACTACGTTCCTCTGAGGTTAGGCCCCCCCAAGATGTTGTCGAGAAGGGCATCTGGCAAGATGGCGTCGGGAAAGGCAACTAGCCTTTAAACCAGGACACTGTGAGGTTAGACCCCTCCAAGATGGAGTTGGGACAGGGGTATGTTGAGAAGGGCAGCTAGCCTTAAATCTAGCGTTCTCTGATGTTAGGCCCCTCTAAGATGATGCCGGGAATAGCATCTGGCCGTAAAACGTGGTTCTGTGTAGTTAGGCCCCCAGTCGTTCTCTTTTCCAAAATTCTTCGCCTGTACGCGGCTGAGTCCCGTCAAGATGACAGCACGACTCATACCTGTCAACAGCACGTGGATAAGTCCTGAAATGGTGAGAGCAGTGAGGTTAGCCATGCGCAAAATCCGCTCCAAAAAGTGCACGTGGTTAGGACCTGTCAAGATAACGGCCGTGTGGTTAGCACGTTCTCTTATTCAAATTCCGCGCCCACGTGGCCAGAAATTCAGGTTAGAACCCTTATTGCTCTACTACCAGCAATTATAAGTTCACTTCAGTATACGAGGACCATTTTACTTTTTTTAATATTTTGAAATCTCTCAAATCTTTTTTCTAGTGGCTGAATGCTAAATATACATACCCTTTAAATATTTTTTGTTGCTAGTGGCTTTACGACGCACCGACACAGATAGGTCTTATGACGACGATGGGATAGGAAAGGCTTAGGAGATGGAAGGAAGTGGTCATGGCCTCAATTAAGGTACAGCCCCAACATTTGCCTGGTGTGAAAATGGGAAACCACGGAAAACCACCTTCAGACCTGCCGACAGTGGTATTCGAACCCACTATTTCCCGGATGCAAGCTCAAAGCCGCGCGCCTCTAACCGCACGGCCAATTTTAAGAGAACTGATGAAGTAGCTCATTCTCAAGTCTGATGAAAGAAAATAGTTTTCTAACAAATTTGTGTCCAGTTTAAAATATGAATTTGCCTAATTAAACATCGAGCAACATGCGCATAGCAAACTACGGCATAATTAAAGTCATGGTGGCGTTGAATCAGCTAAACAAGACATGAAGAATAAGATTCCACATGGATGCAAGGCCAGAAGACTTTTCCCTGGTGTCAAGGACTACAGTTAGTACAATATTTTTTTTTTTTAATATGGCTCAACATGAAAGTAGGAAAGGATCTTTTCAATGTAAAACAAAGTTTGGACAAATGAGTTCACTTTTCAAGGAAACACTTCAGGGAACGTCCACCTCCGTAGTGTAACGGTTAGCACTCTTACCTACCGTTCGTGGTTTACGTTTGGTAGGAGGGGTGTGGTATGTGGTTGAAAAAAATGCAGCCAAACTTCAGTTGCACCACCTCGAGACGATGACGCGGGGTTTACATTTTTACATCAGAGCTTCAACACTGAAGAGAACATATAGAAGGTTATATTTCCACTCCAGATGATCCTGTCCACGAAAATAATAGTCCAGCCAGATATATTTCATCCCCTGCTGTCGAATAGCCCTCAGCACCAGCAAGTCATGATATTACCCAAACAGAAAGTTCAATATGCTGTGTATATACAATGTCTAAAATGCAGACCTGTGGCGAGTCTTATGGGAAAGAATGTTATGTTACCTGGAATCTTCGTGTAATTAATGAAAATGCAAGAAGTGCTAGAAGAACATCCCAGACAAATCTTGGAAAACAAGCGACAGTAAATATCCTGGACGTACCACTGTACAAGTACCAGCACTGGAAATTGACAGAGGCTGTGGAGATAGCCAAATATTTTGTCAGTTGTCATCGAAGTAAGAGAAGGCAGTTACGATCAACTTGACAACAGAGAAGTTTTATTGTTCATAAGATCTTAATGTACAATCTGTAAGTTAGAACTATTGAACAACGATGATGCTCCTCTAGAAAGAGACATTTATCTTAGGAAGGTAGCAACTACGTTCAGTCAAGGACTTGTTATGTGCATGTGTAAGAATAAATTACAAAACAGGGATTTTTTCTGTGTAAAATTGCTGGCGGTTTTCTGTTCCATGTGTTATTTTAGTTTACCCTGTTGAGATAAGTGAATTTTTCTCTTGAAATAATACTTTACGTGTAGGCATATTTATTTAGCAGTCATCTCGAAGATTTGTCGGATCTTCAACAGATCCGTCATCAGCCGTCACAAACATCCCAGGCGTCACAGGAAAGGAGTCCTAGGGATGTAAGGAGTGAATATATTCCTGTTGTTTTCTTCTCTGATCCGGAATGTGCTACTCTTCAGTTCCGAACCTGATTTTGCATTCGATGTGTTATATTTTTCTCATATAACTTTAAAAAGTTCATCAAAGGAAATTAGTATTTCATTAAGTCATTTTATAACGTGTAGCAGATATGCCACATCAGAACTCAGAGTTGACTTTCCTACCATTATTAACTTGTTTTGTATTATAGTAAGTGAACAAAACAACATGTAGAGCATATGCTACATACGCACTGAGGAGGATACTTTGGTCGTGACTTCCACCGTTCCTTCGAAGAATTTCTCTGCTCACTCTCGGAGACAGACCTTCAAATGCCCTGATGAAGGCCAATGTAATTTGGCGGAAAGCTCGGCTTTGTTAAATATATATAAGTGGCTTTAATCCAGTAAGCATATCGATTTCTTTATTTTAATACAATGAGCCACGAAAACCTACGTTCATTAACTAGCTTCTATTCTCTTTCTTTCTGAGCTAGATATCGTCCATGTTTCACTTCCATTCAATGCCACGCTCCAGACGTAAGTCTTCAAAAACATCTTTTAATGCCTATATCAATGTTCGAGGTGAACACATTTCTTTCCTTAAGAAAGGTCTTCCTCGCTTGTGCTAGTCTGCATTTTATCTCTTCCTTACTTCAACCATAATTAGTTGCTTTACTACTTCGCTTTCTAACCTAATATTTCCTGCATCACCTGACGTTGTTCGACCGCACTCCATTTTCATTTTGTACACCTTCCCCAAGACTCTATCCATACCATTCAGCAATTTCTCAAGATATTTTTCAGACTCATATAAAATAACAGTATCATCGACAAATATCAGGGTTTCGATTTTCTCTCCATAAACTTAAATTCCCTTTCCAAATTTCATACAAATTTCATGCGAAACTTCAGCTGATTTGCCCTTTGACGCAGTACATATGATAGGAATCTTGAATTTTGTCGATGTCATTTCTTCTTGATGAAATAATGGTTGTATGTTAATAGTATAACCCTCTCTTGCATGAATATGTACGAGAGAAAACGAGCAAAATTTAAATCCGCTAATTACATCTCCATGTCTAATTATGCACCGTATGAAACAAAATCCTCTTGACTGGCAGTAAAACGATATCTGAATCCAAATTCATAACCAAGACAGAGGGGTCCAGTTAATTGTTTCAGAATACTGAATAGACTAAATTACAAAGTACATAAAACACTAGTCCACAGACATGAAGCAGTTGGTGCAAATATGTCCTAACCGAGTGATTACTGACGTGGTACGGGGCTTGCTACAGTTGATAGCATTTGCATATGTATAAACGAATCTTGAGATGAGCCAACAGCACAGTGGAGCAGGAGAGAACGCTTTAAATGAAGAGCGTCTTGCTGCAGCAATATTCAGACAGAGTGTGAGGCAAGGGCTGGCTCGAGATAATAAGAAAAAAGCAAGCCGACAAGAAAAGTGTTTCTCTGAGAGCGGCTGTTCGCTAAAGATTGCATCTGAAAAGTGAAGGAGAAGAATTGCTCCAAACAGTTCAGTTCCTATATTACAATAATGTCATGTTTCATACAGTCTATAAATAGCCTAATAAATCGATATTAAATGAAATCGTTCAAAAGAAGAGCTTCGTTTGTTCAAGCTATTAGGATATAAGGAACAATCAAAAAGTTTCCGTTCGACGGCCATGCAGTCCTGAATCCGGATGCCAATCAGGCAAAATCGCCGTGAGCATTGAGGAACTCATCCCATCGACGCACGAGGTTGAAGATCCCCCTGCGGTAAAACACAGTGCCCTGCTGCGTGAAGAAGTCCATAACCTGCTGCACATCCTCGTCCGAACCTTCAAGGTCTTTTTGAGGGGACCGAAGTCGTAATAATGTTTATAATAGTAATGCACCGGTCCGTCCTGATCGCCTCATCCACCCACCGCTTGTTGTTGTCCGTAATGGTTTAGGCTGACCTCCCAGATCGCTCGGCGTTTTGTGTCGAAACGCGACCCGCACGGAATTTGGTGCACCATTCAACAACGGTGGTTTTCGACACACATGCTGCCCATTACACAGTCTTCATTATCCGATGGATGTACACCGCAGCCAAGAACAGAATAACAGAACGTTGGTCCTGTTTGGACGCATTTGCTAATAACGTCGCCATAGTTCACGTGGCCGTATTTAACGCATGCACCTCGGCACGATGCGACAGCCATACTAATCCCTTTGCCTATATATCCGTGCTTATATACCCTCATCGGATTCGCGCTACGTTGCATGTCCACTGGAGCAACGCCCTCTAACGAGAACTTTTTGATCACGCCTGATATTAAGCTGAATATGTTCCATTGGATTCAAACCGAAGTGGTCTCAAGAATCATTAAGTAATTTTTGATATTTTAAGAAACAATATGTCTCAAAAACATATACGTTGATAACCTTCGAAATTATGTTATTTTAAAGAAATCGTGGACATAATATTTATATGAAGGAAGAAGGACAACATATGGAAACAAGTAACATTTCCGGAAAGAATATTTCCTAACCGTGATACTGATACCTTCATTAAGAAGTTAACTTTTAACTTTTGTTTTATTTATGTAGAATAATATTCTTAGTCCTGTGAATATGACGGTGACAAAATGAAAGGACAGTGTCGTGTTCAGCATGTTATGCTTTGAAATTATTAAGGCGAAAATAACAAAATCTTTACGTTTCAGTCGAACGTGGTTACTAGTAAAAGTAAACTCATGTCCTCGGCTCGAGATGGTACAGCTCTTTTCAGGCACACTTCAAATGGAGGTGAGTTACATGTACCATTTTATCCACATATCAGCCTTCCTGCCATTCTTAAATCTGTGGCATTAGCGGGAAGCGAACCCCCGGCCTCCGAGGGCAACAATTAATTAGGCTACCTAGACAGACATCTTTGTTACTGGTTAACATATCATATTCGCTATATGTATAATGAAAAATATGATTTACACTTTTGGCCACCCTAAACTATCAGCATTAACACAAAAGTGGCGAAAAATTCTAAACTGTTTAAACAAGAAATATCATATATATTTTAGAAAATTTACGACATTCACGAATTGCTAGTTATTAGCATCACTCACTAAAGTGCAAGTAAAGAACTCGGCACGTACAGAGTTTCCTTTTCGTATTCTTTATTATCGCAATGGAGGCTGAAATAATGCCATTTGATTTCTTGTCTTGTAGTATAAACGATACTTTTCCGAATATCATAATTCCACAGTGTTGCTCACAGAGAAATCTGAAACCAATACAGCGTAGGATCCTACTGGTCAACCTAATAGATCTCCTGCTGTTGGAAGGGAGTTCTTCGAATATTAGATCAAGAGTTGCCTTGTTAACTTATGCACAGTGCGTTAGATATTAGCCTAAGCCCGTTTCCTAATCATCGAGCTCGATAGCTGCAGTCGCTTAAGTGCGACCAGTATCCAGTAATCGGAAGATAGTGGGTTCGAGCCCCACTGTCGGCAGCCCTGAAGATGATTTTCCGTAGTTTCCCATTTTCACACCAGGTAAATGCCGGGGCTATACCTTAATTAAGGCCACGGCCACTTCCTTCCACTTCCTAGGTCTTTCCTATCCCATCGTCGCCATAAGACATATCTGTGTCGGTGCGACGTAAAGCAAATAGCAAAAAAAAAGTTTCCTAATCCTTTCATTAGGTGTGAATCCCTTGTGTAGTCATGTGACTTTACCTGAACTTCCTTTTACTGTTGTCTAATAACCTACTCAGGCCCGAGGTCGGTCAAAGTGAAACAAAATTCACTTTTCTTCTCTTCTTAACCCATACTGATCTAAATAACTTAGATTTTGCATTAGAATGTATGAATATATCATCGAAATACTCTGTCTGGTCGCCATGGTAGTTAAGACATTACAGTCTGACACCGTAGTTAGATGCTTCGTGTCCTGTTGGTGGAAGAAAAATCTACAGTACAAGCCCTTCAGTCAAACAACTCAATGTTTAAAGCACCCTAGGGATATGAGCTACGAATTTTAGGTCAATAAAATATAATAACGTACGAGAATGCATTCTTTATTTATTCCTAAAAATTACAATCCCTTTCTTAATCATCGTTATTCGGTCGATTAGATTAGCAGTTTGCCTTTTTTTTTTCTACCACCACGAACGCTAATGTGAATCAATGCAGAGTTTCACTTAAGCCCTTATAACTAAATTCGATGTGGACATTTTTCAAAAATCAAAAAATGCCTGAGGGTATTGAACCAAGGAACACATTACAGAAAGAATCATGTAAATAAGTTAATTTGGCTACGATTTGGACAAGAAAAGAAAACGTGTAAATAAACAAGCAATTTTAGGCTGTTTTTCTGGAAATGCATTTAGGCCGGCAGTGGTTTTCGAAATTTTTTTTTTATAGTTTGATAGAGCTATCTAGGACTCACAGTTTGAAACCTTTTCGAACCCTTTATCCCTTAAACTTGTCCGGCCCTGTGGTGTAGGGAGCAACGCGTCCGCCTGTCACCCGGTGGCCCCGGGTTCGATTCCCGGCTAGGTTAGGGGATTTTAATTGTAAATTATTAATATCCCTGGCCTGGGGACTGGGTGTTTGTGTCGTCCTTAACGTTCCTTTCCTCACATTCAACACTCTACACTTCCTCCATTCCAATTACACGCAGGTTCATATCACATGGTGAAGTAGGGGCCCCGAACAAATAGCATTTAAAACTGTTTAATTTTACGTTTTTACGTTTTACTTCGTCTGCTAAGAAAAGTTTTCAACATGTGCCACAAGGTCGTTGGCTGAAAAGGTGGTAGTATAAAGTTCCTAATCACTAGATTGATAGTCAAATGCCTGAGTTTAATTCCAGTCATCCCCACCATGCTCATGTGGAGTGAGAGCATACGCAACTGTTAATGGTGATTCGTTCGTTGGATGAGGATGTTAAGAACTGAGCAGATTCCTTCGTGTTATTTTACAGGAGTAGGCTATGCACCGTCACCGCGTATCACCCTCTTCCCACCTCATCATCATCATCAGCCGCAGCAGCAGCCACACGAGCATCACATACTACACAACACAAAACACGTGGTCATCGCACTTGACACAGAAACACAAGAATGATTTTCACATCAAAGGTTAGGAGTAACTAACTCCTTGACCAAAGGTGGTTAGAACAAATAAACCAATGAATATTGCAAAGAATTAGAACTCACACGGTATTGAAACAAACTGTGTATTGAAAACAACCAACAAACATGAAGGTATAACAGGAAATATATATTTTCACACACAACCACATATCATTAAATATGAGATGATTTAAAGGCATATTATGTATGACCAACGGCTTGATAATACTTTGACCGGGCGAGTTGGCCGTGAGCGTAGAGGCGCGTGGCTGTGAGCTTGCATCCGGGAGATAGTAGGTTCGAATCCCACTATCGGCAGCCCTGAAGATGGTTTTCCGTGGTTTCCCATTTTCACACCAGGCAAATGCTGGGGCTGTACCTTAATTAAGGCCACGGCCGCTTCCTTCCAACTCCTAGGCCTTTCCTATCCCATCGTCGCCATAAGACCTATCTGTGTCGGTGCGACGTAAAGCCCCTAGCAAAAAAAAAAAAAATAATAATACTTTGTTCCAGTATGTTCCTGATCTAGTGTGAGCCGGTGTACGGTATATTTTATGAGCTGACAGATACACAAATATATATAATTGCTGTTTGTACGTATATAACATTGGTACACCACTCACCAAAATGTTTAAAAATATAGAAATGCACATGTGTGTCCCCAAGATCTGAATAGAATTTAAGGATCATTAAGAATTCATTCAGTTGAAAAGATCCGACTCTATTTCATAATGTTTGTGAAGACTATGATTTGAATTTTGTCCCAGTAACTGAAATTGATTACCTACTCCATGTAGAGATTACATATTTAATCATCTTTGAAGACCCCATTGCTATACCTACCTTTAAAAATATTTACTACGCTCAAACTTCGGTCCTCTGCTTTTGATGAACTTGACCAACGTGCAACTGTTAAAGATTTCATGAGATTTCCTTAACTTAATAACCTCGTTATAACCCGTAAACTTAGTTTCTGTTTTCCAGATCACAAATGCCATGTATTTCTTTACGGAATGTGGATTTTAGTGACTTTCATTATAAGAAAGTAGATATCGGTATCTTGAAATTATTTTCTTTGCAAACATTATTCTATTGTAAAGATACATTTTTCATCGTTTTGAATCGCAAGACTTTCGCTTATAGGTGACTAAATTGATCTTATGGTTAGCGCGCGTGGCGTTATGTATCATGTTGTATAATATATTATGAAACGTTTCTAGACCTTTGCATGGGATGAGATCCCCTGGGAGTTTTGAACAGCAATCTCTCTCTGCTCCCGAGCTGCAGTGATATCTAATCTATTGATGCCCTAAAAATGTTGCCATGAGCGAATGTAATTAACGAAAAAGCAGCTATCTGTGTGATTACTCTGGTGAGACAAGTTGCAATACAAGTTTAATATCGGTAATGCTTAGCGATAAATGCTAGCCTATTGCATATGGTAGTGAAGAACGTGTGTTCGTAATTGCTTGCTATTTTCACAAACTGAATCGCTTGCACTGCTTGGGTCAGAATTAATCAAATTAGGCTAGCACAAAACCAGAAAAGCTTCAGACTTCACCGCGTACATTTCTGTATGCTGCAAAGAGAAACAAATTCAATCAAGTAAATGCGAGAAAACAAATAGTATTGCGATTACAAACATTCTCTGAACATTAACACATTATTTCACTATAGTATACAAGGTGACGACGGGAACATGTATCAGACTACGTCAGTACAGCCTGTCTTCAAAATGTGCACCAGCACTTCTCATGCATTGTCCATAGTCTGTCGAACATTTTGACGAACGCAGTTTGCCGCAAGGCACAAAAATTTACTGAATCTTCTCCCTTAGTTCGGAACATGCTGAAAGAGTCCGTTTTCCATTCAATCACCCACAATGGAATGTTAAATTGAGTGGTTTTAACAAGATCATGGCCGGTAAACTTCATGGTGCCTTCTGTTAGCGGGGCACATTCAAAATAGTTTTGTTAATGTAGAACCGCAGGCCATTATCACTCCAGCGATCATGCCAGCACTCTAAGTTTTCCTTTGAGCTTTCACGAGATGTATCCGCAAGTTGCATATCGTCAGCATATAATATCGTCTACGGACAGGTGTTTATGGATGTCTGATGTTACCATGCCCATGTAGAGGGTGAAAAGCAGAAGGGAAAGTGCAGATGCTTTGTGGACTCCGATGCTGATTATAAATTGAGGCAAAGTTCCTGCTGAGCAATGAGCCGTACTTGTGACTTCCTGGTAATTTAGACCAATCGGGCACAAACTGGTACCGCCATATGTTCGGAGTGTTCTCCAGGAAAATTCATGTGATACCCTAACGAAAGCTTTCTCCATGCCCAGAAAGACCAGATGCGGATGTTCTCTCTACAATACGCTTCTCTATGAGTAGGCGGACCGCATGGATCGTGTCCGTTGTGCTAAGCCCTTTGACTACGCTGTGTTGGTTTGGAGATATCTGGACAATGCTGCGTTGGGTGCTGTCTAGAATTATCTCAAAGTATTAGAAGGAATTGCAGAGAAGACGGATTGGGATGGGGAGTTTGAACAATAGCCAATATCACATTTACCCTTCCATATGGAAATGGTAGTGCTGGCCAGGGCTTGGGAAGGCACCTTCCGTCAAGAAAAGAAAAATATTGCGAAAGGACCGCAAGGACTTCAGATAATATGTCGTCTGGTTCAGTTGCATTGCCAGTTTTTCATCTTGATCGCAGCTTGTGACATTTCCCATATCCGAAAATAGTTCCAATACTCTGGTATATCTGAGAATCTGTAGCATCGTGAGAGTGGCTGCGCCGCTTGGGTCACCTAGTTGTCAGCTTGAATTCAGGAGATATTTGGTTCGAACCACACTGTCAGCAGCCGTGAACATGGCTTTCCGTAGTTTCCCATTTTCACAACAGGACCTTAATCAAGGGCACGGTCGCTTCCTTCCCACTCCTATCTCATAGTCGCCACAAGACCTATCTGTGAGGGTGCGACGTAAAGCAAATTGTGAAGAATTTGTAGCAATAGTAGGAACGTTAGGCGCTTATTATTATTATTATTATTATTATTATTATTATTATTATTATTATTATTATTATTATTATTATTATTATTATTATTCGCAAGTTGCTTTACGTCGCACCGACACAGATAGCTCTTATGGCGACGATGGGAAAGGAAAGGGCTGGAAGTGGGAGGAAAGCGGCCGTAGCCTTATTTAACGTACAGCCCCAGCATTTGTCTGGTGTGAAAATGGGGAACCACGGGAAACCATCTTCAGGAATGCCGACAGTGGAGCTCGAATCCACAATCTTCCGAATACTGGATACTGGCCGCAATTAAGCGACTGCATCTTATTATTATTATTATTATTATTATTATTATTATTATTATTATTATTGTGGGGCTCGGCTGAGTGGCTCAGACAGTTGAGGCGCTGGTCTTCTGGCCCCAACTTGGCAGGTTCGATCCTGGCTCAGTCCGATGGTATTTGAAGGTGCTCAAATACGTCAACCTCGTGTCGGTAGACTTACTGGCACGTAAAAGAATTCCTGCGACACTAAATTTCGGCACCTCGGCGTCTCCGAAAACCGATAAAGTAGTTAGTGAGATGTAAAGGCAATAACATCATTATTATTATTATTTTTATTATTATTATTATTATTATTATTATTATTATTATTATTATTATTACGGGGATACCCGTGGAGCAGAAAGAGGTTAAAGAAGGTGCCGGGGTGAATGGGTCTATCTACAATATCAAAATTAATTTAAAACTTTAGCAAAGTTTATATTTCTTTAGGATTTCAAAAATCAACAAGAAACAACATAACAGGTACAATTAACAATCTTGAAACAAGACTAGGAAAATCCAAGTTTAGTAATTTTTACAGATTCTGGGCTTCAAGCCCCTAGTGTTACAATTCCAGAGATATTGGATCCAGTTTACAACTTAAATTCAAACAAGGAATCATTTCCTCAAGGTCAGAAATCCCCTAATTCAAGAGCACTTGCTCCCAAAATACAATACCTAGCCTTCCAGAGGCACTCATTACTCTTACAAAATTTTGGAAAAAGAGCTAACAGGCTCTCAGTTTCTTAAGGCCCACTCAAAGCAACATTACATCAAAATTTACAATCTCTGGCCTCGCAAGGCACAACTTACAAATTGGAAATAATTTTATACACGGGTATCTAGTACCCAACCTACAGGGTCTTTGCGAAAAAGAACAGGTTAAATAAACGGCCCGAACACAAACTGAATGGAGGCGTACACTGCGCTCCGAGATAATGAAGAAATTAAAATCCTACAGGGCTCTCGGCCGATGAAACAGTGGCTATTCCCAAACTACTGAGGTGGCTCGCATGGAAATTACTTTAACACATTACAGGAGAACACAGTTACAAAAACGTAGTCACCTCAAACCAAGATGAAGGGGAGCTCGAGAGGGTAACTCACTCTCTATCATCGATTTACAGTTAAAGATTTTATGAAGTTTTTACATTAGCCGAAAGAAAAGTATTGTTACATAATTAAAAATTCTGACCTTCCCCTCGAATAAAGCTGCGGAGGTAGCAAGAAAGATAGATTTAACGTGGCCATTACCTTATAGATGTTCTGTTGACCGAAGAAAGAGGCGGCCCCGCCTCCTGCTTTAACACACACACAGAAAGACGATGATCAATTGACAAGGAAACATGAAAAGCCGCAGTTTATATACCCTCAGGGAAGGTTCGAGAGGATTCTGGGCTAATCAGTTCACACCCTCTCAAGTTTATTGGTTAAGTTCAAAAGTTACACTCAGAATCGAACAAGAAGCCTGTGATAGGTTGAAAATTAATTACAGAAATTTTTGATTGGCTAGATTCAAAACTGGCGGAAAGAAAAGGAAGTGTTGCCAAACCTAAAATAAATGAACATAGATTCAGTTATGGAAAACATAGGAATATATAACTTCTTTCGGTTTTAACTCCTTCCACCTTGCACCAGAGTGCATGATCAGTTTTTTGGTAGTGACGTCTGTGGAAAAATGTCCAAACTTCTTGATATATAGCAAACAAAACAAGGAGAACAGTCAGTTTACAAAACTTCACAATAACACAATTCCTCAATATTTTAGTAGACATCTTCAGATTAAAGTTCCAACTTCATGTGGTATCAATTTCACCTTTTGACCGATAGAGGAGTTCCTTAAGGCGCTTATTTTGAATGCGCGGCGTTGAGGTGTACCTCCCGGTACAAATATTATTATTATTATTATTATTATTATTATTATTATTATTATTATTATTATTATTATTATTGTGGAAGAAGAATTTATAAGCTATGAAAAGTTAAGGGTAAGAAACGTTATTTTACGTGTAAGGCTCATCTCTAAAGATAATAGGCAACTTGATGTTTTGGAAGTATACAGACGTGGAAAGGATAACGCTGACGCAGAATTATTTAATAAGCTTATCAATTCCTTGAGGAATGACACAGAAAAAAGGCGATTGTAGCAGTTAATCTCAGTTTAACAAATGTCAACTGGAAAAGTAATTCGAATGACAGAAAGTATGACTAGGTTTTGGTAGATAAGTTAATCTGGGAAGGACAGCTGAATCTAAAAGTGATGGAACCAACTAGAGGGGAAAATATTCTAGATATGGCGTAGTGTTGATAAAACGAAATGAGCTCTGTCGATAAACGGAAGAGATAGATGGAATAAGAGATTACGACGAAGTTAAAAATAAATGCGATAGAAGAGAAGGCTGAAAAACTAGGACTATTATACAGTCCCATATGAGTGATAAGAGTGGCATAGAAGAGATTTAAAAAAGTTATTATGATTAGTGTAAAATAGTAAATTAAGACGTAAACAGCCTACGGGAAGGGTTTGAAGCAATTGTTGAGTAGTGTGAAAATAGGCATGTATCTTTAAAGATGGGAAAGACCCACGATATGACCTATAACAAAGAAATACACAGATTAAGATCAGTGAAATGAAGAGATGCATGCAACAAGTGCTGAAGATCTGCAGACATTACTACAGTCTGCGATTGAACACAGTGCTACAGCAGGTCTGCGTTTAAACATGAAAACGACCAAAATAATGGTCATAAACAAACATGTCATTCAAGCTGTTAACTTGACAGTAGCGGGTGCGTCACTGGAGAATGTCCAACGCTTTAAGTATCTCGGTAGCGAACTTGATCACAGCTGGAACAACGCTGTTGAAATTATGTCCCGGATTGAACAGGTAAGTACTGGATTAAAGATAATGAGCAAACTTCTCTGTAACAGGGACTTTAAGATCAATCTCCTTCTCCGTTTACTTCGGCGTTATGTATTTTCTGTCTTATTTTAAGGTGCCGAAACTTGGACCATGACAGTGAATACCAGCAAAAAAAACTTCGATCTTTTGAGATGTGGTGCTACCGACGCCTGTTCAAAATATCGTGAGTTGACAGAATACGTAACACTGAAGTACTCCAACGCCTGAACAAAGAGCTAGAGGTCATGCACAACACCAAAAAGAAGAAACATGAGTACTTTGATATCATTCGAAATGATAAATATGGACTCATTCAGCTTGTCTTACAAGGTAAAATTGAAGGAAGGAGAAGTAGGGGAAGAAGAAGAATATCTTGGCTACGGAATCTACGAGAATGGTATGGGGTCAGTACCCCCCCCCCCTTCCCCGACTTGCCGAGAACAAGAACCAGATCGCCCTGATGACAGCTGACATCCAATGAGCATATGGTACAAGAAGAACAAGAAATAGAGTTAGATATGGTTGTGGAAGTAAGGAGAGATAGAAGAAACTTCCTACGATACTGAATTTAGCAAAAAAGTCGTATAAGAATAACATGATGACAGACACAATTGGTAGATATATGAATTTTATGGGCAGATGGAAGTGTAAAGTATGTTACAGTGCTTCAAGGGAAGTACAGGTTTCAGAAAGGACATTGCAGGGATTATTAACGAAGATGGAGAGCGTATGAGCATATTGTGAGGACTTACAGAAGGCAGAATTATTCAGTCAGGAAAATATGTGGGTAGAGGCAGCGATTAATACTAGTGAATTACTGAAATTCACCTATGATAATAAAACTATTTACAAAAACATACAAAATGTGAAAGGTAGAAAAGTAGCTGGGATTGATAAGATTTTTGTAGATGTAATAAAGGTAATGGGCTGCTATATATATATATATATGTTAGATTACCGTTTGCATGAATAAGCTATATCAAACGAATGGAGAATTGCCATTTCAGGCCCGTTGTACAAGCAAAAGGGTGATAAACATTAGGCTGATAATTACAGGCCAGTCAGCTTGGGTGTTGTATGTACGCTCTGGAAAAGCATTGTTTCTGATTATATTAGACGTACTTAGGAAATTACTAACTGGTTGAATAGAAAGCAGTTCGGGCTTAGGATAGCTTATTCCGGAGAGGTTCAACTTATAGGATTTCAGCAAGATATAGCAGAAATTTTAGATTCAGGAGTTCAGATGGACTGTATCGCTATTGAACTATACAAGACTTTTGATGGGGCTGATCATAGGAGACTGCTGACGACAATGAGGGCTATTGGACTAGACAAAAGTATGATTGAATGAGAAGCTAAATTATACAAAACATAACTCAGAGAATTAAGATATGTGAAGCATTATTAATTGACCCTGGTACCATTAAGAGGGCTGTCCCGCAGGGCAGTACTTTTGGATCTTTATGTTTTGTTTTCTTATGCAGGTATATACTGTAAATAAATAAGTAAAGAACTGGAAAGACAGATAAGGCTTTCTGCAGATGATAGAGGCACCTGTTTTTCGCGAAGTGCGAAATCGCAAAAGTTTTGAGAAATTTTACAAATTTGCCGCAAAATGCGAAACGTTTTACCTTTATGCAAAATCACGAAATAATTGACGAAATAATTTGGAATCGCTTTTGGCCCAAAAAGCATAATGAAATATGATTTTTAAAATGATGAATTATCTCTTCTAATAAACCTAATTCCCATCCCACGAGAATATTCAGCGTCAGAATACCCTGAACCATACACAGTGTTTAGGGATCTACTTGGTAGTTCATGTAGAGCAGGTGAAGATATTAATGTGAGTGCCATTCTTATTTCTCTGAAATCAGAATATAGGCACTTTGAGGAAGCTGCGGTGAAAGCTTTATGTATACCAGTCAGTAATATTCATAGTAAGAGGTCATTTTCAACGTATTGTTAGATAATATCTGATAAGAGATCATGTCTGACACTCATTAATATGGCACTCATGGCATATCTGTATTTTTCATACTGATGTGTAAATTATGTACTTGTTAAAGTGTCAGGATAATATGTTTCCAAACATCCTTGTTTTTATATATGTAATATGTGTTTTCATCAAAAGCATAACTCTCATGTTTCTTGTATATATGTAAAAATAAAATATGATGTGATATTGCTTAAAGGTAAATAGTTTCGTATTTTGAGGCAAATTTGTAAAATTTCGCAAAAATTTTGCGATTTCGCACTTCGCGAAAAAAACAGTTGCCTCTATCTATATAGTATCATCTGCAGAAATCCTTATCTGTGATTCCAGTTCTTTACTTATTTATTTACAGTATATACCTACATAAGAAAACAAGACATAAAGATCCAACAGTACTGCCCTGCGGGACAGCCCTCTTAATGGTAACAGGGTCAATTAATAATGCTTCACATACCCTAATTCTCTGAGTTCTGTTTTGATTTACCTTTAATGCTGAAAATTGGAAAACAAATTAGCGAAATTATTGACGAAATCAAATAAAAATAGCGAAAAATAACTTACTTTTTAAAATGACTAAATTAGAGAAAAATTTCACCACAAACAGATGCCTCTCTCTATAGAGTAATGATGGGATTGTCAGTGACTACAAAAAGACCTCGGCAATGTTGTGAGACGGTCAGGGGACAGTGATAAGAACGAACGGGATGAAAAGTCAGATTGTAAGTTTCACTAACAGAAAAAAGTCCTCAAAATTTTAATTGTTGTGTTAATGTGGTGAACGTAGTCACAGGGATCACTGTAAGAACTCAGGTGTTACTATGATCGAAAAAGATCCTTACTGAGGTAATCACATTAATGAGGTTGTAAATAAAAGTTACAGATCTCTTCATATCGTTATGAGAGAGAGTATTTAGGCATTGTAGTAAGGGCATATAACTCTCGTATGACCCACACCATGACTACTTGATTCGTGAACTGGAAAAGATCCAAAGGAAAGCAGCACGATTTGTTCTGGGTGATTTGTAACAAAGGAGTAGCGTTACGGAAATATTGCAATCTTTTGGCTGGGAAAACTTAGGAGTAAGAGACCAGCTGTTCGTCTAAGAGGGATATTCTGAGCTTTCAGTGGAGAAATGGCGTGGAGTGACATTAAATGTGAGTGGAGCTTTAAAAGCTAGGGATGATCATAATATGAAGATGAAGTTGGAATTCAAGAGGACAAATATCCATTTATAGGAAGAGGAATCAGGAAATGGATTATCAAGGGAAATGCTCGATGAATTTCCAGGTTCTTTGAAATCATGTAAAATACGACTAGGTAAACAATAATTGATAGGGCATATGCCACCTGGGCGACGATCGTAAATGGAGATTATTTATTTATTTATTTATTTATTTATTTATTTATTTTTTTTATTTATTTATTTATTTATTTATTTATTTATTTATTTATTTATTTATTTATTTATTTATTTATTTATTTATTTATTTATTTATTTATTTATTTATTTATTTATTTATTTATTTATTTATTTATTTATTTTGTGTCACATATAACTTATATTTCTCTATTATTTTACATATCATTAAAATTAGAATCTGCTTAATGCTTATGTGTGCATATTTATCAAAATAATGTTTCAAATATGCCCGTGTGTGGTGAATTATTAAAACAGCGAGGAATCCAGTAACTATCCTTCTTTTATCTTTAAGTTCATCGACTTCATCTATATTTGGAACCACTGTTGATATTTATCCACCTAAGCACCGATAGGCTGCTACACTACAATGACAGGGAGAGATTATAGCTAGTTCCCGACATGCCCTGCGCCGGAATGAAATAGGGACACTAGAACTATATCTGCCACTGGAACGAGTCAAACGCTGAGGAACATGATGGTTAATTTGCCTTCAAGGGTATCAGAGAGAGTTATGCCGTGTATTCTTCTTTACCGCGCATGTGCTGGAACTTGAAAGCTAGTAGGAATAAAATATTTTATTCATAATAATTGAATTAAAATTTACGCCGATATCATCGCTTTTTTAAACTATGGGAACTAAGGCGTCCAAAATAAAATAAGAATTGAACTTCCCAATCTCTTTCATAAGAGACAAGAGGTCCACTACTTCGAAAATATAGTACAGCATTGAAATTACCTGCTCGGTCTTCAGAAAAGAGGTTGATAATAATATTCTGCTGTATGTTGTCCTTAAAATAATTATCTCATCCAGTCACTCTACTAATTTGACAATCAGTTCACTGGAAAGTAACGACTTTGTTTATAAAACGGACGCCATAAGAAAGTCGAAGGGCTGTGTGACGCTTCTATAATTTTCATTTGTACCCATTTAAAATATATCCGCTAAAATGCGATTCATTCATAGAATATGCACTTTTAAGTCCTATGAATGGTTTTTGATAGTATAATGAAAACTGAAATGCGCAAATATACGGATAGTTGAGGCCGTATCCGAGACGATTGACTTCGACGTAGAAACATGGACGTTCCACACGCGCACTGTAGAATAGATTGAGATGACTCTACGCAAGTCTAAAATTCCAGCGACAAGTAGCGACCTCCCTATAATAGTGACCTTATTACAGGAATAGCGAATAAGTGAAACAACTTTGTCCTATCAGCCATGGAATACATAATATTTTAAATACTTTTTCTCGTCATCTCCCTCTTCAGTGAGCGACGGAATTAAGTAAGGACTCCAGTGCGGCTTTTGACTTTCATCTACATGCGTCCACTCATTTAAAATAATAATTTTGGAACCGCAGCAATAAGTGATGCGATGGTAAAATACAGCATTAATCCCACTTGTAATAAATGTAAAGATCAAATGACACTTCTATCTGCCAAGTTGTACTCAATTTATAATCACAGAGTCAGATAATATTCTTTTTGTACACTCATCAAGAACATTTCTGAAGTACACAAACTTCCGGAATAATAAAAAATGACTCATTTTCCAATTCATCCAAGTTTGTGGAGAATAAATAATTCCATTTACATGCATTAGCTATAATCTGTAATGACTGATACTATACTCTTAACATGCGCATCTTAATTAAGCAATGTTTCTCCAATGTTGGGTGTTTTAAGGGTGTTATAAGCCTTTCTCACTATCGAACCAAATAATTGTGGGATGGGCTTTTGTTCTGAAAATATATACGTTGTCAGTCTTAAATTCGACCTAAATCCATCTTGAGGACTGGAGATTCTTTCTTTTGCTAGTGGCTGAATGTCCAACCAACTCAGGCAAGTTTGTTTTGTGGACGATGGGATAACAGAAGGCTACTAAGTTTGGGAAGAAGGCGACTATGAACTTACTAAAAATACAGCCCAGCTGCCTCTGTGGATCCGTGGTAGAGTGTCGGCCTCCAAATCCCAAGATAGCGGATTCAAACCCGGCAGAGGTAGTCGGAATTTTGAAGGGCGGAAAAACGTCCATTCGATACTCCATGTCGTACGATGTCGGCATGTAAAAGATCTCTGGTGATACATTTGGTATTTACCCGAAAAAATTAATTAAATCTCAGCCATAGACGCTCAAGAGAGATCCGGTTTACTCTTCTCTGCCATCTAGCGGACCTAGAGTAAAACGGAACGTCGAAATTGACGAGCAGACACCCAGATGGCGTCAAATCGAAATGTCTGCACACGGTAGCTGAGGCCATACGATTATTATTATTATTATTATTATTATTATTATTATTATTATTATTATTATTATTATTATTATTATTATTATTATTATTATTATTATTATTATTATTATTATTATTATTATTTGCTTGATATGAACGGAGAACCATCTTCATGGCTGCCGATAGTTGGCTTCAAACACACTATCTACCGACTTCAAGCTAACAGATACACGGCCTGAATCAAGAAGCCAACTCACTCGTTACTGGAGATTTTAGTGACAGAAAAAAATGATTTTTCAATATGCTTTACGTTGTACCCTCACAGATAGGTCTTACGGTGACGATGGGATAGGCCTAGGAGCGGGAAAGAAGTGGCTGTGAAATTAAGGTACAGCCCC
The DNA here is from genome assembly GCF_040414725.1 of Anabrus simplex. NCBI lineage: Eukaryota > Metazoa > Arthropoda > Insecta > Orthoptera > Tettigoniidae > Anabrus > Anabrus simplex. Next base: position 35,486,802 of record NC_090268.1, read on the forward strand.
AGTATTTGCCTGGTGTGAAAATGTAAAACCATCTTCTGGTCTGCCGACAGTGGCGTCCAAACCCACTATCTCCCGCATGCAAGCGCACAGCTACGCGCCCTTAACCGCACGGCCAACTCGCCCAATGGAAAAAATGAGTTGTATAAATAATTCATATCTAGTATTTACGACTTCCGTGAATGTTTACATGTATGTGTAGCATCAACGTGTGTCTTCCTTCTGCAGTAGTTGCACGGCTGTTCTTGCATCACTTTCCTTGAGAAAGCAATTCCCAACCCACTCCATCCCTTAGCTCGAGATATGATCGATTCCGCCTTGTAGAATGACATGAAACACTTTAATTACGATAATGGATCAGATATAAAAACGTGCTAGTAGTAATCACACGCTTGTTCAATCGTGGTGAATTAAGTTGAGTGCACGCACACACATGCACAAGATGAGAAAGAGAGAGGTAGGTGGTCACTGATGTCTCCTAGGAAGACACCTGTGGAGATGTGCAAATTCACTTGATTCTCATGAGTAAGGCTTCAAGGGCTCACAAATTCAGCAAAGTTTGCTGGAAGATCAATTGTATCAAAGGCAGTGTTTATTGTTGCTTTAAGGGGGAAAACAACGAGATTATCAGTCCCTCTTAACAATAATCATTGGAGAAAGAGAATAAGGTCAGGCTTTTGGAAAAATGAAGATCAGATTAGAAGAACCATCGAAGGCATGAAAAGGAAAGACTCCCTAGGCCTCGCAACCTCAATACTGTAAAAGTCACAAGATGATAGGAGTTGGTCATAAGAACGTGAAAGAGAGAGGATAAAGGTAAGAGAAAAGTGGGCCTTTGCTATGTTGCCATGGTCATCAGACCAAGCTTGAAAGTTATGAATGCTTCAAGGTATCAGGACTTCACTAATTGAATTTGTTTTTCTCCTACATAAAGCTTTCATTTCTAGAGATTGGTTGAATATTCCACAGTAATTCATCATATATAAAATAATCATGACTGTTTCCTTGATATTATCATCGTATCTGAGCGAATATGTTTATTAATGTGTTTATCTCAGAGCCCAGTACAAGACATGCTGCCAAATTAGAATATCTTCAATTCCTTTTGAAGAGCATCAACGAATTAAGCAAGAGAATACAAGACCCATGGTAATCAGTAATCAGATAATCAATAACGCTAATATCACCCTGGACGGAAAGGGCGTCACATTTCAAGTTCCAAATACTTCAAGTACACAAGAATGGGATTGGTATGTAGAACATCCACTCCCAAATTGTGGTCCGCGGACTCCTGGGGGTTTGCGACGATAATCCAAGGGGGCCGCATTGATAATGAATGTTGTAAGTATTAAAAAAGAGCGAAATGTTATTGTACACACACAATTCATAGATCATTATTCTAAATTTAGGAACCATGCCTTCACTGTTGTATAACTGACATAATGTACAGTATATGTAATTCTTGGTTGATAAATGGTACAAGTTGGCAGTTGTGAAGACCTTGTATCACAACTCCACGTCTCTGTTCGGCTTTTGGGTCCATAACATCCCCTATACCCTACAATTTCTAGAAAGGAAATAATGCGTTTAATGCTTTTCATGACAATATACCTGTGTGAGTGTGCCTGTTCTGCTCTCATACAAATGAAAACGAAGTACAGAAACGGAACTAATGTGGAGGCTGATCTTCGGTTCGAGTGACTGCGCTTGTAAAACGCTTCGTCTTTGAAAAACGGCTCCATCCGTCCCACTGAGCCAACAACTGTACCAAGTGAATATTCTCAAGTAAGTTTCCAAATCCAGACTGATGTTCTGATTAGCCAAGTGTCATAATGTTTAATAATGTACATGCATATATGAAGTATCCTTATGTAAATGAAGTTACATTTAAATTTAAAGGAAAGTAAATATTAGTCTTAAATTATACAAATGCAATCAAACATGGTAACATTACAAAATTCTGTTTTATGTTCAATGAATTCAGTGTTATGTTCTGGGGCCAGTGGGTCCTTGGACATGAATGCCATATGCTAAGGGGGCTTCACACATAAAGTATGGTAAAACCTGTTCTAGAAATCAAAACCATAACACTTATCAACAAAAACTGACTTTCTTCGGATATCTTGGTATCCAAAACACGTTCTAAGACAACTGAAACATGTTGATTCAAAATACATATACAAACCATTTGTCTCTATCACCCACCGTTTTTGAGATATACGACATAAACCATTTACATATGTTTAACATTATTCCAAGGAAACCAACTCGCAGACAGAAGTTTCACTACAGCAGTGATTGTTACATGGAGTACTAATGGACATGGCTTTAGCTAAGATTAGTGCAAATGCACCACATGGCACATATTGGATTTGTTTGTTACACAGCTGCACACATAGCAAAACAGATTTGGTGAATTTATGCAACCTCTGAACGTCATAATGTCCACATTCACTGACAATAAGAAAAGAATCAAATGAGATTGTTCGGCTTTGTATGAAAAATAAACGAAAACGATGAAAATAGTTCTCAATGGATGCTGTTCGTGAAATAATTGCCAAGATCTTCAAAACTTTACGTGATAGAGCAAAACGGTTTTCGAATTTGAAATCAGCATGAATGCAATAGAAACAGTAAACATTATGTCAGATATCTACCCCTTGTAAATCAGTGTTATCGGCATTGCAAGAAGTGTGCGACTTGTAACCTCTGAATCGAATCGAAACTCATTGGCATATGTGAAATGCTATTTACATTGTCGAAGGATGGACGCAAAAGGCTTTGTCGATCGCTTTAAAAGATTCTGATCTCATTTCGTTCGCAAATAGATAGGCTATTTATTTATTTATTTATTTATTTATTTATTTATTTATTTATTTATTTATTTATTTATTTATTTATTTATTTATTTATTTATTTATTTATTTATTTATTTATTTATTCATTTATTTATTTATTTATTTATTTATTTCGGTGAAAAAACATACAGTTCGTGAATAAGTGACTCTGAACATTGAAAATTTGCAACAAAATTTAATTTCATGGTCGCTATATCGGTAACTGTTCAACACTTGCCGATTAAATAACACGTTATAAAGAGAGCTCTGCGAGACGAACACTATGGCGAAATAATCGCGAGGATGCCCCCATCCGATCATATGTGCGATGATGAAGTTTCTAGTGGTGCGCCGGTATTTCAATTCCACGACGCCATTGCGTCATCATAACATTCAGCGGCGCAAGAGAGAACCACCAAGGCACAACGAGAGCATCTAGCGTTCAAGGAAGAAGGAGAAGATTGATGAAAGTGGATTTTATGTACAATAATGTGCCTTAAGTTTATTTCTCCGCCTCTGTGGTGTAGTGGTTAGCGTGATTAGCTGCCACCCCCGGAGGCCCGGGTTCGATTCCCGGCTCTGCCACGAAATTTGAAAAGTGGTACGAGGGCTGGAACGGGGTCCACTCAGCCTCGGGAGGTCAACTGAGTAGAGGTGGGTTCGATTCCCACCTCAGCCATCCTGGAAGTGGTTTTCCGTGGTTTCCCACTTCTCCTCCAGGCGAATGCCGGGATGGTACCTAACTTTGTCCGCCTCTGTGGTGTAGTGGTTAGCGTGATTAGCTGCCACCCCCGGAGGCCCGGGTTCGATTCCCGGCTCTGCCATGAAATTTGAAAAGTGGTACGAGGGCTGGAACGGGGTCCACTCAGCCTCGGGAGGTCAACTGAGTAGAGGTGGGTTCGATTCCCACCTCAGCCATCCTGGAAGTGGTTTTCCGTGGTTTCCCACTTCTCCTCCAGGCGAATGCCGGGATAGTACCTAACTTAAGGTCACGGCCGCTTCCTTCCCTCTTCCTTGCCTATCCCTTCCAATCTTCGCATCCCTCCACAAGGCCCCTGTTCAGCATAGCAGGTGAGGCCGCCTGGGCGAGGTACTGGTCATACTCCCCAGTTGTATCCCCCGACCAAGAGTCTGAAGCTCCAGGACACTGCCCTTGAGGCGGTAGAGGTGGGATCCCTCACTAAGCCCGAGGGAAAACCGAACCTGGAGGGTAAACAGATGATGATGATGATGATGATGATGATGTTTATTTCTCATCAATGTCCCATACTCTATCGTATTCTTCATTCACAAAATTAAATGCTACTAAAATCGTCAATAATGTTGTAAAATAGAATTAGGTTCGCTGGAAGCAAGGCATATAAACATTATATCGGTACTTTAAATTGAATTTAATTTCTTTCGTCGCATGTAGATGTCACGCCCAAAATATCCCTGGCCGTGCAGGTGACACAGACTTCCTCATTTAAATACTAGGTATATATTAAGATAGCTTAAAATACCTGGAGACTAAACTTTCTGGTATTATATTCATTTACATAAGCTGGGGACTCATCCCCTTTAAATGTATTTCCTCGGTGTAAACTAAAGTTCGGTTTTCAGATTCGAGGCTCCGCCGCATACTGAGCCTAATATCTCGTGTTCGCGGTTACAGCCACCCAGAGTGTGTTGTCTTGGTCAGAGTAATATGACTTTATAATGGCTGAAACACCCTAGTACTGCAATACATGGAGCAATTACGCTCGACTCCACTTTATTGTTTAGTTTTTTTTGGCTTATAAAAGGTATGTTAATCGGCCAGCGTTTAAACACAATGGGCTACAGAACGGCACAATACCGCGCTACGTGTACATTAGCCAAGTAAAAAAAGTCAATTGCGGAAGCAGTCTCTAGTTCTCCTCTGCTCTCTTCCGATGCAAAAGGCTTTCTAGACTATAGGGCTACGGCTAAGTCAGGAATTGAGTAATGTTCATCATACTCTTAGAAATTATAATGGATTATAATACCGATGATGTTTATAGGCTCCATAAAATCTGGAGGCAATTTAAATGTTTGTATTAATCAACTAATTAAAGAATAAGTAACTAGGTAGGCTTACATGAATAAAAATAGAAGAAAAACGGACAGAAAGGCAGAATAAATGAAAGAAAGATTTAGTGAATGAATGAATGAATGAATGAATGAATGAATGAATAAATGAATGATAGAATGAGTAAGTGATGATGAATTAATGCATGAATTAATTAATTAATGACCGGGCGAGTTGGCCGTGCACGTAGAGGCGCGCGGCTGTGAGCTTGCATCCGGGAGATAGTAGGTTCGAATCCCACTATCGGCAGCCCTGAAGATGGTTTTCCGTGGTTTCCCATTTTCACACCAGGCAAATGCTGGGGCTGTACCTTAATTAAGGCCACGGCCGCTTCCTTCCAACTCCTAGGTCTTTCCTATCCCATCGTCGCCATAAGACCTATCTGTGTCGGTGCGACGTAAAGCCGCTAGCAAAATAATAATAATAATAATAATAATGAATAAGTAGCCTAACAAGCCTTGGTCTCGCTGATGAAAAACATAACGTACATGCTCTTCGTAAGAAACTGAGAAATCTGCAGGTGGTGATATGGAAAGAAAAAAAAAAAGACTACGACACCGTAGACATGGTGTCTCGAATTTTACAAATCAGACACAATCAAACGACTAGATTACAACCAAGAAAGTACCTTCAGGTTCCCAGTGCCATCAGAATGAGCCCGTTATGTGACAGCGGTCCGAAGCGTTCCCGGCAGAGCCGAGATAACCGTTGCCGTCACTTCAGCGAGATAGAAACCCTCTCTCATGTTTTTGGTTTCTGCCCGAAAGAGTCAGGAGTAGCATTGCAGAACTCCTCAAAAATCTGGCAGATGTGAAATCTTTGAAGAAATACACTGTATCTCTATCGATGGATCCAGTAAACGTTCAGACATTGTCGCGATTGACAGGAAGAGAAACATCTGCATTGTTATTGATCCAACAATAAAGTTTGAAAGTAACAGTTCAAAGACCAAAGAAGTTGATTCTGAAAGAAAAAAAAAAGAAGTGACATTACGAAACTTGTGAAGTACTTTGAAGAAAAGTATCACATACCTGCCAGTTGCTGGAAGGTGATTGGGTTTATCTTCGGTGCGCGAGGATGTCACAAAATGTTCATTTCATCTCTTCCTTCGTTGTGGTACTCTTGTTCCGTTTAAAGAGATACTAGCAACAGTACCCGTGCTTCGCCAAGGTATTCTATATTGTACACGAATATCGAAAAAAATTACTGTACATTCAGTGAATAAGACTTTTTTAAATTGCATATCTCGTAGCGTTATCCAGAAACAGAAGGAGGTCCCCATACGTTGTTTCCAATGTAAAGTGCGAGTTGCGGAGTTGTGATGATAACGGCAGGCTCACTTGCCTACTGCCATTCACAATCGAGTAGGTAAGTTCTCATTATAATGGGTGGACCATTACCTACTGAGCGTTCACAATCGATTTGGGGAGTTTTCGTTACAATAGCAGGCACCATTTCCTACTTCCAGACAGATTACAGTAGAGAAGTTTTTAATATAAAAGCAGGCACCTTCCCTACTGCCAGTGAAAACTGAGTTGTGCTGTTACCATTATAATGACAGGCCCCTTTTCTTACTGACAGTCACACCGAGTTGGTGAGTTTCCATTATAATAGCAAGGCCAATATGCCTAAAGCCAGTCACACTTGCCTACTCACAAACACTATCGCTTAGGGGCGTTTTAAACAAAATTGCATGCTTCCTTGACTTCTGCCAGTCAAATCGAGAACGGAATTATTAATTACAATGGTAATCCCTCCTTACTAATGCTAGTCACAAAGGAGTTGGAGAAGGATCCCATTCCTACTGCCAGTCAAAGTTGATGTGGAGAGTAACGATTACAATAGCAGACGCCATCCTGCTGAGAGTCACTACCGAAGTAAAATATTAATTACAGTGGCAAACACACCCTTTCTACGTCGCTACAGATCGACTTCAATGAATACATATAGATCGACATACAAAATATATGCATATTACAATACTGCAAACCTTCATTTACAGATTAACTGCTGCTAAACGATACACCATATCGACAAACGAATTGTACTATAAAACGCCTCATTTAGCGGTCTAAATGGCCGGTCTTAAGATATTTTCTTCTGTCTCATCTATTTATGGGTAAAATTGAGTTAGAAACGTTGGATAGGATGAAATTTAGGTACGGTTTTCATACAGTGTATTAATGTGACAGCTACAAACAAAAAATTTGGCTGACGTAGGGAAACGGGGTAGGCCAATGTTCGTGTAGAATTAAATCATTCTATCCTTCATATAAGTGATTCTAACTACGAATTATACGTGTACAAAGAGCAAAATGTACGTATAATCCAGAAATAGAGACAAATCTAACATATAAGGAATAGAGATACAACGAAACATCATAGGACCAAAGTTGTAGATCACTCCAAATTGAACCTAGATTGTGCCATCAGTTTTGTGATACGACTTTCCGTTTAAATACCTCGAAATGAAGGTCAGCACCGACATTAAAATTGCCTTAAATTTCCGATACTTTTCGAGAGTAAAAAATGAAATATTTAAAGATCTTGGAAGCTTTCTGTTGATTACAGCCTAAGACATATAAGCTTGAAAAATTTCAATTTTCTAGCTCGTCTGGCAGATTGTGCCTCAATCTTGCTTTGGGGTAAGTGAGGGGGGGGGGTAAAATGAGGATTTAGGAAACTAAAGCTAACAAAAATGCAGATGGTCATTATTACACTTGAAACGGATAACTGCACGAAAATTTCGCCAAAATGGTCAGTGTATAGACACACGGTCGTTATGATTTTATTCATATAGATGAGGAATCTGCTCCACGTACAACACCTTTTGGGCTATGTCCGCTGCACTTAGCCTGCAAAACCGACCGTCCATGATATCTCCCTTATTAATCCTCCTGTCAAAAAATGCACATGAGAAAAAAGTTTTAGAAGTGGATTTCCATCAAGCTTGGTCGATTTCCAGTCAGGTTGGTCTTGTATATATATCGGGAGGGTAAAATCTCTGTATCGGTTCACTATAAACCCCCAGTCCATTCCGGGAATTTGAAATGGTATGGACCTTAAAACCTACCTTTGGTCATGTGGATGCTAATTATAACGTTTGGTTAAAATATCTTCAGTAGTTTTCAAGTTATAAGAAGTACGCTTCACACGCACCCGCTCTTGATTTAAGTCCGGTGGGACTTGTACCGAATGATATCTCCCTTATTAATCCTCGTACCGAAATGATGCACATGAGGAAAAAGGTTTAGAAATTGATTTCCATTATGGCAGGTAGATTTCCATTAAGTATGATTGTGTATATTTTGTTGGAGTAAAAGTCATGATTTCGGTTTCGTATAAACCCCCAGTCAATTCAGGGATTTAGAAACAATATTGGCCGTAAAACTTACCCAAGGACAGGTGGATTCTAAATATTAAGTTTGGTAGAAATATATCGAGTAGTTTTCAAGTTATAGACAAACAGACAAACGAACAAACAGAGACCAAACGTAAAAAATATGCAGATGGGCATTATTACACCTGAAACGGATAACTGTACGGAAATTTCACCAAAATAGTCAATGTACAGACACACGGTCGTTACGATTTTATTTATATAGATTCGTGTAGATGTTTCACTACTGTCAGTAGTAAATAATCATTTATGTGGTATATACAAAGAACATTAAAGTATTCCTCGTCAGGGAGAGCTGTATAAACGGGGAATTTCTAAATTAAAAATATATAAGCACATTTTACCCTATGAATACAGTATGAAAATTTTAATAGCATTACAGTACATTACTATCACTTTGATGCTGTTACTGTACACTACCCCCTGTTCTCAGGCAGATATCACTTGTGGTTGTTCTCTCTCTTTAAAATTAATTTTTAAAAATATAATATTTACCTGCCGCCTCTGTAGAGTAGTGGTTAGTGTGATTAGCTGCCACCCCCAGAGGTCCGGGTCGATTCACGGCTTTGCCTCGAAATTTTGAAAAGTGGTACGAGGGCTGGGACGGGGTCCACTCAGCCTCGGGAGGTCATCTGAGTAGAGAGAGCTTTGATTCCCACCTCAGGCATCCTCGAAGTGGTTTTCCGTGGTTTCCCACTTCTTCTCCAGGCAAATGCCGTGATGGTACCTAACTTAAGGCCACGGCCGCTTCCTTCCATCTTCCTTGTCTACCCTTCCAAACTTCCCATCCCCCTCACAACGCCCCTGTTCAGCGTAGTAGGTGAGGCCGCCTGGTCCTCATCCCAGTTGTATCCCCTGACCCAAAGTCTCACGCTCCAGGAGGGAAAACAAACCGTGGAGGGCAAACGGATTAAGAAAGAAATATTTAAGTACTAAGAAAGTATCCTTCCAGTTCACTTTTTTTTTTTTTTTTTGTCCTCGGACACTCCCGGCACTAAAAGCCATGCGCCATTTCATTTCATTTCACATTTTTTTAACTTCCTTCATTACAGTGGTTTCCTCTCCGATCGTCTTTCCGTTTCGGCAAGCCAAACTACCACTTTGCGTTAATATCCTATAACACAATTTCTTTGGCCCATACCACACAGACCGAGCGAGTTGGCCGTGCGGTTAGGAGCGCGCAGCTGTGAGCTCGCATCCGTGAGAAGTCCGGCTCCATGGCTAAATGGTAGCGTGCTTGCCTTTGGCCACAGGGGTCCCGGGTTCGATTCCCGGTAGGGTCGGGAATTTTAACCATCATTGGTTAAGTTCGCTGGCACGAGGGCTGGGTATATGTGTCGTCTTCATCATCACTTCAACTTCATCACGACGCGCAGGTCGCCTACAGCAGTCAAATCAAAAGACCTGCACCTGGCGAACCGAACATGTCCTCGGACACTCCCGGCACTAAAAGCCATACGCCATTTCATTTCATCCGGGAGATAGTGGGTTCGAACCCCACTCTCGACAGCCCTGAAGATGGTTTTCCGTGGTTTCCCATTTTCACACCAGGCAAATGCTGGGGCTGTACCTTAATTAAGGCCACGGACACTTCCTTTCCATTCCTAGGCCTTTCCTGTCCCATCGTCGCCATAAGACCTATCTGTGTCGGTGCGACGTAAAGCAACTAGGAAAGAAATATCACACACAGAAATATTTTATAAATACAGTGGCGTGATTAGTGTAGTAGCTTAGCTACTGGCTTTCAGACGGCCGAGATTCAATTCCTGTTCGTACTCGGGTTGGAATTTTCACCTGAAATTTCGCGTGATATCAGGAAGGGCATCCAGCATTAAACCCCCGGCCAAAACCCAGAAATGACCCAGGTGTCTCCATCGACCCAGAAATACGTTAAATAAGCTGTAATAATGTACGCTATTGTCATCCTTCCGCTCATTTTCTGCTGAATTTGTTGTCATTGGACACGATGAGATCTTAATGGTTTAGGTTGAGAAACTTTCCGGGAAGATAACTATAAAACCACTAGTCTATCGAATTAGCCGTCGATGTTCAACACGGGAATGAAAAATGAAATTCACAGTGAATTAGCCTAATATGGATGTTACCTATCCTGAAAAGTATGTTTATGAACTTTAGAATTAGAAAAATGTTACTGACTATTTAAAAGTTTTAATACCAAACTTACCACTCTTCTGACATGAGCCCAAAGTCTTCAGGATTGCTGTTTATTAAAATTTGAAATGAAAATCCACAGCCTGTTTCCAGTCATTCGACCGGATCAGGAATGGAATGAATGAAGCCCCCATCTAGCGGTGAGGATAGGAATTGACCAGGCTGCCGAAGCCTGTCGCACTCCTCTAGGGCAGATGAAATGAAATGATACTGGAAATGATACTGGAGAGTGTTGCTGGAATGAATGATGACAGGGAAAACCATAGTTCCCGGAGGGTGCGCTGCCTCCTGAGCCACGGAGGCTCTATTAAAATTTAAAATTTAAATAAAAACATTTCGTTGTAATGACGTTGCTGGCTGGGAATAATATAATGAACACATTATATACATACTGTCGATATGATTTCACTGTTCTGACAATATATTCTTTGGCTGAACTTCTGCTCTAAAGGACATAAATAGTAAGACTAATAACAACGTACTTCACCGCTAGGTCAAACACTCAGTTCCCCGTCATCTCGTTACACGCTTTCTCCACCTTCTTCTTTTGTCTCTGTTTTGTTACACCACCCACCCACAACGTACATAATGTAACGTTCCATTTGTCCGCCAAACGTGGCCTCCAACTTCAATTTGCTTGAAAGCCTTTGGGCATCAACAGAACAGTCAAGAAGCCAGAAGATGTACAGCAGTGTTACCTTCACCGTAATTGTTGAGTCTTAGTTGACAAGAAGAGGGGGAAGAAGAATGTGTATTTCACATCCAGAATGGAAATTGGCAAGTATCTTGTGAGCTTGAGAATAGAATACTCCCTTATCCTAGTTACAGGAAATAGATTTATCCTGAATACTCATTCGTTTGCAAAGATGAGAACTCTCGCAAAGTGTTGTATCCAAAATAACTTTATTAAAAAACTACATAATTATGACAATTTATAAGTTGTCAACAATATTCTGTCTCCCCTTTCTGTTATTCTTGTAAAGTTAAATTCTACCAAACATGACTAAAATTATATTCAATGATGTATACAAATCTATCGACAGTTTAACCCGGTTACGTTGAGCCATTTCAGGGACAAAGAATTCTGACTAGGGTCGAATGAACATCTTGGAAAGAGATGTGTGAAACCATATCATATTTCCTAATGTTTAATAATAATAATAATAATAATAATAATAATAATAATAATAATAATAATAATAATAATAATAATAATAATACCGCGCAAATGGCTGTGCCGTTTTTTGTCACGTAGTTATCAGTTTGCATTTGGGAGATAGTGGGTTTGGCAGCCCTGAAGGTGGTTTACCGTGGTTTACCATTTTCATGCCAGACAAATGCTGGGGTTGTACCTTAGTTAAGGCCACGGTCGCTTCCTGCACACTCCTAATCCTCTCCTGCCCCATCATTGCCATAAAACCTATCTGTGTCGGTGCGACGTAAGCAAATAATAATAAAATTACAAGAAAAATGAATATGAAGTACCCACATTATAGAGTGTAGGGTTGAAATGTATGTAAAAGCAACGAATGATACATGCAATCAATTTCTAGAGATTCATTTATATTTGCCAACAGTTGCCTTTCGTGGTTATATCTCTAACAGTTTGACAGACAAGTATATTTTTGTATCTCTTCAGTGTTTTATCCTTTCATCTGCCTTCCATGATAACATTGATAAACAATTAAGCAATACTGTATTGAAGTATTCGCTAAAGCTACACACATGAAACGACTAGGCTATTAACTTGACGCCGGGCAAAAATGTGATTGTGCGCATGCGCGAAGCCAGCTAGAGCTATGAAAAACGACTCCATGGCGATCTGTAAAACTTAGCTTGGCATAGCTTAGGTTAGCGTAGATTAGCATAGCAGCCTGTAGTGTGTGCCATTCAATTTCTGCCGTTGGGTTGCATAGCATGGCGTAGCTGAGCTTAGCTTTCTGTGTGTGGAGGCCTGTAGGGTTGTTTTCGGGTGGCCTTACCTTAACCCTGCCCGACTCGTTGGCTGAATGGTCAGCGTAGTGGCCTTCGGTTCATAGGGTCCCGGGTTCGATTCCCGGCCGGGTCGGGGATTTTAACCTTAATTGGTTAATTCCAGTGGCCCGGGGGCTGGGTGTTTGTGCTGTCCCCAACTTCCCTGCAACTCACACACCACACATAACACTATCCTCCACCACAATAACACGCAGTTACCTACAAATAGCAGATGCCGCCCATCCTCATCGGAGGGTCTGCCTTACAAGGGCTGCACTCGGCTAGAAATAGCCACACGAAATTAAAACCTTAACCCTTTCCCGCCCGAAAGCGCCCGACTCTTCACTTTGCCTTCCGGTCCTTAGCGCTCGAAAGCGCCCGGCTGCATTATCTGCACGCTTACGCGAGCTATGAGATATTTGTTTGTTTTCTTCGGCTTTGAAGTGTTTATGAAGCATTTATGAACACGCAGTACGATCTACAAGGCTTAGGAAATGAAAGAAGAGCGATAATCTGTCTTGACGTCTCCTAGGAAACGGTCCTCAACTTCCGCGAGCGCGGGACAGCTGTTTCGTTCGTAAACATGGCGGGATTGAATACTGCGGATATTGAAACTGAGCTGAATACAGTCGACGAAAGCGACACAGAATCGTTGAGTAGGGGTGGAGGTGAAATTTTAGTGAGGGAATAACGTATCAACGAAGATAATTTTAGTGATAACAGTGATGTAAGTGAAAACGGATATCGAGAATTCGGACCTGATTGAGATGCCGCGGCATTTCAGTTAACACACATATTTCGTTTCGTTACTCCGAATGATTATATGGATGATGTTGAACCTGTCCATAATTTCGAAAGAGTATTACGAGAAATATATTATTTTTGACATATGTTAGGAGGAGACAAACTATTCAGTGAGATAGCCACTTGCATATATATCAATCCAGCACTCAAACAGGCACATTCCGGAAACATAGATACAGAATGTGAAGACACTTGCTCAGGGGAAATAGAAGCTGATATACAGTAGACTATACATTCCACTTCCAGAACCACGCGGTTATTGGTTAAGAGGGATTCATACAACATGAAAATGTGACAAATAGAGCCTACCTTTGTGTTGAGTACCAGAATTAGGGGGAGTGGAGGTTTGAACCAACAACCTTATGACTCAATGAATACGGAAATGGATGTGATGGTTTCTTTTCTAATATTATTGAAAATGTGAATACATTGTGATCAACAGTTTTTATTATATTTAACTTTTTCTGAAACAGTGTGCTCTGCTTCAATTTCTCCTAAATAATAGGTTGAAATCTTGCCCTAAGCGGACTGAAAATGTGGGCGGGAAAGGGTTAACGAAACCCATCTGCTCTTCTGGAATTCGATATAACAGGAAAAATACAATTTGCAGCCTCACCTTACTGGCATAGTGAAGATACATTAATAAAAATACGGCTTTAGTGATAATAATATTAATAATCCACTCAAATGATCACCATTTTATCAGTGGCGGAAATACGTGTGGTAAGCTTCAGTATATGACCTACTGCCTTCCGAATTGAGGGAGGTCAGTGAACTGTAAATCGTCGTCTCCGAGTGCGTCACACGCAATGGGAGGAAGACGTTAGATAGCAATCACTGAGCTGCATGTGTACGTATAATTAACACACGGTGAATTTCTGAACCAATTACATGAGAGAAATCCGATTTAGGCGGATGTGAGGTAACTCGAGACGTACCGTTGTACTGTACAAGACTTGATGAGTCTACTGATAACTGCGAAGTTAAAGTTTCGCTGAAGAGCTACTATAATGTCAGGACTAGTTGTTACACTCTTGACTGCAAAAGATGGATAGAATTTTCGCCTCGATAATAATAATAATAATAATAATAATAATAATAATAATAATAATAATAATAATAATAATAATATCATCATCATTATAGGTTATTCTGCCATCAGGTAGGTCCAATCATGGCTGTGACCTCCATATCTCTCGATCTTGTGCCCTTTTGTTCATTTCTGCATAATCTTCCTTTCTGTTTCTAATGCTGTCTAATAACTGACATCGTCTCCTTCCCCTTCCTCGTTTTCATTGTATCATCCTTTACATTGCTATTCGTATTAAAGTATTATGTGTTAGATTATGCCCTGTCCAATTTTTCTTCTTGTTTTGGATTACTGTCAGCATGTTCTTCACTTCTCCCACTCTCTTCAGAACTTCCTCATTTGATATTCTATCTTCCCTGCTTATTCCTTCAATTCTTCTCCCAAATAATAATAATAATAATAATAATAATAATAATAATAATAATAATAATAATAATAATAATAATAATAAAAGCCTGTCGTTAAACAGCTCGAGCTTAAAGAAAGTGCAGAAGAGGTGGGACTACAGATAACGTTCCAGAATAATAAATTCTTATGTTCAAAGACTTATATCAAGAGCTGGAGAACAAAGTATGGTACAATTGACAATGGTACTTTAAGTACCTCGGAGAATTTATAGAACCGACAGGCTTTGAAAAGATCTCACAGCAAACTCGTCTCCAAAAAATTAGAAAAAGCATTAGGGTTAGTCCAAAACATCTAAAACAAAAAATCCATGTCAGGACATAAAAATTTCGGCATTACAACACAGTCGTAAAATCAAGTTCTTTAAGGAAGCGGAACACTGGCAGTCAACAGAAAACAAGAACTCGAATAAATCAAAAAAGAAGAGAGCAATATCATTTTGAAAATCTTAGGAGCAAGATACAGCCAAGACGGTTACAGGATACAATCAATTAAATCAACTGAAAATTTCTCACAAACATCGAAATTGACATTAGGAAAAGACGAATGAAATTCTTCAGTCATTTCAGTAGATTACCAAGAAATCGATTGACAAAAAGGATAATAGATTATGTAACCGCGCTGAAGAACTCAACACCCTGGCTTAAGGAACTTCGAAAGGACCTCAAAAAAGCAAACGTAAGTTCAACAGGCATTCTAGAAAGAGGCATCTTTAGACACAAAGTACACAATTGTGAAGCTACATCAAAACAACCACAACAAAAACAGCACAGACCAAAGTGATCGGAAGAACATAAACAAGCCTTCTCATAAAGAAAACCTATAGCAGGGCCATCCAAACAGCGCTCCCCGAGCGCTGGCGCTCTGGCCGCGCTCCAAGCCAGTGCTCCGAGCGCTTTGGGAGTAGGTAGTTTTGGCAGTGGTGGGAGGAACTTGGCTGGCTCAGCGAGCAGCCGATCCATCAGTCGCTAGTCTAGTCCGATGCGCTTTGTTGACAGAGTGCAACTAAATCAGTTTCGCAGCTGTCATAAAAATGAAATGAAATGGCATATTGCTTTTAGTGCTGGGAGTGTCCGAGGACAAGTTCGGCTGGCCAGATGCAGGCCTTTCGATTTGACACCCGTACGCGACCTGTATGTCGGTATACGGATGGAATGATGATGATGACGACACATACACCCAGTACCCCTGGCAGCGAAATCAACCAATATGTTTAAAATTCCCGACCCTGCCGGGAATCGAACCCGGGACCCCTGTGACCAAAGGTCAGCCGCTAACCATTTAGTCATGGAGCCGGGCGCAGCTGTCATGACTGAACATCATAACGCAGAATGGGAAATTTCATTTTTCTGTACAGCTTATAAAGGGCATGCCAAATATTTAGTGTGCCACCGAGATTTAGTGTGTTTAAAATAAACACAATTTGGAACTGCCCTACAGTGCCAACCACAGGAAAGATTATAGTGATTTCACAGACGCCAGTCGCTAATCGAAGTTGGAAGAATTGAAAGAAAATTTCAAGCAGCACTATTCTATGAGTATTAATTTTTTAATTTTAAAATGAATGTGTCCAGAAATATTCTACCCAATGTGGAGAAGATTATTTGCTCCAAAACTAAAAGCTCGTAAAAACGACTGACCAAAAGTCACTCAAGGTCTGCACTATCCGTTCATATTTGTAAAATTTTGTTGAATTTTCTGCTAAGATATGTTCTAATTTCAGATTTGAATAATTCACATTATTCTTTACTTAACACTTGATTTCGTTTCCTGCATATTCGATATTTCGATTTATATATGCGATATATATTTGTGATGGCAAAACAGCCCTATCAGTATGATGTCATCAAACCCACAAAAGCCGTCGACCGCACGTTTGTACGTACGCATATAGTTAGCGCGTTCACCACATCGTCCGTCTCAGGTCTCCTCGCTGCCACACTGTAGTAATGGTAGGGGAAGGAGCGCTAGTCTGACTGCCCAATGCTCCCCGAGCGCGGGCGCGCTCTCGGAGCGCAATGACTGGATGGGCCTGACCTATAGGAACAAGAAGAAGAACCCGAGTATAATATACTGTTCAACTGTATTAAGCATGCCACACAACTTGAAATTTCAAATCAGTCAATGCAATGAGTAGGACTAACTATTTTCTCTCATTTATTACATGCACTTTAAACATCCCTTCCCCTTAAACATGACTGGGAGTGAAACTTTCCTTTTAAATTCTCCTCTCACCCCTTGTATGATAAAATTGCTCAGTCATATATTCTTGGCCTATAGACTAGCACATAAAAAGTATTAAATTGAGACATAGACCATGAATTAATGTAACGGCGTATGCCCTCCAGAGAAGCCTGGTGCAGTTCTTTCAATTTGATTCCCGTGGGCGACCTGCGTGTCTACAAGAATGGGGATGAAAGCTAATGTTCAAGACGGTACACATGCACTCAGTTCATGAAGCAGAGGAATTAAACAATGATTAAAATATCTGAGCCACTCGGGAGCCGAACCCGCGGACGAAACACCAGCAAGCGAACCAGTTAGCCACGGTGGTGGACAAATAAATTCGTTTCCTAGTCTCGAGGTGATGCTGATCTTCTAAGGCACACTCCCAATGAAGGTAAGCTGCATGTTGATTTTCAACCGCACGCCTCCCCTCTTGTCAATCTTAAGTTTCTGGCAATAACGGGAATGGAGCCCGATCGTCCGAGGACGACAGCTAATATGGCTAACCTTTACACTACTGAACTGTACAACGAATTCATAGGAGCATTTGATCTAATTTAGTGAGGATTTACTTCTTATCTCGACAGGAAGTTAATCGAATTACGAAATTAGCAATCACACATTGACGTTCTGCACAAACTATTTTGCTCACGTTGTTTCTAAACTACGAAATATTTACATTCTCCAATTTTCAAAAGGAAATGGCGTATAGCTTTTAGTGCCGGGAGTGTCAGAGAACATGTTCAGCTCGTCAGGCGCAGATCTTTTGATTTGACACCCGTAGGCGACCTGCGCTTCGTGATTAGGATGAATGAAATTGTGATGAAGACGACACATACCTCATACACCCAGCCCCCGTATCAGCGGAATTAACCAATGATGGTTAAAATTCCCGAGTCTACCGGGAATCGAATCTGAAACCCCTGTGACCAAAGGCCAACACGGTAACCAGTTAGCCATACAGCCGGACTCCAATTTTCCGAAGTTCCTCTTCTGTGGAAATGTCACTTTACACTTCGAGGTGACATTGACCGGAACTCGTACTGTGACCATGGTCAGAGCTTGCGGTTAGAGGACGATATTTTAATGGAGTTTGTTGTGAAAGGAAAAACGTTCGCTGTTGAGAATTAACGTTGGCAGACAAGCTACAGTCTGATGAATAGCAGTCAAAATTCAATTTTTATTTATGGATACATATGTGGTCAACACGTATTTATTACATAAGACTTTACGGCTCAGCGAACGGTACAGGAGTGTAATTGAATAGAGTTTTAAAATACTTCACCAGCGCGCTAGCGAGTAACTCCGGTGGGGCCATTTATTTTACGTGCTTTACTGAATATTAGATTCAGAGCTCATCACATAACTGGGAAATTACGACGAATGTTTTAAATGATAAATGTAGAGAAGAGAATTACTCCACGGTTTTAGATCTTATTTTTGTTACAAGCGCAGCGGAATTCTGCAACCTTCCTTCACAAATATGCTTCTGAATATGTGATGGTTCGGGGACCAAAGCAATGCGGGTAGGATATTACGGGCAGTAACTTCCAGTGATCACCCTAGGTAGGAATTTTCGTTACCTACCTAGTTGAATGTTAAACTCCTGTTTCAGTTCCAAGGCATTTTTCTCAATCCTTGGTTACAGAGTTAAGTAACAACAAGAGCAAGTACGAAACTGTGCGGTACTGATAACCACTTATTTATTTATTTATTTATTTATTTATTTATTTATTTATTTATTTATTTATTTATTTATTTATTTATTTTACGTGTCTAGGATATCAATTTTTCATAGTTAAATACAGAAATCTGTGTAAGTATAGAAACTACATCACCAGATGCAATGTGAGGACCAAAATTCAGCACTCTTAATGGCCTTACCATTAGCAGAAATTAGATCTTTCATGTTGCAACTTTCAGGCAGATTTCTGCAGCTGTAAATCATCGCACTCGCAACGCTCGTCTTCAGTGATGTATCCCTATTTCTTCAGATTCACCTTGCATCGGGACACTCCAGTTCTCAGCCTATTTAATGTCTTCCATGTAGCATACGGCAAATGATAGCCCGCCGGAGGTATCATGCTCTTCAGGTAACGAATCTCGCCACAGGTGGAGTTGACGTTTACTAGATGATGATGTAATTGCCACCGTTGACTGCAAGAAGCTCTTTCTTGATCTTAGCCTTGGAAGCTGTTATTTGTGTCTGTACAGGGGATGTCTCGGATCAGTTTCCTGCTTCTACTTCTCCATTTCCGTAGCTGTTCTTCTCCGAATAACTGGTGGTGCTATTCCCACGATTTGATATATTTTACGGATAGGAGTTGGCCGCACTATGCGTCCAGTCTCATTCAGAGCTACATCAACCTGTGTAACCTGTACGGAGTTCCGCCAGACTGGTGCAGAGTATTCTGCTGCTGAGAAGCACAATGCCACGGAGTACATCCGGCTCTAGACCCCAGGTGGTGCCAGTTAGTTTACGAATTATGTTATTTCTAGCAGATACTTTCAGCTTCATTTCTTGGCAGTGAGTATTGAATTTAAATTGCTGTTAATTCCAAATTTCGCTTCATTTGCCCAAATAGATATTTCTTCATAGTATAGTTCCTGTATATTTCATTCAACATGGGATGTTAGCCATGTAGAGCAAGTTATTGAAATAGAACTCTAGAGCCGATATTTGCATCCACACTTACTGTTAAGCTTAGGAAATTTGTAAGGATTTATTTTAATTTATTATTTAGCCAGAAAATATCCCTTAGCTGAAATACTAGATCTCAAGTTTTGAGTTTTTTATTTATTTTTCGTTCCTCTAACTACTTTTATCTTTTTCGGAGATGCCGAGGTGCCAGAATTTTGTCTCGCGGGAGTTATTTTACGTGCCAATAAAAATACTGACATGAGGCTGACGTATTTGAACACTTTCCAATACCACCGGACTGAGCCAGGATCGAACCTGCCAAGTTCGGGTCAGAAGATCAGCTACTCAACCATCTGAGCCACTCAGTCCAGCTCTCTCAAATTTTGATTTTGGTTCCTTCGACAGAGATCAAAATTATACGATTAGAAAAACGAATGTTCACAATAAATGTATCTTATCCCTTGTGTTCAGCTGAGCACATTTCTTATCATTTTGGATAGACCCATCGAAGAGAATTCGTCTCACATAAATTGCACATTAAATAGACCTAAAATAAGATATAATAGCTGTTATCCGTGGCTTCTCTTGCGTGGATTTCGCAATTTGATCAAAGTAATCCTTCCTCGGTACTGTAGTAAGACATTATCTGAAAATCCCTGAGGTAGGCCTACAAAAACTCACCGAAAAGTTGAGATTCGTTTACTAGAGTACCTGTTTCTGAACTACGTTTGTGGTATTGCCTTTTGTGGCTAAGATGACCAGGCTACTGGCAGAGCTAACTCTGGAACATGTGACATAGAATTGTACATGCGAGAAACAGTCATCTCTCGAGTCGAAAAAAAATACAGGTTCCTTTATTTTTAAAGGAGATTCCAAATACCAGTTTTCCCGTCTGCAGCATCTTCAGTTTATGAGATATAAGTATCATCATTAAAGGATTCTACCCCATTTTTCAGTCCTTTTCACCCCTTAAGTGAATTTTCTGAAAACAAAATATACATACGTGTATCTTTACTTTTAAAGGACATGCCAAATACCAGTTTTTACGGCTGCAACATGTTAAGTTTTTGAGATATACTCATTTTGAATCACCCAATTTTCCACTTCTTTTCACCCTCTTGAAGTGGATTTTGTGAAAACAAAAAAGTACATGTTTCTTTATTTTAAAAAAGATTCCAAATGCCTATTTTTACGTCTGTAACATGTTAAGAATGTGAGATATACTCATTTTATTTCGTCCCCATTTTCACTTATTTTCACGCCCCCTTATGTGGATTTTCCGAAAACTAAAGATTCGTACCTATTTATTTTTAAATGAGACTCCATGTACCAAATTTCACGTCTGTATCATCTTCAGTTTTGGAGATATAAATATTCTCATAAAAAGGATTCAACTGTTTTTCACTTCGTTTTATCCCCCTTAAGTGGATTTTCCGTAAATAAAAAAATACATATTTCATTATTTTTAAAGGAGATTAATAATACTAATTTTCAAGTCTGTAACATGTTCAGAATGTGAGATATACTCATTTTAAACATTCATCCCCCTCCACCCCCTTAGTGACGGAATATCCAAGAATCCTTTCTTAGCGAGCACCTACAGTACACTGTCATATAAATGTATCCCAAAAAATTATTTTTTTAATGTAAAGCCGTTTTGGCTGGGCGAGGCGATGATGAATCAGTCAGTCAGTCAGTCAGTCAGTCAGTCAGTCAGTCAGTCAGGACATGTTATTTTATATATACACTGAGTGGGGAAAAGTCACGGGAAGGGAAATCCCATTAGAAAATGTGCCATGTATAACCCCTGAGCGTTGTGGCCAGCTCCAGCGTAGCTGAGCAGTCTGTCACAGACACCTTATTATGTATACAAGTTGCTTTACGTCGCACCAACACAGATGGGTCTTATGGCAACGATGGGACAGGAAAGGCCTAGTAGTTGGAAGGAAGCGGCCGTGGCCTTAATTAAGGTACAGCCTCAGCATGTACCTTGTGTGAAAATAGGAAACCATGGAAAACCATCTTCAGGGTTGCCGACAGTGGGGTTTGACCCACTATCTCCCGAATACTGGATACTGGCCGCACTTAAGCGACTGCAGCTATATGCATCGGTCATAGCATTGAAAAGATTACATGCGAATTCGGGTTTCCGAGGTCAACAGTGTCGAGGATGGGTCTTCAGTATCGCAGAGAGAATGTTACCAGCCGCGTAAACCGCCGCACGGGAGGACCACAGGTGTTTAACGAACCGACACCACGTCGCCTCCGCAGAACTATACTGCGGGCTCGACGGGCTACTGTGAGTCAGGAACCCGTTTCTACCAGGACTGTAAGGAGGCAACTGCACAGCATAGGGTTCACCAGCCGACGATCAATTCGCGTCCCTTTGCTGACACCTCAACACAGAGCTCAACGACGTGCATGGACCCGCGAACATCGGCAATGGACCATGGAACAGTGGCGACGTGTGGTACGTTCCAATGAATCTCGGTTCCAGTTTTATCGAGTCGATGGGTACGTGCGAGTGTGGCGTATGCCTCATGAAGGTATGAATCCTGCGTGTCAACAAAGTTGTGTCCAGGCGGGAGGTGGCTCTGTTCTGGCCTGACGGCGTTCTCGTGGTCGCAATTAGGCCCCACTGTCAGGCTGGAAGGAGCACTGATAGGTGCACGTTATGTGGACATTCTTTCAGACCATCTGCATCCCTTTCTGGCTCTAAAGTACCCTGATGGAGATGTCATGTTTCAACAGGACAATGCGTCATGTCACCAATCTGTGGTAGCACACAGGTGGCTGGAGGAGCACTCCAGTGAAGATACGACCATGGATTGTCCCTCCGGATCCCCCGATCTTAATCCAATCGCGCATTAATTGGATGCTGTCGATGCTAATGTACGCTCTATGAACCTCGAACCAACTACACAAGACCAATTGTGGGTAGCAGTGCAAGATGCCGCCTGTTGCCATTTCTTGACGGAAGAAGTACTTTTGTATCCATCTCTTGGCACAGGCCAAAGCAAAGTGAAACTTCCACTGAAGTCCCAGTCTCATCCATCGCTGTGACAATATAGAAGTTGCTGGGGTATGGGAGGTGCTGAACAGATTATGATGATGCTTGTTGTTTAAAGGAGCCTAACATCGAGGTCATCGACCCAGGTGCTGAATAATGACATTCGGAGCACAAATAGTGTTTGAGTGTTATGAAAGGTGTTGCTCATAGGGTCAGTCGTGCGGCAGTGGCACGTTCTGGCCCAGTGAGGAAAGCAATGACAAACTACCTCATTCCTCATCTTGCCTAGTACGCCTCATTTGGGCTCTGCCATTGGTTTTTGCTATTTCCCTATAACTGCATAGCCTTTGGTGGTGCTATTTGAGGATCCAACCAGTCTCTGGGCTGATGACCTAACAGAACAGTGCAAGATGCCTCGGTTCAGATCCCTCCAGAATGATTCTAACACCTTGTAGAGGCGATACCTCGCCGCATTGCTGCCGTATGGAAGGCTCACGGAAGAGCAACTCGTTATTAATATCACACTCAGTGTCTTCCCATGAATTTTGATCACTCAGTGTATAGATGGGATATACCGCAAATGTTAATTTGCTTATTAATATGAAGTATAGTCCTTGAGATGTATCAGTAGACGCCAATCTTAAGAACAAGTTCCACTTTCTTTAATTGTACAGGTTTTATAATAAGATATATTTTATGATAAAAGTCAACACAAGGGTATATTATTCCATAAGATGAAAATTGTGATGGACGACAATGATTGTATTTAGACAGCGGTGAGTGAAAAATGACAGAACAAAATTCATGTTTCAATCCCCTAACAAGTCCACCAGGTCAACTTTTAATGTTCTGGCTCCGTGGTTAGCCGATACCAGTACCGTTAGTAGAAACAAAATTCACCATTCGAATGGTGGCTGGCTGGGTAGGAGAGGAGGCGATACACAATTTAAATACCTAAATTGTGTGCCAAAATCCTGGGTTCAGCTCTAAACCTCTCCACAATGTCGTAAAGAGCGATGTTGATAGTGATTCGTCCGTCGGATGGGGACCTTGAGCCTCGAGCCTGCCTTGAGCAGACCCTTTGGTGTTATTCGACCGGACTATGCTACACGTCGACACCGGTTTTCACTCTCTCCATACCTCATTACCTACACAATACATAAAATGCAGTCATCACACATGTCACGGAACAATCACTCGCGTAATGATCTTCACCTCTGAGGCAAGGAGTTAAGTAACTCCTTGAACAAAGATGGTGCGCGAATTGAAGATCCTCAACCTTGCCACGGATAATTAAGACTTTATCACCTAATTTAATGAACACACATCCAAGTGCCTGGCCGTTAGAATACACACATAAACCAGTACAAGTCTTCAAGACGTGAGCCGGGCTGAGTAAGACGATAGAAAGCTGATCTTCTGAGATGCCGGGTTTAATCCCTGCTCGGTCCGGTGGTATTTGAAGATACTCAAATACGCCAGCCTTATCTTGGTAGATTTACTGGCACGTGGAAAAGAATTCCTATGGGACAAAATTTCGGTACATCGGGATCTTCGAAAGACGCTATTGTACAGTAGTTAATGCGCCGTAAAGCCGACATTATTATTATTATTATTATTATTATTATTATTATTATTATTATTATTATTATTTAAGAAGCATCTCAGTACGGAAGCGAATATGGTCACCAATTACAATAACAGAGTTACCAGTGAAAGAAAGGCGCGCAAATGTCGATTAACCACTTTAAGAACCTACTCTATATTCAATAAATAGATAAACAGTACTTCTTAGACCTGTTCCACGAACGACCTTTGCAACTTTTCAACTTTGCACTTTTCACTTTTCAATTCTTGCAAAGTGCAAAGTCTTTCTGTTGCACCATGATATAGGTTTTACTTTTCAATTTCTTCGCAGAGTGAAAAGTCTTTGCGTATGAGTGATCCTATTAAGTTTATTCCATGGGCAAACTGTTTAATACTCCATGATTTTAATGCTTCAGTTTTCGCGGCGAACTTGACAGTATAATTGTGGTACCAGTTGTTTTAATGGTTTGATCATGGGAAAGAAAGATTTATTACAAGAAGCCGGCTGTGCTAAAAGTTGTCAAGGAGAAACGGGACATCCTTTTTTGGCAACTTTAAAAATAACCTCTCACATGATGACAAGCATCAATATTAAGGAGAGTACCGTCAACACATCCACAAACAGAAGGAAATTCACCCTTCAATAGAAATCCTGTCGCTATATTATGTGGATTATCAGGCCAACGTACTATGTTAGGAAATATTGCATTTACTTTAACATCTAATAATAATGTTATTGGCTTTACTACTTTTACGGTTTTCGGAGACGCCGAGGTGCAGGAATTTAATCCCGCAGGAGTTCTTTAACGTGCCAGTAAATCTATCGACACAAGGCTGACGTATTTGAGCACCTTCAATTACCACCGGACTGAGGCAGGATCGAACCTGCCAAGTTGGGGTCAGAAGGCCAGCGCCTCAACCGTCTGAGCCACTTAGCCCTGCACTATAACATCTACGGCCTACGACTTTGGTAACAGTTCTACAAATGATTGATTCTGATGTTTCATGCATTGCTGCTACACCGAGCAGCTGGGCACCATTTCCTAACCAATGTATGCATATAAGAATTTGTTCTTTTTCAGAAAGGGATTGACATCCTTTTGTTGCATGTTTCAATAAATGGCCGATAATTTCAAGAATATAGTCAGCCTGTGTTGGGGTAATACGAAAACACTCGTGAAATTCCGTCAAAGTGAGGTTATGGAAAGTAATAATAATAATAATAATAATAATAATAATAATAATAATAATAATAATAATAATAATAATAATAATAATAATAATAATGTTATTGGCTTTACGTCACACTAACTACATTTACGGTCTTCGGAGACGCCGAGGTGCCGGAATTTAGTCCCGCGGGAGTTCTTTTATGTGCCAGTAAGTCTACCGACACGAGGGTGTCGTATTTGAGCACCTTCAAATACCACCGGACTGAGCCAGGATTGAACCTGCCAAGTTGGGGTTAGAAGGCCAGCGCCTTAACCGTCTGAGCAACTCAGCCCGACGGTTATGAAAAGTAATCCAGTCTTTGTTCGTTCTCTTGTTGGATTCTTCATCACTGTCCGCACTTGATGATAACAAAAGCTCTCGTCATAACATGTTTATATCATTAAACCAAAATCTACGCCGAGTAACTAGTGTACATACTTGTTAATTAACAGATGAAAAGGGAATCATCTCTTAGTAAGATTGATGAAAACTTTTCAATTCACCTCTTTGCACTTTGCATTTCTGTACCAATGGCGGAACATAGCAGGCTTGAAAAGTGAAAACATTCCTAACTTTTCAATTTACAAACTAAATCTGAAAAGTGATGTTGGAACAAAATCTGAACTGAAAAGTGCAAAGTGCAAAGTGAAAAGTTGCAAAGTTTGTTCGTGGAACAGGCCCCTAGTCTTCACAGCTACGTGCTTATATCTCTTTGGTGCTCTTTGAATGGTGCAACAAGTGATGACATGAATAATATTCAGATATTCTTTGTTCTAAACAGAATATTGTGGTGGCATTTAGTAAATTCACAGAGGCTTGCAGACTGAACGTTGAAAGGCATAACAATCTATAATAATAAGGATGTCTGTTAATAACATCTTACCTATGACTCATTTTACCCGGAGTCCCCGGGTTCGATTCCCGGCCAGGTCAGGGATTTTTACCTGAATCTGAGGGCTGGTTCGAGGTCCACTCAGCCTACGTGATTAGAATTGAGGAGCTATCTGACGGTGAGGTGCAGCCCCCGGTCTAGAAAGCCAAGAGGATTCGTCGTGCTGACCACACGACACCCCGTAATCTGCAGGCCTTCGGGCTGAGCAGTGGTCGCTTGGTAGGCCAAGGCCCTTCAGGGCTATAGTGCCATGGGGTTATTAGAGTTAGGTTAGCTATGACCAAATGTGGTGGCCTTCAGCTCAAGTAAAAGACGCGATGAGCTGGGCATTCCAGGTTTCTTGCTGAGGCGGAGGTGGGAACGAACATTCATTTTTTTTTTTTTTTTTTTTTTTGCTAGGGGCTTTACGTCGCACCGACACAGATAGGTCTTATGGCGACGATGGGATAGGAAAGGACAAGGAGTTGGAAGGAAGCGGCCGTGGCCTTAATTAAGGTACAGCCCCAGCATTTGCCTGGTGTGAAAATGGGAAACCACGGAAAACCATTTTCAGGGCTGCCGATAGTGGGATTGAACATTCATTTGCCGTACCACTTGATATAAAAGGAAACCACCAGTATCCAGTAAGAGAATATAAAATTTCATAAATAGACGTGAATTGGAACTCATTTCTTACTTGATTAAAAGGTAAAGAGTTTACAAGGGTGCTGGTGCCAGGGACTCATCATATTCATTTGGTACGTCGGAGATTGTGACTATCAATGCAAAGAATACGTTTCGTATGTTGATACGAGTCCTAATCGAATTAAAATTACTTGGAAATCATGTCAATGTAATAGAAAATACAAAAGAATCCCCCAAGAAGTCTAACAGTAGTATGTTGGGTAACTACTCCAATGTACTATAGAAATGAATTAACATCATTCAGCCCATCTACAAATGCAAATTACAGAACATAATATCATGGTCTAGAATAATGGATCTCTCCCCAGCTGGTCATACAGGGTCTGTAGACTGGTTGGACAATCAAGTGGCCTTCGCTGCATTTAGGAAAGGAAACGGCTGACTGAATTGTTTGCAGCTACCATAATACATGAGTCGTAAATCCGGTCTTTTGTTTCCAACATAAACCAATGAATAAACAATAGGATATCATATTCGCCATTTGTACTCTCATTAAAACTAAACAAGAGTTACCCACTTCTTGCACATTACATACAGCTTTACTGTAACTAGTGAAATGTCGCGTTGTTTTTGAGTGCTTTATGATTTATTTTTAATTTAAAATTAAGGTAGTAATTAGTTAGTTCTCTCTGAAACAAGCAATATGCTGAATTTGAAGTAATCGTTGCCTGTTACTTCTCGTGGTATGTTTCATGCTCATAAATTTGGCTCACATTTGTCATGAATTAAATATTTACAGACGTCTAACTTTTACATAATTCAACATCAGCGACATCAAACATGAGTAAGATACTGTTAAAACAACGAATAGCAACATTTTTGTTCAAATAACTTCTTGCGAATTACAGATTTTTCATATACATGAGGTATATTGACACTCGCACTTCCCACGGATTCGGTCGCGTAGACGTATGACAAACAGATTTGTGCACTGTTGGTTATTTATTTATTTATTTATTTATTTATTGATATAGTTACGACCTCATTGGACCACGTTTATTTAGGTTTCCAACTATGTTTACGCATTCTTGCTCACATGTCCTTCATTCTCTTAATATGAACAGGAAAGTCGTTTCGCTGGTTTGACCTCACCTTCGGGTATCCTCCAATCCTGGATTTTTTAGTTTAAAGATGCGTCTATCTGGGACATCTTGTTCCGTTATCCCGCTCAGCCTCAAATCATCAGCCACTCCTTGGTGCCAGGATATCTGTTTCGTCAGTCTGCTGTCGGACATACGGAACACATGACCGAAGAAAGTCAGCCTCCTTTTCCTGATGACATCCGTTACTTTGCCCACCTTGTTATGCACTTCTCCATTTTTTTCCTGAACTTCCATGTTCCTTCCTTTTTAATGGATCCTAAGATTTTTCTCCCTATCCTTCGTTCCAGTTTCTCCAGTTCTCGTTCTGAGCTTTTATTTCTGAAGCTCAGTGTTTCTGATGCGTATAAAACTTCTGGTCTTTCAACTGTCTGCTAGTGTCGGATCTTAGCTTACTATGATACGTAATGCTCTCTTATTGTATATCTGACGAGTCTTCGTGTATTCTGCCTCTACATAAATTAGCGTGTCCACGGCCGTAGTCAGGAAACAATCCCCTGTGGATGGAGTCAGTGGTATAACACTCACGGTATCCCCTGCCTGTCGTAAGAGGCGACTGAAAGGGTCCCCAGGGGCTCTCAACTTGGGGACGTGGGTTGGCCACCACGGGGCCCTCAGACGAGTCCTGGTATGGCTTCCACTTACTTGTGCCAGGCTCCTCAGTTTCATCTATCCTATCCGACCTCCCTTGGTCAACTCTTGTTCTTTTCCGATCCCGGCGGTATTAGAGCTCTCGAGGCCCAGGGAGTCTTTCCTTCATTTTGATGCCCTTCGTGGCCTTCCCCTAAACTACCATTTCACTCAACGTGAATAAAATGATGTATAAGCTAGATTGTAGTAGCTCATTCCCCGACTTTACATACTGATTTTCATTAAATTCTCTTCAGCCGTTTTCTCGTGATGCATGTACGTAGATACATACAGACAGACAGATATAAATTATGGAAACGTAAAAAGTGCATTTCCTTCGAAATCCACTTTCAACCTATTGGATCGTGTCACATTTCGTACTTGTTGAAGAGATGTTAAGTACAGAACCAAAAATGGCCTACCGGACACCAGTGGATCCGACCCCACAACCTCCCTGGGTCAACTTGTGTTCTTTTCCGACTCAGACGGAATTAAGTGTTAAGGCCTCCTAGGGAGTTTTTCATTTTCACGCCGTCCTTTCGCGTCGAAATCGGGAGGTTGTGGTTTCGGATCCCACTGGTGTGCAGTTGGCCATTTTTTGGTTTTGTACTTAACATCTCTTCAACACGTACTAAACTGAGCTCGACAACTGCATTCGCTTAAGTGCGGCCAGTATCCAGTATTCGGGAGATAGTGGGTTCAAACCCAACTGTCGGCAGACCTGAAGATGGTTTTCCGTGATTTCCCATTTTCACACCAGGTAAATGTTGGGGCTGTACCTTAATTAAGGGCACGGACGCTTCCTTCCCACCCCTGGCCCTTTCCTATCCCATCGTCGCCATAAGACCTATCTGTGTCGGTGCGACCGTAAGCAGCTTGCAAAAAAAAAATAATAATAATAATAATAATAATAATAATAATAATAATAATAATAATAATAATAATAATAACACGTACTAAATGTACGTAACACGACCTAATAGGTTGAAAGTCGATTTCAATTACAATGCGGTCGTGAAAATTCAATATTCATTGCATTTCCTTGTTACTGTGGACAAGACTGATACACCATTCTTTTAAAATTCTGAGCAATGTAGACAAAAGTCTTATTTTATATATATAGATGGTTGCCCAGTTGTATTTCCTCTTAACAGTAATCACCACTGCAACCACCATCACTCTCAACTACGGAGAGTGGGTTGGTGACCACGTGGCTTTTAGCTGAGTGCTGACATTGCTTCTACTTACTTGTGCCAGGCTCCTCAATTTCGTCTATCCTATCCGACCTCCCTTGGTCAACTTGTGTCCTTTTCCGACTCAGACGGAATTAGGTGTTGAGGCCTCCTAGGGAGTTCTTCATTTTCACGCCGTCCTTTGTGGCCCTTGTCTTTCCGTGTTCGATATCTTCATTTTTCGAAGTCTAAAACCCTTTCCAACTTTTTTCTCTGATTAGGGTTAATAGAGGAAGGTTGCCCAGTTGTACTTCCTCTTAAAACAGTAATCACCACCACCTCCACCACCACCACCTCCACCACCACCACCACCACCACCACCACCACCACCACCACCACCACCACCACCACCTCACCAGTCAGGAAGCATTACTTTTTCCAGAACCTGCGTTTATCACGATGTCTAACTTCTGGACTTCTCTGTGAGTCGGTCTTGCACTTGCATATAAAGAGAAACAAATTATTACTAGCTAGGTCGGTCATATACACAATATTACTATTAGTACAAGACAGATGATTTCATATCTAACATAATTCAAAAGTTTTTCTAGCCTTTGTTTAATAGAATAGTTCAACGCTATCAAATATTGAATACATTAAATTACATTAGTTCTTCCAGAATTCAGTTTCTCTTGTCAGTTGTTGAGGAAACTTCCGCGAAAACAAGGTTTATTATTCTAAATTGAATCCTATAGTTACGTGGTGCTGTGCTGTTATCAGATCTTATCAGATCCCTTGAATAAAAGCAAAGCAAAGTCATCTCTGTATAGGCCATGAAGGTTCCTGGAGGGATGGAAGGTAAAGGCTTCCACCACCCGTAACCTCGGCACTTATTGGAGTAGAGTGGTTAGCTCTACGCCAGGCCGCCTTTGCCCCCAGGAATTAACCTGGTACCCATTTTTGGTGTAGGCTGAGTGAACCTCAGGGCCATGTGCACGTACGGACGTGGAAATTTCGTTTCTTAAATTTTACGACTTCCTGACGGGGAATCGAACCTACGTCCTTCCTAGTGAACCGAGCACGCCTTTACTGCCTCGGCCAGGCATCCCCCAGATCCTTATAATAGTGGCATAATATCGTAATATTTTAAAGTGATACAAGTGGTTACTGTTATTTTCCAGCAAGAATCATTGAACAACAGTTATTTCCAAAAAAAATATATTCATAAGAAAGTTGTTCTCACAGTCTTCTATAATTTACACCTTTGTCGCCTCGATTAAAAGGTTTCGATACCCCTCATTAAATATAATTCTCCGTGATTCTCTGGAATTAAATTATATCATAGTAAATACATTGTCTCTGTCTAACACCGGGACGTGAATTGAACTACTTTTATGAATAGGATCTTTCTCGCACTTAACCTTTGCCATGTTAGTTCCTCCTGCACGTGCAGTACAAATAGGATCCCACGAGTGATAAACTGTATTTCAAGCATAAGGTTGCGTGTTACTCGTCTTTCTTTATTTGTTAGTCAATTCATCCTCTTATCAAGGTAATTTATCGCATTCATTAGTGCCCGTACATTTACTGTATCGCAAGGAAAACGTGCTTTTTAGAGAAGGGACGTTTTAATTAATTCAGTACAAGAAGTGGAGCTCCAAGAAGAGCAGGCACTGAGTTAATGTGGTGACGTAAAGGTAATGTATATAAAAGGTAGCAACTGATAATGGCAATGAAGTCTTGAGAATAGATGTACGTTTGGGACTCCCTTGTGTTAACAACTTCAACTTGTTAATCAAATGTCATCCAAACGTAATATTAAATCTCTAAATAAATCGTAAAAAATCTTACCGCGTTTAAATTCCAGTAGTTAGAAAAACATTACTTTTTCTTCTTAATCTGTTTACCCTCCAGAGTTGGCTTTTCTCTCAGCGAGGGATCCCACCTCTACCGCCTCAAGGGTAGTGTCCTGGAGCGTGAGACATTGGGTCGGGGATACAACTGGGGAGGATGACCAGTACCTCGCCCAGGCGGCCTCACCTGCTATGCTGAACAGGGGCCTGGGTGGGGGATGGGAAGTTTTAGCTGCCACCCCCCGGAGGCCCGGGTTCGATTCCCGGCTCTGCCACGAAATTTGAAAAGTGGTACGAGGGCTGGAACGGGGTCCACTCAGCCTCGGGAGGTCAACTGAGTAGAGGTGGGTTCGATTCCCACCTCAGCCATCCTGGAAGTGGTTTTCCGTGGTTTCCCACTTCTCCTTCAGGCGAATGCCGGGATGGTACCTAACTTAAGGCCACGGCCGCTTCCTTCCCTCTGCCTTGCCTATCCCTTCCAATCTTCCCATCCCTCCACAAGGCCCCTGTTCAGCATAGCAGGTGAGGCCGCGTGGGCGAGGTACTTGTCATACTCCCCAGTTGTATCCCCCGACCACGAGTCTGAAGCTCCAGGACACTGCCCTTGAGGCGGTAGAGGTGGGATCCCTCGCTAAGTCCGAGGGAAAAACCGAACCTGGAGGGTAAACAGATGATGATGATGATGACTGCACATGAGTTAGCATCACCATAAAGATTTTATATTTTCCGATAATACAAGTACCGGGAACTCAAGGATATAATCACTACTCTAATTTAAAATGGTGTATTTAATAATAATGGCGTATGGCCTCCGGATAGGACTGGTGACCTGCATGTCTGTGAAGATGAGGACCCTACCTAGGATGATTTCTAATATTGAATACGCTACACACACCCAGCCCCCGAGCCATTGGAATTAACCAATTAAAGTTAAAATCCTCGATCCGGACAGGAATCGAACCCGGGACCCTCTGAACCGAAGGCCAGTACGCTGACCATTCAGACAACGAGTTGGACGGTGTATTTAATGACTCTCAGCTATTCGAAGTAATGTAATGAATCAATCAGTACATTTCAAGACTTAAGAGTTGACTTCAACACTACTACTTTTGCCCACATTCGGGAAGCTGGACACACAAATGTTGTTCTAATTTTGTAAGCATCTATATCTGTGAAGTTATATTTTCTTCACAGAAAGATTGTGTAGAATCTAGGAACAGGTACTATTCTATCAAATATTTCTAAAGCGATTTACTCCAAATTAGAAATAGCTTTTTATCACTGTCTTGTATGATGCAGAAACATTAATATTTTCATAAAACGAGAGCTCACCTTATATTAGTTTAGTATTTCTCTAGAAATACAAATGTGTGTAAAATCACATCATATTTCTTATGATTAATAACGTTTTGTCCGCCTCTGTGGTTTAGTGGTTAGCGTGATTAGCTGCCACCCCCGGAGGCCCGGGTTCGATTCCCGGCTCTGCCACGAAACTTGAAAAGTGGTACGAGGGCTGGAACGGGGTCCACTCAGCCTCGGGAGGTCAACTGAGTAGAGGTGGGTTCGATTCCCACCTCAGCCATCCTGGAAGTGGTTTTCCGTGGTTTCCCACTTCTCCTCCAGGCGAATGCCGGGATGGTACCTAACTTAAGGCCACGGCCGCTTCCTTCCCTCTTCCTTGCCTATCCCTTCCAATCTTCCCATCCCTCCACAAGGCCCCTGTTCAGCATAGCAGGTGAGGCCGCCTGGGCGAGGTACTGGTCATACTTCCCAGTTGTATCCCCCGACCACGAGTCTGAAGCTCCAGGACACTGCCCTTGAGGCGGTAGAGGTGGGATCCCTCGCTATGTCCGAGGGAAAAATCGAACCTGGAGGGTAAACAGATGATGATGATGATGATGATTAATAACATTTTATGAGTTCAATGATCACTGATATTTGAAACCACTTGTCTATTCTTGTGACTTTTAATCGATGAGGGAAGGAGGCTTAAAATTGGGGATTTTTAAATAAATATTTATCAGTAAACTGGATATCGTTACACATTACTGGCAAATTATCACCGAGTAAGTGTAAATGTTGTTCGAAAAGTGTTCCAAATCAAAGATGATGACAGAGAAAAGGAGCCATTCAAAGACTTTGGTTCATTTACCCTCCACTCTCTTCAGTCCTCATGTATCTCTCACGATATCTGTTGAATTAAAAATTGATATCACAATGATAATGGAATATATTATATGATT
Organism: Anabrus simplex; assembly: GCF_040414725.1. Taxonomy (NCBI): domain Eukaryota; kingdom Metazoa; phylum Arthropoda; class Insecta; order Orthoptera; family Tettigoniidae; genus Anabrus; species Anabrus simplex. Next base: position 35,520,820 of record NC_090268.1, read on the forward strand.
TAAAGAGACAATTAATCATATCCTACAGGCGTTGCCCCCACTCTCCCCTGTCTTTTGCTGTCCTTTTCATTTTCATGTAATTGTCATATCCTAGTCTCTTGTTGATGTCTTCCAAGTACTCCTTCCTGGGCCGTCGTCTTCCTTTCTTCCCCAACACTTTCCAGTCAAGAATGTTAGTGATGAATGTGTTGTATCTGATTATATGTCCAATAAATGTCGTTCTTCTCATTTCTATTTCCTTTAGTCATCTCTTCATGAACTTCGTTTAAAACTTCAGGTTGGTTTTCCTTCCATCTGGCACGTTCTGGTAATTTTGCACCATATCCACATTTTTGCATCTTCAATGCGGTTCCTTTCCAGTCTACCGCGAATCCAACTTTCACTTCGATAGACTACAGACATCAAGGTAACCAAAATGTTAACTACTCTCCTGGAAAATCGTCGCTTTTTGTTGAATTCCAAGGACGCCGAAGCAGATGGAGAAATCAAAGGAATGGACTACCTCAAGGCAGTGTACTGGCTCCTACTCTTTTCAACATCTACATTAATGACCAGCCATTACCAGAAAATACTAAAAGCTTTATATATGCCGATGACCTTGCACTTACAACTCAAACTGATACCTTTGATGAAGCAGAGATATCTTTAACTGCTGCATTAGAAGAGCTAGGTACCTATTATGAGAAAAACCAACTCGAACCAAATCCAAATCTGTGCGTTCCTTCTGCGGCATGCACAGGCCTCTCAGAAACTCAAAGTAATCTGGAAAGGGAACTTACTGGAACACTGCTTTACACCAAAGTACCTGGGAGTTATGTTGGATCGCACATTAACATAAAAGAAACATTGCCAAAACTTAAAACAAAAGATAGCTGCTAGAAACAACATTCTACGAAAATTATCAGGAACAAGTTGGGGAGCACAACCACGAACAATTAGAACATCAGCTCTAGCTCTATGCTATTCTGCAGGAGAATATGCCTCCCCGGTTTGGTACAGGTCAGCTCAAACGAAGTAGGTCGACATCGCTCTAAACGAAAGCTCCAGGATCATTACTGGATGTTTGAAACCTACAACCGTTGAGAAGGTCCAACTTTTAGCTGGTATTGCTCCCTGTGAGAATCGTAGGGAGGTAGCAGCTAACAAAGAACGGCCCCAATCATCGTCTTCAGAAGCACACCCTCTCTATGTATACCACCCAGCCACACAGAGGCTAAAATCTAGAAAAAGGGTTTTCCGCACATCAGTTAACCTTGTGGGGAAAGCAGAGAATGCTAGGGTCAAAATGTGGAAAGAAAGAATCAACCACCTTTCCAACTGGATAGAGCCGAAGGAAAGTCTTCCATGTGGACACCAGGAGAAGTGGACAGTATGGAAAGCCCTTAACAGACTCCGCACAGAAGTTGGCAGAACAAAAGTAAATTTGCGGAAGTGGGGTTTCTCAAGTGATTCATCACTTTGTGATTGCGAAGAGCAGCAGACGATCCAACATCTATGTCAGTGTGTTTTATGTGCTTCAATTGCAGCCTCCCCCAACGCTATTGACGTCACCCAATACTGGGCAAGAATTATCTAGCTCTTGAACTGTTGCTTTATCTGTGACTGTATAATAGACCTATATATCAGTATAGTAGGAATGTAGATATCATGTTTTTTTAATACTGTGACTTTATAATAGACCTGTATATTTGTATAGTAGGAATGTAGATATCATGTTTTTTTTAATACTGTGACTGTATAATAGACCTGTATATTTGTATAGTAGGAATGTAGGTATCATGTTGTATTTTTAATATCTGTAAGTAAGGTTGATACTTCTGGCACGAATAAAGAAAGAAAGAAAGACTTCGATAGAGCAATGCACTCCATACAAATGACTTTGCAAGAGAGTTTCTGACAACTATTTTAATATCTTCGCTATTAATGTCCGTTTTTCTAATGCAATCCTTCTCTTCATTTCCACCATACATCTATTGTCCTCTGTGATCATGAAGCATTTTCTTATTTCTTTTTCCGAGTCTGCAATTATCACCCTTTCACCATTGACTTTTATTCTTCTTGTTTTCTCCTTCATGACTTGAATAGCTTCCTAAATTAACACATTAAATAAACACGAGAGAGTAGGAGAAATCTTGTCTAATTACTTTTCTGATCCTTGCTTCTTCCTCTACCTCACTGATCTTTATTTCTGTGCTTTGGTTCTGATACAACAGAGTAATCAGTATTCTGTCTTTCTAGTCCAGTCCAGTCCAATTTTCTTCATAGCTTGAGAAAGCAGCTTCTAGTTCACATTATCGAAGGCTTTTTCTAAATCAATGAACGTAAGAAAAGTACATCTATTCATATCCATAATCCATGGATAATCCCGTAGTTATAAAGGAATTATTGACACATAAACATTCGTAAACTCTCAATTCACTTTTTTTAACACCGACGGACGAATCGCCATCAACAGCGTTACATGTCCTCACTCCATACGCGCACCGAAGAAATGATTGAAACTGAATCCAGGTTTTGGAGATTAACAGGTGGTTAAAAAATATGGATGATGGATCTTCTCTTACATTATTGGGTGTGTTATGCCCATAAATTTTCCATTATTTATTTTCATATATTCTGTATAAAATATTATTAACACCACCGAAAAATAAAAAAAGACAAATATCGCTTTTATCGACACAAAATACATTACTTTTCGCAAACATAAACAATATTTTTCAGGGTAATAATTGGCATTTCAAATGCAATAACTTCAGTCCAGGTACAATTTCTCTGCAGTATGCGTGTCGTTGCACAAGCGATTTGTTTTGGGAGAATGTGTGCCTTCCATATACCAATAATTCAACCCCCGATGACTTGCGAAAGCATTGGAGCCATGCTAAAAAATAACTTATCTGCCATCAAATGAGGAAGAAAATTCCCCTACAGTAAGCACGCGACCCTGCGTTTGATTACATCGGCCTACCATCGCTGACGATAGCTGAATTGGTAACTATTTGCGTGCTTCTGTATGACATCGTGTTAAGAGGAAAATCATGTTACGTTTTCAGAACGTACCGTCGAACAACAGTAACTTGATTGTCATGAAATCGCTATACGATATTAGTTTATTACCTTCCTGAAACTGGATTCACTTGAACAAAACTCTCTACCATGGGCCCTACCTCTTGAATGTCCACTTGACCGACTTTTTCACGAAACTGAAATCAATGAATAAATTTATAGCGGATGTTCCTCAAGTCCATTTGAGCTAGATAACCCTTTCCTTCGCCAACTCATCTCAGTGACTCTGACTTTCTTCTACAAGGAGTTGCATAAACAATAATTAAATAACTTGGTTCTCTCCTCCACGATCCCCACCCACCGTTTCCTTTCAACTCTTTCTATCTTCTTTCCATTCCTCTGCCTGCCTGTCATAAAGCAGCAGTCTCGAGAAGTCACTTGCTTTTACAGAGTTATTAAAAGCGAAACTTACTGCAAAGAAGTGGGGGGCGCTTTTTCTTTGAAGAAATTGAAAGACATTAATGGTTTCATTATTAATTTATATCTTTTATTCTCGGTTAATGTTATGTAGAAGTACTCTTTAACTTGAACTTAGGAGCATGGGAGCACAACAGACCAAAGCGTGGATAATCCGCAAGTCATAAGGGAAATATTGGCACATAAACATTTATAAATTCGTGATTTATTTTTTTAACACCGACGGACGAATCATCGTCAAAAGCGTTATATGCCCTCACTCCATACGCGCACCGAGGAAATGTTTGGAACTTAATCCAGAATTGTGTACGCGATCTAGTGAATAGGAATGTATACTACAACCTCTTCTACCTTGCCAAACAGTTGGGATGAAAGAGGGAGAAGTTTAAGATAAAATAGATCGGACAAGGTACATAATATTTCGTAAAACTAATACTTTTAATGTGCCTATTCGATGATTAAAGTGATGTAACTCTTTCTTCAACTAATCGAAACAGACTTTCAACGTATTAGGTCGTGTTACGTGTGTTGAAGAGATGTTAAGTACAGAACAAAAATGGCCAGCCGGACACCAGTGGGATCCGAACCCACAACCTACCGATTTCGCGTCAGTTGCTATACCAATTGAGCTATGGTGGCCTAGGCCACGTTTGTTCTGTTTAAAAGGATCTGAGCTACAAGTCTGGCACTGCTGCTAGCACACTGTAGAGTGCGTTAAAGTCGCCCGTTGTGGGGCATGTCAATGAATATTTTCACGACCGCATTGTAATCGAAACAGACTTTCAACGTATTAGGTCGTGTTACGTACATGTAGTACGCGTTGAAGAAAGTCTGTCTCGGTTACAATACGATCGTGAAAATTCAATATTCATTGACATGCCCCACAACGGGCGACTTAAATGCACTCTACAGTGTGCTAGCAGCAGTGCCAGACCTGTAGCTCAGATCCTTTCAAACAGAACAAAGATGGCCTAGGCCACCATAGCTCAATTGGTAGAGCAACCGACGCGAAATCGGGAGGTTGTGGGCTCGGATCCCACTGGTGTCCGGCTGGTCATTTTTGTTCTGTACTTAACATCTCTTCAACACGTACTACATGTACGTAACACGACCTAATACGTTGAAAGTCTGTTTCGATTACAATGCGGTCGTGAAAATTCAATATTCATCTTTCTTCAACTGTTCAGAAATATACGTACAAGTTCTCCTCTATCGTAAACTGCCTGGGACTAAAACATAATTCGTATCTTCGTATTCCAAGAAGTAGTGCATCTGTTTACAAGCACACGCCCCCGAAATAGGTGAGTGACATGTACCACTTTAACCACAATATCCTAAATTGTATTGTTCTCATTGCAAATGTTGGTCATGAAGGAATTTTTAAATTTTACTCTATTGCCATCTTAAATATAGTCTATACTATCTACTAAAACGTAAGTGAGCACACATGATCGATTGCTAATCCAGCACGTCAGTTAACATGAGTGACCGACATATGCTTCAGGACGTACGAGAACCAGTTGACAAGGAGATGACTCCGAGGTACAGAACTGTCGGACTTCGAAAAGGACACGATTGTGGGCTGCCATCACAGTGGACTGTCTAGTAAGGCGATTGCAATGAAATTAAACAGGCCCAATTCAGCAGTAGCATTCGCTCGGCGTAAGTAGAAAGTAGATTGGCATTGTGCCAAACGTGCGCGTTCTGGGCGAACTAAGATTTTGACTGATATAAATCGCAGAACCCTTAAATGCACAATTATCACACATAGGGGACAGCTGATGGCTACTTACCGACAGCAGTTTCATTCAGCGACAGGTGAATCTATTTTCACTGGTCCACCGACTCGGATATTCCGGAAGTGCAGCGGCATATAAGCCCCGTGTCATGAAAGACATAAAGCTCGGTAACTCAGGTGGTGTTTGGACCGTCTTAACTTGACTCTGGAGTAGTGGAAATCTGTTCTGTGGAGTGATGAGTCGATATTCATATTATTTTGGTCCTATGGACATATTGTATGGATTTAGCATCTATCCACGGAACGGCTTCTGCCGGAGTATATAGTGCCAACTAGAAAATTCGGTGACGGTGGTGTTGGGGTGTAGATGTAGGACTATTTCTCGTACTTCGGCATGGAAACGCTGGTGTTTGTTCGTTACAATATGGACACAGAGGCATATTGTAACATTGTGGATACTAAAATTTTACGAAAAGACCCTTGTTACTTCTAGGATGGGCCATCAATTGTGCTGTGGAGTGGTGTCAACACAACAGCAGTAGTGACTGGATACTAGGTGGTTCGCAGGCTTCATTGAACACAATCAACGACAAGCACAACGTCAATCCAATAGCCGCTACTGTAAGATGTAGAGCACAACAGTGCCCTCATGTCTGTCTTTTCTGGATCCGAGGACACATCGGCTTTCCGGGAAATGAAAAGTCAGACATCCTCGCAAAAGCAGCCTACTCATCCAACACAGAAATTACCTTCAACACATCACCCCCAAGCTATGCAAAAGCCCAAATAAAAACACATCTAGTAAGAACGTGGAACAACCTCTGGACATCAAGCACAAAAGGGTCTATCACAAGATAATTATTTTTCCCCGACATACATATATGGGCCTAGTCAACTCCAGTGCAAAACATTAGTACCCGAATTCATTCTCACTCCGCTTTTCTCCAGCCATGGAAAGTTTAAGTGCTACTTTGAACGCTTCAAAATTAACATTGCAGGCAATTACTTGTGCTTTTGTGGATTTTCACAAACAGTGGACCATTTACTGTTCCATGTCGGGAAGGACAAGATTCGAAGTTTAGTGCCACCTAAACAATTCTAATGTGGAACTTTCAAAGCCATTATGGGCCGATGAATTCGATGTTAGGCACCTTTAAACAACAAGCAAGCAAAGTCATTATACCATCTGTTTAGGAAATACTGCTGCGACAAACAGTTCCTTCACCACATATTCAATCATTTAGTTGCCTAATTTTGTGTCAAGGACCAATAATTTAAAAAAAAACTGATCAGAACTATAACCCTAATATACATATGTAAAATAGAGATCAAACTGTTAGGATATTCAATAACTAAATAAATACTTCCAGGATGACAATGTTAAATGCCTGTTTGGGGAGCTATTGTGCAGTGTTACACCAACAACTATGTTCGCCGATTGCACTGACCCGCCCAGAGTCCCGACATCAATCGAGTAGAACACTTTTGAGACGAATTGGACCGCCGGGCAATGTCTCGGGAGGAGCGATCAAAATCCACTGTCAGACTCTCGGAATGGTTGTAAGAGGAATGGAGACAAATCCCAGTGGATGCCCTACATACATTCGTAGAGAGCATGCTGGACAGGGTGGATGTTGTTTTAGCTGAAAAAAGTGGCACTGCAAGTTTCTAAATGGGTGAAAGTACCAAACAAATATTGTGGTCGGGGGCCAAGTTGCATTTTGGTAGTGCACATGTAAAATAACAGTAGTAACACTCAGTGCCTATTAAACATTATCTAAGAGTACCAACGTCAGTACGTCTTAAAATTTTCCATAATAGCTCATGTTCTTAATTTCTTGATTGAGAGTCAAGGATCAAAATTTGAGATAGTCAATTCAATTTGAATAATTTGAAACAATTTTAATTTTTATTATTTGAGACCTCAGAAAGTGCGGTCAAGGTAGGTTTTCCTGACTGAGATAGTGGCTGCGTGGTTTGGATCACGTAGCTGTCAGCTTGCATTCGGGAGATAGTGCGTTCGAACCTCACTGTCGGCAGCCATGAATATGGTTTTCCGTTCCACACTAGGCAAATTTGGGAAAATATTGGTTTATAGGAAGAGGAGTTAGGAATTGCAACAATTTATCAAGGGAGATGTTCCATAAATTTCCAAATTCTTTGGTGATTGATTTGATTATTTTAATTTGATTTTCAGCTCTGTGAGCTAAGAAAAGTAGGCCTACATGGTTCGATTAAACTCCCAGTTTTAAAAATAAACAACTGCATCAATTCATTATAAAGTAAAATCTCAGTAATCTGGACGAGTGCCGGATTACTGCAAAGGCCGGATTATTGGGTAATACTTACTAGGTGTATGCTTACGATTTTGCCGGTGTTTGTGGTAAAGGAAAAACGTAATTTTCAAGGGAAATTAATTTTTATAACTCAACATATTGGCCATCGGCTTCTACACACTTCACCCATCTTTCAGGAAAGTTATGAATACCATGCCAGAAAAACTGCTTGTATTTTGCGGCAAACCATTCGTCGAGCCATTTTCCAAATTCCTCGAAACTGCTGAAGTGCTGTGTTGCGAACACGTGCCCCATTGATGCGAAGAAGTGATAGTCAGATGGCGCCAGGTCGGGGGGAGTACGACGGGTGTGGAAGGATATCCCATACAACCGATTGCAAGGTGCCTTTCATTGTCGTGTAACAAAATCACTTTTCCATGTCTTCTGGCCCATTCCGGTCGTTTTTCGGTCAATGTATGGTTTAAATGAATCATTTGCTGGCGATAGCACCGTGCATTAACGGTTTCGCCGGGCTTCAAGAGTACATAATACGCAATATCGCTCTGGTCCCATCAGGCACAAAGCCTGGACTTCTTGCCGAAGCGATTTGGCCTTGGTGTTGAAGGACCGGCTTCGCCAGGTGATAACCACGATTTTATCCGCTTGAGGTTTTCAAAATGAATCCAGTTTTTTGTCACTGGTCACAATTCGGTACAGAAATGATTTTCTTTTGTGGTGCTGAAGCAGCATTTCACAAGTGACTTTACGATTTTCCATTTGCCGTTCGTTCAAATCGTGTGGGAACCATTTACCGAGTTTATTGATCTTCCCCATTGCTCGTAAACGTCCGATGATTGTTTCTTGTGACACATTTAATGCTTGTGCCAATTGCTGTTCAGTTTGACTTTGGTCATCATCCAGTAACGCCTGCAATTGCTCGTTTCCGCACTTTTGTGGTCTACCAGAGCGCGCACAGACTTTCACATTGAAATCACCACGTTTAAATTGTCGAAACCATGTCTCACATATTTTAATCGATGGAGCGTGTTCACCTTATGTTTCTACCAGCAAAAACGATGAAATTCCACAGCTTTTTTCTTTTGATGAAATAAGACAAGCAATGCGTGCCGCAAATGTTCTTTTTCAGGCACAAACGTCGGCATGATCTCTGAAAGATACAACACAGACGCTAGTGTTTGGCGGACTCAACTTGTGTGTGTTGGTAGGTTAATGTCAGACGAACAAACTGACGTATGTGTCAAATTCATACGCTGCGTACTGTTCGTTGGCGGCATGTCTTAGTGAAACCGGAAAATACCTATGCATACACCTGGTATAGGCTAGAACGTATGATTTTATGAAAATTTCGTTCAATATTATTATGTGCGTACGGGTCACATTTCGGGTAATATTTTTTAATGCCATTCCAATGAAGAAAATTTACAAATCATTGACATTTCACACTCTATTTTCGGAAAGAAATGAAGTCTATTCGTCGTTATTTTCAGCACGAAAGTCTTAAATCGTAGTTTGTTTCTTTACATGGAGTGATATTTTGATGGTTTCTTCTTGTAATCTCTTCGGAAACAAACCACAGTTCAAATTTATATGTTTCAATACTGTACGCCTGGCGGAAAACAAAGGCTGGGTTACTACTGAACGAAGAAATTGTGGAGATTGCACTGCATTCACTTTTAAAAGTAGCAGATATATCAGAATATGAGAACACAATCTGCGAAAAATTAGTTGTACATGCTGAAGAATTAAACAAATCAAAACTCCTTACAACTGTTCATCATATTCCAGACCAAATCAGATAGAATTTGGGGAGTGGATGGTTTATGATGATAAACAGGAAACAACCTAGGCAGGTTCATTAGCAGACCTATTTCAGAGCGGAAGCAATTTCCATTCCATTGCGCTTCCCTGGCAACTGGATGGTATGGAGAGCCTGTACGCTGTCAACAACAACGATTAATATCGTCTTAGCTCTGAGTTTCAAGATACGTGTAACAAAATACTCTACTGTGATTTGATTGGATAATGTTGAGTAGAAAATTACTTTTTTCCTCACATAGTTTTAAATATTTACCGTTAGAGCACAGAGTAGAAAAAAAAATTACACCATAGACCTACCAGCTCCTAAAATAGGCAACTACAACTAATCAGCACACTAAAATCGAATGAAAAAAAAAGTAACATAATATCACATCACTATTACCATTCTTTCAAAATTTGTAATTTACTTTCAAGAAATAATTTGCATATACAACCTATAACTTATCCTCCCTACAATTTGAATGTCGTGTGTTCGTAATATTGTATATATGATAGGGCTAGGCTGTAAATTACAACCATACATAAATTGTTAAAGTGGAGAAAACAAAACCCGTGGATACATGAGATTACTGTATAATTATTCCCAGATTATGGATCTTAATGACCACATGAATGTGATTTTTTTCATTTCGACAACCTTACATGCTGTAACAGGAACGCCCGTACTTTACCTTTATCGGAGAGCATGGGTTGACGCTAGAGCGTGTACGGTCCATGCTAGGAACCACAGAGAGAAGGGTATTTGAATAAGTGCTTTTGAAATTTAAGTCTTTGTTTATTCAAGTTGGACAAGAAATATATCACCTTTTGGAGATATGAAGGATGGATTTGAGGAAGTCCAAAGAAGGGTTGGATGTGACGCTGTCTCTCGGCATCGGCGTCGGGGATATCCCACGTTGCCGGACCCCTTCCCTCTCACCATGGATCTCTCCTCAGCACCATGGCACCACGTTATCCTATGGCGGTTGACAGGGCTTGAAGGTCCGATGAGGATCGAGATCGAACCCGAGAGTCTGACGCCTGTAGATCGATTACGTGCAATGTGGAATTATTAATTTAGCATTTAATTCCACTTCGGTCCCATGAAGGGATTAAAGAAGTGTATAGGCATCGCACAGAATGTCAATGAGATCTGGTACGACACTTCTATACTGCACTGCACATTTTGCGAATTAGTAGCTTCTCTGAATATTACTACTACTACTCAACACAGTTCGGAGAATTTACAAGTTCCACTGTCCGTAATGAAAAAAACATTAACACAGTTCAAGATAAATGAAATTATTGTCGTTCGATGCACTGCTCTAGTGCACGAAGCCTACTCAGTGAACACAGTTCAAAAACCTCGAGTCTATTCTGTCATTAAGGCACAGTCTTTTGAAAATAAATTCTGCTATTAAAGCACATTCTTTACGAAATAAATTAAGCCATTAAGGCATAGTCTAAAAGGCATAATTATAGCGTGATCAGCATAGTTCGAAGGAGGGAAATTAACACTGTCCAACAAATAAACGACGCAGTCTTTACAATTTATTATGATACTGTTCGTTGCAAATGACTGACATGAGTAAAACGGTCTCGTTTGTAACTGAATTATCACTTCCCTGAATATGTACAATAACACGACGATTATGTGGCGAGTCCACCCAGTTTATGCAAGTTGATAATAATTTATGATTATTCGCACGGAGAATTTAGTCCCGTTCTCAAGGATGTTAATTACTCGAACTGTTCAAGTTTTAATACACAAGTCTATCAGCTGTTGACGACTCAAAATATTATATCACTTTCTATCTCGCACAAAAGTAGAGTTCAAAGTTTCCACCGTCTACAGTTAGAAATTTGTACGTCCACAGACGCGAACACTTGTACTTTCCATAAACACAATCACCGTCGGAGTCTGCCGAACAGAGTAACGATCTCTGACCGATATCTTCCACAACTGGCCCGCACACCGTGGCAGCTGGGCATACGCACTGATACTGATTTAAGCTAACTCAACTAGTTCCTTTTATACCCGTAGCCCGGGCATCATGGCTTCTGATTCATCAATCTTCTATCTTCAATTTCTCGGTTATCCCACCACCGATTTTAATTAAATTTGGTATTCTACCCTCTGCTGTTATGGGCTATACGGTGATGTAATTGAAAGATTCGTATCACATTCGGTTCTGGAAATAATGAGATGGACGGAATCGAATGTTCGATGGCTGCGTCATATGTCCTTGGCTGGCTTTCCATTAGCGAGCAGGTTGCGTGCAGAGCTGCTGCATCCCCCACCTGCGCTCACAGCGGTCTTTTCAAACGTCTCGTACAGCTGTTGTTACGAATTGCGCTCGTATGCACCAGAAATACTTTGATAATGAATGTCACTGTGATATTCCCGTTTCAATACGGAGGACGAGGTTCGAATCGCGGCGTATTGATTAGATGACAGTGGCAATGTTACTCTGTTATCGCCATATTTTAGTAAATTACAACGTATAATGACGCTGAAATATGCCTGATGACTTGTGTGTCTGTAGGGTCCATCAAATGCAAAATGTGTCTTATTTAGGAAAATTATCTTCGAGAACACAATGCACTTTCTTATTAGGCAAATAGAAGAATTGTTAACATATATCTGAAGATATAATGTTCCTATAGTCATCTGAAACACACGGGCATCCTCTAAAATCAGTGTCATATAACAGGATAGTAACTCAACATGTACCGGGCGAGTTGACCGTGCGTTAGGGGCGCGCAGCTGTGAACTTCCATCTCGGAGATAGTGGATTCGAATCCCACTATCGGCAGCCCTAAAGATGGTTTTCTGTGGTTTCCCATTTTCACACCAGACAAATGCTGGGGCTGTACCTTAATGAAGGCCACGGCCACTTCCTTTCCAATCCTAGCCCTTTCCTATCCTATCGTCGCCATAAACCTATGTGTGTCAGTGCGACGTTAAGAGAAGTGTAAAAAAAAATCAAAATGTTATTTTATAAGGGAGGTTTAGCTGTGACTTCGATATAACATGTTTTGGTGGCAACATGACAATCTTTTATATTTGTAATAATCCTCACATTTACCACTCTTGGTGGATGGAAGCAAACAAAACAGCCACGGTATCCCCTGCCTGTGGTAAGAAGTGACTGAAATGCGATCTAGGGGCTCATAACTTGGAAACGTGGGTTGGCGACCTCAGGGTCTTTATCTGAGTCCTGCCCTTCTTCCACTTACATGTGCCAGGCTCCTCATTTTCATCTATCCTATCCGACCTCCTTTAGTCCACTTTTGTTCTTTTCCGGCCCCGATGTTATTGAGCCTCCGAGGCCTAGGAAGTCTTTCATTTTCAATCCCTTCGTGGTCTTATCTTTCTTGGGCCAATGCCTTCCTTTTTCGAAGTGACATGCCCCTTTCATTTCTTCCCTCTGATTAGTCTTAATTTAGGATGGTTGCCCAGATTTACTTCCTCTTAAAACAATAATCACCACCACCACCTCTCATATTAGAGTAGTCGAAATACATGTGCAAGTAGGCCTACTGTAGGCTTTTAGTCCTTGTTGAAATTATTGTCGATTTAACACAACATCCTACATTAGTATGCTACTTTAATGTGCTGCTTTAATGGTGTTTGAGACAGCGAACATAAAGTTGAGAAGTTTAGACAACTGCTTCTTTAATATGAAATGTAAGAATAAGGCAATAATAATTAGAGACGCTGTATATGATTTACAATACCAGTAATTATTAGGAAATTCACAAAGGCTATTGCTGTTTATTAATATAAAGTTGAAGTACGGTACTAATATTTGATCTGCAGACGGTGTAAATGAGTTGCTGGTAGTATTAGCAGAATATTGGAAAAGGAATTCAAGGTGGGAGTGAATAAATGTAAAATAAAAGTAATGCATTATAGCGAAATGATGTCTAGCGATGCGAAAAAATGAAATCAGAAGGAATTGGATGGGTACTGTTACTTTGGAAGAAAAATAATAATCACTGGTATCAGTAGCAAGAAGGGTATAACACGTATACTAATCTCAGAAAGATTTTCTATTGAAGAAAAATTTACTGAGATCAAATATAGGTATGGGTAATAGGAAGATATTTCTTAGGCGCGTATGTTAAACAAGGCATGAACGGAAATGAAAGATGAACAATATTTGGTTCAAAAAGAAAGGTTCGTTCAGTTAATTTTCGAGTTTACGAGATAAAATCGGGAGGAAAATTATTTTTTAAATTTATTCAATTGATCTTTGTTGGAATAAAATTTGGTCATCCTCCATGTACAAGGAACACTCACAGCACACATACAAAAATATAAATTGTCAGTGCAAAGTACATAAAAGAATAAAAACCAAATCGTCCACTGTCTTCAAGTAGAGAACACTACATTAAATCTCTCTTCCGGGAAAAGAGGGGGAGAGCAAACAAAACACTGGCAACATTGCGAAGAGCATAAAGTCAAATTCTTATATCCGTGGTTCTCAAAACGTCCATCACAGCATTGAGAACTGAATTGTTTTCACCGAGCAACAACAATGCAGCGCTGGTCGGGAATGGCACTTGTAGATCAGATAGGTCAGATAGAAAGCGGCTTCGAGAAGGATCACAAAGGCCACACTTAAACAAAATTTTGTTGAGATCTCCATCCTCCGCATACTGACATCTACAGCGTACCAAAACTGTATGAGCCTCATTCGGATTACTGAACCGTTAGACCTCCTGACCGATGAAACTTATAATACCATGGCTTAGAAGGGATGTTGGGTTGTACGAAAGCATAAGCTCTACCTTTATGCAGTTGAGATGTTTCCCATTCCGCAGATCATTTGTGACGAATTTGTTGTCGAATAGTGGGAATAAAATCCATCCATGGGAGTTGTAGCGCCACGTTTGGCTAGTACGTCAGCTTTTCATTGCCGAAAATTCAACAATGTCCTTTGACCCAAAGAAATGCTATGGAGCAACCTGAAGAATAGATGTTGAAAGTTCGCTCCACAATGTCATACAAGTAACCATGCGTTTGGAGATTCCACTGGAGATTTTGTAATTTTTTCATAACACTTCGGGAGTCCGTAATGATGAGAGCAGAATCGAATCGCTTGTTTGGCAAGAATGAAGTGCAACACATATAGCTAAAATTTCTGCTGTATAAATAGAAGTCTCGGGCGGTAGTTTGAAGCTACCACATTCTCCCGTTTGTTGGCAGTAGTATGTTGGAGGAAAAGTCAAGATATTACTACGTCAAAAATATTAGTGTATATGAAGACTTCAATAGTTGTGATGGGGGCGTGAGAGTCAAATGGTCGTGTCGGTGGCGTCTCATCAACGTCGCCATGATTCGAATGAAAAGTCACATACCTGTGTTTTGGGTTCCACATAAAACTGGAGGTCCCATTCCTGGTATCAACAGTCACGAAAAGCTCCAAGCTTCCTTGCTTTCTATGTACGCTGAGACGAAAATGTTAGCTTTTCACCATGTCACTGTAGTTATTGAGCTTATTTGGAGGAACATAATATGTTCACTCCACAGTTGAATCTTATTAACAAATGCAATTTTGAGGAAATACTTCCTGATGTATAATGCAACGTAGAGGATAGATATGTTCTACTGTATTTCCTTCAGAAACACTTTCGGTTACCAATTAACCCTTTTTTATTTCCAAGCATCCACCGAGCTCTGTTGTTTGCAATTAATACTCTTTTCGACCGTTTTAAATTACGATTATTTATATACGTATAAAGAGAATTAAATTTGTCCTCTCCTATGGTATTGAATTCCAAAGGAACTGGGGATCAGTTCTAATAAATACGGTCCTGCATTTAATTCTTCACAACCCCTCGCACAAATATGGCCGAGTGAACTGTCTCAACTACTTGGTTATCTTCATCCATTGCCAGAGAAAAGTGTACAAATTTACAGATTTCAACATCCATCTGCCTACACGTGTCAGTGCACAAGAAATCAATTCTTTAGAATATAATCTGTCGTAAAAGAAAATGAGTCAGTTTGTTCGGGCATAAAATGTGTGCTATTTCCACCATGCATGTCTTTATGACGTGAATCTTCAAAAGATTTAAATGCTTTACCTATTTCCCGTGTCACAACAAAACTAGCAAATCATCGATTTCATCCATATTTTTGTCTGTGGAGGAAGGAAGAGCATGATTTTCCTTCAATTTCTTGACCCGCGCCAATCCCGAAATATTGACTCGTTAAATATTGCGTTCTATCAATATTCCCACCACTTTATTTAGATCCCTTGTATATATAAAATTATTACCTTATCCATATAGAACTTTAGACTGCGTACATGGCGATTAATGAAGTAACAAGTATAATTGCATTATACTCCTTTAATGTAGTCATTCGAGAGCCTGTTACTTTTTTTTCCAAATTTCTGGAAGACGTTGGGGACCATTGGTAAGGCGTTCTCTGTTGATGACAGCGACGGAGCGCCCTACTGCGTGGAGTACAGACGCCACATCAGGAAATCGGCAGCCTCGAAGGGGTTCCTTCAACTTCAGAGACATGTCGAAGTCACAATGACTCATGTCTGGTGAGTACGGAATGGACGGTCGACCTGTGCGGTGCAAATCCGCAGTCTCATTCCGACCCGCACGAAACGCCTTGACTCAATGCGCAACCGTCTTATACGGTAATGCATTCTCGCCACAGGCTTCAGTGTTAATCCTTGATAATATTCTGATGCATTTTTGCTACGGACAACCTCTATTTTAATCGACGAATGCTGATCACGTTTTGAAAATATGCTTTAGAGCTGTGAAATCGACACTCTTCACTTCAACGCCACACACCAATAACACTCCCAACTGAATGCCCGTCAAATGTACACTCTAACAGTGCCACCTGACCGCACCCATGTCCTGTTTGCGCATGCCCGATCTCCTGTGAGTGTCTGGACTATGTTGCCAGTACTTTATTTACAGCCCTCGTATGTCCAGTAGGGAAACTCAACAACTTTCCAGACAGTCTGGATTTCCACAAGGACAAATTATAATATTAAAAAAATGATAATTAAAATAACAACTTCTAGTTCTTCATATTCAACGTGGCATGCAAAATAGTGCTGCTGTATGTTATTTCGGCATTCGCCATTGGTTACCAGATGACTTTTACTATTGGTTCAATCCATTACTTTCAAATAAAATCTTTGAGAGTATGAAGTACCGAGAGCAAACTGCTCGTTTTTTCTTCATAAGATAGAGTTATTCGAATTTAAATTTAAGATTACTGCAGATAATCCCTTTTATCCCTCTCAGCAATGCAGCGATATTGTACTAGATGTCGTCCCTACGCAGACCAGAGGAGAATGGTTTGTAATTCATTTGTACCTCGTTTGTGCTATGATTTATTTAAAGGAAACTGCGGTCAGCTATGGCGAGCTTTGTTCACTTGATAGTGAGGAAGTGTCGGCATAGCTGAATGATTTATACAGCCTGCTGCCATGGAATTTCTATACATAACAAAGATTGTTCATCAAATACCAGGCTTGAATGGAGTAATGTTGTATTTGCAAATTAACCTAATGAACCAATAAATACACCTGGGGATTACAAAAGGCACGTATAAATAAATGTTTTGCTGAGTATAATATCAAATATTACTTTGTTTTATTTATTGGTTAGTGTGCCAATTTCTGAGCCATAGACCACCACTGATAGAAGACCTAATTTTCTACTGAAATAAAACAATTTTCTCGAAGAAAGTAAGGTCATCTCAGCACAGGCCATTGAAGACCCTTGGAGGAATCTTCCATTATTCGGAACCTCGGTAATAATTTGGAAAGGGGGTTATTTCTATGGCTATTCGCCTTTATCCCAAGGAGCCCACTTATTACTCATTTACCTTGTAAACTGAGTGAATACCAGAGACATGTACCATATAAGAAGTGGAAATTTAATTTCTAAATTATCTTAATTCTGATAGGGAATCGAGCCCACGTCCTTTAAGGCAAAACTAGCACGCCCTTACTGCCTCGGCTAAGCATCCTCTCTCCCAGGACAGGATATAAGCAACCTTGAACATTTCTTAAAATTGGTTTTAAAATCGTTCCTCTTAGAGAATCGCATTTATCTCGAACAAGGCTTACGTTGCATTGCAAGTCCAAGTCCACTCTACGTCTGCTGAACAAAAGATCCGTAAAAGGCCGATCGCCTAGCAGTTGCCGATGCATGATGCTCAAACACACCGAGGGCGAAGTAGCGATCGAAGACTCCAAAAGAGGACCCTGTTCTTGCGGGACAACACTAGGCTGCTGATGATGATGATGATATGTTGATGATTCTTTTCCAGGAATGGTGCAGAGTTTTGCACAGATATTTTGATACTGCAGTTGTCTAATTGAAACCAGTTGTAAAGTGAGTAATTTGTCTTTTTGTACTGAGTCTCTTTTGTACTGAGTGTGTTTTATTGAACCGAAGAGGTTTGATGGAGAAACTGAAAGTCAGAGAGAGAAGAATTCTCAGGAAGATCTTAGGTCCGGTAAAGGAACATGAGGGATTCCGTAGATGGCACAATTCTGAGCTCTACGTACATACAGAGAGGTTCTTTGATTGTGCTAGGAAAAGGATAGTAACTTTATATTGCCATATAGTAAGACTGCCTCTCAAAAGACTGACCAGTCACCTGTTCATCTCCTGATAGAGCAAGGGGATTCGTACCACTTGACTGACAGTAATTGAGAAGGGCATTAAACAACTGGAAATATCACATGTCCAAGATAGACGGTCTGTACGACATACGCTGAAAGAAGTCCGTGGATTTCAGGGAAGAAAACGGAAGAAAGGTACCCGTTGGTCACATGAAAGAAAGGAATTACACCGACAGAAAATGTGATAATACTGGGCAAATATTAAAGCCCAACATTTGAACAAGCGTAGTCCAAAGTAGGCCCATACGAAATAAGATGAAGAAGAAGAAGATACGAAATCTGTATTCATCGCATCGCCGGTCTCATTCTTCTGGTACCGTCTTCTCGCAGAAAGTTGGCAATAATCATGGAGTATTTTTTCCTATTTTGCGTTTTGTTGGAGTACCTGTATCGTGGATGCGTGTGCGGGATAATCACAGAATACATCTGTATTTTTTTAGTATCACTAAATTGTACTCGAATTATGAACGTTAGTTTCGAACTATATGTGCTCTTCTACACAAATGACTCGGATTTCAATCAATCAATACTGATCTGCATTTAGGACAGTCGCCCAGGTGGCAGATTCCCTATCTGTTGCTTTCCTAGCCTTTTCCTAAATGATTTCAAAGAAATTGGAAATTTATTGAACATCTCCCTTGGTAAGTTATTCCAATCCCTAACTCCCCTTCCTATAAATGAATATTTGCCCCAGTTTGTCCTCTTGAATTCCAACTTTATCTTCATATTGTGATCTTTCCTACTTTTATAAACGCCATTCAAACTTATTCGTCTACTAATGTCATTCCACGCCATCTCTCCGCTGACAGCTCGGAACATACCACTTAGTCGAGCAGCTCTTCTTCTTTCTCTCAATTCTTCCCAACCCAAACATTGCAACATTTTTGTAACGCTACTCTTTTGTCGGAAATCACCCAGAACAAATCGAGCTGCTTTCCTTTGGATTTTTTCCAGTTCTTGAATCAGGTAATCCTGGTGAGGGTCCCATACACTGGAACCATACTGTAGTTGGGGTCTTACCAGAGACTTATATGCACTCTCCTTTACATTCTTACTACAACCCCTAAACAACCTCATAACCATGTGCAGAGATCTGTACCCTTTATTTACAATCTCATTTATGTGATTACCCCAATGAAGATCTTTCCTTATATTAACACCTAGATACTTACACTGATCCCCAAAAGGAACTTTCACCCCATCAACGCAGTAATTAAAACTGAGAGGACTTTTCCTATTTGTGAAACTCACAACCTGACTTTTAACCCCGTTTATCATCATACCATTGCCTGCTGTCCATCTCACAACATTTTCGAGGTCACGTTGCAGTTGCTCACAATCTTGTAACTTATTTATCACTCTATAGAGAATAACATCATCCGCAAAAAGCCTTACCTCCGATTCCACTCCTTTACTCATATCATTTATATATATAAGAAAACATAAAGGTCCAATAATACTGCCTTGAGGAATTCCCCTCTCAATTATTACAGGGTCAGATAAAGCTTTGCCTACTCTAATTCTCTGAGATCTATTTTCTAGAAATATAGCAATCCATTCAGTCACTCTTTTGTCTAGTCCAATTGCACTCATTTTTGCCAGTAGTCTCCCATGATCCACCCTATCAAATACTTTAGACAGGTCAATTTCGCCTATGGGTACATTTACCTTTTATGATGTCGAGCATTTTACACTGCCGTACTGAGCCATTTCATTAAATTAAACTAATTTCCGCAGGTAGTTATCTAGCTAGCTCATGAATTAAAGGAAAATAATGTGAAGCATACACTTAGGAATTCCACGCGCGTTGCTTCATCCTGGCGTGTTGGTGTATGATGGCTTTTTATCCCAAAGGGAGACTTGTATTTCATGCAAATTAGTGATCAGTAAATAACAGGATATCCATTAAACTATAAATTGTACTGTAGTGACGAAATGAAAGAATCATAATTCAGTGCATGATAGAGATACGAAATAGAATAAATGACTAAGGCTAATTGAATTCTATGCTCAAATAATACCTTAAATTTATACTTACTTCCAGTTTACCTTTTGTTGGTTATCACTAAACCCCGGATTATTATATGTAATTACTACATATTCCGTTGCCATATGTGTAGCAACAAGAAAAGCTAAAATGTCGGCGAATCACACTAAAAGGATCATTATTACCTATAGGAGTTTAAAGTTACATATTTTTACATATTTCGATGCATAATAATATTTTGAAAAATATTACATTTTTAAATATTTTGAATGATGTAGCGCATTTGAAAGTAAACACAATTTTTTTCACTAGTTTTACATCGATTTAGGTGTTTTAATTAAACACTTGAAAATAGTTTTAAAAGCCTGTATGTCTCTAACATCTAAAATAATTTGATAATTTAAAGTGAGGTATTCTGTCCAAGATTCGCATCCCTTAGCTATGTTGACGGTGCAATTCTTGGTGTCTCGAGCTGTGTCTATCAATCTTACCTTGCACAAACTTTATCACATTGTTCTCCTCTCAGATTTATTTTGTGATCCCTTCGCCAGTCCTTGGTTTAATGTCATATGTAAAAAGCGCCCTTTCTCTTTCCTTCTTTCTTCTTCGGTTATTGCCCATAATGTCTACCAGAAGAAGACCCGCACCAAGCCTCTCCGGAGGCTATACGCCATTAATTAATTAATTGCCCATTATTCAGTTTCTTAAAGGGCTACACTCCGCACAATAGTCTTCATAAACATTTGTCTAATAAGCATATTTGTGTTTGATGAAATCAAATTTCTTCTCTCGTAATAAGGACCTTCCTTGGATGAGCAAGTCTAAATTACATATTTCTTTGCCGGGCAATTTGAAATACGCGGCAGTGACTTCATGTGAGGTTGAAAGGTCTTTTTTCTTATACGTATATACACGAGTAAGAACATCTTAACAGACAGACGGCATTCGATGACCGCAGACAATTTGGAAAAATATTTGGTTAATAATTGTGCCTCCAGAAGAAAATTAGATATTGAATAACCACTGCAGTTTTAACGGTTTTGTGTTCTTTTCAGTGTACAAGAATACATCAATTATAGCTCAAATATTAAATTACATATTTTTTATTTATTACGTATTTAATTACATATTTTGTCAATTTTAGGTACATATTTATGTACATATTTCTCATTTTTATATTACATATAATCCGGGCTCTATGTTATCACATAACGCAATTTTTTATAACAATAATGCTATTTGTCTAAGATCCTTTAAACAGCTGTAGATTTTAAAAGACACTGAAGAACCGTAAAATGATTCCTTAACACACTTTGGTCAGATATTTGGTGGGCGGAGGGTGTCGCTGGAGATACCCTTGCCCATTTTTGGTCTTTGCAATTTAAAGTGGTATTCGAACTTCGGGCGTCTGTATGGTAAGGCATCAGCTAGGCCAGTGAGCTAATCACGCCCTCAACAGCCTTCCGAGGACTTAAAACTTAAATTTTCTGAGGACTCTTAAATGCCAACCGACTGTGTTACGGTTTGATTTAGCAACGTGGAACATAGTGTAGAAGACGAATGCCAAACCAATTATGCTACCAAACCAAACCAAACCCCATGGCACCACAGCCCTTGAAGGGCCTTGGCCTACCAAGCGACCGCTGCTCAGCCCGAAGGCCTGCAGATTACGAGATGTCGTGTGGTCAGCACGACGAATCCTCTCGGCCGTTATTCTTGGCTTTCTATACCGGGGCCGCTACCTCACCGTCAGATAGCTCCTCAATTCTAATCACGTAGGCTGAGTGGACCTCGAACCAGCCCTCAGGTCCAGGTAAAAATCCCTGACCTGGCCGGGAATCGAACCCGGGGCCTCCGGGTAAGAGGCAGGCACGCTACCCCTACACCACGGGGCTGGCCAATTATGCTACACTCCTGTCATTTTCTTTGATTTCGATCGTGTTTAAGTAGGATCTATTGTGGTTTCGTTCAGGAGTTTGTAAATATTAAGTAGATAAATTGGGAATGATATAGAGCAGGCGTTTCCAACGCGTCGATCGCGGGACACTTTTCAGTCGACGGCATATGTCTGGTAGGAGTTGACAATTTTTGATCATTGTGTATTATGTCTTAAGGAGAACAAGAGAACATTGTCAGCATATCCTTAGAACTTCTTTCGCAGTATTGCGATGGGTATGTGACTATATGTGAGTGCTATCTCGTCTCTGTGGGTAATCAAACAACCAGGTAATATTTTAGTGTGGCTCTGTTTGCATTATTTGTGCCTATTGATGTTAGTGTATTATAGGGCGTGTTTTTAAGCTAATAAATAATTTAGTTATTATTTTTGTATCAACACTGTGAACACGAGTGCAAGAAAGAAGATCAAAACTAAAGTTCACGAAGAATGGCAAGTTGAGTTTCTCTTTGTTACGGTGAAAGACAAATGGTTGTTGTTTTATGTGTAGCGCTTCAGTACTTTTGTTTTGCCAAACAAAGAAGGTAACTTGAAACGACATTATTGTATTCTTCATCGTTGTAAATATGGTGTTGATTTTTCCATTTGGAAGAGAATTCGTGAACTCAAGTTCAAAGAACTTCAATCGAAAATAGCAACTCAGCAATACAAGCTAGCTAAACCAATCTCTCATTCTAACAGTTCTACTCTTCAAAGTGAGCAGTTTGATAGTTTGAACCAGTAGTTGTCGACCTTTCGAACTCTACGACCCCCCCCCCTCCATTTTTGCTGGCTTTAAAAAGACGAATTCAATTTTTTCATAATATTACAAAACTATGAGTCATGATGTACGCGTATTTAGCTCATTTACAAAAATTCTAAACCTTCATTGCTGTAATCATTTCTCAACCAGTGCAGAACGCTTTACAGTAGTAAATTACATACTGACGATATTTTTGGGTTGAATAAATATCGCAATAATAATAATAATAATAATAATAATCATCATCATCATCATATAAGCCGGCCCCGTGGTGTAGGGGTAGCGTGTCTGCTTCTTACCTGGAGGCCCCGGGTTCAATTCCCGGCCAGGTCAGGAATTTTTACCTGGACCTGAGGGCTGGTTCGAGGTCCACTCAGCCTACGTGATTAGAATTGAAGAGTTATCTGACGGTGAGATAGCGGCCCCGGTCTAGAAAGCCAAGATAACGACCGAGAGGAATCGTTGTGCTGACCACACAACACCTCGTAATCTGCAGGCCTTCGGGCCGAGCAGCGGTCGCTTGGAAGGCCAAGGTCCTTCAAGGGCTGTAGTGCCATGGGGTTTCTTAACAATCATATAATCAGAGATATTAAAAACAACATTAACAGCGATGCACCGGGCGAGTAGGCCGTGCGATCATGGGCGCGCAGTTGTGAGCTCGCATCCGGGAGAAAGTGTGTTCGAATCCCACTGTCGGCAGCCCTGAAAATGGTTTTCCGTGGTTTCCCATTTTCATACCAGGCTAATGCTGGGGCTGTACCTTAATTAAGGTCACGGCCGCTTCCTTCCCATTCCTAGGCCTTTCCTGTCCCATCATCGCCATAACCCTATCTGTGTCGGTGCGACGTAAAGCAAAAATATCCAACAGCGATGCATCGTCGAGAATCACTGGTTTCAACAATGTAAACCATTCGCTGAAGGGGCGTTAGTTAAAGGGCATTTAATTAAAGTTATAATTTATTTATTTGAATAATTTATAGAAATAAAGAAATCAAGACAAGGTCTTCAATTATCCAAATGTAGGCCTACAACCGTGCAAAATATAATACTTGTTTCAGTAGGTAATGCACATCATTTTTTCTCTCTTCTCATTGCAGGTTTGTTTATTTGCAACAGAGAATATATCACATTAGCAGCAAATACCTTTTATTCGACATAGTATCCGTTCGAATCCATGACTTTAATCCACCGAACTTGTATACCACTGCAGTACGATTCATCTTGTATCGTTCACAGCCAAGTGCAGAGGGAAGAAGCGGATTTTCTTCCTGAAGTTACGGCGTAGTTTGAAAAAGAGAGAAAGATATATCTCCATAAATTATCTATATACACTGACTGACAGAGCAAATTCAACACCAAGAAGGAGTGGTTCGAAAGGGATGAAAGTTGGGGAAAAAACAGAGACGGCACGGACGAATAATTGATGTTTATTTCAAACCGATATGCAGGTTACACAATGCGCACGGCATCGACTCAGTAGGATGTAGGACCACCGCGAACGGCGATGCACGCAGAAACACGTCCAGGTACAGAGGCAATAAGAGTGCGGATGGTGTCCTGAGGGATGGTTCTCCATTTTCTGTCAACCATTTGCCACAGTTGGTCGTCCGTACGAGGCTGGGGCAGAGTTTGCAAACGGCGTCCAATGAGATCCCACACGTGTTCGATTGGTGAGAGATCCGGAGAGTACGCTGGCCACGGAAGCATCTGTACACCTCGTAGAGCCTGTTGCGAGATGCGAGCAGCGTGTGGGCGGGCATTATCCTGCTGAAACAGAGCATTGGGCAGCCCCTGAAGGTACGGGAGTGCCACCGGCCGCAGCACATGCTGCACGTAGCGGTGGGCATTTAACGTGCCTTGAATACGCACTAGAGGTGACGTGGAATCATACGCAATAGCGCCCCAAACCATGCTGCCGCGTTGTCTAGCGGTAGGGCGCTCCACAGTTACTGCCGGATTTGACCTTTCTCCACGCCGACGCCACACTCGTCTGCGGTGACTATCACTGACAGAACAGAAGCGTGACTCATCGGAGAACACGACGTTCCGCCATTCCCTCATCCAAGTCGCTCTAGCCCGGCACCATGCCAGGCGTGCACGTCTATGCTGTGGAGTCAATGGTAGTCTTCTGAGCGGACGCCGCGCCGGGAGTGCAGGCCTCCTTCAACCAATCGACGGGAAATTGTTCTGGTCGATATTGGAACAGCCAGGGTGTCTTGCACATGCTGAAGAATGGCGGTTGACGTGGCGTGCGGGGCTGCCACCGCTTGGCGGCGGATGCGCCGATCCTCGCGTGTTGACGTCACTCGGGCTGCGCCTGGACCCCTCGCACGTGCCACATGTCCCTGCGCCAACCATCTTCGCCACAGGCGCTGCACCGTGGACACATCCCTATGGGTATCGGCTGCGATTTGACGAAGCGACCAACCTGCCCTTCTCAGCCCGATCACCATACCCCTCGTAAAGTCGTCTGTCTGCTGGAAATGCCTCCGTTGACGGCGGCCTGGCATTCTTAGCTATACACGTGTCCTGTGGCACATGACAACACGTTCTACAATGACTGTCGGCTGAGAAATCACGGTACGAAGTGGGCCATTCGCCAACGCCGTGTCCCATTTATCGTTCGCTACGTGCGCAGCACAGCGGCGCATTTCACATCATGAGCATACCTCAGTGACGTCAGTCTACCCTGCAATTGGCATAAAGTTCTGACCACTCCTTCTTGGTGTTGCATTTGCTCTGTCAGTCAGTGTATATAAAATAAAAGTTTTGTCTGTACATTGCTCAGAATTTGAAAAGAATGGTATTTCTGTATCGATCATGTCCACAGTAACAAGAAAACGCAGTTTTTACTTTTCCGTAATTTCTGTCTGTCTGTCTGTCTGTCTGTCTGTCTGTCTGTCTGTCTGTCTGTCTGTCTGTCTGTCTGTCTGTCTGTCTGTCTGTCTGTCTGTCTGTCTGTCTGTCTGTCTGTCTGTCTGTCTGTCTGTCTGTCTGTATGTACACGCATCACGAGAAAACGGCTCAAGAGAATTTAATAAAAATCGGTATGTATAGTTGGGGGGTGAGCCGCTACAATCTAGGCTATAAATTATTTTATTCACGCTGAGTGAAATGGTAGTATAGGGGAAGGCCTAAAATTCAATTCTCAAATATTTATATTATTAGTGGTCATATCGATAAATACTACATAACTAAAGTTGTGTAGAATTAAATTTCTGATCATTTACGTCTTATGCATTTTTACCGTACCGGCTATGATAACAGAGATATTCAGGAATTTGGATTTTTGTTGCTAAGTCCATATCAACGCCGAGCCCCGACAAAATGGGTAAACAGAATTTAATGAAAATCGGTATATAGAGTCGGGGAATAAGAAACTACAGTTTAAGCTATAAGCAATGTTATTCACCCTGGGTGAAATGGTAGTTTAGGGGAAGGCACCTAAAATTTAATTTTTAAATACCTATGTTCTTGGTCCTATGGAAAAGTACTACATAACCAAAGTTATAGAGAATATAATTTCCGATCATTTATGTTTTGTTCAGTTTTACCGTACCGACTATGATAAGAGTGGTATTTCAGAACCAGAGAACAATTAATAATGTGAAGGCCTACAATATCGAAAGCGCGTAACATAGATCAACAATAACATTACAGTGACCGTTGTTTGTTGTAATGTTCTTTGTCTCTTATGCTGACATTCAACTCCGATAGATGGGATTACAGTCTAACTGAATATTGGCGGGAAATAGCTGAGGAGTTAGATAACTTTCTTCTTTAGCATGCCAATCCTCTGGTTCATACATTTTCTGATACTCTGTTTTGAATGAGCAGTATGCGCACTTAAGTCAGAGGCTCAGTTAGTAGTAGCAGGAGTAGTAGTATGAACTGGTCTGGAATTACAATTTACCCCTATTCCAAATTATAGTACCAGAATTCACTAAATAATTCAAAATTCAACCTTGAAAAGAGCCGTTTCTTAGGAAAAGCTTCTTCCTCTTCACTTTCATTAAATCTACATTAATTTTATTCCAAATTAGCAGCGAAGATGTGGTTTCTTCTCTGGCTTGGAGGATAAAATTGCCTCCACTTCAGATAGTTCTTTCCCCCGCCAGTGTAGTGAATTGAGATTTTCCGACTCATCGGGTACTCCCAGGAAGCCGATAAGTAAACGGGCATAGTTTTTTGCCGTGGGACTATCCACTATTTGAACCCCCCCCCACCGCCGAGAAAAGGACGAAGATTGTTCACGGATCACGGATGTCTACGTCTTGGTCATTCCAGCTCTGTAGCTTTGGACTGTTAGTTCGGCAGCATAGTACTGTTCGTTAAAAGTGAAAAAAAAATTGTGGTTTTTCATTTAATCGAGTATTTCGTATGAAGGCATTGCTTTTAATCGTCCATTCCTACTGACGTCATTGTTATGACCCATGTTCATTTCAGTTGGGAAAACCACTAAGAGAGTCTTTCTGAGAATCTATAAAGGCAGGCGGGGAATGAGTGTCTGCCATTATAATGAAAACTCCCCAACCTGATTGTGACTGACGGTATGCAAGCTGGCCTGCCATTACAATGAAAATTCCCTAACCCAGTCTTCATATGAGAAAAGACGTTGGTGACTTGCCCGTCGTGCTTCTAGGGCAACGTTAAGAGCTATGCAACTTAATACAATCTTGCTCACAACGTTTACACTACCTAACCTAGAATTCTGTATAAAATTTAGAATTCCGTAGCAAAGCACGGTTACATCAGCTAGTTGTGATATAAATGCTCAATATTCTTTCTTTTTTTTTCTTTGTTTGCTTTACGTCGCACCGACACAAATAGGTCTTATGGCGACAATGGGACAGGAAACGCCTAGGGGTGAGAAGGAATCAGCCCTGGCCATAATTAAGGTATGAAAATGGGAAAACGCGGAAAGCCCTCTTCAGGGCTGCCGACAGTGGGGTTCGAACACACTATCTCCCGATTACTGGATACTGGCCGCTGAAGGTTTTCGGTGACGCAAGAATGGAAAAGGACTAGGGCTGGGAAGGAAGCGGTCGTGGACTTAATTACGCTATTTGCTTTACGTCGCACCGACACAGATATGTCTTATAGCGACGATGGGATAGGAAAGGCCTAGGAATGGGAAGGAAGCGGCCATGGCCTTAATTAAGGCACAGCCCCAGCATTTGCCTGGTGTGAAAATGGGAAACCACGGAAAACCATCCTCAGGGCTGCCGACAGTGGGGTTCGAACCCACTATCTCCCGATTACTGGATACTGGCCGCACTTAAGCGACTGCAGCTATCGAGCTCGGTAGGACTTAATTACGATGCAGCCTTGTGTGAAGGTGGAAAACCACGGAAAAATATCTTCAGGGCTGACAACGGTGGAATTCGAAACAACCGTCTCACGAATGCAAGCTGACAGCTACGAGACCACGGTGAATATGCATATATTGAAATATGATGGATACAGGGAAGCTGTTTTAGATACAGTGATATTATGACTTGCGACCGAAGGGTCTGATAATCTATATATATAAAATAGCTTGTCCTGACTGATTGACTGACTGACTGACTGATTCATCATCGCCGAGCCAAAACTACTGGACATAAAGAAATGAAATTTTGGGGATATATTCATATTATGATCTAGGTGCTCGCTAAGAGAGGATTTTTGGATATTCCTTCGGTAAGGGGGTGAAAATGGGGGTGAAATTTTAAAATGAGTGTATCTATATCTCAAAACTTTAAAAGTTTACAGATGTAAAAATTGGTATATAGAATCTTCTTTAAAAATAAGGAAACACGTATTTTTTTGTTTTCAGAAAATCCCAATATGAGGGATGAAAAAGGGTGAAAATGGGGGAAAATGGGTTGAATGCCTTTAATCACGATACCGGTACTTATATCTCAGAAACTGAAGATGTTACAGACGTGAAAATTGGTACTTTTGATCTCTTTTAAAAATAAAGAAACACGTATTTTTTGTTTTTGTAAAATACAATTAATGGGAGGGTGAAAAGGGGGTGAATTTTTGAAATGAGTGAATCTATATCTCCAAACTTTTAAAGTTTGCAGATGTAAAAATTGGTATTTAGAATCTTCATTAAAAATAAAGAAACACGTATTTCTTTGTTTTCGGAAAATCGCAATAGGAGGAGTGAAAAGGGGTGAAAAATGGGTTAAATGCCTTTAATGAGGCTACTTATATCTCAAAAACTGGAGATATTATAGACCTGAAAATTGGTGTTTGGGATCTCTTTTAAAAATAAAGAAACACGTATTTTTCTTTTTGTGGAAAATCCAATTAATGGGGGGGGGTGAAAAGGGGGTGATTTTTTAAAATGAGTGTATCTATATCTCAAAACTTTTTAAGTTTGTAGATGTAAAAATTGGTATTTAGAATCTCCTTTAAAAATAAAGAAACACGTATTCTTTTGTTTTCGGAAAATCCCAATAGGAAGGGTGTAAAAGGGTGAATAATGGGTTGAATGCCTTTCATGAGGCTACTTATATTTCAGAACCTGAAGATATTACAGACCTGAAAATTGGTATTTTGGATCTACTTTAAAAGTAAAGAAACACGTATTTTTTCGTTTTTGGAAAATCCAAATATTGGGGGGTGAAAAGGGGGGTGAATTTTTAAAATGAGTGTGTCCACATCTTAAAACTTTAAAATTTACAGATGTAAAAATTAGTAGTTAGAATCTCCTCTAAAAATAAAGGAACACGTATTTTTTTGTTTCCTGTAAATCCTAATAGGAGGGGTGTAAAAGGGTGAAAAATGGGTTGAATGCCTTAATTGAGGATACACATATCTCAGAAACGAAAGATATTGCAGAACTGATAATTTGCATATGGGATCTCCTTTAAAAATAAAGAAACACGTATTTTTTTGTTTTTGGAAAACCCAATTAATGGCGGTTAAACAGGAGTGACAAATTGGGGTGAATTTTTTGAAAGACTATATCTACAGAATATCTTGGAAACGTAAAATGTTACAGACGTAAGGAGTGGGTGTAAATCTCCTGTAAATGTAAAAAATATAGGTGATTTGTTTTTGGAAACTCCACTTAAGGGGAACTCAAAAGGGGTTAAATTTTAAAATGAGAATTTTTACAGTATATCTAAAAAACGTAACATGTTACAGAAGTGAAAATGGTATTTTTTTATCTCTATTAAACATAAAGAAACGTGTACTTTTAGTTTTAGGAAATACCACTTGGGTGGAAGGGGGGGGGGGGGTAAAAGTGACTGAAAATGGTGATGAATTCTTTTAATTAGGCTACTGATATCTCAAAAATGAAGATGTTACAGACGTGAAATTTGATATTTGCAATTTGCTTTAAAAGTAAAGAAACACGTATTCTCGGAAAATCCAATGAAGGGAGGGGGGGAGGGGTGAAAGAATTGAAAATTTAATTGACTGAATTGTATGAGAATACATACATCTAATAAGAACTAAAGTTGTTACTGACGTGAAAATTCTTATTTGGACCTCCTTTAAAAACAAAGAAGAACGCGTTTTGGTGGGGAAACCATCTTGGAGCGCGGGAGTGTAAAGGAGTTGAATTCCTTTCATGAGGACACATAAATCGAAAACTGAAGAAGTTAGAGTCGTGGTAATTGGTATTTAGAAGGTCCTTTACTATTAAAGAAACAAGTATTATTTGCGGGAAAATTCACTTAAGGGGGGGGGGGGTATTATTGTGAAATGAAGTGAAAAAAAGTGAATTATTTTTATGGGGATACTTATATCTCAAAACTGAAGGTAATAGACGTGAACTTTGGTGTTTGGAATCTCCCTTAAACATAAAGAAACAAGCATTCTTTTAATTTTTTTTGGTGGGGGGGGGGGGGTGGCGGTAAATAAACTTAACGGCGGTGGGGTGTAGAAGGAGGTGAGACCAATTGATTTTACTGTAATTAATGTACATATAAGGATCCTCCGTTGCTCAGGCGGCAGCGCGCCGGCCTCTCACAGCTGGGTTCCGTGGTTCAAATCCCGGTCACTCCATGTGGCATTCGTGCTGGACAAAACGGAGGCGGGACAGGATTTTCTCCGGATACTCCGGTTTTCCCTGTCATCAGCCATTCCAGCAACACATAATAATAATAATAATAATGTTCCGGACCGTCGTCAAATGTGCGGACCGCGCTGGAAACGCCTCCTGGACGGGTAATGACTGAGAATGCAGTCCGGCCGCGGGTTCAGTGCCGCCAAGGCACCCAATATGACATCACGCCGGATCTCCTGAAGGATTTTATCCATATTAAAAATATCATAGGAAAAGATGGCAAAGATTTACGGACCCAACTGACCGGGAGAAATACCTTAGCCTAGCCCGGGAAGTACGAAATCGATTGCTGGAAAGGAAGATTTAAAAGTGGGAGGAAACGTGCCGTAAAATCATAGAAAACCAGTCAGATCGGGAATTTTGGTGGATTCTCGCACAAAACGAGTCAGATCGCGAATTTCGGCGGATTATATATCTAATACAATAAGCATTCAATTATAAATTTCAGTATAATACCGTAGCGAAGCACGGGTATCTTGCTAGTCTATCTATATATATAAAGTAGCTTGTCCTGACTGACTGACTGACTGACTGACTGACTGACAGACTGATTCATCATCGCCGAGCCAAAACTACTGGACATAAAGAAATGAAATTTTGGAGATATATTCATATTAAGATGTAGGTGCTCGCTAAGAGAGGATTTTTGGATATTCCGTCGCTATGGGGGTGAAAAGGGGGGTGAAATTTTAAAATTAGTGTGCCTATATCTCAAAACTTTAAAAGTTAACAGATGTGAAAATTTGTATTTAGAATCTCCTTTAAAAATAAGGAAACACGTATTTTTTTGTTTTGAGACAATCCCACTAGGAGGGGTTAAAAAGGGTGAAAAATGGGTTGAATGCCTTTAATCAGGATACCGGTACTTATATCTCAGAAACTGAAGATATTACAGACCTCAAAATTGGTACTTTTGATCGCTTTCAAAAATAAAGAAACACGTATTCTTTTGTTTTTGGAAAATCCAATTAATGCGAGGGTGAAAAGGGGGGTGAATTTTTAAAATGAGTGCATCTATATCTCAAAAGTTTTTAAGTTTAGAGATGTAAAAATTGGTATTTAGAATCTTCATTAAAAATAAAGGAACACGTATTTTTTTGTTTTCGGAAAATCCCAACAGGAGGGGTGAAAAGGGGTGAAAAGGGGGTTGAATGCCTTTAAAGAGAATACTTATATCTTAGAAACTGAAGATATTACAGACCTGAAAATTGGTGTTTGGGATCTCCTTTAAAAATAAAGAAACGCGTATTTTTTGTTTTTAGAAAATCCAATTAATGGTGGGGGGAAAAGGGGGTGATTTTTTAATATGAGTGTATCTATACATCAAAACTTTTAAAGTTTATAGATGTAAAAATTGGTATTTAGAATGTCCTTTAAAAATAAAGAAACAGGTATTTTTTCGTTTTGGGAAAATCCAAATAATGGGGGGTGAAAGGGGGACGAAGTTTTTAAAATGAGTGTATCTATATCTCAAAACTTCTAAAGTTTATAGATGTAATAATTTGTATTTAGAATCTCCTTTAAAAATAAACAAACATGTACTTTTTTTTCGGAAATACCACTTGGATGTAGGGGGTAGTTAATAATGACAAAATGGTGTTGAATTCTTTTAATTAGGCTACTGATATCTCAAAAATGAAGATGTTACAGACGTGAAATGTGATATTTGGAATCTGCTTTAAAAGTAAAGAAACACGTATTCCCGGAAAATCCAATGAAAGGAGGGGGGGGGGGGCGGTTAAAGAATAGAAAAATTAATTGACTTATTTGTATGAGAATACATAAGCTAATAAAAACTAAAGTTGTTACAGACGTGAAAATTGGTATTTGGATCTCCTTTAAAAATAAAGGAAAACGTGTTTTGGGGGGGGGAACCATCTTGGGGTGTGGGGGGGGGGGGAGTGAAAAGGAGTTGAATTCCTTTCGTGAGGACACATAAATCTAAAACTGAAGAAGTTAGAGTCGTGATATTTGGTATTTAAAAGACCCTTTACTATTAAAGAAACAGGTATTTTTTTGCCGTAAAATTCACTTAGGGGGGAGGGGGAGGAGTTTGAAAGGAAGTGAAAAAAGTGAATTATTTTTATGGGTATACTTATATCTCAAAACTGAAGGTAATAGACGTGACCACATTGGTGTTTGGAATCTCCTTTAAACATAAAGAAGCACGCCATCTTTTCATTCTTTTTTGGGGGTAAATAAACTTAACGGCGGTGGGTTGTAAAAGGAGGGGAGACCAATTGATTTTACTGTTCGCAATGTACTTACAAGGAGCCTCCGTTGCGCAGGCGGCAGCGCGCCGGCTCTCACAGCTGGGTTCCGTGGTTTAAATCCCGGTCACTCTATGTGACATTCGTGCTGGACAAAAAGGAGGCGGGACAGGTTTTTCTCCGGATACTCCGGTTTTCCCTGTCATCATTCATTCCAGCAACACTGTCCAATATCAATTCATTTCATTTGTCATTTATTAATCATTGCCCCAGAGAAGTGCGACAGGCTTCGGCAGCCGGAACAATTCCTATTGTCGCCGCTAGACGGGGGCTTTATTCATTCCATTCCTGACCCTGTCGAATGACTGGAAACAGGCTGTAGATTTTCGATGTACTTATTCTGATCATAAACAGATCATTTCTAATCTTTCCTGGGTTCGTTTTCATGAACCATCTTTTCCTTCGGAGAACGTTCTTAGATTACAGTAGATTCTCCTGGCATATAAATAAAAAAATTTAACTAATTTCAAGTAAACGATAGGAAAGAGATTGACCGTCCGTTCGCCTCTATAATAAGGTCAATAATGCACGGAAGTATGTCATTCGTATCGCCAGAAATCCCGCACATTTGCCTACGCGCGACAATGGTGCTGGTCACATTGTCAACAATGACAATGCCAGCAGATGTAAGTTACCGCCAAGTAGCGGTCTTGCATCTTGCTGTGGGGTCCAGAACATCTATAATAATAATAATAATAATAATAATAATAATAATAATAATAATAATAATATTAATAATAATAATTTTTCTGGACCGTCGTCAAATGTGCGGATCCCGCTGGAAACGGGTCCTGGACGGGTAATGACTAAGAATACAGTCCGGCCGCGGGTTCAGTACCGCCAAGGCACTCAAGAAGACACCACGCCGGTTCTCCTGAAGGATTTGATCCATATTAAAAATTCTTATAGGAAAAGATGGCAAAGATTTAGGGACCCAACTGACCGGGTGGAATACTTGGACCTAGCCCGGGAAGTACGAAATCGATTGCTGGAAAGAAAGATTGAAAAATGGGAGGAAACTTGCCGTAATCTATTAGAAAATGAGTCTGATCGCGAATTTTGGCGGATTCTCGCAGTAAACGAGTCAGATCGCGAATTTCGGCGGATTATATATCTACAACAATAAGCATTCAATTATAAATTTCAGTATAATACCGTAGCGAAGCACGGGTATCTTGCTAGTATATATATATAAAGTAGCTTGTCCTGACTGACTGACTGACTGACTGACTGATTCATCATCGCCGAGCCAAAACTACTGGACATAAAGAAATGAAATTTTGGGGATATATTCATATTAAGACGTAGGTGCTCGCTAAGAGAGGATTTTTGGATATTCCGTCGCTATGGGGGTGAAAAGGGGGGTAAAATTTTAAAATTAGTGTGCCTATATCTCAAAACTTTAAAAGTTTAGAGATGTGAAAATTGGTATTTAGAATCTTCTTTAAAAATAAGGAAACACGTATTTTTTTTGTTTTCAGTCAATCCCAATAGGAGGGGTGAAAAAGGGTGAAAAAGGGGTTGAATGCCTAGTCAGGCTACCGGTGCTTATATCTCAGAAACTGAAGACATTACAGACCTGAAAATTGGTACTTTTGATCTCTTTTAAAAATAAAGAAACACGTATTCTTTTGTTTTTGGAAAATCCAATTAATGCGAGGGTGAAAAGGGGGGTGAATTTTTAAAATGAGTGCATCTATATCTCAAACGTTTTTAAGTTTAGAGATGTAAAAATTGGTATTTAGAATCTTCATTAAAAATAAAGGAACACGTATTTCTTTGTTTTCGGAAAATCCCAACAGGAGGGGTGAAAAAGGGTGAAAAAGGGGTTGAATGCCTAGTCAGGCTACCGGTGCTTATATCTCAGAAACTGAAGACATTACAGACCTGAAAATTGGTACTTTTGATCTCTTTTAAAAATAAAGAAACACGTATTTTTTTGTTTTTGGAAAATCCAATTAATGGGGGGGTGAAAAGGGGTGATTTTTTAAAATGAGTGTATCTATATCTCAAAACTTTTAAAGTGTATGGATAGAAAAATTGGTATTTAGAATCTCCTTTAAAAATAAAGAAACACGTATTCTTTTGTTTTCGGAAAATCCCAATAGGAAGGGTGTAAAAGGGTGAATAATGGGTTGAATGCCTTTCATGAGGCTACTTATATTTCAGAACCTGAAGATATTACAGACCTGAAAATTGGTATTTGGGATGTACTTTAAAAGTAAAGAAACACACGTATTTTTTCGTTTTTGGAAAATTCAAATATTGCGGGGTGAAAAAGGGGGGGGGTGAATTTTTTAAAATGAGTGTGTCTACATCTTAAAACTTTAAAATTTACAGATGTATAAATTGGTAGTTAGAATCCCCTCTAAAAATAAAGGAACACGTAATTTTTTGTTTCCTGTAAATCCCAATAGGAGGGGTGTAAAAGGGTGAAAAGTGGGTTGAATGCCTTTAATGAGGATACTTATATTTCAGAACCTGAAGATATTACAGAACTGAAAATTTGTATATGGGACCTCCTTTAAAAATAAAGAAACATGTATTTTTTAGTTTTTGGAAAATCCAATTAATGGCGGTTAAACAGGAGCGACAAATTGGGGTGAATTGTTTGGAAGGTTATATCTACAGAATATCTTGGAAACGTAAAATGTTACAGACGTAAAAAGTGGGTGTTTGGAATCTCCTGTAAATGTAAAGAAACATAGGTGATTTGTTTTTGGAAACTCCACTTAAGGGGAACTCAAAAGGGGTGAAATTTTAAAATGAGAATTTTTACAGTATATCTAAAAAACTTAACATGTTACAGAAGTGAAAAATGGTATTTTTTATCTCTATTAAACATAACGAATCGTGTATTTTTAGTTTTCGGAAATACCACTTGGGTGGTGGGGGGTGGGTAAAAGTGACTGAAAATGATGTTGAATTCTTTTAATTAGGCTACTGATATCTCAAAAATGAAGATGTTACAGACGTGAAATTTGATATTTGCAATCTGCATTAAAAGTAAAGAAAGACGTATTCTCGGAAAATCCAATGAAGGGGGGGGGGGGGGGGTGAAAGAATTGAAAATTTAATTGACTTAATTGTATGAGAATGCATACATCTAATAAAAACTAAAGTTGTTACAGACGTGAAAATTCGTATTTAGATCTCCTTTAAAAACAAACAAAAACGCGTTTTGGTGGGGAAACCATCTTGGAGGGTGGGAGTGTAAAGGAGTTGAATTCCTTTCATGGGGACACATAAATCAAAAACTGAAGAAGGTAGAGTCGTGATAATTGGTATTTAGAAGATCTTTTACTATTAAAGAAACAAGTATTTTTTGCGGGAAAATTCACTTAGGGGGGGGGGGGGGGAGGGGAAGAGTAGTGTGAAATGAAGTGAAAAAAGTAAATTATTTTTATGGGGATACTTATATCACAAAACTGAAGGCAATAGACGTGAACATTGGTGTTTGGAATCTCCTTTAAACCTAAAGAATCAAGCCTTCTTTTAATTTTTTTGGGGGGGGGGCGGGGATGGCGGTAAATAAACTTAACGGCGGTGGGGTGTAGAAGGAGGTGAGACCAATTGATTTTACTGTTCTTAATGTACTTATAAGTATCCTCCGTTGCGCGCCGGCCTCTCACAGCTGGGTTCCGTGGTTCAAATCCCCGTCACTCTATGTGACATTCGTGCTGGAGAAAACGGAGGCGGGACAGGTTTTTCTCCCGATACTCCGGTTTTCCCTGTCATCAGCCATTCCAGCAACACATAATAGTAATAATAATAATAATAATAATGTTCCGGACCGTTGTCAAATGTGCGGACCGCGCTGGAAACGGCTCCTGGATGGGTAATGACTAAGAATGTAGTCCGGCCGCGGGTTCACTGCCGCCAAAGCACCCAATATGACACCAAGCCGGATCTCTTGAAGGATTTTATACATATTAAAATGATTATAGGAAAAGATGGCAAAGATTTACGGACCCAACTGACCGGGAGGAATACCTGAGCCTAGCCCGGGAAGTACGAAATCGATTGCTGGAAAGGAAGATTGAAAAATGGGAGGAAACGTGCCGGAATCTAATAGAAAACGAGTCAGATCGGGAATTTTGGTGGATCCTCGCAGAAAACGAGTCAGATCGCGAATTTCGGCGGATTATATATCTAAAACAATAAGCATTCAATTATAAATTTCAGTATAATACCGTAGCGAAGCACGGGTATCTTGCTAGTCTAGGATATAAATGAACATCAATGGTCGAATAACGGAATCATGGGAACATTTTTTTAAGTTGCTTTACGTTGCACCGTCACAGATAGATCTTATGGTGACGATGGGAAAGGAAAGGGCTAGGAGTGGAAAGCAAGCGGCTGTGGCCTTAATTAAGGTACAGCCCAGCATTTGTCTGGTGTGGAAATGGGTAACCACGAAAAAACATCATCAGGGCTGCCGACAGTGGGGTTCGAACCCACTATCTCCCGAATACTGGATACTGGCCGCTATCGAGTTAGGTAGCATATAAATGTAAAAGGAAGGTAGACTGTACCGTAAACTGCAAGATATCCTAGTCTATGGAGAATTATACAAAGGGAAGTGATAGAAAAATAGTTAACCAAACAATCCAAAACGAAATCGTGTAGGAATTCGGACACGAAATATCAGAGCTGGTTCAGTCGGCTGGAACATCTTTTCGAATTGAAATTAAGGCTCCCGAGAATGGAAGAAAATAAGAAATGAACAGTAGGTCTATTGTTCATAAGTTACGTGGCCACAATTCTAAGGAACTTCTGGGCAAATAAAAGAAATATTTTGATACTTTAGAGCAGGGGCTCTCAAACGCTCAAAACCTCACGCGTGCATATCGAGGCGCAGAGACTCCGTGCGCTGTGCATCGTTCCGTCTCGGCTCTACTCGGCTTGACTCGGTTGGTGTAGTGCGCTGAAGCGTTCGGTGATGGACGGCTTGTTTATCAGTGAAATAGATAAGCGCAAGAACACAACATATTAATGGAGCAACCTGTTTCAAAGAAAGCAAAGACTTCCGAAAGTCCATTTCAATCGAACTGGGAACTTTCGTATAACTTTGTCAGTCGTGACGATAAAGCCAAATGCTTAATCCGTGGGACAATAATTATGTGGTAAGTTAATCAAAAATATCTATTTTCCAATACAAAGGCTTTGCTCAAATTCTACGAGAATTTGTCGAAGGAAGATTTTCCTAAGCTGCATCGAGAAGCAACTAAGATTATTTCTATTTGGTTCCACGTGCATATGTGAAAGGTATTTTTTCCTGTTTTGACTTGTACGAAAAGTAGATTGCGTGCGAGTAGGCCTATTTCTGATTATATTTAAAGAAGGCTCTCAAATTGCTGTCAGCCGGTCCCTTGTTCCAGGCACAATTGGTATCATTGCAAAGATATAGGAAAAGAAGAACTAGAGAAGATAAATTGTCTGCTCAAACCAAATTGAAAGAAGAGTGTTTTAACACCGGTAACGTTGTCCCATACAACAGTGTCCCATTCACCGCACATAAACTTTTCGCAGTGAGGGGAGGATTAGCGGGGAAGGTGGAGAAGGCGAAGACAGGCCGAACGGGTGGGGCAGGTGTAAGGGAAGTGGAGTGGGAGTTTGCACTCCGGTTAACCTAGTGAAGTCGTCTCCTGCACCTTGCGCCCGTGCACTGCACGGCGCATGCACCCTGAGAGGCCCTGCTTTAGAGGCAAAGGAGACCTTTACAATAATGCTTTGTACGTTAGAATTCATGAGATGAGAATGAACAGCCTGAAAGGAAAATAATCTTCCCTCCTTTAGGATCTTAAACTCCCAAGACGAATGCGGACAGCAGCATATGATCAGCGTACCGGCATCGTCAGTCGCACTGCTTTACGTTCTTCATCGAGTCGGCTGCCTCACATATCAACTGATTGTCAGTTGAACGAGGCTGACTGAACCCCATTCCACCCCTCAGTCCATGAGGCTGGTATTGCTTCCTCTTAACTGTGCCAAGCTAATCTCCCCCCTATGCGAGGGCGATATCCCGTGCGTGTCGTAACAGGCTACTAAAAGGGGCCTTAAGGTCTCTCAACATGGGAGCCTAGTTTGGCGATCACGCGGCCTTTAGCTGAGTCCTGGCATTGCTTCCACTTGTTTCAGGCTCCTCACTTTAATCTATCCTACTTCGCTTGGCTAACTCGTGTTCTTTTCCGACCCCGACGGTATTAGATTTCTGAGGTCTAGGAAATCTCTCATTTTCACGCCCTTCATGGTCCTTGTTTTTCTTTGGCCCATACCTTCATATTTCGAAGTAACGGATCTCCTCCATTTTTCCCTCTGATTATTGTCAATAGAGGACAGTTGCCAAGTTTCGCTTCCTCTTAAAACAATAATCACCACCACCATCAAACTAATCTCTTTGATCTTTCTTATCCAATCTCTCTTGGTCAGTTCCTGTTTCTTTCTCACAATCAGCTTGATCGATATTAGGTATGCTATACTTTGGGAGAGTCGACCGACTCCCTGGCTGAATGGTCAGCATTGAGGCCTTCTGTTCAGAGGGTCCCGGATTCAATTCCTGGCCGGGTCAGGGATTTTAACCACCTTCGATTAATTCTTCTGGCTCGGGGACTGGGTATCCTAATGCTCAATTCTTCATATTCAGACAACACCCAACATTACCGATCCCCACAGAAATACGCAATAATTATTACATCCCGCCATGTAAGGTTGGCGTCAGGAAGGGTATCTGGCCGCAAAACAGGGCCATATCCCCATGTGCGACACAGTTCGCACCTGCGACCCCACAAGTGTAGGAAAAGCGGTAGAAGAGGATGAGATGATGATACTTTGGGAGAGTCTGGCTGCATGACTAAATGGTTAGCGCGCTGGCCTTTGGTCACAGTGGTCCCGGGTTCGATTCCAGACAGAGTCGGGAATTTTAACCATTATTGTTTAATTCCCCTAACACGAGGGATAGGTGTATGTGTCGTCTTCGTCATCCCTTCATCCTCATTACGACGCGCGTGTCGCCTACGGGCGTCGAATCAAGACCTGCATATGGCGAGCCGACCTTGTCTTCGGACACTCCCAGCAGTAAAAACCATTTAATTTATGTTTAATTTTATTTTTAATTAGGGAGAATCTAATTTTTCTATCCTGTATGACCCTGCCCTTTCTTTAGCCGACACATGGCAACGCATGGAGCAATTTCGTATCAAGACACATTATTTCACCTACTGATAACGAATGCTGCAGAACAGCACGGATCCTCTAGTATGAAGTTTAAATTTCTAACCTATAAGAAGGATTTCGGGAGATAATTTTTACCGGATTCACTGTCGATGTCAGTGAACTGAGGCATACAACAGGAGGATGTTTACTAGAGAGTTTTATTCAAAGAGCACAACCGAGGGCAGGGTTTTACACATCTATTTCCATTAGCATATCAACAGCGATCACAGAAATTAACAATGCTATACCAAAAATTATTCCTTCTGACAGAGGTCCTTAAGTACACTCATGATCATAAGAAAAGGATAATTGCATATTGTGGTGCCACACAACGTGACACTACACAAAACTGGCGCTAATAGCATAGCCACATAGTGAACACAAACGGAACATATCTGTAAGTCCACAGTATTGGTGATAAGTTGAGAAAGCCGTCCCGAAACACATGTGCTCCAAAACGCCACTGTTTCCTGCGCATGTACCCCGACATCAATATGGGATATGATCACCATGCACACGTACACAGGCCACACAACGGGTTGGCATACTCTGGATCAGGTAGTCGAGCAGCTGCTGGGGTATAGCCTCCCATTCTTGCACCAGTGCCTGTCGGAGCTCCTGAAGTGCCCTAGGGGTTTGAAGACGTGCAGCGATACGTCGAACTAGAGCATCCCAGACGTGCTTGATGGGGTTTAGGTCTGTAGAACAGGCAGGCCACTCCATTTGGCTGATATCTTCTGTTTCACGGTACTCCTCCACGATGGCAGCTCGGTGGGGCCGTGCGTTATCATCCATCAGGAGGAAGGTGGGACCCACTGTACCACAAAAAATGCGGACATACTGGTGCAAAATGACGTCCCGATACACCTGACCTGTTACAGTTCCTCTGTCAAACACATGCAGGGATGCACGTGCACCAATCATAATCCCACCCCACACCATCAAACCACTACCTCCATACAGGTCCCTTTCAAGGACATTACGGGGTTGGTATCTGGTTCCTGGTTCACGCCAGATGAGAACCCGGCGAGAACCACTGTTCATATTATACCTGGACTCGTCCGTGAACATAGCCTGGGACCACTGTTCCAATGACCATGTACTGTGTTCTTGACACCAGGCTTTACGGGCTCTCCTGTGAACAGGGGTCAGTAGAATGCACCTTGCAGGTCTCCGGGTGAATAAACCATGTCTGTTCAGTCGTCTGTAGACTGTGTGTCGGGAGACAAGTGTTCCAGTGGCTGTGGCAAGGTCCCGAGCAAGGCTACCTGCAGTACTCCGTGGCCGTCTGCGGTCACTGATGGTGAGATATCGGTTTTCTTGTGGTGTTGTACACTGCGGACGTCCCGTACTGTAGCGCCTGGACACGTTTCCTGTCTGCTGGAATCGTTGCCATAATCTTGAGATCACACTTTGTGGAACACGAAGGGCCCGTGCTACGACCTGCTGTGTTTGACCAGCCTCCAGTCGCCCTAATATTCTGCCCCTCATAACGTCATCAAT
The DNA here is from genome assembly GCF_040414725.1 of Anabrus simplex. Classification (NCBI taxonomy): domain Eukaryota; kingdom Metazoa; phylum Arthropoda; class Insecta; order Orthoptera; family Tettigoniidae; genus Anabrus; species Anabrus simplex. Next base: position 35,562,558 of record NC_090268.1, read on the forward strand.
ATGTGTTCGTTGAGCCATTTTCACCACTCAGTCACCATTAGCACGTCTGAAAACACCTGCACACTTACTTGCTGCACCATACTCTGACATGCACCAACACACCTCAGCGTATTTGGACTGCTGCCAGCGCCACCGTGCGACGACCGCAGGTCAAATGCACCACATGGTCATACCCCAAGGTGATTTAAAACCACAAACCGCCCACCATAGTATTGTTTCACCATGTGTCAGCATTATCCTTAATTTCTGAGCATGAGTGTACATTCAGGTAACTTAATCGTAAAAGCACCAGTGTTTTGCCCCAGTGCGACCATAGGACGTCTGTTCATTGGGACGTTTTGTGTTGTTTCGGGGTGTTCTACCCACGCCCCAATTACTTCGCACATTTTTGGTAACAGCCTGTGTTTTACTGTTAATCACTAATGTGATAGTACAGATATCACAACGCCGAGATATGTATATTATCATTTCTTAAGTAATTTATTGACTGGAAGGTTTACCATATTGGATATTGTTTGTAAATATGTGTACCATGTACTTCGGGAGTCTGCTGGGTGGTATGTGCCATGTATGGGAAACTGCAGGTTATTATAGTGGTGTGTGAGCTGCAGGGATGTTGAGGACATAACAAACAATCAGTCCCCGTGCAGCGAGAATCAACTTTTTACGGTCGAGTCAGAGATTTTAACCTTAAATTGTCTCCTATAGGACGTCAACTCGAACGAACTGCATCAGATCTGCGAGGAGGACAAACGCTAAATACTTTTTTTAAATAGCCTACAGTAATTTGGTCTTCACAAGAAAATATGGACTATGTTGAAGAGCCCTTTTTTTAAATTGGAGTCCCCCAACATTGTTAATAAATGTTCTTTTCCTGGCATATTAATTTCATGGCAATGAAGTCTTATACCATATCCAGCAAGGGGCACAAAGTTTTGGTGTATGGAAATTGCACTTAAATAATTTTAGGAGGAGAAACAAATGAATCAAAGATGAATTGGAGGTGTGCATGGAAATAACCTTGCTACAGACGAGACTAACAACGTTCTTGCATATATTTTAATAGAGTTTCCCCCTGTACAACTGCATGTGGAAAATCTGTTGATGCTACATTTATTGATGCTCGTTCAAAATCCATGAAGATTATTTCAGGTTCTAGCTGAAGATTAGAAACAACACACACTGTTCTGATTTGTATACATTTTAGTGATGTAAGTTTGCCCGGGGTGACATTTTCCGCATGTAGTGTGTATACTAATCAAAATACAAAGTTGTACTCTGCGCTACAGCAGCTGTCTCAGCCCTGCTTTAAGCGTGTATACAATCTTATATTGAAATCTTACTTTATAAAGATGCTGGAGGTGTCATCCTTCATAACGAGGAAATTTATAAACCTCACAAGGATATTCTGCACACCACAGCAAGAGTTATGAGTATTAAGATGATTTTTTTGTTTTTACAAATTCCTTTACGTTGCACCGACACAGATAGTCCTTATGGCGACGATGGAATAGGAAGGGGCTCGGAGTGGGAAGGAAGCGGCCGTGGCCTTAATTAAAGTACAGCCCCAGCATTTGCCTGGTGTGAAAATGGGAAACCACGGAAAACCATCTTCAGAGCAGCCGACAGTGGGGTTCGAACCAACTATCTTCCGAATACTAGATACTGGCCGCACTTAAGCGACTGCAACTATCGAGCTCGGTTATTAAGATGAAAGCAGGCCTCATACTGAACCCATAATTCCACGATGGGAAAAATATTTTTTTATTTTCTCAATATTTATTTCAAATCAACAAGCTACTTTTATTTTTGAGGGCAGCCATGTTGCGCTCCTAAGAGCCTTGATGTCGCGTGGGAAGGATCTCACCCGCGGCAGGCTCGTGAAATACCGTGACACCTCGGTGGACTTCGAGTGCCCGATAATTCTTTAAATTCACGGAATTCTGCGTAACGAGGGATTTTGGCAATACAGTAAATAAAGAAATAAATCATCTAAATTATTCTTAAACCCTACGTGAAGACAGAGCCCCCAGGGTAAATTATAAATGCAGTTAAGCCTAAGTACAAGTCAGCGTCAGATCAGTGAACTAGCTCCACGTGCCAAGGTCAAGGGATGAAGAAAACGCGCGAAACGTCCGGGCAGAAATAATTTATTTCACCTGTTGTGAGTGTGGTAAAATTATGAGATTAACATCTAAAGTAATTACAAGTCTGTCCGGAAGTCTGGGACAAGTCTCATAAAAATCGGTCTATTGGACGCGAAATTAGCAGATTACGCAATCAAGCTTAGTAGTGTGTGTAGCGTCCCTCCTATAGACTATAAAAGGAACCCCCCATTGCATATTTTTCAGTGTCGATCTGGTTTTTGAAGTGGCGGTAGCTTACGCCCGTCGTCAGCAGAAAATTGTACCAGATTGATCTACAAACGACTTAGTACATGTTCGTGGCTGAGGTCCACCCAGTCGGTTAGAAAGGGAAGGTGACAGAAAATTTCTGAACTATTGCCGACAAATTGTGAAAGTATAGGCGTCTGTTAAAGTACACAGCAAATGTTACTGTATCACCTTATGTGCGCTTGAAAGTGGTAAGAGAATTGGGAAGCCAGTCAGAGTAGTTTTGATTTCGTTATCTGTTGAACACCTGGTGTGTTTGTGGGTGACAGAGAGAGACAACTCTGGGACGAAAGCAGACAGTAGCAGTTGACTGCAGAACGAGGAGGTTCGTGGTACACATTATAACGAGGAAAGTGCGTGATTGGTGTTGTAATTTTATATCGTGTGAAAAAGGCAGTGTTTGTAAGAGTGATATGTTGGAAATGATGATGTTATTTGTGCAAATGTACGGCTAAAGGCACGAGGTCAGCTGGCGACGATGTAGCCAGAATACTGGGAATGACGCCATGTGCAGGTCTGTCTATATTTGTATTATGTTGTAGTTAGATTTTTTGGTTCTGTCCCAACATATTTTTCAAGATGATTGTCGGGTTGATATTTGTAATTGTCAGGCGAAAGTGTTACAATTTTGGTCAGCGTGTGAAAATTTTAGTTTGAAAATTTCACGTCAAGAAACTGTAAAAATGCGACGTTTAAATCTGGTGTTAATGTTCTATGAGATATTGTCCAAAGCGAGAAAATTTAGGAAAGCTATAATTGTAAAATAGTCGTAGCGGGTGTCTTAATTTCAAATATCAGTGGAATTCAGAAATGTTTGTTGATAATAATAATAATAATAATAATAATAATAATAATAATAATAATAATAATAATAATAATAATAATAATGTCTACCGCGGATAAAGAAATGTGTCTATGTAAAAAGTGCATTTAACCTGTATATTTTACAAGGATCACAGGCACTTAGAATATTTCAGTGAAATTCGATAGAGTTATATTTATTCATGGGAAGTAAAAATTTTGGGACATCGTGTATATCAGTGATACAGAAAGTCGCGGTGTGTTCTTGGATTCTCGAGGTCCGAAAGTCGTAGTAATAGTAAAATAAAGAGGTGCATTTCATAATGGTTGAAAAGTGAAAGGGGTCGTGGAAATATAAGAAAAATGGGTTGAGAGCGAAGAATTTATATATGTGGAGATGAGAGGGATAGGAATATTGAAGATGAAATGAAGCCTGGATTTTAAGTGATACCGCTGGGATAAGGCGAGGAGAATGAGTTTGAGACAGGCTATGTTTGCCGAGGAAGTATTTGTGAAACAGACTGTATTGTGACAGGCTGTAGAGTATTCCGCTACCAATCCGAAATTTGAGACGACTACTGTGTGAGGCATCGTAGATTTCTAGTAAGATCCCAGGTGAAAACGACTCTTGTAAAAGGTTAAAAATCTTGGTAGTAAAAGTCAAGTGACTAGTTACGTAAAGCCCGTATGAATATTAAGATAATGCGACCTCAAGGATAAAAGAGCATTTCGAATACATTGTTGGTGTTGTATTGAATTTCGTTTCACTGGATATGTCATTGATATAAATATTTGGAATTGATGGTAGGCGATTTGAGAGTTTCTAAATGCGGTAGTGATGATTATTATTTTGAATACATCCACTAAATGGTAGACGTGTGTTGGGAGTTATCATTGCTTCCCTAAAAACTTCATTGCACAGGCTGAGATTGTGTTTGAGTTGGAGATTTGTTCGTCACGTATATTTATTTTCGAGTTCACGTATTGTAACGAGATGGAGACTTACTGCATTTTTCGACTTGCATTCGTTTAATAGTAAGAGACGCGGTCCCATGTGTATTGAAATGTCAGAGTTGGTTTGAAATTGTTAGTTCGCCTGATATGCTAGGGGATACGTAGTACGATCCATTTTGACGCCCGACAATAGATTTAGGACGTCACATGTTATCCTTGGAGTTACTGATGATGAGATGTCCTAGTTCACGCCCGACGATAGAATTTGGAAGGTGTCATGTACATAGAGATTAGTGTTAGGATGTACAGATTTTAAGTGAGCCCGACGATAGGTCTGGGATGTCAGCTGTACATACTCAAGTCTCAGATTAGATGTTTCTTTTTTTTTTTTTTTTTTTGCGAAGTGACTTGGGCGAAGGTAGCCTCTACCGTAAAATATGGAATATGAAGAGGGTTAGATCGACAATAATGAGGCCAACTAGTGCGTAGCTCCAACAGCTGTAGGGTGTTCCTTGAGATAACGGGGCCGCTATCGGTGAATGAGGGTTGCCCAAATATTGGATATCGACCTGACGGAAATTAAATATTTATTGTAATTCTCCATGCGTGTTGAGTTTTAATGACTTGGATATGTTATTTTATTTCACGGACTTAATTGTTTTGTCGTTCTGGCGTCCGTTGCGTTTTGATAGTGTGCATATTGACACTCAGTGTATTAGCGTGAGACTTGAGTTGCGAATGCGGTTTCGATTCGTCAGCCAGTAATATTATTTTATTTTAAATCTTTGTCGTACTTTCATTTTATTCGTAGTTGAATTCGATTAAGTAATCATTTTATAGGTAGTGTGTTGGGACAGACAATAAGTAGACGGATCTGTAAAGGTAGTCATTGTTTTTTTTGGAAAGAATTCCTTAAAGTTGTAATATTTTTTCAATGTGAACTGGTAATTTCATTAAGCGTAACATAACCATTTCTAACCTGAAAATCGGTTTACCGGGCGAGTTGGCCGTGCGCGTAGAGGCGCGCGGCTGTGAGCTTGCATCCGGGAGATAGTAGGTTCGAATCCCACTATCGGCAGCCCTGAAAATGATTTTCCGTGGTTTCCCCTTTTCACACCAGGCAAATGCTGGGGCTGTACCTCAATTAAGGCCACGGCCGCTTCCTTCCAACTCCTAGGCCTTTCCTATCCCATCGTCGCCATAAGACCTATCTGTGTCGGCGCGACGTAAAGCCCCTAGCAAAAAAAAAAGAAAATCGGTTTGGTAATAATACTTTTCAAGTGGGATTTACCACTTTTTAATTAACCTCAGTGTTTGGCATTTCTTCTAAATGCGTGATGAATAAGTGTTTCCTGCATTTCGCAGTTTTGTTCCTTCAGAACGACGTAACGTAAGATCCTCGCGGATCATGTTGTTGTTGGTTCCTTCCGAACAGCTGTTTGGGTGATGCGCATTTAGCATCGGGATTACCTTATCACTTAAGGGTGTCATGAGTGACAAATACATGGTGGAATTTTATTTCAATTGTGAATGATGCTGTTAACTTGTAGTGAACACCATGCTTTCCCATAATATTTCGCAACCTATCCAAAGCAACTGATAGTCAATTTGGTTCGATTAAGGGTCCATTCGGCGAGCGTTCCGTATCCGTAAAGGGTATTCGACTGGTGGATAACCTTAATTGAGAGGAAATCAGGCGTTCTACTTGTTGAAAGTCAGATTTTCCACGGATCGTGTGGATTAATTCTCAGTTCTCGTTTGGAGTAATAGGTGCCCGGTTTTCAGGTCTTTCCTTTTTCAGTTTTTCAGTTTCGCTGTCCACTAATGTACTAATTTCACCGAAGCAACTCTTCGATATTGTGAGAAATAAATCAACGCTATGCAATGTGACTGCGTTTGAAACATTCAATAATAAATAATTTATAATTTTTTTCTCTCAAGGGTTTATATTAAAATAACAATGTTGTCGTGTCATTTCGATTTTAATAAAAGTTAGTAAGCACATATTTGCTCCTCATTTCAAGTAGTTAGGCTCTCTTCTGAACCCCATCGTTTGGTTAAGATCGTGACCGAATTTATTCCCGCAACGACCCATGATTTAAGAGTTCTGTATTGTTCTACTGTAGCAGCCGTGGCCGACCAACGATGGAATGGTAAGTTCAAGGGTTCAATACGAAGAGAACACAAACTGTAGGTCGAACAAACGATCATTCAGTGATGCAAGATACCGCTCACAATATCTCACTCTTGTGGCTGGATCAGCAGGTTTTAAACAATGGGCTCGTGTAAACCTGTACAGTTTGATGCAACAGCTTTGTAGCTCTCGGTGCAGAAGGAGCCGAAACCCCTACTTGTGCTAACTTTGTGAGTGATTTATTCGGTGACAGTTTAAGATTCGTACCAGTCTCTTCTAGCTTTTCTTCTGTTAAAACTGTTCGTGTGCGCGCATATTTTTTTATTGAGCACTGAGCCAGCAGCTTCAAATTTATGTACAATTACGTGAATCTGTCCTCGTGAAAGTGGCATTTTACCAGGAAATTGCGTACCCGTCGAGCCGGCTCGTACTTAAAATAAATTTTACATAGGAATATACGGTGTTGGAATGATGACTGTCTCGCCATGTTATCAGCTGAGATTCAGACCGGCTGCTGATGCTATGTCGAACACCTGCACGCTCCTTGCAAGGTCAAGAACTATGCGCGCGCCTCCCGTACAGCTGCTTAAGTCTCCGATAGTAAAAATGCCGCTGGACGGTCTGGGTTTATAAGAGAGATCCTGTAGGTGATAGTGTTTCATAGGTCCCATCTGTTAAAATTGAGCGACTTCGAGTTACATTACGTACATCTGAATCTTCGGCAATCAACAATATTCTGCCTGGGTCATTGTTTTGAGAACCGTATGGCAGAAATGGCGCTGAAGTCAGGGTTTCACTGAAGGGACGTGGGTTTTTCGTGGGGAAGTACTTCGCATTCCTTCACTGTCCGGGAATTAACTGGCCTTGTCGCAGATGGTTCGAAGTATAGCTTACTGTTCAGGTAAAATAATTTGAACATTTTCGTTAGCAACATTACCAATGTTTTGCATTACGAATGCAGCAGGGGTAGAGTGATCAACCGTCCGGCATTTGCCGGACATGTCCTCCTTTTATAATACTTGTCCTCTGTCCGGCAGGCATCAATTATTTGCTAATAAATGTCCGGCATTTTGTATATCGTGTTCTTATTTAGTTTCCTATTGTTTTATCTGTTGCAATGCAATCGCAAGCAGCATCAATCCATTCATGTTCTCCCTCCCTACACTAGCTTTCAGATGAACTAAAACGGGTATTCACGAAAGTAAGCTTTTATGATGGAATGGAAAATAAATTTATGACCCTTAAAGTCGAATAGTTTCTGAAATCCATCACTGAAAATGGCGTCGAAAGACAATGCATTGCATTTTTAGAATATGTTGTTGGTTTTTATGAAATGTGTATTCAATATCTGTTAAAGTGGAATAACCCTTTGATGAAGAGTTTCCAATGGTTGAAGCTTCATAGTATGAAATACACTAAATTTGAAGATGTTCTCCAAGATGCACCCTAAAGGTGTCAAGATAGACGATTCTAAAGTCTTGACCAATTTTGCAACGTTCAGAATTATACTAGGAGTTCCGAAATGATGAATATTCAACATTAGATAAGCAGTGGTGTGAGTTTTTCAAACGTAGCCCTGACATTGAAATATTTGGTGATGTACTTAAAATTTGACAGTTTTATTTCGTTATTCCAGGTTGGAATCCAACAGTTGAAAGAGTGGTCAGAAGAAGGAAACCGTTTGCTGACCGAGTCGGTTAAGGGTATTTTAATAGCGAAGTACAACTTTGAAAACATGCCATGTGGAGAGTTTTACACTTATTTATTACTAGATAACAATCCATCTTTGCTGCCGAAAGTGGGGTGCAGGCAACGAGCTAGAATAACATAGAGGGGCTGTATACCTGACATTAGCGCTCCCTGCTTGAAGCAAGTTGATAAGGGGCAGCCATGTTAACGGTTGTCAAAACAAAGCGAATTGGCGCGAGAGCATATGTTGAGGTGACAGGGAGATCGTGCATGCCAATTTAATTCCCTAAGTTTTAAGAAGTGAAAAGATAGATTCTCGCTTTCAAGAATGCCAGCCGTAAGCTCAGCGTATGGTTGTACTAATCGGAGTAATAAAACCAAGGATATATCGTACTTTTTTTTTTTGCTAGGGGCTTTACGTCGCGCCGACACAGATAGGTCTTATGGCGACGATGGGATAGGAAAGGCCTAGGAGTTGGAAGGAAGCGGCCGTGGCCTTAATTAAGGTACAGCCCCAGCATTTGCCTGGTGTGAAAATGGGAAACCACGGAAAACCATTTTCAGGGCTGCCGATAGTGGGATTCGAACCTACTATCTCCCGGATGCAAGCTCACAGCCGCGCGCCTCTACACGCACGGCCAACTCGCCCGGTATATCGTACTTTAAGTAAGTATTACTGAATTATAGCCGAGATTCCTTTTTGTAATTTCTGTTTGTAATTAAATCCATTTTATTGTTTACTTAGCCACGGTAATTATTTGTCGAATTTTGTTTCAGATTTCGTTTAAAGAACAAGGAATTAACTGAACAATGCGTTGTGAGGGCGAAAAGAGATAAATGGTATCCCACTCAATTCAGTTGCTTATGCTCTGTACATTTCCAGTCCTATTTAATTTTCATTCACATTTACAAATAAAGGAAATGAAACGCCCACCACCAAGAAAACGTAACCACAAAAAATCACTTATTTCGTTCAAACGTACACCAAGTATGATAAATACAGCATTTTACTGCTATTTTGAAATGTATACAGCCTTTATTGTAGATGTCTGTTGCCTTGGTTTTTAAAACTATGCCACACTTCATAATGGACAACTTTCAAGCTAGTAATCCCAGTATGATATGGTAATGGGAGAAACATGATATACCCCCTATATTATAATAAATAATTACACTAAACGATTATTGTGGTAAAGTATTCATGGGCCGCCTCTGTGGTGCACTGGTTAGCGTTAGCAGCTGCCACCCCTGGAAGCCCGGGTTCGATTCCCAGCTCCGACACGAAATTTGAAAAGGGGCACGAGGGCTGTAACGGGATTCTATCAGCCTGGGGAGGTCAACTGAGTAGAAGTGGGTTCGACTCCCACCTCAGCCATCCTCGAAGTGATTTTCCGTGGTTTCCCACTTCTCCTCCAGGCAAATGCCGGGATGGTACATAACTTAAGGCCACGGCCGCTTCCTTCTCCCCCACCCCAAGGCCCCTGTTCAGCATAGCAGGTGCAGCCCTCCCTCACAGTTGTATCCCCCGACCCAATGTCTCACGCTCCAGAACACTGTCCTTGAGGTGGTAGAGGTGGGATCCGTCGCTGAGTCCGTGGGAAAAACCAACCCGGGAGGGTAAACAGATTAAGAAAGGAACACAGTACTCATGAGGATGCAATAATTTTAAAAATATTAACAGAATGAGGTTGTAACCTATTATAGGTCCCTATGATTTTAAGGCTTCCTGTCATAAATATTTATGTCCATCGTTTTTATTCTAATTTACGCTTAACCACAACAGCCATGCAGGGTAACGCTCTTGTTCCGATTTCGAGGCCTATTCGTATGTCACTGTGCGATGATTTCCAACTACCCTACAATCAAGTGATCGTGATGTTGGCCTCGTGCCGCAATATGATGAAGTGGCGGTATTCGCTTTCATGCTTCAAGCTTTCGGCAACGGACTTTAATTCTCCCCCAGCGATTCTAAAATGCGCATTTTCTACACTTTTCGTCATTTAAAGGCCATGCCCCCTTGCTTGTGTGACGACAGGAAACATGGCGGACGTTCGTTCTATTAGGTTCACCCAGGCAGCGCTTCCGCCTCTCTATGTTATTCTAGCTCGTTGGGTGCAGGTGATTGAGTATTAGCAAAAAAATAGCTACAACTTCAGCATCTTCATCAACATAATAATAATACTGTATGTAATACTACCTTGTATTTAAAAAATAAAATTCCATTTGTTCTCCATTTTTACGAAAAGTCTTCCTGTTCTTAAGAGTCCGTCCTCCATTTGAAAATTTAGAGTTGGTCACCCTAAGCAGGAGGTAAATTTGGATTATTTCTTGCTCTCGTTGCTGAACTTCTAATGCATTTTTGTGCTTATACCTCAGCAGCATTCGTAATATGTGTGTTGCTTTACTTGAAAATTCTGAAAAAGCAGAAGATGAAAATCGAAGAAATTATCATGTAAAACGTTTCTGAATAACTTAACTGCTAATCTGTGGACTACGTAATATGTGGACACCATTATTTTGTTAGTTAAAGAGTAGACCTTATCTATGTAGTGTAGATATTTAATTTTAGACATATTGGTATTAGAGCAGAGAACGTACAGTATACTACTGTATCTGCCTGTAGACATTGTTGTAGAAAAAATGCCTGAATTGTCGAGGCAAAACCTTCCATAATGCATCTAGAGTGCCAATTACCGAACCCCATGGTGCAGTCGAATAGTCGTTGACCTGCTGTTCCCAGGTTAGCGCGTTCGATACTGGCTGAGGTCGATATTTGGACGGTGCGACAACTACCTGTCGTTGGCTTCGGTATGTTTAACTCCTCTGAAAGAGAAATCGGACATCCTACCTTCTGTTAAGACTGTTAGTAATTAAATCGGTTGTTAAATATACAACGTCATTTTATTTATGAACTAGCTGGCAGCACAGCTTGAGCCTTGCAGCTGTTAGTTTGCATTCGGGAGATAGGGGGTTCGATTCCCACTATCAGCAGCCCTGAAGCTAGTTTTCCGCGGTTTGCCATTTTCGCATCAGGCAAATGTTGGGGATGTACAGGAGTAGGCTAACCAGATGTGCTCTTTTATCCGCACATGTCCTTCTTTTTAGACCATTGTCCGGGGTCCGGGTGGATTATTAAAAAAACGAAATATCCTCCCTTTTTAAAGTGAATCTGCATATTTTGAGGTAATCTGTTTTACTACTTTTTAAGTATTCTTCATTAAGCGTCGGCATCGTCGATATCGTATCAATATATAGAAATGTGCATGCTTGGTATTGTGATAATAGACGATATTTACCATTCTGTATACTGCATGCATCTCTCTCAGCAATACCACGTCAGAAAACTGCTATGTTAATGTGTGACCGCTGAAAACGTGACAAGCCACAGAAGATAACCGGGATTTGAAGGAAGCCTGTTTTAAATGGATGGTGCTGAAAAGTAATAATGATTATTGTGATGCTGAAAACGTATTCTCTACTTGTAAGCTAAGTGAAATCCTTTCATATTGATGATGTGAAATCTTCTGATCAGTTCTGCGATTTCAAACAATTCCTGAAGGAGAGTAGTAATTACCCTGAATTGAACAAGTTACCTTGTAGTCATGTCTTTGCTGGTGAGGCTTAGTGTTAACAGCGCACTGTGTCTTCTGGTGTGGGCTAGAACAAATTTGTTACTTTCATTTAACAGTCTCTGTCTCATCCTTGGCTTTGACGATATGAAAGTGACTGAGGTATGTGTGATTCTAGTAATGCCATTCCTTAGGCAGCCTGTCCCTGTTATGAATGGTGTGAAAATGTTGCTCATAGGGTCGGTTGGTTCATGCGTTTCAGTGGGATTTGCAGACTATATGTAACAACAACAACAACAACAACAACTTCTGGCTCAGTGAGGAACGGGAAACTACTTCACTCCTCATTTCCGTAGTACGCCTCTTCAGTGATGCCTAGGCCGTCTATGACAGCTGATGGTGGAGCTGTTGAGGAACCAACCAGCCTTCGGTCTGAATACACAATATACAACACAACACCTTGTAGTCAGAAATGGGCAAAGTATTTCAATTCACGTCAGTTGACTGTTCAGAATTATTACAACTTGCAGAATACTCTTTTTTCTATACCAGGTTACAACGCAAGTGTAGAAATAATATTTTCATTAATCTCAGCAGAAACCTTTTCAAAGTAGAATCTGTTGAATTCCTCTGAATGATTCAGTATAATCGAAAGTAATTTACTTGTGTATCCTTTTATATGTTAGACAGACCAAAACTCCTGAAGGAAACTGAATCTTCAGAGAAAAGTATCATCAAGGCGTGTAAATTAGTTTGATTGTTTAAATGTTGTAAGACTTTATTGTATAATATGGAAATGGATACATTTTGTGTCTCTGTGTGAAAATTAGAATATAAATGTCTAAATTCAGACTCTCAATGGAGGATTGTTATGCCCTCTTTTCTCCGACATTGTCCTCCCTTTTTAAACAGGTTTGTTCTATTTTTTTTTGTCTATTTGCATCTGGTCACCCTATAGGCTACAAGTTAGGAATATCAAGAGAATATGTGTCGGAAAGAGATGGATTTTAGCCTGGAGTTCAATGTTCTTCTTCTGTACCTTAATTGACCACCGTCGCTTCATTCCTAGTCCAGGACCTATCGTATCCCATCATCGCCAAAAGCTTGAGTTAGGGTGACATTAAAACCCTAAAAAAGGTCCTAATTACTGATTTAAATATACCCGACCAGTGCTAGTGGGACTTTTTGGAACGAAAAGTCACGTTGTTGTGGTTCGGATTACGCGTAAAACTGGAGGTCCGGTAGAATCACTATATCATTATCAACAGTCACGTAAAACTACATGCTTACTTGTTTGCTTAATTTAAAGGCCCTATTTTCACGTTTTCACAGTTTTGGAATGAATGTCAGTTGCGAAACTACAGTCTAGGTCCATGTAATGTGACAGATGCACGTGTGCCGTTGGGTTCATTGGTCCACAGAACGACCCCAAGATATTTAAATCCCCAATTACCCCACAGAAACTTAAATAGGGAGGTAAATTAATACAGTTTTCCAACGTTTTTGTCCTGAACGTCCAACACAAACTGGTGCGTAGCGTCCATGAATGTACTGGAAGCGTCGCTTCCGTTCAAATTTTAATATGTTTCATGAATTTATTGATGTATAATTTGTATGAGATATTATAATTTCGTTTAACTTTCTCTAGTAAATCCGCAGAAACTCCCAACCCTCATTGAAAGGTCGGCCGTCGGCCGGCCGGTCAAACTCCTGAGCCCCTTGGATGTAATTCCAAAGTTACAGGCAAGATGACGAAGTGGTGCGAATACATAGGAAAGTTATCTTCGGTATTGTTGTTTAGTTTTTCATTAGGTGCTTTCTCAAAGTCAGTAGAATATTTAATTTGTGTATGGTGTTATGTACATCGGTGAAATGAATTTTATCTTGCGCTGCAGGTGAATTAAGTTGTACATTTGAGTCTTCTAGTAGTACGCTGCGAACCATCGTAATGTATGTAATTTGGAAACTCATATCACATCCCACTGAACCCAGCATGGAAGACTTGGCGACGGCAGGCAAATGTTGTGTAAGTTCGGACTGCGGTACAGGGATTACAGAAAGTCGTTGGAAGTGTTCATTTGAAAACTGCTTATAGGATCCTTTCTTTTTGTTACCATTCCATGAGAAATTAGATGTTGTTGAAAATGATCCACCAAAGCGGACGCTTTGTTTGAAAATAAAAACAGAGGCATTTACTCAGCATTTCAACAAGTGCATTTACGACTCTATACGTGGCTGAGTGGTTGTAAATAATTAAATAGAATCTATTGTTGACCCTGCCTTTTATTTTACGAAAGAAAGGAATGTATGGAACACGCATGGGAACGACGATTAGAATAATATTTATAAAGCAGATAAAAGACACAATTCTAAAAAGCTTCAGTTAACTGAAAAAATACGCGAATTGAGTTTTGTTCAGGAGAGCAGCATAAAATAGTTATGGGAAAGCACAACGAAACTGTTAATAATAATAGTAATAATGTTACTTGCTTTACGTCCCACTAACTACTTGTACGGTTTTCGGAGCCGCCAAAGTGCCGGAATTTAGTCCCGCAGGAGTTTTTTTAGGTGCCAGTGAATCTACCGACACGAGGCTGACGTATTTGAACACCTCCAAATGCCACGGGACTGAGCCAGGATCGAGCCTGCCAAGTTGGGGTCAGAAGGCCAGCGCCTCAACCGTCTGAGCCACTCAGCCCTGCAATGAAACTATTAATCAAAACAGGAAAATTATGTGTCTTTTAATAACTAGTTTACTTTCTGGGCTCTCAGGGGCTTGCTTTTAGGGGTCAAAAAATAGTGCATCTTTGAACCGAGATATCTATGTTAAGATTTTGAACATCTTGACACGTTAAGACAATCAGCTTCTAAGCTACTTGGACACTTCAGTAGGTTTTCACGGTACTTCCTCCAACATTCAGAATAATTTCATATTAATTCTCTCTCTCTCTCTCTCTCTCTCTGAGGTGTTGACTATCACAGGCGCGTTTTGTTTTCTTCATTCTTACCTTACTTATCCACGAAAAACCGGAGAGTTGATCTAGTTTTCAAGAAGTAAGCAATATTTTACTTAAATGCTTTCATAACTATTATAACTGTTCAGTAACTGTTAAAAAAACTAAAAAATACTGTGTTAGTTTTAACGATAATAACAAATAAATTCAATAACATGTTTTAGATGACATCTTCCTCGAAGTAGAAAACCCCTGAACATACAATACCTTAGAAACTCAAGACAAGACTACTGTCAAGAGAAACTTCCATAAATCTTCCGTTTCATAATACTGGCCACATCAATAAACCGACAGTATTCTATTAAGTCCAATAAATAAATTAAGATAGAGATAAATTGTCAAATGGATTACGTTCTCTTGGCGTGCTTTACTGAAGTCAGTCAGACGCATGCGCTACAGGTCCCCCTATCGCTGTGAGCTTTGTTCACCGGGTGTATCTGCTCGCTGGCAGTCAGTGTGACATAGCCGAGCAGTTGACTGCTGCTAGACAGCTGGCTAGGTTGTGCAAAGGAAGCGTGTCGCGGTAGTTGTGATGTTTGTTTTTGTTGAAACGTGTGTTATGAAGTTTGTAGTGTAGTGTGCCTTTTGCCTTGTTTTCACTCTGTTCTCTTAAGACCCGGATATTAAGTTACATTAACAGCGTGTTCCTGAAAACTGACAAGAGGATTTCTCTCGTCATTTCGTAAGAAGCTGTAAATTCAACTTCAAAAAGGCAAGTTGATGATTCTATATTCTTGTATGGTGATTTATTAGGCATGGTAGACTCTTTAATTCTTCTGTTGATAATGATTGAATTTGTGCCCGTATGATATTCGGAAATTTATTTATTTAATGTTTCTCCCACTGTTTTTAAACTTCCTGCTGTTGATTACGAAATATATCACTTGAGTTTAGAGATTAATAATTCCAGTTATTTATAACTAATGCTAGAAGGATAAATCTATTTACTTGAAATAATTCTTGTTGCCTTTCACTTCTACGGTAGGTATTTGCGGTATTATTTACTTCTACGGTATTTATTCCATCGGAGTAAATAATTATGAAATAATTGAAGAACATAGACACGTCTTGAGGTGATACCGTGTTGTTTTCCCCCCTTAAAACATCAATGACTAATTTTATATGCTACCATTAAAACACTAACAATTTGGGACAGTTTTGTGCAGTTCGCGTAATTACTAATGAATGAATTGTTATGCCATCCACATTCCTACTATTACCCGTGCGTACCCAACATGTGAGGCTATAAGTTGGAGTTTCAACTCGACTGCGAGTCTGAAGTGTTTTTAAATTATTGTAATAACTATGTATCGTAGAGAAGTTTTGGGAAGGAAGCTATTCTGGACTGTTTTTGTGGTCGAACAGCTGAGAGGGATCCGACTGGTTTAGAGGAAACGGAACCAAGCTGAGTTGACCTTGAAGTCACGCGAGTAGCCTGAGGGACACGCACATGTCCGAGCTTCATCTTTACCGTTAGCATACCGTTGATGTATACAAAGCGTGAGGTTTAGTAGCTGTGATCATGTGCATTACAGAAACGGGAGTGGAAGAATTATTTCCATGACTCAGTTCCTGTATTCCGGTGGGATTGACAGGAATGGTTGTAAATGCTGAATGGTACCGATTCTGTTTTGGTGTTGCTAAAATTTGAGATTTCAGAGTTAACAGCTGAAGATGTGTGAAAGGCAGAAAAGTTTCTAGAAAAAGTCTGGCCCAAAGTAGTGGAAATAATAACAAATATAATTGTGCTACTCTTCTTCTTTCTTCCTCCTGGTCCTTTACCCAGTTATATGAGTTCGGCACTGCATGATGATTTGGGTCAGTTCCATGCCCAGATGCCCTTCCTGACGCCAACCTTACGTGGAGGGATGCATTCACTGTTGCTTCTTTCTGTGGTGGTGTATTAATATTCGTACAAGAAGTACTGTGTATAAGACGAACACAAACACCCAGTCACACGAGCCAGAGGAATTATCAGGATTCGAACCCAGGCTCTCTGAACCGGCCGACAAATACAAGGACCTCCACCAGTGAACCGAATGTGTCCTCTGACACTCCCAGCACTAAAGACATACGATAAATTAATACCTCGCAACTTCGTGCAAAGAAGACAACCGCCTAACCGACTGCGCCACGCAGCTGATCCCACATAAAGTGTTATTTGCGAGATTTGATGATAATAGGGTAGAAATATGAGTCCAACCTTGCCGGCCAACGTTCTGATGGTGACATTTTTTTTTCACCAACGGGTCTCGAACCAGTTAACCACGGTGTTTAGATCATACGACTCGACGCCTTTACAATAATGATCACCAGGCGGGATGGGATTTTTTTTGTTTCAATTGGCTTTTCGTTGCTTTTCGTCTTATGATGACGATGGGATACGAAAAGGCTATCAGTGCGAAAGAAGAGACCGTGGCCTTAATTAAGGTACAGCCCCAGCATTTGCCTGGTGTGAAAATGGGAAACCACGGAAAAGCATCTTTAGAGCTGCCGATAGCGGGGTGCGAACCCATTATCTCCCGAATGGAGTTACTAGTTACTGTCGGCTGTCAATGTAACACATGAAGCATTACATAAAATCAGCTTCATGGTCCGTATCGCACTTCAATAGATTCAGAGGACGGATATTACTAGAAAGGGCGTTAAATACCATCATCATCGTATATTTCTTTATGATACCTAAATTTTGTGTACAGCTGATTATGGCAAGAATGCCATGAATCTGTCGAAAATGGAATTTTGGCAGTATTCTCCTGTATTTGATTTAAAACATTCGATGTGGGGCAGTGATCGTGGCATGCAGCTCAATGAAATGAAATACAAATTATTTAAAATCAGTTGTTGTGTACCCGTCAAAGAATCAGTCATCGCTGACCTGCATTTAGCTCTCTGCTTAGGCGACAGATTCCCTATCAGTTGTTCAGCCAGTCTTTCATTGAATGATTTCATTTTCCTTGGTAAATCATTCCAATCCCTAACTCCTTTTCCTACAAATTCATATTTTCCCCAATTTTTTGTCTTGAATTCCAACTTTATCTTCATATTGTGATCTACATTGCGTTATGAAAGCTCCAGTCAGGCTTTTTTTTTTTTTTTACAAGTTGCTTTACGTCACACCGACACAGATAGGTCTTATGGCGACGATGGGACAGGAAAGGACTAGGAGTGGGAAGGAAGCGGATGTGGCCTTAATTAAGGTACAGCCCATCATTTTCCTGGTGTGAAAATAGGAAACCACGGAAAACTACCTTTAGAGCTGCCGACAGTGGGGTTCGAACCCACTATCTCTCGAATACTGGACACTGGCCGCACTTAAGCGACTGCAGCTATCGTGGTCGGTCCATTCAAGTTAATTCGTCTACTAACGCCATTCCATGTCATTATGAATAATTATTTACAAAATAATTAAAATAAAATTCAAGCCATGGGAGTAAGTGCTATTTCACGAAAAAAAATATTTCTTTTCTGTGAAATCGTACATAAAATAATGCAAAAAGAAAATCATGCCTCTAGACGGGTTAGCAGTAATGGTATATGGAGGAGAAGTTTGACAGAGCACACCTGAAACAATATATAAAAGAAAACGCGTGGAACCTAGTTCAAACATTTATTACGCAAAATTAGTTTCGGCAAACTGAAGAACATTTCTTCTCTCTGATTAGTGGTATACTCCCTGCCATGAAAGCAGAGTTGAAGTCAACGTATAGGTCTACTGAAGGGGCTCCAGACATGCAGAAACTGGGCTGAGTAGCTCAGAGGTGCACAGCTGGTCTTCTGAGCTCAAGTTGACGAAATGGATCCATACTCAGTCCGGTGGTACTTGAAGATGGTAAAGTATGTCCGCCTCGTGTCGGTAGACCTAGATTTAATAATAATGTTTTTCGCTTTACGTCACATTGACTACGGTTTTCGGGGACGCTAATTTTGTCCCGCAAAAGTTATTTTCATGCCGATACAGTACTTTAATTCACTTCCTCTCAGTTGTGTTAGAAGAGGCCTATCGTGGTAAGAATTAAGAAAATAAGAGGATGAATGTTTCAATATATCTGGTATTATTTCTCTACTACGAAGTTTCCCTTGGACCTATCCTCACCATGCACATCACAGCACACAGTTCAACTAGTTGGAGTCAATTTTCAAGTTGCACGCGACAATTATCATGCGACACCAAGATATTTTAATGTCTCAGAAAGGGTTTAGGCCTAATGATCAAGAGATTGATAAATGTACCGGCACCTCTTACGAAAAGTATCATTGTTAACCCTCTACTGCATGAATTATTTTTCGTTTTCGTTTGGTGAAGAAAATTTCAAGCTTTAATGTTCAACATACGTTCAGTGTATTAGATGTACCGGCAATTCTTAACTGGGGCTAATAGCTTAACACTGATATGTGATGTGGATTGCCATAGTTGAATATACATGCGATTTTTCACGACTTTACGCTAAGCTTTTAACATTCAAAGACCGAACATTACTACCTACTGGCCATGGGTACGTAGTACGTACTGCAAGGCGCAAGTACAGCTTGCAGAACCGTAGGTCGGTAATGTCTTTGAGGTTGAGCCAGAGGTACTCCTGAAGCCTGTGGTAATGTGATGGGGAGGGCCCACGTAAAATAAACGGCTGGGTTTATGTGTCGTCTTCATCATCATTTCATCCTCATGGGGAGGGCCCACGTAAAATAAACGGCTGGGTTTATGTGTCGTCTTCATCATCATTTCATCCTCATCACGACGCGCGGGTCGCCTATGGGTGTCAAATCGAAAGACCTCCACCTGGCGAGCTGAACTTGTCCTTGGGCACACCCGGCACTAAAAACCATACGCCATTTCATCTGATTAAAATTCTTGACAACATTGCTCTTCCAATGGATTACAGTAAGCAAGACGAGGCACTATCTCATCATCTGCACACGGTAGCTGAGGCCATACGATTATTATTATTATTATTATTATTATTATTATTATTATTATTATTATTATTATTATTATTATTCATCCGTTTACCCTCCAGGGTCGGCTTTTCCCTCGGACACAGCGAGGGATCCCACCTCTACCGCCTCAAGAGCAGTGTCCTGGAGCTTCAGACTTTGGGTCGGGGGATACAACTGGGGAGAATGACCAGTACCTCGCCCAGGTGGCCTCACCTGCTATGCTGAACAGGGGCCTTGTACAGGGATGGGGAGATTGGATGGGACAGGCAAGGAAGAGGGAAGGAAGCGGCCGTGGCCTTAAGTGAGGTATCATCCCGGCATTTGCCTGGAGGAGAAGTGGGAAACCACGGAAAACCACTTCCAGGATGGCTGAGGTGGGAATCGAACCCACCTCTACTCAGTTATTATTATTATTATTATTATTATTATTATTATTATTATTATTATTATCATCATCATCATCATCATCATCACCATCATCGTTCAGCGATTATTAAATATCCAATCTGAAGACCAGGCGCTGTCTTAATTGCGTCCAAGTCTGCCGATGAAGTGTTTCTCTTTTATAATTCAGGATTGTGCACCAGGCTTTAAATAACTTGATTAGTAGTCCTATACAGTGGTGGTGGTGGTGGTTATTGTTTTAGGAGAAGTGCAACTAGGCAACCATCCTCTATTATAGTACTCGTCACATAAGGCCGAAAGATGAAAGAGAAATATACGCATGATCTAAAAAAAGGTCCTTATTCCAAAATATGTCACGTCTTGGCCTAATAAGATTAGTAATAATAATAATGTTATTTGTTTTACGTCTCACTAAATACTCTTTTACGGTTTTCGGAGAAGCCGAGGTGCCGGAATTTAGTCCCGCAGGAGTTCTTTTACGTGCCAGTAAATCTACCTACACGAGGCTGTCGTATTTGAGCACCTTCAAATACCACCGGACTGAGCCGGGATCGAACCTGCCGAGTTGGGGTTAGAAGGCCAGCGCCTTAACCGTCTGAGCCACTCAGCCCGGCATCAATTTACTCTTAGGAAGGCTAATTTTCATACCATACTCATTGCACCTATTTTCAAGTCGATATTAGACTGCAAGCTTTCGGCACAATCTGCTATTAAGACCAGGTCGTCAGCATAGGCCATACTGCTTACCACATTTTCACCTAACTGAATCCCTCCCTGCCACTTTATACCTTTCAGGAAATGATCCATATAAACTATGAACAATAAAGGTGAAAGATTACAGCCTTGTCTAACCCCTGTAAGTACCTTGCACCAAGAACTCATTCTGCTGTCAGTTCTCACTGCAGGCCAATTGCTAACATCAATGCCTTTGATGGATTTTAGTAATCTGCCCTTAATCCTATAGTCCCCCAGTGTGGCGAACATCTTTTCCCCCTGTACTCTGTCATATGCCTTCTCTAGATCTACGAAACATAAACACAACTGTCTATTCCTCTCATGGCATTTTTCATTTACCTGCCACATACTGAAAATCTGATCCTGACAGCCCCTCTGTGGTCTGAAACCACACT
This sequence comes from Anabrus simplex, assembly GCF_040414725.1. NCBI lineage: Eukaryota > Metazoa > Arthropoda > Insecta > Orthoptera > Tettigoniidae > Anabrus > Anabrus simplex. The sequence continues at coordinate 35,583,585 of NC_090268.1, forward strand.
GGTTTTCATGGGCTTCCTCTCAACCACTGATCGCATCCTCCCCAGTTCCCCAGTTGAAAAAAATGAATAGTAATTTCTGCGTAGTTAAATGGCGGTGGATATGGTGTTCACCTGGAAGAGTTGGAGGAGAAAGGAACTGATCATTCTACCGCCAGTAAACTAACTGAGAGTGGTCAGTTTGGATAAAGCATTAGACGTTGCTGATGTTATAATTCAGTCATCATCATCATCATCTGTTTACCCTCCAGGGTCGGCTTTTCCCTCGGACACAGCGAGGGATCCCACCTCTACCGCCGCAAGGGCAGTGTCCTGGAGCTTCAGACTCGTGGTCGGGGATACAACTGGGGAGAATGACCAGTACCTCGCCCAGGCGGCCTCACCTGCTATGCTGAACAGGGGCCTTGTGGAGGGATGGGAAGATTGGAAGGGATAGGCAAGGAAGAGGGAAGGAAGCGGCCGTGGCCTTATGTTAGGTACCATCCCGGCATTCGCCTGGAGGAGAAGTGGGAAACCACGGAAAACCACTTCCAGGATGGCTGAGGTGGGAATCGAACCCACCTCTACTCAGTTGACCTCCCGAGGCTGAGTGGACCCCGTTCCAGCCCTCATACCACTTTTCAAATTTCGTGGCAGAGCCGGGAATCGAACCCGGGCCTCCGGGGGTGGCAGCTAATCACGCTAACCACTACACCACAGAGGCGGACGTTATAATTCAGTACCATATTTATATGCACAGAGTTGTAGTGAGGAACAGAATACACACATGGTATCTTTCTAAATAAGCGACTAAAAGTGGTCCCTATCCGAATCCCTGCTTTCACTTACTTGTCTCAGTATCCTTACTTCTGTCTTTCCCTTGATGACAGTTGTTCTCCTCCGACCCAATGATATTATTTTTGTGAGGGCTAGTTTCGTTTTTCTTTCATTTTCACCCCTTTCGTGGCCTTTTCCTTTCTTTTGCGGATACAAACAAGCAGTCTTCCCCTTTTCCCTTTAATTAGTGCTCAGAGGGGATGATTATCTCATTGCACTTCCCTTTAAAACTCTAATCACAACTACCATCTCTCCACATTTCAAACGTTTGTTAAGAAGGGAGCCATAGTCTTTCAGTTTCCACTCAGTAAATATAACTATGAAGTTCTTCAGTCTGTCCAAGCAGGAAAAATCACACTTAGAACACTATTTATTAATGTTAATGCCAACAACATAGCCAGTTGAAATACTGAATCCAGTGATATCTATGTTAATATCCGCAAAAGAACATATTAATAACAGAATGATGTGTTTCGTTCCACATGAACATCGTCGGATTCCATTCAATCACATATGTACAATAACGTTTACGTTGCGTGAACTTGTCAGTAACTGTGAATCTATATACTAAGAGCAAGTGTGACAAATTGTATAAATTCTGAAGTCAATTATTGACACTTTAATAGATTTGAGAAAGTTTTCTGTACTTAATGTTTTTTACAGGAGTTAGAGTGTTCTAAGCAAAGTGTTATATTTCGTGCTTCGACAGACCAGTGTAGCCAACCGTATGGTTTGAACCGTACATGTAAGATTTTCAGTCAGTCCTCTGTGTACGGTTCGAATGTCAAACGGTACACGTTATATACGATCCTGCGAAAGTATTAAATGAACTTTTTTTTACTGGAAATTTTAAGATTGTTATGCAGAATATATTTTCCTCCTAATTGAACATACCTCATTTCCTGGATTGAATAAAGTGGCCAGTATTTCTCTAGGAGACTCCCAAGCTTTGAATGTTGTGGTTCAGTTCTGAACTGGTTTCAGATTATCCAGAATGATGCGTCTGTATAATCTGACATGTGGGACTTATGTCTCACTCTGCTCACCCCACTTCAAACTTTATCAACTGTTCTTATGTTCAGTCACTCTCATGAATCAGCTCACACCGAACTCAGTCAGTCGTTTCTTAATCAGCCATTGAAAATGTGAAGTGTGGCGTAACATCAAACGGGTAACAGTGCAGCATCTGGTTATACATTTTATGAGTAATATGAGTAATATTGTGATGTACTTACAAATTCTCCTGCGTAACAGCACAGTACTTCAGTGTCGTGTGGGTGAGCCTTGTATTCTTTTTGGTAATAGGTTATGTTAAATAAATAAAGATGGTGTTCAATTCTGATTCCGAAAGTGAAGCAGGTCCCTCGACACCCCAAGAAAACTAAAACCTTCTGTTAAAACACCCAGAAGGAAACAAAAGTACAGGCAGTCGTGGAAGAGCATGGAAGAAAGCTGTATCCGTTACCCGTCAAAGCAATTTCAAGGCTGTTTTCAATAAAGATACTAACGGAGCGACTGTTCAGAAATTAGCACACAGTATAGATATAAGACTCCCGGGGTTTTTCGCGAAACGCAATAGACCGTTTAGAACCTTGGACCATGTACAGCGTATTAAAAGAGGCATTTCCTACTCCTATTTGATATAATTGCTGCTTGCTATTAATGCACGCATTCTATGAATTTTAGTGTATTTGGGTGAAAATCAGCACTGTTTTACGTTAAATAATACGGTCTGAGTTATTTATAATTTCTGTACGGTTTTTCAGTTTTTGCAGGTTGACAATGCTGCGAGAGGCTGAAACAAAGTTACATATCAACTCAAAAGGTTTTGATTAAAAAAGTCACCCAAACGTCGCAAAACTTGGCAAAAATATTATCTTGTAAATAATTTTTACAAAGGTTGTCACAAACTATGACATGAGGAATTTCTTAACTCAATTTCTGATTACACGATTATCACGGGAGTCTGTAAGAGTAAGTAAGCTTCTTTACTTCGGCGGTTTGGAATATTGGGATAGTTTCTATTCTGTATCCAGTATAGCGGCCTCGCTTCTATTTACTCATTTATATGGTATTCATTGAGGGGTGGTGTTAGTTTCTCACAGTGAAAACTACAGGCCCCAAAGACCAACTGGAGGCAAGGCTACTAACCTTGAATTGGAGGAAGGTATTGTGGCCTAGTCGCAATTCGCGGTGTGTGGAACGTGACGTCGATGCATCAGACTGAACAGTCTGCAGAATGCCAAAAGAGTTAATACGTCATTACCAAACGCAACGCATGCAACAGCTTCCACTATATAAAATTATCCACCGCGAGCGAGTGTCAGTAGCAAAGTATACGAATTTCACGTTATATGCTAAGTGTTTAATATTCAAATACCTACGTATTGAAAATTTTCAGTAGTTGTTCTATATAAGCTTCTCTCTCAGTGTCATTAGGGATCCTCCAACATAATACCAAACTCAGAACGGTCGGTTAGTCATTACCTTTCTGTTTTATCCCGGCTGAGATCGGCGGTATTTGAGGGTAATCAAATCGCAAACTTCTGTGAGACAAAATTCCAACCCCCAGTACCTCTCTTAAAATATGTAGAAAATGAAGGGACATTAAGTTAATACATACAATTATTAAAACATAGCTTGAAATCCTAGAAGACATATCGCTTTGGTGGTGGTGGTGGTGGTGGTGGTGGTGGTGGTGGTGGTGGTGGTGGTGGTGGTGGTGGTGGTTTTTTCAACTTTATGGTGCACTACCTCATGAAATCGTACGTTGATCGTGGGATCAAAATTATTTAACGTTCTACCGGGCGAGTTGGCCGTGCGGCTAGGGGCGCGCAGCTGTGAGCTCGCATCCTGGAGATAGTACGTTTGAATCCCATTGTTGGCAGCCCTGAAGATGGTTTTCCGTGGTTTCCCATTTTCACACCAGGCAAATGCTGGGGCTGTTCATTAATTAAGGCCACGGCCGCTTCCTTCCCACTCCTAGGCCTTTCCTATCCCATCGTCGCCATAAGACCCATCTGTGTCGGTGTGACGTAAAGCAAATTGGGAAAAAATAATGTTCTTTCTGTAAAGCGGGATGTGAAATTCAAATACCTAGGACGGTTATATTTGGTTATATTTTCAAATCTCTCGTCTTAATAGACCTTACCGTCAATTTACCCTGTTATAAATCGTGTGGTCAACATGGAATAAAAAGTTCTGAAACTTTACCGTTGCGTATGATCTTGCATAAATAATACGAGTACATGTATAAATCCCTGTCATTTGTTACGATGAAGATTTAAGGTAATATTCTTCCAAGACTAACTTCAATAGTGACTTTGGTGCTGTCACTGTTTAGAAGAACTTTCCGACGCTGTATCATATTTTACGTTCTACTTTTCGTGAGATTCACTTTTACCACGCTAAGTTTGCTCTGCCTTCCATCCACGAACTTAGATCTCAGGAGGATTCGACTTCGAACTTCAGAAATACAGTGTGCGATAAGTTAGAAAGGTTATGCCCTGCTGAAGGTAGGCAAATAAAATATAGACTCCGTCTGGGTGGAGGATCGTAAAACCTGAAATACATAAAATAGAAGAGACACTTTATAAATGTTACTTTAGGTAAGGAAGACGTATGTTAATTAAGGATCATTACGTTAAGGTACAACGTCCGATTCCTTGGCACCGGGCGAGTTGGCCATGCGGTTAGGGGCGCGCAGCTGTCAGCTTGCATCCGGGAGATAGAGGGTTCGAACCCCACTGTCGACAGCCCTGATCCGTGGTTTTCCATTTTCACACCAGGCAAATGCTGGGGCTGGGTACCTTAGTGAAGGCCACGGCCGCTTCCTTCCCTTTCCTAGGCCTTCCCTATCCCATCGCCGCCATAAGACCTATCTGTGTCGGTGCGACGTAAAGCAAATAGCAAAAAAAAAAAAAAAAAATCCTTGGCTGAATGGTCAGCGTTGAGGCCATCGGTTTAGAGGGTCTCGGGTTCGATTTCCGGCCGGGTCAGGGATTTTAATCGCATCTGATTAATTCTTCTGACTCGGGGACTGGGTGTTTGTGTTTGTTCCAACACTCCCCTCTTCATATTCATACAAACCATCTCATTGCCAGCCACAGTAGAACCACGCAATAGTGATTACATCCCTTCATATATGGTTGGCGTCAGGAAGGGCATCCGGCCAATAAAAGGGGACATGATTGTGGAACAAACAGATCTGTTGGATCTAGTTTCTAGGAAGCCTCGAAAGTTGGATTTTAGATCGTAAACTGAACAATGTCAAGCTATTTACTTTGATCGTATTGTTCTTGTTCTGTACTTTAATGTAAGATTTTGTAGTGTACTGCAATCTGAATATCAACATAATTCACTTGTATCAGTGTCCTTATAATGACAAGTCTTGCATGCGCGCACCACACACGCACAAGCAACTTGATTGTGTTCTATCATAATTTTGTAAGTATAACCTCCCCCCTCATCGGCCGATCCTGGCTACGCTACTGTTTCTAAGAGACTAACTACGGGCAAACGTTCCATCAATCATTTACAAAGAACAAATCTAATTTAATGAACGCCGTTTGAGTATTATTTCTCGTTGTGTTTCCATCGTATTTTTCGCCCCAATACGATCAATTTTTATTTTCTAACCTACATTGGCACACGGATCAGCACTCCTCCTGACTGTTAATTGGCCTATTTATGACACCAAACTTGCTGCCCCCAAGTAATAAATATTTAATTTAATTACAATGTTATTTTTATGTGTACAATTCTTGATATGTACACTCAAATCAGTGCATTTAACATAAATATATATTACATAAATACCTATCTGTACTGGTGTCTATGATTCGTACACATGGTCATGATTTTTTTCAAACATTTAGAATTTTACAATGTTAAAGTTTATATTTATGATTAAATTTTAACCCCACTGTGTTTCTTATTGATTATTGATGGATGGTTCAGTCTTTGATGTACTTTATAATTTTTGTATTTTTTTGGATGTGTTCTATCTGGAGATTATAGTAACTTGATATATTATTTTGATTGTGATATTTTGTCTCTGTCGTCCCACAGAATGATCGCTGTTTAGCTTAGGAGCCAGACGGTATGATCATTGGGCTGTCTGCTTGTCTTTCTTTCTGTCAAGTCATCAGCCCGGAGGCTGCTTGGATCCTCACAGAGCACCACCGAAGGCTATGTAGTTACCGTACGAGGAAACCCGCAAAACTCGATGGCGTTACTATAATGCGGCTCATTAGGCATGATGTGTGAGATACTTTGCCGCAGGTTCCTGACTGGCCCAGAAAGTGCTGTTGCAAGAAAGTACGACTACTATATGTCTTTTCACGAGAGTTTAATCCTGATGTAAACATGGTATGTCCACGCCTCCGCCAAAGAAAGAGTTGTGATTTGCTGAGCGTGTAGTACCGACCTCCACCTAGTCAACGCCTCGTGTTCGGACGTACAGTACTACGTATCGCATAGAACAACAGTGCGAAGATCTGAACTTTTGAATAAACGACTAAACCTGGATTCTGTTCACTTAGTTTCTTGAACACATTCACAATGCACTGCCTATGTGGTCACTCCTAAGCGGTTTTCCTCTTTTGTGCTTCACTGCACGCGAAGGTCCTACCTCTTGCTCCATTTCTCTCACTATGAATAGCGTACTGACACTGACTGCTGCTGCAAGATGCAACACCTTATCTCCACGCTGTACAGCTTGGGACTTTCCCTCACTACGAAAAGACTTCCTGTATTACACCACGCCTTGTGCTTTCATTTCTCGTTATTTAATCACTATTTTATTAAAACAAAACCATATATATACCGGTATATATGAGAACCATATTTAAATTTGATTACGTACTCTTCCAAACTCTCTAAATGTAATAAACTAAAATGAAATAAAATTAATATGACGTACTACTTTTCTTCGAGCTCGGATACAGTCGAGTGAGTGCGACGGTTGCTTCTCCAATCAACTACGTCTATGTCCACGTGCAAAGGCAAAGTGCTCCGCCTATTTGTTTATATCAGGATTAAACTCGCGAAAAGCGGTATACGTGTGGTGCTGTGAGAAGTACAGCGAGTTTTCTCATCGGTTGACCGACAGGCGCGCCCAGCTTATCTGCCTCCCACCGACTCATCACTCCCCGCTCCGCGGCATAGCAACAAGGACACCACTTCGCTCACTTCATCCGTGCATGACATGAGATAACAATTAACATTAAGAGAATAAGAATTAAGAAAATTAGTAATTAAGAATTAAGAAAATAAGCTCGTACCTTATGACAGGAGATGTTTTAACATTTTCGTAGCCCACCATCCTGAGCTCTTCGAAACCCCTACTTCTTGTCCAAGTCGTCTTAGGGATTTTGCAGGGGAATGTTGTACAATTTGCTTTATGTCGCACCGAGACAGATAGGTCTTATGGCGACGATGGGACAGGAAAGACTTAGAAGTGAGAAGGAAGCGGCCGTGGCCTTAATTAAGGTACAGCCCCAGCATTTGCCTGGTGTGAAAATGGGAAACCACGGAAAACCATCTTCAGGGCTGCCGACAGTGGAGTTCGAACCCTCTATCCCCCGGATGCAAGCTCATAGCTGCGCGTCCCTGTACCGCGTGTGTCTTAATCTTTCTGCGGTTTCATTTACTTTTTCCTCGTTAAGTACCGTTTTTTAACACTTCGCTTCTTATCGAGTAAAGAACCAGTGCCTCTCAATTTGTTTACGAGTTTCCGCACGGTTCTCTATGTGGAGGGCGTACACCTGGAAATTGTTTTATAAATCGCCTAACGACTTCCCTGCAATACTCTGTTTTCACATAACTACCGTCCATAAATTCCCTTTCCTCTACCGTGTACACATGTGGAAGCATCATGAGAATTATACCCCGAAATAACGCTTCACAACTCGAGAACAGTTGGAGCGACAGATCAACACTTAATACAAGTTCTGAGCACGGACCTGAACTGCGAAGTGCGGACATTCCCGTGTTGTGGCTGCGCTGTGTAAACGGGAAGTAATGAGTCAACGGGAGGCAGATAAGCTGGGCGCGCCTGCCGGCCAACCGATGACAGAAACTCGTTGTACCTTTCACAGCACCACATGTAGTAGTCGTGCTTTGTATGCCATTACTCAGTTCTACCCATACATCGGCAGGTTCCATTCTGTCCATTATCATAAATGAGACTGGAAGCTCCAGTTTGCCCTGGCCTATGCCAACTGACAGGTGCAAAAATACTGCATCCGTCAAGCAATAGCAGCAGGCGGAAATCATTGTATGTAGCCATAACTGTTTTATGAAGACTAGGAGAAGGACAAGTCAAATATTATTGCCACTACCAATATATTCATCTGCCGATTCTGAGAAGAGGTAAAAGAAGGTAGTGCTCCCTACAAAATAATATAACAACACATTTTATTAGGATATATACAGTTGAAGTCGGTTGTAATACAGTGGAAGTAATGCGTTTCGTTTGTAGGAAATCTCGACGAGAGAGATGGACGTGTTCTTATTGGAAATTGGAAGAGGTTCTTATTGCTCTGTATCAGCGCTGCAATGTTTGTGAGGGAGGGTAAGGAGCAAGGGAGGCCAATTTCGCAAGTTCTGTACTGGATGCCATAACAACCGTTCCGAAACCAGTGACCATTAAGAACATTGATGAGGATGTGTACGAGAAGAAAGTTATACGAGAGCCTGGATACCGAGAACGTGTGGGGCATGCCATGTGACTGCATAAAATATGAGTATTTTTAAATGAAGCAATATCTTAGAAAAATAAAGTGGTTGGAAGATATCAGATTCCCGTGTACAACAGTCTTACATTTCTTTCTTTCTTTCCTTCTTTCTTGCTTAATTTATTTTCTTATTTGTTTATTTATTCATTTATTTATTTGGGGAGATGTGAAGATTGGAAGGGATAGGCAAGGAAGAGGGAGAGAAGCGGCCGTGACCTTAAGTTAGGTACCATCCTGGCATTTGCGTGGAGAAGGAGTGGGAAACCACGGAAAACCACTTCCAAAGATGGCTGAGGTGCGAATCGAACCCTTATACTCAGTTGACCTCCCGAGACTAAGTGGACCCCGTTCCAATCCTCTTTACGACTTTTCAACTTTCATAGCAGAACCGGGTCTCCGGAGTTGGCAGCTAATCACACTATCCAGTACACCACTGTGGCGGACTTTGTTACATTAGATGTTGAATATAGTATATATTTCTGACGCTCATTTTTTTTACACACTATGAGATATGCCTCCATTTATTTACTATGATAAAGATAGTACTGCAGTGTGAGCATTCAGTCCCTTTAAAGTTTAGATCTTCGACCACACTTCAAACGTCAAGAGCACGGAAGATATAAATGCCTTTGCCTACCTGTGATATTGTCCCGTGGCATTGAGTAGAACTTGCAGAAGAAACTAGCCTCTATGTTGGACGATGATGTCATTACAAGATCGTTCTAAAAACATGTATGCATCCGGTGGTTACAAAATGCATCTATCTTTCAAACGATACGGTAATGTTAACGCATCGTACCAAATGATTTGACATTTGAAATATGAGAGTAATGCTGAAAACAACGATACAGAGGTATTAAAAGTATTCGATTTGGTGAAACGGAAGTGAGCGCACCTTACGTACAGTTTGCAGACTTTGTTGTTGTCATTCTCTTTGTCATTATTTGTTCATAGCTATTTCTCTTAATTTTCATTACTTGATTAAGTAATCTTTGGCCGTTCGTACAGTTATTGTCCAGCTTCTGTGCGAATACAGCCCAGTAATTCTCTGATTTTTTACCTCTAAATTTAAAGTCCCTAGAAGCTGACCGTGGGCTAAACAGCATAGGTACTGTCCCCCATGTCGTTCGCTGGTGGTTGGAATCTCCCTTCGAAAGATTTTTATTCGTTTTCATTTTGCTGTCGGAGCTTTGGCTATTAAGCACACACGCCTGTTCGTGCCACATTTGATCAACATGACACTGCTTAATTGGGATTTGGATGTAAACTGACCCCACTCAAATACCGCAGTGTGCGATCTCAGTAATGTTGTTCATTCCTTCACTATGTATTCAACGGATCAATGCATTTATATGCTCCTTCGTTGTGTGAGTGTGGTGCAATCCAGACGACGACTCATTTGTTGCAGTGTAGTAAGTGCCCTAAAACATGCACAGTGCAAGATCTACTTCAGGCAACAGAAAATGCGCTGGATGTCGCCAATTTCTGGGCAAAAGTAGTATAGACTTTTTCTTATAAGTGTGACTTTGTATATAATGTATATAACTCAGTAAGAGTATATATGTATTTATCGTATTAATGTTTCTGATACGAATAAATAAATAAATAAATAAATAAATAAATAAATAAATAAATAAATAAATAAATAAATAAATAAATAAATAAATGCAGACTTTTTCTGTTGACCCATTCTCTACCCCAATAGTCCCCCAGCCCCACTGGAGCTAGTGCAGAGGTTGTGTTGAATGCTAACACGGATAACCCGCACTCGAGTACACGAGCAGTGGCGTAACAGGCTGATATTGATATTATTATTTATGGATCCCTAGTACGCTGAACAGGGGACTTGTGGACGATGGTGAAGATTGGAAAGGATAGGCAAAGCGGAGGGAAAGATGCGGCCATGATCTTAAGTTAGTTACCATCGCGGCATTTGCCTGGAGAAGAAGAAGTGGAAAACTACGGAAAACAACTTCGAGGATGGATGAGGCGGGAACCGAACCCCCTCTACTCATTTGACCTCCTGAGGCTGAGTGGACCCCGTTCAAAACCTCGTACCACTTTTAAAATGGATACTGAGGCAAGTAGCAAATGATGAAATGAAATGGCGTATGATTTTAGTGTCCGAGGACATGTTCGGCTCGCCAGGTGCAAGTCTTTTGATTTGACTCCCGTAGGCGACCTGCGCGTCGTGATGAGGATGAAATGATGACACATACACCCAGCCCCCTTGCAAACAGACATTAACAAATGATGGTTAAAATTCCCGACCCTGCCGGGAATCGACCCCGGGAACCCTGTGACTAAAGGCCATTATGCTAACCACTTAGCCATGGACCCGGACGTAGCAAATGATGGGGCACCAGAACTCGGTGCATAACAGCCTGAAACAGCATTTGAAGAAGCTCCTGTTGCCCATCTATCTGATTGGAGTCATCCGGAAATCTGTAGCACGGAAGCTCCTTAACGAACTTCAAACGACAATTTAGAAAATAGCCTATTGTTATATTTAAATATGGTTTTACTTGATAATTATTTATCCGTACAATTACGCTAATGTATCGGTAAGAAGTATGTGAGGAATGCAACTAAATATATACAAAAACCATGGGGTAACAGTCCTGGTGGACCTTGGCTTATCAAGCGATCGCTGCTCAACCCGAAGGCATGCAGATTACGAGGTGCCTCGTGGTCAGCACGATGAATCCTCTCGGCCGTTATTCTTAGTTTTTATACGGGACTGCTATCTCACGAACAGATAGCTCCTCGGTTGTTCTCGTCTACGCTGAGTGGACCTCGAATCAGCATTATGATCGTGTCCTGGCCTGGAATCGAACTCGGGGCCTCCAGGTGAAAGGCAGGCTCACTAGCCCTAGATCGTGGGAGCAGCAGCAATAATAATAGTAATAATAATAACCAAAAATATCTATAACAAAAACATGTATCTCCAAGCACCCAAAACTAAGACAGTACAATACAGTCATTAAACCAGAATGTTTTTATGGATCAGGGACGATAATTTTGAACAGGAAAACAGACATTGAAAATACTGAGAAAAAGGAATGCAAAATCATGAGGAAATTTCTAGGCACAAAACTCGCCTACGGACAATACCAACTTAGAGGCAGACAGGAAATCGAAAAATACACAAATATTCTCAGTGACGTTAGAAAACGCAGGCTGATTCTATAGACGTATTAAAAGAAAGCATCCAGACAGACTTGCCAATACAGACACAATGAAATGGATTGGCGAAATCAAAACCGATTTGAAACAGGAAAGAATTACACCAAAATGGAAAGTCGACCAAGGGGAAAGACCAAAAACAGAAGAAGAAAAAGAAGAAGAAGACTGGAACAACCTGGTCTAAAGACAGAAAGAAAGCCCACAGATAAAATAATGCAAGAAATATGGGCACAAAGGAAGGCGAATGCACGCCTCTAATTACTTTGCATAGTCCTAATGGGCTTATTCACATATAATAATTCATTCATTCAACTTCGCTAATCGGCCAACTAGGGACCACGATAAGCCTCACTTTACACTCTGGCATTTGTTCATTTTTCGCTTGATCCACATCGTCTTCATTAGCTCACTGTGTTTAGCACGACGTTCTTCTGTCCATTTAGCACCAGTTGCCCGTTTTTCGCCCCGGAAAGTCCCAAAAGTCTTGATGGCTGCTCTGAAAATATTTCGGTCTTGTGCATCTTCTGCTTGTAGGCCCAGTTCTTTAAGATCTTTCTTGACATTAACGTACCATGGCATTGCCGTTTTTGGTTTTGCGTCAAATATACTGAAGATACGTTTCGTCAATCGAGAGTTGATCATCCGTCGTATATGACCGTACAAGCGAACTCTGCCTTTACGCATTGTGTCCGTGATCTTCTCTATCTTAGAGTATACTTCTTGCCTGGATTTTCTAATGTAGATGCCATTTTTGTAGTTTGGACCAAGTATGGTGTGTAGGATCTTTCTTTCTTTCTTTCCTCTCTAAATCCGCAAGCAAACATTTCTCGGACAGGATAAGGTATTTAGATGCATACAGTGATACTGGTTTGATGACAGAGTTGTAGTGACGAATCTTTGTGTTCAGGGAAAAACACTTTTTGTTGTAAATGTTGCGGGTGGTTTGGAAAGTGACTCCATTTTCTTGATTCTTGCTGCTATGGCCTCTCTGTCAAGTCCATTTTGCTGAATCCATTCCCCAAGGTATTTAAATTTACTAACACGGTTTATTGTTCCATACTTGGTGTTTAGTTGTGCCGTATCATCTTTGATATTTGACATTACTTCTGTCTTTTGAAAGGAAATTTGTAAACCTGTTTGTTCTGCTACTTCCTTCAACACATTGATCTGTTCTGTTGCACTTTCGAAATTTTCTGCCATAAGGGCTATATCATCAGCGAACGCTAAGCAATCTATTTCCACTCCATTTTTCTTTGTCCCAATCCTTACGGGTTTGTAAAGGTTTCTTCCTTTTAACGTCTTTCGCCACTCCTGTATTACCTTCTCAAGTACGCAGTTGAACAAAAGAGGTGACAGCCCATCTCCCTGTCGAATGCCTGTCTTGATCTCAAAGGGTTCAAAGAGGCATCCTTGGAATTTTACTTTGGATTTGGTATTAGTTAGTGTTGCCCTTGTTATCGCCAGCAGTTTCTCATCGACTCCCATTTCTGCAAGGATGTTAAGCAACACATCACGGTCGATGGAGTCGTGTGCTTTCCTGAAGTCTACAAATGTAGATACATAGGTTCGATCTCTCAGCATATGGTATCTTATTATGGTTTTTAGGTGAAGTATTTGTTCTGCACTTGATCGGCCTTTCCGAAAACCTGCTTGGTATTCCCCGAGTTTGTGCTCAATTTGCTGTTCTAGTCTTTAAAGGATGGATAGTAACAGGATCTTGTAGGCTACTGGCAGAAGATAAATTCCACGGTAATTGCTCACATCTCTTATATTTCCTTTCTTGTGTAAAGGATGGATCAAGGCTAGCTTCCAGTCCTCTGGTAGTTGTTCTTTTTCCCATATATCTACAATGGTTTGGTGTAGGATGTCAATTGCTTCTTCCGGGGCATGTTTCCACAGTTCCGCAATCATGGAGTCTTCACCAGGAGCCTTGTTATTTTTCAGTCTCTTTATGTGGCGTTTGATTTCATCGCGATTTGGTGGAGAAAATGGCAGGTTTTGGCTCACTGGTTTGTTTGTTTTGATGGGGTTGGCTGGTTTTTCACAGTTTAGAAGGTCGTTAAAATACTTAGCTAAGATTTCGCAGTTTTCTTGTGCCTTGTATCCTTGTACCTTCTTTTTAAAATTTTTGAAGTATTCACGGGTCTCACCTCTATGAAAGTCTTGCTCAATCTTGTCCAGTAGTTCCTTTTCATACTTGCGTTTCTCACTGCGTATCATTTTTGCTGTTTGTGCTTGTTGTGTTTTGTACATCTTCCAATCTTCTTCTTTTTTCGAGGTGTAATATTTTTCCAGACATTCAGACGATCTCCTAAGGTCTTCTCGCAGTTATCGTTCCACCACGTGTGCTTCTTCCTCTTCTTGATTTCCGTCACTCCTTTTGCAGCTTGTATCATCTGCTTTCTTGTGCTGTTGAAGTATTTTTCCACTGGTTGGGCAAGTTCTTTGAATTCATTCTCTCTTTCTCTGAGCTTTTTTGTGTCAAAGCGAATTATGGTAGGTTCGTTCTTATTTTTGTTGAGAGGGATTGGCCGAAACTTGATTACTGATACATAGTGATCTAAGTCTATGTTTATTCCCTTTTTTACGGTAACGTTCATGATTTCCGGACTGTATCTTCGAGATATAGCAACATGGTCTATTTGGAATTCTCCTATTGTTTTGTTTGGGCATCTCCATGTCATCTGTTTCCTTGGTAAGTGACGAAAGTGTGTTGACATCAGTTGGAGGTTGTGGTTATCACATAGTTCAACGAGGCGTTCTCCATTCTTGTTGGTTCTTTTGTGTGCTGGGTAGAGCCCAACAACTTTCCTGTGTTTCCGTTCACGTCCTACCTATGCATTAAAATCACCCAATAGGATCTTGACGTGGTGCTTTGGGATTTTCGCTAATCTGGCATCCAGGATGTTCCAGAATCTATCTGTGCCTTCTAGGTCTTTCTTGTTTTGTTCATTAGTTGGAGCATGTGCATAGACTAGCGTATATGTTTTATTTGCACAACGCAGGGATAGGAGGCATAACCCTTCATCAACAGCTTCAAAATTTGAGACTGACCTAAGAATTCTGGTGTTGACAGCAAAAGCTGTACCGAAGATAGGGGTGTTTTTCATTACTCTCTTATGGGATCTGCTCTTGAAGAACCGATACCCTTCAGACTCAAACATATCTTCGTCAGTGAAGCGAGTTTCTTGCAGAAACATTACTGCGATTTTATTTTCGTGGAGGCCATTGGTCAGCTGTTTCATCTTACCAGTTTGAATTAAACTGTTTATGTTGAACGTTGCCAAAAAAGTCTTAGATATGGGTTTCAGCTTTCGTGACTGTTCAGGATTTCCAAGACGCTCCGACTCGTCTTTAGCATGATGTTGCATCCCCCCCCAGAATCCGAACGGGATGCATGCGTCGCTTGTCGGCGACGGTGGATTTCTTTGAAAAGTTGCCACCTGGGGTATTAACTTCATGTCTTTGTGTTGTAAACAAGGTTGGGTTTACAAAAAGCACAACTTCCTTATTTGCTTCACATGTAAAATTACAATATTTACACTAACAAAACTGAAAGTTATCTCGAAGCAAATTGAACTATGAATTTGGAGAAAGAGTCTGTCTTTGTACACTATATACACGTTGGAGTATTCGCGTTCACTACTATTTCGGAAAGATAGTCTTTGTGACATGAAAAGTTCTTGATAGTCGAAAACTATCAGAAGCACTGACGTAAATATCTCAGAGAGTCCTTCCTTGTTGAAGTGTCTGAGTTCATCAACGTAAGTTCGATGACTGAAGAGTTCCTACTTAGCGAAACTAAGTCGATAATGGGAGCTAGCATTAGCTAGGGAATGATAGTGGCATATAATGGTAAGACTGGTATGGACAGCGGAATAGGCAAGAGGAGCGGTGGCCCGAGGTGAGACCTCTTACTGCCAGAAATTCAGTCCACCTGGCCGAAGCACATGTTCAAGAGGAGTAGCCTCCGTGCTCGACGTAGGGTGTATTCTGGAGCTGGACACCGGGGTCAGTGGGCTGTCTGGACAGGCTAGGAGCTCCTTTATATAGCACACACGACGTTCCAGGCACGCGCACTGAGGGCTGCGCGTCGAGGCTCGAAGAATACCACACTGGCACGCGTGTAGCTGGCTGGCGGATCGAGAAGGGAGCGACGGACATACAACACTTTGTTTTACCATCATGCTTGAGAAGCTTTAGCTTAGCTTGGAGCAAATTGCTCATTCTACATACAACCAAGGTTGTTAGCCCTGGAGGGCCTCAAGATGTTCTCCGGCTGTGGGCAGGCATTTCCTCCTTACCCGAATAGTTATGGTTTTCCCGCCAATACTCGGGTGGCTGATTGCAGTGGTTTACCACTGGGCGATGAGTTCGCCACATCCCTACGCCAATCACATATAATAATAATAATAATAATAATAATAATAATAATAATAATAATAATAATAATAATAATAACAATAATAATAAATGTTTTACGAGTTGCTTTACGTCGCACCGACATAGATAGGTCTAATGGCGACGATGGGACAGGAAAGGTCTAGGAGTGGGAAGGAAGCGTCTGTGGCCTTCATTAAGGTACAGCCCCAGCATTTGTCTAGTGCGAAAATAGGAAACCACGGAAAACCATCTTCAGGGCTGTCGACAGTGGGGTTCGAACCCACTGTCTCGCGAATACTGGATACTGGCCGCACTTAAGCGACTGCAGTTATCGAGCTCGGTAATAATAATAATAATAATAATAATAATAATAATAATAATAATAATAATAATAATTGTACCGGGCGGTACACCTCCATGACTCAAGTTCAAATCTTGCGCCAATTGAAACTTCTCTACTGGAGAAACTTGGAACTTTAACTACTGAACTAATTCCACGGTTATTCATAATATGTCACTGAGTGTTTTTGAACGATTGAGGAGTGTGGACAATCTCTTACAGATGTCTCTACCAAAAACTATGATAACGCACCATGGTGTAAAGGAATGTACTCTCCTGAAGAAATATTGTATTCCTAAGTTTTGTGTATACTAAATTTTGTTCTGTGGTTTGTGGGTTGGCAACAGTTATCCTTTCTTTCCGCCTGTTTTGAATTTAACCAATCACTAAATTTTGTAATTAATTTCTGACCAATAGTGTCTTTCTTTTTCGATGTTGATGTGTAACTTTTAGCTATCCAATAAAATTGAGGGAATGTGTCTACTCACGAGGGTATAAAAACTGCTGATTTTCTTGTCTCGGTGCCACTAGTATAACATCTACTCAGTGTGTGAATATGTAGCAGGGGGCGGGAAGCGCCTCTTTCTTCAAGCAGCAGTTCTTCAACAAGGTAATGGCCTGTTAACATCTTTATTTCTTGCTAGCTCAGCAGTTTAACTCTCGGAGAAGGTTCGAATCCTTTAATATGTAACTCATCTTTTTAAAATGTAAATTCCTTTTCTGTCTATGTAAAATCTACAAATATCTTTTACTGTAAAGCGGGGATAGAGAGTGCTTCACCCTCTCGAACTCCCCTTCATTTTGAAATGGAGGTGACTACGTTTACATAACCGTTCTTCTCTTCTTTAATGTAGTAAAGTTTTCTCATACGGGTCACCTCCCTAGCTTGGGATTAGCCTCTGTATTATCGGCCTAGCGCCACATAGGTTTTAAGACAGAAACTTTGTGTAGGAGTGCAAGTTATCGCCTCCATTCAACTTTGTATTTTGGGCCATTTACTTAACCCGTTTTGTTTTCCTTCCTGCGAAGGCCCAGTAGATTGGGTACGAGGTACCCCTGTACCATTATATGTGTGCCTTGAGGGCAATTAGAAGTGAAATTCGTTGTGGCCTTTGATAGGCTTGAACTTTGAGAGCGGGTCTGCTCTTTCCTAAATTTGATTTCTGTGTGCCTTTAGGAGGCTTAACATGGTAATTGGGAGCAAGTGCTCCTTGGCATGATTGGGGTTTTCTGCCCCTTTGTTTGAACTTGGTACATTGGTAAAGTTGGGCTCATAGCTCAAGAATTGTGAGTGTGGGGCTCGAAGCCCAAATCTTGTAACGAACTGTAATTTGTAATTTCTTAATTTGTTGATCTGCTACTTGGTACCTGTTATACTTTGTTATTGATTGATTTTGAAAAGAAAATATAACCTTCGTTAAAGTTTTAAATTAACTTTAATTTTGTATTTGAGACCTATTCCAGCCCACACCTTCTTTCACCTCTAACTACCACGGATATCTCCGTAGTAATAATAATAATAATAATAATAATAATAATAATAATAATAATAATAATAATAATAATAATAATAATAATAATAATAATAATAATATTTGCTCTACGTCTCAGCTACTACTGTGGGTTTGAGATTCATCGAATTTCGGGAATGTTGTCCTAAATAGCGGTTCTCTTAATGTACTGTAGTATATGCCATTATTTATGCGCTCTTAAATGCCACACTGCCCACGTAGGGGTTTGATCTCTGCCTGTTGAGGCAGTCTTGTTGTAGTTGGTTTTAAGCTCTTTGTGATGAACGTGAATATAGTACACCACTTTCAGCATTTTTTAAATATGTATTTTCGTAGAGAAGATTTTAAAAAGCTTTTTTGAGTATCTCGCTTTGGTATGTCAACATATTTCAAGGATTAACTTCGAAAGAGATTTTCATGACACAAATGTAGTCCAATACTGCAACACAGTTATTTTACCCGCATCTTTATCGCAGGTGTTGCTTATTTACCAGCCCCGGAGAGTGACAATGGAGGGGACTGAACTCTTGTCGCATAAGTACGATTCCTGCAGTGCACTGTGTTGCTTAGGAAGAAATCTACGTTGAGATATATTTATAGCGCAGAAACACTGGTGTTCACCGCATAAAAAAGAGAGTGTGCGAATTTCTTTTTAATGAGTGGAAATCTGTGAATAGTGAGAATGTAACCCGGTTTATATGACGCATTGTTTTCGAAATGTCTTCGGAAATAAGCTTCGTTAAGTGGCGGTAACTCCTCGTAGGTCCCCGTCACTTACAAAATTGAGCCAGAATCCATTGTGTTCTAAGATACTTGTCTTGTTTAAACTCCGTGACAATCACAAATGGTCCTCCGTTGTATGCCCAACAGGGATATGGTCACTGCCTTCTGTGAGCAGCGTGCCGTAGCATGGAGTGTTGTTTTGAACTACTGATGTTAAGCATTTTCGTGACCAAAAGTGATCCGCACATTGCGTGCATATCTCTAAGTTTGAATGTCCAATTTCATGGACGGAGATTTCCAAATTCGCCACTGATAGGAAGTTCATGCCACTAGACATCTGTTATACGGTACATTATAACTAGTAGTTCATTGATACATTGATGTGCTTGCAGACAGTAGCTCGGCTGCAGTATCATTTCCACAAAAAACGAACTGCGAAGTAAACAAACACGCCTCCAGTTCATCATCTCCTTCTTCAGGAGGAGGAGACAATGTATGGTAGCGGGCCTATATTTCGTCCCCTTAGCAGATTTGGATTTGTAGAAATTCAGGAATATTATGGACAAGGCTAGAAATTGGTATACATATTGCTGAATATATTCTCCACTTGCGGGCAAGTTACACTGAAACTCTTTTGACGTAAGGTAGTCAATATTTGACATGAACATAAACACTACAAAAGCTTAACTACCAAAAATGTATTCGTAATTTCGCCCCCCCCCCCCCCAACCACCAAATTTATGAAAAGTACAATTAATTTTAATATATTTTTCCTTTCTAACCTTACCAAATATTTTCCCTATAATGAATTACTTGAAGGCCATTTATGAAAAATGTTTTCTTGGTATTCTGTTTAAGATAGTCTTTCAACGTTGTCCGTCGTATGATTAATCGCTTTACTTGCACGTTCGTAACCCATTATCTTGTCCTTCACTGCCTTAATAGTCTTTTCCATAGCCTCCTTATCCCCACTGCTTGCGTTTTCCCATCTGAAAATAATAATAAACTTCATAAATGACAAAAATAAAGGGGGACGAAATTACGAACATTCCTTGATTTATTATAATGGCCGCTATAGTAACTCACGCCAAACACCTCACTGTGGCGATTACACCCCAGGAACTACACCACACGACTGAAATGCACTCCAGTATTTCATACACATATCAGTGCTCACTCTAATAATAACAGGCTCTTAATTTGAATACTGCACTAACTCAGCTCAACATGAAAAATGAATCCATCTTGTACACGGAAACTAAACGTGGTGCACACAACCAACTCTCACAACAAGACAACTAAACATTAGATACCAACCGTGCAAACTGGAAATCCCGTGGGGGACGAAATTAGGTGCGGGGACGGAATTTGGTCCCTCTACCTTACATATCAGATTTGGTCGTATTTTTCGAAATCTCTCCGCGTAGAAGACAAAACAAAATTCTACGGTGTGCTACTAAATCCTCGTGGTTCAGAACGAATTTTAATATTCTTTACGAGCTGAGTAGGCGGTAGAGATGGTTGGCAGGTTCGATTCCGGCTTATTTCGGTCGTGTTTGAAGGTGCCTCCGGTCGATAGATTTACCGGCGCGTAAGAGAACTCCTGTGGAACAAAATTCCAACACCTCGGTGCCTCCGAAAACCGTAAAAGTAGTTAGTGCGACGTAAAACCAATAACAACATTAAAGATTCCTAACATTAAGTTACAAATTAGAGAAGTTGGCAAGATGTTCAGATCTAGGATCTTGCTCAGTGTGAGGGTATCTCTCTGCTGAAAAATATAAAAATCTACAGTTCTAGCACTTCAGGTAAACAACTCGTTGTTGAAAATATCCTGGGGATATTAGCTACGAATTATGGGTGTATAAAATATTATAAAGTGTGTATTCTGTATTTATTTCTAAAATTACAATCCTCTTCTTAATCATCGTTACTCGGTCGATTAGATTAGCAATTTGCCTTTTTCTATCACTACTAGTGCTAATGTAGGGGCTGCCTGGCCGAGGCGGTAAAGGCGTGCTCGGTTCGCCCGGAAGGACGTGGGTTCGAATCCCCGTCAGGAAGTCGTAAAATTTAAGACACGAGATTTCCACTTCCGGAGGAAGCCTACACCAAAAATGAGTACCAGGTTAATTCCTGGGGGCAAAGGCGGCTGGGCGTAGAGCTAACCATTCGACCCCATCAAGTGCCGAGGGTAACAATGGTGGAAGCCATTACCTTCCACCCCTCCAAGGGCCTTCATGGCCTGTACGGAGGTGACTTTGCTTACTAGCGCTAATGTGAGTCAATCCAGAGTTTCACTTAAGCCCTTATAACTGCATTCGGTGTGGACATATTTCAAAAATCTCAAAACGCATGAGGGTATTTGACCAAGGAACAGATTACAGAAATAATTATGTAAATACGTTAATTTGGCTAGGATTTTTAATTAAAAAAGAGTAAAGAAACAAGCAATTTTAAGCTGTTTTTTCCACAATTTGAATCCTTTACGAGCCCTTTAGCCCTTCAACTTTCGGCACAATGTAGGAAATTGCTTAATTGTACCTTTTTCAACATTAAAACAATATATATATATATATATATATTATTATTTTTTTTTTTTTTTTTGCTACTTGCTTTACGTCGCACCGACACAGACAGGTCTTATGGCGACGATGGGACAGGAAAGGGCTAGGAGTGGGAAGGAAGCGGCTGTGGCCTTAATTAAGGTACAGCCCCAGCATTTGCCTGGTGTGAAAATGGGAAACCACAGAAAACCATTTTCAGGGCTGCCGACAGTGGGGTTCGAACCTACTATCTCCCGAATACTGGATACTGCCCGCACTTAAGCGACTGCAGCTATCGAGCTCGGTATTAAAACAATACAACAAAATACTGGTATATTTCATTTCTGTCCCTTTTTTTCTTTTGCTACGGGCTTTACGTCGCACCGACACAGATAGGTCTTATGGAGACGATGGGACAGGAAAGGCCTAGGAGTTGGAAGGAAGCGGCCGTGGCCTTAATTAAGGTACAGCCCCAGCATTTGCCTGGTGTGAAAATGGGAAACCACGGAAAACCATCTTCAGGGCTGCCGACAGTGGGATTCGAACCCACTATCTCCCGGATGCAAGCTCACAGCCGCGCGCCTCGACGCGCGCGGCCAACTCGCCAGGTCATTTCTGACCTGCTGTGCTTGTTACTTTCGAATCAGAACAGACCAAGAATCTTCATATTTTCTGTTCGACCAGTCTGGGCGGAAAGTTGAGCCGTGTAAGGTTAATTCATGTGATTCGGGGACTGGGTGTTCGTGTTTGTCTCTTCATATACACAACACATCGCCAATCACTACAGAAAAAAATATTGAACACGTCCCTATATTACCGGGCGAGTTGATCCTGCGGTTAGGGGCGCGCAGTTGTGAGTTTGCTTTCGGGAAATAGTGGGTTTTCCGTGGTTTCCCATTTTCACTCGAAGAGAGTGCTGGGGCGGTATCTTAATTAAGGCCACGACCGCTTCCTTCCTATTCGTAAGCCTTTCCTATCCCATCGTTGCCATAAGACCTATCCTTCACTGTTGTGGCCAGCCGTGAATGGAACTTCCTTCCGCAGGAGGTCAGAGGGATATCAAAACACGGAAGATTTAAAAGTATGTGCTCAAAATATATCTATGAAACGAGCTAGTAGTGTGACATATTTCTTCTTCTTCGTCTTCTCCTTCTCATCCTGGCAATTCTTCTTCTTCTTCTTCTTCTTCTTATTATTATTATTATATCATTCATCAGTAGAGTTAGAGAGTACTCAGCTGTGGTTTCCTGCATAGTTAACCTTATCCCGATCCCCATTTTGTAACGTTTTCCGCCGACAATAAAAACACGAAAATGGTAACATTCGTTAGTGTGATATATTTCTGAAATTGGACAAGTTAATTGTAAATATTAGTAGGTTTGTGTATATTATTATTATTATTATTATTATTATTATTATTATTATTATTATTGCAATTCATTGTATGATAATTTTTTCGCAGGTACTATATTATTATACTTAGGAAATGTTAATTTATATTGTGTTTTACAATAGATATTTTATGTACAATAGGATAGCACAGTAGCATAGTAATTTGTTTGTCTCTTTTTAAAATTCAGTATTCAAATATTTTTATTTTATGTTATTTATGTATTTCACTGGTTAAGTGTAAGACAGGGACACGTGTTGCTAACTTTGCCAGTTAAAATAAACCATATCTATCTATCTATCTATCTATCTATCTATCTATCTATCTGTGTCGGTGTGACGTAAAAGCAGGTAGCAAAAAAAAAGAACACATCCCTCCACATAGGGTTGGCGTCAGGAAGGGCACCCGGCCGTAAATCAAGGCCAATTTACATGTGCAATGTAGCTCACACCTGCGACCCCACTAGAGTATGAGGAATGCGACAGAAGGAAAGTAAGAAAGTGGTTTCGTAATTCGGGGGGGGGGGGGTATTGTTTGTCTCAGGTGTGTAACTTCGATCAAATCGCTAAACAAAATAAAACAGAGTTAAGATTTAACAAATAGCATTTCGCATTTAACACAGAATGAGGCGTCAGTTATTTTTAGTCAGTACTAGTGATTCATGTACACTTTAACGATTATCAGTAGACATCGGGTTTGTATACAAATGCTTTGTTTGTTTGTCGATATGCAGACCTCCAAAACTTATAAGGAAGTGTGTTGAAGGTGAAATTGGACGAATTATTAGGTTTAATAGTGCATAGACTATACAGTATATCGTCGCTGCCGGGACAAAACCTCCAATGTGAAATAATTTTAGCTTAGAACTTTCGCTGGTAAGGTTCTGTCATCTAAGGTGCAATATCGTGTGCATGTTGTCAAGGCATTCTCGCTCTTCATAATGTATGTGCTGCGGGTCAGTATATCTCCAAAACATATTATCACATAGGAGGTTTTGTCCCGGCAACGACGATATGCATATTTACACATATATTTGAGATTAGTGCATACATTTCAAATTTCAGGTTTATTGTGCGTGTTTTCGGCTTTTGCTGTGCATATTTTAAAGTGTTTTACAAGCACTCTTCAAGAAAATATTAAGTAATTAATGCTGTGAACTTTTTCGGCAATGAAACGGCAGAGAATAATCTGGCACCTATCAAGACACACTTACAAATCCATCAAGAAGCTGGAAATTCACGTCTTGGTGATTAACTAGATATTATGGAGAACGTGAAGCGTGAAATGGAAAGTATCCCAAGAAATCTCGAACTCCGTCTGCAAACAAAATACCGTGATGGCCGTAAACGAAATCCGGGCTACGTGTTGTAAAGTGCTGCAAAACAAGTTATGGACAGGAAAGGTAGTGTGTGTAGTGTAAAATGGAAGTGGAGTGTCTAAGTATGTTTCTTCACGTTTGTGTTTTTAAACGGTTTTCTAACAAACCTTACTGATTTATCATGTGTATTAATTAACACACTGTGTCTTATCTAGTAGACGTATGCATGTGGTTTTAACAGTGAACACTGATAGATTGATAAGTCTCACAAGCTACGCACGGACTGTTTGTACTAGTGGAACAGACGCAGCTGTAAGTAGTGTGATGTTTTGTTTTTTAGTCAGTTGTTCATTTATGATCATGCTTTTATGTACTGATGTGAGTGAATCGCGCGTGTGCAGTAAAGGACTGCATGAAATATACTTAAATGCATATTTCATCACTTTTTGTAGGATAGTTGCATGCTTTTATTGGCGATTTATACGGCATATAAATTCGATATCTAATTATCAGTGAGTACGTGGAAATCATAAAACAATAATTTACAGTAGAAAATATTAAAAAATTCGATAAAGCCAAAGAGCGAATGTACATTTGCAGAGAATTACCTCATGGGCTCGGATTTAAATTGAATGTTGTGGCAGTGTGGTCTGAAGTGGAATTATTGATAAGGATCGTATCTAATGTTTTCAATATTGTTTTAACTGCTGTGTTGTTAAATTTAATTGTAATGATCACCATATTGTTCGTTGTCATACGCAGCCCGACAGATGCAATTCCTTCAACAGGTGTCTATATAGCCAGCTGCATGTGATTGAGTTTCCAGTTGAACATCGTGCCAACAAAAGTTTGCTCACTCTCGCTTTCACCGGGCGAGTTGGCCGTGCGCGTAGAGGCGCGCGGCTGTGAGCTTGCATTCGGGAGATAGTAGGTTCGAATCCCACTATCGGCAGCCCTGAAGATGGTTTTCCGTGTTTTCCCATTTTCACACCAGGCAAATGCTGGGGCTGTACCTTAATTAAGGCCACGGCCGCTTCCTTCCAACTCCTAGCCCTTTCCAATCCCATCGTCGCCATAAGACCTATCTGTGTCGGTGCGACGCAAAGCCCCTAGCAAAAACAAAAAAAACAAAAAACTCTCTCTTTCTATCTCTCTTGGTGATGATAAATCAAAAGGGATGTGCAATTATTTTCTGCTCAACTGAAGGGTGGCCGTCGACACCAGGTTGGACAACGGAAAAAGTTCAGGGACGTACTAAAGTCAGACATGAAGAATAAATTGTCACATCAACACAACTAACTGAGAAACAAAAGCAGCTAACCGCCTGATATGGCGTCATCTTATCCACGATGGTCCTAAGAACTTCGAACAACAACACCGGAGATTTGAAACTGAGAAGAGAATTGCTCAAAAAGAGCGGGCGTTCTTCAGGATGAATAATCCTCAACAACTCGATCTCAACGCTGGCAATGTGGAAGAATTTGTGGCTGGAGGATTGGCCTCCACAGTCACCTAAGAACGCATAGACTCATAAGTAACATCTGAGGAAGACAATCATACTCGTCAGCGAGTGATATAGCCTATCATCATCAATTTGAAAGTTCGAGCAAATACTATCCGTTGAAGAACTTGTGTAGGGGCTTCCTAGCTGATGCACTAAAGACGTTCTTGGCTCGGCCGGAACGGCGTCTATTTGATTCCCCACCACGACTTCAAAATAGATAGAAAATATATTTACACTTCTGGAGAGTCACATGACTCTGAGGTTCACTCAGCCTACATCAGAAGTGAGTGCAAGAGGAAAAGGCGTGTGGGCTTAGAGAAAACCACTCGATCCCACTTACTGGAAGCTAGTTTTGAATTGTGTGCTAGAATGCAAATAGTTAAAAAATGAGTTACTGATATATTTGGATATTACTGTTAAATATTAATTAAACCACAATATATTACTAATTATCCTCTTTTACTCTGCCACTGTGCAAAAGAACGATTTTGGAATATCTCTCAATAACAATCTATCAGTGCGAGAGGGAGCTAAGTCACGCGGTAACATTACCTCAGGTGGTGGTGATTATTGTTTTAAGAGGAACCTTCCTCTATATGACACTAATCAGAGAGAAAAATGGAAGCGGTCCGACATTTCGAAAAATGAAGATATTGGCCAAAGGAAGACAAGGATCACGAAGGGCGTTAAAATGAAAGACTCTCTAGGCCTCGCAAACCTAATAGCGTCGGGGTCGGAAAAGGACAACAGTTGACCAAGAGAGGTCGGATAGGAAAGATGAAAGTGAGAAGCCTGGCACAAGAAAGTGGAAGCAATGCCAGGACTCAGCTAAGGTCCCCGTGGTCGCCAACCCACGCTCCACAGTTCAGAGCCCCTGGGGCCCCTTTCAGTCGCCTCTTACGACAGGCAGGGGATACTGTGGGTGTTATTCTACCGCCCCCACCCACTACTCTCTTGCTGTCACGTGTTGTGTTTTAGTGTTGACATCGTGGCTAACGGGGACAGATGGTTGCTTAGAGTCGGTGTGACTTGAACCCCAGACTCTATTAGTAAACCTTAAATGTAACAAGAAATTCATGTTGAAGTAAATCTGAACCTAACTGCATTTTAAAACAAGTAATTGAAGAAAATTTGACTGTTGTAAATGTATCCGATTTTTAAATTTTCATTTTTCAGATTTGGCGGTTTGGAACTGACATTTTTCAAATAAATAATGGATATTAGAAGACGATTTTAATTTTCCTGTATTTTTTTGGACTGGCAATAATTGTTTATGAACTGACATTCTGACTGTGAATGTGCTCAATTTCATGTAATAAAGACAAACACAAAACTCAAAATATCTAAGTCTATACCTGTGTGGGTTAGCTCCCTATCGCATTCTAGCACTCAATTGCAAATTATTTTTTCCTTCCACTCCTCCAGGGGCCTTTCGACGCATGTACGAAGATGAGTTTTTAATATTTTCCTTTGAAATATTGGAATTTGTTACAGCACGGATGGCGTCCCTAATAATGATAATAATAATAATAATAATAATAATAATAATAATAATAATAATAATAATAATAATAATAATAATAATAATAATAATAATAATGGCGTATGGCCTCCGGAGAGGCCTGGTGCAGGTCTTTTCCTAGTAGACGGCCTATTAGGCGACCTGCATGTCTGTGAAGATGAGGGCACTACCTAGGATGATTTCTAATGTTGAATAAGTTACGCCACAGACACCCAGCCCCCGAGCCATCGGAATTAACCAGTTAAGGTTAAAATCCCCGACCCGGCCAGGAATCGAACCTGGGACCGTCTGAACCGAAGTCCTGTACGCTGACCATTCAGCCAACGAGTCGGACCTGGCGTCCGTAATGCAAGTGCATATCTCTGTAGCTATGATCATGTTTGTTCCCATGACCAAAACAACGCCATTATCAATTAAATCTACCGTAGCTATGAGCGTGTGTTTTCCTTGATTTCTCATTTTAACACCAGGCACATACCAGGAGTCTACCTTAATTAAGACCATGACTGCTTCCTTCCTTGTCCGGGTCCTTTCGTATCCCATCGTCGCTGGAAACCTATTCGAGTTAGCATGACGTTAAAACACAGAAGGAAAAGTATCTTCCATCTCTGATCTGGTCCTTTCTTATCCCATCGTCGCCGAGAGGCTATCTGAGTTGGCGTGACGTTAAACTTATAACAAAATAGAAAAGTTAAATCTAGCACCGTAGCAGTCTGTCTTATTACAAGATTTGTTGAAGAACTTCCGCTTAAGAGGCATGCCAGAACGCATCTGTAATTTAGATCTTACTTAGGAACACCCTTCTGTATGGTTTGAACACATTGTGGAGATAGAGGCTGGCTTTATATGAAGTACAGTGAATGTGAAGGGTGAGTTACGCGCATGACTTCAATCACATCTCTCTGCCTGTCAATAGACAATGAAACATGAAAGCAGCCCATTACTCGTTGTGGACTGAGGTACAGAATATGCATAGCATGCATCTGGCTACAGATGACCATTCTCTCCTCTTCAATCGGAAACTGAATCTTTTTTTCATACATTTGACGAAAAATGTACACATTTTACATCAACATTCACATGCACCAACTAAGATTTTCCTCAAAGGGAATAGTTCATAGAGTGTTCCCGAGTGCTTCACCATCGAAGTAGCCATTCAGCCAATTTTGAATTTGTTACTAATAAGTTAATTTAAACCTTGATTCTTAGTAACCCTCGGGCGATTGATTAGATTTTATCAGCTTCAATATTTTGGAATTTACCTTTGTAGAAAAAGTTATCGCCTTTGGAATTAACAACCGAAAAAGGATATCCAACTCTGAATCGACGAACACGCTTAACATGGCACATTTCTTGGCGCTTAGATCAGTTCTCTACACATATCCATGCAGCATATTCCGCTGCCACGACGAAACTAAAGCGAAACTGAAGTTCTGGGATATATGTTTTTTGGGTTCTGTCGTAAAAGAGAAGTGTAGAGGAATACTCGTCATCGTAGAATTATAAGTGTTGGTACCCACTTTGCGTATATTTAGTTGACAAGATCACATATGCATATGTTCAGCATGATCTTTCTGAAGAATTAATTATTGTCATGCACAGTCTGTTACACGACACCATGGTGGCGACCTCGAGTAAAAGAACACTGAGCAAACCAGTGAAGGTTGAATTCAAAAGAAAAACGCTTTTGACGCATATATGCCATATCTGTGTAAACTCTTTTTGGTTAGTAAAAGGATTGTTGTTTAGAAACAAAGGTATAATAAATGAGTTCAAAAAGAGTTCAAAATCCGTCACAATGCGATATGGAAAAAATCGTAGCGAACATTAATCAAATTCTGTCAGGATATTGAATCATCAGCCTATGTTATATCTAATTTTTCGGTCAATACTTTTCACGATATATTATGCGTTGTAGACAGTTGCCGTTTCAGAACATCTACTGTAAATACAGTCCAGCCGTTGGCTGTCCGGCCCTGACAGATTGTGATGAAAAGAAAACATAAGAGTAGAGAAGAGTATTGCCAACCTGCGGCGATTTGAAACTATACATATAACCTTGAAAACACTGTTATGAATTTACAATGTGCCGTATGACTTTAATATTTAATCATTGAAACCTACACCCCTCGTCGATTTTATATTATTGTTTTAATTAAAGGTATTTTACAACAAAGAATACTAAGAGTTCTGCTAGTGGTAGAATAATCGTCACGGTTTGCAATGCCTGACGTCACTGGCGCGCCAGATTTAAGATTTTACAGCAAGCACCAATCACCGTTCATGTCGCCATGACTATCTTGTACTGCTAGTGCGGTGATGCCACTTCTTTGAAGAGAAACACGTGGCCTCAGTTCCTCGCTAGCCTGCATGAAGTGCATGCATTCACTGTGTGTGTAAGCCGTTTGTTTTCGTTATTGTGACATGGCCAGTGGAACATCGAAAACGAGTAAGAAAAAATCAGTTGTTATAAGAGCCAAAGCCGTGAATTTATATACCGACTACGTGAATATTTTGAGAAAGAGCGTGATAACGGTGGGCCTCTTCTTCCTGTTACAAAAGTGGTGGATCGAGTTTGTGACGCTTTAAAAGTAGGTAGGACAACCGTGAAAAGCGTCGTTTTTATTGCCACGTTGATACTATTTTTAGGGTTTTTTATTCTGACTTATTAAATTTACGGTGATACTATTCACACAGTTCCGTTTTAATGTTATTTTATATTACGTCTATAGCCTACTGTTTTTGAGTTACGGTTATTCTATTCTCTGACCGTGCTTAACTTTGACTGCAGTGTTTTGTTATCTTTACGCTGTTCTTGGAATGTGCATAACTTCGACTGGAATCTTTTGTTATATTTACGCTGTTATTGAGTGCACATAATTTTAATTGGAACGTTTTATTATTATGATTACACTAGTGTTGGTTTTCAATATATTAGAGGTAATTTTCGCACCTTTCCGTACGCATTTCCGTCGCATTAACACACAATCTGATCTACGTATACGTGAAATATTTCAGGTGTGTGTGTTTGTTTATATCGTATGGTTCAAAATCGGCAACACTGTCTGAGAAACGTCAGGGCCGGACAGCCAGCGGCTCGACGGTAGTTGTACGAGACGACATGATGCCGGTACGTTGGAGACTGGCAAACGTTTATGTCATTTAATTTAATTTAATTTGGCACTCATTTCCGGATGAGATGAAAATAGCGTCATTGCAACCTTCTTTCTTTTGTCAGGAAGTCGTGATACTGGTCTATCAGATGGACAGTCTTGCTGATGTATTATTATTGCAGAATAAGTCGTTTTACATGTATTTAATAGGAAATAAATCGGCACGTTTCTTTCATTTATTGCAATTATAAAGGAGGATACGATTTAACTTGTGCATTCTTATTTGATTATATAAATTACAAGGTATATTTATTCTATCTTCATCCTCCGTTGCCTATGCATCTTGTGGTTAACATGCAGTAGCTTCTGGCTTGTTGACCACGGCTCAGTTCACGAATTTGAGACTTCTTTGAGAGTTCGAAATAGGGTGAACTCAGATTCATAAATACAATTGAGAGGGGAAAATCGATTCAAATCCTACTGTCAGTTATTCTAGGAATTGTACTCCGTAGTTTTCGCCTTCATCTCCTGGTGAATTTTCTGATGTTACCTAACATACGGACTACGGTCACCTCCTTCTCAGTCACGTCCTGTAGACTCTTAAGAGTGGTTAAATATGAGATCAGTGGCAATAGATTTCAGACAAGTTAAAGAATCTCATATTAGCACACTGTTCCAAGTCTTTGGCTTCCTTGAAAATCAGTGATGGATGAAGGGGACAGTAGTAGGAGATTCTTCTTCTTCTTCTTCTTCTTCTTCTTCTTCTTCCGTTTCAACCTCTTTGGGGTACGTTGAATCAAGCATTTGTCTGTGTGTTTTTTTTTCTTATTGCCCAGTATTTCTTCATTCTTTCTGATCTTCGTTTCGTCTCGTCTCCCGAGATAATAGGTTTGGCTTTTAATGCAGATTTGTCTTGGAACCTTATATATTTTGTCTTTAGTTATTACTTTAGCTGTTCGATCGAATAGTGAATTTCCTGTCATTTTAATTCTACTAAGTCTTTTTAGAATTCTTTAAATCAGTTGGGTTTTGTTTCGCGGTTACGGAAGAAATAGAGATTTGTTTGGTTAATGTATTAGAGTTCATTCTGAGAAGATGACCGTAAAAAGTTATCCTTTTTCGCATAGTACCTGCGAGTTTTCAATTTTCTTGTAGAGTGTTTCATTCTTGATGTATATTATCTAATCCTCTGCCGTGATAGAGTAAAACAGAACTTCGACTGGAAAAAGGTACAAGAACATAACTTATGCTTCCGTCTCTTCTAATTTATTGACATTACGGTTTTAATTACATCACACCGACACAGATAGGTCTTACGGTGTCGATAGAGTAGGAAAGAAATGGGATCGGGAAGGAAACGACCGTGGCCTTAATTGAAACACAGACTCAGCATTACATTGTGTGAAAATGGCAAACCACGGAAAACCATCTCTAGAGCTGCCAGCAGCAGGGTTCGAGCCCACTATCTCCCAAATGCAAGCTCACAGCTACGCGACGCAAGCCACATAGCCATTCGCTTGGTTAATTTATGTACATATTTCAAATAGGTTTATTGGATGGTGGTGTAAAGAGAAAATTCCGGTACGCGTGGAAGGAAATGAAAGACAATAAAAATATTTTTAGGAATGATTTAATATAATCGTTCGAATTCCCTGTATGAAGACAATACACACTACTGTATATTATACATACGTACATACATCTTCAGTGAAGACCGTTCTGTCTTAGAGAGTTGTCTCTTCTATTCGCAACTAGTTCCGTGGCCTCGTTTAGTTCTACGCTTCTTACCTTTAGATTGTTAAAACTGAGTCAAATATCGCCGTTTAGGTCTTCCTCTACTGTACTTCTCTTATCCTCCAGAGTAGAGTCTATTATTCTCCTGGGTAACCTATCCTCCACAATCCGTCTCTAATGATTAGACTTCGGATGTGTATGCAAATGCATATTTTGTTTGCCGAAGGAATTGCGTTTGAAGGTAAAATTGGACCAATTATTGATTTTAATAGTGCATATATATGCATATATTTAAGATAAGTGTAAACTTTCCAAATTTCGGATTTATTGTGCTTGTTTCGACTTTTATTATGCATATTTTACGTGTTTTAGAAGCAGTCTTCAACAGAATGTAAAGTAATTAATACCGTCAACTCTTTTGGCAGTGAAACGGTTAACACGTGGATTGCATCTTGGTGATTCGCTGGACATTATGGAGAAAGTGAAGGGTGAAATGGAAGTATCTCAGGAAACGTCGGACTCCGTCTGCAAACAAAATGTCATGATGTACTTAAACGAAATCCGCGCTACGACATCATGGTAGCTATAAACAAATATTTGGCTGGTACTGATAATATGGGTCTACTAGAATGTTTAACACCTACACTCGCTCCCAAATTCAAGTACTGTCCTGTCACAACCGTAGATGTAGAGAGATCATTCTCCACATTGATGTTACTTTTAACAAACTCCACAGATTTAAACCAGAACATTTTGAGAATACTGTTGAAGAGTATGCAAAGCGAATTATGGACAGAAAAATTAGGGTGTGCAGTGTAGAATGAAACTGGAATGTGTATTTAAGTGCGTTTCTTCACGTTTGTGGGTTTGTTTACACGATTTTCTTCAAACCTAATTGATTTATCATGTGTATTAACACACTGTGTCTTATCGAGGAGAAGTGTGCATATTGTGTTAACAGTACGGATTGTTTGTGCAAGTGGAACAGCCGCAGTTGTAATTAGTGTGTTTTTTGTTTTTAAATCCAATTTTTTATTCATGAACATAATTTTAAGTATAGTGGGCGTGAATAGTGTGCCTAGTAAAGGAATGTTACATTTGCATTTCGTACACGTGTTTAATAGCATAAAAATATGTACTAAAATGCATATTTCACCACTTTTTGCAGCATAGTTGCATAGTTGGTGATTTATACAGCATATAAATCACCGGGCGAGTTGGCCGTGCGGTTAGGAGCGCGCAGCTGTGAGCTTGCATCCGGGAGATAGTGGGTTCGAACCCCACTGTCGGCAGCCCTGATGATGGTTTTCCGTGGTTTCCCATTTTCACACCAGGCAAATGCTGGGGCTGTACCTTAGTTAAGGCCACGGCCGCTTCTTTCCCATTCTTAGGTCTTTCCTATCCCATCGTCGCCATAAGACCTATCTGTGTCGGTGCGACGTAAAGCAACTAGCAAAAAAAGTATTAAATCAGTGTCTACTTACGATTACACCACCGAATCAGGTTTGTACTCACCTTGACTTCATATTCTAGCATCCTGGGAGAATACACATCCACCGGTTGTATTTATGTACCTCCTTCCTGACGTACAGTTCTGTCAGTCTTTATCTTCTCACTTCTATTCCAACTGGTATTTCCAACTTAGGAATAAGATATTCTGCGTACATCCAGCTTTCACACCTGTACTGCTAAGCTGATTCGAAAAGAGATGTAAAGATAACTTCGTCCGATCTCACGTTTGTCTTACAGAACACTGTTGAGTGCAACTGCAAGCTCACTGATTTAGCCCTGCTACCCCCCCCCCCTCCCTTCCCCATGGCACTACAGCCCTTGAAGGGCCTTGGCCTACCAAGCGACCGCTGCTCAGCCCGAAGGCATGCAGATTACGAGACCGGGGCCGCTATCTCACCGCCAGATAGCTCCTCAATTCTTATCACGTCGGCTGAGTGGACCTCGAACCAGCCCTCGAACCAGTGGACCTCCCTGACCGGGTCGCAAATCGAACCCGGGGCCTCCGGGTAAGAGGCAGGCACGCTACCCCTACACCACGGGTCAGCCTTGCTACACCTTGATCAATTCCTGGGAGAATGCACATTCGCTTATCCCAGTTTTGTATCTCCTGCCTGACGTTCAGTCCTTCTAGATTTCCTCGCAACTGAAATCACTAGTCTTTGAAATGTTAATTAGCCTATCACATCGCTGTATCTCTTTTCAAGCTCCGTGATATCAAGCTACTAACTACAATTCCATTGTCGCAGTGTATTCTGTTCCCTTGATTAAAGACCGCTGCAGTTGCAACTTTCGTCCAGTATTATAAAGGTAGTATTTTACGATGTTAAAACCACTCAATTAAAGGTGAAAAATTAAAAATGGACTTCGTCTACAGTCTTCTAAAATATACTGTAGTCTAAAATATTAACATATAACCATCAACATAAATGATGAATTTATAGAAAATATTTTCTCATTTAATTACATTTATGGTGTGAATAAGAATTGAAAAAGAAAACTAGTAGGAATTTGAAAGACTGCAGACCTATTTATTTTATTACTAATTATTTAAATCTTTTTAGTTTACACGTTTCGAGTTTCAATTCACGAATACTTTATGCAAATATTCAGGTATTATGGAGTGTCTTTTGTCTGCCAAAATACCTTGTACTTACAAAAGCTTCTTTCTACATTAACTAATGGACGAAGAAACATAGACAAATAGTATAATTTGAAGGCAATTCCAATTTGTCAGGGAAAAGGTTCTCTACTGCTCCTTTTTTCTTGTTCACCAGAACTCCAAACGTCATGGAGCAACAGCCCCGAAGGGTCATGACCTACCAAGCGACCGCTTCTCAGCCCGAAGGCCTGCAGATTGAGGGGCCGTGTGGTCAGCACGACGAATCCTCTCGCCCGTTATTCTTGGCTTTCTAGACTGAGGCCGCCATCTCACCGTCAGATAGCTCCTCAATTTTAATAACGTAGGCTGAGTGGCCCTCGAACCAGCCCTCAGATCCAGGTAGAAATCCCTGACCTGACCGGGAATTGAACCTGGAGCCTCCGGGTAAAGGGTAGGCACGCTACCCCTACACCGTGGGGCCGGCCGTTCTTGTTCACACCCTCCTTTTAATGTTTTACGAAACTTCTTATCTTACTTTTCCATGTCAATCATCCAAATCTCTTAAAACAATACCACCTACCACCACCACCACCCAACCAAATTATCTGCAGTTTTATCTAAATGTAACATTTAGTTTATTACTGATAGCGATACATTTTCAGAACATGAGGGAATCCTAAATTAGCCTTGTGCGTGAAAATCTACCTGGAATTTCGGCATGTGACGTAATTTTCTATTCAATTTCCGTGAGCATTGTGGTAAGAAGATCAGCTTTCGAAATAGCCGAGAGTGTAGTGAAAGTCTGCTATATCTGGAGAAAGTCAGACATGACCGAAAAATTAATAAAATGTCCTAGAAACATGGACTGACCACATGTGCTTACACATGGCCGAACAGGACTTCTTGATGTATTTTAAAAGAACGTGCAAACTATATATAATCACGAAACTTTTTACCCTGGTCTTTAGATGTTTTAATAGAACTTGCCTAAATTACATATTAAGACACCGCAAATTATTCTCCGGCTGAACTTCAACGGCTTGTTTCTATTTCGCTTAATTATATTGGGTCTTGGTGTAGGTTGGAATGAGAAACGGTGTGATGGATTGGAATATCTGTTTATTCCATGCAAATGAATTGACTGCCAGAGAACTTTCCTGTTAAATACTGCAGCTGCAGTTGTTCACGTGCCCCATTCAGAAAAGCCTGTCAATGTGACACGCTAGCATATGCAGCCACGCACTTGATACAAGATAGTGGTACGTTGTGCATTTGATAATCGATAGCGTCACGCAATGATTAATGTGTTATTTGCATAACTCTCATGGTTCCTCATTTCCACACTCGGGTTGTTTAGTATGTTGAAGCATATCGCAGAGTACGAGGAAATGCTGTCCTATGTTTCTGTGTGTAAGATGATAGGCTCGACTAAAATAGTAATATAATAATAAACTCGAGCTAACAGAAAGGAGAATTTTAAGACAGATCATAGGACCAAAATGTCAGGATAATAAGATAATATACATCAGGAATGAAACTCTCAGATACTATGGGAAAAAGAAGGATACATTTTTACGGTCATCTTCTCAGAATGAACTCTAATAGATAAACCAAACAAATCTTCGACTCCTTCCGTAACCGCAAAGCAACACCCAACTGGTTCTAAGAAACTGAAAAAGACATAGTAGAATTAAAAATTACAGAAAATTCACTATTCGATCGAACAGCTAGAGTAATAACTAAAGACGAAAACATAAGGTGCTAAGACAAATCTGCATTAAAAGCCAAGCCTATTATCTCGGAAGACGAGAGAAAACGAAGATCAGAAAGAATGAAGAACGAAGAAACTAAGAAAAGAACAACACACAGCGGTATGATTGATCAACGTACCCCAAAGAGGGTGAAACGAAATAATAACAATAATAATATTAATAGGCAGATTTTCTATCTTCTGCTGAGACAAAAATATCTCAAACACTAGGAAGTCTAGAAAGCTGCTAACCTAAAATAATGCAGGATTACTTGGTTACCAAAAAATCCCATGGGAACTTCTAAAGTAATATTATATTGCGAAACGAGTTCTTTCAATGATATAAGGAATTCAAACTTTCTATTCAATGATGTCATTTTAAGAAAGCGTAGCTGGTAGTTTGGAATTAATAACTAGCGGAAGGTGTGGGGAAGAAGGATAAAAATGGAATTAAAAAAATCAAAGATTAGACGACCTAGGAAGACGCAAGTATGCATGCAGATAGACCTGACATGTAAAGGCGCTGGAATATATTCGCACTGTAGGCCTGAGTTTGATATCAGTTTGTCAAATGATTTCAATTTTCAGGCGAGAGCAAGAACAGAGTTCATTCAACCTCGTGAGATCAACTGAAAATGTGTTGATATGATAGGCACTGAGTCAAGGAAACCAAGCAGTGTGACTGAAAATGATGTCACGCTGATCATTTGGAACTCCAGTATCTGCAGGCCATCGGGATGGGCAGCAGCGGCCTTGGCAGTTGAAGGCTTTTAATGAATTGTATATGCTACTTGTTTCTTTACTTCATCGTTTTCCTTCCTTTTGTAGACGAAGAAAGTGAACCTATGATTCTTAGGGTTCTACTTAACACCCCTGTGGTTGGAGGTGGTATAATAACACCCACGGCTCTGAACTTGGGAGCGTGGGTTGGCGACCATGGGACCCTTAGCTCAATCCTGGCATTGCTTCCACTTACTTGTGTTAGGCTCCTCACTTTCATCTAGCCTACCCGACCTCCCTTGGTCAACTCGTCTTTTCCGACCACGACGGTATTAGAGCATATGAGGCCTAAGGAGTCTTTCATTTTTCATGCCCTTCATACCCTTTCGAATTTTCGATTCCTTTCCATTTTTCTCTTTGATTGGCGTTATTATAGATGACAGTTGTCCAGTTGCACTTCCTCTTAAAACAATAATCACAACCACCGCTTCTAGTTGACCCACTCAAGATGAATGCCAGTGATGTACCAATGGCTTCTTTGTCTTATGAAACGTTCTTGTGTGTTCGCTGATTTTACGTATGCATTGTCTCATCAGTTTGTGTGTCATTTGAGACAGGCCAGAGACAGAATCAGTGTGGAGACAGCAAATTGTTCTCATTAGTGTGCTATCTTCAATATTCAGCTTAGTCATCATGTTCATCACGTTAGGACGTCTCTACCCATTAACTACTGGCGAGGAAAATTAGTTGCAGTGTTTTATTAACGGCCTTGTGACAGCATGCTGCCTAAGTCACTGACGGGGTGTCCGGCTCTATGGCTAAATGGTTAGCGTGCTGGCCTTTGGTCACAGGGTTCCCGGGTTCGATTCCAGGCAGGGTCGCGAATTTTAACCATCATTGGTTAATTTCGCTGGCACAGGGGCTGGGTGTATGTGTCGTCTGCATCATCATTTTATCCTCATCCTGACGGACAGGTCGCCTACAGGCGTCAAATCAAAAGACCTGCACCTGGCAAGCCGAACTTGTCCTCGGACACTCCCGGCACTAAAAGCCATACGCCATTTCATTTTTACTCACCGGGGGGGGGGGGGTAGTTATAATCGTATCCATAATTGTAATCAGTGCCCTGGCCCACTGAAAATCGTGTAGTACTAGATTTTTACCGCCAGTTTCGGTCCTTGGCTCCTTCAGAGGGCAGATATTAGAATATCTACTCGTTTGAGAAAAGTGTTACTTTCACGCCAGCATTCTTTCATTCTTAATTCATTTACCCTCCAGGATTGGTTTTTCCCTCAGACTCGGCGAATGGTCCCATCTCTATCGCCTCAAGGGTAGTGTCCTGGAGCGTGAGACTTTGGGTAGGGGGGGGGGATACATCTGGGGAGGAAGACCTTACCCTGCCCAGGCGTTCTCACCTGCTAGGCTTAACAGGGGCCTTGTGGGGGGATTGGAAGCTCGGAAGGGATAGACAAGGAAGAGGGAAGGAAGCGGCCGTGGCCTTAAGTTAGGTACCATCCCGGCATTTGCCGGGAGGTGAAGTGGGGAAACCACGGAAAACCTCTTCCAGGATGGTTGAGGTGGGAATTTAACCCTCTTCTACTCAGTTGGCCTCCCGAGGCTGCGTGGACCCCGTTCCAGCTCTCGTACCACTTTTCAAATTTCGTGACAGAGCCGGGAATCGAACCGGGACCTTCGGGGGTGGCAGCTATTCACACTAACCACTGCACCGCAGAGGCGGACTCACTTCACTATACCAAAATTAAATGATTGTCCCACACGCCTGTTGTGGATTCAATTCCCAGCGTTGCCATTTGAGACTCTGAGGAACCGGAACACGGCACACTCGGCCTAAAGCGGCAGAGAAGTTGTTAACATTCCACTCTCACCAATCCTAGTTTCCCGTGGTTTCCATTCCCACTCCACACGAATGCCCGAGCTGCACCATTTTAACGACACGACTGACATCTTCCTAGTCGTCGCCTTCCCGGTCCCAACGTCGCCTATATTAAACAAAAACCCAAGCCCTTAACATGGAAATTGAAACTACTACTACTACTACTACTACTACTAGATTCATATTTTCAATTATATATGCGAGCCACCTATTTTCATAATAGTTAAACATAGTCCCACAACCTATGTGAACGAGGGAAAACAGAACCAAGGCATTCAGAATTTATTTATTTTCCATCTGTGGGTTAAGGGTAAGCCTTGCAATGATATGGAAGATCTCAGTGATATCGTCGCAATCTCATCATTAGGCGATCGTGGTTCGAATCCCAGCCAGTGCATCTGGAATATTCTTCTTCCTTTTATTCTTCTTCTTCTACCACTTTTCCCACACCTTGTGCCCCGGCATTTACATGGTCTGAAAATGGGAAACCATGGAAAACCATTTTCTGGGCTGCCGACAGTGGGGATCGAACCCACTATCGCCTGAATGCAAGCTATGTTGTTGAGTTTTGAATTGTTGAGTGAACACCAAATGTATCACGAGACATCTTTTACATGCCAACATTGTACGATATGAAGTGTCGAATGGGATCTTCTTCCGGCCCTTAAAGAATCCGACTACCTTTGCCGTGTTTGAATCTGTGATCATTGGATCAGGAGGAGGCAATGCCAGGACTCAGCTGAGGGCCTGGTGGGCGCCAGCCCACGCTCCCAAGGTAAGAGTCCCTGGGGTCCCTTTTAGTCGCCTCTTGTGCCAGGCTCCTCACTTTCATCTATCCTATCCGATCTCCCTCGGTCAACTCTCGTACTTTTCCGACCGCGACGATATTGGAGCACTCGAGGCCTGGGGAGTCTTTCATTTTCGCGTCCTTTGTGGCCCTTGTCTTCCTTTGGCCGATTCTTCATTTTTCGAGGTGTCGGGTCCCTTCCATTTTCTGTCTCTGATTAGTGTTATATAGAGGATGGTTGCCTAGTTCTATTTCCTCTTAAGACAAAAATCATCACCAGCACTACTTGGATCAGTAGGCCAAAACTTCATCACTGATCCGCAGAGGGAGTGGAGAGAAGGGGTGGTAAAATGCATACAGTATGCACCAATTCTATTCGTACGGGCTGTTTCCGGGCTGTTTGCTTTAGTAGGCCTACTTCAACGCACTGCCAGAAAATGATAAGCTGAAAAGGATTTTATTCACTGAACATACATTCAACAAAGCCTTCATAAAACATATATCTACTGTATTTGTTTGCAACCATGTTAACAAAACATACAGCCTCTAATTAAGAATAGCGCGCCCATAATCTTATATCTTTTCTATTCGTACAAGCAAATTGAACACTTGAACTAAACAAAAAAGAAAGGTTCCTGGAACATGTTAATATCTAGTAGAATGTCCCCTAGCCTTTATAACTGCCTGACATCGTCGCCGCATAGAATACACTAAATTTTTTTGCACATGTCCGGGCTGATTTTCTGCCATTCCTGAAGAATCACACTTTTAAGTTCCTCCTTCGTACGCACACGTTGTCTACAGAGATAACTCTTTAACGTAGTCAATCGATGTTCGATGGGATTTAAATACGGAGACTGGAAAGGTGTTCTAAGCTGCTTAGGAATGTTCCAGATCAACCATGTCTTATTAATATCAGCAGTATGTTTTGGGTCATTATTATGCTGGAATATATAAGCAGGTGGCATCCCCATTTTTTCCGCACCCTGCTTTACGTTTTCCCTCAGGATTGCATTATAGCCGTCCTTGTTCATTATTCCGTCAATGAAATGTATGTTGCCCAATGTATGTTACCCACACCTCTGGCCGACATACAGCCCCAAAGCATTACATACAGACCACCGTACTTTACAGTTGGGAGTGTATTCGCCACATCATTCTCCGTACCAATTTTTCTCCATATTCTGTGGATGCCATCTGACCCAAATAGGTTTATTTTTGTCTCATCAGACCAGATAACATCATTCCAGAATTCGTTTTCCTTATTTATATGCTCCTTAGCGAATACCAGTCTAAGCCGTCTGTTTTTTCTACTTTTCCGAGGGATTCTTACATAGTACCCATGTCGATACAGGATCCGACGGATGGTGGAGTTGCTGATATTCGTTCCTCCGTGAGTTGTCTCAATAATGGTGCACTTAATTTGGAATCTGTCTTTATCAGCCGAACAAAAAATCGTTTTTCCCTTTCAGTTGAATACTTTCTCCTGGGTTTCCTTTGTATTTAAGTTCATCAACCACATATTGCACCGTTGAATGTGTTCTATTGACTAGCTGCCCAATCTTTCGTAATGAAAATCCTTTAAGTGCCGGTTTATGTACCGTGTTCTTAAGTTCCGTACGTAACTCTGCACTCGTACCCATGTCCACCACAGATACACTAGGAAGGAGAGTAACGCACTTTAGCAGTCGTATGCCGTCACTGAGATTTTTCCGTGCATCGCAAACAAACAGTGGGCATCATCCTGTCCATGTGTACGAATACAACTTCTTCTTCTTCTTCATGTGCCATGTCCTCGCAGAACGTTGGCGATCAGTAGCATGATCTGTTGTTTGTTCATAGCTGTTCTGAACAGAGTAAGCTTTGTCACCCCAAACCACTGGCTCAAGTTGCCGAGCCATGATGTCCTACTTCTCCCCGGACCACGTTTTCCATTAATTTTCCCTTGGAGTATTACTTGCAGAAGGTGGTATTTAGAGTTCCGCATCATATGACCAAAGTATTCTAGTTTCCTTCTCTTGATGGTAGTGAGAATTTCTGGTTCTTTGTTCATACGGTGCAAAACGTCTATATTGGTCATTTTAGCTGTCCAAGGTATCTTAAGCATCCTTCGGTACGTCCACATTTCAAATGCTTGCAATCTCTTGCACATGGCCTCAGTTAGTGTCCATGCCTCAACGCCGTACAACAGAATGCTGAAAACGTAGCACCGGAGTAGTCGTGTCCGTAGTGAAATGGAAAGGTCACGGCTTGTCAAAAGTTTCCTAAGTCTCTGAAAAGAAGTTCTGGCCTGCTCAATTCTGCACGAATACAACTGCTACACGCATTTGTCGATGCCGGCACATTCATATAAAATATTCTTGCCTGTATGGAAATAAATATGGTTTTCACTAACGAATTATCATTGACAAATTATGTTTTTACCCGTAAAGTACGTTTTATTTCAATTTTTCAATCGTTCATGTGAATATACGAGTCTTCATAAAAAAAATGAAGCCTGTACGAATAACAGAGACACATACTGTAGTTACTATCCACGAACACTGTCGAGTCGGTTTTCGTACTTAAACAAACCTGGAGTCCTTGAATAATATACAAATAACATGTTGTGGTGGTGGTGGGGGTAGAATACTAGGAAAACAGTTTTACCCCTGTGAGTGTGGTATATATGACATAGTAATTACTTACTTACGTACTTACTTACTTACTTACTTACTTACTTAATCTGTTTACCCTCCAGGGTCGGTTTTCCCTCGGACTCAGCGAGGGATCCCACTTCTACCACCTAAAGGGCAGTGTCCTGGAGCTTCAGACTTTGGGTCGGGGGACACAAGTGGGGAGAATGACCAGTACCTCGCCCAGGCGGCCTCACCTGCTATGCTGAACAGGTGCCTTGTGGAGGGATGGGGATATTGGAAGGAACAGGCAAGGAAGAGGGAAGGAAGCGGCCGTGGCCTTAAGATGGGTACCATGCCGGCATTTGCCTGGAGGAGAAGTGGGAAACCACGGAAAACCACTTCCAGGATGGCTGAGATTGGAATCGAACCCACCTCTACTCAGTTGACCTCCCGAGGCTGAGTGGACCCCGTTCCAGCCCTCGTACCACTTTTCAAATTTCGTTGCAGAGCCGGGAATCGAACCCGGGCCTCCGGGGGTGGCAGCTAATCACATTAACCACTACAGAGCATAGTACTTGGGACAAGTCGATACATCATCTCTGAAAGGAATAATATGTCAACCTGCACCCACTAGCACAATCTGTCTCGGCGAGGGTGAGCCAAGCAGTGGCTGATGGGCTCTCTCTTCTTCATTGCGCTGCTTCCCCTCTCAGGGGTTGCTCTTGGCTGCTACTGCTCGAAGGGTAGCCCCCTATTGTCTCACACGACAGTTATCCATCATTGGTACATTCGCCTTAATTGAGGAACAGCTCATAGTATTGTGAATAAAAAACAGACAATTTGGATACTCAATATGAAAATAATACCGGGCAAATTTCACTCCAATATCCTGCACTCGGTTGCATTAAAGATGTTGGTAGTGATGGTTATTGTTTTAAGAGGAAGTGCAAATAGACAATTCGCTGTTTTCAAAGAGGTCTTATTCCCGAAGAAGTCGGCTGATAATAAGACCTCAGATTTTAGGCTAGGCATAAACATCTGCCTAAATATTTTTCTACAAGGCTAAACTGAAACCATTAAATATACGGTTTACATAATTCTTAAATTTTCTACCCATTGTGACCCATGTTAAGTTTTAGAGCCTAAAAATACTATTTCCATTCAGTTTTTTTTTTTTTTTTTTTTTTTTGCTAGTTGCTTTACGTCGCACCGACACAGATAGGTCTTGTGGCGACGATGGGACAGGAAAGGGCTGGGAGTGGGAAGGAAGCGGCCGTGGCCTTAATTAAGGTACAGCCCCAGCATTTGCCTGGTGTGAAAATGGGAAACCACGGAAAACCATTTTCAGGGCTGCCGACAGTGGGATTCGAACCTACTATCTCCCGAATACTGGACACTGGCCGCACTTAAGCGACTGCAGCTATCGAGCTCGGTTCCATTCAGTTAATAACCTATGTGTTGGTTGCTCGCGCAATATTGAAATTTTAAGTTTTGAATATTATAGGGTAGAAATATCTTACAATGCTTGCCTGTAAT
Source organism: Anabrus simplex (assembly GCF_040414725.1). NCBI lineage: Eukaryota > Metazoa > Arthropoda > Insecta > Orthoptera > Tettigoniidae > Anabrus > Anabrus simplex. The sequence goes on from NC_090268.1 coordinate 35,627,323, forward strand.
AAAATTCACAACAGAAAATTGTGGTTATGTATGATAATGACAAATCCAATTATTGAAGGGCTAGATAATAATAAAGTGATACGAGATAAGTACATTTACAGACATTTGTGAAAAATATATTTGAGGTTTGTGCACAGCTTAGCATGATACTTTCCAAAAATATTTATTCCACTTGTTTTCATACACACCTCTCTGTACAATAATTTTATCACATTTCAGATCAGAGATCACATATATGACAAATCCGTTTACCTTTGTTTTGTCACTTGTTCCATTATTTTATTCAATACACGACTTATTGCTACAGAGCAAGTGATGGTGCGGTTTGGGTCACGTAGCTATCAGCTTACATTCGGGAGATAGTGGTTTCGAATCCCACTGTCGGCAGCCCTAAAGATGGTATCCCCATTTTCACACCAGGCAAATTATCGCAGCAGACACCATAATTAAGGCCACGGTCGCTTCCTTTCTACTCTTAGACCTGTCCTATCCCATCATCGACATAAGGTCCATCTCCATGGCTATATGGTTAGCGTGCTGGCCTTTGGTCACAGGGGTCCTGGGATCGATTCACGGCAAGCTTGGAAATTTTAACCATAATTGGTTAATTCCCCTGGCACGGGGACTAGGTGTATGTGTCGTCTTCATCATCATTTCATCCTCATCACGACGCGCAGGTCGCCTACGGGAGTCAAATTAACAGACTTGCACCTGGCGCGCCGAAGTCCTCGGACACATCCCGGCGCTAAAAGCCATACGCCATTTCATTCCATCGCCATAAGATCACGTAAAACAGATTGTTAAAAAATAATTAGTGTTAGTTTTAAATTAATAGGTGAAACAAAAAATATTGAGCGTAATATTAAATATTAATGAATCAGCAACACAGAACAATGAGAACGATTATTTTAACTGCACTCATGATCATAAAAACCAAAACACCTTGAAGGACTAGAGGTAGGAAGTTCATATTCACAGGATATGTGCATTAGTATGTTTTGAAGAAATGTTTAACATTTGAACCATATCGGCCCTCAGGTTCAAGGTCCACATCAATATCTCGGCGCACCACCATCGACTGGTAAAATGTGCCCGCGGATCTCGTTGTCGCTATAAACCGAAGGTAATGGATCAGTATGCATTTAGCAGACGTATAGGATGCCTCGGAGACGTATGCGAGAACCGTACTATTAAATGAGTGAGTTTGAAAGAGGGCCCATTATTGGCATGAGAGAACGTGAAATATGGTGTTTCGATCAGGAGTGACAGTCCGTCGCCGTTTATTACGGTCTGGGTTACCGGCGCGTCGTCCACTTCTCGGCCTACCTTTGAATGATGTGCATAAACATGCTAGACTGCGATGGCGTACGGAACGACGTCACTGGTGACGGGAATGGCAGCAGATAGTGTTTTCGGACTAATCCAGGTTTTGTAGGTTTGAAAATGGTGGCCGCATTTTGGTTCGCCGCAGACAGGGGGAGGGGCATCACATTGACTGCATTCGCACAAGACATGCAACGCTAAAGCCCGCTACACACGTTCAATTCGGCTTGTGAGTTCGATGTGAACAAGCCGGACGGACAAGCCGAATTGACCGTATGTATGCAAAAGTTTGTTCAAACGATGAGAGCTCAAGCCAGAAATTTGAACTGATGGTATGATGGAAATTCATCATTTTTGCTTGACACATCGGCTTGACGGCAAGCCGAATTGATCGTGTGTGTGAGGGCGTCAGTTCATTTCCTCAAATCAGCTGTTCTGCGCATGTGATTGACAAGTGTCACGCGTATTTTTGCCGTGTGCGTAGTCGGTACATTGGTAGCCCTTTTTCAAGTGACACCAAAAGTAGTTTTTTATTTACATTTATTTACCTCTAAAGATTATCATAAACTGAACCGTGATGCAGCTTATAACAAGCTCGTACAAAAAGTTAAGAGATCGATCCTCTTGCCAACAAAATACTAATGACAAAGAAGATAAACAGTTTGAAAACTGCATTTCGTAAAGAGCTGTGTAAAACAGACAGTTTGGTTAGTGGAATGAGTGCAGACGACGGGTATGTACCTAAAATATGGTGTTTCGATCAATTGTTATTCCTGACGGATCAGGAGGTGCCAATGATGTCCAAATCTTTCTTATCAGTGTCCTTTATCAACGGAGAAACACGGGACAGCAGATCTAGATGTTTCTTCGTTCATCCGCAAATAATTAGGCCAATCCTTGGGGTGAAACCGAAGCTCTTTTAAAAGGTTAACATGGGAGTACTGGGCTCGTTTTAAAAGCCAGTCTCTAACCCACACATTCCGCTTGAATTGACGCCTTCTTTTCACAATTACACAAGCCACTGCACCATACATCAGTAATAACTCATCGTCCGAAAACATTAAGTGGCAATTTCCGAAACACAAGCACGACCAAATTTTGGAGTTAACCACATCGAACTGACACACCAGACTGAACGTGTGTATGTGATTGCTGCGTCAGTTAGATTTGTCAGTTCTAACTGACAAGCCGAACTGAACGTGTGTAGCGGGCTCTCAAGGCCTTATAGTGTGGGGTGCTATTGGGTACAACCACAAATTGCAGTTGGTGCGTGCCCAGGGCACTGTGACCAGTTTGACCTATGTGAATGACATCCTGTGATCCGTAGCCATACACTTTCTTCAGGATACCCTAGACGCCATATTTCAGCAGGACAATGTGCGACCACATGTTGCTGCACAGATACATGCCTTCTTGTTGTCACAGGATGTCAGACTGTTGCCCTGGCCCACCCGATCATCGGACTTGTCGCCAATCAAAAATGTGCGGGATATGGTGAAACGAAGGGTGAGGCGCTGTGACCCATTGCCAACCACCAGAGATGAACTATGGAACTAGGTGAATGCAGCATGGATGGTTATACCCCAGGGTGCCATTCGCGCCTTACAGTATATGCGTCGATGCCAGTACGCATGGGACAAGTTATCAGTGCCCTTGGTGGACCCACTCCCTACTAGGCAACATGACACATGCTGAACCTGGGTGACTGAAATGCTAATCGTTTCTGCAGAACATATAGTTTTTTGCTAGTTGTTTTACGTCGCACCGACACAGATAGGTCTTACGGCGACGATGGGACATGAAAGGGCTAGAAGTGGGAAGGAAGCGGCCGTGGCCTTAATTAAGGTACAGTCCCAGCATTTGCCTGGTGTGAAAATGGGAAACCACGGAAAACCATTTTCAGGGCTGCCGACAGTGGGGTTCGAACCTACTATCTCCCGAATACTGGATACTGGCCGCACTTAAGCGACTGCAGCTATCGAGCTCGGTGCAGAACATATTGATGAGCATGTCCTGTGAATATGAACTCCATATCTCTAGCCTTTCAAGGTGTTCTGTTTTTTGTTATGAACATGGGTGTATTTAAATACAGTTTATTACTTAAAACATCTTCTAATCACAAATTTTTAAAGGAACTGCGTAGCCGATGCGGCGAGGGCGTGCATAAGTCACCTGGAATGATGTGGGTTATATTTCCTGTTAGGGAAATTTAAGAAACGAGATTTCCACGTCTGGAGTGGCCCATGGCCCCGAGGTTCAGTCAGCTTACATAAAAAATGAGTACCAGGTTAATTTTTGTGGGCATAGAGCTAACCAGTGTACCCTGTTTAGTGCCGAGGTTGCAGAAACTGGAAACCTTTACCTTCCAGTCCTCCAAGGGCCTTCATGGCCTGTAGGGAGATGGCTGTGCTTTATTTTTCTCTTTTGCAATTATATATTGCAGTGGGAGAAACACATTTTTGGTGCGTAAAATCCTATTTTAGCTGTCTATTTCATCATTTTCCAAGTCCGTATCAAGTACCGGCCCCAATAAACTCGGGAAAAGGTCAGAAATAATAAGAAAAAAGAAAATGTATTATTCTTGATTTATTTTGCCACGTTATAATGCAAGTGGACGATACAATAATGCCACTTTGGAAGTGGTGCTATTTTACTGCGTTCTAGGACTCGTTATTTAAAAGCACCAGCCTATTCTAAGTTTGAGATGCTGTGCCCTGCTACATTTCAAATAAACTCGCCTGTAAAGATACAACTAATGCACAGGATTCACATCCACAATGAGTAGCTCGTGACTGATGACCACTCCTTCCTTAATCCCCAAATAGCCTTTAATAATTGTAATGTCGTTTTCTCATTACTGAAAGCATATAATACGTTTAGACTATAGAACAATCCTTAAGTTGGTATATTCTAAGCTGGAAATTTCCTGAACATGAAAATGGTCAATCCGAAGATATTACAGTCAATGATTATTGGAATATAATAATGACCAAGGTGTAATGTCCAATCAATTGCCGATGGTCTTCGGAGACTCCAGAGTATCATTGTTTGGTCCCACCTATTATTATTTACTGACACATAGTTGTTGCATGTATCAATCTTTTATACGATCGATATGGACCGAGATGCTGGCGTCAGGAACTTGTCGGAAAAATATAATTCTATACAGAATGGAGGAAAAGTAAAAATCTTAGAGTTGAGCTAAAGGATTTTTGAAATCCTAATTACTGTACTTTATACAATGGTGAGCGTCTGTAAACCGTAGTATATATATAGGATATTTCTGACAATAAGGTGAAGATTACCGTAGTTTAATTACTGTTTTTATCTATCATCTCTCATCTTTATAAGTGAAGTGTTCACTGGTCTCTCTAACTTGCGAAGCCAAGTTTAATATCGGCACAATCTTTTCTCATGCTCAACATCAGAATACATAATTGTAACTTCTGTCCTCTCACACGAACCGTTCATTCCTCTCTGCACGCTAGGGTAAATTCCTTTACATTGCAGTAGACTTTTCAATACAGGACTTGAGAATTACATTTAAAATCGCGTTGTAGCTTGTTAACGCGCTACGGCTATGGAGCCAGACGCGTAGGTTCGAACCCCACTGTCGGCTGTCCTGAGAATGGTTTTCTGTGGTATCCCACTTTCACTTTCAGAAAAATTCCTGGACAGTTTCTTTTAATAGACCACAGTTGATTCCTTCCGCCTCCTTACCCAGTTTCATTCACGATCTTCATTCGCTCCTCAACCGAGATTGGCATCAGGAAGGGCATCCGGCCGTAAAAACATCATAAATCCATCTTACCTCGTCCCAGGGAACTGCACTAAGGAGTGGACATATAATATATAATTTCGTGCGGCTTTTTCCAGCCGAGTGCAGCCCTTGTAAGGCAGACCCTCCGATGAGGGTGGGCGGCATCTGCCATGTGCAGGTAACTGCGTGTTATTGTGGTGGAGGATAGAGTTATGTGTAGTGTGTGAGTTGCAGGGATGTTTGGGACAGCACAGACACCCAACCCTCGGGCTACTGGAATTAATAAATAGAGGTTAAAATCCCCGATCCGGCCGGGAATCGAACCCGGGACCCTCTGAGCCGAAGGTCAGTACGCTGACCATTCAGCCAACGAGAGAAGGGTGTACATACACTTATAGATTTGGGTTATTTCAAATTTTAAACATTTCTACATCCAGTAATTAGTTCTTGTGGGCCTATGATACTGTATTGGCTTGCGTGTCCTAGTGAAACAGATGCAGTTTCTGAACTGTGGGTTCAGCCTCATCGGATTGGTATCTTTCGAGGGATCAGATTAACGAACTCATCGAAAGAGTTCGAATCGTGGAAGAAAATAGCTATGTGATACCGGTGCATGGTTGAGAGCTTTAGGAAACTACAGCGATCTCCGTGGACACGGAGATCATTGTGGAGGATAATGTGATACAAGGGAACTGATTTGTTGATTTCTGTAATGGTTTATTGTTTGGAATACATGAACATACGTAGAGTAGAGAGGGATGCATACGTTAGTGAAACGAAACGCGGAAGTTGACATATACAGGCAACATGTACGGTGACAGATCAGAATGCCTGCGCAAAGTAGCTGATGCTATTTATTATTATTATTATTATTATTATTATTATTATTATTATTATTATTATTATTATTATTCTTTCTTTCTTTCTTTCTTTCTTTCTTTCTTTCTTTCTTTCTTAATCTTTTTACCCTCCAGGGTTGGTTTTTCCGTCGAACTCAGCGAGGGATTCCACCTCTACCACCTCAAGGGCTGTGTCATGGAGCGTGAGACTTGGTGCCTGGGGATACAACTGGCGAGGAGGACCAGTACCTCTCCCAGGTGGCCTCGCCTGCTATACTGAACAGGGGCCTTGCGGAGGATGGGGACATTGTAAGGGATAGACAAGGAAGAGGGAAGGAAGCTGCCGTGGTCTTAAGTTAGGTACCATCCCGGCATTTGCCTGGAGGAGAAGTGGGAAACCACGGAAAAACACTTCCAGGATGGCTGAGGTGAGAATAGAACCCCCCCCCTCCTCTATTCAGTTGACCTCCCGAGGCTGAGTGGACCTCGTTCCAGCCCTCGCACCAGTTTTCAAATGTCGTGGCAGAGCCGGGAATAGAACCCGGGCATCCGGGGGTGGCAGGTAATCACTCTAACTACTACACCATGGAGGCGGACATTATTATTATTATTATTATTATTATTATTATTATTATTATTATTATTATTATTATTATTATTATTATTATTATTATTATATCATCATCTAGAACGGATGATATATCCACAGAATTACTGGCTGCCTCGAGAGAGAAATGTAGAGCAAATTATTACATTTAATTTCAAAGCGAATATTATGATCCTAGGGGTTGGTTCATTTACCTGAAAGGACGTTTCCCCTTAATAAGTCATGGAATTTAGTAACGAGGCTTTCATTTCTGGAGAGGCATATAGTTCTGGATTTCAGCCAGCCTACACCAGAAGGAAGTGCCAGTCTAAATTCCTAATCGCTCTATCACACATATTGCCGGCGTTACGAATAGTGAAACTATTTACCGTCCCCTCCTCCAGGTGCATTCGTGGTTAGTATGGTGATAACAATGCTATGTTGATAATCACTCTGTGTAAGAAAGCGGATGTTTGCGATAAACGTGCCACGTGCCAATTCTTAGTACCGCAAAACCTTCAAAATTTCGAATGATTTACTCAAGAATGAAACGGGAAGTTGAAGTCGACTTGGAACAAGCCAACTGGCTCGGTGTACTGTTGTTCTGTTTGAGTCCATAGAGGATCCGGATAAACGGGTAAGTTCTCTACTACTGCATATTATGAAATACTAGCTTCGCTACGGAATTGTATACAGAATTCTAGATGAAGTTGTGTACACGTTGTGAATACGATTTTATTAAATTGCTCAATAACATAGTAAGGTAAGGGTTATTCTGCCCGAAGGCAGGTCCGAACCTCCGCAGAGGTGTTCCTGAGCCGGAGTTTACGTGCGGTACGGTGGCCAGTTCCTTTCCGCTCCTCCATTCCCTTACCCCCACCAACAGTGCGTGGCAACCCATCCAACTCCTGACCACGCCCAACGTTGCTTAACTTCGGAGATCTCACGGGATCCGGTGTTTCAACACGGCTACGGCCGTTGGGTCAATAACATAAGTATTTAAAAATTAATTTTTACGCGCCTTCGCCTAAACTACCATTTTATCCAACGTGAGTAAAGTTATTTATAGCCTAGATTGTAGTGACTTATTCCCCGACTTTACAATCCGATTTTCATTAAATAATTCTCGTCAGCCATTTTCTCGTGATGCCCGTACATAGATACAGACAGACAGACAGACATGACGGAAAATTTAAAAGTCAATTTCCTTGTTACTGTGGACACGACCGATACAGAAATGCCGTTCTTTTTAAATTCTGAGCAATGTAGGCTACATACAAAACTCTTACTTTATATATAGATTACACGAATACGCGAGTCTTATTCTTAGTCTTATTCCGACCCCCACAGTTTTAAGCTTGAGAGACCTGGTAAATGTCTTACTTTCTTGTCTTTGGTTGTCCCCTCTCTCCTCCCCCCCCCCGCGCTACTTTGTTGTTGTTGTTGTTGTTGTTGTTGTTGTCCTCATCGATATCTTGAATCATGGAAAGTTCATATGTGTATAATTTCCCTTAAAGCCATAATCACTACAGTCATCGAAACAAATTCGCCTTACACTCCGCACAAATGCACACAAACACGCACAATAATAATAATAATAATAATAATAATAATAATAATAATAATAATAATAATAATAATAATAATAATAATAATAGAGCGCTGTGTGTGTAAGACGATGTTGTACAGAATACTGTTAATTCACTGTCGACATGCAGATTGCCGTAGATAATAACGGTTACTCTGGATCAGGTACATCCTACGGTGGACAATCAACGACGTACTGTACTATCCATGTTGTTCGTTAATATTTCGAGAAATTGGAGAAGATTCAAGGTGCCACCATGTAAGTCTGAATACCCAGATATCAGTCTAAGTGACTTAGTGTACGATGAATTGGAACGACCTATTCCGTGGCACAATGGTTCCTTTTCACAGTCCCAAGTCCCATAATTCATATGGGTAAAGGAATCTACTTCTACAACAACTTTTAAGAAGAGAGAAATTATTTAAAATGAAATATAATAAGCGAGAATTTCTTTATGAAATAAGATGGAAAGATGGGAGTTTTGAAGCATCCTCTTTAAAGACGTGAAGTGTTCTTTAAAAGTTAGGTAGAAACTTGAAATTAATTTTCTTTTCATGTTCTTCCTTATTACGAAATAGAGAAGCTGCATATTAAATGACTTTCTTCTATTCAAGGCAACAACATTCAATAAGTAAACCTAATGAAATGCTGACACGCTTGCGTGTGAATCCATGTACGCTTAGATATTTAAATATACTTGGGGAAATTACCTTCCTTGAGAAAGATTGTTACTGAACTAAATGTTGTCACGTGTACTATTGCTTATTTGCGAAGTTATAACTATGTACATCTACCCCTTACATCTGTGTCTTAATAGCGGGGTCGGGGATGCCGTGAGATGAATTTATATGGCATGTTTTTTACGGCTGGATGCCCTTCCTGACGCCAAACTTAGTGGAGGAGTTAATGAAGACGGTGAAGGAAACTGGGTACGAAGATCTAAGGAATCGAAACAGGAACTCTCCCGGCATTTGCCTGGAGGTGAACATGGGAAACCACAGAAAACCATTTTCAGGACAGCCGGCGGTGGTGTTCGTACCCACGCGTCTCCCGAATGCAGAGCTTGGCTCCATAGCCGTAGTGCGTTAACACGCGCGGCCACTCCGCTCGGTAAGTTACAACTAATAGTAATAGTATACCATTTTCTTAAAAACTGGCTGTACGTCGCACCGACACAGATAGGTCTTATGGTAACGAGGGGGGTAGGAAAGGCCTAGGAATGTGAGGGAAGCGGCCGTGGCCTTAATTAAGGTACAGTCCCAGCATATCCCTGGTGTGAAAATGGGATACAGCGGGATACGAACTTCAGAGCTGTCTACAGTGGGGCTCGAACCCACTATCTCACGGATGGAAGCACACAGCTGCGCTCCCCTAACCGCACGGCTAACTCATAACTAAAATTACGAACAATACACGCGATTCGTTATATATACTTCTACATCAATTTAGCAATTGGCAATTATCTGGATACGAAAATAAATGCCTTTCCAAACTTTCGTATACAATTTTAAAATGTACCATAATAACTTAAAGAAAATAGATGAGTATATTTTCGTGGAAATTTCTAAAAATTAATTGCTATTAAACGATTGATGAAGCTTTCGCTGCCCCCCCCTCCCTCCCATATAGGCCTATCATTCCAATGAATTGAAACGATATTCCGATCTACAGTTTTCAGAGGATATCATGTACAATAGGCCTCATCAGCGGCATGTTCGTATACAGTAACCCCACGTTCGTATTCAGTCGTGTTAAGTTATCCTCTACGCTAATAAAGTAACGCTGCACCTATCCGTTCGTTACAGCATATGCAGAATATTATCCGCATACGCGAATATTTATCTGCGGATATTGCAAATAACTATATTACACCCAAAGTGTTGAAACGGACAGATCTGTTAACATAATACAACATGCCAGACCCCTTACAGTCACAGGTTTATAAGGGATTTCCTCTGGCGATAACAACCGACGTATTGAGCGGTTCTCTTTCGAAACTTTTGTTCCTTTCTTCCAGTGATTGCGGGCAGGTGCCAGATAGGCTTAGTATGGACTCATGGCTCTTTACATTCCACCATTCTCCCAGAAACTATCAGCAAAATTATCCTCACTGCTATACAGTTTGTATCCGCCAAGACACTCACTTCGCAGATGTCCGTGCAGGGCTCTAAATATAGGATAAAACGTAACGCCAAGTCTGGGGGTGCACATCTTATTTCCAGGTCTAATTAATTTCAGTATGTTACTCTTACAGGTACCACAATAATACAAATATTTGTCAACGAAACTGATATCCACAGATCTTCGAAATCCCTAATAATAAATCTGCATGTACATTGACAATATTCGGTATTTCAGTTCCTGGCCTAACATCAGACTGATTACATTACTGTTGACACTACTGTCGAATGTTGATTTTTAGTTAAAATAAATTTAAAATCACAATTTTGTATTATAGCTTATTTCTTCAAATGAACTGTAAAAACAAAATCGATCAACTGCTCACGGTAAAAATCAAGCTTGTAGTTTTACATGACCCATGATATCGTGATCATAGCCCGGGACCTCCATTTTTAACGTGGATTCCGTAGTAGAAAGACGCGACTTTTTCATTTTCAAAAACTCGTATGCATTGGCCGGGTTTCAAAACACATTCGTGCCACCTTCGTGAGAAACCACTGCCATAATAACTCGGTTGTCACGCCTCCTGTTCTCAGTGTGTGTGAGTAGTAGTAGTAGTAGTAGTAGTAGTAGTAGTAGTAGTAGTAGTAGTACCAAGCTCGATAGCTGCAGTCGCTTAAGTGCGGCCAGTGTCTAATATTCGGGAGATAGTGGGTTCGAACCCCACTGTCGGCAGGCCTGAAGAAGGTTTCCCGTGGTTTCCTATTTTTAAAATTTGTTTTACGTCGCACGACACAGATAGGTCTTATGGCGACGTTGGTATAGGAAAGGGCTAGGAGTGGGAAGGAAGCGGCCCTGGCCTTAATTGAGGTACAGCCCAAGTATTTGCCTGGTGTGAAAATGGGAAGCCACGGAAAACCATATTTAGGGCTGCCTACAGTGGGGTTCGAACTCACTACCACCCGGATGCAAGCTCACAGCCACGTGGCCCTAACCGCACGGCCAACTCGCCCGGTGTTTCCTATTCACACACCAGGCAAATGCTGAGGCTGTACCTTAATTAAGGCCACGGCTGCTTCCTTTCGACTTCTAGCTCTTTCCTGTCCCTTCGTTGCCATAATACCTATTTGTGTCGGTGCGACGTAAAACAACTTGTAATAAAAAATAAAATTAAAAAAGTTGTAGGCCCTAGTACTTACTATGAATAGGCAAGTCGGTCTGGTCTGACTATATTATGCCCTTCAGTATTTTGAAATATATTCAGAAAACTACTTTTCGCGAACCTTTCGGTATTTGAAGTAACCTCTTTTGTATACTTACAGCGATTTTGGAATTGGAGTTACTTATTCCTTCAATATATTGAAAATAAATCTTGTTATTCTCATTTTCATTCTCTGCCAACATGTAAAGAATGTATCGCGTCATGGTCTTATGTTTTACTTTTTAGATTTTTTAGAGAGTATGAATGTTCTAATGACAAATTCTGAAGATAAACAATACCATAGGCGCCGAAACATCTAAATATTCATTTATGTAGGAAAATCAGTGGCTGTGAGGCTGTATTCTGAAAACGAGTGCAACAGTGCGCATCTTCGTTATCTTTTACTGTCTAATGTTGATTATGTATTGGAGGATAGGCGGAACAGTGCGATAAGATAACGATATATTACCATGCCTTGCTTTAACACCCGAAGAACAAGTATATTGAGCTGTGGTTTTTTAAAAGGCTATTAAATATCGTGATAAAGAACTCGTTAGCGTGTTGAGTTGTTCAGTTAATAGAAACGCTGGTCTTCTGAGCCCAAATTGGCGGGTTCAATCACGCCTTAGTCCGGTGGTAAGTTATTTGAAGGCGATCAAGTATGCCTAATTCGTGTCGGTAGATTTACCAGCACGCCGAACTGCGGGACAGAATTCTGCACCTCGGAGTATCCAAAAACCTAAAATGTAGTTAATAGGACGTAAAAAAACGTTATTATTATTATTATTATTATTATTATTATTATTATTATTATTATTATTATTATTATTATTACAGTTTTAGGAGGATTTTTTTTATACAGGGTGGTTCTAAAATACTTTTACATATTTGGGAACAGGTTCCTTACGCCAACAGAAGAAAACATATGTCCCAAATCCTTCGTTTTCGATTTATTAAAAACTTCAAAATGTTATTAATGAAATGGCACATTAAAGTGAGACAATAATCTGTTTTTGACATTGTCAACTTGTTAGGAAGTGTTCAAGACATAAGCTCGAAATGCCCTACTCTAGAGTCTCGACACGCATGCACTCGTCGAATCACGGACTGTCGCACCCTATCAAGTACTCCCTGACGGTGTCGAATGGTTTCGCAGGCTTCCATGACACATCGGATAAGAGTTTCTTCATCTAGTTTGTCTGCTGAATAAATACATTGTTTAAAGTCCCCCCAGAGATAAAAAGTCCAAAGAATTGAGTTCGGGGGAACGTGCAGGCCATGAAACTGGTCCTGCTCTTCTTACCCATCTGTCATGGTAGATACCAGCCAATGCATCTCGAGCAATGAGGCTAATATATGCTGGAGCCCCACAATGCATATACCGCATGTTTCCTCTTATTTGCAGGCGCACATCTTCTAGTAAGTCTGGGAGAGTGTTCTGAATAAAATCCCTGTAGACAGCACCTGTAAGACGTGCTGGAGGAAACGAAGTGGTTGGTTTGGACCTGAAAAGGCGTTGAACGTAAACGTAAATAAATAAATAAATTAATTAATAATACGAAAACCAAACGAAGGGTTTTGGGACATGCTTATATGACCTTTTCTTCTTGTTTTGGTGTAAAGAATCTCTCCCCAAAGTTTGTAGAAGTATTTTAGAATCACCCAATATTTCTCTGAACTGTCAGGTGAAAATGTATTGTAATTTAATCTGAAACTTCAAATATCATGTAAAGTTACATGACTAATTTGTTTGCTGAAGGAACAGAGATTTTATCAGATATTGAATTAATTCGGCATTTATCAAATTTGATAACACGATAAGGCAACTGTTATACGGAAGCAATGCACGGAAAGTTTATCAGATACTGAAATATTCCTGCATTTAACACATATGATGTAATAATAATAATAATAATAATAATAATAATAATAATAATAATAATAATAATAATAATAATAATAATAATAATAACATACATACATACATACATACATACATTATCATTATAGACTGTTATGCCTTTCAGCGTTCGTTCTGCAAGCCTCTGACAATTTACTAAACGTCGCCACAATCCTCGATTTGCAACTAGAGTTGTGGCCTCATTTAGTTCTATACGTCTTATCTTTAAATCGTTAGAAACCGAGTAATAATAATAATAATAATAATAATAATAATAATAATAATAATAATAATAATCATAATAATAATAATATATGGCCTCCGGAGAGGCCTGGTGCAGATCTTTTTCTAGTAGACGGCCTGTGGGTGATCTGCATGTCTGTAGGAATGGAGCCCTTCCTAAGATGATTCTAATTATGAAGACGTCATACACACACCCAGGCCCCCGAGCCATCGTAATTAACCACTGAAGGTTAAAATCCCAGACCCAGCCAGGATTCGAACCGGGACCTCTTCGACCAAAGGCCAGCACGCTAACCATTTAGTTATGAGGCCGCACGAAAATATGATAAGGTTGGTATTATAAGGAAACACGAGCGATATTTGATACAAGGAAAGTATATCGAAATATATCAGGAAGAAAAAAATAGTTTGATTTGCTTGTTCGTTTGACAAGTACATTGTTTCTGTGAAGCAATATGTCGAAAATAAGTCGAAAATACAGGTATTACTATAAGTTAAGACCTACTTTCAGGACACCTCCCTGACACGTAGAAAAAGGAAAATATATTTTATGGAAACGGGTCTGGAAACGCTGTATTTCCATGTTAGAGCTCATTGTCTACAGAGTATAAGGCGTGATCAAAAAGTTTCCGTTTCAGGACATTGCTGCAGCGGACATGCAGCGTAGCGCGACTCCGATGCGTGTATATAAGCACGGACATGTAGGCAAGGGGATTAGTGTGGCAGTCGTCTCGTGCCGAGGTGCGTGTGTTAAATGCGGCCACGTGAACTATGGTGACGTTATTGCCAAATGCGTCCAAACAGGACCAACGTGCTGTTATTCTGTTCTTGTCTGCCGAAGGACAGACACCGGTGGACAACCATCGGAGAATGAAGACTGTGCATGGTGCAGCAAGTACTGTGCGGGTCGCATTTCGAGACAAGACGCCGGTCAATCTGGAGGCCAGCCACATCCCTTAAGGGCCCCATAGACGGTCCGTCTTAGCGTCCGTCTTACCTGCGCAGTTCTAAGACGACATGTAAGACGGACCGTGTGTGGTAGAATTTTCATCCCTGTACCGTCTTAGGCTTGGCTCGAAGTGAATCTGGCAGCGCCTGATTTTTCTGTGCGTGTACAGGTAAGTCGGCGAGCAAGTTGGAGCGTGTGTGGGGTCTTCAGACTTAGCGTCAGTTTTAACCAATTGCTCCTACAGTGCAGTTCGCTCGTAGGACATAATGTCGGATTTAACAATCATGCCTCGAGCGTTTCTAATGGAATTCATACAGCTATGCCGTTGTAATCCGTGCTTGTGGAAAATCAAAAGTAAAGAGTACACGGTACAGGGTTATTTTTACATGTTTTCCAACAACCGCACCCAGACAATTTGGAAAATTCCATTTTCTTTCAAACTGCTGTCCAGTACATATCCATTCATCTTCTTTTGTTGGAAACTGAAACAAAATTATTATTAAATCATGCAACTAAAATATAATTTAAGCCAATGTAATTAATTATATTTTTTGATTTTAGGTTGGTTGGACGAAGACTTAATTTTCACACTCCGTTATATAATTGTTTCTTATTATTACTCTAAGCATACATTATACCTTGTTTTATATTAAATTAACATGAAATACATTTCCTTTTACCTCGTGCAAGAAACTTATAAATAAATTTTACTTACTTTGAGATACTGATTCTTGCGCACCTTATATTGCAGAGCAAGTCTCAGGAATTATTACTCCCAAAGACTGGACTGAAATCGCAGCGGAAAATTTCAGATCATCGTAACTTCTACCGGTTGCTAGGAAACGAAGTGTGACGTTGAGTCGTTCATGCGGTGTTATTGCCCGTCTCATTGCATTGTCACTCTTTCTGATATGGGGCGCTACCAAGTGAAGGTGTAAATACGTTTCACTGTCCATCCTCAAATAATTGTACCAGTCACCTGGTTCAAGAGTTAAATCTTTCATTAAATTTATATGCGACAGTGTATCTCGTTTAACTAACCAAGCTTTTGCCCATTTTGATCAAGCCCTTTTCTTTTTAGCTTTTGATCTCAAAGCTAATGCTAGAGCGGTGTAAATTAGAAGTTCCTCTAGCATGTTATCCGTGCACGAGTAGCGAAAACTGATCGCAAGTCTGACAGCAAAAACTGAGCGTTTGTGTCCTCTTCCGTGTTCCGTCTTACCTCTCATCTTAGAACTGCGCAGGCAAGACGGACAGTAAGACGGACCGTCTGTGGGGCCCTTTACGGACGACGACGACAACAAGCGGGTGGTGGATCCTAATCACGCCTTCGGTCCCGTCAAAAAGGCCTTGAAGGGTCGACGCCTCCTCTCGGAAGAGGATGTGCAGCAGGCGGTTACGGATTTCTTCACGCAGTTTTTACCACAGGTGGGGATTTTCAACCTGGTGCGTCGGTGGGATGAGTGCCTCAAAGATCACTACGGTTTTGCCTGATTGGCATCTCGATTCAGGAATGTACGGCCGTCGAACGAAAGCTTTTTGATCGCCTCTTATATATTGATCATGGGAAACACAGGAATAGAACGAACCAGCATATTACACGAAGCTCTTTCTTCAATAAAATGCTCGAATTGCCCTTCGGCAAGTCTAGGAAAAGCTTTCTCCATACAACTGAAAGCCTCACTGAACCACCATCGAACTTCAGAGTGAATTCATGGCGTTCCAGATCCAGCCACCTTGCAGAATAGATGACGCCTTCCGAAAGACTTCCTTCAGGCCACGAGCAGAGCTGGTCAACATGAAAGACGCTCAACAGGTTGCGTTCAGGAGTTGGAAAAATAAAGACCAACATGAGAAAGTGGGGTTTTGTCTGTGATTCCACTCTATGTGAATATGGTGAAGAACAGACAATGAGCCATCTTCTTGTTTGTAACTTGTGTCCAACTACTTGCTCTCTCCAGAATGTGATCGATGCTACCAAGGAAGCATGTGAATTAGCCGCATATTGGTCACACCACATTTAATTAAATTTGTAGTTATGTAGAGCTTAATCACATCGTTACCTGCCATCATCAGAAATAATTAATGGTTATAGTACCAGATTTGTTGTTGTCCTGATATTATTGTAAGATATAATGTATGTTTCTGACACGATTAAATAAATTGCCCGCCGTTAACATTGATACATGCGTGCACAATACTTCCAATATAAAGAAAATCAGTCTATACAGATGGTAAATTTACATACTCTTAAGATGTGCTCATTCGTGTCTTAGCAACTGCAAAGTTCATTAAGAACAATAATATTTGACTTAATAATCTTTTAATTATTTAATTATTTCGTGTGGCTATATCTAGCCGAGTGCAGCTCTTGTGGTGTGAGAGTTGCAGGGATGTTGGGGACAGCACAAACACCCATTGGAAGTAACCAGTGAAGGTTAAAATCCCCGACCCGTGAATCGAACCCTGGACCTTCTGAACCGAAGGCCAGTACGCTGACCATTCAGCCAACCATTGTGTTATCCTCCATACAAGGGGATTTTGCTCATAATATCCTAAGCCCAAAATATGAATCAACAACTAATTGACTACTAAATTTATAGAACAGTTATTTTCGAAGTCAAATGAAACAGTTCTGATCTCTGTGCTGATACCGATTAGTCTTTCCAATACCCCTGCATCTAATTGAAAAGACGGTTGATTTATCGGCGTGCGAAAGATCTCCTGCGGAAAACATTTATGGCACCTCGGCGTCTCCGAAAATTGTAAACGTAGTTACTGTGACGTAAAAATTATTATTATTATTATTATTATTATTATTATTATTATTATTATTATTATTATTATTATTATTATTATTGGAGGTGGTTAATGGGAGTATACAAAAAAAGCTTTAAGAGAAAAAAATAACGAAAATGAATATACCTTATGCAATACACACATCTGCTAATAATACTGTAAAGGAACGAGGAATATCAGAGAAATAAGTTATGTAGATGGGAAAGAGGTAGGTAAAACTCGAAATGAGCCTGAACTGTACACACTTGCTAAGCTATTAAACAGAGAATGGAAGGAACCAGAAAGAACAGCAAAATTGTATAACATCATCAGAGGGATATGGGTATAGAAATCTAAAGGAGGTGAAAACAAAGAAAATTGCATGTAGTTAATGAAGAAGTGGCCTGGTCTATATAACTTAATTAAAGGCCAGGAAATACCTCAGAAGGTGAAGATTGTCCAACTTTCGAAGATATGTCTAAAGAACTTTGGTGTTTTGTAGTGGTGACAAAAACTAACTCCATCTAATAGTTATGATTACTGTCTGGACCCATTGTTAAATGGTCACAGAGGTCCCAGGTTCGATTTCCGGCAAGATCGGGAATGTTAACCATAATTGGTCAATTCCGCTGGCACGGGGGCTGGGTGCATGTGTCGTATTGTCGTCTTCATTATTTCATGCTCATTACGACGTGCAGGTCGCCTACGGGAGTCAAATCATAAAGACCTGCATCTGGCACTAAAAGCCATACGCATTTCATTTCATTTCATTTCATTTCAACGAATTACTATCTTCCCAGTTGGTGGACAGCCGTGATTTGGGAGAAGAGTATTGAATTATTATTATTATTATTATTATTATTATTATTATTATTATTATTATGCCCTCATGTCCCAAGTCATCCAATGCAGATGATACATAAAGAAAGAGCCCATTTGTTTCAGGTCAAAACTTCAAATAGAATTCTTTGGATTGAGTCATACGTGTGACACACATTCGATCCTCTGCGGAATGCCCCCTTTGCTGTGAGTCTTCTGAAATTCTAGCTTTATATTTCATGACCACGAAACGTTTCTCAAGGACTCAGGTTAAGTAATTAATGAGTACGTGAGACTAGAACAGCAGCTAGGGTCGTACCTTTGCATTCATTCCTATCTTGTCTCTTCTCGTATGGAAAGGTACAGAGTAAATTCGTGTACGATCGAAGTTCAACCTATTGCATTTTTTGTTAAGATTTTTAAATATGTTTATAAAGAAAATTTGCAACCCAAGATTTTCTCACTACTGTCAATAATTAATTAAATTGTGCTGAGTATGCTACTAATTAGCACTGCAGCTTTTCACTAAGGAAACCGTGGTGCCTGTCCCGGTTGATACAGGCAGGAGTTTCGAACTGAACAGCCTCGTGCCAGTAGTTTGGTTTCGTGGTAAAAATAAAATAGAAACAACCACCCCAACTTCGAGGCTTATAGTACGTTTGTTTTGAAAATTACACATTTATTTAATTTAAAAAATGTATTTACTTATTTATCAGATTTGCTGGCATGATTGTGTAATAGTGAGTTCATATACATCAAGATTGGTACATTCAATAAAAATCCTGAATGCCAGTATAATTCAATATTTAAAAAAACTCAATTTCTGGTTTCATATACTGAGTTGAAGCTGCTTCTAATTTCCAATTCAATGTCGGGATTAGGCCTTGAGACAGTCGAAGGGGAGGGCGAATCATTTGAACTCCTGATATTTGGTAGATTCGAATCTGCTTGGTCGCTGGCCGCTCAGTTTCCTTAGGGCTTCTAGCATATTCAGAGTTGGCTTGTGTCTATTTTACCTGTGATGAGTTGATTTACGCGAAGTTGACTAGCAAAATGCGGTTCTGTTTTTCTGTAAATAAACCCCGAGGAAAATTGGAATCTGTCTGTCGAAGTCTGTTCTTACTCATAGGTAGCTGGGCTGGGCGTTTTGTCCCGCGGCACATCAACATATCAGTGGGGGGGGGGGGGGGGGGGGGGCGGGTGATCAGTGTGTATGCTTCAGGAACGGTGACGTTGTGATTACGTTACAGGCCGTGGAAATCAATGCCCGGCTAACGTCTGTCAGTCTCGATCATTGCGGAGATATACGAGTTCGAAATGCAGGCAAAATCTAATGAAAATGAAAAAGAGGGGGTCGCCGAATCTGACTGCAGGTAGCCAGTGGGAAGGACGGTATTTGTTTTGTGCCATGCAAAATGCCTGTTAAATAGGCGGTCTGTTATTATTATTATTATTATTATTATTATTATTATTATTATTATTAGCCCGCCTGATGGCCATGATCGTTAGGCGTTGAAGTCTAAACGATCTGACACCGAGGTTAGCCGGTTCGATTCTCGTTGGTCGAAAAAATGTTCACCATCAGAATGTTGGCCGGTAGGATAAGGGAATTGAAATGAAAATCCACAGCCTGTTTCCAATCATTTGACCGGGTCAGGAATGGAATGAATGAAGCCCCCATCTAGCGGCGAGCTGGTGGTATACAATTTCTAATCACTAGATTGCGTGCAAAAAGCCTGGATTAAATTCCAAACCTCTGCGCAGTGCTCATATGGAGCGAGGGCATATGGCGCTGTTGGAGATTCGCCCGTGGGATGGGGATGTTAAGCCTTGAACAGAACCCTTCTTGCTATTCAACAGGAGTAGGCTACGTGCCAGCACCGGGTTTCACCCTCTACCTTCCTAGTATCATATATCATGTCATTCATTTCAACTCATTAACTCCTCTGATGAGGTTGACGTCAGGAAGGGCATCCGGTCGTAAAAAACCCGCCACGACAGAATCATCTCACCTCACCTGATACCCGACCCCGTAGAGAAACGGGAAAAGGGTTGGACAAACAAATATAAATATTATTATTATTATTATTATTATTATTATTATTATTATTATTATTATTATTATTAACAAACACATCTCAATTGGGAAGTATCCCGGTGGCAGTGATCACTTACCGTAGTGTTATATCGAAAAGGTACATTATAGAATGCCATTGCAACTTGTTCATTCTCCTTGAGACTGTTGTAGCGGATGCTCGAATGGTTGAATGGATAGAAGGTTACTTTCCTTAGTGGAATTTATATCATTCCATCCAGGAAATTGTAAATATACATAGAAAGAAGGATGCAGCAGTAACTATGAGAACGTTTAGGCATATATTAATTTCAGGTAGAAAATAAAGTGTACTTCAATTTGCGTAATATTTTTGTCCTCATGTTTATCTTCACGTTCCCTCAAATATTAATTTACTTTGTACAAGAAATATGCTGCGACGAGGCACGTCTTCGAGGTTCGCACGCAAGTATCGTGACTACTAGACCACCACTCCGGTTGACTGTGATGTAACTCTCCAAGTATATGTGCGTTGCATTTGTATCGGAGATTCATCAATTTTTCGAAAATTATTAGGTTGCGGACCTGACAGGTTTAGGCCAAATAAAATTTGTTCGCCTATTAGTGTTCTATCATCTCCACTTTGTCCGAAGCGGATTCTGCGTCATGACGTTTGACCTCACTTTTTCAGAAAACGAAAGCGTATTGACCTAAATCCTCATACAAGAATTACTGTTGGATGAACCCCCGACAGGTGCATCGAAGCTCGTTGAAATCGGTTAGCCGCAGGGTCTGGCCGGTCCTTGTCAGTCAAACCACCCCGGTCGTGCGTGGCTGGTCTCTACGGGTGCCCAGGTGCGAACTCTGATGTAGATGATGAGCAGTGTATTAGGACAGAGGAAAACTTAAATACCCAGTCCTCGAGCTAGCCAGAACTAACCAGATGCTGCTAAAATCCCTGACCCAGCCGTGAATCGAACCCCGAGTCCTCTGAACAACCAGGGAACCGGACACGGGCAGTATTTCAATACGGAAAATGCCTGTTGCTATTTATTGATGGAAGCGGTATTTTTTTGCATCTGTTTCTTGCTGCAAGCCAGAGTAAAATGTGACTTCTACGGATGTCGCAGTGTCATTACATTTCTGGTTGTGACAACATGGAGGTTGCTGAGGTATGAGTGCAGAGTAATGACATTCAGAGGACGGCTGACGCTAGGGGGATGCTATAAAAGGCATTATTTCCAGGACCGGTTGTGTTGAAATAGCACTTCTGGCTGAGGCAGGGAAGCAACGTACTGCATCTCGCTTCTCATCTTGACTAGTACGCCTCATTTTTTTGCTATTTGCTTTACGTCGCACCGACACAGATAGGTCTTATGGCGACGATGGGATAAGAAAGGCCTAGGAATGGGAAGGAAGCGGCGGTGACCTTAATTAAGGTACAACCCCAGCATTTGGCTGGTGTGAAAATGGGAAACCATGGAAAATCATCTTCAGGGCTGCCGACAGTGGGGTTCGAACCCACTATCTTCTGGATGCAAGCTCACAGCTGCGCGCCCCTAACCGCACGGCCATCTCGCCCGGTAGTATGCCTCATTGTGGTACCACCATCGATGTCTGTGGTTTCCTTTGGTGCTGCTATTTGAGGATTCAACCAGTACCGATACTGATGACTTAGGCCTACCTAACAAATAAATAAACAAAGAAACAAACAAACGTTGCTACTTAACTACTGTATAATATAAAATATATTCGCCGCATATTTGTAACACCATATTGTTACAAATAAAACTCCGTCTGGTTTATAACTCTAATTTATTTCATGATGACCCAATAAATAAATACACATAATTCCAATCAGCTATGAATGACCACACTTACTATTTACTGCCTATTTACAGATCTTTCTTCCTTGCTTTCATTTCCCTATGTCCAGTCAGCTCATAAAGCAGCTGTGTGTAGGCCGCTGGATTTGAACACGGGGCTACGGGCTACGGAACACACGATGATTATTCCTTGGTTTGACTCCAGAGACAGTCCAGTAATTTACACAGTCACATGCAGTGAATAACTGAACAGCTCAACAGTGTTCAACAGCAGGACGATACTCACAACAGCGAACATTAACACAGGGCCATTTATACCTGCACACTCACGATAGCGGCTTCCCTCGCTGACTCACGTCGATCCTCAGTCCACAAATATATATATATTTTTTTTTTGCAAGTTGCTTTACGTCGCACTGACACAGATAGGTCTTATGGCGACGATGGGACAGGAAGGGGCTAGGAGTTGGAAGGAAGAGGCCATGGCCTCAATTAAGGTACAGACCCAGCATTTGCCTGGTGTGAAAATAGGAAACCACGGAAAACCATCTTCAGGGCTGCCGACAGTGGGGTTCGAACGCACTATCTCCCGAATACTGGACACTGGCCGCACTTAAGCGACTGCAGCTATCGAGCTCGGTCCACAAAAAAATACACAGACACAGTATTCTGAGGTAGTACACAGTCTTCCGTTGCGTCGTCTCCAGCCCACCTACTCACTGGATTCTCCGACACCACAACAACCACAGCTCGCAGCGGCCTAGTATTTATACCTCGATGATAGACCACTAGGACATTCAGGGTTCGGCTGCAGATGGATTTTTTCCGTCTTATCTTACAGAAATTGCGTGAAGAAACTAGATGCAGGGAACAATAGAGGAAGGGCCGTGGCATGTCCTCGGTCGAGCTGGGATGTTCCCCGAACCGGCTTAGTCATCACATTTTAGGCAATACCGAAGGGGCTGTGACAAGGCTGATGATCGTTTCAGCTCGTAACAATACAGTACTTGACTCACTTGTTGGGCGCCCATTCTAATATTACTGATTCTGCTTTGCCTTCAACTTCAAATGAATAAAATCTATATGTATATAATAAGAGTTCTGTCTGTTCATTGCTCAGAATTTAAAAAGAATTGTATTTCTGTATCGGTCTTGTCCACAGTAACAAGGAAATGCAGTTTTTAATTTTCCATAATGTCTGTCTGTCTGTCTGTCTGTCTGTCTGTCTGTCTGTCTGTCTGTCTGTCTGTCTGTCTGTCTGTCTGTCTGTCTGTCTGTCTGTCTGTCTGTCTGTCTGTCTGTCTGTCTGTCTGTCTGTCTGTCTGTCTTGTCTGTCTGTCTGTCTGTACAAAATCACGAGAAAACGGCTGAAGAGATTTTAATAAAAATCGGTATGTTAAGTCGGCGAATAAGTCGCTACAATCTAGCCCATAAGTCATTTTATTCACGCTGAGCGAAATGGTAGTTTAGGGGAAGGTTTTAAGTTTAAATCTCAAATATTTATGTTATTAGTGACCCTATCGATAAATACTACACAACTAAAGTTACATAGAATTAAATTTCCTATCATTTATGTTTTATCGTATCGGCTATGATAACAGAGATATTCATAAATTTAGATGTTTGTTGCTAAGTCTATATAGCGCCAAGTCACGAAAAAATATGTAAACAGATTTTAATGAAAATCGGCATGTAACGTCTGGGAATAAGGAGCTACAGCCTACGCTATAAACAATTTTATAAGATGCCCTAATGTCACAGAGTCGGAAGAAAACTAAATGTGAAGGCCTGCAATATAGAAAGATCATAAAAAAGATCAACAGTAACAAGGCATTGGCCATTGTCTGTGGTGATGTTCTTTCTGACTTCTACTGCCACTCATCTCCGATAGATGGGATTACTGCTGCGTACCGAGTATAACAGCCTGCATGATTATTAGCAAGAAGTAGTTGGAGAGGTTAGATCGCTCCCTTCTTTAGCGCGCCATTCCTTTCCTCTGGTTCAAACATATTCTGATACTACTGGTACGCAACAAGTTGGTTCTTCATAGGATTCCAGCTATTCAGTCCCTACTCTTAGGCACTGGTTAGAATGAACAGTGTGCACATTTAACGGAATCATTGCAGAGGAGTGTTCGCGGCTATCGGCAGCCTGGTCGTACCAGCACTGGCACTTTTTGGCTGTTAGATCGGCAGCAGAGTACTGTTCGTTAAAAGTGAGAAAATGCGCGGTACTCCATTTGATCGAGTATTTTATATGATAGCATTGCGTTTAATCGCTACATTCCTACTGACGTTATTGTAATGATGTACTGTATGTTGACTTCAGCTGGGAAAGCCACAAACACAAAAACAATTAAATGATATGTCCGTTTTTGGACACCATTCCCTAAAATGGATCCTCGAATTTTGATAGAGCATAATCATGTTTTCTTCTCTCCCAGGGCGTGTATATGATGCTGTGTACTGGTACTACTACGGGCTTTACCTAACCCATTAAAGACGATTAAATGGTTGGGAACTGCACTTAGATTATTCCATAACTTTCCCACACTATTTTAAACATAAACGGTTTATATTCCCTAGTACGCCTCTTCAGTGATGCCTAGGCCATCTATGACAGCTGATGGCGGAACTGTTGAGGATCCAACCAGCCTTCGGGCTGAGGACTAAACATACATACATACATTCTGATATAACCATAATCCTGCATGAGCACTTCGACACAAAATAAATACTCAGAATAAACATTAACAAATGCAGGAAGGTTTTCCTTATGTACAATAAAATGGTGGTATAATAAAAGATTTGGAAATTACAGCGGAAAATGAACTGCATTTTGTAGTCAGATCAATGAAGTGAAAACACAATAGTTTTTGTGTATAAACACTAGCTTCAGAATTTCACCATCGACACATGGTATCCTGAGTTGAATTCATTCACTTAATACTGTACTTTTTTATATTCACTGTTTTTTTTCGCTTGGTTTAATTATATTTTCACTTGAACAAACACACGCTGCTTCCCAGAACCGTGCCATATATTATCAAAAACTTTTACCCTTGACCACATAGTTATTGCTATCCTTAGATCTACCTAGGTAACTTAAGCCTTTTGTATGACGTTCTGAAAGAATGCACATAATCTCCTACAGCAAGATAGAGATAACACTGGGCTATCATGTATCAACGATATAATAACGACGATATTCACTGGTAGGTGATTTTTAATCAGTGTTGGAACACTAGACCGTGTCCAACCACACCTTATATAGACCTCCACCTTTCTCTTTCAACTCATCTGGTCTTGTAATAATACTTAACATGGCTTGCTATGTTCATATTGCTGCACGGCTGAAAGCAACGGGGAACTACAGCCGTAACTAACTCCCTCTCTCTATACAGCTCTCTGTGCATGAATGATATACTGATGATGGCTTGTTCCCGGGTAAAATATACCGGAGGTAAAATAGTCCCTCATCGCATCTCCGGACGGTGACTCCAGCAGAGCAGGAAGCCATCAGGAAGATGGATTCTGGCATTCTGCGAGTCGGAGAGTGGAATGTTAGAAGTTTTAATGGTTGTGGTAGGTTTAAGAATCTGAAAAGGGAGGTAGATAGACCAAATTTAGATGTAGTTGGTATAAATGAGCCGGCCCCGTGGTGTAGGGGTAGCGTGCCTGCCTCTTACCCGTAGGTCCCAGTTTCGATTCCCGGCCAGATCAGGTATTTTTAGCTGTATGTGAGGTCTGGGTTGAGGTCCACTCAGCCTACGTGATTATAATTGAGGAGCTATATGACGGTGAGATGGCGGCTCCGGTCTTGGAAGCCAAGAATAACCGCCTGAGAGGATTCGTCGTGCTGACCACACGACACCTAAAATCTGCAGGCCTTCGGGCTGAGCAGCGGTCGCTTGGCGGGCCATGGCCCTTCAGGGCTGTTGCGCGATGGGGTTTAGTTTTTGGTATAAATGAAGTACGTTGACAGGAAGAGCAGGATTTTTGGTCAGGCGACTACAGAATTACCAACACAAAATCGAACAGAGGATATACGAAAGTTCGTTTAATGACGAATAAGAAAGTAGGGCAGCGGGTAATCTACTACGACCAGCATAGTGAAAGGATCATTGCTGTCAAGATCAACACCAAGGCAAAGCCCACCACAATAATGCAGATCTATATGTCTACTAGTTCAGTGGATGATGAGGAAATCGAAAGAACATATGAATCGATAGAAGATTTAATACAATCAATGAATCACCACTGATCTGCATTTAGGACAGTCGCCCTACTGGCAGATTCCGTACCTGTTGCTTTCCTGGCCTTTTCTTAAATGATTGCGAAGGAATTGGAAATTTATTGAACATCTCCCTTGGTAAGTTATTCCAGTCCCTAACTCCCCTTCTTATAAATGAATATTTGCCCCAATTTGTCTCTTAAATTCCAACTTTATGTTCATATTTTGATCTTTTCTACTTTAAAAGACTTTCGTCTACTATGTAAAAGGTGACGAGAATCTAATTCTGATGGGAGAGGGAATGCGGTGGTAGGCCAAGGAAGAGAAGGGAATGCAGTAGGAAAATCCGAACTTGGACAAAGAAATCAAAGAGGAAGTCCGCTGTTTGAATTCTGCACCGATCATAATTTAGTCCTCGCTAATACTTGCTTCAAACACCACAAGCGACGGCTATGTACGTGGACGAGACCTGAAGACACTGGAAGACTTCATTATGTTTAGGCAGAGATTCAGAAAGCAGGTGTTGGATTGCAAGACTTTACCATGAGCAGATGTGGACTCTGACCACAACTTGTTGGTCATGAAATGCCATATGAAGTTGAAGAAATTGAAGAAAGAAATGGAAGGAGATGAGAATGCCATGTAAAGTTGAAGAAATTGAAGAAAGAAAGGAATGCTAGGAGATGGGATCTAGATAAATTGAAAGAAAGTATTGTGAGGGATTGTTTCAAGAAACGTGTTGCTCAAGGACTAAATGAAAAGGCTGAAGGAAACACAATAGAGCAAGAACGGACAGTCGTGAAGAATGAAGTCAGTAGGTCTGCTGAGGAAAGGTTAGGTAGAAAGGAGAGATCAGCTAAGGATCAGTCAATAACTCAAGAGATACTAGAACTGATTGACGAACGACGAAGACTTTTGTCTGGAGCGTGGCATTGTATGGAAGTGAAATATGGATGATAAGCAGATCAGAAAGAAAGTGAATACAAGCTTTTGAATTGTGGTGTTACGGAAGAATGCTGAAGGTGAGATGGGTAAATCAAATCACGAATGAAGAGATGCTAAATCGAATTGAGATCGATTTGGCTAAATTTGACGAGAAGAAGAGATAGAATGATAGGACACATCTTAAGACAGCCAAGACTTGTTCAGGTGAATTTTTAGGGAAGTGTAGGCGGTAAGAACGGTAGGGGTAGATCAAGGTAAGAATATGACAGATTAGAGCAGATTTAGGATGTACTGTAGTAGTTACGTAGAAATGAAAAGATTAACAAAGGATAGGGTGGCATGGAAGGCTGCATCAAACTAGTCTATGGACTCATGACTCAAACAACAACAACAATAATAATAATAATAATAATAATAATAATAATAATAATAATAATAATAATAATAATAATAATAATAATATAGCCCATAAAAATAATCTCTGTATCTCTGTTGCACAGTCATATACATATATATATATTGGCATGATGCTTGTGATAACGCATTGCGGAAAAATGTAGTTTCATGATATTATTTTAAAGGCAAAGTCTTTTGTCATAATTATTGGAAAGTTACTTTATAACTAAGAGTATCTTATCGGGCGTATGTAGGGCAATAGAGATGTAATTAGTTTAAAATGTGTTCATTTATGCAAGAGAGAAAAACATAATCTTATGACCAACTCATTCAATTATTAATACGTATTAATAGGCCGACTGATCTCACGATTCTTATATATATTTTTCTTCATATATTTGAGAATTGAAAGAACCTCATGTTTACGTTCAGTGTTCGTACAACGTTTTTACTGTTGAAAACCCCTTTGCATCC
The DNA here is from genome assembly GCF_040414725.1 of Anabrus simplex. NCBI lineage: Eukaryota > Metazoa > Arthropoda > Insecta > Orthoptera > Tettigoniidae > Anabrus > Anabrus simplex. The sequence goes on from NC_090268.1 coordinate 35,655,357, forward strand.
TTCCTCTTGTAACTTAAGCTCGAGGCCGCATTTGGTAGAAAAATATTCCCGTTTGCCTCGCCTTTTCCTGCATTCAGTCTTCCGCTAGCGCTATTGAAATATTACATGAATAGAAATGTTATCAGGTAAAATGACGAACGGCTTTCGTCTTCCTCTTTTGCTGCGGGATACAGGAAGTGGCATAAATACAGGTGATATACTTCTGCATTATTCGCAAACCGAAGAAGAAGAATTACAGTATTAATCTGAAGAACCTTCAATCTTAAACTGAAAATTATACATACAAAAGTTATTGTATGTGTATTGTACTAGGTTATCTTTAATAACTTCTCGATAACCCTCAGGAGGTGAAATGGAACTGTCACTCATGGCATCTTGCGCCATGATGAGAGGGCAACTGAGCTGTGTGTAGCTAGGCCCGCAGGGATGGCGAACCTTTTCCAATTGGTGTGCCATTTTAAGTCTGATTTATTATTCTCAACTGTCTACTGTGCCACTTGTTATTTTCCTTTCGAATGGTTACAACCCGCGACCACCCATTCCCCGACTTCCATCCCTAATTCCAAGTTATGTTCCATAATATGTTTTTACATATGGATTTCTAGGTCAGTAAATTACATTGTAAAATACTACATTTGATTGCATGTTCCGTGGTCGTATTTTACCAATACTACAAATATACATGTTTAAATGTGTACGATTTAAGAATACCTAACATTATTTTAAAAAGTATATATTAAGTGTCCATTGTAACACACTTCGTCATTAAGTATTGTTATATATAGAAATCAAGATGACTAGTATTGCCAAAGCACTTTCAGTGAAATATCATTCTCAAATTTAGCGTGAAACTTGTTGCTGAATCTTAGTAGCGATGACATTTATGTTAGGTTCATAACTTCTTGTCTTCAATAACAAGCAAGAAGCACTTAGGTCTGAACCAAGATAGTTTCTAACTGTTCACAACGTTCATTGTAGAAAATAGTAGCTCGCAGGTGTATGGGTAAGTAGCGCTGTAGCAAGTTTCTTCATGGCCGAGGCTGTTCCACTGTTCAAGTATTAAGTTCTCCGGTTTCTGGAGAGAGTATTCACCATCAAAAGCATACTCGATTTTCACCAATGCTTTACTAAGCAGTAAGAATTTGTTCACCCATGACTGGTATCTTGAAATTCAGTCAGCTCCATTTCTAAACTGCCACTCAAAAAAAAAAAAAAAAAAACCTTAATATCACTCAAGTGTGCAATATCAGGCTTTGAAATAAAGTGCGATAGATTTTCCTAATCTCAAAATAGGGATAATCTCTTAGCAACTATTTGTCTTACGGAATTCAAAACGATAAACACTTATGCTAACACAAGCCAAACTTCAGTAATTGACTGATGTGGGTGAGCGAATTCATCTGACATTTATCTCTATCAGTGTTGCCATAATGCACGTCTGAATGGAACTTGAAATTAGATTTTCGGTACTTATTTTTTAAACCTGAAACATTATGAATATATGACGCATGAGGTATGTATAGTCTGCAGAACAAGACGTGCATACAAACGTTAATATGCGTGTGGTGTGCCACCGAAATCGTGTTCGCGTGTCACCTAGTGACACGCGTGGCATAGGTTCGCCATCCCTGAGCTAGGGTGTACAAGCTGACCAATTCAGTTCGATGCTTTAATGAATGCAACCTTACTGTTCTTGTTTGAGTCTTCATTCCATAGACGTTTGATGCAGCTCTCCATGCCACCTTATCCTGTGCTAACCTTTTCATTTCTACGTAACTGCTGTATCGTACATCTGCTCTAATCTACTTGTCATATTTATACCTTGGTCTACCCCTACCGTTCTTACCACCTACACTTACTTCAAAAACCAACTGCACAAGTCCTGTGTGTCTTAAGATGAGTGAGTCCTATCATTCTATCTCTTCTTGTCAAATTTAGCCAAATCGTTCTTCTCTCACCAATTCTATTCAGTATCTCTTCATTCGTGATTCGATCTATCCATCTCACCTTCAGCATTCTTCTGTAACACCACATTTTAAAAGTTTCTATTTTCTTTCTTTCTGAGCTAGTTATCGTCCATATTTCATTTCCATACAATGCCACGCTCCAGACGGAAGTCTTCAAAAATATTTTTTAATTCCTATATCAATGTTCGAAGTGAGAAATTTCTTAAGAAAGGCCTTCTTTGCTTGTGCTAGTCTGCATTTTATGTCCTCCTTACTTCTGCCATCGTTAATTATTTTACTACCAAAGTAACAATATCCATCTGCTTCCTTTAAGACTTAATTTCCTAATCTAATATTTCCTGCGTCACCTGACTTCGTTCGACTGCACTCCATTACTTTTGTTTTGGACGTATTTATTTTCATCTTGTATTCCTTCCCCAAGACTCTGTCCATACCATTCAGCAATTTACCGGGCGAATTGGCCGTGCGCGTAGAGGCGCGCGGCTGCGAGCTTGCATCCCGGAGATAGTGGGTTCGAATCCCACTGTCGGCAGCCCTGAAGATGGTTTTCCGTGGTTTCCCATTTTCACACCAGGCAAATGCTGGGGCTGAACCTTAATTAAGGCCACGGCGGCTTCCTTCCAACTCGTAGGCCTATCCTATCCCATCATCGCCATTAGACCTATCTGCGTCGGTGCGACGTAAAGCCCCTAGCAAAAAAAAAATCAGCAATTTCTCCAGATCTTCTGCTGTCTCAGATAAAATAACAATATCATCAACAAATCTAAGGGTTTTGATTTCCTCTCCTTGGGTTCTGATTCCCTTTCCAAAGCCCTGTTTGATTTCCTTTATTACCTGTTCTATATAAACATTGAAAAGTAGATGGGACAAACTGCAAGCTTGCCTCACTCCTTTCTGGATTGCTGTTTCTTTTTCAGAGCCCTCAATTCGTATCATTGCAGACTTATTTTTATACAGATTGTAGACAATTCTTCGTTCTGGGTATCTGATCCCGATCACCTTCAGAATCTCAAATAGCTTGATCCAATCAACATTATAGAATGCCTTTTCTAGATCTACGAACGCCATGTATGTGGGCTTGTCCTTCTTAATTCGATCCTCTAAGATCAGACGTAAAGTCAGGATTGCTTCTTGTGTTCCTAGATTTCTTCTGAAGCCAAATTTATCTTCTCCCAACTCAGTTTCAACTTATCTTTCTATTCTTCTCGTCTTTTTAAAATCTTGCAGGCGTGAGATACTAGACCAATGGTGCGGTAGTTTTCACACTTGTCAGCACAGGCTTTCTTATGGAAATATATTATGTGCAAACAGTTGTTCAACTCATTGTCGATCTAAGGCATGACTATATATAGGGGCATTTCTTGATATCTTGACTGTTCTTGAAAGCTTTGAGGTACTTTAACCCCTCCTCGGAGAAATTTAGAACTGCAGTTTGTTCCCTTGTCCAGCCCTTGTTCCGTTTCTTTACGGGGTGGAGAATATGAATCTGTCGTGACGGACTTTGTGACCGGATGGCCTTCCTGATGTCAACCTGATCAGAGGAGTTAATGAGATGAAATGATGGGCGTAATATCAGGGAGAGTGCACATAGCCTACTCCTGTCGAATAGCACCAAGGGGTCTGCTCGAGGCTTGACTCCCCATCCGACGGACGAATCACCATCAACAGCGCTCACTCCATATGAGCACTGCGGAGAGCTTTGGAATTTAATCCAGGCTTTTGGCATGCAATCTAGTGATTATAAACTGTATACCACCACTTGTCCTACCCTGCCGGCCAACATTCTGATGGAGAAATTTTTTCAACCAACGGGACTCCAACCGGCTACCCACGGTGTCAGACCGTTTTATACTTCTACGCCTTAACTATCATGGCCAGCAGGCGGGAAAATTTAGAACTGCAGTATTCGTATGAAAACTAAACGAAGCTGCTGTTTTCCAATTTTTATCATACACATCCAATAGTAAGTATTTGTTTAATTCCCACTCAAGAAAACCCTGACGTAGACGCTATGTAATGCCTTATTATATATTTTTTAATTAGGAGTAGTACCAATGTTGAGTTAACCTTATCCCCCCAAAACGTAGCTTCCTAGGGATCACACAAGCCTGCTTGAATATTTTTACCAGTCCTCGGAGAAAGAAAGTTATTGAGATATTAATCAAATAAGCCATCTTTAAAAGGTATTTTTGCTAGAGGTTTTGCGTCACACTAACACAGGTTGAGCCCCGCCATGTACAGAAAGTCATAAATAAATAAATAAATAAATAAATAAATAAATAAATAAATAAATAAATAAATAAATAAATAAATAAATAAATAAATAAATAAATAAATAAATAAATAAAGTAGTTCAGGATTGTTGAGTCTTCACGAACAATTTAAATATGATTTATAGTTGGAGTGGTCTTATTTCTTAAACCGTACACCAATGCGTTTGGGTCTGAAGTATTTATTTACGTTTCAAGGGCCAGAAGTGAGATTTCTTGCAGCTCAAACGGTAGAGCGCTGGCCTTCTGACTGGGTGGTGTTTTCGAAACTAGTAAAGATCGCAATATGAAGATATAGTTGGAATTCAAGGGGACAAATTGTGGCAAATATTCGTTTATAGGAAGAGGAGTTAGGGATTGGAGTAATTTACCAACCGAGATGTTCAATAAATTTCCAATTTCTTTGAAATAATTTAAGAAAATAGGTGAACAACAGATACGGAATCTGTCTGCCACCTGGGTGACTGCCCTAAATGCAGACCAGTGGTGATTGATTGATTGATTGATTGATTGATTGATTGATTGATTGATTGATTGATTGATTGATTGATTGATTGATTGATTCATTCATTCATTCATTCATTCATTCATTCATTCGAACCCGGATCAGCCCGGTGGTATTTGAAGGTTGTCAAATACCCCATCCTCGTGTCGGTAGATTTGCCGGCACGTAGAAGAACTCCTGCGAGACAAAATTCCGGCACCTCGGTGACTTCGAAAACCGAAAAAGTAGTTAATGGGGAGTAAAAGCAATACCATTGTTATTTTGAAGTTTTATGGATGAGTTCAAAGTCCACCATTCAACATGGATGGAGTTTAAGACGCAGAAATTCATGTTCCCCTAACGATATTAGTTAAATCGATGGGAGCAGTTGGGAAACTGATCCCTACCATTCCAGAATTAAGATATTAAAAAGTAATACGAACAATGTTGTTCTTGGAAAACATTAGCAGCGTAAAACATTTGAACGAAGATATTATGTTAAGCCTTTATATGTGTCTATTTGCAGTTATGTATTACAATTATTACAAGCCAGTATTTTATTTCTTGCAGACCAAAAAGATGTGTTCTTCTTCATTGTGACCGAAATATTCAATTGTTAAATCATTGATGCTATCAGTGCAGTACACTGGTTCTGGGACCATTTCAATTGCCTGATCACTCGTGATGCAATGTAGTGATCTGGCAAATATCTAAGTCACTGTTTTACATGGACTGAAAAAAGAGTTTTTGTTTTGCTGTAAGTTGAGTGTGGTGAATAGCTACAATACCGAAAAGTTCTACATTATTCTGAAGACCATAAACATATGTAACACAACATAACACGACCTAGTTAAATAAAATGTTTGTTCTCTGGACCACGAACATGCTACGAAAGCATGCTGGGTGAAAAGGGAATATTCTGATCTAGAGGAAAGTCCTTTCAAATAAAGACGTTAATCTATCTTGCAGGAACACCAGCATTTTATTCATAAAATCGTTTCCATCGCATTTAGAGTCTATGCTGCGGGAAATATTTTAACAAAACTTGTGTTTCGAACAATATCGATTTAGAAATAGGCGTTAGCGTTAGGTTATGTATGATTAAAAAAACACAGAATGATCCGGAAGTTAACTAAGGAAAAAATTTGCAGTTGAAGAGACGAATATTCCTTCTAAGTTAAAAAATATGTAGTCGCAAAAAAAAACGAGCGTATGGTATTGTATGATGTTTCACACATTTAATGTTTTATCAGAATTTTAATTATCAAAATATAATTCCCTTGTTGTTCAGACACAAAAGCAGTACATATCCGCAACAAACATTAAATCTGTAGGTTCATTCGTTTCTGAGAAAAGTGTACCTGTGAGAAGCTTACTAAATACCATGCATTTTTTGAGACTTTGATCGAAATCTAAAGCTTTTATTTCTATAAACTTTTTGAAAGCAAGTCCCGCTGTCAGTGCAATAGACTGATTAGTCTCTCTCGCCAGCCGGCAGTGTATTCGGTAACTGATACGTTGTTTGAAAAATATGAATGGCCGCGTGGTGGACTCTGTTAGATACTGTATAAAATTATTGTGAATGGATTGACGTTGTTCAGATTTCTTAGGAATATTAGAATATCTACCGTTTAAATTATATGTGTCAATATTCTATTCTTTATCCTTTCTAGAAGTTGATGGAAGGTAGAAGCTTAGGTCCATAAACGGACATCATGCGATTCATACAAAAGGTGCAATGTGTAGCGTACACTTCAAAACACCACTTTCAAAATCATATAAAATTAAATCTGGTTTATCATGTTTAATTTTTATTTGTGTATTTCGAATGTAATTCCATTATTTAAGTAACCATTTGTAAAGGACTGCGGGTAGATACTAGCTATTGCTGTCCACTGTACATTGTTAGGACATAAAATAGTTTTAAATAAGGTATTTTACATGCAGGTGATTTTAATCTATAAGCTGAAGAAGAGCATTTTAATTCTCGAAACATGTACTTAAATATATTTATGTATTTGATGGTTTAGTTTATATACTAGATTTTGAATTGTATCGACAAGGCGGACCTTGACATAGTAATAATTAATAACAGTAATTAAATCAATACGGACCATTGGTGGCCATCGTGGTCAAGCTAATACACTGACTGACAGTGACAATGCAACACCAAGGAGGAGTGGTTCGAAAGGGATGAAAGTTGGAGAAAAAACAGAGACGGCACGGATGAATAATTGATGTTTATTTCAAACCGATATGCAGGTTACACAATGCGCACGGCATCGACTCATTAGGATGTAGGACCACCGCGAGCGGCGATGCACGCAGAAACACGTCGAGGTACAGAGTCAATAAGAATGCGGATAGTGTCCTGAGGGATGGTTCTCCATTCTGGGGCAGAGTTTGCAAACGGCGTCCAATGAGATCCCACACGTGTTCGATTGGTGAGAGATCTGGAGAGTACGCTGGCCACGGAAGCATCTGTACACCTCGTAGAGCCTGTTGGGAGATGCGAGCAGTGTGTGGGCGGGCATTATCCTGCTGAAACAGAGCATTGGGCAGCCCCTGAAGGTACGGGAGTGCCACCGGCCGCAGCACATGCTGCACGTAGCGGTGGGCATTTAACGTGCCTTGAATACGCACTAGAGGTGACGTGGAATCATACGCAATAGCGCCCCAAACCATGATGCCGCGTTGTCTAGCGGTAGGGCGCTCCACAGTTACTGCCGGATTTGACCTTTCTCCACGCCGACGCCACACTCGTCTGCGGTGACTATCACTGACAGAACAGAAGCGTGACTCATCGGAGAACACGACGTTCCGCCATTCCCTCATCCAAGTCGCTCTAGCCCGGCACCATGCCAGGCGTGCACGTCTATGCTGTGGAGTCAATGGTAGTCTTCTGAGCGGACGCCGCGCCGGGAGTGCAGGCCTCCTTCAACCAATCGACGGGAAATTGTTCTGGTCGATATTGGAACAGCCAGGGTGTCTTGCACATGCTGAAAAATGGCGGTTGACGTGGCGTGCGGGGCTGCCACCGCTTGGCGGCGGATGCGCCGATCCTCGCGTGCTGACGTCACTCGGGCTGCGCCTGGACCCCTCGCACGTGCCACATGTCCCTGCACCAACCATCTTCGCCACAGGCGCTGCACCGTGGACACATCCCTATGGGTATCGGCTGCGATTTGACGAAGCGACCAACCTGCCTTTCTCAGCCCGATCACCATACCCCTCGTAAAGTCGTCTGTCTGCTGGAAATGCCTCCGTTGACGGCGGCCTGGCATTCTTAGCTATACACGTGTCCTGTGGCACACGACAACACGTTCTACAATGACTGTCGGCTGAGAAATCACGGTACGAAGTGGGCCATTCGCCAACGCCGTGTCTCATTTATCGTTCGCTACGTGCGCAGCACAGCGGCGCATTTCACATCATGAGCATACCTCAGTGACGTCAGTCTACCCTGCAATTGGCATAAAGTTCTGACCACTCCTTCTTGGTGTTGCATTTGCTCTGTCAGTCAGTGTATATACTGTTCACAATACACATGAGGGATTTTTAAATGAAAATTCAACTCTCTTTGGTTAGGATTCCACGTGAAATTAGAGGTCCTGTGGCTGTTATCACGATATCGCTAGTCACGTAAAACTACAAGCTTGTGTTTCTTGTCTGCAATACGATACTTGAATTAAGAGACCCTAAATAAACCTTATTTAAGCATTCTACATTTATCCGTGAATTATTCCTCCAAGGAACCCTGACATCTCGTACTCACATTAACATCATATATTCTTGAATGCTTTCTGTAGTATACATACATACATACATACATACATACATACATACATACATACATACATACATACATACATACATACATACATACATACATACATTGAGAAGCAGATATTCAGTGTATTTGTCTTCAAAAAGCCAATCAGATTTCTATGGCTCTGTTGACCTCTGCTTCTAATCCATAATTGGTCATTTCAGTCGATTCCAAGTTGTCTGATGCTCTTTTAACTCTGTACTATACGTCAGATAACATATATGCCTTTCCAATGCACACTGGGTTATGTAATTCGAGGCTATTGTTCGATAACCTTCTTTTCCCACTCTAATATGAACTTTGTCGTTGAACAATTTTCACCATAATACGTTTTATGAAGACAAAAAATGTTTATGATCTGACAAGCCATTCGTCGTTAGCCACGGTAATATTAAACTCTAATGAAAAAATATGGGCAAACACTCAACCTGGTTTATTTTTGCTGAAGAAAGAGTATTTGAAAAGAAGATTATGATTAACCTCTTTTCAGAATAAATGTAATATTCATAATTGTTTGTTGTGCTTTGCACATTCAATTTCGTAATATACTGAATGGATGAAACAGAAGCCATTATATTGTATATCAGAACTGCAATAATATAGGAAACTTATGAACTACAGATCCTTCAATATCATTAATATTAATGTATTTTCGTGGGAAACTGATTGCTGAATAGTAGAATAAATGATGAGTGCATTCGTATACAATGTGTTTCGTGTTTGGACAAGTGCAATGAGCGTTACATTTAAAACTGCTATTGTGTAGTTTTATTTTGTAAGGGTTTAAATATGACGCATTTAAACCTGAGTACATATTTGAGCAGTATATATATTTCCAATTCGTCTAGTATTCTATTTGAGATTGGTATGAAGCACTCATTTGGTCAAGAGTGAACAGTTTCTTGCTGTGCGCTGTAATAATCTACGTAATCGTTATGATAATTTTTGGTAGTGACTGCAAACTATTCCTTTGTTGCAGCTTAATAATTAGATAAGATAGACTATTTCAACATTTGGGATATTTTAATTTCTTGGAACGTAAAACAAAAGAGCTGTCCCTTTTTCAACTGTTTTGAGCTTCATCACTGACAAAGCTTCTGAAATTGAAAAAAAAAATGGTGCCATTATTTCTGTAAAGTTATATTTGTTTCGTTGACAAAATCCATATATTATTCTAAGAATTTTTTTGCGAGTTGTTTTACGTCGCACCGACACAGATAGGTCTTATGGCGACGATGGGACAGGAGATGGCTAGGAGTGGGAAGGAAGCGGCCGTGGCCTTAATTAAGGTACAGCCCCTGCATTTGCCTGGTGTGAAAATGGGAAACCACGGAAAACCATTTTCAGGGCTGCCGATAGTGGGGTTCGAACCTACTATCTCCCGAATACTGGATTCTAAGAAATAGGCTCTACACTAAAAACTTGGTTTGGAGTTAGGAACAAGACCAGTACCACCTACATTCATTCCAGTGTTGCCGCATGCTGTCGTGTGTAATGACGCAGATAATTATTTTCGTTTGTATTACGTAGAAGTGTATTTAATGGGATGTCTGAAATAATAAAATAGCATACTCAATTTACGACACTGCCTGTTCAATATACACTCATGTACATAAAAACCAGAACATCTTGAACGACTAGAGATAGGAAGTTCATATTCACAGGACATGTGCGTTAGTACGTTCTGAAAAAAATTATTAGCATTTGAACCACGTCGGCCCTCACGTTCAAGGTCCACTTCGATATATTGGCGCACCACCACAGACTGGTAAAATGTGCCCGGCTCTCCTTGGCGTTATATACCGAAGGTAATGGATCAGTGTGACTTGAACAGACGAGCAGGATGCCTCGCAGATATATGCGAGAACCGTACCGTCTAATGAGTGAGTTTGAAAGAGGGCGCATTGTTGGCAATAGAGAACGTGATGCATCCATCCGGAAAATTGCTGCTCGTGTGAGACGAAGTGTATCGACAATTTAACGGGTGTGTACAGAATGGTTCACAGAAGGTTATAGAACACGACCCAGACCACCCCCCGAGAAGATCGACACCTCATCCGAATGGCATTGCAGGACAGATCTGCGTCCTCCTCGGCTCTGGCGCAACAGTGCAACAGTGTAACACATCGTACACTATCAGGAGTGACAGTCCGTTGCCGTTTATTACGGTCTGGGTAACCTGCCATTTTGAAGGGTTTTTGAGCATTAATAAGAAGCGCATTAGCCCGCCTGGTGGCCATGATCGTTAAGGCGCTGAAGTCGAAAACGGTCTAACACCGAGGTTACCCGGTTCGAGTCCCGTTGGTCGAAAAAATTTTCACCATCTGAATGTTGGCCGGCAGGGTAGGGGAGGTGGTGGTATACAATTTCTAATCACTAGATTGCGTGCCAAAAGCCTGGATTAAATTCCAAACCTCTCCGCAGTGCTCGTATGGAGTGAGGGCATATGACGCTGTTGATGGTGATTCGTCCGTCGGATGGGGACGTTAAGCCTTGAGCAGACCCCTTGGTGCAATTCGACAGGAGTAGGCTATGTGCCGGCACCGGGTTTCACCCTCTCCCTACTATCATATATCTCCCATTAACTCCTCTGATGAGGTTGACGTCAGGAAGGGCATCCGGTCATAAAAAACCGCCACGACAAATTCATCTCACCTCATATCCGACCCCGTAGGGAAACTGGACAAGGGTTGGACAAACAATAAGAAGCGCATTATGGTATGCCGCATTTTGTAGTCAGAATTCATCCATTCTGACGGCATCATGGCGTCTGTTTGGTAAAAATCTATCCATATATTCGCTTTTTTTTTTCATCCTGCAGTTCTTGATGTAAAGCTTGCTATTGTGTCGTAGAAGCCAATGGTATTTTTAACCGCAATTATTCTATACAGAACGGTTGTCTTGTGAGCTCTGTTGAATTAATTTGGAAGCTGGGAAAGGTTAGACAATCAAAGGGCATCTAGTAGGGAATAGTATTCTTCCCTGATCAGAGGAAGTGTATACTCTCTGGCTTGACGGATAGTAATCAAACACGGCTGCATGCAATCACATTATTAAGAATGAAAATCACAGATATCAGAATATTAATGTACCGGGCGAGTTGGCCGTGCGCGTAGAGGCGCGCGGCTGTGAGCTTGCATCCGGGAGATAGTAGGTTCGAATCCCACTATCGGCAGCCCTGAAGATGGTTTTCCGTGGTTTCCCATTTTCACACCAGGCAAATGCTGGGGCTGTACCTTAATTAAGGCCACGGCCGCATCCTTCCAACTCCTAGGCCTTTCCTATCCCATCGTCGCCATAAGACCTATCTGTGTCGGTGCGACGTAAAGCCCCTAGCAAAAAAAAAAAAAAAAAGAATATTAATGTAAGTGTACCTGCTAAGTGCAGAATGTTTTACGGGTTAGGGCAAGCTTTCGTCTGCAGGTATTGGAGTTATCATTTAATGATTTGATTGTATGATAACTCAAAGTTGGCTGAACTTAGAGACCTATCAAGTGGTGATGGAGGCACTTTTGTGTATGTGGGGCTATGCCCTTTCTCCAATCACCATCCCTAAATTGTAGCTACAATTAGTGGAAAATAAATAATAATAATAATAATAATAAATAATAATAATAATAATTATTATTATTATTATTATCAATGTCTCATGATTCACCGGCAGGTAATTCCGGAGATAATAATACAAAAATGAAGGAAATCGTCCCAGTAGAACGGACGGACGGATTTGCCAAAGCTGGTTTTAATAAACTATTTTAATATATAGATTATTATTATTATTATTATTATTATTATTATTATTATTATTATTATTATTATCTTTCACTCCTCCAAGGGCCTTCATGGCCTGTACGGAAATGGCTTTGTCATAATGGATTACTGACCATTGTTTATGATTCCTTACTGACATAAATCGTGCTGCAATTAATCGTAAGGACGGAGAAGTGCTGTTGATTTGCATTCTCCTTCCTGTAACCTCCAATTTTTCGAGATATGGCGTAGCTAACGTGGATTCCAAACCGAGTCGGATATTGCTTCCACTTAGGGCTATTTGTAACACCAGAAACAGGTAAACACATCAGCCGTATAAATGATTATTTCCGTTCGACGACTTCCGGGCATTTGGAAGGTCAAATAAAAGTTTATCTACGAGGTATCTCTTGAGAGCTGAAACTTTTTCGCCGTATTCTAAATTGCATACAACGGTGATGTGCTCACTGTCATAAAGACAAGGCACAGGAATGCTGGTTTGTATTGTAGCGACAAAATTCACTTTTCCAGGTTGAAATCCTGAATTTCTTTCTTAATATCATTGATCTTTTCGAGGATCACGGAGTTACCGGTAATCAAATAGCAATTAGGAGCCGCAAGTTACTCGTATTTGTGATACAACTGTAAAAGTTGTGTGGTCCCAGGATCTAGTAGTAGTAGTAGTAGTAGTAGTGTCGGGTTGACTGGCTCAGACGGTTCAGGCGCTGGCCTTCTGATCCCAAATTGGCAGGTTCGGTCCTGGCTCAGTCCGTTGATATTTGAAGGTGCTCAGATGTGTCAGCGTCGTGTCGGTATATTTACCGGCACGTAAAAGAACTCCTACGGGACAAAATTCCGGCACCTCGGCGTCTCCAAAGGCCAGAAAAGTTGTTAGTGGGACGTAAAGCAAGTAACATTATTAGTAGTAAGTAGTTAGCGAGCAAGTGGACTACGCGGTTTGCGTCTGGTAGCCGTGAGTTTACATTCGGGAGTTAGTGGGTTCGACGCCCATTGTCAGCAGCTCTGGAAATGGTTTCCCATTTCCACACCTTGCAAACGCTGCGACTGTATTTTAATTAAGGCCACGTTCATTTACTTCCCAGTCCTCCCATCATCGCTGTAAGAACGGTCTGTGTCGATGCGACGTATACTAAAACAAATAGAAAAAAGAAAATGGTAGTATGAGTGACAAACTGAAAACAACACGATCGAAATGGACTTCGTACGTCTAACGATAGATAGCACCTCAGTCGAAAATGAGAATGCTGAAAATCTCTCTAGCGGTGAGGACAGGAATTGTGCCGGCTGCCGAAGCCTGTCACACTCCTCTGGGGCAATGATTAATGACTGATAGATAAAATGAAATGATATAGGAGAGTGTCGCTGGAATGAAAGATGACAGGGAAAACCGGAGTACCTGTCCCGCCTCTGCTTTGTCCAGCACAAATCTCACATGGAGCGACCGGGATTTGAACCACGGAAAACCGCGGTGAGAGACCAGCGTGTTGCCGCCTGAGCTAAGGAGGCTCTTTATAATCTCTTCGTTCTTTTGAAATGAAATGAAATTAAATGAAATGTCGTATGGCTTTTAGTGCCGGAAATCCCAGAACGGGTTCGACTCGCCAGGTGCAGGTCTTTCTGTTTGAGGCCGTAGACGACCTGCGCGTCGTGATGAGGATGAAATGATGATGAAGACAGCACATACACGCAGCCCCCGTGCCATTGGAATTAACCAATTAAGGTTAAAATCCCCGACCCTGCCGGGAATCGAACCCGGAACCCTCTGAACCTAAGGCCAGTACGCTGACCGTTCGGCCCACGAGTCGGACTTCGTTTCTCTTAAAATAACAAACACTACCACCACTACCACTGCCACATTTTGTTTTCTAGCCGCCATCGCTGATGTTGAAGAAGTACTCGGAAGAAAGTCTTTCTTCGTCTAAAGCGGTAAACTGATATAAATTCTGGTGTTGTCCTTGGAAAGTGGATGTAAACAACTCCTTGTAGAGACGTCTGTTAGATCATTGATGTTCGTTGAGATCGTTCGTCTTTTGGGCGAGGAGGCTATTTATCAAGGTGCAGATACGACGTCAGATAAAGTCATTGAACCTTGATGCGGTTCCTCTTACCCATATTCACTGTTACTTTAAGTTTATAGTCTTGTGTCAAATATTTTATTTCGCGAGTAACTACTAGTCCGCTTCTGTGGTGTAGTGGTAAGCGTGATTAGCTGCCACCCCCAGAGGCCTGGGTTCGATTCTTGGCTCTGCCACAAAATTTGAAAAGTAGTACGAGGGCTGGAACGGGGTCCACTCAGCCCTGGGAGGTCAGTTGAGTAGAGGAGGGTTCGATTCCCACCTCAGCCATCCTCGAAGTGGTTTTCCGTGGTTTCCCACTTCTCCAGGCAAATGCCGGGATGGTACCTAACTTAAGGCCACGGCCGCTTCCTTCCGTCTTCCTTGTCTATCCTTTCCAATCTTTCCATCCCCCTACAAGGTTTCTGTTCAGCATATGAGGCCGTCTGGGCGAGGTACTGGCCCTCCTACCCAGTTGTATCCCCTGACCCACAGTCTCAGACTCTAGGACAGCCCTTGAGGCGGTACAGGTGGGTGAGGGAAAAACCAACCCTTGAGTGTAAACATATTAAGAATAAGAAGAGTAACTACTAATGTAAGTAAATATACTAAACCGTATAACATCAGGACCTTCACCAATGGCTTGTTTTGGGTGCAGGAGGGATGAACCCCGTAACGCTTATGCAATGACAATAATTCCACGAGTTGGTGAAAGAAATTCAATAGCAAATATAAGAACTATTTCTGTAACTGATGTACCATCAACACAGAGCGTAACGTAATACTGTAGTAATTTTGTACTTTGTTATTTTGATTTTTCACTTTTTCGAAAATCATACATCCCTTGTAAACAAGTAGATCATGCCTCTTGGCAAGGCAACGTAGACATCATAGTAAATAAATAAATAAAAAATAAATAAATAAATAAATAAATAAATAAATAAATAAATAAATAAATAAATAAATAAAAATACTGAAGCTTCTTTAATGTTATTTCCGTTTTTGATATGAATTATTCACGTTTATTTATTATGTATTTGAGATGTTACTGTTGTTTGGAAGTAGAGACTTGCACTTTTCCCAGCCAGAGACGCTTGTGATTTGTATGTTAAATAAATACTGCGATTAATGAACACAATTCCGCTGTCTGTCCGATGAGAGATGCTTCAAATTGTGACGTTTTCACGCCCAGTAGTTTGTACAGGAACTAACGCTCCAGTTTTCTTGCACGAGGTTTTCACCCATAAACTATGGTTCAGAAAAAGTATTTTTTAGAATTTGATTTACGTCGCACCGACACACAGATAGGTTATGGTGACGACGGAATAGAAAAAGGCTTGGAATAGGAAGGAAGCGGCCGTGACCTTAATATAGGTACAGCCCCAGCATTTTCCTGGTGTGAAAATGGGAAACTATGGAAAACAGTCTTCAGGGCTGCCGACAGTGGAATTCGAATCCACCATCTCCTGAATGCAAGCTGATAGCTACGTGCCCGAAACCACGCGGCCCCTCGCTCGGTTTGCAGTGATGTAGCCTGAGACGAGGGGTGTGTCTGACTGGTACGTTTGATGATGATGATGATGATGATGATGATGATGATGATCTGCCGTCTGATAGAGTAAGATGGAACGTCGAAATTGACATGTAGGCAGCCTAAATGGCGCCAATTAAAAATGCCTGCACAGAGTAGGCCTAGCCATAATATTTTGTATGCAATATATAGGCTGGATTCAATTTCTGCCATCGAATTCCTCTTACCTAGAATGGGACTTTTGTTATTTTCGTTTCTGATTTTTTTAAAATGCTATCAGTACACTACTTGTTCGTGTGAGAAGCTAACTATGCAAATATTTCCAGGCTCGACTGTATGGCGGATGGAGAAGAAAATTCGCTTCATTGTCGACTATAGGCCAGAAACCTCTGAAATTGCCCGGAGAGGGGAAATTCTTTCATCATAAATTAATGAGGGAAATGTAGAACACATATATTACTGAAAGTATTTGCTTTACTGCACATATATTCATAAAAACATGAGCAGTAATACACATAAAATGAAAATGAAAACCTACATCCTGTTTTCCAGTCAGTGATCGGGTCAGGGTTGGAATGAATGAAGCCCCCATCTTGCGGCAAGTATAGGAATTTTGCCGGCTGTTGAAGCCCGTCGCACTCCTCTGGGGCAATGGTTAATAACTGACAGATCAAATGAAATGATAGTGGAGAGTGTTGCTGGAATGAAAGATGAGAGGGAAAACCGGAGTACCCGGATAAAAACCTGTCCAGCCTCCGCGTTGTCCAGCACAAATCTCACATGGAGTGACCGGGATTTGAACTACGGAACACGGCGGTGGGAGGCCGGCGCGCTGCCCCCTGAGCCACGGAGGATTCAGCAATAATATACATAATACAGAAGTAGTAGAATGACTGCTACACCTTGAGCATTAAAACAACGTAGCGGTGACAACTCCTCACATGCAGCCTATTGTTCATGATTCACTCTGGCAAACCCTGAAACCCGGACAAGAATATAACTTACTTGAAGTCCTCCTTCTTTGTCATCGCTCTAAGTAGCTCGCAGTTACAGCAGTCATGTACTTTTTGGAGAGGGTGTGTTTCTGGTAGGCAGCCAATAGCACAAGATTCACTTAAGGACTGTACAAACTGACCAATTTCTGGAAGGGGGGGATTTACTTACGGGCGAATTGTAAAACCCCTCCCGCGCCGGGTACTGCCTGAAACACTAATAGTTAAGCTGTATGTTCCTACTCCCCCCTCCACTTCTTTCTGATTTCGCACCCTGGGAGTATTTATAGGTACCAGAGGAACCATTCTGAAACTAACCGCACGGCCAACTCGCTCGGTTGTACAAAGTCTATCTTAATTTACTATAAGATAGACGAGGGTTGGGGCATAAGCCGCTGCAACTACTTCTTTTCGCACGAATGCGGGATATATGAGACATAAAAAAAGACGTATGGCTTTTAGTGCCGGGAGAGTCCGAGGATATGTTCGGCTCGCCAGGTGCAGGCCTTTGGATGTGAGGCTAGTAGGCGACTGGCGCGTCATGATGAGGATGCAATGATCATGAAGACGACATATACACCCAGCACCCGTGCCAGCGAAATTAACCAATGACGGTTAAAATTCCCGACCCTGCCGGGAATCGAACCCGGGACTCGTGTGACCAAAGGCCAGAATGCTAACCATTTAACCATGGAGCTGGACTCTATCAGACAAATAGAAATATACAGATGAGAGTGGGGAGCGTAAGTTGCTGTGGAATGTACGTAAATGCTAAGTTTATCAGGTGTAGGATATAAAGCGATGACATCTTTGTGCTACTCAATGTTTATTCTCAAAGAGTACAGTAACCGTCAAACAGTAAATCTTCAAAGTAGTCCTCTAGATTGTCAACACGTTGACAGTGATGCGGAGACGTCGGATACCAGTCACCTCACCATGTGTGAGTTTTGCAGTTTCATGTTTCGCAGCGTTGACAATGTTCTCTCGTGTTCCAAACCACATCCCATGCAATAGTACTTTCCCACTGGGGGTGATATCAAAATACACAGGGACAAGTCCAGCGAGTATGGCGGGTGTTTCAGTACTTCTCACCCCCATCGCTGAAGTTCCTTCATCACATCTATTCTGCACGGAGACTTACTCACTACTACAATCTCATCGCTGTGTGCGTGGTACCTGTCCAATACACCGCCATCTCGTGCGTTGTCCACGTACTATGAGTGTCGTTTTTTTTTTTTTCAGGACATGTGGCCATTGTATGGTAGCACCGTACAAATATGACGAAAAAAATAGTTGCCATGACTTATGCCCCAAACCTTATAGTTATACCTACATAGAAAAGTTCATTATTATCAATGCGAAACCACGTATACCGACATTAGCGAGGAATTACGATGGCGCATAATGCATACTTTATACATATATGTATACTTTCACTATCTACGTAATTAATATTCGTACTTGGTCACCGAGCTCGATAGCTGCAGTCGCTTAAGTGCGGCCAGTATCTCGTATTCGGGAGATAGTAGTTTCGAACCCCACTGTCGGCAGGCCTGAATATGGTTTTCTGTGCTTTCCCATTTTCATACCTTAACTAGGGCTACGGCCGCTTCCTTCCCACTCCTAGCCCTTTCCTATCCGATCGTCGCTATAGGACCTATATATGTCGGTGCGACGTAAAGCAACTTGTAAAAAAGAAAGAAAAAACATACTTTGTCAGTTAGCAACCTCTGGTGAGAGGGAGTTGAAGTTCCTTCCTCCCAGTACACGTGAGGATCTGTATTATATAACGAGGCTAAAGGACAGTGGAAAGGGAGTGTCTCAAAATTGCGAATTCAGTCGTCCTATAGGCCTATTCGGTCTGCTTTTTTTATTTAAAGAAGCTTTTTTTACTAACAAAATGTGTAAATCGGATGGGTATATTCTTGTTCAATTGAGAAAGACTTCATTTTCCCATGGCTTTGAACTGAAATTGAAATACTGTTTCGGAAATACTGCCATGTCAATGAAATTTTAATATGCACCTGGTGGTTTACACCCCAACTGCTCCAAGAGTAGCGTGAAGGTAATTGGAGGTCGAATTTGTAATGCCCGACAGAATTCACTGCAAGTGAGTACTCAAACACATACACTGACGAGTTTCCACATTACCACTTTTCACGTCACATAGAATTTTCTGTGGTTAGTTGATGGGTAAACAACAAACTGGTTCGGAATTTTCTGCGTACAGTATTTTGTAAATCTTGCTATAATGTGACCCTGTTTTAACATTCAATGTTCGAACTTCTAGTCCAATCCAGTCACAAAACTGCACGAAGCGGAGATTTGCTGCGTCTGTACTTCAGCTTGAGACCAAAAGAATTGAATTTGAAGAAAAATGGCAGCATTTTATACTGTTCTATTTTTCATTTATTTAATCGTGTCAGAAGTCTCGTAATGTTACAGCAGAAAAGACATATAAATTTAAAACTGGTGCTTTAAACATTATGAACATTCATAAACTGAAGGTTAATACAACGCTGGCCCCAGGGACTCTGAACTTTGAAGAGTGATTTGGAGACCACGGGGGTCTTAGCTGAGTCCCGGTATTGCTTCCACTTACTTGTGCCGCGCTCCTCACTTTCATGTATCCTATCCGACCTCCCTTGGTCATCTCTTCTTCTTTTCCGACCCTGACGGTTTAGAGCACTCGAGGCCTAGGGAGTCTTTCATTTTCACGTCTTCTTGGCCCTTGTCTTGCTTTGACCGATATCTTCATTTTTCGAAGTGTCGGACCCCTTCCATTTTTCTCTCTGATTACTGTTATATAGAGAATGGTTTCGTAGTTGTACTTCCTCTTAAAACAATAATCACCACCACCACTTAATACAGCGTAGATACAAACTAAATACGCTGACCATTTTATAAATGTTTTATTATGCAAGATCATTTATGCGTCAGGCTTTGCGTGCATCAGTTCTCCTAAGGTGGGTATGGCCAGCCACTGGCTGCAGCCAAGGAGTTGATCCATACTTTAATATTTTATTGATGAAATGGCGTGTGGCTTTTAGTGCCGAGAGTGTCCGAGGACAGGTTCGGCTTGCCAGGTGCAGGTCTTTTGAATAAGTTTCCCAGATCTACAGGGTAGTCCCCCAGACCCTTAAAATTAAGTGATATGCGCAACCTATTTAGCACTGGTAGTCCCTGCCAAAGACTTTAATATTACTGCGGTTAATATTTTTCTGCTTGCTATCTATACATCAATGAGGGGCTGCCTGGCCGAGGCGGTAAAGGCATGCTCGGTTCGCCCGGAAGGACGTGGGTTCGAATCCCCGTCAGGAAGTCGTAAAATTTAAGAAACGAGATTTCCACTTCCGGAGGTGCACATGGCCCTGAGGTTCACTCAGCCTACACCAAAAATGAGTACCAGGTTAATTCCTGGGGGCAAAGGCGGCCGGGCGTAGAGCTAACCACTCTACCCCATCATGTGCCGAGGTTACGGATAGTGGAAGCCTTTACCTTCCACCGCTCCAAGGGCCTTCATGGCCTGTACGGAGATGACTTTGCTTTGCTTTTATCTATACATCAATCAGCAACGTAACATGAGCCAACTTTGCACAGAGAAAACGACTATATGCAATCTTAGCGCCAAGAGGGAAAGGACCATTTCGCGAACATACTGATTATTGCGTGTTGTTATAATACAAGCACCACTAATGCGATCAAGTCAGTAGGTTATGCAAAGTGTTGGAAAGACTGGAAAGCTTTTATTTAACTCAGTCGACACTGGAAAGTACGGCTTCCTTCTTAACAAAGTGATAATAATAATAATTTCGTGCAGCCCTTGCAAGGCAGACCCTCCGATGAGGGTGGGCGGCATCTGCCATGTGTAGGCAACTGCGTGTTATTGTGGTGGAGGATAGTGTTGCGTGTGGTGTGTGAGTTGCAGGGATGTTGGGGACAGCACAAACACCCAGCCCCCGGGCCATTGGAATTAACCAATGAAGGTTAAAATCCCGACCCGGCCGGGAATCGAACCCTGGACCCTCTGAACCGAAGGCCAGTACGAGTCGGACAACAAAGTGATGTGTGGTGAGAATGCTGTGAAACATTAATCATATGTACGGCACGGAAACTAAATATCGAGATGTAAGGGGCATTCATAAGTAGGTCACTTCATGCCAGCGAGGACTGTGTCGTCATTGTGGATCGGTAAGATACCGGGATCTGAAAGTGGATCCTCTGTTCGAGTCCTGCATCATGCAAATTTTTTGAAGGGGTTCACAGATTCATTGTATTTGTGTAAGACAGAGCTTGTTCTCTGATACAGTTGCACAGTGTTATGTATGCCACCTGAACTCCACAGCTATTAAAATGTTCATAACATAACGCGCATTCATTCACTTGTGTAGTGGGAGATTCTTAATTGTTTTGCTAATCTACACTCATGAGTCATGACGTATTCCATTCCATTCCATTGACGAATACGTCAATATGTTACTCATCTGTGGATATACATGAGAGAATTCATTACAATTGCAATGCCTGTATCACATGCGATTTCATGAGAGAAGGGGGGGGGGGTATACGTCGCGCCGACACAGATAGGTCTTATGGCGAGGTTGGGATAGGAAAGGCCTAGGAGTTGGAAGGAAGCGGCCGTGGCCTTAATTAAGGTACAGCCCCAGCATTTGCCTGGTGTGAAAATGGGAAACCACGGAAAACCATTTTCAGGGCTGCCGATAGTGGGATTCGAACCTACTATCTCCCGGATGCTAGCTCACAGCCGCGCGCCTCTACGCGCACGGCCAACTCGCCCGGTCATGAGAGAAGGTAACCGACGACTAAGAGGTTCCGAAGCCTTGAACGACGTTTATGTTCGATTGGGGCACTTGGAAGGAAACCTCCCATTCGAAATACTCCTATAACTAGAGCCCTGCACGGATGTGGATATCCGCGAAGTTAGTGTCTTGGCTGATGCAAAATGTATGGCAGTGCGGATAATTTTGCTGATAATTTCTAAATAACGAAGTTTATTTATTTTCACTCAGGTATATTCTTAGTTTTGCTCGTGGTTGGGCGACCTTTGACACTGAAATGGAAGAATGGTGATATATGAAGAGCTTTGAGGCCATAAAGCCGTAAATCTAACCTAAGCCTAACTGATTCATGTTCGCAATTAGTGGAAGGAAGAAACAAAGGTTCCGAAAGATAACCGCTCAATTTGTCGGTAGTCGACGCAAGCGGAAATCCCTCATAAACCTGTGACTGTAAGGGATCTGGCCTGTAGCATTATATTAACAGATCTATCCGTTTCAGTACTTCACGTGTAATATAGTTAAATATTTACAATATCCGCGGATAACCATTTGCGTGTGCTGATGAAGGAAGTGTATATGCGGAGCGGATGCGGATAATGTTTTCTATACCCGCGCAACACTCTATCTATAAGATCTGATCATAATGAAGAGGTTCTTTTAGATGGTGTCGGGAATGTCCCACACAGTTAATGGTACAAAGGCACATCCACAGATGACCAACATCAGCTGGCCATCTGTTATGCAAGTATTACCTAACAATCCATTTTATCCACAGCATCTGTAATTTTATTAGAAACTTCACGACCTGACTTCTATGCATGGGGAATATTTTGTCAAAGGATATTACATGAAGTGGGCAGTGATGAAGTCTTTTTAATCAGCAGTCCTCTTGCCAGAAGAATCTCGCTACATAACATCCAACTACAAACGAATCTTTTCAGGGATAAATAAAAATTCAGTTTTTGGAAATGAGTATGCATACCTGTAGGTATGTGCCCAGTAATAAACAGTAAAATGAACATGTTGTCTGGGATTTGAACCAAGTTTCTTGACCATACATGGTGCGTGCTTTTGCCGCCTTATAGGTATGGCGAGGCTTAGCAGTCAGAAGGAAGTTCATAGTCCATATGGTACGTGTTCATAGGCTTAATATAGGCTTTAAAATAAGTGATAATCGCAACTATGATCCTTTCGTGCATTCATTACAGTTTCTATCATTGAACTACCAATGCCGCTAACGATTTCGTTTGTATTGCCCACCTTAAAACTTAACATATCCTTACACTAATCCTGTATAGGAACAGGAACCGACATTTTTTTGTAGAGGAATGACGTCATACGGAAAGTCCCTTCTCCATCATGTGCTTATCTTGACTTCCTTCAACTGTATCAACAATTGTAATGTTTTTGTTATGACATAATATGAATTAATATTTAATTGAATAGTAATGATTGTTTTGACCCAGCGAGTTGGCTACGCACTCGGGTTGCGTACCTGAGAGTTTTTATTCGAAGGATGGTGGGTTAGTAGAAGGTAAGACTACACCTTTTATTGGAATGCGGGTGCAGGAGATAAGGCCAGCCTGCTCTTTCTTTAGACTTTACAAGGTATTCACCAAGGAAGAAATTCACTTGTTTGTTACAAATAAACGGGCGTGCGATTTAATTTCATTTGAATACTGTATTGGAAGTACAACACTAACATACCAGCATTAGTTTTCCCCAACATTTCTCGCATGATTATTAAGGGGCGTTACTCCACAGTAAAAGGATTAGCGACACGGCGAGAGACAGCTGTTTCATCTAAGTGCGCATAAGTGTTCATATTCTAGCCATCTTACTGGTGGTCATTGTGTTCCTATTTTGTGTTTCCATTATCAGAATTTCCCTATCATCGATGTCGAACCACTGTTGGAAGTTCCACGTCCAAGGCAATCTTAATAATAATAATAATAATAATAATAATAATAATAATAATAATAATAATAATAATAATAATAATAATAATAATAATGAAAACCGTACGACCTGTTTTCCACTCATTGACCGGGTCAGGGATGTAACGAATGAATCAGATATAGGCTATTAGTACGATGGGGTCGCCACTCCCGAAGTGATTTATTAATGACTGATAGATGCTATGAAATGATAATGGAGAGTGTTGCTGGAATGAAAGACGACAGGGAAAACCGGAGTACCCGGAGAAAACCTGTCCCACCTCCGCTTTGTCCAGCACAAATCTCACATGGAGTGATCGGGATTTGAACCACGGTATCCAGCAGTGAGAGGCCGACGCGCTGCCGTCTGAGCCACGGAGGCTTACAATAATATTATTCTTATAATATTATTATTATTATTATTATTATTAATATTGTATCTACCGAGCTCGATAGCTGCAGTCGCTTAAGTGCGGCCAGTATCCAGTATTCGGGAGATAGTAGATTCGAACCCCACTATCGGCAGCCCTGAAAATGGTTTTCCGTGGTTTCCCATTTTCACACCAGGCAAATGCTGGGGCTGTACCTTAATTAAGGCCACGGCCGCTTCCTTCCTACTCCTAGCCCTTCCTTGTCCCATCGTCGCCATAAGACCTATCTGTGTCGGTGCGTAAAGCAACTAGCAAAAAAAAAAAAAATTGTATCTGTGATTCTTCTTCTTCTTACTCTACCTTAGTAAGTGCTGGAATTAGGAAGTTACGAACCTTCCACTCCTCCACGGAGTGTACGGAGATGGCTTTTGTTTGTTTTACCATGCGATTATTTACACATGTTTGATACATATACCGATAAAAGATTCGAGCTAAGAATATTGACGTCTTAGATTCAATATCAATTCTAGTTTTATTTCCTAAAAGATAGATTAAATTTATTTCTGTGTGTGTGGTGGTGGTGTCTGTCTCTCTAGACTAAGCACTCGAAACGATTCAGTGTTCCCTTTTATAGTACACTCGCAGTTTAGACCACAGTGACACAGGTGAAAGTCGGACGAAACAATGTATTGCTCCATCATTCGGTCTTTGTTCGCGCGGGCTTCGTAAATCAAACCACTTAATGCATGTTGTACGATTGACTATTCATTGTCCTGTGACACTGGCACAGGGGAGTATTTCCAACTGTTCCGTTAGTACTGTATCTTTCCGTGACCAACATTCAGTTCATCCAAATAGTTATTTTATAGAGTCGAATGGCGAACGTCGGTGATACGGTGAATGGAAAGGTCGATACAGCACTCGGGATTATTGACCTCATCATGGTAGGTCACGCGTTCTTCTGCTAGCAAGACGAGTTTTATAATGTCAGTGTTCTAGAGCATTATGCTCGTGTTTATGGTGCACTATCACGATCTGTCTTGGTGACTCGTGTTGAATGCCAGGAGCACCGTGGTTATCCTTCGTTAATTCTTTGCGACAGTCCACTTGCTTGTTATTACCAGTACAGTAGCTAACACGGCTTTCAACGTGTACTTATTATATACAACAGAACCTGAACTGGTCGTATGCATCGCTTGTGATGAAGCAAATTTCTGTAAAGTAAAACAGGCCTTTGTATTCGAGTACCTACATCAGATTTTCTGACAGTGATCTTATTGGGCGAAATGAAGAACTTCCTTCCATTTTTCTGTAAATATAATGCAATTTACGGCGTTGTCAGGATTAAAATAACATTGCTATGGCTTTAGAGGATAGTTGTTTTTAAAGCGGATGTTTTGCCTCATAAAGTGCTCCAGATACAGTTATTCCTTCATGCAATGTATTGGTTGGGCTCTAGGGGGATGGTTTACTAACGAAATGTCATTACGTGCATTTTATGTTCTTTTACAATTGAATTGAAAGAGACCTTGAAGAACCACTTCCGTAGAGGCCAAAAGTGCCATTTTAACCCAATTCTCTTCTCCGTTATGTTACTTGGGACTGAGTGTTCACCGAACCATTTTAAACCAGTCTGTAGTGATCGATCTGGGAAAAGAACAAGATTAAATGAAAC
Source organism: Anabrus simplex (assembly GCF_040414725.1). Lineage (NCBI taxonomy): Eukaryota > Metazoa > Arthropoda > Insecta > Orthoptera > Tettigoniidae > Anabrus > Anabrus simplex. Next base: position 35,681,037 of record NC_090268.1, read on the forward strand.
GGGAAACTACTGTACTAACTCCTAAGCCACGATAGAGGCGATTTTTGTAAATTAAAAAAAATTGCATAAATAATACATAAATAGATAATCAAAATCAAGACCTTAATTATCTTACAAAGTTACACAGATCATGTTGCACAACACGACAGGCTTAGCGTCACAGTTGATGGCGAGCAGCAGGCCTGGTTTCTGCGTATCTCGTTAGCTATCGAAGTACTCGTAAAAACTGAAGAAGTACAACCAGAAGCACTTCCGCCATATACTGGACATACAGTACGCTGCCTAAATGCCTACTTATTGCACAAGAGGTCAGGATACCCGATTAGAATTCCAGATATCTCCTTGAAAACATCATAATGAAGTACAATACACATGAACGACCGAAGCCAGGCAGACCTTCGAAGACTCCTCCCCCAACAAAAATCAATGCCCTTCACCATCCCTCATACATTGTACCACCAGCACGCAATGAAGACCCTACTCTGCGGTGTGTTGTATGTTTCCGAATAGGACAGAGACTAGAATCTGGTTATGAGCGTGAAGACTACAAAGTAGCCCTGTGCGCTGCACCTTGCTTCCAGCGCTACCACACATTTGTGGGCTTCTGAAGACTACTTTTACGGAAGTGGTAGCAATGCTTCAATTTGATGAATACGAATAAAGTATTGTAAAGTAGAATAAGTGTTGTGATCGTAGTACCTAAGACAATTTCCTTTATCCACTAAGTAAATATGTTATTTGAAGAGGAGTTAGTAATATAATACCCTGACTGAAATTTACAACGGAGGCTTCCATGGAACTGTAACCATTTTTGGTAAGTTTATAAGTATGTATTTTTAAAATCTGATAAAATACTTGACAAAAATACTTGATAAAATACCTGACAGGCGGCCCGTCGGATCTGGCCTCAAAGGCGAGGTCTGCTAAAAATCCTTCCGTGTATGGCCAGCTAATCAATCCAGTTTTAAAGTTTTCACCTTATCGCTGCAACCTAAGATTCCTGTCTTCTGTTAACCTATTCAACTTCGCATAACTTCCAAAACCCATCCGTCTCTTAATATCTTCCAAGTATTTCTTCATCGGTATTTCTTTCCATTTTCATCCCACAATCTTTCCCGTTTCGATTCCCGGCCTTGTCGGGGATTTTAATCTTTATTGGTTAATTCCGATGGCTTGGGGAGGGGGGTGTATGTGAGGCGTTTTCAGACGTGTAGAACGTTTATAAAGCGTCAGCTCGAAAGATCTGCACCATGCACCTTTTATTTATCCTTTAAAAAATCGCCTTTTCTATCTTGAGTTGTATGACATTAGCATTAGTTTCTTTATTGTCCTTACTCGTTATTCGAATTTGGTTTTGTTAATATTTTAATGTCAATTTCTAATTGGGCAAAGCAGTTGTCAAAGATTGTAATGTTCTATTCATTTAAAAATGAGTGTACTTAGTTTAATTACATTAACAGTTTTTCACCCTTATAAGTCGCAACGAATAGATTTAATTCGCTCAGTTTAATTAATGTATGGTCTTCATTTATATTATAATTACGCAATGATTCGATCTTATATAAATTTAAGCATGTGACGGTACTGGCCCAGTGTCATAAAAAAGGTTAGACGCCCCTGATCTAGGATGTACGGTATTGTGAAATCTGTGAGATGTAAACGATAACGGTATTTGCTTATTGTATATTGTGGATAAAGCTGGTGATAACGCTTATCATTTAAAAGATACCTATGGAAGCCAAGGATGTACACTTCTACTTCGAGAAATTGTCACACACAAGATTTCTAGGTCTCTCTTCCTCCAGCGGCACCACAGTTTTAAGCAATGTGCACGTAGTTAATTGGCAGTATTGTAAGGTAGTTCAGGTGTCAGAGCAATTAACAACGCCTAGCTTTACGAGAGACTACTGAGTAGTAGTATAAAATAACCGCACATATTTGTAAAGAATTTCGATAAGTGGCATTACTAGAAGAACTGTCCAATAAGGAAAAATACACGCCTGTTTACTGTAGTTAGGTTTCCTTAGTGCAACAGTTTGGTTGTAGAGCCCAGTACGCAAGAAGTGTACGAATGGAGAGATTCGAATCCTACAGTATTTAGCCTATTTACTGTATTTCTCCCGAGACACCTAGGAAAGGACATGTCTTCGTTCAACAAAATAAATAATCTATTCCGAAGTATCGGAACCTGACAACTGAAAAGAGAGACCTACCCAGCTCGGGTCTTCCGCGAGGTCAAGTTATGAACCCTTGTAGTTGTAGCCTATTTATTGATTTAATTTAAGTTGTCTCCGAATCCACCATTGCCTCTACATACGTAAACAGTTCCTGCCACATTTATTGTTGATAAGAAGGCTTCTATTATCTACTCTAGCATCATTTTCGTTAGAGAGGTTAGAATCCACCTCCTTTTCCTTTAGGTTGGGAGTCGGAATGCATCCAAGCGTATTCCTCTGGACGGAAAGTTCACTGTGACGCCCTATGGGTGGGGAATGCAGATGAAGAATACACCCACGATATACCCTACCTGTCGCAACTGAATGGTCAGCTTACTGGCCTTCGGTTCAGAGGGTCCCGGGTTCGATTCCCGGCCGGGTCGGGGATTTTAATCGCTTCTGATTAATTCTTCTGGCTCGGGGATTGGGTGTATGTATCCGTCCCAACACTCTCCGCATCATATTCAGACAACATACCACACTACCAGCCACCACGGAAACACGCAATAGTGATTACATCCCTCCATATAGGGTTGGCACCAGGAAGGGCATCCGGCCGTAAAACAGGGTCAAGTCCACATGTGTGACGCAGTTCGCACCCGCGACCCCACAAATGTGGGAAAAAGCGGTAGGGAAATAATAATAATAATAATAATGATAATAATAATAATAATAATAATCCCCTGCCTGTCGTAAGAGGCGACTAAAAGAGGCGACCAAGGGATGATGAAATTAGAACCATGAGATAACCACCATGTGAGGAACACCATGGATCTACGTTACCTAGGAATAGTACCGTTAGGTGAGGAGCACCACGGGTCTGGGCGTTGACTGTGGTTAGTACCATCTTGTGTATCCCACTTTGGCGAGGGTCAGGGCGGGCACTCGGCTGCGTGGACTGATGTTCATGCGAGAAAAGGTGCCGTACGCTGCGCTGGAATGTGTCGGTTCGCCTGTGTTCAGAATGGGTCTGCGTTACCTATGAGTAGTATCACAGTATGAAGAACACCTCGGGTCTACGTTGTCTCTAATTAGTACCACTATGTGAGGAACACCATTGGTCTGCGTTCCTGAGAGTATTACCCTAATGTGCGGAACACCAAGGATTTTTGTTGCCTGTGGGCGTTACCGTAATGTGTGATACACCGTTACTCTACATTGCCTATGATTAGTACTACTATGTGAGAAACATCATGGGTATATGTGGCCTGTGATTAGTTCCACTAATTGAGGATCACCACGGCAATACCGGCGCCCGTGATGAGTTCCATTATGTGAAGAACACCATAGGTCTCAGTTGCTTGTGAGTAGTATCCATATGTGTGAAACCCATAGGTTTGGTGTTACCTGTGAGTGGTGCCATTGTGTGTGGCATACCATGAGTCTACGTTACTTGTGATTAGTGCCACTAAAGAAGGAACACCATGGTTTTGCTTTAGCAGCGATTAGTACCATTATGAGGGGCCGGTGACCTGGATTTTGGACCTCTTTAGATTATAAGCATCATTCCAGTAATTAAGGCATTGTGAACTGAATCCACTGCTTGCTTCTTTTTCACGATCATTTCTTTTTTCATAATCATTCGTTTTAGTTTCTAGTCAGTGGATACACTTTGAAGTTTTAATTTTCATTTCACCGGGCGAGTTGGCCGTGCGGTTAGAGGCGCGTGGCTGTGAGCTTGCATCCGGGAGATAGTGGGTTCGAATCCCACTGTCGGCAGCCCTGAAGATGGTTTTCCGTGGTTTCCCATTTTCACACCAGGCAAATGCTGGGGCTGTACCTTAAGGCCACGGCCGCTTCCTTCCAACTCCCAGTCATTTCCCACCCCATCGTCGCCATAAGACCTATCTGTGTCGGTGCGACGTAAAGCCATTAGCAAAAACAAAAAAAAAAATCATTTCGTTGCACCTCGTACCATTAGGGGCAGATGACATAGGTGTTAGGCTCCTTTAAGCAACAAACATCATCATGATGATCATCATCAAAGTTCACTGTGCAATTTAATTTGTGTCCTGTTTCTTTTCTTTAAATATATATTTTGCTGTTCATGCAAATAAACGCCAAGTAATGAAAGGAATATGACCATTAAACAATTTTAATGAATCTTTTCAACCAAAACTTTGCTCTCTCTATGAAATTAATTATTCTTTAAATAACAATTTAATGGCCTGTTACTTCTGCTTTTAATGATGTAGAGAAGGAGTTAATTATTCTGGGCTTGGTCCAGTATTTCCTTGTTTTGATGACGTGACTTGCATCGTTAATGAATGTTACATGCATTACAGGTGTCTCGATGGTGTAACCAGTGTTCAATTAGGGCCTGCTATTCAATTGGATTTGTTAAAAACGAAGAAAGTATTGTTTTTACATTTCATGATCCGTAGAGGATTATATGATTTAATACCGAGTTTTGAGTATCTGGCTCCTTGATTGAATGGTCAACGTCCAGGCGTTCGGTTCAGAGGGCCCCAGGCTCGATGCCTGGTCGGGGATTTTAACCGAGTCTGATTAATTCCTCTGACTCGGGGACTGGGGCTTTGTGTTTGTTACAACACACTCCTCTTCATATTTACACAACACATCACTCTACCAACCACCACAAATACACGCAAGAGTGAATACTGAATACATCTCTCCATATAAGGTTAGCGTCAGGAAGGGTATCCGGCCGTAAAACAAGGCCAAATCTACATATGTGTGACGCAGTTTTCAACCCCACCACGATGTGAAAAGTGGTGAAGGAACTATTATAAAAAGAAGAAGAAAACCGTTTTGAGTGTAGATAGAATCATAGGCCTATGTGGAATATCAGGATGATATAATTTAAGAAAAGACTAGGTCAACAACCGATAGGGAATATGCTCCATGGGTGACATCCCTAAATGTAGATCAGTGGTGATTTATTTATTTATTTATTTATTTATTTATTTATTTATTTATTTATTTATTTATTTATTTATTTGTTTATTGAAAGCAAAATTCTTTTTAGTACGAGAAGCATGGGAGTCGAAACAAAATTTCGTTTCTGTATAAAACCTTGGTGCTAGTGGAAACAAGAAGCAGATACTAACACTGCGGTACCTAGAATAGTAGATTTCATTATTTTTCACGATCACATTAAGTGCTTCATTTGCCTCACTTGACCTCCTTGACCGTACAGTCTCGTCGTGTTCTTTACTTACTCATTATTTCTTTATAATACCCCTCTACTATTGCCCACAGTCATGTGACGGGAATAATTCCTGCTTGTTTCATTTCTTTTAACTCCAGTGTATGGTATACTTCGTTTGGTATACGCCTTCCGTTCCCGTTGATCAAGGCCGGCCTAAAAATAGAGCTTTGTAAGGATAACTTGGTGCTGGAACACACTTCCTTCTAACATAACATCGTCCATCGGACTTATCTTGTCGTGCTAGTTCTCTTAAACCTTGATTCGATTTTCTTAAAGCGTTGCAGTTCCTATCCATGAAATTACTTCTATACGCATGTAAGTGGTATTTAAGATCAGCGATTCTCTTAGATACAGTATGTATATCTTCACTTTCATAAAATGGTCATTCTGTCTTTCTTCTTTGAATTCCCCCCCCCCCCCCCCCACAAATCTTTATTTCTTTATTTCTTAATCTGTTTACCCTACAGGGTTGGTTTTAGCGAGGGATTACACCTCTACAGCCTCAAGGACAGTGTCCTGGAGCGTGAGACTTTGGGTCGGGGGATACAACTGGGTAAGAGGACCAGTACCTCGCCCAGGTGACCTCACCTGCTATGCTGAACAGGGTCCTTGTGGGGGATAGGAATATTGGAAGGGATAGGCATGGAAGAGGGAAGGAAGCGGCCGTGGTCTTCAGTTAGGTACCATCCCGGCATTTGCGTGGAGGAGAAGTGGGGGAAACCACGGAAAACCACTTCGAGGTGGGAATCGAACCCCCCTCTACGCATTTGACCTCCCGAGGCTGAGTGTACCCCGTTCCAGCCCTCGTACAATTTTTCAAATTTCGTGGCAGAGCCGGAAATCGAACCCTCCGGGGGTGGCAGTTAATCACGCTAACCACTACACCACATAGGCAATTTTCCCCCATACTTTCCTTTTATCCAAGATTAGACTTGTAACGGTCGAACAGATGTATTCTTGTGTTTGTTACATCATCACGTGAAAATGGGTGAACAGCAATCTATGGTGCCGGGCTGAGTGGCTCAGTCCGGTGGTATTTGAAGGTGCTCAAACACGTCAGCCTCGTGTGGTAGATTCACTGGCACGTAAAAGAGCTCCTGTAGCACTAAATTCCGGCACCTCAGCGTCTCCGAAAAACCTTAAATGTAGTTAGTGGGACGTAAAGCCAATAACATTATTATTACATTCTGTGGCTTTCTGTGTTTAATTTATAGCCTTGGATCTAATTGTTTTCGTTAATGAAGGATTTTTTGTCGTGTCAGAAGGACTAAAATCTGCTACATATAAAAGAAAAATATAAGAATCATATACATATTAACAACAACAACAACAACAAAACAAATTAAAAGAAAGAAATAGAAAGAAAGCCCAGATCTGGGCAGTGGAGATGACTATCGAGCAGTGCTTGGAGAAGATATGATGTGTCAGTGTGTTAACTCTTTTAATATGAGGCCTGCCTGCAGAGGAGTCCCATTCCGACAGAAGGGATCTAACAAGGACAACAAACACGGTGGACGAACAAGTTTATATAGTCGCCGACAGAAATTACCTACTTTCAGGGAGTCCGGTGTTGCATTCGTAAGGTCTTCCATAGTGCATGTTGTTAGGCACAGTCTGTATTGAAGAAGAATAAGAAGTGTTATCTGTGGTTACCCATATTCACATAACATTGAATCCACCAGAAAACTCCATTCAACAAGTTAGATTTACATCTCGTAACACCTGAGCGCAGTCGGTTGAGCGCTTTCCATGTCAACCATTCTTCTGTATAACCAGAAAGAAGTTCGTCGTTCGATTTGTAGGGCATGCAGAATTTCGAGGTTTTTCACTAAAAGCACGCCTGTATTAAAGGTTGCCACACACGCACACTCTTGCGTGAGCTCTCGAATGCACATTCCAGGAGTGAGTAAATTTTCGGGTGCTGTGTTGAGAATGGCAGAAAAACGGTAGATGTCTAACGAACTGATGCGAGATTTCATTCAGCACAAATGGCTGTGGAAAGTAAAATCACCTGCACATGCCAATAAAAACCTACGAAATGAAGCATACGATAAACTTGTAAACGTGTTAATTCAGCTAATCTTTCCTAATATAGACAAGGAATTTGTGGTTTAAAAAATAAATACTATAAGAGGGTATTTCCGAAAGGAATTTAAAAACTGAACGATACCAAACGTTCTGGATGTGGGGTTGACAGCGTGCACAAGCCGTCCATATGGTATATCCACTTCCTCTTGTTCACACCCGACCAGGAAACGCCACGAAGCAGCATGTCAAATTTGGATGCTCTGCTCGCAAACGAAATAATGAAGACACAAGTATAACATATTTAATTTATTTTAATCGCTCCTTGCTGGTGTGGAGTTCCTCATCACTGCATCTTACTTCGTAAGACGATGTATCACTTTTTCTAACAAAACAGTGAACGCACTCTCCGACATACGCCTATAATTCTCGGAATCATCAGGGTTATTTTCTGATAACTCGCGAATTAACTGCAAGTGACTGAATTCTCTCCGTTGCATTCACCAGTTCCTAGCCTTTTTCTTCACTTTTTAACTTCAATCGCTTCAGTTTGAATAAATATGATAGCTGCAGTTAATTTCTTATTTCCCTCGCTTTGGAGTGTCTCATAACTGAACGTCTGTGATCAAGTCGAGGAGGGAGAGACGTGTACACTCCCAGCCCTTAAGATTGCACACTCCAGGAGCACATTCAAGAGTGGCAGCCTTAAGAGTTTTTTCACATCATGTGCCTGGCCTTGCATAGCTTTGTAAGTGCAGTGTAGATCCGGCATCAGTGCGCCCCATTTAAAGCATACTCTCTAAAACATGGGTACTTGTGTTTTTCCACTGTTCCTACGAATTGTATACACAACTCCTGATCACGATGTGGCATAATACAAGAGAATGATACTGTATTATATTATTATTATTATATGAGTGGTGAATTATGAAAAATAGCAGGAGTGTCTGACTCGGGCCACGCAACTGACAGGCCAGTCGTTTGTGAGTTGGTCGTTCGCAAGTTGATCGACGAGTGCGTTGCAGTCGCGCAGGTGGACGAGAACTGTGCAGTTAACAAGGGTCCGACTGTGAAACGACTCCCGTCCAACGCTCATGTGGCTTTTTTTTTTTTGAGTCGTATCGCAGTTGCGTTGCACCGGTGGACGAAGGACCTTGAGGAGACACATGTTGTCAGCGAAAAAATCTGACAAACGGAAGGACCCTGGTCCTTTGACAGCAGGAGATTAGATTAATAAAGAATCACTTTATAGTGATGTGTCGAAAGTGCAGTTAAAACATGCGGTGGATTATCTTGAGAACCGTCCTGCCGGTGGTGGCGAGTCGAAAGCGCGCGGCCGCCGTGGTTATCCGCGTGCGGTTCCTGCGCGCCGTAGGCGGACCCCGATGAAATCCTACCGCGGTGCTCTTCATTGAGTGTCGAGGTGGGCCGGCACGTTTACTTTGAACAAATTAGAGTGCTTAAAGCAGGCCGGCTGCGCCTGAATACTGTGTGCATGGAATAATGGAATAGGACCTCGGTTCTATTTTGTTGGTTTTCGGAACCCGAGGTAATGATTAATAGGGACAGGCGGGGGCATTCGTATTGCGACGTTAGAGGTGAAATTCTTGGATCGTCGCAAGACGGACCGAAGCGAAAGCATTTGCCAAGTATGTTTTCATTAATCAAGAACGAAAGTTAGAGGTTCGAAGGCGATCAGATACCGCCCTAGTTCTAACCATAAACGATGCCAGCTAGCGATCCGCCGAAGTTCCTCCGATGACTCGGCGGGCAGCTCCCGGGAAACCAAAGCTTTTGGGTTCCGGGGGAAGTATGGTTGCAAAGCTGAAACTTAAAGGAATTGACGGAAGGGCACCACCAGGAGTGGAGCCTGCGGCTTAATTTGACTCAACACGGGAAACCTCACCAGGCCCGGACACCGGAAGGATTGACAGATTGAGAGCTCTTTCTTGATTCGGTGGGTGGTGGTGCATGGCCGTTCTTAGTTGGTGGAGCGATTTGTCTGGTTAATTCCGATAACGAACGAGACTCTAGCCTGCTAAATAGTCGCATCCGGTATCCGTTCGTGCTACCGGCGACAACACATCTTCTTAGAGGGACAGGCGGCTTCTAGCCGCACGAGATTGAGCAATAACAGGTCTGTGATGCCCTTAGATGTTCTGGGCCGCACGCGCGCTACACTGAAGGAATCAGCGTGTCCTCCTAGTCCGAAAGGACCGGGCAACCCGTTGAAAGATAATACATCTGACGACTACGACCCAGAAAAATAGATTAAAAAATTAGAGTATGTCCCTTGGACTATAAAATTAAAGTCGTCAATCTGACTAAACAGCATCCACGATGGACTTCGAAATCTGCATATTTGTCATCGTTTGAAAAACATGAGCCATACAAGCAAGTGAGAATACGATATAATGCATGATATTACCACGACTGATAAATATTCCATTATCGATGCCTGGACGTATCATCGCTTTGGGGAAGCTCTAGATCAGGGATGACGAACCTTTTCCAACTAGTGTGCCATTTTAAGTCTGGTTTATTATTCTCAACTATCAATTGTGCCACTTGTTTTCCATTAAGGAATGTCTACAACCTACAACCCTCCACCCCACGACTTCCTTTCTAAATTCCCCATTATGTTACATAATATGTTATATATTTTTATTTATTCATTGATTTACTGATTCATTTATTTATTACACATATATCTTGTAAATACATTTGATTGTATGTTCCGTGGGGCTGTACCACAATTAAGGCCATGGCGATTTCCGTCCCACTCGTATGCCTTTCCCATCCCATCGTCGCCGTAAGACCTATCTGTGTCGGTGCTACGTAAAGCAAATTGTAAAAAAAAATATTAGGTATAAAAATCAAAAGTAGTAATATTGCGAATGGACTTCACTTCCTTCATTAGCTTCATTATCTTTCCATGTTGTAGTTTGTATGCTCAATAATTAAACTAATTTCTTCTTCATCACAGCTATCCTTCCTTGTAAGGTCACCTTCATGCTTTCATCAAAACATACATGTGGGAGTTATCCAAATTAGTTTTCAATTGCTCGGAAACTTCTTCACACTCATTTATTTTTTATTATTCTACCCCCGACAGCAGTTCAGTGGCTGACATTCCTTTAATTCTGTTAATTATAAGTTGTTTGTTAGGGAAGTTTTCGAATAATGTGTTGGACGTCAATAAGAAAGTTTCCTTCAACGACTCACCTTCAGAAATCGGTTTCCCATGCAGTGAGACAGATGGAAACAGCCGCACTGGTATTATTCCTGATATTTTGTGAAACGAACTCCCTTCATTCTTCATTTGAAATGGAACAAACATTTGAATGATTAGTCTCGAAATTGAGCTTTACATTTGTGGGGGAACACAGGCAACACATCTTTCTATCAGTCCGAATTCCCTTGTCCAGAGGTCTTGAAAAGTACAGTCACCACCTTTGTTAAGTTTCTGTTCTTTTCGGCACCGAAAACATGTTTGCAATGTCCGTATACAAAACCACCAGAAAACGACACCTCACTTGACTTTCGGACCTATCAGTGTAGCAGTGTTGCCATAATGCACGTCCGAATGGAACTAGTATTTACATTTTCGTTATTTATTTCTTACACGTGAAACACTATATGTATTGTCTACAGTACAAGACTTATATAAAAACATTATTATGTTCATGTGGTGTGCCACCGAAATCGTGTTCGCGTGTCACCTAGTGATGGCGAACCTATGCCACGCGTGTCATAGGTTCGCCATCCCCGCTCTAGATAATTTACAGCAAGTCACGACAAGAAACTTGCAGCAGTGGTCTTTAGCTGGTGCAGGTCAAGTTCGGGACTTCGAATTGAAAGCTTCTGCCTCGTGGGTGGACCAATTTAAATGTAAACTCAGGATTCGCCAGGGAAAGGTCACGAAGTTTGTACCACGGAGAGAGACTGGTACGACAGAAGAAATTTTGACTTCAGCGGAAACGTTCCTACGGTGCTAAATTATTTAGGTATGATACGGCAAAGTTCAAAGCGCTATTTAATGCACAGATTGTAATAAAATATAATTTTTAAATTTAATTTTAATAATATATGTTATTATAATAATAAAAACATTTTCACGAATATAATTATATCAGGAAAGTAATAGTTAAAATAGCGACTGGTTGCGCGACTTGGGCCACGTACCTTTTAGCTTGCATTCGGGCGATAGTGGGTTCAAACCCCACTGTCGTCAGTCCTGAAGATAGTTTAGCGTGGTTTCCCATTTTCACACCAGGCAAATGCTGGGGCTGTAGGCATACCTTAATCAAGGCCTCAGCCACTTCCTTCCCACTTGTATTTCCTATCCTATCGTCGCCATAAGACCTATTTGAGTCGGCGCGACGGAAAGCAAATTGTAAAAAAAAAAATTAAAAAAAATCTGCTATCCATATCACTTCAGCCTTCTTCGGTAACACCACATTTCAAAAGCTTTTGTTCTCTTCCCTTCTGAGCTAGTGATGTCAGTTGTAGTTGGAAGTAAGCGAATTTCTTTTCTTATGAAAGGCTTTCCTTCCTTGCTTGTGCTGATCTGCATTTTATATCCTCCTTACTTCTGGCATCAATTATTATTCTACTACCCAAGTAAAAATATTCATCTCCTTCCTTTAAGACTTCATTTTCTAATCTAACTATTTCCTGCATCATATTACTTCATTCGACTGCACTCCCTCACGGTTGTTTTCGATTTATTTATTTATTTATTTATTTATTTATTTATTTATTTATTTATTTATTTATTTATTTTCATCTTGTACTCCTACTCCAAGACTGTGTCCATAACATTCAGCAAGGTTAACGTCAGGAAGGACATCTGGTACTACTATACTAGTATTCATTAAAATCTCGTTGCCAGATATATTCATTTCAGGCAAGGAAATCAGTACGACCCTCAGAACCGCCTAGTACCAGCTTGCAGTCTCACTCTCATTGCTCAGATCCATGCTGAAGCACGACACGTGAACACACCTGAAGAGCGAGAGGAGGTGGAGAGAGCGAATTACGGGAGATCTAACATGAACCAAACACGCACAGAGGGGAAGGTACTTGCTTCCCCACCTGCCCACACGCACCCTCTGGTTCGACCTTGAATATGCTGTAGAGAGTGGAACGAAGTGATAGCGCGTGCTAAGTTATTAATGCAGAGTCATTAAATAGCGCCTATATAGACGAAAATAAGGGTCATTCTTTCTTACTATGGTCGGGCGCGATGCCATTTGACAATAAGGTCATGGTCGAGACCGCTAACATTTCAGAGAACCTTCGCACAAAAGAATAACAAAGAAATAGGAGAATTTGACTCCCAATGAATTGATACAAGAGTCCGTGTGGTTCCTTCATTCCTCTCTCTACCGCATATTCCAGGTCGAGACAGGGGGGCGTGTGGGCTGGCGGGGAAGCAAGTACCTTCTCCTCTGTGCGTGTTTGGTTCATATTAGATATCCCGTCACTCGCGCTCTCGCCTCGCTCTTCAGGTGTGTCCATGTGTTATGCTTCAGCATGGTTCTGATCAGTGAGAGAGAGAGAGAGAGAGAGTAACCTGGTACTGGGCGGTTCTGAGGGCTGTACTGATTTCCTTGTCCGAAAGGAATATTTCTGACCACGAGATTTTAATGAACACCGGTATACAACTGGGAAATTTTAACACTAATCGGAAGGGAAATCTTTCGAAATGAAATGAAACCGTTCGTATATTTGCTTTTCCTTTACCTGTAGCGCACGGCGATATTAAAGATTACATTGCATTTTATCATAGCTTATTTATGGGCACAGTAGAGCGAATATCTAGCTGTCAGAGGAAGGTGAAGGAACTCTTTATGTCAACAGCTAGCTCATTTTTCATACGTAGTGCGAATCGAACGTGGCAGTCCCCGGCTGGCAAATGCAGCACGTTTTAACACATTACAGTTTCTCGAGAAATACATGTCCGATTTTCAAATTTAACTCGGGGCTGAATTCATAATATTTGTAAGTTTAATTCTAGGTATAGAAAAGAGCGTACTTATATTTGAAAAACAAACTTAGTGCCGTTATTTCAGCAGATATTGACACCCTGGAAAAGTATTGCAAATTCAATTATGAGTCCCTTATTACCATTACTGGAAGTGAAAACAGAATGTCGAAATCTTGAACGGTTCACGATTAATTTCAGGTGGACATCTTAGCTGAATAACCCTGTATCTACATAATATAACATATTTCTGGAGAAAATACAGGTAATTGACAGGAACAGTATACTTTTAAAAGTACATATCTATAAATAATCAACTTTTACGCCAAATACATGTAACCATAGGTATTTCGTATTAACCTTTAACCTATATTTGATTCACAGTATGCATTTACTTGTGAGAATGGGAATGAAGAATATTCTGTTACAAAGCGAGATAAAAAGGAAAACAATTATTGGTTACCTGGTACGTGCGTCATGAGAGCAGCTTGCTAGCTTCGAGGGAGTGTCAATCTGTAGCTGTTTACCTCATGGCTAGCATTGAAACGGAGGCAGCTGACGTCTCGCCAAAGAGAATGAACGGACGTCATCCCTGTGATATAATGTAAGTGCCTCTTAGAGAGCTCTCGAAAGTGTAGCATTGTCGTTAGTATGACGATAATATACTGTGCATTTGGAATAGCCGTGTACACTAGTTAAAATGGCTGTGCACTATAGATATAGGAGGTTACATAGCGCATACCTATCTACGAACTGTCACTGTAATATTTGTCCCAAACGGAACATAATAATTGTTTTTACACAAATAAAGTCGAAAATCTGCGGTAAATTAAGAAATATTTTACTTGCAGAGAATGATATGGATACATACTTTACTACCTTACAACTATTTTTTTTTCTGTTACTTTGCAGCGCTTCCGTATGTGTTTTGTTTGTCTAACACTTTCGTGTGTGATGTCTTTGCTCACTGAAGTTGTTTGCATTAGGTGTCGTTTTCTTAATGTTGCTCATTCGTTTCGTGCCCTAACTCATTCATTAAATGATATATTTATTGGTCCAGGGATCATGCTATTTTCCTTTCAACGAAGTAATATATTTATTGGTCCAGGGATCATGCCATTTTGCTGTTTGAACTGTCCGCGCTAGTCATATGGACAAAAATAATGAGAATTCACATACATAGCACTCCCAATCGTCGGTGCTAGCCCTGGACCTCAAGAAAGAAACAAAAGACGGCACGAGCAGTGGAATACAACATAAGGAAGTCCTGTCTACAGCCCGTAAGTACGTATAGATACGTATTTCTCTAGTAACGACGGTATTTCTTAATTTACCGCATATTTTTCACATCATTTGTGTAAAAGGAATTATTATGTTCCATTTGGGACAAATATTACAATGACATGTCGTAGATAGGTATGCGCTACATAACCGACTAGCTTTTACCCGCGGCTTCGCTCGCGTGGATTTCGTAATTTGATAAAATTAATCGTTCCTCGGTACTGCACTAAGTCATTATCTGAAAATCCCTAAAGTGTAAAAACTTACCGAGAAATTGAGATTCATTTACCCCAGAAACTCTTTGTAAACCACGTTTGTATTGCCTCGTGGTGCTAAGATAACCAGACCACTGGCAGAGCTAACTCAGGAACATGCGACATAGAACTGTACGTGTGACAAACAGTCCTCTCTCAAGTCGAAGAAAAAAAAGTGTTTCTTCATTTTTAAAGGAGATACCGAATACCAATTTTCACTTCTGTAACATCTTCAGTTTTTGAGATATATCCTCATTAAAAAAATTCTACTCCTTCTTCACTTCTTTTCAACCCCTCCGCCCTTAATAGGATTTTCCGAAAATAAAAAGTACGTGCTTCATTATTTTTAAAGGAGATTCCAAATACCAATTTTACCGTCTGTAATATCTTCAGTTTTTCAGATATAAGTATCCTCATAAAAATAATTCAACATCATCTTCACATCTCCTACCCCCCCCCCACTCCCCCCCCCCCCCCTAAGTGGACTTCCCGAAAACAAAAAAGTACGTGTTTCTTAACTTTTAAAGGAGATTCCAAATACCAATTTTTCACGTCTTTAAACTTAAGTTTTTGAGATATAGATGCAAAATTCACCCCCTTTACACCGCCTTAGCGACGGATTATCCAAAAATCCTCCCTTAGTGAGCACCTGCACTCTATAAATGTATCCCCAAAATTTCATTCCTTTATGTCCAGTAGTTTTGGCTCGGCGATGATTAATCTGTCAGTGTCAGTCAGTCAGTCAGTCAGTCAGTCAGTCAGTCAGTCAGTACTTTATTGTTTTATTTAACTTAATTTTTTCTCAGACGTTTGTTTCAGGCTGAGGAGTTTTTTCCTGCTGTTGTACTTATGATGTTCTCGCGCAACTTACCGTATAACTTCTAGGAAGTTATATATTAAAGACGGGATGTTGTCAATGTTGCCAGTGTTTCGTGAGTCGAGAACGGCCACAACCTGTCAGACATCCACTGTAAATAAACAAAGTACTGAATGCTCGGAACTCTGCTTGTCACTCCGTTCACGTTAACAGCTATATAAGTTTTCGGTTAACTAGTCGCTGAATTAAGTATATTTTCTTGTTGTATTATATCCGGAGATATCTTCATTCATTCCATTCCTGACTCAGTCGAATGACTGGAAACAGGCTGTGGATTTTCATTTTATTTTTCATGGCACAACCTGCTATGAGGGTAAGTGAAAAGTAAGATTCCCTGCTTTATTGCTCAGAAACAAAGGAACAGAGCTCGCTCCAACTGATTGTTTGTAGTTACACAAATAGGTTGCTCATGAGTGCGAAAGTCAGTAAACCCGAACCTTGGCACAGTGGCGGTTGCAAACTGAAGTTACTGAACACGTGGTTACATGAGGAAGTCCGCATAGTGATCTGTTTTCTTATGGAACCTTTCAACATTCATCGGAGGATTGTGTCTGTATACGGAGTGAAAATTATGTTCTGCTCAAAAAGTGCAGAACGTTTTCCCATTTGAACTCTCTTTGTCAAATCATGTACCTTTCAGAACCATAAGCGTTACGTTGCTGAGGTCTAAGGAATTCCAATTTTCACGCCCTTCATGTTCCTTACCATTCTTTAGACGATGCCTTACTTCATGAAGGGTCAGACCTCATCCTCATTTTCCTAGG
This sequence comes from Anabrus simplex, assembly GCF_040414725.1. Taxonomy (NCBI): domain Eukaryota; kingdom Metazoa; phylum Arthropoda; class Insecta; order Orthoptera; family Tettigoniidae; genus Anabrus; species Anabrus simplex. The sequence goes on from NC_090268.1 coordinate 35,697,615, forward strand.
ATTAGAATTAGAAGTAGAATATTTAAAGAGCAAAATAGTGGGGTTATCACCTTCCGATATAAAATACGATAATTACCTCGTATTGTCCTGTAAAACAATAGAAACGAGCGCATCCATTTTCCGTTTCTACTCATAAATGAAGACACTAACAATCTAACATACGTACCGTTAACAGGTCCCACTCGTTGGCTGAATGGTCAGCTGAATGGCCTTCGGTTCAGAGGGTCCCGGGTTCGATTCCCGGCCGGGTTGGTTATTTTAACCTTAATTGGTTAATTCCAATGGCTCGTGGGCTGGGTGTTTGTGCTGTCCCCAACACCACTGAAACTCACACACCACACATAACACTATCCTCCACCAGAATAACTCGCAGTTACCTACACATGGCAGATGCCTCATAGGAGGGTCTGCCTTAAAACGGTTGCACTCGGCTAGAAATAGCCACACGAAATTATTATTACTGTTAATCGGTTATATAAGTGTTGCTCGTGAAGTGGGAACGTTTGCTTTTTAAAGAAAATGAGTTCAGAATAAGAAAGAAATGAAATACTGGATCTTTCTTAACGTCAGCAGTAAGCATTGTGTTAGTGTCGGGAACAGAGATACCGGCTAGAGTGTTAAAAGGAGGAGCCATTAAAAGACGTTATGACAGCTTCTGTGAAGTGTTTAAATCCTACGAACGCGGTGAGCATAAACGTCGGCCACAGAGTCTGCATCTGATAGATAAAGTAGAAATGAAATAGCATAGGTCTTTTGAATACGAGTTGATTGACACCGCAACGATACGGCAAGGACATGTTTGAGGTAATCATCCTCTTTCTCATAAGATTAGAATTCGAATTAAAAGGCTCAAAATAGTGAGATTATCTTGTTCTCAGCCTCAGGTAATATGAATTAGATAAGTTGGTTAAAATATCACTCTCAATCTACTAGAAGTGAGTTTTCTTTCTTTTTTTTAACTCCTGGCGAATTCCAAGATGGTACCTAAGTATAGGCCAATGTAACTTTCATTTAAGTCCTAGCCGTAATACACACTCTAGTACAAACAACAATTCGGCACAGGTTTTCAGATAAGGCTTTACGCATGGTAAGCACCCAAGGCCTGATGATCACGATGTCCTAAGCCGTTTACACGATACAGCGAAAACAATGGGAGCTGTGCATCATTATGTAATAATATTAATGAATTTAATTTACATTGTCAAACAAACGTGAAGCTTAAAACTTCTCTACCAAACGTTGTCATTTATTGTAACAAGTACTGGCCAGTTCTGATCGATTAAGGGACTAATACGGAACAGTCTTAGGCATGTGAGGGTGTTCTGTTTACATGTGTCCTTAGACACCTACTTATTTACATGTTTGCGAAAGGCCTAATTTATCTGTAGCTGACCTAACCATAACCTGACTGCTGCATGCTGAGAGTTAGAATTGTCTGACCTGTGTCTTGTGATCGCATCTGGACAGTTCTCCAACGGACATTGCTAACTTAAGCCATCATGTCAATGTTGTGGGCAGGCGACAGCAATCGTAGTTGGATGACTGGTGACATCTTCGTCTGCTGTGACGTTCAACTGCAACTCGTTCAGGTGACTCGATCGCCGCCACCTCGATGTGGTTGGTGTGCTGATTGGACGCTAGCTGAGCCGAAGAATATAGTGGTAAACTGTCTTTCTTTATTGGTATAAGACGTACCATTTTGTGCGAACATACGTTACATAGCTATATATAAGCAAATATGCTTATTAAAGCAGATAATAATACAGCACATATCATTAACAGTAGAATGGATCTTTGCCTGGTACTGGGTGACGTTAATAACATTAGGGGTGGCTAAGGTTAGGTCACTTGTGCATGTTGACGGACACAAGGTTCACCAACAAATGTGTTGGACAGTCTGTTGCTCCCCACAATCACAGAGGGATTTATCACATTAAGAACCTAATTTCTGCATATTCAGCTTGGTTCTGCGAGCGAACTCCTGTTCGAAGTCTGTTGAGTGTCTTTCATGTTAACCAGTTCTCTTTGTTACCACAAGGGATGCTGGTATCAACGGGTATGGAATCGCTGATGCTGAGTACACACTTACACTTGTCTCATCCTAGAAAATGCAGCGATCACGTGGGTCCTGGCTCATCTTTCGAAAATAGCAATTATCAAACAGAAGATAACATTTCAAACCCGGCACGTCTTTGCTGTGGCATAATGGTTGTGTGAAATGTCATAAAGCGTTGCAGTATAAACATTACAGGATGTCACTGAAACACGAAACCGTTTTCCCAATGCCAGACTCACGGATTACATAGCAAGGTATGGCCGGAACACCTGGACTTTGCCTTCAAGTATGGCGTGAATTTCACTCACACGATTACACACATCAAAAGGAATTTTGCTTCCCTCACCATCGATTTAGTTGGTTATGTTCGGTCGGTAGGAGGTCTCTTAGTCAAAGGATGGGTAGCTTTATAATTTGAAGTCGTGGCATTAGAAAGAAAGTTACATTACGGTGAAAAGTCCAAGGTCGACGTTTAGTTGTGGTCGCATACTGTAGTATCTTTACGTCAGAAAGGACTCTCAGCAAGGAAAGTTGTCAAATGTGTTATGAAGCGCATTTATATATTACAAGATTGCAACTTGAAAGTTGCTCGATTGGCTGGTATGTGCAAAGGTCTTGTGCAGCTAGTACCGATTAAGAGTAAACCCCGTAGTGATTATCTGCTAGCGTGAGCATAACGAGTCAAAGGTATTTGAAGTGCGTAAATATCGTGTCTGCTAAGAAAGTAGGATGTATCAGGATATCATGGAACTTAATTCCATTTCGAACAGCTTCCGTGGCTCAAGTGGCAGCGCGCCGGCCTCTCACCGCTCGGTTCGTGATTCAAATTCCGGGCTCTACCTGTGACATTTTTGCTGGACAAAGAGGAGGCGTGGCAGGTTTTTCTCCGGCTACTCCGATTTTACCTGTAACCTTTCATTCCAGCAACACTCTCCAATATCATTTCATTTCATCTGTCAGTCATTAATCACTGCTCCAGAGGATTGCAACACGCCGGCAGCCGGCACAGTTCCTCTCCTCGCCGCTAGATGGGGGCTTCATTCATTCCATTCCTGACCCGATCGATTGAGTGGAAACAGGCTGTGGATTTTCATTTCTTTCATGCCCGTTCGGAACTTTAAAAAAAAGTTGCTTTATGTCGCACCGACATATACTGTATAGGTCTTATGGCGACTATGAGATAGGAAAGTGCTAGGAGTGGAAGGGAAGCGGCCGTGCCCTTAATTAAGGTACAGCCCCAGCATCTGCTTGGTGTGAAATTGGGAAACCACGGAAAACCATCTTAAGGGCTGCCGATAGTGGGCTTCGAACCTACTATCTATCGAATACTGGATACTGGCCGCACTTAAGCGACTGCAGCTATCGAGCTCGGTACCGTTCGGAACTTGTGTGGTGTCTCGTCAAGATGGTTGGTTTTATATTAGCCAATTTCAATACAGTATTTAGTAGAGATGCTGTCGTAAATACACTTGCCACTAATCACGTCATTATGCCTGTGTGAGGGTAACCTGAAGAACTTCGTCATAGTTACCACTCGTCGCCGGATGCAGAGTGGGTTTTCATCCACAAGTGGTCACGGCTGGTCCGTGGTCCGACAGCTCTGCACTCCGACCGGCCAACCGAGCAGAGGAAGGGTGACCACGTCTCTACCGTGCTCTACGCCTCTGTATTCGGGAGGAGTGGGGCTGGTCCTCACCGTCGGCTGTCCTGATAATTTTTTCTGTGGTTTTTCTTTCTCTTGCATTAAGGCGATTGCCGGGACAGCTCCTAGTATAGGCTACGGCCGCCATCCCCCTCAACTTCTCCGCACATCTCCTTCTCCGATACAAATCTTCTGGCCAGAGAGACGGCGTCACTGTCTAGGAGGCCCACCTCCCCCTTCACGGGAGGAATGAAAACAGTAGTTAGTTACTACACTGGAGCTCAGTCCTGAATATCTTGGAAATTTCTATAGCGAAAACGACCAGACGTAGGCTATGCTTAGTTTAAAGTACACGGAAGTATTTGAAGTCGACTATTAGTTTATTAAAACTTCTCACGTGCTAATATTAAATGATACAAATTCGTCCATTTACAAGTCGCACGTTCTCGGTAATTACGTGTGTTGGGTAGGTGTGTGTTATTTTGTTGTACAACCTGTGTATTGGGTATTCCTGTTGCTGTTATTTGATAAATAACATGTGTATCTCTTTCTCAGCAGTACGATTACACGTGTCGGCGTGGTAATTGTATTCCCAAGTCATCGAGCACGACCTGAGATCTCTTAAGTTCAGTTGTGACTATTTCACTTTGAGTTGTGAATTTATATTTAATTGATTTAGTTGAAAGTGGTTTAACGTATTATCTATATGGCACGGTCACAGAGTAAGTGGAAAATCACTTTAATGTGATTCCCACTTGGACAATTCGTAGCATGACAGGTCGCTAGCCAGTAAGGTTACACAACACCGCAAGGGGGCCAGTTATCGGTGGTAAGATCAAACTGAGAAACTGATTCTCTATACATGTTAAGAGATGAAATAAAATGGTGTGTAGCCTCCAGAGAGGCCTGGGGCAGTTCTTTTGATTTGTTCCCGTAGGCGACCTGCGCGACCCAGTCCCTGTGCGAGGGGAATTAGCCGTTTATGGTTCAAATTCTCGACCCTGCGTGGAATCGAACCCGGGACCCCTGTGATCAAAGGCCATCACGCTAACCATTTAGCCATGGAGCCGGACGAAACTACTGTCCTCATACCGAGGTAGTGTCCGACTCGTTGGCTGAATGGTCAGCGTACTGGCCTTCGGTTCAGAGGGTCCCGGCTTCGATTCCCGGCCGGGTTGGGGATTTTAACCTTCATTGGTTAATTCCAATGGCCCGGGGGCTGGGTGTTTGTGCTGTCCCCAACATCCCTGCAACTCACACACCACACATAACACTTTTTTTTTTTTTGCTAGGGGCTTTACGTCGCACCGACACAGTTAGGTCTTATGGCGACGAGGGGATAGGAAAGGCCTAGGAGTTGGAAGGAAGCGGCCGTGGCCTTAATTAAGGTACAGCCCCAGCATTTGCCTGGTGTGAAAATGGGAAACCATGGAAAACCATCTTCAGGGCTGCCGATAGTGGGATTCGAACCTACTATCTCCCGGATGCAAGCTCACAGCCGCGCGCCTCTATGCGCACGGCCAACTCGCCCGGTCCACACATAACACTATCCTCCACCACAATAACACGCAGTTACCTACACATGGCAGATGCCGCCCACCCTCATCGGAGGGTCTGCCTTACAAGGGCTGCACTCGGCTAGAAATAGCCACACGAAATTAAATTAACCGAGGTAGTGTGGCTCATTTCAGGCACACCCCGAATGGAGGTGAGCTGCATGTGCCATTTCAACCTCATACCAGTCCTGCTGCCATACTTAAATTTCTGGCAGAACCAGGAATCGAATCCGGACCCCCAAGAACGGTAGCTAATAACACTAACCGTTACACTTCGGAGGCGGCCTTTAAGAGATGAATTTCACTTCTCTGTTGGTGAGAGTAACTTATGTGTTTCACATCCACTTTTGTGTATCACGAACAATTCAGTGTACTGATGATTTTAAAAATTCCTGTGATATGTATATTTGTAGAAATATTTTAGAGAGTTGTTTTTAACCGACTTAAGCATTGGTCCCGCAGACAGTAATAAAAGGTTCGGGAGATTGGTCGGTTTGAAAGTGATGACAACTTTCCTGGGATTTCTTTTGAGTGAGTACATCAGCCCTACAATGAGAAATGCGGGAATGATGGTACACATCCCTATTAATTCCGCTACACACGTTCAGTTCGCCTTGTCAGTTCGGCTTGTCAGTTAGAATAGACAAATCCAACTGATGCAGCAATCACATAAACACGTTCAGTTTGGTGTGTCAATTCGATGTGGTTAGCTCCAAAATTTGGTCGTGCTTGTGTTTCGGAAATTGCAACTTAATGTTTTCGGACGATGAATTATTACTGATGTATGGTGCAGTGGCTTGTGTAATTGTGAAAAGAAGGCGCCAATTCAAGCGGAATGTGTGGGTTAAAGACTGGCTTTTAAAACTCCCACGTTAACCTTTTAAAAGAGCTTCGGTTTCTCCCCAAGGATTGGCCTAATTATTTGCGGATGAACGAAGGAACATATCTAGATCTGCTGTCCCGTGTTTCTCCGCTGATAAAGGACACTGATAACGAAGATTTGGACAATATTGGCACTCTTGATCCGTCAGGAATAACAATTGATCGAAGTACCATAGTTTAGGTGCATACCCGTCGTCTGCACTCATTCCACTAACCAAACTGTCTGTTTTACACAGTTCTTTACGAAATGCAATTTTCAAATTGTTTATCTTCTTTGCCATTATTGTTTTGTTGGCAAGAAGATCGATCTCTTTAACTTTTTGTACGAGCTTGTTATAAGCTGCCTCACGTTTCACTTTATGACAATCTTTAGAGGTAAATAAATGTAAATAAAAAAACTACTTAGGCAAAGCCTGGTGTCACTTGAAAAAGGGCTATCAATGTATTGAGTACGCACACGGCAAAAAAATACGCGGAACACTTGCCAATCACTGGTGCGCATGCGCAGAGCAGCTGATTTGAGGAACTGAACTGACGCTCTCACACACGATCAATTCGGCTTGCCGTCAAGCCGATGTGTCAAGCAAAAATGATGAATTTCCATCATGCCATCAGTTCAAATTTCTGACTTGAGCACAGATCGTTTGAACAAACTTTTGCATACACACGGTCAATTCGGCTTGTGCGTTCGGCTTGTTCATCGAATTGACAAGCCGAATTGAACGTGTGTAGCGGGCTTTACGTAGATTCTCTTATCTCTGTATCGGAGATCGCATAATTCTCCGCCTGCGAAAACCGCTGTGTGGAAGAAATACTGATCCGCAGCACATATATCATTAATACCGAGAATTTTTTGAAAGTACAGTCGAACCTCGATATCTCGAACCTCTGTTACTCGAATTTTCAATATCTCGAAGTAACTTAAAGTTCCTAGTCGTTTTTTTTAATATTCTTCGCGTGTATTTATTTCTCTATTACTCGAGATTCGGTTACATGAATTTCGCGATTTCTCGAAGCAAACATGTCCTCCCTTGAAGCAAAAAATACTCTGTAACTGGAATTTTGTGCGACATTAACTGTGCAATACAGCATTTGTGGTTTATGACGAACAGTTAACAAGTAAAGAAAAGGTTCACAGTGACGCTGGGAGCTAATATGACGGGAACCGAAAAACTGAAATTTCTAGTGATCGAAAATTCGGTAAAGCCTCGCTGTTTCTCGGTTGTGAATTCATTACCGATCACGTACCAAAGCAACCCCTGCAGTCGCAGATGTTAAGCTCCATTTACGAATTACGGCTGCGTGGTATTGACGAGAAGTTTCAACGTGAAGAGAGGAAAGGTTAACCGTAACATACAGAAGAGACTAACGGATTTCTTTCCAGAGGTATTAACCGAGGTATGTTTCTTGTTTCACTACTGTATGTACTGTATCCTATCTTCTAAACCTTTACTATAATAAGGGTTATAATTAAAGTGATGCTGTAAAACAGAGTTTGTTTTTATATTTTTAAGTACTGTTAAAACTAATGTATTCAGTTTAAACCCGTAGATACATATGATTCAGTTATGTGCTAACTAACGTTATGGTATACATGCTCGAAAACGATATTTTCTCTAATTCAAAATTTCGATAGCTCGAAATAAAATTTAGCTCCCGGGGTGATTAGAGATACTGTATCTGGTTCCACTGTACTTGCATAGTATTAAACCTTAGATGACAGAACCTTACCGGTCAAAGTTCTGAGCTGAAATATTTCACATAGCGGTTTTTCGTAGGCTCAGCAACGATATAAACCAATCGTCTATCCCAGCAGTGTCTCGAATAGAATGTATCAGCTCGAACACATACCTTGTTTAGTTGACAGCCCGAGGGCGAAAGAAAATCGTTGGTTACAGGTATCAACAATTCAAAACATGACGTTTGTAGTTCGGAAATATATCCAAATTTTATTCCATAGGCTCTACTTTCATTTAGAACGACTTTGTTCCTTCCAGTGCATTTGTCTTTAACTTCATTGATTTGATAAGTACAAATTACGTCCTGTATGCAGTCTGTTTTCCCACAAGCTGATTGTACGTGTCTAAATTCCTTTTTAATTTTGGTAGCCATTATGGAATTTACTTATTCTACACTTCTCCCCTCACCTGAGAAACCGCTTCACTCTATATAAATCTTGAATTCCATTAATTAGTTCATTAACTAATTAAGCCAAAACACTGTGAAGATTATAGCATTTCCCTTGTTTTTGATAAATTAATTCTTGTCTTACACAATCTAGATCTTCAGCTATAACCAAGCAATCAATCTTCCGTAGGCTTAAAGCGACTTTGAACTGACATGTTGGCCAGTACTTGTACTGTAAACTTTGTAGAGCTATGCCCTGCAGCATTATATTACAATCTGGTTTTTATTTATTTACATAATTTGCTAGTAACTCATTTAAGGTGCGGTGTGGTTCTGTTAGGTCGCATTCTATGTATTTATTAATCATCTTGGATGCTTCAACGCAAGAGAGGTAGTTACTATATTGTTAAAGACTGCGTAATTGGATTTTGTTACGATTAAACAACTTGGGGGGGGGGGGGGATTTGGCGCTCATTAGCTAACCATGGTAATTTTTAAACGTATCTCCGTTTGAAGATTGATTGTTCCTTCATTCTGTGCGTGTCGTGTTGTGGGCTTGCATTCTGATATCAGGGCTCCAACGCCAGAATCAAATTAAAGCAGTTGTTTTCTTCCGTAACTTCCAGGTGAATTTTGCCCTTCTTTCAGAGAGCCCTAGGTAAGGATCGGCAGTTTAGTGTTGTGTATGATATGTTTCAGTTGCCGCCCCTAAGTATATTTATAGAACTAAAGAGGAAGGTATGAACTCACTTTCATAGCTAATAATGGCGAAAGAAATTCCTTCAGCCCAAGATTTGGTAGTTTTGTTTCACTCCTTGAAAATTTTCGGCTGCTATTCTGAGCGTGAATTTCCCTGATTTCGGTGTTTCCTTTTACGTACAGGGGTAGTTATTCCAATATTCAACTTAATGCGTTCCCTACACTAATTTGAAAAAATGTAATAAAAATAAAGCACGCCATGAAGGAGTTGTCATTTTGCTGCAAAACTCGGCACGCATTTCCACCTCAAGCAGATAGTCAAATCATTAACGCAGTGTCGTGATTAGTTGAACGGTCTTGCCACAGGAGGTTGTGAACCTGCTGCCACCCCTCGCCTGTATGAAGGTTCGCAGAAGCTACTCATACTTGTTGGAACGCTGTTTCTGGTTATGGAAAGCTAGTCGACCATTCGACTTGACTCTGTGACATAATCGAAGGGATTTCACACAGGTATCAGAGCTTGAGAGGGGCCGCGTTATCGGAATGCATGAGGCTGGATGCTCGTATCGACGAATCGCCCGTCACCTAAGCCGTTCTGATCATTGTTACGGTGTGTTGGAACCAGTGGATGCGTGAGAGCAAGTACACGCGGCAGCTGGGCTCAAGACATCGACTGGCCGTCAGGAGAAGTACATCCATCAACAAGCACGATCAGATCAACTGTTATGGTGTGCGCCATCCAGGTACTTCTAGCACCTTCGCTACAAGCCGCTGTTCTGCCCGCACCATTTCCAGATACTTGGTTGAAGGAAATTTAGTCCCACGGTGCCATTACCTCACCCGCCAGTGCTGTCGTGAACGACAAAACTAGACTGGTACGAACTGGTACCGGGTCGTCTTTAGTGCCGGATCAAGGTCTTTGTGCACTCGTGCTCATGTCTGGAGGTCTCATGGTGAGGGCGTCAGTCTTTCCTTTGCTGTGAGGTGACACTCTGCCGCTATTACTGCTGTGCTGGTGTGGTGCGACCATCGCGTACGACAGTCGATCACCCCTCGTAGTGATAAAAGGGACATTGACAGCGTATGCGATATTTAGAGGACATTCTGGAACCGCATGTGTTACCCGTCATGACAGGGGTACTTTCCAGCAAAATTAAAGCCGATTCTCACATCTCCGGGACGAAACGGTGCTTTCTGTTTCCGTATCCATCCTTTCCGACATGAACTTCAGTTCCGTACAGAAAGCGCGATAGTTATGCTCCATTTCAAACTATCAAGGTTAGCTATAATCCTGGATGAAGAGGAGGAAGATACGAAGATAGTGGGTTCAACTTATGTGAAAAACCCAGCTCTCTTGCAAAGGCTCACGTGCTTGTTGAAGGATTTTGTTCAATCAGATATAGAATATTCTCCTCAAAGAACGGTACGCGTCTCCTATGAACGTCTTGTGTCATGTACGTTGGCATGCAAAATGGGGTGAATATTTGGCACTCAAAGTAACAGTATTCATGCAGTAAAATATACATTAAAGTAACAATATGCGATAATGTGTTACGAAAACAGAGTCGGCCGTACTCCCAGTATATTATATTTGTAATTCTTTCGTAGAATGCGTCTGTTTCTGGAAGCTATCGATCTAATAAACTGAATGCCCGATAGTCAGGACATCGTCTGAGCGGAAACAAAGACCTGCAAGGACGCTGAGCCCGTCGCCTGTATGACCGAACTCTGCCCTTTGCGGGATGCATGTCTGTCTTATCTGCCCAAATGCATTGCTCCGTCTCAACAGCGGTGTCTTGCCAGTACCGCAGACACAGATGAATGACTGAACATACAGTGATGCCAACAGACAAGACGTTAAAAGGAATGCCATCTAGTGAAGACGAAGGTGTGGTTGCCCAACGTAAGATGCTCAACGTGGAGGATGTGTAGGTCATATAAGAAGGGTCCACAGAATCGTGCGCCCTTTTTTATGTCATTCCTTTAGGTCCCTGCTATTGTCCGAATATTTTAGCAAAGTTTTTCAGAGCAACCTGTATAGGTAACAATGGGATTAGACGTCCGTATCAGCGGAACTCTGTAATTTTAACAAGTGCTGTGGTAAGTTGGTTAGATTATATCACCTACCCCACTATGGAGCTACAGCCTTGATGGGTCTTTTCCTACATAATGACCACTGCTCAGCCCGATGGCCTGCAGATTATGATATGACTTACGGTCTGCGCGATAAATGACCTCACTGCTGAAAAAAATGGAACCTCATTCAAAAATGTATGCATGGAGCCAAAACGTGAGACGATTAGGAAAAGCTGTAAAAGCATCCGTTGCCTTCAGGGTGCGAAACTACGGAAAAAAATGTTCGAGTCCAAAAATGGGATTATAGCCCGTTTCTTTTTTCAGTTCTGTTTGCGCAGCTTAGTAGTGCTTTCCGTTCCACACTCGAACAGGCCCAGGCCCACCGAACGGGTGACTACAAGCTAAACATGAGACCATTGTGAAGTTGCCAGTGGTTGTGCGAACATCGTCCATTGCCTTCGGTGATAAATTGTTGTACTGAGGTGAGTTTCGTTAAATATATATTTCATATGAAATAAAATAATTTGGTTACCAAATAATTAATGAGATGAGATATTATGTTACATATACCACATATAGCATATTATATCCTCAAGCATTAAGCTGTTGTGCGTAACGATAGGATGATGGTTAATTTAGCAGAATATACTGCGTCGCGTAATAAAAAGATGTACCAGTATGCGTATCCTGTTATCAGAAACAAAATTAAACATACCTTTGGCATTTAAACTTTTATTGGGGTTTATGATAGCTGAGTAGCATCGTTACTGGATTCTCACCAAGGCGGCCATAGTTCTAATCTCGGCCAGTGCCTGTGTGATTTTTGAAATGAACGTCAAGGTCGGAGTGGTTCGTATCGCAAGTAAAAGTGGAGCTCCTGTGACTACGATACCAACAATGATATAAAACTACGAACTTCTTGTTTGCAAAGCATGATCGTCCTTAGTTAAGGCCCACTGACTGACGAATAATTTCCGTCCTTTAGAATAGTGCAGATGTTCAGCGTTATACGTAATAAGGAGAACTACCCATTCTTGGCACGAGGTTGTTTTCGTTAATACGAATCTTATTTTTTCTCGTATGTAAGAATATACACTAATAGAAATTATTTTTCTTGGTTCTTAGGATGTCCATAGAAAACATCACGAGGATATACACATGATTTCCTTCTTTTTGGATTTACGAAGCGGCATAAACACTAGGCCCTAACTATTAAAGCAATTTGCGATCTTCCAACGCTACTAAATGGCGGCCTACAACCTTCTGCTCTGAAATATTGTCCACCTATTGGGTTTTTATCCCGTTATTTGTACTATTTAGGGGTTGGATTTTAAAACGTATTACGACCAACGATGATCCTCCGTAACAGATTTCTTCCTCATCAATTGGGTGATGACTAAGTTGCATATCACCTGTATGTAGTGTATATTCCATAGCTGCTAATTTCCTTTGTACAGTACCTCCTTTATCTTCACACGCCTGATTCAGTCTCGTTCCAAATCTTCATCTCAAGGAAGAAGAGGAGAAGAAGAGATGGAGCCCACTACCGCCGACAGCTGTCGTAGGATAGCTTAAACGTCACTGAAGCGGAGTGCAAGGGAAATCAGGAGTGAGGTTGTTTCCTTTTGCTTTCCTCACCGAGCCAGAAGTTGCTGTTACATATACTGTAAGTCTGCCAAGTCAACCGAAAAATAGTTTCACACCATTCATAACAGGGATTGGCTCCCCATATCGTGTACGCCAAGGATGAGGTTGAGAAAGGTATATGAAAGTAACAGATTTGTTCTAGCCCATACCAGAAGTCATAGTGCAATGTAAACACTACGCCTCGTGAGGTACTGTACGAGAAGGAATATTTGTGCTGTAGATCAGCATTTCAGTGGCATCAAGTATCTTGCTTGCCGGGATGAGTGGCTCAGACGGTTGAGGCGCTCGCCTTCTGATCCTAACTTGGCAGGTTCGATTCTGGCTCAGTCCAGTGCTCAAATACGTCAGCCTCGTGTCGGTACGTAAAAGAACTCCTGCGGGACCAAATTCCGGCACCTAGGCATATCCGAAAACCATAAAAGTAGTTAGTGGGACGTAAAGCCTATAAAATTATTATTATTATTATTATTATTATTATTATTATTATTATTATTATTATCATCATCTTGCTTAGTTCACAAACATGAACAAGCATACTAGGTGAATCAAATATGAACAGGTCTTTTACAATAAAAATGTAATTTTTCAAAATTAATTTCAATGCACATTCTTTTTTAAAAATATATTTCCACATATTCATCCATCTTATATAGGCACTTCTTCCAATGGTTAAACTAATTTTGATGCCACTATCATATCAAGTTACAGACCGGGTGTTCAGCCAGTTGCGCACAAAATCTTGCACCTCCTCGTTAGTTGAGAAGCACTGTCCATCAAGATCTTCTTTGAGCCGGCTGAACATGTGGAAATAACACGGTGGGAGATATCCAGTTTTTGTTGTGTTGCTGCTGCGATATGGGGCCGTGTACTTTGAAAAAAAAAAACAGCACATCTCTGATTAGGGTATTGCGCCCTTTTGCCGGGAAGGCACTTCGAACTTGATTGAGGAGGTCGCAGTAGCAGCAAATCAACGAGTCCAATGATCATGTGCACAACACCTTATCTGCAGTCAATCTTGTCCTGACTTTCACCGGTGCCCGCTCGCCACTCCTCCTCACTCCATACTGGTCCTCATCGATTGGGATGGGGAGAGTAATGGTCCACCCAAGCCTCATCCCATGTGACGATTTTGTCCCAAAAACCGTCACCTTTTCGACTCAACAGCTTTCTGCTCTTCGGTAAACGCGGAACACAACAAGCCGTGCATTCTCAACTGCTGCTGGCTGATTGATTGGATATTCCCGCAGCTTACGAAAAGTTCTTGAGAAATTCCAAGCACTGAGAGGTGGGGATTCGTTTGAGAGTTCACTAATAGCTCGGATGGTCTGGGGCGTGATGCTTATGGGAGGACGACGTGGCTGGGCCATGTGTTCAACACGTTCACGTCGTTTCCTGAACTCGCTGCACCAGTGTTTCACTTGGGTACATGGAAGTGTTCTTTCCCCAAACTGTGCGAGCAAACGACGGCAATCCATGATTTTAACTTTGAAGCCAGCGAGGACGCTACTGGTGCCATATTGACTCTAGAGGAAACTTATGTTCATGAACTATGTTCTTCAGCTGTTCAAAAGAAACTAAAACCTAATTGAGACATTTCAAAGGAAGACAGCTCTAACAACAGATTTGGAAATTCCTAGGTACATAACAAAAGGTCACGGAAATGCGCTTAGAAAAATATTCCTGGAAACTCCAACATGAAAGTGGCTAGCTGTAAAGCAATTAACTCTAAAAGGGATGGAAGATTTAAGACTGGCACAAGTAAAGTAACAGTTTTCCTGCAACTAATTGGAACCTTTAGAATAACCTATTTCGCATGGGTCTCTACCTGCACCTATCATCCTCTCAAATACCTGTCACTCATAATTTATCCCCCTGTTGAGAGAACAGACAACAGCCCCACATTAAGTGTGAAACTTCAATTCAGCAATTTATTATATATGAAAACAGGAAAACGCTAAAATATGTAATTTTATCTAATATCACTAAGAATATGTAGAATACCCACAAATATAAAAAAATATGTAAAATGAAATTCGGTAATAATAACCCTAATATAGTGTTTTTTGAACATATGACTTTTTCCAGCACCTAAATAGCAAGGAACAAAATATGTAATTAATTACATAGAAATCCCAGCTCTAGTTGTAAGTATCTAACTTGGTATTTTCTAAAATTAAGGTCTGAAACCGTGGTTAGCAGGTTCGCGTGCTGTTGGTCGAAAGAAAAATGTAATAATGTGACGACCCAGTAACTACTTTTATGGTTTAAGGAGACGCCGAGGTGCCGGAGTTTAGTCCCGCAGGACTTATTGTACGTGTCAGTAAATCCACCGATACAAAGCTGACGTATTTGAGCACGTTCAAATACCACCGGACTGAGCCAGGATCGAACCTGCCAAGTTGGAGTCTGAAGACCAGCATCTCAACTGTCTGAGCCGTCTTAGCCACTTAGCTTGGAGGAAAAAATTTCACCATCAGAATGTTGGCCGGCAGGGTAGGAAAGTTGGTGGTAGACAGTTTCTAATCACTAGATTGCTTGCCAAAAGCCTGGATTCAAATCCAAACCTTTTCGCACTGTTCAAATGGAGTGAGGGGATATGATGCTGTTGATGGTGATTCGGCCGTCGGATGGCGACGTAAAGCATTGAGCAGACCCCTTGGTATTGTTCGAGAGGAGTAGGCTGCGTGCCGAAACCGGGTTTCATCTCTCCCTACTTCATTATCATAATCCCACATCCAGGCGCGCAGGCCGGCCACGGGAAACAAGCAAGCCGAACACGTCCTCGGACACTCCTGGTACTAATAGGACACGATAAATAAGTAGGCCTAAGTCGTAAATAATTTCAGAGAATTAGGATCTTTTCTTTTGCTAGTGGCATTACGTCGCAGCGACACAGACAGGTCTTAAGGCGACGATAGGATAGGAAAGGGCTAGTATTTGGAAGGAAGCGGCCCTGGTCTTAATTAAAGTACAGCCCCAGCATTTGCCTGGTGTGAAAATGGGAAACCACGGAAAACCATCTTCAGGGCTGCCGACAGTGGGATTCGAACCCACTATCTCCCGGATGCAAGCTCAGGGCCGCGCGCCTCTAACCGCATGGTCAACTCGCCCGGTGGGGAAAGACGTAAACGCATCACCATGTTTGGTGTTGTAAAACGAGTTTCCCCCAGAAGTGCTATGTGAAGTTGGGGCAGTAGCTGCTTATAGGACTTATTGAAATGGCATTGCACTTCGTTTAGCTTACCTTATCTTGGGTGATGACACAACTTATCAAATGACAATTTGCTTGTCAACGCCGGTCGCATCCGGCACGGTTACAGATTCTGCGGTCGCTAGTGGCACGGGTCGCATGCGGCACGGTCGCATCTGGCACGCCACCTCCCAGTACCCACACCACACGTGCCTTTAAAGTATCAAACCCCTCAAGCATTCTAGAAGTTCGCAATGAATTAAGGCACGCTTATATTTGATCCACCCAATATCCTTACAATTTGCTTTACGTCACAATGACACAGATACAGTACGTCTTACGACGAAGATCGGATAGGAAAGGGCTAGGAGAGGGAAGGAAGCGACCTTGGCCTTAATAAGGTACAGCCCGAGCATTTGCCTGGTGTGAAAATAGGAAACCACGGAAATCCATCTTCAGAGCTGCTGACAGTGGGGTTCGAACCGACTATCTCCCGAATGCAAGCTGATAGCTACGTGACCCACACCACACAACTACTTCCTCGGTAAACATACATCATATGTATATATTTATTATATCTTTCTCCTCGTTCCCCATTTCCGAATTCTCTCCCTTTCACTCTCCCGCTTCCTCACTTTCTCTCGCTTACCTGAACGGCGCAATCCGTTAGTCGTCATCCCAAGATAGTGGGTTTGGTCTGAACTGAGAAAGATTGTAATGGAGGCTGTTCATTGGTTTCCATCAAAATTCTACCACCGTGGTGTCTCTTAAAGTCTGTAGTAACTTAGCAAAAGAAGGGATGTTAACCCTCAAATGACGTACTGCATTTATCACAGTCTAATATATACAATCGCGAAGCTCTAATAAGAGGAAGGTTCATCCACTTGATAGCTGCAAGGTCTGTCTAGGGAGTAGTGGTGGGACATTCGATTCATTTTACTGAATCGATTCATTTGATTCCGTTCACGTTACTGAATCGATACAGTGATCCGATTCACGGCTCATTGGTCACCGCTCCTACTGCATCTGTGTAGTATGTGCTGCTAAGACAGCAGTAGCAGCATTCAGTGCTCGCAGCTGCCATCTGGTCTTCATACTATGAACTCCTTTCTTAGAAAAAATGCTACTTACTCTAATACATCGAAGGTTTCCGGCGACGCAGGGTGGGAAAGGTTAGGATTAGGAAGGTAGCAGCCATGGCCTGAATTAAGGTACAGTCCCAGCATTTCCTGGTGTGAAAATGGGGAAACTACGGAAAACCATCTTAACGGCTGCCGACGGTGGGATTCGAACCCACCATCCCCCGAATGCAAGCGCATAGCCACGCGATATTAACCGCACGACAACTCGCTCAGACATTTTTGAAAATATGTATTATTCTATCAGCTGAGGATTTTTTAAATCGTCATATTTTGTATAGGCTACCCGAGATGTACAGTAGCCCGCTGGTTTTCTGATTCAACATACTGTTATTGCGTCTTTCCATATATTATTGAAGTCTTGTGCAATGATGTGACATATGAACTGAGAAAATACTGAACCGTTCTTCCCAATATAAAACAGGTACTTTTGAGTGGTCATGAGCATGACTCATAGTCATAGGGCAGGCTAGAGTCGAGTTTAATTGTCAAATGTCAACTAAGTTATAATACTAAGATTCATTCAACTAATAAATAGTATATCCTAATAGCCTACCTACTTACTAGCTACTTCAGAATTATGTTGTGACTACCTTTTTAACACTGCAAATAAATCCATCTATTATTTAAACTTCCCTGTAAGAAGAGGACAGTAAATGCAAATGGGTATTATTTTCAAATGAGCTGAGCTCGAGAGTCCATAATAGCATACGATTCTTTCACTGTATGTCTCGCTGCAGCGGAAGCTCGGCTCTCCGCGTGTCCAGTGAGCCGATAAGGAGCCGTGTGTATCATGTGTCTCACTGAGCCGCGCTCGTTCACGATTCTTTCGATGTGCCATGATTCACTGTATGTCTCGCTGCAGCGAGCCGATAAGGAGCCGTGCGTATCTTGTGTCTCACTGAGCCGGCTCGTTCACGATTCTTTCCGTCTGCCATGGCTCACTGTATGTCTCGCTGCAGCGGAAGCTCGGCTCTCCGCGTGTCCAGTGAGCCGATAAGGAGCCGTGTGTATCATGTGTCTCACTGAGCCGCGCTCGTTCACGATTCTTTCGATGTGCCATGATTCACTGTCTCGCTGCAGCGAAAGCTCGGCTCTCCGCGTGTCCAGTGAGCCGATAAGGAGCCGTGTGTATCATGTGTCTCACTGAGCCGCGCTCGTTCACGATTCTTTCGATGTGCCATGATTCACTGTCTCGCTGCAGCGGAAGCTCGGCTCCCCGTCAACGTCCAATGAGTGCGCCACTCAGCACTGTCCGCTGGGAGTAAGCTGAATCGTGTGCCGTGAACTCGCCGTTCCTGTGAATCGATTCACTCGGACACTTGAATGAATCGATACACTGCTTCGAATCATGCATTCAGTAGCCAACACTACTAGGGAGGTCAAGTCACGAATGCTACTTATGGAGCCGCCATATTGGGTCCTTAAGCGAGCGTAACCAAAGGCAAGTGTATTCGAATTTAGAGGATTTCGGTACCGTACATTGAAATAAAAACAAAATACCAACTATTTTTCATAAAGAATTTAATTGGGCATCTACTGGTCATGTATATATAACTGTATAACACTTAAATGATATGAATACATTAACAGCTATTTGAATAGGAAGATAATTAACAGAGCCTGAACATTTTTTCTTTTTTGAGAAAGAAGAATCAAC
Source organism: Anabrus simplex (assembly GCF_040414725.1). Lineage (NCBI taxonomy): Eukaryota > Metazoa > Arthropoda > Insecta > Orthoptera > Tettigoniidae > Anabrus > Anabrus simplex. Next base: position 35,716,289 of record NC_090268.1, read on the forward strand.
AGAAAAGCTCATGTTCTTCTCTTTTACTTCCTTACAACTTGGTCTTACTGTGTTTCTAATTAATATCATCTGTCAAATACTTAATCTTCTTGACATAAACATAGAAATCTGTACAGTACCTGTGTCATATTATGATTACCGGTACATGATATACTGAACTTGAAGTACTGTATTTAAAGTACTAAACGACGGTTGTAATAAATTACCTTCGTCGTTTTCTTTATTAAGAAAGTAATTTCCGATACTGCGTTTCTAAATGTTACCCCAGTATGTTGACACAAACACTGAATGCCTCTTGAGTTGAGTGCATTAAATTATGTATGGTAACTGTTGTTGTAAGGCAACAATATTCTGCACATGTGCAACAAGAGTGATGTTCTTAGCTACTCTTAACTAGTTTATTGATAACCTATGCAGCTATATAGTACAAAGTGGTGGTGGTGTTTATTGTTTTAAGAGGAAGTACAACTGGACAACCATCCTCTATAAACAGTAATCAGAAGAAAACAAATGGAAGGGGACCAACACTTCGAAAAGTGAAGGTATCGGCAAAAGAAAGATGAAGGCCACAAAGTGCGTGGAAATGAAAACTTCCTAGGCCTCGAATGCGCTAATACCGTCGCGGTCGGAAAAGAACAAGTGTTGACCAGGGAAGGTCGGATGGGCTAGGTTAGTGAAAGCAATGTCAAGACTCAGCTAAGGGCCTCATAGTCACAACCCAAAATAGATTTCCCCCGTGGGTGGGGGGCAATAGAACAACACCCACGGTATCCCCTGCGTGTCATAACAGGCGACTGAAAGGGGCGTCAGGGAGCGTGGGTTGGCGACCACGGGTCTCTTAGCTGAGTCCTAATATTCATTCATATAATAATAATAATAATAATAATAATAATAATAATAATAATAATAATGGATACGAAAATGAAAGCCATTGGTAGACACGATTCCATAAGAAGGAGAAATTCAGTCACTATTAAGTTGAGTTAACATAGGTTAGGCTATTTTAGGGATTACATTAGGATATTATGTTACGCTATGGTACATTAAATTACAATAGTTGGTTGCGAGTGAAGCGAGTCTTGTGGTCTTTAAGTATTTGTCCAGCCATATAATGTACTCTATAGAGCATTTAAGATGAATGAAATTTAGCTGTAAATAATAACTACAGTACAGTATAAGACTGCTATTATCAATAAAATTGTTGTAATGATGCCCAGCTGAACATAAATTGTTGGTTTGAAGTGATAGGCCTATTGTTTGTTGGGATTATGATTGGTAAATGTACAGGAACAAGCATTTCAAATATCTGTGAAACATTTGTACGTTGCTTGTAGGGTTAGAATGATACTGTCTGTAGTTTACATGAAAAGGAATGGAATGAAATGGCGTTTGGCTTTTAGTGCCGGGAGCGTCTGAGGACAAGTCCAGCTCACCAGGTGCAGGTCTTTTGATCTGACTCCCGTAGGCGACCTGCGCGTCGTGATGAGGATGAAATGAAGATGAAGATGACACATACACCCAGCCACCGTGCCAGCGAAATTGACCAATTATGGTTAAAATTCCTGAACCTGCCGGGAATCGAACCTGGACCCCTGGGACCAAAGGCAAGCACACTAACAATTTAGCCATTGAGCCGGACACATGAAAAGGAAATTTTCATAAACATCAATACTACTATTACAGGTTTTCTGTTACTTTTTTGCTTATTTTGAAAGACAATTTTCTTTCTTTGGGAGGTTTCCTATTATATGTCAAAGACTTAGGTGAATTAGGGACGTTGAAAATTGTTGGGATGGAATTCCACTTCAGTAGTTTCCGTCCATCTACCCTCTTTAGTTCAAATTGCGATTCTTCAAAATGATGCTAGAAGAAAATATATAAGACCTATAAATATAAAACATCGCTCATATAAACATAGTATTGTTCAGGAATAAAACGAATGTATAACTTCACTAACCTCGCACAAGAAGCAATTATCTGTAGGTTGCCATTTGTCAGGCCTACAATTTTGTACCCACTGAGCTCTCCTTTGCTTATCTCTCGGGAAGGGAAACACTGTAATTTCGTCAGTTGTCTTATTTTGACAATTTGGTACGGCGCAATATGCCGTATTCCTTCAAAATACAGGTAATAACTTACATCATTACATCGGGCACGCCCACATAACGATATTTGAGACCCAATATGGCCGCCACCGCAAAGGATTGTGGTAGCGTGACCAGACCTCCCTAGACAGACCTTGGATAGCTGGAGCGACACTAGCACCGCTAGCGGCGAGGTAGAGGCAACTTGCTAGCAGACAACAGGGAACGAATTACCAGCACAGTCTAAAATGGTCATAACTTCTGAACCATTCATGCAAATAATGTCCTGACAAGGTTATTGTAATCCTTACGAAATAGTTGAGGAGGTCAAACAAGTTATTTCGATGAGGAGTTCGAGGATAATATCGAAATATTTATTTAATCTTAAAGAGTTACGTTTATTTACCGCGTACTATAACATAAAATCGCTTCTAGAGGGCAACCGGTTCGAAGTAGGTATATACCATCGCTGACTTTTTTGTAGAGTTTTTTATGCTCTACAATTCGTACGCTTACACTTGGGATCTATCGTTGACGGTCCAGGCAGCGTAAGCCAAGAAAGCAAGTGACCGACCATGGTAGAGCGCTGGCCTTCTTAGCCCAACATGGCAGGTTCGATGTCGGTCGTTCCGTCACTTGCTTTCTTGGCTTACGCTGCGTGAAACGTCAGCGATAGACCTCAAGTGTAAGCGTACGAATTGTAGAGCATAAAAACCTCTACAAAAAAGTCCGCGATGGTGTGTACTTATTTCGAACCGGTTGCCCTCTAGAAGCGATTTTATGTTATAGTCCGCGGTAAAAAAATACTCCTTAAGATTAAATAAATATTTCGATATTATCCTCGAACTCCTCATCGAAACAACTTGTTTGACCTTCTCCACTATTTCATAAGGATTACAATAACTTTGTCAGGACATTATTTGCATGAATGGTTCAGAAGTTATGACCATTTTAGACTGTAATGGTAATTCGTTCCCTGTTGTCTGCTAGCAAGTTGCCTCTACCTCGCCGCTTGGAGCGCTGTAGTCGCATCGGATGAAAAATATCATCAGAGCTTCGCGACTGTGTATATTAGACTGTGGTATTTATGTTGACTTCACGGGACACGTAAGAAGCACACATTAGTTCAGGAAATTATCTCCAGGTACACTACTCATCATAACATTGTTCACATCTACATCTCTGGGAATCTGTGAGAGACTACTCTCTAGTTATTTATTTTTTATCTTTAACGACGGACTCCCTGGAACAACGCGTACAGCATGCGATTTTCGTATACTTAAATATACCACTCAAGTTCTGGTTCTTCCAGATTTGAACATTCACAAATTGTAATAAAATATGCATTCTCGTGGAAGACTGATGGAAATTCTAGCAGTTAAAATATGGACCGTATTTAACCTAGTGTTTTTACTACTATGCTCATGCTCCACCAAGAGAGTGGTTGGTATTTTACTGTAGTGAATATAAATGCACCCAATTGTAGTTCTTCAGTTTCTATTAAAATAATAACATACTATTGTAAAAAAGAGATCTAGAATTATGCAAAATTTTATCAACAGAGCAGAAATTCAGAACGAAAAGGGAATAATCTTGATGAAATGGTCCAAAAAGCTCAACATTCCCGTGCAGTGAACTTTTCCAACTTTATAGTCGTTATTGACTGTGCTTTTCTTTGTTGCAGGTGAGTTCCTCTTCAAAACCTTCGGGAATTTGAAATCTCTTATCTGTGACAGTTAAACAGCATTGGTGAGTTACCTTCGTTCTTTAACAAACTTATAACAAATGTTCTGCCCTTCAGTAAAATAGCTTTAACCTCCAGCCTCAAAAATCCATAAAAACTGACTGATGTGTTTATAGTCGAATAGTTATTTTGCTCACTAACATGAATTCGAAGGAATTACACTAATAAGTTAACTGTTTTGTGTGTTATTTAGAGAGAGGTATGCACATTCTTTAGTGCTTGCAATTGCCCGTTTTCGTTGTAAGACTCCCTTTCTATGTCTATATAGACCAAAATTTGGTAGTCGTGAAAAGTCTACTGAATTTATGGAATTGAAGCAAGTACGAAAACAAGGAGAGGAAATGTAGACAAAACTCATCTCCGCACAGGCCATGAAGGCCCTAGGAAGGGTGGAAGGTAAAGGCATTGGTGGAGTAGAATGGCTAGCTCTACGCCCGGCCGCCTTTGCCTCCAGAAATTAACCTGGTACTCGTTTTTGGTGTAGGCTGAATGAACCTCAGGACCACGTGGAAAATAGTTTCTGAAATTTTTCGACTTCCTCACGGGGAATCGAACCCACGCCTTTCCGGGTGAACCGAACACGCCTTTACCGCCTCCACCAGACAAGTTGAAGAAAAATCTGATTGTGAGTGGCAAAAGTAGAAGGTAATGAAAAACGAAGATGTAAAATAGGAGTACAGACGACTAAAGAATGAACTAGTTAAGAAGTACATGGAAAAGTGGCAGAAAGAGAAATGTAAGAAACTTGAAAGTTGCATAGCCATAGGAACGGTAGATACTGCCTGTGCAGTAGCGGCGCTAAGAAGCCCCCCCCCCCCCCGACCGCAATAACTGAAAATGGGTCCCTCGTTTCCTGATAAGGAAAGTTACAAGTTTATTTCGTAGTACAGGGTTGTATATTATTAAAATAAACAACAACGACGCATCGATGAAAATCCACAGCCTGTTTCCAGTCATTCGACCGGGTCAGGAATGGAATGAATGAAGCCCCCATCTAGCGGCGAGGATAGGAAATGTGCCGGCTGCCGAAGCCTGTCGCACTCCTCTAGGGCAATGATAAAAGACTGATAGATGAAATGAAATGTTATTGGAGAATGTTGCTGGAATGAAATATGACAGGGAAAACTGGAGTACTCGAAGAAAAACCTGTCACGCCTCCGCTTTGTCCAGCACAAATCTCACACGGAGTGACCGAGATTTGAACCACAGTATTCAGCGGTGAGAGGCCAGCGCGCTGCCGCCTGAGCCACTGAGGCCTCAACAACGACGCAACGATAATAATAATAATAATAATAATAATAATAATAATAACGTAATTAACTTTTCAAATCCGAAGGAATTAAAATAATACACTTATGTGGTACACACACACACACACACACACACACACACACACACACACACACACACACACACACACACGAAATGCATATTCCAATTATAGTAACCAAAACACGCTGACAATATTAAGAAATAATCTTGTTCCTAGGACCAAATAATTTACAACTCAACCGTCCATCGTAGACCTACTTAGCTACACTGATTGCCGAGAGTTATAAAAAGGCTGGACACTTCAGTATTTAGAGTTAAGGTAGATAAGGCTGATTACTGGGGTTCCCAGAACGGGCTTAATTACTTCAGTAGCCTTGTTGATTGTTGTGAGTGGCAGCAAACGATGGTTATTATTGAAACAGGTTGGGAAACCCACATTCTTTCTAAAATAAGTACCGTACTCCTGACGATAGAAGCTCTGCACTACGACGGCTTAAGTTTGGAATAACCCCGTGTAATATAAATAATGCTGTGTTGTGTGCTGTAGCTTTATGAATATGTAAAATTACTCTTCAGCTACTGAATTAAGAAACAGTCATGGGCCCCTCACAAGCCATGCCCCCCCCCCCCCCCACCTCGCCTCGCGGGGTCTTTATTGACGCTACTGTGTCTGTGGGGAAGTAAACAACGAAGAACATTTTGGGGAAAAGAAAAACCAGCTGCATGAATATTATCTCAACCACTGCTAGGGAAAGAAGACCATGTAGAAAGGAGGTAGGAACATATTCAGCAATTGTATAGAAAGAAGTAGAGGCAATGTACTGGAAAAATAAGCGGCTGTCGATGCTGATGAAATGGAATGATGAGGCCAGAATCCGACAGAGCATAGAGAGAAACAGGATCGAGGGACTTGAAATCGATTATATACGTTCAGAATCACTTATTGCCTCGAGAGAAGCCGACTTGGCAAATCTGTTCCATTTAGTGTATAAGATGAATGATGATATGGTATCTGTATATCTAGAGAGAAGTGTGAAAACTACCGCACCGTTAGTTTAGTATCTCATGCGCGCAACGTTTTGACACGAATTACTTACAGAAGAGTGGATAGACAAGTTGAAGCTGAGTAGGGAGAGGAACATTCCATCTTCCGTAGAAATGTAGATGCACACGAAGGAATACTGAGTCTGTCTGATTTTGGAGTTCAAAAGGCAAGCTCACGTGAAATGCTAATCCTAGATCTGGCAAAGGCCATTGAAAACGATAATTAGACGAGGTTCTTTGAAACTCTGAAAGTGATCGGAATCTAATCAACAGAAAAAAGTTTTCTACAATCTGTACAAAATCAAACTACAGGACAGGTAATGGAAGCATTATCAGACTAGCAAATGAAGTACACAAGAACCTCGTTCATCCGGCCCTCATCAATCCGGATCTCCAGTTTATCCGGATCGAAAATAATAAAACATTATTTTTACTTGTACAGTATTTCTTTTACGTGGTCGATTCTTCTTGAATGTCTTTTCCGCCAAGGACAGTTAAGGACAGCAATTGGAAGTAAGTCGGCCGCGGTCTATCAAAGGTACCGTCCCGGCATTCGCCTGGAATTGAGAATTGGAAACCGTGGACTCATCCGAATTCCTTGACACATTTGCACGCATTCTCGGATGCTCGGACGTAGATGTGAACGACGCAAATATCTGATTGAAAAATTAGTGTAATTCGGACTACGGCATAATGACAGATGAATAAATGATTGCCTCTTGTTCCTCGGCAGGTAATGACGAGAGTGACGGTGAATTCGAAGGTGAAACCGGCGCTCCAATGACTCTTGGAGATGCAAAAATGCAGCTGGACAAACTGATGGCCTATTTAGAATTCCAGACTGAAACACACCGGGAGAACTGATGTTAGTAAAACGTCTTCGTGATCGTGCTGCGCGCAAACGCTATTCAAATTTAAAACAGAAAAAGCTCACACATTATTTAGTGCATAAAACAGAGTCGTAAATGTAAGAAAAGTGTTCTTATATTTTCTGTACAATTGAAGGAACGTATTACTGTACAACACTTATGTTAATATATAACGTGTACTGTATTTGTGTTTTAGTTTTCCGGATTATCCAGATTTTCGATAATCCGGATCAGTTCCGGTCCCACTTAATCCGGATAAACGAGGTTTTGTATAAGGTAGATGAATATTGTTACTCTACTTCGGTAGTAGAACCCCAGAGGACTGCGACAAGCTTCGGCAGCCGGCACGAATTCTATCCTCGCCGCTAAATTGAGCTTCATTCATTCCATTCCTGACCCGGTCGAAACAGGCTATGGATTTTCATAATTCGGTAGTAGAATAAGCGGTGATAGAAGAAATCTTCTTCTTCTTCTTCTACTTCTTCTTCCTCTTCTTCTCCTTCGGCTTTTACCACACCTGTTGGGTTACGGGTGTGAACTGTGGATTTGATCCTGTTCTACGGCCGGATGCTCCTCCTGACGCCAACCCTATATAGAGGGATGTTAATTACTAGAGCGTATTTCTGTGGTGATTGGTTGCGTGAAGTATCGTCTGAATATGACGAGGAGAGTGTTGGGACAGACACAAACACCCAGTCCCCGACCCAGAAGAATTAATCAGAAGCGATCAAAATATGTCTTATGACGACGAAGGGTTAGGAAGGGGCTAGGAGCGGGAAGGAAGCGTCCTTGGCCTTAATAAAGGTACAGCCCCAGCACTTGTCTAGTGTAAAAGTGGGAAACCACGGAAAACCATCGTCAGGGCTGCCGACAATGGGGTTCGAGTCCACCATCTCTCTAATGCAATCTAGCGCGATGCAAACCACTTCGCTCGTTAAATCCATTGCAAAAAGCTACAAAATATTTGTCTTCCGCCATAGAAGAAAGGCTGAAAATCTGCGGTAACAAATTATGGAAATGGCTTATCCAGCTTCTTTTCCCGTATAACATTCTTTCTCTTTCGTAATTATAAAAACGATGATAGCAACTGTTGCTTCACTGTCCCATTGGTTGCAGTCGACAACGAAGATTCACGAGATGGCACTTCGATGTATTTTCAGGACCTGATATTTGAGCACCACGAACGCTCTCAGAACTTTATGCAGTGGTAAAATGTTGATATTTTAAAAAATAGTATTCATTATTATTGTTATTGTTATTGTTATTATTATTATTATTATTATTATTATTATTATTATTATTACAACGCTTTTCTTTAAATTAGAGACCCTTTCCCTGTTAGAGAGTTTTTGTCGACATAAATGGCATCGAGTAAATTTAGTTACATGGTCTGTGTCAGTGAAAAAAACACCACAAAGGACTCGTTTCCGGTCTTTTGCTTATAGTCGGTCCACAACACAGCGTGAAACACGAAATGTAAGGTGAAAAGACTACGCGGAACTGTTTCGAGAAACACGCTACTGTATCTATTACCACCAGTAAGCTTAATACAACGCACTGGAAATAACTAAAGAAAATGTGTAACTTGCCAACAATTGCACTGTATATGTTCTATACGGTTACAAGATGATCACTTGCGCTTGGGCAGGAGTGCGCGCTTTTATGTTGCTTAAGATCCTTTAGCCAGTCACAAACCTCCTACCCTTCCCTTAATTTCGCTGAGACAGACTTTTGTGTTAGTGTCTCCGGCGAAACATAATGAAATGGCGTATGGCTTTTAGTGCTGGAAGTATCCGAGGACATGTTCTGCTCGCCAGGGGCAGGTCTTTTGATTTGACACCGTAGGCGACCTGCCCGTCGTGATGAAGATGAAATGATGATGAAGACCACACATACACCCAGCCCCCGTGCCCGCGAAATTTACCATTGATGGTTAAAATTCCCGCCCTGCTGGGAATTTCGGGAATCGAACCCGAGACGCCTGTGACGCTAACCATTTAGCCATGGAGCCGGATGGCGAAACAATATTTGTGGAACAGCTTACTTTAATGGAACAAGATGTAGGCCTATTATCATGTTACGACTTCTCTGCTAGGGAGGTGATGATCTAAATGTAACTAGACCGGGCGAGTTGGCCGTGCGCGTAGAGGCGCGCGGCTGTGAGCTTGCATCCGGGAGAAAGTAGGTTCGAATCCCACTATCGGCAGCCCTGAAGATGGTTTTCCGTGGTTTCCCATTTTCACACCAGGCAAATGCTGGGGCTGTACCTTAATTAAGGCCACGGCCGCTTCCTTCCAACTCCTAGGCCTTTCCTATCCCATCGTCGCCATAAGACCTATCTGTGTCGGTGCGACGTAAAGCCCCTAGCAAAAAAAATGTAACTAGGTTTCTTTTTTAATGAAGATGTTAAATAATATCTTGGAAAATAAGTCATTCTAACAATGTCGTAGAACAGAGAATATTGCATTGCATTTGAAAAAAAATATTCCTGCCCTTAAGAGAGTAATATTGATACAGTATTACTGGTTGAAATTTCACGGATACATTATTCATGAAACATGACATCGGCGATACATCAGCAGAGTATCTATCTCTCTCTATTTATGTTGACATTGTTTCGAATTATCAGCGATTCAGTCCAGTGGTTCCATAAAGCATGGTGCTGCGTGAGCAGATAATCCGCCGCTAACGCTCTAATTTTCATTTTCCATCGGCTAATACTCCATATAGACCGTATTCATATGTGCATGTATTAATAGCCATTGGACGAGTGGAACTAACGGGAAAAAGTATGCAAATTTAGAGTACATTATACTTACGTCTTAGTTTTTGGTATGTGGTGATGGATTTCTTGACTTCGTCTACCGCTTTTTCCGCACTTGTGGGATCGCGGGTTCGAACTTCGTCGCACATGTGGATTTGGCCCTGCTTTACGGCCGGGTGCCCTTCCTGAAGCCTATATGGAGTGATGTAATCACTATTGCGTATTTCTGTGGTGGTTGGTAGTGTACTGTGTTGTCTGAATATGAAGAGGAAAGTCTCTAAACAATGCCGGCGAGAGAAAAATGTTGATCTGCAAGGAGGGAGCAGTACATAGCTCAGGCAGGTTAGCAGGGATACCCGGAGATTAAGCTAATGAGGCCCACCCACTGCTGCAGTGACCGCAAATGTCCTGTGACAACTGGGGAATTTCTGTGAGTGGACACAAGTTTATCTCAGTGACTGCAAATGTCCGCGATTTTGTGATGACCGCAATTGTCCGTGACCGCAAATGTCCGGACACCACGTTCATGGGGCATCTGTCGCAACCCAAATGGTAAGAAACAGGTTATACGGTGGCAATATTCGCTTTTGGAACTCAGAACATGAACGTCAAGGGAAAACCCCAATATGTCTTGGAAGAAAATAAGGACGGATTAAAGTCAACTGCCAGACTTTCGCGGATGACTTTGCTTTTAACTTACGATAAGAAAATCTAGAGGTCGCAACCATACAATTTAACATATTGGTAAAAAACTGCCAGTCAAACAGGACTGAAGATCTCAAAACGAAAAGACCAATTTCATGTTGAACATAAAATATGAACCGAAGTTCCACGAAACCGAGAAAGGACGGATCCAAGGAGTCAAGAAGTTCAAGTTCGAAACAGAGATGAAATGACATGGCGTATGGCTTTTAGTCCCGGGAGTGTCTGGGGACATGCTCGGCTCGCCAGGTGCAGGTCTTTTGATTTGACTCCCGTAGGTGACCTGCGCGTCCTGATGAGGATGAAATGATGATGAAGACGACACATACACACAGCCCCCGTGCCGGCGAAGTTAACCAATGAAGGTTAAAATTCCCGAGCCTGCCGGGAATCGAACCCGGGACCCCTCTGACCAAAGGCCAGTATGCTAACCATTTAGCCATGGAGCCGGACGAAACAGAGATAGGACGGATCGAAAGGGTCAAGAAGTTCAAGTACCTTGGTGGGAACATACATGAGAAAGGACTAAACAAAGCCGCAGTGGAATATCGAATCTCAAGAATGGAGAGAGCACAAGGATTTAAAAAAAAACAGAAAAACAATAAGTTAATATTCCGGAATATAAGCTAGAAGTCTTAAAAAGAATAATCGTCAAAAATATTTAGGAGCTGTACAGACTGAAAGCGAATGGAAACTTCGGAGCAACAAAGTAGTTTACAAGAAGGTGGAGAGAATCGCAGTGACCATGAAGAGCAGGAGGCTGGCATTTCTAGGACATTTGTACAGAATGAACGGAAATAGACTTTCCAAACAGTTATTCTACAGCATGGATTAAGAAGGCGCGAGAAGATAAAAAAAGGTTAAACATCTCGGTGGTCCAAATGTTAGACAGAAGTAAATATGGGAAAACAGTAAAAAACCTGGAAAGGTTTCAAGCCGAAAGAAGAACTAAGAAGACCGGAAGAGCGTGGACAGAGCAACAACGGAAGCACATCAGCGAACGTATGGAGGATTATTGGGAACAGAGTAAACTCCACACAAAGAGAAAGAAATGAAGTTGTAGTGCGAACCTAAGTGATCAGTTCACTCGTTATAATAATAATAATAATATTTTATTTGTTTTACGTCCCACTAACTACATTTTTACGGTTTCCGAAGACGCTGAGGTGCCGGTATTTAGTCCCGCAGGATTTCTTTCACATGCCAGTAAATTACCGACACGAGGCTGACGTATATGAGCACCTTCAAATACCACCGGACTGAGCCAGGATCGAACCTGCCAGGTTGGGGTCAGAAGGCCAGCGCCTCAACCGTCTGAGCCACTAAGCCCGACAATAATAATAATAATAATAATAATAATAATAATAATAATAATAATAATAATAATAATAATAATAATAATGAACTTCAGCATTCCGACCATACGTATCTTCGAGTGCTGAAATTATGAAAATGCTTCACGTTCCCCATTGAAGAAATTCTCCCTACGCCGATGATAGTGGTAAATATTATTGTTGTTACAATTCCTTCTTCCTCGAGCAGTGGATTGTACTACACCATTCAGCGTTTAAAACATGTCATGTCTTTACATTAGGCTGAAAAATCCAATATGTTCCAGTGGAAATGAATAGAGACAGGTGAGCTTTTATGACTGTCGCTTGCGTTATCGTAACGAAGTCAACATCGGTGGAGAGTAATTAGGCCCTGGAATGAGTGGACAGTCAAACTAATGATGTTGATGATGGCACGTATCGTGTGGTATTGACATGAGTTGTAGGAGGCATATGAAACCTGTAATGACAGGTCACTTGGTGAAACAACGAACGAATATCAATTATTAAATTGGATTTCGAGTAATTAATGGGTGTCACTAGCAGCGGCTTCATGTCAGAACTCTATTGTACCTGTGTACAAGTTTAATATTTTTGCCTGCGGTATTTGAAAGTTTTTTCTCGAAAAGGCTATCAATTTTACTAATCGAGTTGATTGTGTCATTGGATAACAGATCAAGCACTATGAAACATGTGACTAAACTCGAAGGGCATGTGCGTAATGAAATGCCATTCGATGAACAGCGAAATCAAAACTTGTGAGGTTGATGGTGATGTTTATGAAAACACACTCTCGAAATAATAATGGCGTGTGACCTCCGAAGAGGCCTGGTGAAAGTCTTTCGAATTGACGCCGTATTGGCGAACTGGGTTCCTGTGATGAATTCTAATGATGAAGACGGCCCCCGATCCATTGAAATTAATCAGTGAAGGTTAAAATCCCCTGCCCGGCCGGGAATGGAACCCGGGACCCCTCGGGCCAAACGCCATCACGCTAACCATTTAGCCATGAAGTTGGACACTCTCAAAATGAATCTGTAACTGTGAAAATGATGTTCAATCGTTGTGCACTGGTAAATTACGTCGCTGTAACTACACACCCTCCTGGCAGTCAGGCATTATAATCAGGGGTATACGAGAATAGCGTGGATGAATCGCAAAATGTTAAAGAACCCATCGTCAGACCACTTCACTAGAGAGGAGGTACTCTGTCGTACCAGGAAATAATGTGAAAACCCTCGCAAAACACAGGAAGGAAGCTTATTTCGGCCACTTTTTCCGAAATAACTAATACAAGCTGGTACAAGTGATCACAGAAGGCAAGATAGAAGTGGTCGTAAGAGGAAATGACTATCCTGGGCGTGGAACCTCCAACATTGGTTCGACGTTCAAGTACCTTGGTGAGAACATCAAACATGAACCGAAGTTCCTCGAAACAAAGATAGGACGGATCGAAAGGGTCAAGAAGTTAAAGTACCTTGGTGAGAATGGACTATAAGAAGCCGCAGTGGAAGATCGGATCTCATGAATGGGGAGAGCATAAGGATTAACAAAAACAAAAATAAAACGTTAAAGGAGGAAGAAGTTGATGTTCCGGAATGCCAAAATAAAACACTATAACACTGTGGTTAAAACAGAATGCCTGCATGCGAGTGAATAGCTGTCTATGAACTACAAGCTGAAGAAGCTAGAAGTCTTAAAAAGAAGAATCGTCAGAAAACATTATGGGAGCTGTACAGTCTGAAGTCGGCTGGAAACTTCGGAGCAACAAAGAAGTTTACCACAAGGTACTATGAAAGTTCGATTGAAGTGAAAAGGCGTATCTCTTATTTAAATTATGTTCACATCGTGACTATAATATGGAGAATACTATCAACTGCAAAAGAGAAGTTGTCAGACGTATAAGAATGAAGAATGAAACTGATGCGGTTAAGACATGCAAGTGGTATTGAGAACTTGCAGCCTACACGTCGTGTGCATGCTGCAATTCAAGCAGATGGCCACTACTGCATCGTTTTATTCCGATGAACTTTTAGCGCTACCATTCTGATTTTTTTTTTCTACACAAGAGACGTGGAATGTCTACCCAAATTGTAAGAAACAGTTCGGTGGCAGTATTTGCTTTTTACTACTGTGGGCTTTTACAGAGCACATTACAGATGGGCTTCGACACCACGCACGATGACCCGTTCGATGGCGGAACGTATCGAGCGAATGTTGCATACCGGTATATCTTATTCCTGACAACCGTCGGTGACGTATATGTAGAGAGTTCTGAAACTGCACGTATCATCATAATGTACAGGATGAGTCAGAAATATGGCTAAATCATTAAAGTAAATGTATTACATTACAGAGGGAAATGATGAATGGTATACAAAACTTGAAACTTGGTTTGTTCAACTCAGGTAGTGGTGGCGAACCCAAGCTTGAGAGTTATTAGCCAAGATGACCCTGAACATTCGACGAATTATAGCTTGGAGGTGCTTTGAGTCCTTCAAACTCCGATCTAGTGAAAACCGGAGAAAAGAAATTGGTGGTGTATGGATGTGTGTCCTGAAACAAATGACGGACGTTGAATACCTATTTTCTGTTCACCGCAAAATATCAACCTGCTACCACTGGACTTGTCTGAGAATTTAAATAGCGAATGAAATAACTGAGAGAAGTGATTTCCACACGTCAAGCATCAAGTTCCGGATGCGTTAAATGTCAGTCATATGAATGCTTACTTAACGCTTTTGTGACTTTCTGACAACTTGGGTTGATACGTGGTAAATAAAGTATCCATATTCAAGGAACTCAATGTGCCTACCATAATAATTTCACGTCAAAATATTTTGGCAGCTGACAAATCTTTCATGAGGTACTGTTTACAATGGACCTGAATTGTACAAGAGAAGTGTCAAATCAGACTAGTGATTCGAAAATGAATCGTTTCCGTGATAGGCCAATGTCAGCTTTGACAAATAGGTAGGAAAGTGCTGGAACATGTCTCTGTTTAGCCCTTTACTGAATGTTTGACGTGATCGTTCACCTGGTGACCTTACTTCTCCAAGATCTAATCTCTTAGTTATTTTCCTTACCCTGATTACGTCACCGTTTAGTCACGAATGCATGCAATCTACACTAGTTCTATCTATTCTCTGTGCATATCGATTTTCCCTCAGACTGTTGTACCGTATAATCTACTTTAAATGAAGAAGGGGCCGGGGGGACGGGGATAACACATATCCTTACGATGTAAAACACCAGTCTATGAAACTGAAGGATGCCGCTTTCGTCACTGTATAGATAATCATTTGTAATTGGAGACTTAGGTGAATAATTTTACACTCTTTCACGTCATATATCAAGAATGAATTTCCCTTCCATGTGAATTATATTTTAGTCGCGACTTCGCACTGGAGGAGTTTATAACAGACACTAATAAATACTTTTAACATGAATGTATTACCACTCCTGAAGAGCGCATACAAATATAATAATCCCTGCTCATAGTGTAAATAAAGTCTTTGATAATTTTGTGAACTCTGGCGATGACTACTTTGTGAAATATGTGAAATGTAACTTACGTCTATGCCTTTGGTGGCAAGACCTAGTGTTTACAGTGCACTGTGTCTTCTGGTATGGGCTAGTGCACTTTTGTTACTTTTATTGATTTGTCTCTGTCTTATCCTTGGCTTTGACAGCATGAAAGTGACTGCGGTATGAACGTGACGAAAAGCGTAACTGTTTTTAAACAACTTGGTCAGTTGACAACATATGCTGCACGTAATTCATGTTATGATGATTGCTGTGTTAAGAGGCCAAACATCGAGCTCATCGCTCCACATAAATATAGGCTATATGTTTATACAAAGACGTAATTAGGTCGACTCCTTGGCATGAATGTAGGATATGAGGGAGCTTTATTACACAACTAGTATTACTTGAACATAGAAACACTCAGTAGAATTAAAGACAAGCAGGAGCTGAAACCAACACACAAGTCTTAGCTGAACTGTAAAAATATCAACACGACAATTGACTGCCTTTCATATTTTTATTTCAGAGTCCCCTTGACACACCAACTGGCCATTTTGACACCGCCCACATGATTCACTCTCCCACATTAAGCCTCCTCAAACAATTCATCCTAAATATTACCTCACTGCCTGACTTCTATAGACAGATAAAACGTCTGGAACATGCTACAGACTGTTGCTGTCCTCTAACGAAATAAGAGAAATGACTGGTTTTTATTACTTTCAAACTGCTACTCATTTACGAAGCAAACGATTAGAAACTTAGTGCTGTCAGTCCTAAAATTACTGTAATTTCTACCCTGTACTCCTGATTTCGACATATCTGCGTAAGTATCACTATTTTGAAGGATTAGTAATGCTAGAGGATATTAATTTGAATGAATGATTCCAAGTGTGATGTTTCTTTTCTAGATAAAGGCCCCGCTTCCAATTCCACTCCACCTCCACCCTCCTCCTCCTCGCACAAATCATAATCTGCGGAAAATAGGTATTACAGGTAACGACACGGTTAAAGACATGTACTAGTACTGATGACCCTCCTTAGGAATAGTGAATACAGGTCTGCTCAGTATATCATTGCAAAATAGGCTCCATGTCCTTTATCTTCGAATATGTGGAGCAATTAATAAGTAGTCTAAAGCTCATGAGGAAAAAATAATCAGAGAAGCAGACGAATATCGAAAAGTTGATGCCTGGATGACAAACTATTTCATAAATGAGGAAATAAGAATATTATTCTTATTCTTATTCTTCCTTCACTTTTACCACACCCTGGCGGGATTCGCGAATGTGAATTGTGAACTAGGCCCTTCCTGACACTAACCCAATGTGGAAGAATTTATTCACTACTGCGTGTTCCTGTGGTGGTTGGTAGTGTTATGTGTTGTGCGTTTTAGCGTATGAAGAGATGCATATTGAGATGAGCACTAACACCCAGTCCCCGATCCAGAGGAATTAAACAGACATACTAAAATCCCCATCCCTGCCGGGAGTCGAACCGGGACCCTTTGAACCGAAAGTCGCAAAGCTCGTTATTCAGCCGAGGAAATAGACAACAATGTAATTAAACGCTCATACTTAATACGTTTTTTCTGTTTTTGATGCAATTTCCTTGTTTCATCCTTCCAGTCTTAATGAGCATATTATGACATAGGGCCTAAATGTGGGATACATCCACATTTCATGCCCAGTTGACAATATTCTCGCCGATACTTCATATGAGCGAAAGAATGAAGTGATGAATAAAGTGCCTAAATAAAGCGAGCATTCTAATTCTACTTCTACTTCTTCTTCTTCTTCTTCTTCTTCTTCTGCAAGAATCGTCAGAAATTAAATATATCGAATAAAGAAACACATTCCGCATTAAGGTAAGTTCCTGACTTTCTAAGCCGCTCATGGCAGTTAACAACAACAGCAACAACACATATTCATATTCAGTTAAAACGTATAAGAGTTTGGAAAAGTTGCATTTATCTTTATTTCTAAACCAGTATGATACACAACGTCGTACTTGTTAATAAGTTATTGACCTTAGTATCCTTCTGCATATGGTAACTATAATTTAGAAGCTAGTTTTCGTGTTGTTCTCGCGGTTGGATCTGGTCCAAGACTCGGGTGTATTAGGACAGATCTGCAGTGAATTACGATTTTAATTTTCGCTCTGAACTGAGTTCAACACCATACTAATTATTTCTGCTTCAGTATCAAACGTCAGAGATTTCAAACCGTGTCGTTAGCGAATGCAGAGCTGTTATGTCTGCAGCGTGTCATTAATTGGATGGGTATAGATGTTAAGTCGTTTCAGAACCCTGATAACGACGTAAGAAATATACCTATGAAACGATTTAAATGAAAGAATTTAACAATAGGTTTTATTTAAATTACGTTCTCTTGTAGAATAAAATAACAAGTAAAAACGCATTACCTATAAATAAATAATTTCAGCTATATTATTATTAATAATAATAATAGTAATACTGGATTTACGTCCCACTAACTACTTCTACGGCTTTCGGAGACACCGGGAGCCGGAATTTAGTCCCGCAGGAGTTCTTTCAAGTGCCAGTAAATCTACCGACACGAAGATGTCGTATTTGAGCACCTTCAAATACCACCGAACTGAGTCAGTACGAACCTGCCAAGTTGGGGTCGGAAGGCCAACGTTTCAATCATCTGAGCCACTCAACCCTACAATTTCAGCTATAGAAGGTGCGGCTTGTTCTAGGAGATGTTCAGAAGAGGATAAGTCCCATAAAAGTAAACTGTATTTTAAGGTAATTCGGTACATTTTAGCGATGTTTGTATTCCTTAGCAGCAGCCAAAGAAAGACTAAATAAACTGGATACATCCAGTATTTTTTGAAAATATGAAAAGTAAGTACGGTCGCTAAAACAAGTATTGAAACAAAATACTTGTGGATCAGCGGTTATTTTCTTTGCCTTGCGTTCTTTTTTACTCAACAAAAGCAAGGGGCATTCCACGCACAAGAACATTCGACAACAGAGGCCAGAACGTAGTTGGCGGTGTTCCTTTGAGACAGCTGGAAGATTCCCATGTCCTTGATAACCAATAGAAAATTACGTAAGGCATGCCGAGATAGCTTATCAAACTCTCATTGCACATTCCGATTTCTGCATATTTCTGCAGTAATCTTCGAATCGATAATGATATACTTTCGTTATTGCAATTAAACATGTTTTGGGATACTTCTTCGCCTTCAAAGCAACCCAATTATTTTTGAAAAATGTCCAGTTGCCAACTTGGTGTCGTGGTACAACACTGAGGATATATTAAAAGAACAAAAAGCGCAAAATACACTTCGCTTCTAGCGAAGAAAACGCTCAAAACAATCTGGACTACCTAAAAATAATGGACGTATGGCTATTCCAGAGTACAGAGCCTAGAACCCTAAATTTGCCACAAGTGTATAAGTTTATCTATCGACCTATTCATTCATTGACCGACCTCGATAGCTGCAGTCGCTTAAGTGCGGCCAGTGTCCACTATTCGGGAGATAGTGGGCTCGAACCCCACTGTCGACAGCCCTGAAGATGGTTTCCGTGGTTTCCCATTTTCACACCAGGCAAATGCTGGAGCTGTACCTTAATTAAGGCCATGACCGATTTCTTCCCACTCGTAGCCCTTTCTTTTCCCATCGTCGCCATAAGAACTATCTGTGTCGGTGCGACGCAAAAGAACTCGTAATATATATATGCAGTAGTGGCATCAATTCTGAACACTTAATTGAAATGTTCATTCATAATAACATCACGAAACGTACGTAAATTGTTGCACACTAAATCAGTAAATTATGCTTTCATCTTTTGTTTATGATATGTATACTAAATATTTATCATTTTTGAAAGTGGTATATGTTGTATTTTGATTGAAAATAAGTTAATAGGTATAACTGACAGCGTTTAAAAAACTTCACTATTTTACATGTTTTGCAGCTGTAAAACAAGTTTGCCATTTGTTTCGTTCCGACAAATCAACCAATGAATGTGTATTATTATTGCTTTATCCAGTGAGAAAAAGCATTATGATCACTGTTGTAACAGTAATAGTCAGCAAAATATTATTGTTGTTGAAATGTAAGATTTTTTAAAGTGAGCTGAGTTGAGACGGAGTACAGTATTGAAAACAATGTCTCCTGTACCGAAACGTGCTGATTAGTCAACGAGAAAAAGGAAACGTGCTGATTAGTCAACGAGTAAAAGGAGTAGGCTAAGGCAATGACACTCCGTAAAGAAGGTTATACTTACGAAGAAATAGCAAAAAGTTTGGGTGGACGCACTACGAAGTAGGGTGCGAGGAAAGTTTTGCAAGCGGTATGAAGAAACTGGGTCAACCAAAACTGCTCCGAAGAACTGGAAGAATACCAATACTGACTGATCAAGACCTGTCGTAGAATCTGCCGTCTTTCTCTACAAGATCGTCGGCGTACCGCAAAATATATAAATGCCATCTTGAAGACTTTAGGGTTTGAAGATTAAGATGGAACGGTCAGACAGAAACTTTGTGAAAATGGTTTGAGAGCGAGGACTCCAAGAAAGAAACCTTATCTGAACTACTGTAAATGCAGAATCGAGGCAGTGATTAAATCAAAATAATATCCCAGGAAATACTGAGAAACAATACAATAGCATTTGTACCTGATAATTTGTAATTTTCTAATATTGTTGTGTTGTGAGTATTCTGTTTATTTTATTAAATTTTGAATTAAGTTTTTAAAGTTTAAATTTTCATACAGCGGTCATTAGGGCATGTTTCCTGGAAATTTGTAGTAAATTACAATGTATATTTCAACTAAAATAAACTCCTGAATACAATATTCAATGAGTCACTAAAACGTGTCCACAATTAATGCCACTACTGTATATATATTCATAGTACCGCTGGTGAGGAAGACGTCTCTCATAGTAGATGTACTCTACCTGGATAATACACGCTCGATTTGACTTCCTCGACTTCTTTTTTTTGTATGCTTTACTTGATTATCCCGCATTGCACTGTCTTTACTTGTATCCGTAGTTGCGTGTACTATTATTATGAAAGTATCGAGGAGCCAGAGTCGAGGGATTTCGAATCCGGTCCAAGGCGAGTGTCCTAACTTTATTTCACTTCTGAAAACTGATGGCTTAGTACAACCTTTGGATTAAGAGGCCCGTAACTCAAA
This sequence comes from Anabrus simplex, assembly GCF_040414725.1. Lineage (NCBI taxonomy): Eukaryota > Metazoa > Arthropoda > Insecta > Orthoptera > Tettigoniidae > Anabrus > Anabrus simplex. The sequence goes on from NC_090268.1 coordinate 35,736,805, forward strand.
TAAGACTCACAAGTATTACCCCTGGAGATACCGGTGCATCAATACAGGAACAGCTTATCAGGCAATGTACATTCACTTGCATAAACTACGATATGTTTGTACAATTTGTAATCATTAAACAATCAACTAAATGTAACACTTATACAATCGAAACTGTTTATTGACGTCGTTTTTAACGCCGTATTGGACATAACGGCGAAATCTAACGGTACCGTCTAAATCCTTTATAAATACTGTACTTGAAAACTTGCTTAGTACGACGTCGCATATCACGATATATCGTATAAAACGACGTATTTTGATCACATTTTTGGAGAAATGTATCGGCTATAACGTCCAATGTTGATGCTTGTTTCTTACATATTTCGGGATTGTTGACAACAATGCAACGCTTATTATTGTAGATTTCTAATCACTCTGTAAATTAATTGAGGCAAGCACCGCTGTGAAGGCGTCTTAAAGTAAAAGGAAAGTGTTTAATATTGTAGCAAAATCACACATAATATTGCGATTGGAAAATTGGAAAACAAACGTCAACATCGCGAAGGGTTGTCCGGCCCCGCGGTGTAGGGGACAACGCGTCCGCCTGACACCCGGCGGCCCCGGGTTCGATCCCCGGCCGGGTCAGGGGCTTTTAATTGTAAATGGTTAATATCCCTGACCTGGGGACTGGGTGTTTGTGTCATCCTTAACGTTCCTTTCCTTACATTCAACACTCTACACTTCCGCAATTCCACTTACACACAGATTCCTATCATGTGGTGAAAGTAGTGACAAAAGGTCTATAGAAGTCGACGTCACGAACAAATACCATATTAAAAACGCGAAGGATTTGTGTGTATCACACACACTACAATTTCGAATGTCAGAGAAAAAATCCAGTCTCTTTTCAAAGAAAATTATTTAAAAATCAAACGTGCCACAATATCTGAGCACAAAAGTATTGAAGAAGCAGCAAAGAACAAATAATGTGCCGATCAATGCACCTATTCGTCATGGGAAAGCCAATGAAATTCCTCGCACTCCCGCTCCACTAATACTGTACTATAAATACTGTACTTCTTTCAGTTACGTTTCTTGAAGATTTAAGTTAATTCTCTTAATTAACTATATACGCGTGCAGCCTAAAACTTAGATATGACATTTTTTAGCAACAAAACGAAATAAAGCCGCTTTGTGCGACTATCGCCTATAACGCCCATTGACGGTGTCTTTATAACCGATTTCGACTGTATTTATCTACAGTACATCTCAGATCCGACAGTTGTTTTTCATATTGAGTGTTCATATAATTTAATTCCCTTACCCTATCCAAAATCACAGGCTGTCTGGCCGAGGTGGCAGAAGTAATGGCATACTCGATTTATCCGGGATTTCGAAGTGAAACATCTACTACTGGAGTGGCACTTGGTCGCTAAACTTATACTAAGTGAAGTTCAGGTCGCAAAAATTTCCGATACCGGGCGAGTTGCCCGTGCGGTTATAGGCGCGCAGCTGTGATCTTACATCCGGGAAATAGTGGGCTCGAACCCCACTGTCGGCAGCCCTGAAGATGATTTTCCGTGGCTTCCCATTTTCACACCTGGCAAATGCTTGGGCTGTACCTTAATTAAGGCCACGACCGCTTCCTTTCTACTCCTACGCGTTTCCTATCCCATCGTCGCCATAAGACCTAACTGTGTTGGTGCGGCGTAAAGCAAAATTGTAGAAAAGATATCCGATTTTTTCCTTTATATGTATTTGCAGTGTGAACCTATCTCCTTGAACGAATAGTCAATTCACATCACACGATCCGACTGCAGTTCTGAGATTTCGAATGGCGCTGTCTCCGCCTTCCTTAAATCCTGTTGTTTTAAACAACAAAAAAGGAACACCTACGTACAACTTTCTCAAGGCAGATGCTTGGATTGTAACTTTCTTTCATTTCCGGGATGCATTCCTATGCCAAAATGAGTACATTTTCCCACACGTCTACAGAATATATATCTTCTATTGTGGGACACTTTCTGTACATTTCAGGAACTGCCTCAGTCATGTTGAATCCAATAAAGAAAAAGCTACACAAAAGCAATAATCACTAACAACAAGTAATTTCCTTACGGCATTATTTCATAATAGTTCGCCATTCTTCCGGAGATGCAATGGTGATTCTGCGGTGTCGAAGTCGAACAATAATTGCCAAGGGAAGGTCAGACAGGAAGTATGAAAGCGACGAGCCTGGGGCATACAAATATGCAAATAATTTCAGACTCGGCCAGAGCCCCATGATCTCCACGCGTAAATTATGAGCCATAGTCAAGACTAGCTGATGTACCCGTGCTTCGCTACGGAATTCTAAATTTTATACAGAATTCTAGGTTAGGTAGTGTAAACGTTGTCAGCAAGATTGTATTAAGTTCCATAGCTCTTAACGTTGCCCTAGAAGCACGACGGGCAAGTCACCAACGTCTTTTCTCATATCAAGACTGGGTTAGGGAATTTTTATTGTAATGGTAGGCCACCTTGCCTACCGTCGGTCACAATCAGGTTGGGGAGTTTTCATTATAATGGCAGACACTCACTCTCCGCCTGCCTTTATATATTCTTAGAAAGACTCTCTTAGTGGTTTTCCCAATTGAAATGAACATGGGTAATTACTATGACGTCGGTAAGAATGGTGCGATTAAAAGCAATGCCTTCATATGAAATACTCGATCAAATGAAAAACCACAATTTTTTTCACTTTTAACGAACAGTACTATGCTGCCGAACTAACAGTCCAAAGCTACAGAGCAGGAATGACCAAGACGCAGACATCCGTGATCCATGAACAATCTTCGTCCTTTTTTCGGGGGGGGGGGGGGTGTTCAAATAGTGCATAGTCCCAGGGCAAAAACTACGCCCGTTTACTTATCGGCTTCCTGGGAGTACCCGATGAGTCGGAAAATCTCAGTTCACTACACTGGCGGGGTAAAGAACTATCTGACGTGGAGGCAATTTTTCCTCCAAGCCAGAGAAGAAAGCACATCTTCGCTGCTAATTAGGAATAAAATTAATGTAGATTTAATGAAAGTGAAGAGGAAGAAGCTCTTCCTAAGAAAACGGCTCTTTTCAAGGTTGAATTTTGAGTTATTTAGTGAATTCTGGTACTATAATTTGGAATAGGGCTAAATTGTAATTCCAGACCAGTTCATACTACTACTCCTACTACTACTAACTGAGCCTCTGACTTAAGTGCGCACACTGCTCATTCAAAACAGAGCGTCAGAGTAAGTATCGAATAGCTGGCATACTATGATGAGCCAGTGTGTTACGTACCAGCAGTATCAAAAAATGTATGAACCAGAGGATTAGCATGCTAAAGGAGAAAGTTATCTAACTCCTCAGCTATTTCCCGCCAATATTCAGTTAGGCTGTAATCCCATCTATCGGAGTTGAATGACAGCATAAGAGACAAAGAACATTACAACAAACAACGGTCAGTGTAATGTTATTGTTGATCTATGTTACGCGCTTTCGATATTGTAGGCCGTCACATTATTAATTGTCTTCCGGTTCTGAAATACCACTCTTATCATAGTCGGTACGGTAAAACTGAATAAAACATAAATGATCGAAAATTATATTCTCTATAACTTTTGTTATGTAGTACTTTTCCTTAGGACCAAGAACATAGGTATTTAAAAATTACATTTTAGGTGCCTTCCCCTAAACTACCATTTCACCCAGAGTGAATAACATTGTTTATAGCTTAAACTGTAGTTTCTTATTCCCCGACTCTATATACCGATTTTCATCAAATTCTGTTTACCCATTTTGTCGGGGCTCGGCGTTGATATGGACTTAGCAATAAAAATCCAAATTCATGAATATCTCTGTTATCATAGTCGGTACGATAAAAATGCATAAGACGTAAATGATCAGAAATTTAATTTTACATAACTTTAGTTGTGTAGTATTTATCGATATGACCACTAATAATATAAATATTTGAGAACTGAATTTTAGGCCTTCCCCTAAACTACCACTCAGGGTGAATAAAATAATTTATAGCCTAGATTGTAGCGGCTCACCCCCCGACTCTACATACCGATTTTTATTAAATTCTCTTCAGCCGTTTTCTCGTGATGCGTGTACAGACAGACAGACAGACAGACAGACAGACAGACAGACAGACAGACAGACAGACAGACAGACAGACAGACAGACAGACAGACAGACAGACAGACAGACAGACAGACAGACAGACAGACAGACAGACAGACAGACAGACAGACAGACAGACATTACGGAAAAGTAAAAACTGCATTTGCTTGTTACCGTGGACATGATCGATACAGAAATACCATTCTTTTTAACTTCTGAGCAATGTACAGACGAAACTCTTATTTTATATATATAGATAGATGAGTGGCTTAGACAGTATTGCCGGCTTTCCTAATCGTCTTAGTCCGGTGGTACTGACTTGTACTTATCAGTGTCTCAGGTGTCTTCTTCGTTGTTAACGAGCTTGTGTATATCGCTGGTACAGTGTCGTCCTGCGGATCTCAAGATTGCGGGTTCAAACGTACCAGGGGTAGTGAAGGGTGAAGGGTGGGAAAAAAAATCCATTCGGCACTCTATATCGTACGGCATTGTCATGTAAAAGATCCCTGGTCACTCATTCGGAGTTTACCGGACAAAATTAATTAAAACTCAGCTATAGATTAGCCTACAGAATTGTTATTTCTCTGCCTTCTTGTAGACTAAAATGAAACATCGAGATTGATACGTGGGCGGCTTAAAAGACGTCGTATTAAAATGCCTACCTACTCTCCTGACCCAATGTGATTATTATTATTATTATTATTATTATTTCTGTCTTTCTTAATCCGTTTGCCTCCAGGGTTGGCTTTTCCCTCGGACTCAGCAAGGGATCCCACCTCTACTGCCTCAAGGGCAGTGTCCTGGAGCGTGAGACTTTAAGTCGGTGGATACAACTGGGAAGGAGGATCAGTACCTCGCCAAGGTGGCCTCAGTTCTATGCTGAACAGGAGTCTTGTGGAGAGTTGGGAAGATTGGAAGGGGTAGAGAAGGAAAAGAGAAGGAAGCGGCCGTAGCCTTAAGTTAGGTACCATCCCGGCATTTTCCTGGAGGAGAAGTGGGAAACCACGGAAAACTACTTCCAAGATGGCCAATGAGGGATTCGAACACACACCCCTCCCCCTCTACTCAGTTGAGCTCACGAGGCTGAGTGGACACCGTTCCAGGCCTCGTACCACTTTTCAAATTTCGTGGCAGGGCCGGGAATCGAACCCGAGCCTCCGGCGGTGGCAGCTAATCACACTAACCACTACACCACTGTGGTGGGCATTATTGTTATTATTATTATTATTATTATTATTATTATTATTATTATTATTATTATTATTAACGAGCGAATTGGTCGTGTGGTTAGGGGCGTGCAGCTGTGAGCTTGCATTAGGGAGATAGTGGGTTCAATCTCCACTGTCGGCAGCCCTCAAGATGGTTTTCCGTATTTTACCATTTTCACACCAAGCAAATACTGGAGCTGTATCTTAATTCTGTACCTGAGAACCAGACTATCTTAAGTCCATTTTTTGCCTTTTTGAGATAATCCGGAGTGTAGATGATGAAGGAGCGCTTTATTGAGCCAGACTGTGTTAAGTCTTGTAAAACAATAATTTTACGAATTAGCAGTGTCAATATAATCTTTAGTCCTGAGAATCCTGTGAGCCAACTTATCCTAAGTCCACTTACGATACTTTGGTTCTAAGCAAATCATAACTTGCAATAGCCTAAGTCCGTTTAAGATAGTTTGGCATTAAGATTTTGTGTTACCATTGTAGTTCAAGTCACATTATTGACAAGGGTTTTGTTGATTTAGGCGGGAATATTACCATTGTTTTGCATTTTCTGCTCGGTTTCATTCATAAGAAGCAATGAGTCGTGGACGGATCTTGGTTGATCTGCACTGCAGCTAAACCAGTGTCCAGGAGGTAAGAATAATATTGGTTATTACAATGTATTCATATTTCTATGCTCTACAGCTATTGAAAAGTAATTTGTTGACGTTTTAGAAAAGAGTCTTCCTCTTTATGAGCCTCGCAGTAATCAGCTTGTTAATCAATGAGCTTAAGGGAACAGAAACTGCCTTTCCTGCTATGAATCTACATGTAGATAAAAAAAGTGGAAGTAAGTATTAAGTTCATCGCACTTTATACTCATGAAAGGTTATACTGTATTTGAGAAAACATTGTTTTTAAGAGTCAATGCAATTTGTTCAAGAACTGTTATTCTTGCGTGTGCTTTTATCTGTTGGATAGTAGCTTAAAATATTTTTTGTCCACAGGCCCCTACTGTTACGATGTCCGATTTTGTGAAGAAGAAGAAGAAGAAGAAGAAGAAGAAGAAGAAGAGGACGAAGAAAATAGTGGAGAATAGGTTTATACTCAATTAGAATGTGTTAAAGTAAATTCGCATTACACTGACGTAGGTTACAATGATCAAGTCTCCACGCCTATTTACCCGCTGCTTGTTGCTGAAGAGATTTCAGCTTGTGAGTAGTTCTGGTAAGAGATCACAGTCCCCACAAGAGCATTCGTTGCTGAATGACTCTAATGATACCCCATCCAGTGCCCTTTCTTCTGTTCGTGACATCAAGCAAACAGTGAGCGGAACATTTTTGCTCCCCTCTCGTACAACTGGTGCTAGATTGGTTCCGTACTCAAATTCCGAAGATGATTTTGAAAATAAAAAGAATGGTTGTAGGAAAAGGAAAAGAAATAATTTTATGTGGAAGAAGAATGTGAGGAAAGTAAAGTTATTAGGTGGAGAAGAATGTGTCTCTTCAGCTGGTAAGTTAGTTGGTAAGCGTGTCCTTCGTTCTGAATGTAGAAACTGCAGAATGAAATTTTCAAGAAAGGTAACTGAGGTTGAAAGACAGCAAATATTTAATGAATTTTGAAGCGCAGAGAAGAGTTGGGACCTTAAGAGACAGTACACTATTTCCCTTGTGAAAACTGCCTTGAAAAAGGCCAGTGGGTGTGGTATGATTGAAGTTGATGGAAGAGGTAAACACACGCCATCAAATAAAATCTCAGAAGAGCTTTGTCATGACATTAGAGCACATATTGACAGATATCCAGCCTATGAGAGTCATTACAGCAGGGAACGAACGAAGAAGAAGTACATAGGAAGTGTACTGAATCTATAAAAAATGTATTCTTTATACTGCCAAGAATGTACCAAGGAAGAAAAACTAGCAGCAAAAGAATGGTTGTTTCGAAAAATAATCAATGAAGAGTTTAACATCGCTTTTAAGTTGCCAGATAACGATACATGTGACAAGTGCGATAAATATAATATCCAGATAAACCAATCATCGTCCACACAACATGAGATATCTGAAATTATGGAAAGGAAGGAAGAGCACATGGAAGAAGCCACCCGCCGCTACAAAATGAAAGCAAATGACAAGGAAACTTGCGGCGAAAACGAGAAAGTCGTAACGGTGGACCCACAAAAATGTTTACCGACACCATATCTAACAAATTCAGAGTGCTACTACCTCAGGAAGTTATGGACACTGAACTATACTGTATATGATTCCACACTAAGACAGTCCTATTGCATGATGCACTGTCTGGTCATATAACTGTTCAGGTCAGAACAGAAATCATCAAATGATTATCATGTACTCCTGGCTTATTTCAAAATGAAAAAATTTGCAAGTTATTAACCACAAGTACTTGTTGCGTGGGCACACCCACATGGAAGTGGGTACTGCACACAGCATTATTGAAAAGAATCACTTGTAATGATTGGATAAACTTAGTAGAAGAAAGTGGAAAAAATCTCGAAGTTGAAAGAATGTAATCACAGGAATAGAACCAGCTTTTGGGTGAAAGAATGTGTTTGGCAGAATTCAAAGATTTCTTGGGTATTTCAAGCAAAGCCACCAATATGATTTTTCTGAGGAAGAAAAACATCCTTGGGAGAAAACGCACATATTTCTGAAATAGTTTGGATCCAGGTGAGAAAAGACAAACCATACACCTATCAGTACAAAACCTCGTTCCAGGATGAAATGTTCCAAGAAGTCGATTTGAGGAGGAATACCAGAAGTGCCAGGACATCTTTCCCACAAACTCTTCCTGTGATTAGAACTGTTAAGAAGTCAATTAGTAAAGAAAAGTATAAGGATTTGTGCACCATTTTGAAGTGGGTTCCAGAAGAATATCACTTGTATTTCAGGAATCTCAAGACTGAAGAATCCGTCACAGAATACTACCCTGACTCGGAATAAAAATTGCCTGGTTAGCAGTTTTGGCTCATGATCTATAAACTTTAACAAAAGCGCAGTAGCTCTCAATGGTGTACTGAATTTTATTGATGTTTTCTTGCTTGTAATTTTGTGTATGTTCATAATAAAGTCAATGTGAAAGGAGTTAGAGCTGTAATTTTATAGTTTAACATGTCTTCTCCTATCCTAAGTCCTCTCCACATCCTGAAAAACAGATATCTTAAGTCCACAAAAGTATTTAAAAAATGAGAGAACAAAACCCCGTCATCACAGTATGAAGTACAAGTGCCTATGATTATATAAATGTAAGATAAAGTCTTTTGTTACGACCTTGTAGGGAAAGTTGCGAGTAAAAATTCGTTTTCTGGTTCTACTGTTAAACTTACTATTTGGACTTAAGATAGTCTGGTTCTCAGGTACAGAATTAAGGCCACGGCCGATTCCTTCAATCTCCCAGCCGTTTCCTACCCCGTCGTCGCGATAAGTCCGGCTATGTGTGGCTTCTGTGTTTAAAGAATTAGATATTAGATCAATAGGTATAAGATCCATATTCTTTGTAAGTATGTTAGTAAAATATAGATCTCTTATTGATGAAATTATTAAAATAAAGGTGATTGATAATACGATAATGACAAGAATTTTTATAGATAAGTGGTTAGCGTGCTGGCCTTTGGTCACAGCGGTTCCGAGTTCGATTCCTGCCATGGTCGAGTATTTTAATCATCATTGGCTAATGTTTTGGCACGGGGGCTGGGTGTATGTCTTATCTTCATCACATTATTTTCATCTTCATCACGACGCGCAGATCGCCTACTGGCGTCAACTGGAAAGATCTGCACCTGGCGAGCCTAACATGTCCTCGGACACTCCCGGCAGTAAAAGCCATACGCCATTTCATTTTGTCGCGATGAGATCTATCCGAGTCGGTGCAACGTAAGGCCAATTGTAAAAGAATAAATTATTATTATTTTTTACGATTTCCACAAATACCACATCTTGTTGGTGATTTACAGCCGAGATCCGACTGAATCTGCTGTAGTGAGATAACTTTAATAAATACCCGCTCGAGACAACAGTGTGAATGACTGACCTACTTTCTGACTCTCCATTTTAAACTGTATGTTGACACTGACCTTCCACTGTGGTAGGATAAAGACCGCGTGCGCGCTCGCGATATTATATTCACGCAGCTTGCTGTAACAGAAGCACTACCACCACGTGAGCCCTACGTCACTGCAGCACACGCTCGGCATTTTGTTTGCGTCCGTTGTCATGACAGCGGCTGGCGAGTGCGATTGGGCGCAACACCTTGGACAATGGCTCCAGTGATAAAAGACCACACAGCTAACGTTTCACTTTCGTCAGTCATTAGCTGCAATTAAAGGACATTAGTACGGAGCGCGTCTCATTTGATCTCCATGCATTCATCATACCTTGGCACTAGCGCTGTTTTCGTTTGTTTTCGGAAAAAGTTGCCAAGTTCGAAAGGAATAAAAGGAAGTGTTGAGTTCGTAATGGTGTTAAAAGAAGTACAGAGCCGTAAGCCTTATTTACTGTATTAAATCAATCAATCAATCGATCAATCAATCAATCAGTCAATCAATCAATCAATCAATCAATCAATCAATCAATCACAACTGATCTGCATTTAGGGCTGTCACGCAGGTGCAAATTCCCAATCAGTTATTTACCTAGTATTAAGAATGTAGGAACATACCTACAGTAGGTCTACTAATGGGGTCCGAAGCACAGGGTTCATAGTAATAATAATTAAAAGGTTTTAAGCCCCACTAACTACTTTATTCTACGGTTTTCGGAGACATGGATGTGCCAGAATTTAGTCCAATAGAAGTTCATCACGTGCCAGTAGGATTTTGAGTAGCCAGTGACATTTTTACATCAACAACTACATCATCCAGGTATTCTGCCTTATGGCAGGTCTTCTCATGCGATAATAATAATAATAATAATAATAATAATAATAATAATAATAATAATAATAATGATGATAATAATAATAGTAATAATAATAATTTCGTGTGGCTATTTCTAGCCGAGTGCAGCCCTTGTAAGGCAGACCCTCCGATGAGGGTGGGCGGCATCTGACATATGTAGGTAACGGCGTGTTATTGTGGTGGAGGATAGTGTTATGTGTGGTGTGTGAGTTGCAGGGATGTTGAGGACAGCATAAACGCCCAGCCCCCGGGCCATTGGAATTAAGCAATTAAGGTTAAAATCCCCGACCCGGCCGGGAATCGAACCCGGGACCCTCTGAACCGAAGGCCAGTACGCTGACCATTCAGCCAACGAGTCGGACTTGTCATGTGATGAACGTCTTCCACTTTTGCCTGTCCTGCGCCGAGATTTTCATGTCCGAATATTTCTTTCCTTTGATATTGTCCAATATTTGATATCTTTTCCTTCCTCTTCCTTGTTTGCCTTTCACCATTCCTTTTTTTCAGTAAACAGTCCCTCCTCAAGCATGTCCGATCAAGTTAATTTTTCTCCTTCTAATGATTTGCAACCTACTTCGTTCTTCTCCAACTCTTCGTAATATCTCCTCTTTACTTACCCTGTCTTCCCATTTCACTTCTTCTATTCTCCTCCATGCCCCCATCTCTAGTGCCTCCGATATTCTCTCATCTTCCTTTCGCAATGTCCAAGTCTCTGCGCCATGCAGCGCTATGCTCCAAATATAACACTAAAAGAGTCTTTTCCTCAAATCTTTGTTTAGTGGCCCACAATGTAATTTCGATTTTCTCTTGAAGCCTTCTTTTGCCATGGCAATTTTTTTCTTAATTTCTGACGTGCAATACATATCATCCCTGGTCATATTTCCCAAATACTTAACGTTACTGACTTGGTCTATTTCTTCTCCCCCAATATTAATACGAAAAATTCTACCTCTTCCTCCAGTTTGGTCTTTTTCTTATTAATTCTCATTCTATATTCTTCTAGTTTCATGCTGAGTTTATCTAACATGTGTATCATCTCACGTTCGCTTTCTCCCATCACAACCAAATCATCTGAAAATCTTATACACTCTACTCTGCTACTTCCAACACAAACTCCACTTTTTCCATTAAAACTTTCATTGATTATCTCTTCGAGATAGATGTTCAACAGTGTCGGTAATAAAGAGCATCTCTGCCTTACACCTCTTCCTAATTCAATTTCTTCACTCATCTCATCTCCTTTCATTCTTGTTCTCTGGCTTAAATACAAAATAATAATAATAATAATAATAATAATAATAATAATAATAATAATAATAATAATAATAATAATAATAATAATCGATATATTTAAAAGGGTTTCTTTGATCACGGAAGAATACTATTCTCTGCTAGATACTCTTTGATTCTCTGACCTTCCAGAGCTTATATTTTTGCAATCATAAAATCAAGTCATTTAATGATCACTCCAATCATTTTTGTATTGAAAGGGAGGATAACATAAAGACTTTTCTATTTATAAAGTGATAGCCGTCAATATATGCAATGCTCAACAGATGGCAGAACTTTCCTAATAACTTACATGCTGCTTAAAGAAAACAGTCTGGGTAGGTACAGAGGGGAAGATATCAAGTCGACTAGCCTTCTGAATGAGCATTAATAAAGCGCAGGGACGGACTCTTGAAAAAAGTGGTTGTCTACTTACCCGAACCGGTATTCGATCACTGCCAATTGTATGTGGCACGATCTCGGACAGGATCGTTTGAAAATGTTAAGATCCAGATACTCTCGAATGAATATTGTATGGAAAGAATTGTTATAAACTACATTACGAACGAGTCAGTTATTATTTACCGTATTAAATGCTCATAAAACTATTGAAAAGGGCAGGCAAAAAAATATGGCTACGATAGGAATATCAAGATGAGTTATCTGACCTATTTATAGCGGAGCAGCACAGGTCCACTAGTAATTTACTTAAAATCCAAATATTACTGACCCACTAACTATCTCCGAAATTCCTTGTTATAGAAAGTTGAAATTTCACACGATTTGTATTTTTGGTGCTCACCAAAAATGGAATTAAAACATTCCACTTGTAAGGGAGTTGAATTGAGGCGAGACCCGAAAGGAAACCTACTCATTTCTCCGAAACCTTTTGACGTGTGATATAGAAAGTTTACATGATGGTTGCCGTTTTATATTCTAGATGTTTAATAATAAATTGTATTCCACTCCTGTGGGGGTTAATTTGGTGTTGAGGCCCGAAAACAAAAATGTTAATGTCAGTGGCAGATGTGAGCATGTGTAACTTCGTGCCTTGTGCAGATGAAATGCGATCTATGAATACTTATTTCAGAATAATGAAAGAGATATTTTTACAAGAACAATTATCCCTTAGTGATGATGATGATGATGATGATGTTGTTTAAAGGGGCCTAACATCTAGGTCATAGACCCCTTATTATCTCTTAAAATAGACTAAAACAAACAATCTCTGGATTGAAAACAGATTGTAAAGAACACCCACGGATCCATAAATACCGGTAATTTAAATTTCTGTTATATTAGCGCGGATTTCCTTCCCGCTGTTTTATGAAAACATGAATAATATACATTTATGTTTGGTTCATAATATGATCCTAGAGCTAGGCTCTTCTGTTCACATCACATCTCTCTCTATTTCCGTCCTCCCATGAGTGGGGGTGGTAGAATAGCACGGTGATCACGGGGCCATTAGCTGAATCCTGGCATTGCTTCGGATTACTTGTGCCAGGCTCCTCACTTTCATCTATCCTATCCGACCTCCCTTGGTCAACTCTTGTTCTTTTCCGACCCCGACGGTATTAGGTTTGCGAGGCGTAGGGAGTCTCATTTTCACACCCTTCGGGGCCCTTGTCTTTCTTTGGTTGATACCTTCATTTTTTCGAAGTGTCGGACCGTTCCATTTTTTCTCTCTGATTAGTGTTAAGAGACGATGGTTGCCTAGCTGTACTGTACTTCCTCTTCAAACAACAATAAACACCACCACCTCCATTTCGGCAGTAGAAAGGCCTTGCAGACACAGCTATAGAAGTCTTCTTCTAAGTTCTATCCCGTTTGGTATTTGCAGCTTCGCTATTTGGAGTGTGATATCGGCTTGTATGATGAGGATTGTAATCTAGCCCGTCTCTAGATTATTTTCATATTGATGAACTACTGCTTTGTTTTATAATTACAAATACTGTGTTATTCTTACTTGTCTGTTGAGTTTGACGAACTTGGGACTTCGTCTGTTGATGTATGGATTATTTCAGACTCTTTAAGAGTAAGAGCAGTTGACGCAGTGGCCGTGGGGAAAATGAGGGGTGACGGACGCTGCTTCTTCTCTTCGCTAACGTCTATTACATCCTTCGGACTCACTCGATCCTTGTCCAACTGGTGCAGGTTTAAGGCACTGTTCATGATCTCAAGTGATGACTTGCAAAGGACCAAGCTCGAGTACCTGGCTGTCAAGTCGAGGCTCCTAACGTTCGGTACAACTTGTGAGCGTATGGCCGCTGGTGAGGGATTTCATATGAGTTTCATTTATATCGTCTCGGTGTTCTTCCGGTTAAATACGGAGCTCCTGTTTAGGGTGCCGAACGGCTTCGTTTCTCTGGTAACATTTTCGGAGGCTGTTTTGACGTCCTTATATCCTGCGAAAAACATCAGCTCAGAAGGCCAGAGCTTCTACCGTCGGAGCCACTCCCAATAGGTAGACAGGACAGATGATTAAGGAACCGGTAGTAGTACGTGTAGAACATTTCAGCATTGGTAATTCTCACTGTAAAACAGACTCTGCTCTGCGCTTCCTACTCCCTAATAGTCAGTTCTGGGATGCAGAGAGATTTTGTTCACAGTGTAATTATGATGAACTTGCAAAACATTGTGCACGAGTTTTAAATTGTCCGTGAACTGTATGGAAAACATGATAATGAAGGGGCAAAAGTCAGATCAGTCGCGGTACGTTTGTAACTCGCTGACATTTAAACGCGCAGATATGAGTCGAGATTTATTTTCCTTCAAGATTCGACTGACTGTTCCTTAGTACATGTGTAATGAAGTGTCTCATTGTCTAAAGGAATACACAGCATCATACAGCCTGCTTTGTAAAATTTACGAATGGCAGGTCTCAGAATACCGCGGTGAAAAAATATACATTGCCTTCGCTTATATTTCTGCATTTCTGGATACAGTAACAAATAATAACAGCAGCAGTGAACGAGTTAGCTATGCGATACATGCCATTTTCGCACTAGGCTGTACCGTAATTAGTCCCATCACGACTTAAGAGATTTTGATCAGTACTTATGAAGAAATAGATCGTTCGCTCTCGTACATATCGATAGTTGAGGAATCAGCTGCCCGAGGCTACATTTCGAATTGGTGTACTGGAAACAAACAAATAAATAGGCCTACTGCGTGAGTATATCCTGTTAAGTCGTAAAACAGAAAACCAGCTGGAGTTTGTAAGATTTCAGGGAATTTACTAAAGGCTGTGGGTTGGGATATTGTACCACATCTGAAGTATGTATTTTATTACTGTTTGCGTTCAGGAGCTCTACCAAATGAAGTTGCTATAGTAGCCCAAGTGTTCAAAGGAAAGTGTGGTGAACATGAAGAGGATAATTAGAGGCTAATCAGCTTAACATGCGTTGTATGTAAGCTGTAGGAAAGCATTTTTCTGATAATATTCGACACGATTGCGGTATTACTTATTGGTTTGGTAGATGGCAGTTCGCATTTCGAAAAGGTTATTCCGTTGAGGTTAAACTTGAAGGATTCCAGCAAGATATAACAGATATTTTATATTCATGTGGACTGTATTGCTATTGACCTATCAGAGGCCTTTGGCAGGATAGATCATGGAACATTATTGACGACAATGAGGTCTATTGGACCAGATAAAAGAGTGACTGAGTTGTTGCTGGCTACATTTCAAAGAAATAGAAGTCAGAGAATTAGAATAGTGGAACATTCTGATCCTATAATGATTAAGAAAGGGGCCCTGCAAGGCAGTATTATTGGACCTCTGTGTGTTTTATATAAATGATATGAATATAGAACTGGAATCAGAGATAAGGCTTTTATCGGATGGTGTTATGCTGTATATGGTAGTAATAAATAAGTTACGGGATTGCGAGCGGCTGCACAAAGACCTCGACAAGGTTGTGAGATGGTCATCAGACAATGGTATAATGATAAACAGGGTGAAAAGTCAGGTTGTAACAGTGATGGAATATTCGAATACAAAATAGACCTAATCACTTATTCGATTTCATTCTATTACTATTTTCCATTAGATTATTATTTTCTCGATTATTCATTCGAAACTCCATTCGAATGAATGAGGCAATCAAATAGTGAATGCTTTCGAAAAATCGAATCAAAAGTGATCCAAATGTTGTCATCAACTCATCAGTCTCATCGCCGGGAAATTAAAATTACCCATTTCCATTCCCTTACAGGGAGTGTATCTGTGGGACGATCGGTTTCTGATGAGCCTTCTGAAAATGATACAAACTCATGCTCCAGACGTGTGAACGAGTCATGCCCTCAGATGCCATTACTTAAAATGCATAACTTAATATATTGCATCACGCGCCCACGCAATTACGCGAAGCGCAATGCTACTGTTGACTACTTGGCTCACAAAATGTACCAAGTCATAAATTAAAATTCACCAGAAATATCTGTAAATGGCGAAGTCATTATCTCTGACATTTTGTCGCTAAATGACTACAAAAACAATTTCTAGATCGCTAGAGTTGGTAACACATGATGATGATGATGATGATGATGATGATGATGATGATGATGATGATGATGTTTTGTGACAGTGGTTCTTCCCCCAGCCAAGAATATGTGTAAAAGTTAATACAAATCAGTAAGGATTGAAAACAATGAAGGAAAAGGTGGTAGTGGTGATTACTGTTTTAAGAGGAAGTACAACTAGGCAACCATCCTCAGAAGAACAAGGGTCACTAACGGCGTGAAAATGAAAGACTCCCTAGGACTCGGGAACATAATACCATCGGAGGTCGGATAAGAACAAGAGGTCGACAAGGAAGGTCGGTTAGCCTGGCACAAGTGAGTGAAAGCAATGCTTGGACTCTGCTAAGAGCCCCGTGTTTGCCAACCTACGCTTGCTAAATAAATAAATAAATAAATAAATAAATAAATAAATAAATAAATAAATAAATAAATAAATAAATAAAATCACCATTGATATGCATTTAGGGCAGTAGCCCAGGTGGCACACAGCCATCAGTTGTTTACCTTGTCTCTTAAATAATTTAAGAGCCCCTGGGGCTTCTTTTAGTCTCCTGGTACGACTGGTAGGGGATACCGTGTATGTTATTCTACCACCCCAGCGCATGGGGAAAAATAATGGTCGGTGAACTATAGAGACAAATCTTTATATTATTATTATTATTATTATTATTATTATTATTATTATTATTATTATTATTATTATTATTATTATTATTACCAAATACTTTGCTGTAGTCTTCAAGCTAATATAATTCATTTCTTCACTTTCACATAAAATTCAAGCAGGTACAGTATATTGCCTGCTGCTAGTTAAAAGAAATTGTCAATTGGTAGTAGTGTGTTTACTTCCATTATGTGGTCAGAAGGCGGCATTTACTTAAATGAGGAATTGTATTTTACAAATATTAAATATCAAGACAGTTCATTCACTCATTTTGTTTCAATATTTGGAGATTTTTTTTTAAAGGCGTGTTTTTCTTTTTCTTAAGAGTTCATATATTCCCGTATTTCAATCGATCATCCATCCGACACACTTAAACCGAAAACTTTATTCATGACGTATCCGATTATTGTATGCGATTCAGTTGAATGATATATGAAACTCATTCGATTATTTTATTCGATCATTTATTCGATTATTTAAATAATTACCGAGCTCGATAGCTGCAGTCGCTTAAGTGCGGCCAGTATCCAATATTCGGGAGATAGTAGGTTTGAACCCCACTGTCGGCAGCCCTGAAAATGGTTTTCCGTGGTTTCCCCATTTTCACACCAGGCAAATGCTGGGGCTGTACCTTAATTAAGGCCACGGCTGCTTCCTTCCCACTCCTAGCCCTTTCCTGTCCCATCGTCGCCTTAAGACCTATCTGTGTCAGTGCGATGTAAAGCAACTAGCAAAAAAAAAAAAAAAAAAAAATAATCGGGTGGAGGTTATTCGATTAGTAAAACGTATGCGATTTTCCTTTCGCTAAAGTTTCACCAAGAGAAGTAGTTCTCTGACTTTTTAATCGCTGTGTTGATGGGGTGACTGTAATTCATGGCGACCACTGTAAATACCTACGTGTTAATATAAGGACAGTTTTTCATTGGACCTGCAGATTACGAGGTATAATAATAATAATAATAATAATAATAATAATAATAATAATAATAATAATAATAATAATAATAATAATAATAATAATAATGGCGTGTGGCATCGGGAGAAGCTGGTGCAGGTTTTTATTTGACACCCGTAGGCGACCTGCGCGTCGTGATGAGGATGAAATGATGATGAAGACGGCAGATACACCCAGTCACCGTGCCAGGGGAATTCACCAATTATGTTTAAAATTCCCGATCCTGCCGAGAATCGAAACCAGCACCTGTGTGACCAAAGGCCAGCACGCTAACCATTTAGCCATGGAGCCGAACGATTACGAGGTGAGTCATGACGATGCGGCGAATCCTCTCGATCGTTACTTTCTGGATCGGGTTCGCCATCTCGCCGTCAGATAGCTCCTCTTGTAATCGCCTAGGCTGAGTAGACCTTGAACCAGCCCTCATATCCAGTTATAAATCCCTGCCCTGGCTGGGAATCGAACCCGGGTCCTTCGGGTGAGAGGCAGACCACGGAGTCCGCAAATTAGTGACTGAAATACTTTACCTAGGGGATGGGGGGGGGGTTACTTGATAAATGTCCAACTTTAAAAAAATCATTCAACATACAACTACGTAAACAACTGGCCACCTGGGCGATAGCCCTAAAATGCAGGTCATTGGCGATTGATTGATTGATTGATTGGTTCATTGATTGATTAGTTCATTGATTGATTGATTGATTGATTGATTGATTAATTGATTGATTAGTTCATTAATTAATTCATTCATTCATCCATTCATTATTTTTACAGTTGTGTTTTGGAAATACTTTCACCTCAGGGGCTTTCCTGCCGCTTCGTCCTTCGCACTTTCCTTTTCCTTTTATAGCTTAAGTAATACAGCCTTGGTGATGGAAAATCGTAGCAACATACAAAAAGAGAACTTATCTCTATTTACTGAAATTGCCGGCCTTGCATAACTTCATTTTCTTACACAAGCCCTCCCAGCTACAACCCACAACTTTGATAGGAATGGAACACGATCGAGGGAGACTGATCTCAGATTACAGGATTTGTCGTTTATACTTGTATACACTTATTTATTCGAAAGATAAGCTCCTACACAAACGTTCTCTCCAACTACTACTAGGGATATTAATGACCATCGTTCCAATTTAAGAAGTGTTTACTTTCGTTTTGTATGTTCATACTAATAACACTCGTATTATTCAGTTCATAGTAGCCATTCACGAAAGTCTAGCTCCCTTACACAAGAAATCATTAATATTTTACAAATTGATATTCATTGTCAGCAGGAGAGGCGTGTGCAATTGTAATCAGTTGTAATCAGTGGCAGTAGGAACTGGCCTTCTCCAACTCTTGTGTAACTCGCATTTGTAAGTAGGGCCTACCATTGCAATGAATAATTTTCTTCTCGATTTGACTGGTAGAAGGCAGAGGAGCATGCAATTTTCGTTCACAACTCCCCTACCCGATTGTATGTGACAGTAGGCAGGGGTGCCCACTATTATAAAGAAATTTATTCATCTAAAATGTGACTGGCATTTGGCAAAAGTGGTCTACTATTATAATCGAAACACATAATCTCGAGTGTGACTGGCAGTAAGCTGACATTAGGAAAAGGGTCCTATCATTATAATGAAACAGCAAAACTTAATTTTGACTGGCGGTATAGTAGGTGCCTGCCATTATAATGAAAACTCCTCAAATGGAACGTGTCTGAAAGTCGAAGAGGTGACCTACCATTGTAACAAATACTCCCCAAAGCGGTTGTGACCAGCAGTAGCCAAGGGGGCCTGCCATTATAATGACACTTCCCAACTTCCCAGGCAAATGACCCTGGCGTTATCATCACAATGCATGGGGACCTCCCCATGGTGTTTCTTCGATAACTCTAAGAGACATGCAATGTAATAAAATCGCACTCACCGCGTGTACAGTAATTTACGTAGAAATCCGTATAAAATGTAGAAAACCGTAGTGAAGCACGGGCACATATGTTAGTTTATATATATATATATCTAGTAGCTAGGGAAAAATAATAGTGGCCTACTTATGTTTTGAGTGTTTTTCAGCTGTACAATTTACATTTGTCTTACAGCCCTCTCCGTGTAACTTCCAAAGAAATGGCAAGAATTTGCAGCAAAACTTGGTTATCGGCAAGACACATTATGTAACTCCCGTTTTGAGGGTGATATAGTTATTAATTTGGCTCATGGACAAATTCACCACCATCACTACGACTTGTTTACTTTCACTATCATTTCCCTTCTGTTTCATAAGTATTCATTTCCCATAAGAATTCATTGGCTTTGCATCTGAAGGCTTTCATTTGTCTGTTGTTCCGTAAGCATGCATTTCCTATTTAAAGGGATTGTTAATTGACTTCGCATCTGAACCGCTCTACTGGGAATGTCGGTCAATGATGTGAGATTTTTAATTCGGGAATAGACACGACTTCATGCTTTGGAATGTAAGTCACTTACGGTTGTTTGCTTTGCTTAATTTTACATCGCCCAGTGATCTCACCACTAGGAAATTGTCTTAGAGATTCTTGACATGGACTGAAATTTCTTCAGCCGACCTAATGCTAGTATGAATGGTACACTTTTAACAGCATATGGAAGTATGAAATACCCGACGAAACACAATTTACTCCCCAAAGAGATGTGAGACTGGCATTGCTTCTATTTCCTCGTGCTAAACTCCTTCTGTCATTTTTTCCGACCATCATCTCTTGGTCCACATCAGATCTTTACCTGCCATAATGGCATTAAGTTTGAGAGGTGTCTTTCATTTTCCCGTTGATTGTGGTTCTTCCTTTTCTCTACCATTACCTTCGTTCTTTGAGGGTTTGGACCTCTTCTTCCCTCTCCCACCATGAGATGGTGATTATCTACTTGTCTTCGTGATTTGACCAGAACTAACAAGTAGGATTGTATTGTTGCCTTGAGTTGACGCGAACTTTCAAGTAAGATATCACAAAGAAATCTGCACCGATGGCCTACATTTACGCAGGAAGTTCCCAGCAAAAAGTAGGTAAGTTTTAGTTCCGCTCATCTATTTTAATGATAGCTCTTTCTTTTTCCTTTCGATCTTCTGATTCATTTCTTCATGCTCGTGGCCTGGATGAAGTCAGTTAACAGAGAAGTAAATGAGGAATACCTTCGCGATTTTCCTACTATCTATTATTTGATTTGAAATGTAAAATCTACTTCAACTTCATTATCTCTTTCATCTCAACCTGGCTTCCTTGTTTCTTAAACAAGTTCGTAATCTTCTGAAGTGAATAGTTACAATAGGACGCAGTTTGTAGTGTTGTAATCCTTAATTTAGAAAGTCTTCTCTTCTTTGTTCCAAGTAAAATAAGTCCAGGGCAGAAAGGGAAATAACAATGAAGTAAGAATATGTTCTTGCGGGCTTGTTCAGGAAGGTTTTGTGCTCTCATAGAATATTTCCTTTCAAAACAGTGTATTTTGTGCTGTTTAATTTCCAAATCGTAAGGTCGTAAGGAGCAAATGTCGAGAGCCATAGGAGTTAACCATACGCAGTAAAAATTCCCCTCAGGACTGGAAATCGAATTCGTGGTCTTCCGAACCGAAGGCCACGATTCTGATCATTCGGACAGAGAGCTGGACAGAAATGTTGTACTATTAATGATATTATAATACGACGGAGAGGAGGAAGGAGGAAGCTCTGCTTTAAGATTTTTAAATTTTCTTTTGGCGGAATTTTGATTTGAAAGAGAGATTGTTTAAAATGCCCATATATGTATATGGAGTCGTTTCGAGCTGGATTTTCTAACCTGCAACCTTGGTTACAGCAGACAAACGCGTATCCAACCGAGTCGCCATTGAGCGTTCGTGATTATTTTGTTCAGCAAGGCTAATGTTCGATAAATGAAGGATGAAAATATGTTGTAAATTTGGAGAAGATATTGAATATAATAGGCCTTTGATGGCAAGACATAGTGTTTACAGTGCTCTATATTTCCAGGCATGGGCTGCAATAAATTTGTTACTTTGATTGGCCTTTCTCTGTCTCATCCTTAACTTTGATAATATGAAAGTGACTGAGATTAAAGCCATGTTAATAACACCATTCATTATGCAGCCAGTCTCCTCTATGAATGGTGTCAAAATTTCACTCTTGGGTACGTGCAAGTCACGAGGGTCAGAGCGCTCTAGCGGACTTCTCACAACTACCGTGTAGCTTTGCGCTGCGAGTTGCGAATGTAAATGGTGAGCATAGCACGATCACCGAGGGATGATATTATTATTATTATTATTATTATTATTATTATTATTATTATTATTATTATTATTATTATTATTATTATTATTATTACTATTATTATTACTATTATTATTATTATGTCCGCCTCCGTAGCGTAACGGTTAGTGTTATTAGCTGCCGTCCTCGGGGGCCCGGGTTCGATTCCCGGTACTGCCAGAAATTTAAGAATGGCGGGAGGGCTGGTATGTGGTTGGAATGGTACATGCAGCTCACCTCCAATGGGGGTGTACCTGAAAAGAGCTGCACCACCTCGGGATGAGGACACGAGTTAACTTAACTTTATTATTATTATTATTATTATTATTATTATTATTATTATTGATGGATATACTGCCTTGAATTTTATACCCAAAGGTGAATCAAATAATACCACAAAAGAATACGTTGTTTCAAATGATATCATATGTGTTAAATAATAGGTTTGATTTTTATTTTATTTGCCTTACGTAGCACCGACATAGACAGGTCTTATGACGATCATGGGATAGAAAAGGGCTTGGATCGGGAAGGAAGCGAGCGTGGCCTTAATTAAGGTACAGTCCGAGCATTGGCCTTGTGTGAAAATCGTAAACCACAGAAAACCATCTTCAGGGCTGCCGACAGCGGGATTTGAACTCATACTCTCCCGAATGCAAGCCCACAGCTGCCCGACACTGACCACATGACCAACTCGCTCGGCACTACTACTACTAATCGTATAATATACAATTCTCACTACCAACCATCACAGTAACGCACAATAGCGAATACATCCCTTCACATAGAAGAAGCATTAGGAAGGACATACCGCCGTAAAACTAGGCATAATTGCATTAGTGCCAACCCCAGATAATTGGGGAAATCGCCAGGAAAATGAAGAATCACGGTAGGGCCTCAGATACAGAGTTATAGACTTTCGGAACTGGTGCAAACTAGACGGCCTGCTTTATCAATTTCGGTAGTCCGATTATGCTACTATCTAGCAACGAAAGTGGTTTTGTAATTTAATTTTATCGGGTGGCACTGAGTGCGCCACTCGAGATCTTTAACATACCAACAACTATAGCGTGGATTGCCAAGATACAACCTAAGCATAAAGCTTTGTTGCGTGCCAGCCCTGTAATAGACCTTTTCGGCGCTTCTTGGGACCAGTGAGTCAGGCGACCGAACCTGCAGGGCATGGCTGGCTTTTCCATGTGTTGTTCTCTTCGTGTAGTTTCCTCGTGAGACGTTCCGGATTGCATCGACTGTTCCGTCTCTAGCCACATCGCGAATATTCCGGTACACATCACCCGATCTATAAAAAAGGAGGCCAGCCGCGAACAGTCGGTCAGTGTTGAACTGCTGATCTCGTTATCCGCTTTATGTGCGACAGTGGATTAATCAAGGGTATGTAAATTACAAGTGTACTGTTACTCAGGAAACGCACGTTCCAATTCGTTAGTAATTTTTCGGCCTAATTCAAGAACATTTTGTTTTATTTAGTACTGCGTTTCCAAATTCCTTCGTTGAATACGTATTATTCTTTTATTTTAAATTTCTTGTCCACTAATTTGTTCAGAGAGGATTACCTAGTTGTAATTCCTCTTAAAACAAAAATCACCACCACTGTTAAATTCGGTGTGTTGGGGTTCGATGGTGGGGCTGTCGCTTGTGTCTCGCCGAATCTGAACGAGGAGTGGTTGTTGCGTCGGAGTATCGAACGAGTAGCTGGACTGAAGACGGTCGTTGGCTGCCGTCAGGGTATCGTCGGGTACGGTACGAGGTACTGTGTGTGGTATGTGCTTCTGTGGATTGAGAACCGCCGTAGTCAGCGCTTGGAGCAGCTATCGTGAGTGTAATTGGAACAGTGTCAGTGGACGTTGTTGTGAGTAGTATTGCCCTGTTGTTTAACGTTGTTGAACTGTTACTGTATAGTTTCAGCGTTTAGCTGTTCACTATATTTGACAGTCCGACTCGTTGGCTAAACGGTCAGCGTACTGGCCTTCGGTTCAGAGCGCCCCGGCCTCTTACCGCTGGGTTCCGTGGTTCAAATCTCGGTCACTCCACGTGAGATTTGTGCTGGACAAAGTGGAGATGGGACAGGTTTTTCTCCGGGTACTCCGGTTTTCTGTGTCATATTTCATTCCAGCAACACTGCAATATCATTTCATGTCATCGCCATTTATTAATCATTGCCCCAGATGAGTGCGACAGGCTTCAGCAGCCGGCACAATTCCTATCCTCGCCGCTAAATGGGGGCTTCATTCATTCCGTTCCTGATCTGGTCAAATGACTGTAAAGAGGCTGTGGATTTTCATATTCTGGACTGTGTCTGGAGCCGAACCAAGGAACAGTGGCCAGTAGCCTGTCTGTGTGAAAAGAACGGAGATTTGTAAATAGACAGTAATTAGTAAGTGTGGTCATTCATGATTGAATAGAATTGTGTGTTTATATGTGTGTGTGCGTGGGGAGAAGCTCAAGAACTTAAAAGACAACACAAAAAACATTCTGAGGAGAAGCTATGCTAGAACGAAATGTAAAGGTGTACGCTTTCACAAAGAAGGAATCTCAAGCCTCCTTGGAGAAAAACTGTACAAGTATCAAGAATGTAACAATACGTTTTCGCGAATTGTTGATCTCGAAAGACACAAGTGCATCTACTCGGAGCTGAGTCTACACAAGTTTACAACATGAAATAATACTTTCTCACGAAACAAACTAGGAAATAACCTATATAATAATGCTCCTCAGGAACTGCTCACCTGGTGACTTAAACTGAGCATTGTCCCTGCGTTGCAGGAGGCCATAGTCCTGAGGGGATTTAAAAGGCTATATACTTATTTTATTTATTTATATGTGTGCGTGCATTTATTGGGTCATCCTGAAATAAATCAGAGTAATAAAACGGTCGGTGTTATTTTGGTAAAAATGTATTCAGCTTCCTGAAAATGATAAACGTGAATATGGTGTTGGTTTCAACTTGAATATTTATCATCAGCAACACAACCATCTTTATTCGGCACCTTAATCTTAATTTATTTTAGAAAATAAATTATGGCAGTGAATTCGCTCATATTTGTGATGAAAATACTCGAAAGAACAAGTGACAGGTCATACTGTGTTTCGTTTCTTTTGATAATCGTTGTTCCGCCAAGTGGAACATTAGGAAATATTCAAAGAAATTACTGCCATAAAGGAAGATTTCTTAATGTGATTCAGAGAATATTTACTACGAAATGTACTGTAGTTTGTAAATTTCAAACATTCACTCTATATTCCTCCTTTTTTCATGCTGGAAAATTGAAAGTATTACCGACTCTTTACAGGCTAAGACGACCCGTGGAATAATGGATGTTAAAAGATTCCTCGAATCGCGATCTTCAATCCCAGAAATTATTTCATTTCTTATTTCTTGTAGACTAAGAGAAAGTATGGGCAGGTGGTAAACTTTCTTAAAATGTCTTGTTACTGCATGGGAAATAGTCTCCATCCTCCTACGTCGTCGCACACGTAGATTTCCATCTGTTTTCCGGCCAGATGACCTTCCTGACTCCAATCCTATATGAAGGGATATATTCGTTGCGTATTTCTGTGGTGGCTGGTAGTGCTCTGTGTATATGCAGAGGAATGTATTGGGACAAACACAAACACCAATTCCTGACTAAGGAGAATTAATAGACACTATTAAAACACCGATCCGATCGGGAATCGAACCTGGGACCCTTCGAACCGAAGGCCACGGCGCTGACTATTTGGCCGAGGATCCAGACTACAGTTTCTCCGTTTATGATCCTGCAATTCTTCACCTACTTTAGATTCTATCTTCAAACACACAGGAAAATCTATTTGGCTGCTCTTTCTGCAATTGAATACATTACCAACTGCTCTTCTGGACGGAAGTGTTGCGCAGAGCGAGGTCTGCTGCTAAAGCAAATTCTTCCACTCTTTCTCCTTTCTGATTCTTATCTCCATAAGTACATCTACCATTTATTTTAGCCATCTCTGCCATGCCGTGTGTCCATTAAATCTCCACCTAAAGTTACTCTTTCATCAGTATCATCTGGCATATAGCCGAGCTCTTGCTTAGGTCATTACAGAATTCATCATCATCATCATCATCACCATCATCATCACTGCCAACCCTGGGCGCATATGCATATATGATGTCCAAAACAATCTCTTGATCCAATTTAACGCATATAATCCTATTATTTGTTCGATGCAAACTCATTACACATGAGCTTAGGCTGTTTGCCAGCAGGTTCCCTACGGCAACTCTTCCTCTGTCACCCCTTGTGGGTGCGGGACCCAGACGAAAAATACACCAACGATATCCCTGGCCTGTCGTGTGACTGAAAGGAGTGACGTAGGCAAGGATATGGATGTGGTTATCGGACCATAAATTGTACTCACTGTGGATGGGAGGGGCTAGATACGTCCAGAGGTAATCACTACCTGTCGTAGAGGGCGCCTAAACGGATCATGTGGCCATCGGTTCCCTCTTTTCCTTCTTCCTTTTTTTTATTGTTTTTTTTATTGAGGGTTGGTTGTATACCGAATCAAAATTTGATGTGCGTGCTGCTTGGGTAAGGGCGTCTTGCGATTGCTACTACGCTTGAAAGCCCAGACGGTATCCCCAGCCAGTCCGGTGGGAGCGCCATGTTCTCGGCAGTAGTATCTGCCTGACAGTGCAGTTCCCCACACAGTCGAATGCCAGAAGAGCATATTATTGTGAATTTTTAAAAAAACTCTGATACTTATCACACTGTGTACGCTATGTGGATGATTTGGGTAAGGGAATCCCGGTGCTCACTGCCTCAGTCAGCCCGTATAATGCATCCTCCACCATCAGACTCCGGGCAATACCTGCTACGACCAGGTGGGTATCGGTTTGGCTACAGAGGCTCCTGATTGGAGTAGGTGATATTCGGGGAGGATTATTCGGGCATGGCCGGAAATAAACGTTCTAAGCCTGCCAGGGTGGTCCTCTGCCAAATATTTGATTCCCTCATGGGGGCAACCCCCTGGGAACAAGCGTAGCGTGGAATTATGAGTTCCAGCTTCCCTAGGTTCCCAGTTGCTACCAGAACCGATGGGGAAGATCTCAAGCGGGTTAAATCCGTTGCTTTTAGCCGACACCTGAAGGCGTATACGTCGAACTTGAGGATCTAAAGAAAATGCGCAGTAATTGGTTGTTCCTCAAGACGCGCACTGCGCTCCAAGCAGATCGGTTGCTCAAGCGCGACCACTTTGGCGAAATGGTTGCGTGCCAGAAGCGACCATGCAGGATGCGCTGAATTCGTGCCGCTAGCGACTGAGTAGATTAAGCATCGTGCCGCATGCGACCAATCAGTCAGTCAGTCAGTCAGTCAGTCACCGCTGTTGTGTATTTAGGGAATCGCCGATGTGGCAGAATGCCTATCGGTTGCTTACCCAGTCATTTCTTGAATAATTTCAGAGAATTTGGAAAATAATCGAACATTTCCTAAGTCCGCCTCTGTGGTGTAGTGGTTAGTGTGATTAGCTGCCACCCCCGGAGGCCCGGGTTCGATTCCCGGCTCTGCCACGAAATTTGACAAAGTGGTACGAGGACTGGAACTGGAACTCAGTTTCGGGAGGTCAACTGAGTAGAAGAAGGTTCGATTCCTTCCTCAGCCATCCTCGAAGTAGTTTCCCACTTCTCCTCCGGTTAAATGCCGGGATGGTATCTAACTTAAGGCCACAGCAGCTTCCTTCCCTCTTCCTTATCCAACCCTTCCAATCTTCCCATACCCTCTCAAGGCCCCTGTTCGGCATAGCAGGTGAGGCCGCCTGGGCGAGGTACTGGTCCTCCTTCCCAGTTTTACCCCCGACCTAGAGTCTCACGCTCCAGGACACTGCCCTTGAGGCAGTAGAGGTGGAATCCCTCGCTGGGTCGGAGGGAAAAACCAACCCTGGAGGGTAAACGGATTAAGAAAGAAAGAAAGAAAGAAAGGAAGAAAGAAAGAAAATATTCCAATCCCTAACTCCCTTTCTTATAAACGAATATTTGCTTCAATTTGCCCTCTTGAATTCCAACTTCATCCTAATATTATGATCTTTCTTACCTTTAAAAGCATCACTCAAACGTATTCGTCTACTTATGTCATTCCACGCCATCTCTCCACTGATACATCAGAACATACCGCTTAATCGAGCAGCTCGTCGCCTTTCTTCCAAGTCTTAGGGTAACGGTGCTACAGACCTGCAAATTACGGTATTGTGATCCTCTCTTCAAGATCTCTTGTGTTAATTTGGTGCATCAGTTACCTTCCATGCTGTATGTACTGGAATGTGGTTCGATTATGTAACGAAACTTCAGAGTATCTGAATAATTGCTATCATTTCCTATAATTAACGTGAACGTTTTCAAATGTTATTCTTTAGTGCATTACCTCTAGTGCTGGGAGTGTCCGAGGACATGTTCCGTTCGCCAGATCTGTTGCCCCTTTTTCCGGTACACCTCGTGGGAGTGAGCTGCATGTACTACTGGTGTGGGTGTTGTCTGTGGGTGTAATTGTAATTGTGCAGGCTAGAGATGGGAAGGAAAAGGTCGTGGCCATGAGAAAGGTACCATCCCGGCATCTGGCTGAAAATGAAAATGGGAAACCATAAAAAAACCATTTTCGAGGATGGCCGACGGAGGATTCGAACCCAGCCGTCTCCCTAAATAGCCGTAACAGGCAGTGCCGTAACGCACTAAGATAACCTGTTTGGTAACTTCTCCCAGACATGGAAACGCAGCTCTGTATATGGGCATGTTCTAAGACAAAATGTAAACGCATCACACTATTTCGTGTTTCAAACAACTACCAGTTTCCCGCAGTAAATTCTTCAATTGCAAGTTAGGAAGATACTGCTCTGTCATTTCTGTTTCCCGAAAATCCATGGACTGAACTTCATTATCCCCAAGAACTGTGTTTATAGATCAGGTAACTGTAAAACAAATATAATCACCGGGCTGAGTGGCTCAGGCGGTTGAAACGCTGGACTTCTGATCCCAACTTGGCAGCTTCGATTCTGGCTCAGTCCTGTGGTATTTGAAGGTGTTCAAATAAGTCAGCCTCGTGTCATTTTTTTAAAATTCTTCTTACTGACGACTAATTCAGTGCACTAAATAGCGAATAGTTAGCTGCTTGAACGTAACAAAGAACACATTCTATAAATGTTTGGTCTATTTTATAACCTTTTCTTGTTCTGATTTAGCTTACCTTATCTTGGATGATGATATAGCTTATGAAATTACAACTGGATTGTCAACACCGGTCGCATCCGGTACGATTACATATTAGGCTATGCGGTCGCTAGTGCACAGGTCGCATGCGGCACGGTCGCATCTTGCACGACACCGGCGAAATGCCCGTTATAAAAGTGGAAGAGCACAAATCCTTGAATCTGGTTCGCGGAGTCCTCTTTCACCGCAACCTCATCTTGAACACTGACGATGAGTTGATGGAAGACATGGAGAACCTTGGGGTGACACGTTCGGCGCATTACGCGTGAAGTCGCCGTTGAAGACGTTGCCACAGGTGCCTTCGTAGTAGCGATGAGGGACCGTACATCCCGCCCGCCATGCGGTGCTAATAGTATCAAACGGTCGGACACATGGTATCTCGTTGTTCGAATGAGTCTATGTGCGGCACATGTGGAAGAGAAGCTCATGGCGCGGAATAGTGCACACCTCCGAACAGGTGCACTAACTGCCCGGGTCTTCGTTCTCTTCGAGATAGAAACTGTCTAGTCCGTCTCAGTGAGAAAAAGGTCCAGGAGATAGAGACACTGGATGGTCTTTCCTACCAGGAAGTGCACCGTAAGTTTAATTCCTTGAATGCACCTACCAAGACACTATACCCCTATCTCAAATTACCAGGGTGGCGGCCACGTGCGCGTTGCAGTACTGCTGTAGTCGCATAAAATCATCAGTCAAGAAACCGCGATATCGATAACTAGTCCAAATAATCTGTAACTAACATGTTATAAGAAGAATACAACATTTATACAATCACCAGAATGAATCAAGAGGATATTCAGTACAACTCTGAGGGTTAATGTACTCACCAATGTCGCCTGCGGA
This sequence comes from Anabrus simplex, assembly GCF_040414725.1. Taxonomy (NCBI): domain Eukaryota; kingdom Metazoa; phylum Arthropoda; class Insecta; order Orthoptera; family Tettigoniidae; genus Anabrus; species Anabrus simplex. The sequence continues at coordinate 35,766,790 of NC_090268.1, forward strand.
AGAAAGATAGGTTACTCAATTCCCTCCATATCGTCGTCGTCTCGTCGTCATCACTGTCGGAGTCGTTTACATTTATCACTATCCGTTCAATGGCATCGTCTACTAAAAGGTCTATATCCCACATTCGCTTTTCTTCCCTCGATGACGTGTTTTACACACATTTCCCAACGTTGAGAGGTCACTATTTCAATACCTTCCAGCAGCAGTTGTCTTACTTCCGCAAGGGTGAAAGTTTTGTTATTCCTCGCCACATGGCCCTTAACTTGGCTCCACACACTTTCGAATGGATTTAAAGAACTATGGTATGGAGCTAACCTTAAAACTTGCCTTCCCGATTGCAATGCGATATCATCTACTCGATACGCGTCTCACGAGTCCTTAATATACTGTGGGATGACATTAAAAGTAGCGGCTACTATTCTCGTCACATTTTCGAGAGTACTACCAGGATTTGAGTCACTAAACTTCTTAAAAACGTTGAGAACACACCGTTTTTCTCCACTGCTTCTCAATGCTTTTTTCCTTCTTATGCTTCACGTGAAAAGGGCCGTGCTCACCCATCTCCACTCCACACGGAACTTTAACAAATTAAATTAAACATAAATTAAAACAGTTAACTAAATCCTAAACACCAAGACAAGGAATGACTACCAACTTAATTATATTACTAAATATTAGCACGAAAGAAACTCGTAATAATGTGCGAAGTCGCTAGGGCGCCAATAACACAAGCAACACAGCAGTAAACAGAAAGGACATGGGTTGTGTGTTTGCTGAATGAGCCGCTACTGAATACTACAATGGCTGTTTCGCTGGTGACACTTCGCCCCTCTCCAAAGGCACTTTAATGCACGAGTATAAATTATAAATTGGAACTAGACAGCTTTTTAAATGTGAAAAGTAAAGATAAACGGATTTAGATGACGTACATAACTTTTACGCGGAAATAACATTACTTAACACATGTAAAGTATTTTTAACGTCTTACCAAGAGGTTGACCGTATTTACGATGTGTTTTTGGTGTTTACTTTATTCCCAGGTTATTTGAGATAGGGTAGAGACTTCAGTGCGAAAGCACAGAATCTAGCAAGTTCGTCGTTTACTCAAGCAACACCTTTGAAGATAGCTGCGCCTAAGATGGCAGTTGTTCCTGTAAGCAACGCCGCAAAGAGTAAAAGTTTGAAGGCGGGTTCATCACTGCCTTCGACTACAAACAATTCTGTGCCGGTTAAGAAGTCAAAGTCTCCTCCCCCCATGAGGTCGACGAAAGCTGCGCCTAAGTCGGTGGGTGCTGCATCGTGGACCGGGGCTGGGAATTTACCTCCCACTACGTCTAAACAAGAAACGAAGGCGGGGAAGAAGGACGCCCTTACAAGGCGTTCTCCCACCTCTCCTGCAAATGGGGATTCGTGCCCTCCATCCGAAGAGTCTGTGTCAGCGCCAGTAGGTACTCCGCGATCCCCTTGCACGAAGAAACCGTGCCCCCCGGAAATCTATCTTCATCTTCAGATGCATATATCAGTGTAGGTTGACAAGCGTCTCGCCGCTTATAACCTAAAACTTCCCCCAAAAATCCGCATTATGTCACTGTTACAGTGGCATTGTTACGGTTATGGTAGGCAACTTACTGAGCTGCGCCAGCTAATCAGTCAGTTCGCAACGAGTATAGTCTGTATTCAGGAAACTAATCTCAGACCAGGTCATCATACGGTCTTGAGACAAAATTAGACTATACTCGACAAAACGGGAATATGCTAACCGGGCTTCCGTCGACTTTGGTATTTTTACTTGTTCTGATATCTACAGCGAATCTGTTTCACTGAGTACCCAGCTGGAGGCAATAACGGTACATGTTTCGCTGTCTGTTATGACTACAGTTTGCAATGTTTATTTCCCACCAGGCTAGCCTGTTCATATCAGTGACGTAATTGATCTTGTAGATCAGCTCCCACCTCCTTTCCTCTTTTTTGGTGATTTTAACGTGCATGTCCATTATGTGACTCTGAAATGCCTTGCCTCAGAGGTTGGAACATAGGAAAGTTGGATTTATACATTTTGAATGCAGGAGAACCAACACATTTCAGCTTAGCGCGCGGTACCTTCTCCCGCTTTGAAGTTGGTCTGTGCAGCCGTGCGCTTGGTCCCCTGCTTATTCATCTCAGGCGCCAACAAACGCTATTGTCCTCTGCTACAAAGTTGCGACAGATGCCACTTCATCCAAGCTATCCCTGCGTATTTCACAATGGAAACCGTCGTTGTACTGTATGCTGCTTATCCACAAGGAACGCAGCCGGATGGTATAGGGCCTACGTTTGAGTAGCAATTGCAGATTGTTTGATGTACCTTCAGTTGGCCGGTATCCAGGTTCAGAAGTTATTCACACGGATGGCTCGAAGGCAGAAGCCGAAGTAGGCTGTGCGATCGTTGTTGATAGTAAGAGTTTCCTTTTTTCTCTACCGGAAACCTGTAGTGTGTACACAACAGAGCTCTATGCTATCTTTGAAGCTCTGCGATACGCGTTGTTTAATGAACGTCGGCACTGGGTGTTTGTGCTGTCCCTAACATCTCTGCAACTCACACACCATACATAACACTATTTTCCACCACAGTAACACGCAGTTACCTACACACGGCAGATGCTGCCCACTCTCATCGAAGGGTCTGCCTTACGAGGTCTGCACCCAGCTAGAATTAGCCACACGAACATAATTATTATTATCATTATTGTTACATTTGTTTCATCTCTTACAATTAGGTGCTGATGACCTAGATTTAAACAACAATCATCATCATCATCATCATCCCCTGTCATTTGATCCGCTATACAAAAATTTGTAGTCAGTCCCCAGTTCTTTAGCCATATTCTCCTTCCATTTAGTTTCCTGTAGAATTTGTATCTTCCTCTGTTCATCAAATCTTTTCCACTTCCGGTCATTGATCCTACTCTTCTCGGGACTTGCTTTCTTAGCCGAGATCGTCTCCGACCCTGTAGCCTTTGCGCTTTAACCCTTCCCGCTGCCAACCCTCCCCATTTATTTGGGCCTTGAACCGGCTCCGAGTTGTGCTGGCTTGTATCCCCCACCCCCACACCCACCCCCACAGCTAGAAGCGATTTTAAATGATAACTAAGTCTCGGTACGGTATGTACTTGCCCAAGATGCCACCAGATGGTGTATGTAAACAACAATGTGGGTCTAAGCATGGCCCCAAGTTCAGTGTGTGAGTGAGGCGTCACAAAATGGAAGTCAACAAGAAGGAGCAACGATAGTATATTAAAATAGCAGTTCTCCGCGGCAGAAATGCACGCCAATGCCATGCAGAGCTGCGGGAAGCATTAGGTGTGTGACTATAATCTAATCCCCAAAGTCAAGAAGCCATTACGTGGACAACGGTTTGCTAACAATGAGGACATCGTAACAGCATCTCGGAGGGAGGTGTCACACGTTAGCGATACACATGCAGCGAATGGTATTCAGTGCCTGCCCCACCGCTGGCAACGCACAGTGGAAACCTTAGGGGATTATTTCGAAGGTCTGTAACCAATGGAGACCTGTCCTTTGTACGTAGTCTTGTGTAGTTGCTGTCTGTACCATAATACTACAATGTTTACCAATGGCCTGTGTTCTGTCACTTCCCTACGAGAATCTTCTGAAGTCAGAATTTGTCTTCAGGCACTATATAAGTACATGCCCTATATTTCCAAATGCATATCTTAGATTTTCCGTGTTGTCTCCTGTTCGCGAGAAAAAAATAGTTGCCATGACTATGACTCGACCCTCGTATGTTATTGTCTGGGATTGTGCTAAGTTGAGAATTGTTTCCTTGAGTAGTTCAGTAGGTGAGGAGCTCGCAACCTCTGCTGGTGGCTGAATCGAATTCCTGCGCAGTCGTTTGGCATGTCTTAGTACAGTACTTAAATTCGAGAGACCTATGCCTGTTTAGGGAAATATAAAGGCTCTTTGACATCGACAGTCTATCTGTTTCGTACATCAAGAAAAAATGGTCAAAATAATATCTCGAATTTCGGTATTGAAGAAACTCTAAACAGATTATTATTATTATTATTATTATTATTATTATTATTATTATTATTATTATTATTATTATTATTATTTTCTGCTGGAATGGTACTATAATCCCGGATCATCAATCGTATGCCCATCAAAATTAGGTGAACTACAGAATCTCGTTGCATTTAGTTGCTGAACGGTGTGTTTGAGAAAACCAGTATTACGTAATCCCAATGTTAGCCATGTCAGGCCCAGTATCTTCAACGAATGTTATGTGATATCACTGCTGTTAACGAGACTTAACGCATAATTTTAAAAATGGCCGTCTCATCAATTAACTCTAACAAATTGTTAATACTTGTTAAATTAACATTGCAGCAGCCCTGTGTTAAAACTGTTAACAGCTGTTAAAATTTCAAAATGGTAGCATGTAGAAGACACAAGTTTGAAGCTTCACTGCTGTATGAAGACTATTTATAAGCTGAAGAAGGCAAAGGACGACCCATACTAAGAAAATGCTAGCTTTTAGAGTTGTCAGAAAAAAAGTTTTCTACAGAGATACCTAATTACCAAAGCCGTTATGAGCAACATACTGGAAGAAATTGAAAATAGGTTGAGTTTCCGAGAAATTGAAACTTCAATGCCTCCATTGCAGCAGCTGCTTATATTATGCTTCAGACACGTTTCGTGTAATTGTAGGCGACTATGTTCATGAGTGCAAGACAAGGGTGTGTAGAATTCTGCAAAGAATGCCTGCTGTCATTGCAGCATTAACAAGGCATTACATTATTTTCCCCGCGGTAAAAGACGTGACATATCAATTATGATATTTTTCTGGTGTTGTAGGAGCCTTAGATTGCAATCCTCTAAGAATAATATTGAATGTTCTGATATAACAGTCCTTTCTTTCATTTTTCAAGCACACTCGCATACTTTCAAATTAAACCTGTAACAACATTTGTCTCGCATTCATCATAATAACTTTTCTGTTGTCTCTTACTTGACATTTTTATGTTTTAGCGGTCTCCGCCAACCATAAACTATAATAATGTCAACCATGGGTGACAAAATACTATTCGAACATACCGGTGGGGGCGCTTTATGTAAAGAAACAAAAGACGTTCACTGCCAGATGCGTTCAGAAATCTCACGGAAACGTGTTAATTTGTCTGTAACAATTGTTTCGTAACACATGTTGGAAATGTTTTCAGGGTACTTTCTACCGAAGTATTAAATTAATAACAATTGTTAGTTAATATTTGTTAGGTAAAATTTAACACAGAGTTGAAGAAACCGGGCCTCATTCAACTATGGTTCACTGGAGACTGCACAGTAGTACTGCTAAGCATTTAACTGGGAGTAATCTGTACAAATAAAATTATAATTTTGTTTTTACAGTTTAAAATATTGTCTTAATATTTCAGGTTTTTTTTCCTAGGATCAGGTATACAAAAGTCGAAAGTAGGTTCACTTCAGCGTTTAACCTGCATCTCTATTATGACATCGCGAAAAAAAAAAAAAAGTTTAACATCACTTGTGGAACCTCGTATTGAAGTTCAGCGATAGATAGCTTGTGCACGATGCTATATTTTATTTAATCTGTATACAATAGCGTAACACTATGTAGGAGACCGGCCCTAAACAGGAAATTCCCTCACGGCTCCAAGTACATATAGTTAGGATGACTAGGGTAAGGGGTTTTCCTTTTCTCACCCCGTGTGGACCTTCCATTCCTTTACATGATATTCTTACCATTTTCGAGAAAGTACATGGTGTTTATTATAACGATTTTCTGAACTAAAGTGCATAATTGTGAGGCTCTTTTACAGATTCTGGCGAATGAGGGTTTTGTGGCCGGAAAGTAATTTTGAACGAGTCTCATTTTAGCATGATAAATACAAACCCACCAAAATGTCTTACTTCCGAGAAGATTATATATCGCTTTTGTTATAGGAGATTTCTCTATGATGGAAAGTTTATGAATTCTGCTTTGTTCGCTATCTTTTGTATATTTAATATCCAGCCTAATCCTGTAACATATTAGCATACTTTGCCGTAGTGGAGCCTGGAGTCAGCTGGCTAATGTAGCAGCCGCATGTTGCGTGCTTTATGATGAATATTGCTTCAGCTTGGAAGTTCTGTTCTCGATGAAGAGAGAACAAAATGCTAGCAAGCAGGAAGATTAGTTTTGACCGCACTTCAGGCAACGCTGCTTGTTGTTATACAGTGTCACAATTTCTACTAGAAGCATACTTCTAATAAATATGAAAATGCTCTCAAAATAGACTAACTCTAGTGAGTAAAAGAAGAATAGTAGGAAATATAAAATGTGGCCCAAAATTTGTGCAATGCCATTTAATTAGCAGAACGTCAGAAGACTTTGATTCGTCACATCGCAAACTGGAATGACAATAGAGACGGGAAAGAGGCAGTCAAAGGTCATAGTCCACGCATACCGTTATTCATCCCCTTTGTTATAACACAACATAGCACACAATGGAACCAATGAAAGTGCTGAAAGAAACTGTGTTGGCAATATAGATGCACAGGCATTATAATAAATAGACTGGAAATGAACAGCTGGATCTGAAGCTTGTGACCACCGCCATCTTACGTCCCTACACTGTTTTGATGCATAAATGTAAAATCATAGCCGAAATAGAACATTGGACGGAAAATAACGAAAACTCATTGAAATTATAATAATACTGATTTTGATCTAATATGGCTTTATCTTAACGTCTTGGGAAAGAGACTTTGATATGTACAAATGCTTAAAAATAGCTTACCTGTTGCCCGAAGATCTATGGTGAAATCTGCTTCATCTCCCTTACAGAATAATTCAAAGGAATTTTCAAACTCACTGACGAGATTGCATTAATAAGACGATAAGCATTGTGTTAATTAGGTTTACAGCTAAAATACGAGTGCATATTTTTTTTTTACAGTTGGCTTTACGTCGCACCGACACAGAGAGGTTTTATGGCAACGAAGAGATAGGAAAGGGCTAGGAGTGGGAAAGAAGCAGCCGTTGTCTTAATTAAGATACATACCCAGCATTTTCCTGGTGTGAAAATGGGAAATCACGGAAACACATTACCTCCCGAATGCAAGCTCACAGCTGCGCTCCCCTAACCGCACGGCCAACTCGCTCGGTTTCATACAATTGAGCTGTGACTTAAGTAAATATGTTCTGTTCCATGCCGGCTGTTAATCCAAGTATTTTATTTAGAACACGTCTCACAAAGGTACCTTCAGGTAGAGGGGTCTTAAACATTTTTAATACAGAAGGCTTTCGTGAATGAATGTGACTTCTCGAATATAAATGTCCCCAAAGGCATTGGGCCAAATAATATTCAGGCATTCTCCAGAAAATCAGCATTAAAATTACAGGTATCTTTTGTCAACTACATTTGGAGAAGGGACAAGTGAGCATGTGCCTCAGTGGGTAGCGCCCGAATCTTGTAATAAGGGCATCAGTGGTTCATATCTTGCTACGTGCCTGATTTTCTTTTCCTTTTTATTTTCCCCGTTCTTATGTTTAATTCTACGTATATTCTAGGTACAAAAATATAAAATGTCAAGTATAGAGTTGAACATATTTGTATATTCCGTATTAAAGCAAAATTAAACGTTTCATTTCCTACTCAAGGTGCGTTTTTACAGTCTCTGTCATTGAGTGGGTTTATTTTCTCGGCTTTAAAAGTTGTGTAAACAGATCCCATAAATACAATGTAGTCAGTACTAGATGATTATCTATTGCGGAAAGCATAATTTGGTTTAGGTTTTGAATTAAAGTCACTTTGTCAATTATTGACTGAAAGAAATAATTGCAGTTGAAAATTTACAACATTCGAAGTTTTAAAATGTTATAAGCTAATGATATGGTTCAAAATATTTGGTAGGCTAATGCCCTGAACGTAATTCAACTAGGAGACAGCAAATTATATGTATATATATCCAATATGAGTTTTGTCTGTATATTGCTCAGAATTAATAAAAAAAACTGGTACTCCTTACTATCCAATTATGGTGGTTCCAAAGCGGAAATAAAGCGAAGAATTGAAATAGCAAAGGTAGCAATGATCCGTCTGCGGAAGATCTGAAAAGATAATAACATCACCAACAATACAAAAAAGAAGCTCGTTGAATCTCTAGTCTTCTCAGTCTTCTTGTATGGCGCCGAGACGTGGACCATCCTCAAACGTGATCGTGAACGGATAGAAAGCTTTGAAATGTGGTGCTGGAGGAAAATGTTAAGGATTCCTTGGACAGCTCATCGCACGAACACATCAGTCCTGAACCAACTTCAGATAAAAGTTCGTTTATCGTCGAAGGTCTCTCAGCGGATCGTACACTACTTTGGAGATATAATGTGCCGAGATGGTAGTCTTCAAAAGCTGATTGTTGAGGGCAAATTCCAGGGAACCAGACAACGAGGACGAATACCAACGCGATGGATTGACATGGTGAACGGCCCCCTACAGAGTTCTCTCAGAGCAACCACATTGAAAGCTTTAGATAGGGAAGAATGGCGGAGTATGGTTCATCGGCTAGATGGCTGAATATTGTGATAGTCACGAAGCCTCATTCATGAGGCAAAACGAAGAAGAAGATTTCTGTATCGGTCGTGTCCACAGTGCAGATGTGGGAGAAACCCATGATGTATGAGAGTGGAAAATTAGCCGCTGGAGCCACTCGATGAAGAGCTTACGAGTATGCATATCTTATTGTATTGCATGGTTCGCGAATCATTCTTCTCGTACGAGTCCTGAAGTTATGACACTCTTCAGTGAAGTGTACATTATTCGCTAACGTTTGTTAAAATTGCAACACCGAAAAGGAAAAATTGAACTTTATACCACATATTATTTATATGACGGCACAAAAATGATTAAGTTTACAGATCTGTATATGACCTTTGAGCTTGAGTATTGTATTTTGTGTAGCCTCCACGCGGTACTGTCTGGGATCAAAGAGGTTTTGAATATGTTCCTGGGGAATTTCCCTCCATGCTGTTTGTATGCGAGTCCACAAATCATCGACACTGGTTACTGGAGGACCGTGACGAACAAGTTGCCAACTAACTGTATCTGACATGTTCGATGGGCGACATGTCAGGCCAGGGAAGCAGTGGTACTCGTCGTTCATCGAAAAGGGCTTGCACATTCCTCGCCATATGTGGCTGGGCATTGTCCTGCTGAAATGTGACATGCGGAATTGCCTAAGTGAGGGCGAGTGCCTCGGGCTCATGTACCGGTTGCTGTTCAGATTACCCTCAATACATACGAGGCGAGATCGATTGTTGTACCCAATGACGCCCCAAACTATCACACTTGATGTTTTTGTGCTATGCCGCACAACAATGGAAGCTGCCAGATTTCACTCGCCACGGAAGCGTCGAACACGTATGTGGCCATCGCCGTAGGACCGGTTGAAGCGGGACTCGTCTGAAAACACAACGTTATGCCGCTCAGCACGCCATTGATGGCGTTTACGTGCCAATTGCATTCTGAGGCTTTCGTGGTTTCTGGATAATGGAAGCCGACGCAATAATATCTGTTCAACCGGTCTAATCCGCGGTAGACGGCGTCGAACTCTCGATGCAGACAGGTTCACGCCTGTTGCAGTGCTCCAGCTTTGAGCCAACACTGTTAACATAGCTGTACGGTTCGTTATGCTCATGCGGACAAGGTAGTGGTCATCCCTTGCTATGGTCACAATGCATGGTCCAGTAGCCGCTTGTCGCTGCGTACGACTCACTTCTATCCACTGATTTCACACACGCTTTACTGTCGTAGCATCATGCTACGCGGTGTGACAAACCCACTTCCCGGAGACCGCTCATTCTGTCCCGTTCGAACTCACTCATATGCTAATATTGTGCTCTTTGATGTCGCGATGAGGCATACTGGCACTTACTTCCACGTTCGACCTTATTTGACTGCTCTCACTGACAACACTTGGCGTAACACTGGCTTTGTGGTTACCCAAGACAGGGGCCTGCTGGGTCTACGAGTACCTCGTGTCTTTGCAGTTCTTATCACTTCTTGCTGGCACACAATTCTACACATACACCGAGTTTGGATTCATTCAGGCTATTCTTTCACGGTGTTTTAATGTTCACAAATGTTAGTGTATCTCCATCCCTGCAAACACGATCATGCTTTTTCAGACAAAACGTTGATTTGCTTCTAAACATAGTGTACCATCCGTATAAACTGCTCACCTCATCATAACAAACAAAGTTTCCTAAGGCGAGGTCTTAATGGTAAATACCATAAAGTAACGAAAACACAAACGGTCTTTACTATATCACTACACGTTTCTGATTTATAGATAGATATCCTTGAATACTTTCGTGCTTGTCAGATATGACGATCTTCCCGTCTGGATATTTCAAAGCTTTCCCCGTGCATGTGAATTACTATTGTACCTAATATCGTCACAAGGAACAATTAAAACGGTTTACATGACAGCTAATTCGCTAAAACGGCCCAGCTTTCCCAAGCAGTTTGATGATGATGCTTTTCCTTGTCTAGTTGTTGAAAGATGCTTCGAATAGTAAGTAAGTAAGTAAGTAAGTGAGTGAGTGAGTGAGTGAGTGAGGTGAGGTGAGGTGAGGTGAGGTGAGTGAGTGAGTGAGTGAGTGATATGTTTTATTTATCCTGGCAAAGTTAGGGACGTACTCCCTCTCTTACACTTAACCAGTCTTAACCTAGAACACTTAATAATAACTACTGATGATAATAATATGCTAATATGAACAATAATAACAGTAATAACATTAACAAAAGTAACCACACTTAAAAAAGATCATATCATCTATATAATATAAATCGTACGTCACCCTCTGAGTGTTCGGTTGCATGTACTTTACACATAGTCTTACAGACTTGCACGTGGCCTTTGCCAAAGGGAAAATACTCCCATGAGCGTGCTTCTCTGCAAATCAAGATCGTTGCCAAATGCAAAACAGCGACTCCACAGTTTGTAACGGTTCTGTATGATCATTTTCACCGTTCCTGAATTCTCTTTTTAATGATGTTACTATTTTAGCTTTGAAATTACATGCAATGTCATTAAAACTGGAGAATATACCTGCGTTTCGTTTAAATACTCAAACGAGTAATTACATATTAATTATTCCGTGTAGTTGTAAAGTTTTTCGATGAAACTACCATTTATATTTGCTTGACAAAGAGAAGATAATTTTTTTCCAAGAAATTACCACCTTTGTTTGCTTGACAAAGAGAAGATACATTTAACTGATGTTATACAATTGCTTATCGATTTCTGCTAGAATAATACATGCTTAATCATCACAATACGTAATTCGAACTCACTTCAGGCATATGAGTTGGACGTCGTCACACCATGCGCTTTGTGTGGATCATTTAACAGACACGCTTGCACGCCTTCGGACGTTCTGTTGCTGTTGTAATCGAGTAGAGGGGTGAAAACATTTCAATTACATTATTAACGGCCTGGTCATCTACCGCCTCGTTAAATGTTAGTTGATCGGAGAATTAACGATAATGGTTTGGTTTCACATGTGGGAGCCGTCTACGACTAAAACTATTTTATAACTGTTCTCTTTAATGTTATAAGCTACTACATTACATGTCACAGGTGTGTACGCTACACAACTATCACCAAAGTGATAAAAGCTTTATTTCTTCTATTAGCCTGAGAGTACCCTCACGAAGACCATATCTCACAGAGCCACTCCATCCGCATCCAGTATTCTTCTTTGTCGTATTACATCGCAACCTCACTAAATGAAGAGGTGCGGGGCAACAAGTCCAAAAAAAAATCCTTCTGCTGATGGTTATTCGTATACATTATACATGCATGAAGCCCTCATTTAGCGGTGGGGACAGGAATTATGCCGGCTGCCGACGCCTGTCGCACTCCACTGGGGCAATGATTAATGACGGACAGACGAAATGTACAAACTGCTTACTCCCTTGAAAAACCATCTGTATCAGCAATGAAGAGAGAAACTGTGGGACCGGGCAAGTTGGCCGTGCGCGTAGAGGCGCGCGGCTGTGAGCTTGCATCCGGGAGATAGTAGGTTCGAATCCCACTATCGCCAGCCCCGAAAATGGTTTTCCGTGGTTTCCCATTTTCACACCAGGCAAATGCTGGGGCTGTACCTTAATTAAGGCCACGGCCGCTTCCTTCGAACTCCTAGGCCTTTCCTATCCCATCGTCGCCATAAGACCTATCTGTGTCGGTGCGACGTAAAGCCCATAGCAAAAAAAAAGAAAAAAAGAAAAAGAAACTGTGGAAACAACAAATTGCTAATTGCTTTACGTCGCACCGACACAGATAGGTCTTATGGCGACGATGGGACAGGGAAGGGCTAGGAGTGGGAAGGAAGCGGCCGTGGCCTTAATTAAGGTACAGCCCCAGCATTTGCCTGGTGTGAAAATGGGAAACCACGGAAAACCATTTTCAGGGCTGCCGACAGTGGGGTTCGAACCTACTATCTCCCGATTACTGGATACTGGCCGCACTTAAACGACTGCAGCTATCGAGCTCGGTAAAAAAAAAAAAATCAAGTGAAGCTTGTATACACACATTCGTTTAGAAATGATCTAAGTCCTTGTGCTCTTTGAAGAAACTAACTAAATAACCTAGAGGAACTCCAGATCCCATTAGAGACCTCAGAGAACCGATGTCAGTACCGACAGGCCATCCTACAGGAAGTCTTCCCACTCCCCCTCGCAAGCGAAAAGAGTTCAGCGACTACCATATCTGTGTGGACGGATGGAAGGAAGCAGGCATACAGTCAGAAAACGAAAGCGTACTGGGCCAAGATAAAGCAGAAGACCATACCTAAGAGTTAAGATGAGCCCCGTGGACCCTAGTGGGTCAAAACGAACAGAAAAAATCAATTCTGTGACTATCTTGCTCCACCACGTCTCATGACACGTTCTACCTATTTCCACTTGAATCAAGGCGTCCTTCACACCAGTTCTGCTACGTAAATATGTATTTCTCATTCGATCTGTCCGACTTACGTTCAGCATGCTTCTTTCTGGTAAGAGAAGCTCTCTATGTCACTCTTTTTCTAGCTTTTGCGTTAGTGCCCAGGTTTGCGAGCCATGCGTAAGAGTAGGATTAAACATACGAATTTTCCCTTTAGACAAAGAGGTGAATCAAATTTCATATAGCTTCCAGAGCTCCAGTTAGACACTTACGATTAGAATTTGAAACTTACTTTCTTCTTTCACAAATTTGACCAAAGAGCAAATGTTGGCTTAAAAAAGAATACCTTGCTGGAGTCTCTGTACTGATAACACCTCTATAGCTCTCCCTTGTTGACTTCGTCCCAGTTTGTAGATTGACTCATATAGTTGGTGGTTCATTTCTGCCTCAATCCTTTAGTCATACTTAGATTTACAGGTCTCCTGAAATACAATAAAATAACTTGCAAGTTTTGCTTTCATCTATGTTAACATATAATCAAAGCTGCTCGATAATAAGAGAACGGGTAGAGTACCGTGAAGCAGAATCAAAAGAAATAATCGAGTTGATTTGTTGGCGGACGTTTAGTAGATGTTGTCTCCTTGTGTTTCACAGTTAATAACGAATTTCCTTTTATTCCAGCAACCCTATCGACTATTCGACTTTCATTACTTTCGAAAGCTTTCCCATCTATTGTAGTGCCTACCAAAGACAAATATTTACCAAAATGGGGAAGCATGCAACACAACACAGGTATCTCATATCGCGAGTTGAAACAACAGCATGCGTGGCAAGTAAATTACTTGGAAGTGCAAAGTGGTCGTGGAAATAGCACCAGCGTTATCTGTTGATATTTTTAAAAATGACTCCAAATATTTGATTCAATGAAACCACAGGAACGTAACATTCCATTTCGAATACATGATATTCGAACTGGTATTCGAACTCAAGCCGCCTTGATGATAAAGTCGCGACGATATCACCCTTACTCTGTACATGTTTCTTCATATGAGAGAGTGGAATATCGATATCTACTTGCTACGCGAGAAGTCTTCCTCATAACCTCTGTAATTGTGGTATGTGTTGATGTGCGCATTTGCTGGTAGGTAGGGATCAGGATTGAGAGGAAAAACAACAGAACGAGTTAGCCGTGCGGTTAGGGTCACGTAAACTGTGTGCTTGCGTTCGGGAGATGGTGTGTTCGAATCCCACCGTTGGCAGCCTTGCGAATGATGTTCCGTGGTTTCCCATTTTCGCACAGGCTAATGCTTAGGACTGTACCTTAAATAGGGCTTATTTAACCCTAGTCCTTCCCCATCCCCTTCCCGAAAACCTTCGATGTGATACGGCGACGTTAAACCACAAGCCCCTCCCCCTCCTCCTCCCCCTCCTCCTCCCCCTCCCCCTTCCCCCCCCCAAAAAAAAAGAGTGGTGGCCCGTGTATGTTACCTATATCCCAGTAGAAGTTTATAGGTACATATAGAACACGCAGCTCAGTCGAGCAATGCGCCTCAACACAGGATGTATTCGAACTACTAACACGCACTGGCTATCGGTTCTAAGTAACATTCCACCCCCACCCCTAAGAAGATCTCAGTCATTGCTGAACATATGGAAGAAAACTGAAAACAACCCACTGTTGCTAATATATTGTCCAGTATTATTACCGCAGCGATTAAAGTCCAGACAACCATCTTGGCGAACAGCAGTCAATCTTTATGACAATCACTTCAAAATATTAGATGCATGGAACAGTCAGTGGTAGAGCCAAAACTCCCTGACACAACTCCTTGGGAGCAGCCCGCAGGCTTTCATTCGCCTCGACGACACGACGACTGTCTTTAGTCATGTAGTATTTATCGATAGGACCACTAATAACATCAATATTTGAGAATTACATTTTAGGCCTTCCCCTAAACTACCATTTCAATCTGCGTGAATAAAATGATTTATAGCCTGGATTGTAGTGGCTCATTCACCGAATTTACATACCGATTTCCATTAAATTATCTTCGGCGGTTTTCTCGTGATGCGCGTACATACATACAGACAGACAGAAATTACGGATACGTAAAAATCGCATTTCCTTGTTGCTGTGGACACGACCGATACAGAAATACCACTCTTTAAATTCTGAGCATTGTACAGACAAAACTCTTATTATATATACAACACTTAGAGATCTCTATGTCAAGTCTTGCATCGGGAATAATGTGAAAATGGCAGGACATACTTTTATGAAACTTGGTGTACATTTTA
The DNA here is from genome assembly GCF_040414725.1 of Anabrus simplex. Lineage (NCBI taxonomy): Eukaryota > Metazoa > Arthropoda > Insecta > Orthoptera > Tettigoniidae > Anabrus > Anabrus simplex. The sequence continues at coordinate 35,782,036 of NC_090268.1, forward strand.
CAATTTTGGTGCTAAAAAAGATGCTGGGCTGTTTAGTCCGACTCCTTGGTTGAATGGTCAGCGTTGTGGTCTTCGCTTTAGAGGATCTCGGGTTCGATTCCCAGCTGGGTCTGGGATTTTAATCGCGTCTGATTAATTCGTCGGAGACTGGGTGTTTGTGTTTGTCCCAACACATTCCTCTTCATTTTCACACAACACAGTACACTACCAACCACCACAAAAATACATCCCTCCGTATTGGTTTGGCGTCGGGAAGGACATCCGACCATGAAACAGGGCCGAATCCACATGTGCGACACAGTTCGCACCCGCGACCCCACAGGTGTGGCAAAAGTGGTAGAATAATGATAATAAGAATAAGAATAAGAACAAGATGGATACTGGGATATTTGAAGTAACGAATTGCGTAGGAGTGGGTTTAAAATGGTTTCTTGCTGATATTTTCAAAACAGTCAGCTTAATTTAAAAATGCTTTCAATAACATTAACTCGGTAACGCGGCTGTTCGGCGTTACGTCAGTATCATTCTTGAGTTTTCTGCGCGGTTTATCTACAGTATGGACTGAGAATATTGCGATTATGTTCTGTGCAGCGTTGGAAGGTCGGAGGGCAGTCATCCTTTCATTTGATCACCTTGAGACCTTGAGGGTCTCAGCAAGATTTTGCCATTTCAGCATCAGCTAACGGAAGCTACGTGATAAATAATAATAATAGGAATAAAAATAATAATTACCTTCAGAGAAGCCTCCGTGGCTCAGGTGGCAGCGCGCCTGCCTCTCACCGCTGGGTTCCGTGGTTCAAATCCCGGTCACTCCATGTGAGATTTGTGCTGGACAAAGCGGAGGCGGGACAGGTTTTTCTCCGGGTACTCCGGTTTTCTCTGTCATCTTTCATTCCAGCTACACTCTCCATTATCATTTCATCTGTCAGCCATTAATCATTGCCCGAGAGGAGTGTGACAGACCTCGGCAGCCGGCACAATTCCTATTCTCGCCGCATGATGGGGCTGCATTCATTTCATCCCTGACCCGGTCAATGGCTGGAAAACAGGTTGTAGGTTTTTAATTTCCTTCAGCTATCGCGTGCAGATACTTTGATTTTATGCCTTTCAGACTGCTTACATGTCAATTTCCCTTTTACTCTAGCAGGTGGCAAGACATGCATCTCTGTTGGGTGATCTATGGCTGATGTTTAATTATTTTTTGTCCGGTAAACACCAAATGTGTTACCAGTTACGTGTCGATATTGTACGACATGGAGTGCCGAATAGACTTTGGGTTTGTTCCGCCTTTCAAAAACCCGACTACCTCTGCCGGATTTGAACCCGTGATCTTGGGATCCGCAGGCTGGCACTCTACCGCTGATCCACAGGTAAAGCTGTTTCCGTGCATGGCTTAGAGCCCCTTGGATAAGTGGAAAATAAAGAAAGTCTTCCATTATCCATAACCTCGACACTAAATGGGGTGGAGTGGTTAGCTCTATGCCCCGCCGCTTTTTCCCCCAGAAATTAACTCATTCTTGGTTTAGATAGAGTGAACCTCAGGTCCACTTGCCGCTCCAGAAGTGAAAATCTCGTCTCATGTGTCGACTTCTAGACGGGAAACCGAAACCACGTCGTTCCGGGTGAACTGAGCGCGCTTTTACCATCTCGGCTAGGCACACTCGACAGCAACCAGAAGTTCTGGAGAAAGTCATAACATGTGAGGAAACATGGATCGTTTAAAATGATCCTGAAAGAAAGAGACGATCAGTGCACTGGAAGAGTCGAGGCTCTCCAAGAATGAAAAAGTAAGAATGAGGATGTCAAAATGTAAGGTGATACTGATTGTTCTCTTTTCTTTTCGATTTTCAGGGTATTTTTATGAGTGAATGGGGGCCCGAAGGTCAAGCAGTTAACAAAAACTATTATATTGAGGTTTTGGTGAGAGAACGAGTGAGGAAGATGCGGTCAGATTTCTGGAAAAGCAACACGTGGATTCTGCATCAGGACGACGCACATACTCACGAAGTCTTTTCTTTGAAGACATTTTTGGCTGATAAACACATTTCAGTTCATCAACATCCCCCATACTCACCAGATCTAGATCCTTGTGTCTTTGTTCTATTCCCGAAAGTGAAAACTGTGTTGGAAGAGGCCGTGGAAGAGTTGAAAGCAAGAGCTGTGAGGGGGATGCGTGAGTTGACAGTTAGTAACTTTCAGCATTGTTATTAGCAGTGCAAGATCCAGTATATATTGTTGTATAGTCAGGGAAGGGGTGTATATCAGAGATTATTTAGTACAGTTCTAAGATTCTTGCAATAAATCATATATATGATATCAGTCCCGTTTATTAAGAGCCACAACCTCGTACGTTTCAGAGTGCTTGAATTTGTGCGACCACCATCGATTTGCTGCCACATTTAGAACCCATTTTCACAGCTAAATTTCGGCACCCGAGCGACCGATAGGACCTTTGATATTTTATAACATTTATTATTATTATTATTATTATTATTATTATTATTATTATTATTATTATTATTATTATTATTATTGGGTTCGTTACGACCCCTGAGGATCACGAGTGACTTGTTCGGTTCGTCTTCTTTCTTCCCAATACCTCTTCATTCTCTCACTCCTCCTCTTTCTCTCGGCTTCTGTGATCTGAATCTGGATCCTGGTGTCTGTCCATCTGTGACCTTCCACGAGCTTTTTGTATTTGGACCTATCCTGTACTGTCATCAGTGGATATTTTTCCTTTATGCGAATAGTCTCCCAATCTTCTCTGACTTCCTTCATCCACTTATTTCCAGTTAAGCAGGTTGCATTCCATATCTTCTTCGTCAGCTTACTGTCATCCATCCTCATGAGATGTCCAACAAATCCTAACCTTATCTTTCTTATCACACTCGATATTGGTTCTATACTCGCATATAGTTCCTGCCTTGATCTGTGTACCCAGATTTCACCTTGCTTTTTGGTGCCCCATATATATCTCAAGATTCTTCTTTCCTCCTTCTCCAATTGTATGCATGCTCTCTTGCCCAATGTCAGCGTTTCAGTTGCATATAATGCAGCATTCCTGATGGTTATCATGTAGTGTCGCAGTTTGGCATTCCTCGAGAGGTTCTTCTTTCCATACGTAGTCATGGCTGCATATCGTAGTTTCAGGAGCAGTTGAGCTCTGTCTGTGGTACTTTTGTTGCTTTGTACTCGAACCGTGATGTTCTCACCTAGGTACCGGAAGCTGTCGACTCTCTCTACCACTTGGCCTTTTACTTTCCAATCGGTCTTCGTATTCAGTACCTTCGTCTTGTTGTAGGCTATTTTTAGACCAACCTTTGCTGCAGTCTCAGCTAGATTTGCTAGTGCCAACTTCGCGTCTTCTTCCTTCTCATGTAACAACACCATATCATCTGTGAAGGCAAGACAATCCACTATGACATTGTTTTTGATCTTTATTATTATTATTATTATTATTATTATTATTATTATTATTATTATTATTATTATTATTATTATTATTATTTATTATTATTATTATTAAGAAACCCAGAGTCTGTGAATTTTGTCCTGAAACACTTTCACATCTAATCATTATTGTACTATATTTCCAGTCGAGTAGGCGAGAATTCTGTCTTGCAACGTTGAACACAGAGTTCTACCCACCTTGTCTGATGAGGATTAACTCACATATTTGCCTTCTATAGAGGCCATCATCGTATGACATAACTTTCCCTCGTTATTGTGCGATGCTGATTCTTGTTACTTGACTACCTGCGGCACTGCACACATGTTTGTATAGGCTATGACGAAGCCGTGTTTATCTATTAAACAGATTATGTGCTCGTCACAATTTAGCCTCCTATTCATTATGCGTTATCAGGTTCCTAAGCTGGTGTTCAGGTGATAATTAATTTCTGAATTACAAAGTTTAATATGGTGATTTGACGTGGTCTATGAAACTATACACGAACCAGCAATAGGGATAGGCATGCTAACTATATTTTGAGTCACTTCAGTCGTTGATTGAATGTCCTTGAACTGACTAGAAGAACGTGTACTTACATGAACTACCGTGGTTTATTGTAATGCTATTCTCATGTTTTATCAGTGATATTGCATTATTCCAATGTATCGATATATTAGCTGACAATGTAATCTATCATCGATATTTCAGAATGATTATTACTTCTGTGTAATTAAATTACCAAGTAAAATGAAGTAAATCACTTGGGGCGTTCAGAAATGATTGGCACTAAATGCTTTTTCTTCACAGTGATAATCCGTTATTGAAGGCATTTCCCGTTAACTTATGTGCACCTTGACCATCGCTCCTACAGTTTCGGTATTTGTGCAGCAAACCACGTTTCTCCATTTGTCTTGTGGTTATACCGGCGCCATTGCCTCAAACTCGTTTGTTATAGGTGAAATTCTTACCTTGCATGAACTCTTTCACTGCGTAGTCGTTAGGGACAAGATCTGGCGAGTATGGCGGAAAAACTGCACAGTTTACACAAGGTATTCAAAGTGTCGTACCACTGCGGGTACGGGGGCTCGTCTCAAGTGGTACGCAAATTTATCGTTGCTTCTAACTGTTTTCGGTGATCAGTTCAAAAAAGAGTTGATCCTGCTCATTTTCAACAAAAACGTGTTTTTATTTGATTTTTTTTTGTCTACCGCTATAGAGTCCCCTTTGCGAACTATTCATTCTAAAATATGTGTTAGATTGTACCTTCCATTGACGAGGTTTGTAAGAATGCTTACTTATGCTGCATTGCTCTTTTAAAAATTGTTTATTCGAAATCCACTTATTCACTTAAGTTTTTTATTAACGGTGTATATTTATAGTACAATAATAATTGTTGCATTAATAATAGGTACTTATATATACAGTATATCGTTGCTAGACAATGAAAACCTCGTAATTCCACTCACGAAAAAAAAAACCCCACGTTTCTCCATTTGTCTTGTGAAGGCTTGCCGCGTTTCCTGAGAATGAAACAGAAGACTCCAATGGTCGAATAATTAGGCTACCGTTAAGAAATGAAAATGCCAGGAACATCTCTCGGGCCATTGCTGACCGCTCAGTTTTGGTTTCTTAGGTAAAGTTTACTCCGAAGGAGTTGCGAGGTTTCCTTTGCCCAGCGACGATGTATATACAATACATTATTGTTATTATTGGGGAGCAGGTTGGTGTAGATGCTTAGCTGCTTGTCTGGCAACCTGGCGTTGCTGGGGCATGCGACCAGTCCCCGCTCACTCTCTGTCATGTCGCAGGTTGGTGTAGATGCTTAGCTGCTTGTCTGGCAACCTGGCGTTGCTGGGGCATGCGACCAGTCCCCGGTCACCCTCTGTCATGTCTCAGTGCGTGCATGGACCCTGAGCAAGTGGGATAAGCTGCGGAAAATGATGGCTATAGTTAATATTATTTGGCATCCAGCAACAATCACTTGTCATTTCTGGTATAATCGCAGTGTACTCGTACTTCGGGGGTACGAAGGTAAAATAATTGGATTTTGGAGGTAAGCCTACCAAACAGTTTGAATTCCACTGCCCTAGAGCACCCATTGTGGCAATGGTCTGCCGTATCACCTCGTATTGTGACAGTTCTGCGACTTGGTTCTGCTTCCCTATACATGGCTACTAACCTCCCGTGAATATGTGAAGTAGCCACTCCTCTCCAGAGAAACCACAAGTACACCGTTACCAATGGTAATCTGCTTTTACTCGTCTGAGCGTTGTCCCAGAATGCACCTCCACACCAGCGCGAATGGCGTAGCGATGTCACCCGGTGGCCATAGGCGGTATTGTCTTCCCGCATTTCAAACTGATCTTTTTTTTTTCTTTTCGGATTTATAGAGGGAGTCTGTTATTTTTTAACGCATTCAATAGTTCTGAATTAGTAATACATACTCTATTTTAAAATGTACCACTATTAGACTTTAGAAGAAAATCCATATGACTTTTCTGTAGGAAATAGAATTACTCACGGCATGTTTTTTGAGATAGGACTAACCGTTTACCAATTATTTCGGTTTAAACAGGTAAAACATGAGCAAGTTCAGTAGTGACCTACAGGCTGCGACATTGAACATATTAAATTCCAAAATCAAAATAGGCCTATGTGTGAACGGAGCATCTCATATATACCTACCAAATTTCTGTCCAATTGGTCCTGTTTGGTGTGATTTTAACGAACGAATACCATTTCATTGTCTGGATCCATGGATAAATGGTTAGCGTGCTGGCCTTTGGTCACAGGGGTCCCGGAATCGATTCCCGCCAGAATCGCGAATTTTAACCATCATCGATTAATTTCGTTGGCACGAGGGCTGGGCGTATGTGTCATTCTCATCATAATTTCATCCTCATTACGACACACAGGTCGCCTATGGGAGTCAAATCAAAAAGACCTGCACCTGGCGAGCCGAACATGTCCTCGGACACTCCCGGCACTAAAAAAAGCCATACGCCATTTAATTTACCATTTGATTTTAAGATGTCGAGCCATAATATATTCACAAAATACTATTTTCAGGTGAATAATTTGAAGCAAAAAATAGTAATTCAGCTGATAATTTTCTCTGACGTCCGCCTCTGAGGTGTAGTGATCAGTGTCATTAGCTGCCACCCCCGGAGGCCCGGGTTTGATTCCCAGCTCTGCCACAAAATTCGAAAAGTGGTACGAGGGCTGGGACGGGGTCCACTCAGCCTCGGGAGGTCAGCTGAGTAGATGGGGAGTTCGATTTCCACCACACCCAACCTCGAAGTGTTTTTCCGTGGTTTCCCACTTCTCTTCCAGGCAAATGCCGGGATTGTACCTAATTTAAGGCCATGGCAGCTCCCTTCTCTCTTCCTTGTCTATCTATTCCAATCTTCCCATCCTGCCCACAAGGCCTCTGTTCAGTTTAGCAGGTGAGGCCGCCTGGGCGAGGTACTGGTCCTCTTTCCCGGTTGTGTCCCTCAGTCTCACGCCTTTGAGACGGTAGAGGTGGGATATCTCGTTGAGTCCGCGGGAAAAACCAATCCTGGAGGGTAAACGGATTAAGACAGAATTATCTCTGAGAATGTCTGCGTAAACTCTCATGAAATTCCATGGAACAATTTAGACAGGATGCTGTTTTCGAAAAGCGGACATAATATATTGAACCCATGACCTTTGTGCTCTAAGAATTTTAAGTATGGAAAGTTACTACATTTCTGAACATTTCTTAATATCACGGGACTGACACATGGCAAGGAGGTAGATAGTTTCCGTCCCTCGCTCTGAGATGTGACGTCATCCGCACGTGTTGGCAGTGGAAGGATACAGAAGAAAGTTTATGCTGAATAAATGTAATTAAATGAAAGAATTAGTGGTGGATGCAATATAATGAGGGTCCTGAATTTATCTTTAAGACAGTTGGTCTTTAGTAAGACGGATTTGAGACTGCTAAGCCATTTCTGGGGATTATTTCAGATGGACGCGCGTGTCTAGCTTATCCACGCTAACCAGTTAATTTAATAGGAATACATTTTAAATGTCCAGGAACACTACCGATAGCAATGTAGCCAGTATGTGGTTACATCCAAAACTCTTTTAAAATACAGTTCATTCAAGTCGAAAAAGTTACGCAAATTTTCTTGGCGGCAAAGGGAAAATGCCTGGAGAGAGAGGGTACTGTCTATAAATATAGAAGGGACGCCATGCTGAAACCCCTGCATTTTGTATCGTGAGGCTGAAGATAGAGAGGGTTGCACTGTTCTGTATCGACAAGTAGACTAAGTCCAACCAACAGATTTTAGCCGATGTGGCTGGGGTCTTGACTCCATGTGGATATAGTTTTTCTTTGAGCAGAAGTAATTGTATGAAAAGGACGGTCAAGATACCGAAGAAGTTTTTATAAAATTGTTGTGTGGTAAAGAAAGTAATTAATGTGCGGGAAATAAATACTATCAGTCGAGTGCAATCAACAAAATCAACAAGTGAAGGGCATTTCTTTTTTTATGCTTTATTTCCAAGAAACAGGAAGATAAATGCAATGTACAGCCAAAAATGTAAAAATGGCTAAATAAAGGAAAAGGAGTCGCCGGTGAGCCCAAAAATGAACTCTGGCGTGACTTAAGGTAGGTGGCATGCCATCGTAACGCCTACTATATCTTGTTTCATGATATCAAACTTATATGTATTTGAAGTGGGTATTTATGACGCAGTTGGTTTTCCATATGTTTTTGTGAATGTCAGAATATGACGAAAAAAGGGTCATCTGCTTGGATAAATTTTTGGAGTCTTGCGAGTGCCGTATAATGTTTTAAAAATTATTAATGAGGGTTTCGAAGTGATATCACGTCCAAAGTAGATCGTCATTTTCCGTGTATTTATTGCTTATATTTTGTGATGTCAAATTAAGATGTTTATTCGACGTAAAATTTTCAGTTGGAATTTTGATGGAATTGGCACAAAAGACATCCGTGGTTACCCATTTTCAATCGGATGGAAGAGCTGTACGTAGTGTTGAGTAATGCATGTCGGTGAATTTGTCATGAAGTGTAACGTATTCTATGTCCGTTTAAACCGTGTCTGAGTGAAATAATAGCAGTAAATTTGTCAGTCACATTCGTGGAAATCCAGTTCTAAAATACGAGATCATTTTATGCGAAGTTGCCCGTTATTAAAGCAGTGTGCGTTTTTAGGCGTCGGGGATTCTAGTAAGGATTTTTATTCCAGTTCTTTTAGTGAGAGTCGTCGAGTTTGAGAAACAGAGATTAGACTTGTCGTATGAGTTGAGATAGGATTTGTGAATCAGGTGATTGGAAGCCTGTAGATGAAGCCGGGACTTTGTGGGAGCCCGAAGAAGATTCTATAATGTTTGTGAATGGAAAGTAGAGTACGAGAATCCGCGCCGGTATTAATTTGCGACGTGTACAGTTATTGTGGAACATTTAAAAGTAAATCTATGTGCATATTTGTTTAGTCAGAATATTGTATTTTGTTCTATTTTGCGAAGTCAAAGGGATTCATTCTTTGAAGCCAGTCATGTATGACGAAGACATGTGTTTCATGTCGAAACTGACAGACAGAGAAGGGTCGTGTGTGTTCAAGCCGCCAGCTGATCGATAGAGGACAGTTAATATAACGGAAAGGTGTAGAGAGTTAGGTATTGAAACGAGATTGCATTTCTTAGCAGTGGATATTATTAACTGTTGGATCTAGTTGAAATTTTCAGCCGGGAATAACGTGTAGGTTATTAGATACTGTGAATTTTTTTAATTGAGATTGTAATATATATTTGAAACCCTAAAGTTAGAACATAATGAGCGAGGTTAGCCAATTTCAGGGTTGTCCAAAATATAGAGTGGTGGTAGTGATGATTGTTTTGTTTGTGAGGGTGCACAAACTTTATGATATGTTATGACAAGATATGTAATCGTAAATCGGCTTACATTATACGGCGAGTTACCTTTGGTTTGTAGGTAATTATTAGGGATATCCAAGTATTAATAATGGCTAGAGTTAGGTTAGATTTAAAGTGTGATGTCATGAAACAAGATAAATACTGGAAATGTATGATGTAAATTTTTTCGAGCTACATAATGCCAGATGATAACATTAAACATGAATTGAATACAACTGCGTCAAACTTCGAGCAGGGACTTGTGAAAGAAACCATTCGTCCGTGGAAATATAATTTGTTCTTCATTAAGATTTCATTATATCATTTTTATTTATTTAATTATTAAATTCAGTGGAACCGTATTTGTGAAATAACTTTAAAGCAAGCGAATAACTTGGAGGTGCATTCCGGAAATCTTAGTTTATTTTTCTGGGAATATTTAAATGTTAACGTAGCGATTAAGGGGACATAGCCGAAGGTAATGGATTTTACTGCCACAAAGTATTGTGAGCGTTGTTGTTGTTGCATTATTTGACTTTGATTGATTGAGCAGTAAATGTGCTGGGGTTAGTAAAGTGGAAATTTGGTCATCAACCGATGTAACTTAATTGTGTTTAGCCTTCAGCTTAGAAACTTGGATGGTCATGGGGTCATTAACCTCAGGGACTTAGATTAGGGCCACATGCCACTGTAGCATCATTTTCCTTGCGGTCATCATCCACAATGACTTTAAAGTAACTTAGAAGTTTATAGAGGTCGGTCCATGACATAGTCGCAGGTCACATCGATTCAATTAAGGGTCCATGCCGTATAACCACTGTGTGGCACACACCGATTGGACTGCCTTAATTATACCCAGAGTCCAGAGTCCAAAGTTCGTGTTACGAGGGCTGGACCATCAAGAATCATTACGATGGTACATGTAGTCTCACATGGAAGCCGAATTTAAGGATTTCCAGACTTTCTTTCTTTATTTAATAATTGAGACATTGGTTTCTAGTAAGCATGCCCATCAGGCAGTTATATCAAAGGCTCAAACCAGCGATCGGCCCCTCTGTGTGAAATGATTGTGGTGGAGTGGACAAGATAGAGTCCGAATTATACATGGATTACAAATTATTAATTTCTTCAGTAAATTTTTCCAAAATACAGATATTTTATGAATAAGACCTTTCATTTGAGTAGATAGATTAGGATTACTGAACCCTACCTTTACCTCAGCAAGTGACGAAGAACCCGATACGACCCAAGAGACAGATCTCATGAAATTTTGCTGATAGGTCCTTCAGAGTGGACCAAAGGGTTCAATATCATTTCAGTTTTATATACAGAAAGATGATTTGAGAATCACATAATGTACAGTTGGTGTACAGAATGAATCTTCCAAATATTTGTCCCGGTTCAATGAGGAAATTTAATGAAAATGTTAATCATAGTACTGTTCTTCTGTACATATTATCAAACTCTGTCTGTGTGGTGTGGATATTCGGCGGCCCGACAATACGACGCAGAATTTTGCTACTCAGTATGGCTTATTATTAGGGCTCGGAAGTTGAAGACCTATGAATTGCCTAAAATAAGACCTAAAAATATTTTTAAAAACTGACAAAAAGTGCATAAAAATGCTGTCCAAATACATTAATAAATTGAGCTTTAATTACTTATTTAATGAAGGAATATAATGTTTAAAAATACCTTGTGAGCAGTGGCTGTGCATGTAACATATAGTACTTAAGTATGATTGAAATACGTTTTCTATCAGACAATATATATTTGTAGATTAACATAATTAAAAAAGGAATTCCGTGTTAAAAATACTTGCAGAATTGAGAATGAAATTTTTTCGACCTTGAATGAATTCAACGAACCCGCAATGAACATCCTGGAGACTCGTATAACTGGAATCATATTTGGCTTAACCACACTGGAGGTACAAAAATTGCAATTCAGAAACTTCACCTCAGTTGGCTTTGCAGTATATCACAATAGTCATCTCCAGGTTCCTACGTGTAAAGTATCGTCGGCTTTCAGACAGCACGTTGCGAAACTTCTCTCCTCGTCAACGGATCACAAGGGTTCATACTTGAATCAAGTGACATCTTCCTCTTCAAAAACTCTCACATCAAAATTTTCTCCCTTCAATATTTCACTAATCTTGAACATAATATGATACTCCTGGGTTTTTTTTTCAAGCACCGGTTTCATTTTTCATTTCATTTCATTTTCATTTCAGTTCTCGCTTTTCAGATTTGGTTCAAATGTATGTATTTACTACAGAAAAGATCTTTAAAACGTGATGGATGAACTAATGATGATTCGAATGGTTACCAAAAAGTAGTCGAAATAAGTTTAAGTTGAAAAATGAAATGAAATGGCACATGGCTTTTAGTGCCTGGAGTGTCCGAGGACATGTTCGGCTCGCCAGATGCAGGTCTTTCGATTTGACTCCCGTAGGCGACCTGCGCGTCGTGATGAGGATGAAATGATGATGGAGATGACACATGCACCCAGCCCCCGTGCCGGCGAAATTAACCAATTATGGTTAAAATTCCCGACCCTGCCGGGAATCGAACCCGGGACCCCTGTGACCAAAGGCCAGCACGCTAAGCATTTAGCCATGGGGCCGGACTTAGGTTGAAAAAAACTCCGTTAAGACCTAACAAAGGTTATAAAGGACCATTAAAAAAACACGCCGATAAAGACAAAAAGGGACAAATAAAACCCACTATTTTCTGGTCTACAATGACCCAGAATGAATATATATTATGTTGGAACTCGTGTTCGAACACTTTGGATGAAAAGGAATTTTCCTCAACTTCCGAGCCCTACTTATTATCGATAGCTAATGAATCGTTTCCCCGCCGTGGTATAGTTTATGTAATGGATCGGTGTTCGGTAAATACAGACTCGTCTCTCGCAGAAATAAGCGGAACTAGCATTCTCAGGTAGCTGGAGACGGCTGGCCTGGTTTACGTGCCGTTAGCTGCAGCAGATAGCTATGGCACACATCCAGATGTACTGTACCGATAGCTCCCGTGTCTCCTACATAATGCATGTGGTCTAATGCGTGACGGTCACTCCCTAAAAATAATCACTTTCCTCATGCCTACTTGTGCAGAGTAAAGCAAGCTTTGTAGCCTGTCACACTCATATTTCTGTTTTCCTCTGTTATGAGTAGACATCGGATGCATATGCTGTATAAATCACCAACTATGCAACTATGCTGCAAAAAGTGGTAAAATAAGCATTTTTGAATGCGCTTATTTTCATGCTATTAAACACCTGTATGAAATGTAAACGTAACATTCCTTTACTAGACACAGACGATTCACCCACACCAAACTTATTTATTTATTTATTTATTTATTTATTTATTTATTTATTTATTTATTTATTTAATGATGAACATAACAGGCTTTCGCCCAATATCAATGTTAACAACATACAGTACGGTACAATTAATAATTACACTACTAAACATTAACTGAAAGAAAACAAGACAATACAAAGAATACAATGAACTACCCAAACAAGACAAAGTTGATAATACAATAAAAATACGCAGTTACTGCAATAATAATTATTTTACAATGGGCCCTAACACAAAGTAACACATTCAGTTATACAGTTAAATTATACAGTCTTAGTCTTAAAAACGAGTACGAAATTAACATGACACATTAAAAAAATAATATTCTAAGAAGAAAGTGTTTAATTTATAGGTGATTTAAAAACTGTGGATTCAGATAGAAGAAGGGAAATAAAAGAACAACTATAAGAATGAAATCAGACATGTACAGGAAACGAAGATCATATTCAAGAGTATGTGTATTATACGAAAGTATCACACGCCAATTCAAAGTTGATTTGATTCATGAAAAAGACATACAAATTATATGTATTTGATTTATTATAATGCTTCAGAATTTTATTAAGAGGAGAATTCTTATGGGTTTCTCTGTGGCATTTCTTAATGTAAAGTAAATTCTGGAACCTGCCTGACTTCCGAGGAACGTAAAATGGTATACTTCCAAGTAACTCTTCATCATTAATTTTACTATGCAATATTTTATACAAAAATAACATGATGTAATAACACCAAAGTGTGATAACATTGTGGAGTAGAACAGGAATGTCGCGGACTCGTGACTGTTTCCAGTACACGTACTAGGTATCATGAATCATGAAAGAACAAGTGAATGAAAAATCACAGCTGTTACAGCTGCGACTGTTCAGACATTCCGTGCATAGTTTGTGAGACGTAGTCTATCATTCTATTAGTCTTCACTGTTAAAACAATATGCAGACGTCTCCTTGGTAAGACACAGTGTGTTAATTGGTACACATGATAAATCAGTTAGTAACGTTGTAAGGAAACCGTGAAGAAAACCCACTTAAATACACATTTCTCTTTCATTTTACACCGCACACCATACTTTGCTTTGCAGTAGGCTACACTACAACAGTCTTCTCAAAGTTTTCTGTGGCGTTTGTCTGTTAAAACGTGGATCTACAGATGTGACAGGACAATACTTGAGCGAGTGTAGGTGTTAAACATTCCGGTAGATCCACATTATTGGTACCAGCCAAATGCTACCATGGTGTCGTAACCCGGATTTCGTATAAAGACATATCGAAGGTTCCCTGGGATATTCACGCTTCACGTTCTCCATAATGTCCAGCGAATCACCAAGACGCAACCCACGTGTTTCTAACTTAATGATTGACTCTGGTGTGATTTGAAAGTGTGTCTTGATAAGTGTCCTTTCCCTTTGAAGAGTTTCATTGCCGAAAGAGTTCATGGTATTAATTACTTTACATTTTCTTAAGACTGTTTGTAAAATATGTACAATAAAAGTCGAAAACGTGCACAATAAATCCAAAATTTGAAATGTATGCACTAATCTCAAGTATATGCAAATATGCATGTACACTGACTGAACAAATGTCATAGGATAGCGGAGCACTGATGTGATGTGTTGTCTGCGCACCACACGCCCCCTGTGCCAGCGGCAGTTGTATAGGAGACCTTGTGAGCAGTGGCTGTGCATGTAACAGGTGTAACATGGAACGTCGTCGTGAGCTGACACCGTTCGAACGGGGTATGGTGGTCGGTGCCCGACGGATGGGAAGTGCGATTTCGGAAGTGGTGCGGGAATTCGGCTTCACACGATCAACCGTGTCCAGGGTGTATCGTGAATGGTTGAATGCGGGTGTCTCCGTCCACAACAGACGAACGACCGGCCGTCCAGTCACCCTCGATGAGCGTGACCGGCGACATCTGAGACGGATTGTCAATAGGGACAGACGGGCAATCGTGCAACAAATCACGGTTCAATTCAACACAGACCGTGCTAAACACGTCTCCCAGTGGACAACCCGTAGGAACATGGGTTATATGGGCTATGGGAGCCGGCGCCGCACACGGGTGCCACTGTTAATTCAACGTCATCGGGCACAACGACGCGCATTTGTCGCCAGTCACCAGGGATGGACACTGGAACAATGGCGTAACGTGATATGGTCGGACGAATCACGATTTCAACCGCACCATGCCGATGGGAGGCACCCCGCGTATGGCGCAGACCACATGAAGCGATGGATCCCGCCTGCCTCGAAGGTGTGGTCCAGGGCGCTGGTGTCTCGGTAATGGTCTGGGGTGCATTTTCCTGGTGTGGAATGTGCCTCCTAGTTGTTCTGGAAGAGACTTTGAATGGTACGCGGTATGTTGAGCTGCTCGGAGACCATCTCCACCCATTTTTGGCCTTCCAGCACCCAGACGGTTCTGCGGTGTTTCAAGATGATAACGCGCCGCTACATCGCTCCCACGTCGTCCGGGAATGGTTCCAGGAACATGCAGCGGAGGTCCAACGACTGCCATGGCCACACAGGAGCACCGATATGAACCCTATCGAGCATGTCTGGGATGTCCTGGAACGCAGGCTCCGTGCCATGGATATTGCACCAACGAACAGACCAGCATTGGCGGCCGCTCTGCAAACGATTTGGTGTCAGCTACGTCCATAGGACTACCAGGGACTCGTCGACTCACTTCCACGGCGTCTCACTGCAGTTCGCAGGGCCAGAGGAGGCCCCATACGCTATTAGGTGACTATCCCATGACATTTGCTAAGTCAGTGTATATGCACTATTAAACTTAATAATTCAGCCAATTTCACCTTCAAACGCAGCTCCTTGTCGGTCTTGGAGGTCAACATATCGTCAAACAAAATACGCATTTGCATAAAAATTCTCCCCTCCCTCAACACTGCTGCCATCCGGTGACTTTTGTGGTCAGCAGACAACATCTTCGCCCTCACAGTGCTCGTGTCACCCAACAACTTCTGCAGGAGAAATTTCGGTGGGACGTTTTTGACCACCCACCGTACAGTCCCGATTTAGCGCCGAGTGACTTCCACATCTTCCCGAGACTGATAATGTGGCTGGGAGGGCAGAGGTTCCAGGAGGAGAAGATCTTCAAACCAACGTTCGGGCCTACCTGAACGCACTGGCGGCAACATACTGTGCAGAGAGGATCGAAAAGCTTGTCCACAGGTATGACCAATGCCTCAACCTCCATGGTGATTATGTTGAAAAGTAACCACATTTGTACCTAACATTTGGTAATAAATTCATTTGGATACGTACACTTGTCTTTCATTTATGACCCTCCGGAGGTTGGAAAAAACCCGCCTTCGTATAAGTTAATTTGGGTAGGATTCGAATAAAAAAGAAAAGGAGTAAAGAAACCAGTTATTTTAGGCTGTATTTCCGAAACTGCATTTAGACCGGAAGTGATTTTCGAAATTTGTGTTTTAGTTTTATAGAGCTATCCAAGACTCACAATTTTAAACCTTTTCGGACCCTTTAGCCCTTCAACTTTCGGCACAATTGAGGAAAATGTTTTCAACATTAAAATGGACTATTTATAAACCCATGAATACTGGAAATTTAACTTAGGTATGAGGTATTTATTTCAGGAAGACGTGTGACCTCAGGTCGATTTAAGCCACACTCACTCATCCAACTGAAATATCTGCTGTATACAACTTGCATCGACAACTCAGTGTTAAACGGGTTAGTTTGTGGAATTCATTCATCGTGTGAAAAAGTTTTACAGAAGATATTTCAGTTATTTCTTGCTAGTGCAGTGAAACCTGTCCTTAACGGATGTGCTTGGTATCACATTTAATTTCAGTTGCACACAGGTTACCACTGTGCAGTTGATTGTTTACTGGGATTGTGTAGAATGCTGTGTGATATTTTCGTATTCCTCCCGTACATTCATTTCTGTTGTTTTAAAGACACAGTGAGTTATTATTAGCAGTTAATATTTCGCTGTGGCTATTGTTAGAACCGACGGTAAACATTGTCCTTACGATATAGCATATTATTGAAGTTAGCCTAAGGGAAAAAGACGGACAGTAAATTGGCATTTCGTTGTTTTTCAACTTCAGGAGAGAGTTCTAGAGCGTGCAAACGTCTACTTCTCTTGATTGTAAAATTCACCAAGGATTGATGCCGTTTGTCATACATAGTTCGCGAATACTCATATTGCTGCGGTGCATACAGCGCTTCACAAATATTTCATAATTTTCTAAATTATTAGCAGCGTTAAAATAACAATCTTCTACTGTATGTATAGTACTTAAATTCAGAGTGTGTAGTCGCTGAAGTGCGGCCCGTGTCCAGTATTCGGGAGATAGTGGGTTCGAACCCCACTGTCGGCAGCCCTGAACATGGTTTTCCGTGGTTTGCCATTTTCGCACCAGGTAAATGCTGGGGCTGTACCTCAAATAAGGCCACGGCCGCTTCCTTCCCCCTCCTAGCCCCTTCCTGTCCCATCGTCGCCATAAGACCTATCTGTGTCGGTGCGACGTAAAGCAGCTTGCAAAAATTCAGAGTGTTTGGCGTTTAATTCTGCAACGCTTCTTTTTACGTATTAATGCCTTTGTCATTGGAAGGCAACGAATTTATCAATAACAGTCCTGTTTGCTTCAGTTTTCTTCTCTCCGGATTATAATATATTTCTTAAACAAAGTACAGTATATACCATTTAACAATATAAAACTTCATCATTCGGGAGAGACTTTCACAAGTTTTTGCACACTTCCCGTCCTCAAGGATTTTATTATAGATACGAGGGCAGATCAGAAAATAAGTTGCACTTCCCAGTTATGGCCATTTATTATACCACCTGTACAACAGCAACATGACTGTAACGACATACACTGTAACTTCACTTTTCCACATAGTTTCCAAGAGACTCCAAGCATTTCTGCGAACGCACAACCAACTTATCGATGCCGGTTGCATATAAATTTCCTCCAGCGTTCTGCAACCACTCGGAGACAGTGGCCTTCACCTCCTCATCGGTCTGGAAACGTCGACTACCGAGCTCCGTTTTGAGCTTACCGAACAGATGAAAGTCACATGGCGCTAGGTCGGGACTGTAGGGTGGATGTTGTCAGACCTCCCACTTGAAACGCTGCAGCAGTTCTCTCGTTTGGCGGGCCTTGTGAGGTGTTGCGTTATCGTACAACAAAATCACACCGGCGCTCAATTTCCCCCGGCGCTTTTTTTAAATCGCTTTACGCAACCGGTGCAACGTTTGACAAGACGACGCCGCTTTGATCGTCGTTCCTTTCGGCATGAATTCCACGTGCAGCAAACCCTCCATGTCACTGTCGCCATAACCTTACCGGCTGAAGGTTGAACCTTCGGGGGTGAAGTGGTGGACCTACGTTTCGTCGCCTGTGACGATTCGCCGCAGAAACCCGTTGCCGTCTGCGGCATAGCGTTGAAAAAATGTCAGGGAGGACTGGAAACGTTGTCCCTTGTGCTCATCGGTGAGAAGACGTGGGATCCATCTTTGACACAGCTTACGATATCCAAGGTCCTCGTAAACAATGGCGAACGCACTGCCATACATATTCAGCTGCGTCGCGATTTCTCTCAGTTTAATGCGCCGGTTCTGTCTAATGATCGCATTCACACTGTTGACCTTTGCACGGGTCCTGGACGTTGCGGGCCTGCCTTCGCGATGGTTGTCCGTGATATCCGTGCGTCCGGCTTCGAATTCCTGACACCACTTCACGATACCTTGCCGAGAAATGGCCCGCTCTCCATACACAGCACTAATTTCACGATGGATGTCCGTGCAATTCTTCCTTTTGGCCCATAGGAATCGGATTGTCGCATGCACCTCATATTTGGAGTGAACGTCCAGTTGACGCCCCATTGCATTTGGCCGCTATTCACACAATACTAGACGAGACACCACAGCGACCTGCCTAACAGACGTGTGGGCAGTGTCTGTCCCTTTCTCCGCAGTGCTCACGTTTGCGACACACAGCGCGCTGCTGCGGCGCGTTAGTGCAACTAACCTTTTGACCCAGTTACGTAGTTCTTATTATTCTGTATAAACGCTATTTCCGCATTTGTATTCCTCGTAATGGTTTCCTAGATCGATGTCGTACGCACAAGGTTGTTGTTACATCATTGCAAGAAGAAAGGTTATATTCTTGAGTATTGAAGTTCTGCTTTTGTAACATGGGGGGCATGTCAAGAAGGCAAGGATACAACGGTCAGTGTTAGTTGCCATACTTCCAGTGTAAATGTATTACGGGCACATACTTGACTTTCCAGTTTTGTTGCCGCCATTTGTTATCGTCGTGGAATCCTCATCGACCAAGGTGTATCTTCGGGCAGAGGAACAAATGAATTTCGTTGGGCACACGATCACAAACACCTACCGATCATGTGTTCATCGAGAATATCGGTCTTGTCTCCACAGAATTCTTGACATCACACTGTCTGTTCATGATGTTCCCATAAGCACCAATAATTTTCCAGTGGATTTTCGCTGAGCGCTCAATTTTTGCGATGAAAAAGTTTTCGGAGCGCACCTCACATTTGTCGGGATTCTGGATCAGCGGAGCCATTCGATTCGAGTACCACTACCGGATGAACCCGAAGAACCACGGTCAAGTCAGAGTTGCCACAGTACGCTTTACAAATTTAGCCCTGATCTATATGCGGTGTATATTTTATTTCTTAGTCGTGTATCATTTAAAAGTTCATACCAGTAAAGATACCGAGAGTCACAAGTAAGAAGTTCCTCAGTGAAATTTAAGGCAGACTCAGTCTCGCTGCAGAATTGTGATGTTGAATATGTAGTTTTGTAACAGAGTTAATGTGAGAAGAAAATAGGCTCAAATTTTGGAGTCTGTGTTAAAGACAAGGGACTTCCAAACCGTAAAATTTATTCACGATCTTTTGACTGATATCCTCAACTCTCATAGTGCGTTAGTACCGATGGGTGTTAAGAGAGGAATTATATAATTTTCTTCTGCATCGAGAGAATTAGAGTGTGTAAGTCTAAGGAATATTGAGGGACATTACTAGCTATTCACGATTAATATCGTCCCGTCCAGGATCGCACCCAGGACACCGAGGTTCGAAGGCCAGATTGCTGACCAGTAAGGTATGAAGTTCGACTTAGGTTTAAATAAAATCACTAGATACTTAATATCTTGGGGGCTGTACTAATAAAACAGTTCATTATGAACATGTTGGCCGGAAAATACTGCCAGCTGCATAGGAGACTGCACGAATGAGAACAGCTCCCGCTTCCCTAATGTGAAGGTTTAATTAAAATGTTAAGCGGTAAATTTATCAGGAGCCGGCTAAGCATTCAATAGTCTGATGAGGGTGTTTATTTTAGAACCGTACCGTATAACACTCGCCGAATTGATTTTAGAAGTGAAACAGATTTGCCTTTCATTGGTCGTAACACCCTATCATCGCCTGGGCATTCACTGTCAAGCTGACTTCATTTCCGTCGCTAATGGTTTCTGTCGTTCTGCACACCGGGCCCGACATTCTTCTCTGATTCTGTCACTGCTGCTGATTCATCTCTTTAAGCGGAATTACGGCAGGTAAATCGGGTTGGGGTCATCAGATTAGGTGTATCTATTGATCTTATCTTTATGCAAATCCAGTATTTGTCATTTATAATTAGCTACAAGGAAGAGATTGCCACACATTTTCGGTTTCACCAACACCACTCAGGGAATTAATAGGCCTAGCATTTTATGCAATCAAGTTTTTAATGTCGGTGTGGTTAAGAACTGAAGGGGAATACAATGTTTGTGCTGAATTATGAATCATAAGCAATATTTATTACAATCAGACTGCTACCATAAAGGAAGGTAGGGAGTTCTCTGAAGAAGTGGTAATAAAACGTGGCGTTAGACAAGGTTGTGTCCTGTCTCCTATGCTGTTTAACCAATACTCAGAAGAAATAATACAAGCAGCTTTAGCGAAAGAAACAGCAGGAATCAACAACTTAAGATTTGCAGATGTCACATTGTTGTTGGCAGAAAGCCTACAAGATTTACAGCGACTGACCAACCGAGTCGTGGAGGCAAGTGGCCAGAAACGTATCCCGAATACAACACCAAGATACCTTGATGATCAATGGAGAGAGAGTACAACAATTGGAAAAAGTACAAGTACAGTATTTAGGACCAAATGTGAACTACAACATTGGCTGTACTGAGGAAATAAAGTCCAGGATCTAATAATAATAATAATAAATAATAATAATAATAATAATAATAATAATAATAATAATAATGTTATTTGTTTTACGTCCCACTAACTACTTTTACGGTTTTCGGAGACGCCGAGGTGCCGGAATTTAGTCCCGCAGGAGTTCTTTTACGTGCCAGTAAATCTACCGACACGAGGCTGTCGTATTTGAGCACCTTCAAATACCACCGGACGGAGCCAGGATCGAATCTGCCACGTTGGGGTTAGAAGGCCAGCGCTTTAACCATCTGAGCCACTCAGAAGTCCAGGATCGGCCAAGCCAGAAATGCATTCAATAAAATGAAGAGAGTGTTCTGTAGCAGATACCTTAGTTTACATCTGAAAATTAGGTTTATGAGATGTTACGTCTTCTCCACCTTGTCCTATAGAGTTGAAACCTGGACCATAAAGAAAAGAGAAATGGACAGATTAGAGTCAGAAGGATACTGCGGTTGGGTTGGGCAGATAAGGTCACAAACGATGAAGTAATGAGGCGAATGAGAAAAGATAGGAAAAATTAAATACTGTCAAAATCAGAAATCTCCAGTGTTTCGGTCATGTGATGCGAGGAGAGAAATGTCATCTACTGCAGATGGCCATTCAAGGCAAGATACAAGGCAAAAGAAGACCAGGAAGAAGATGCATTTCTTGGATTGAGAATTGGAGAACAGTTCAACTGTTCAACTATTGAGTTGCGTCATCTCAAGCAAGAATCTCTGATGGTAGCCGACCTTCTGAGGGGAAGAAGAAAAAGTCTCTTTAACTAATCTAACCTACAAGAGCATTACAGGAGAAGAGTGACCTCTTGATTGACCTGTATTTGCTCAGCCTCTGTTTGTGTCTTATGCAGTTACACGTTACACAATCTTTACTTTCGTGTATTAGGGCTCTCGGTATACGCTTCGTGCTCTGTATCAGTCATGAAGTGAAGGAAATTCTGTCTAATAAAGTTTCTGTAAATAAGTTTTCCGGGTCCATATTACAGCATTCATTGGTTTCGTATGTCTAGCATTTCTTGATACTGAGACATAAACTCGTGCTACATGTCCCCCAAGAATGAATAGCACCTAATAATGGCGGGTAAATATAGCCACTTCTAAGGCCACTATTGGCTGAGGGCGACTAGTGGCGCAAATAGTTGCTCCCGTGAATCGCGAACCATTGGATCAAATGAGACCTATTAGCCGTGGGCGACTAGTGGCGCAACTGAGCAACTCGTTCGTTTTGACACATACATGACACTTCCCTATCTTTCTGTTCTGATGAGATAATGTAACTTCTAATTCCATTTTACCCATCCTTCTGAGAACGTTACTTATACCTTCCCTCTAAATAAATTGATTCCCCTTCGTACTAAATTTGGGAACTCTGAAGTCATATCATTCTTAGGTTATCAGTATTCCGAAATGATCATCTGATTTTATGTGAGTTGCAGTAGCAACTTGCTGCTAATCAATATATTTTTCGAACTATTGTACACAGATGAAAACATTCTTTGCTTCAATATTCGACTTACCTCTCTGCACTGTCAACCAATTTTTCACATTTAGCCACGCTTTGTTTCAAAATTTTGAATTTTAGTAGTATGAAGATGGAATAACGATTTGCGTAGTAGTTACTTGACAGAAAACTTCGCAAGATATAAACACAATCCCAAGAAGTGCACCCAGGCTTCCCTAAATGCTCATGCGCGGTAATTTTTGAAATTTTGAAAATTTCTGCTCTGTGGTCGTAAATTTTGTAGGCTAATCTTTTAAAATCTA
This sequence comes from Anabrus simplex, assembly GCF_040414725.1. NCBI lineage: Eukaryota > Metazoa > Arthropoda > Insecta > Orthoptera > Tettigoniidae > Anabrus > Anabrus simplex. The sequence goes on from NC_090268.1 coordinate 35,804,750, forward strand.
CATAGCTCAAATAGCCGCTTTTGGATTTCTTAAACAATCTCCAAACCGTCGATTCGTCTTACAGTGATAGGACGCCAGTTTTGTCCATCAGGTGTAGCAGTGAACCTACCGACATGAGGCTACCTTATTTGAGCACCTTCAAATACCACCAGACTGAGCCAGGATCGAACTCGCCAACTTGAGCTCAAAAGGCCAGCGCGCTAATTCTCAACTACTCAGCTTGGATTCGCCATACATTTCGCGATTGACTTAACATGTCTGTTCTTTTTTACTTGTGTGTGTGTGTGTGTGTGTAGCCTGTATGAAATTATGAAATGTTTTCAAATCATGCCAAAAGCACAGTTTCCCAATAACATCAGTGTAACTCTTGAGTTTTGTTTAATTACTATTAAACTTCACTGAGTGACTCGCGAGATATCATTTTTCAATTGGTTACGAACCATTGTATGCTTTCAAATGGATGATTTCATAAGGAGTGCTTAAACCTTCCCCGTCTACAACGTTTAGACATTTTCGTACGCATGGTGGAATGGATTTCTAATACTCGATTTAGACTAATAATTAGATTGGGCTGGAATATTCATCTGTAAGACGGTACTTAATATCTCATTGAAAAGGACGTTTTTTAACTGTGAAACCGTGAGTAAATCTATATAGAGTGTAAGGGAAAGTTACATGGAAAAGGTGAGAGTTTGATAGTAAATTAATTTGCTACGATATGGTATAGCTGTCAGCGTCCTATTATTATGCAGAAGGAAAAAAGTCAATGTTTTAGAAGTAAAGCTTCCACGGTTTGTAGTGTCATTTAGTGCTTTTTCCGGGTTGAACTGTACGTAATGTACAGAAAACAACTACACGGTTCAACCCGGAAAAAGAACTAAATAAAAGTTAATGTTATTCGTTTTGCTTTATGTCGCACGCATGGCGAGAGTTTGTAAACACACACGCACTCACCGCACACGTGTGACCGTCCGAGAAACCACCACGTCGTTTGGGTCTGTGTGATGGCACACAGCGAGTGTTTGTACATATCAAGTTGACACAACCAGTTCGTGTGCTTCTTTTGATCCATTTTACTACTCTGACCTTCGTCCAGGTGTGTTATGTTTGTCACAACAGGTCGCTTGCCCTAGTGACTGGATTGACTTACAGCAGAGGTTCTCAAACTTACATAAGACTTTACCCCTCACTTATGACTCAAAGTTCAATTTACCCCCACGAAAACTCTCTAAATGATAGGTATGAAAATGTCAGTAATTGGCTAATTTATTAAAGCAGCTAATTGATTAAAAACCGTTATTATTATTTTGTTTGAAATGGACAGTGAGCTCCACCATGGTCTAGAGATTGGTATTGTAGCTTCCCGCTCAGTTCCAGCTCAGACACAAGTTCAGGAATTATTTGAACTTCCCACGCATTAAGTACACCGGACTGTTGAAGACCATGTCTCAAGCCCCCATACAAGAAGCAGCGACAATACTACGGTGCATTCATTACCAGAAAGCATGTTTCACTGTGGTCAAAATATCTTCATATTCGTATGAAATCTATCATATCTCTCGCTGCTAATTCTGGAATAGGCAATGATTTTAGACGATTTCTGGAAACCGTACAACCGGCTAACCGTTGACTACATTGTAGTACTGTGGAACCAGTACTATATATATATATATATACATATATATATGCTATTTGCTTTACGTCGCACCGACACAGATAGGTCTTATCGCGACGATGGGATAGGAAAGGCCTAGGAAGTGGAAGGTAGCGGCCGTGGCCTTAATTAAGGTACAGCCCCGGCATTTGCCTGGTGTGAAAATGGGAAACCACGGAAAACCATCTTCAGGGCTGCCGACAATGGGGCTCGAACCCACTATCTCCCGATCACTGGATACTGGCCGCACTTAAGCGATTGCAGCTATCGAGCTCGGTACCAGTACAATTACCATTTAAACTAATAAGCAGCACAGCCTACCCCATTGCCTTCTACAATATTCAGCGTTGTCGATGAAACCTCATCTGTCTCAACTATCTGTTTAAAGCTTTCAATTTATAAAGTGTTTACAAAGAAGAGAATGATGGTTTTGGGCCTATTATGTCACCAGTTGCTTTCCACTCCCCACAGTATGAGCAAAAGTATTAACCCACGATGTTATAAATCGTCGGTACTAGATATGTCGAAGAATATACAGCATTTAAACACATGTGTGTTGTAGTTTTGTTGCGAACTCGTTGACCCTCGATTTATGGAACTATTTTATTGCGATTACGAGCTCATTTTGAAAATGGAAATCTCTTAAGATCCAGGAGTCGCTTATTTCCTTGAAATTAAGTACTGCAGGATGGTGGTAGCTTTGATTTGAATCTACAACTGCAAACCCACGTTCTAGCCCAACCTGTTTTGTCTTGATGCTTCTAACGTTCCCGTCCCATCTCATCTATTCAAAAGTTGACAGAGGTTAACAGCCTTTATAGTCTACGCCCAGTAATAACAAAGCACACTGGTTTATGAATATGGATTGCCACATTGCTAACACCTTCAGTGAGTGCAGCTCATTCATTTCATTTCAGAGTTCGGCGTTCTCGGTACGCTTATTCCATTCAGTCTATTTATGCCGATTCTTCTTACATGTCATTCCATAACTGAATGTGTTAAGACACGCTATATAAGAGGTTGGAAATTTTATGGTTGTAGTTCAACTCTGGGTCACGGCGATTTCTTTCGGTTATCTTACATGTAATATTGAAATTAGCCATGTCTCTTTTAAGTTGAGTTATTTCATTCTATCGAGCTGGTTCCTGGTTTCCGCACATTGCGATTGGTGGAGTTGACTTTTCTTAATCTCGTCGAGTTCCATTCCCAATCTTAACTTCATTCTATCTGCTCTGTTGTTCTGATTCATTTCAGAACCATATTAAGAAGCTAAGATAATTTTATGTTTTCTACTTGACCTCCCTTGGTCATTTCTTGTTCTCTTCCGACCCTTTCATTTTCACGCCTTTCGTGGTATTTCCTTTTCTTTTGCCTAAACTCTCATTCTTCCATTTGTCCCCTGATTAGTCTCAAGAGGTTATGGTTACGCAGTTCTACTGTCGCTTAAAAAGTAATGAGCGTATAGTACTGTATAATTTCCTCGCAGGTACACTTTTTTCAGAAACGACTGTACGTAGAGATAAACGGTTCTTGGTATCCTAACCCCATGGCACTACAGCCCTGAAGGGCCTTGGCCTACCAGGCGACCGCTACTCAGCCCGAAGGCCTTCAGGTTACGAGGTGTCATGTGGTCAGCATGACGAATCCTCTCGTTCGTTATTCTTGGTTTTCTAGACCGGGACCGTTATCTCACTGTTGGATAGCTTCTCAATTATAATCATGTAGGCTGAGTGGACCTCGAACCAGCCCTCAGATTCAGGTAAAAATTCCTCACCTGGCCGGGAATCGAACCCGGGGCCTCTGGGTAAGAGGCAGGCACGCTACCTCTACGTTACGGGGTCGGCCCTTAAATTAACAGGGTTGATAACAGTATTGCTCACCGCGCGAATTGGCAGTGCGGTTAGGGGCGCGCAGCTGTGAGCTTGCATCCGGGAGATAGTGGGTTCGAATCCCACTGTCGGCAGCCCTGAAGATGGTATTCCGTGGTTTCCTATTTTCACACCAGGCGAATGCTGGGTCTGTACCTTAATTAAGGCCACGGCCGCTTCCTTCCAACTCCTAGCCCTTTCCTATCCCATCGTCGCCATAAGACCTGTCTGTGTCGGTGCGACGTAAAGCCACTAGCAAAGAAAAAAAGAAAAAAAGCAATATTGGTCCAGCAGATATGCACATAAGTGTTGTGCACTTGCTGATAGTACTTAGCTTACTGTTCAACTGAACGTGTGCAAATGTTCTTCTTCTCTTCCTCACACTTGGGGGCCGGTACTTAGACTTATCCCAGATTTACTGCCGGATGTCCTCCCTGGAGTCAACCTTACCTTTTATCAGAATCAACTGTACGTAAAGATAAAAGGCTCTTGGTATCCTAACCCCATGGCAGTACAGTCCTACTCGTTGGCTGAACGGTCAGCGTACTGGCCTTCGGTTCAGAGGGTCCCGGGTTCGATTCCCGGCCGGGTCGGGGATTTTAACCTTAAGTTAATTGGTTAATTCCAATGGCACGGGGGCTGGGTGTACGTGCTGTCTTCATCATCATTTCATCCTCATTACGACGCGCAGGTCACCTACGGGTGTCGAATAGAAAGACCTGCACCTGGCGAGCCGAACTTGTCTTCGGACACTCCCGGCACTAAAAGCCATACGCCATTTCATTTCATGGCAGTACAGTCCTGAAGGGCCTTTCTGAAGTGGTTGTGTGGTGTGTTGTTTGTGAATAAAGAGTTTTGTCTTAAGACGGACACAAGTATTCAGTCGGTTCGAGCCAAATGAATTAACTAGATGCGATTTGGCCCGGAGTCGAACCCGGGGTACTCTAAACCGAAGGTCGCTAAACTAGCAATTTATCCAAGGAGCAGGAATGCATGTGTGCAAATGTATTGTATGGAATAATACTAATTAGTTTAATCGGGTGCACGGTGTAGACGAATGCGTTGCCCTTTTGGAGGAGTTGGTTACAAAGCATTACATGTCGTGATTAATTAGGTCTATGGTAGTTCTTATTCATTTACTTCGGGACTGAAGTCCTTTCTGTAGAAGTAGACTACCCTGTGAAACGCAGATTACATTTCATTAGACGAGAGTTGGAATATCGGAGGTTCTTCTCCACTTTCTTGTTTCGATCATCTGCCTCACTCTCTCGTGACGAATGTATTTACTTCCCCCGGTAAGCTGTGTGCTCCTTGATTACACCTCATTGAAGACTAACCTTGCTTTTATTTTCTGCTTTCAGGTAAGAAACAAACTCACCCGGTGGAGTAATTGCGTAAGTTCGAAGGTGTACGTTCATTGGCTAAGTTTAGTCTCGGATTCAGATGAGGTAAGTTGGATACAACTTCTCCCTAGCTACTACTTCGTAAAATACTTTTAGACATGCTTAATGTTTAAACGATGATTAAAATAATTATTCTCGTTGACTGAAATGTCTTTGAGGAAAGCTGAACCGGTATTGAATATATCTGCGTCTACCTTGATGGCAGGTGGATTCGTTTTGTTGTGAATATCTGCAGGGGTAATATTGGAAAGTAATATTTTATTCGTGTTATGTCGTAAATTTTCGCAATCATTAGCATATTTCGGCAGTATTACAGTTATTTAGCTTGTATGTATGTTTAGTCCTCAGCCCGAAGGCTGGTTGGATCCTCAACAGCTCCACCATCAGCTGTCATAGATTGCCTAGGCATCACTGAAGAGACGTACTAGGGAAATGAGGAGTGAGGTAGTTTCCCGTTGCTTTCCTCACCGAGCCAGAAGTTGCTATTACATATCAGTCTGCCAAGCCCACTGAAATGCATGCACCAACCGACCCTATGAACAATATTTTCACACCATTCATAGCAGGGACTGGCTGCAGAAGGAATGGCATTACTAGCATCACTCATACCTCAGTCACTTTCATTTTGTCAAAGCCAAGGATAAAGCTGAGACAGTTCAATGAAAGTAACAAGATTGCTCTTGCCCATACCAGAAGACATAGTGCACTGTAAACACTAGGTCCTGCCAGCAAAGGCGTTTAGCTTATGAACATAAAATGTACATACATACAATTGAATATACTACAATAAGAAGAAAACAATTTCATATCAGGTTATCCAGCCCTTCCATCCACTATAACACTGCCTCTAATGGAATGAAGAAATCAGCCCAGCACGTAGCTAGCAGATGCCGACGATGTGAGCGATGGTTTGCCGTGAGACAACACAGTCGCATTCCGGTGAGGTTATGCAGTTCCACTTATAGAGCGAGTCCCTGCCTGTCCGAACTCTGTTAAGAGTGACCCACTACCTGCGCGGTAGATGAAATCCAGTAGCAATTTGCGCACCAGAAAACATGTTGTGAAGGAACATGTCTGTTGAAGATTCCCAGCTGCCTTTCCAAAAACTGTTGCGGGTCATGTCAGCAGCATCACGCAAAGTTGGATGGTGTGACTTCAACCTTTGAAAACTGAGTGCAAGGATGTTTCCTCGTACTCGTAGTTGGGGTTTTTTGCAGATTTTACGGTACTCTCTTAAGACGGCCTTCGATCCGCGCAGATCGGGTGACATATTCCCGTGAGGAGCGGGAGCCAATAGATGGGCGTGGATCTGATTGTGGCCGAAATAAGGCGCATGCTGTTGTTCAGCTGTGTATCAACATATCAGGTACAGTATATGGGCTATTAAGCCATACGGGAAAACAATACTCATGTTCCCTACATGTGAACCTTGGGTGGTGCTATGCGAGCAACAATATTTTAGCAGCTAGTCTATCTGAAATGATCTCCTGGCTATCACATGATGTCAAGAACACCTAATTATTAAAGTATGAATATTCATAAAGATAACTGATGTATATATGAAATCAGGTATTTAAACTGAGTGAAACTTCATACCTTACCGAGCTCGATAGCTGCAGTCGCTTAAGTGCGGCCAGCATCCAGTATTCGGGAGATAATAGGTTCGAGCCCCACTATCGGCAGCCCTGAAAATAGTTTTCCGTGGTTTCCCATTTTCACACCAGGCAAATGCTGGGGTTGTACCTTAATTTAGGCCACGGCCGCTTCCTTTCCACTCCGTGTCCTTCCCTGTCCCCATCGTCGCCATAAGACCTATCTGTGTCGGCGCGACGTAAAGCAACTAGCAAAAAAGAAAAAAGAAAACACTTCATACCTGACTGTCTAGCTCCTCCAGGCACAATAATCGCCACTCATAGTGAGGCAACAGAGAATCTTAACTACCTATTCAAGAGAACTGCAGAGGAGGCTCAACGTTCAGAGCACAGAATGTCATTTTCTCAGTCATTGGCACATTTCTGAAATGTTGACTTTACTTCACAGTCGGGTAATCGTTGGATTTTTGAACCGCGATAGTGTATTCGATACCGGTTGAGACTGGTGATTTGGGTGTTAATAAACTATATGTAATTAGCTTCCGGTACCTACATTAAGAACTCCTCGACGAAACTGACATTACACGAATAACATTATTAATATTTCCTGTAGATCAGTTTTGGCGGACACATGTCTCAGTGTTAGGATTGCAACATGATTTGAACGATTCATGCATTTTTCCTCATGTGTCGTATGCTTCATTTTCTAATATGCCTTAAGTCTGAATCGCTTTCTTAATCAGAGTTGCTGGCAAACAAAATTAATTTTCGTTCCAAAAATAACTCTCTGAAAGGCTCGTCCAATTTCAATTACTGAATTAAGTTTTTTTTTTAGGAGTGGGAAGGAAGCGGCCGTGGCCTTAAGGTACAGCCCCAGAATTTGCCTGGAATGAAAATGGGGAAACCACGGAAAGCCATCTTCAGGGCTGCCGACAGTGGGGTTCGAACCCACTATCTTCCGAATACTGGATACTGGCCGCACTTAAGCGACTGCAGCTATCGAGCTCGGTACTGAATTAAGTATTGTTTATTAACATCCAGATTTACATCGTAGACTATTATGTAGTGAAATTTGAACATTTGTGAGTATTGTTTCAGCTACATACAGTTCCACGAAACGGGGAATGCCAGTGCAGAATGAGTAGGCGACGAAACGTCGGTCACAACCAATTATGATATACGACTTTCGGTATTCAACGGGTCGAAAGGCCTAATGTCGAGGCTATGCTGTTTCCGACTGTACTCTGCGGAAATGACAAGTCCCTCAAGCTACCTTCTTGTATTTATGCAACGATCCCATTTCCAAAGCCCATCACTATGATTGACACTTACTTCTGTCATTGATAGTCCTTAATAATAATAATAATAATAATAATAATTATAATTATTATTATTCCTTATTGCCCTAACCCAACTGTGTGGACACGATCGAACTTCGACTTCAAATTTTCAGCATAGCCTAACTTCTGTGCGTTGTCAACATCTGGATGATAATATGTACTTTCGTAACTGTATGAACTCACCTTATAAGAAACCCGTTTATTTTTCTTTCTTATGCTTTTGAAATGTGGGGCTACATCCAGGTTTGTTTCCATGTAGACCTACAGCCAGTTTCTACCGGCATAACAATCTCATTCAATTCCGAACGCACTTCGGCACCATAAGCGTCCCTACTCGCTCCAATTTATCAGAGAAATTGCAAGAATGAAATTTCATCGTGATTATTTCTCTCAGCACCTGCACAAGATCCAAGTACTACAATCACTTTTCTGTTCATGTTCAGCTGATACAGTTGCCTCTTGTAAAACTTATTATCATTGGATACCAGTTATCACATATTCTTTCGTCAATTCTCTACAAAAGTGACCAATCTGCCTACCTTGAGTTATATGCACTTCTTTTTGATATTGGACTGCGGATTTCAAACCTTTACCTAGCATCGATCTTACCCTACCAGAACTATACCAATCCTACCTCCTTGTGTTCCATGATCTACTCATGTGTACCACTGGAAGTCATAACAGGCCTTATGACGAGAAGATGAGTCCATCTCTCCTGTATCCCAATAACAAATACAATAAATAAATTCCTATAAATCCCTTCCATGCATAATTCACTGGATCAGTGGGGTTTGTCCCGAATGCAAAAAATGAAAATAAAATCTCGTTCAAAATCAGAGCTGTTGAAAAGACACGGAGGCGATTTAAAACAGTTACGGTGTGTTTGTGTATAGCTAGATTCTAGAGGGGAACGTAGTTAAACGGGTGTAATATATACGAGTATATTCGCTGATCTTCTGATTATGTTAAGTTATTATACGAAAAACATGAAATATAATGGAATGAGATTGGAATGAAATACTTGACATGTGCACGGAGTGAAAAGCGGAGTGATAGGTTTTCTTACGACACATTGCATCTACGACAGCGTTCAGCCTGTACATCTTTATTGTGTTGCATATGAAATGAACAATTATTGTAACTTAAACACAAGAATCTGTGAAAAAATCCTTGCAGCAAGGTGTGGATAACTCTCTCGTTTAACCCTTTCCAGCCCAAACCATTTCGAATGATGAGAAAAAGGTTCTACTTCATAAAAAGTTACTAACGTGTGCATTCCTACCATAGTTCTACAAATTGTTAATATCTTCAGGCTTCATTTCTAGTAAATATTAAAGATACCGTGCATCATCATATGATACATTTTATATAACGAAGTCGTCATACAATCTTTTAAATCCTGTGATACAAGAAAGCAATTCTAATTCCTTTAATCGAAATGTCCTATGGATAAAAGTGTCCGGCTCCATGGCTAAATGGTTAGCGTGCTTACCTTTGGTCACAGGGGTACCTGGTTTTATTCCCGGCAGGGTCGTGAATTTTAACCATCATTGGTTAATTTCGCTGGCACGGGGGCTGGGTGTATGCGTCCTCTTCATCATCATTTCATCCTCATCACGACGCGCAGGTCGCCTACGGGAGTCAAATCTAAAGACCTGCACCTGGCGAGCCGAACATGCCCTCGGACACTCCCAGCACTAAAAGCCATACGCCATTTTTTATGGATAAAAATTATTCTTCATTAGAGAACACAACTGAAATCAAAGGAAAGTGTTGCGATGAAAAATGGTAGAATAAAATTGGAGGTTACGAAAACACTGAAAAAATGTTAGGTCAAAGTAAATCAGAAGAAAAATACGGAACCTAAAAGAATGAGCAGATATTGTCCTCTAGATATTTCATACCTGCGCGTCGTGATGAGGATGAAATTATGATGAAGACGACACATACACCCAGCCCCCGTGCCAGAGAAATGAACCAATGATGGTTAAATTTCCCGACCCTGCTGGGAATCGAACCCGTGACCCCTGTGACCAAAGGCCAGCACGCTAACCATTTAGCCATGGAGCCGGACAAGGGAGAACTATAACACACAAAGAGTCTCAATAGTGACTGATTGAAGTAAGCAAACTCGTAGATGTGCGTGATTGGTGATATCGTGTTCTTGGTCACGGCATTTCGAGTTTTACCGGAAATCTGAATTTCAGGGACGTGATATTACATTTCAAAAATTCCTCGTGCATTGGCCTGGATTTGAACCACTTGATGAAATAACGTTGAGGTATATCTTAGGTGTTCCTTGAAATCGAAATGTAGCGTATGCAATATCCAAGTTGTTCTGTAGCGACATTTCTATCGATCAGTCAGTCAGGTGCCATGGCAGTGAAGAGAGGGAGAGAGAGAGAGAGAGAGGGGGGGGGGGAGGGAGAGAGGTGGAATATATTCGATTGTGCATGTGTGTGTCTGCGCTGAAAGCTAACAAGATTAATAATTCATCCTAACCAAATCCACCAGAGTACTGTACCCCTTGTTAAATATGATGCAGTAAATCTACAGTGAAACACAAGGCAGTGACATAAATTAATAATGAATACCAGAATCAAGCGTTGTAGGGGAAGAAAGTGTAGCAGGTTGTGTATTCTCTTCGTTGAGCACTTGGTTGTTCCATCTGTTGACTCAATTACCGTTGCACTATTGAGCATGTACATTTACAGTGCTTCAGTCTATATGCCCGGTACGTATTATGTAGTTATTTTAGAAGACTCGTACTTAATCTTCGAGAAATATTACTATTACCTCGTAATTACACTTCTGTTTTATACCAGATAGCATTTCACTAACACAGTTCTTTTTTTATATTTCAGTAGTAGTAGTGTTACGTATTTAGTACATTTAGTCGGTTTATGAAGCAGAATGGAACTAATAAAACCGAACAAAACAGGCAACAGTAGAATGTATTGCAATTATCATTACTACGTTATGATGCCTGTTAATCGAAATAGAAAAGGGGCTAGTATTTTAAACACATCAGTCCTCCAGTGTGCAACTCTGACTGAAGTAATAGAGATACGAACTATGGCTTATATTATTACGATTATTTTCATGTCTTAAGTTGTTTCTGTTTATTCTCACCTTTCTATGAAATGCTATTACCGTCGATCAACATCAGTGGGAACCTGTTATCAGCGTATTAAGTGAAACTGAATTGTAACAGGGCCGATGCGATGAGCTCGCAGTTGCGATCAACGCTATGCTGTAAGAAAGAAGTGAGATCTCGGACGAAATTATCTTTACATCTGTCTTGTTATCAAAACGACTTTAGAACTGGGCGAACTCAGAATATCTTCTTCAATAATTTGTAAGTAACGGAAATGAAAGTAGCGAGAATGATTCCTGGTACAAACGGGTGGGTGCAATGAAAAGAAATAAAGGCTAAGTTTGGAACAAACTCGATGGATGAAGCTGTGCGTATAAACATACTTCGGTGGCGGGGTCATCTAGGAGTATAATGTACTCAATAATAATAATAATAATAATAATAATAATAATAATAATAATAATAATAATAATAATAATAACCACTTTTACGGATTTCGGAGACGCTGAGGTGGCGGAATTTAGTCCCGCAGGAGTTCTTTTACGTTCCAGTAAATCTACCGACACGAGACTGACGTATTTGAGCACCTTCAAATACCATCGGACTGAGCCAGTTGGGGTCAGAAGGCCAGCGCCTCAACCGTCTGAGCCACTCCTCGACCATGGAGGGTAAAATAAGTACAGGGCGACGAAGGCTGCGATAGTTCGACTCATTTTCTAATGATTTAACGGTAACAGTTGTGGAACTAAACGAAGCCACAGAGCTACAGCTCATTCCATTTTAAGAAAATAGTATTGCTCTTATGACAACAAGGTTGCCATATCCAACGGCTCTGCTGAACAGCATCACGGGGAAACCGTGGCATGTATATTGGTGAAACTCAGTGCTTAAGTTCAAAATAAAAGAATTTTTGAAATCTAGGTTACAGGGGTTGTAGGGCGATGGGTGGGGGCTTATTTCTGTTTTTACAGCAACATGGATAAACTACTGTACATAAAAAAACCTCAGTATTGAAGTTCAAGGAAAACTGGGAGAAAATAGACAGCAGATAGTTCTTACAGGCTCAGGATGGGGGATGCAGTCAATTGCATTTAATAAATTTGCCCAGGCAATGTCTTGTGCCGTCATATCTCCCCACGAAAAGAATGGTAACAGTTAAATGCGCTTGTGAAAATGTGGCAAAAATAAAATGCGCTTTTAAGAAACGAAAGCTAAATAACAAAACCAAGCACAGATAAACATCATAGGAAATTTCTGTATCAGTACAAGTCATGCCGTGATGTATCGCTGCACACCACAGCTTCAAAATCTTCAAGAACAACTGCTGTGCAGTACAAGAACATTATAAAACACTCACTAATAAATAGATGACTTCTCTTCAACAGTGATAAGCTGCCGGGGATTCACAGCGTACGGGATTACGCGTAACATGTACCGTACCGCAGCAACTCAGAAGGGAAATGAAGGAAGGCAACAAAGCGATGGCTGTTTCCGTCAATGTGCTTCCTCCCTGCGAATGGAGAATGTCAAGGGATTATTTTAATAACTCACGGGCAAAACCATGCCTCATCCATTTTCTTTCTTTCATAATACAGTATAAAGTACATTACAATATTCTTTAATCACGAGGAATTGTGAGTGTCTAGGAGGGGGTGTGTTCACTCCTTGTAGGTCCATAAGAACAATACTGTTTTCTTAGCATGGAATGAGCTATAGCTGCAAATGAAGGATTGTGGAGGCGCTTAGTTAGATCACAGAGGATTGCTGGCTGAACGTCGAAAGTTGCGATATTCTATAATGAAGATGTGCATATGTAAGATTTCATGCTTCTCGAGCAGATGCCAGTGGTATTCCATGCTATAAATAAGCCAGGCTGAAGAGATGGTACTCCGAGTTTCATTCTCGGTTGGTCCAAAGATTTTAACTCTGTCTGCTGGTTGGAATCGGAATCACTCAAAATCAACTGAGGAGCGGGCTGATTGAAAAGCAGCGAACCTGATAGAGCATATTATAAATTACATTGTAGGGGGTCCTCTGCTGTAATGTCATTCCTTTCACCATATTTTGATATATTTATTCGTTTTAGATCAATTTGAGATCATGTCAGTCTTTTTAGCTTTCGTGTCTGTCTGTCTGTCTGTCTGTCTGTCTGTTCCACCATCACGGGTAAACGGCTGATTAGATCTCGACCAAACTTCATATTTGGAGTCTACTCATCCAGGAGCTGTTTCGATATGCATATAATTAAAAAATCACTGAATAGACTGGGGATTTATAGGAATATCAGAATAGATTTTTTCAGTTTTCTTTTACACTGTACCGGGAGGTACACCTCTACGCCGCACATTTAAATCTTGCGCCAATTAAAACTGCTCTACAGGAGAAACCTGAACTTGGAACTAGACCTACTTAAACGTTTCCTCAGAAGATGTCACTACCGTAATTTTGTGATTATGAAGTTGCCAGTAATGTGTGAATTTCAACTTGTTTTGTTTTCAATTGATCAAGAAGTGTGGACATTCTCTCATAGATGTCACTACACAAACTATGATCATGCACCCTGGTGCGAAGTGAAAGAAACTTTTTTGAAGAAATTTTGTGTTCATAAGTTTTTCTTTACTAAATTTTGTTCATTCTTCTTTGGGTTGGCAATATTTATCTTTTTTTTCCCCCGCCAGTTTTGAATTCAGCCAATCCCTAATTTCTGTAATTAATTTTCTGCCTACCACATATTTCTTCTTCGATTTTGAGTGTAACTTTTGATGTTAACCAATAAAACGCCGTGGGTGTGTCTTGATTATTCAGGAAAGGTCTCGAACCTTCCCCGAGGGTTTATAAACTGCGGATTTTCACTTCTCTTGGCCACTTGATCAACATCTAACTGTGTGTATGTGAAGCAGGAGGCGGGAGGTGCCTCTTTCATCAGGCAGCAGTACTTCGACAAGGTATGGCCACTTAACATCTTCACCTTTTGCTAGCTCCGCAGTTTAACCCGAGGGATAGGTCCGAAACTTTTCCATGTAACCTACCTTTCTAAATATGTAATTTTTGCCGGCTTATGTGAAACTTCATAAAATCTTTAACTGTAAATCGGGAATAGAGAGTGCTGTACCCTCTTGAGCTCCCCTTCATATTGGTTTGAGGTGACTACGTTTCGTAACTGGTTTTCTTCCTTTCTGTAATGTCTTAAATTATTCTTATACGAGTCACCTCCATAGTTTGGGAATAGCCCCTGTTTCATCGGCCTAGTGCCTTTTAGGTTTTAGAATGAGTATTTAGGAGTGCAAGTACACGCCTCCATTCATTTTGGTATTTAGGGCCATTTACTTAACCTGTTCTTCTTCCGCTAAGGCCCAGTAGGTTGGGTACAAGGTACCCCCGTGTCATATTTGTAAGTTGTGCCTTGATGGCAATTAATTGTAAAGGCTGGTATTGCCTTTAAGAGGCTTGAAAAACTGAGAGCGTGTCAGCTCTTTTCAAGTGTTGTAAAGGTTCCTCTGGGAGCCTTGACATTGACATTTTGGGAGCATGTGCTCCAGGCATTAGGGGATTTCTGCCCTTGCATTAAAATTTGTGCTTTGGTAAAATTGAGCTAGGAGCTCAAAATCGTAAAACTTGGGGCTTGTAGCCCAAGAGTGTTAAAATCACTAACATTGGGATCTTTCTTGTCTTGCTTGTCATTGTACTTGATATATTGTTGTGTTCACCTAGTGAAAGATCGTTAAGTTTGAAGTTCTAAAAAAAAAAGAAGATAAAAAATATAACCTTTGTTACAGTTTTAAATTCACTTTGATTTGGTAGTTAGACCCATTCACCCCGGCACCTTCTTTCACCTCTGCTGATCCACCAACCACGGTAACATACACTATTGATTATGTCTGTACCAAACTTGATATTTTGTCAGTATTTCGTATCAGTAGCCACAGATGGCAGCTCATTCGTGACCTCTGGTGGCAAGAGCGTTAAACTAATCAAATCACTACGCTTATCATTTGAATGTCTGCTTATGATATGACTGCATGCCGAGTTCTGCAGCAAACGAAAACTTTTTTGGTGTGCATTATTTTTAGTCAGTGTATTTTCTATCGTATCATCGTCGCAATAATTACGCTTATAGTCAGAACGCCGTCTGCTTGGAAAAAGTCTTCTAATATGTCATTCAGAACGATTAAAATTCAAACTATAATATGTAATGTTTTAAGCCGAGTTTTCTTACTACATCACGCGTCTAGATTATCTGTAAAGAGCTCCATGGCTGAATGGTTAGCGTGCTGGCTTTTGGTCACAGGGGTCCCGGGTTTGATTCCCGGCAGGGTCGGGAATTTTAACCATCATTGGTTAATTTTTCTGGCACGAGGGCTGGGTATATGTGCCATCTTCATCGTCATTTCATCCTCATCACGACGCGTAGGTCGCCTACGGGAGTCAAATCAAAAGACCTGTACCTCGCGAACCGAACATGGCCTAGGATACTCCCGGCACTAAAAGCCATACGCCATTTCATCTGTAGATAGGTTTTGAGATTGGCAATGAAATACTATCGAATGATAATAAGTTTGAAGAGAAGAATACATAATCCTCTTCAGTAAACAGTCATTGCTTGACTGTTATGCGCTGCTCACAATAACACTGTCTAATGGATAATTTACGGCCGTCGGTCTTTCTGTGAACGAGTCATCATACATTCACTGTACTGGTAATGTTTTGAAATAATTGATTTGTCCTCGACGTCCATATAAAGGCATACTTTAAATGCTCATCATGTGGGACTGTTTCCATGCCATAGTTGTTGTTAGTGTGCATGCCCTTAAATTAAAATCTGTCCCATCCTGAATAATTCAGCGCTCGTTTCATACAACCACAATAGTTGTTGATGCCGAATAAATTGGCAAAACTTATGAGCGTCGTGAGGCATTACAGTGGGAATCAATTATTAAAATATTAAACTAGAAGGTCCTGTACATTATTCATGGTGGAAAATTATTGTAGTTCAATGAACGCTTTAAAATTCTAGACAATGACGTGAAATAATTGTCCATGGCTTTAGTTCTTGGAAATGTTCGCTTACAGTTATTGTATATAGTCAAAGGCCTTACGACGGATATAATTTAGCTGTTATCACATCGCTTAGTTAATACGAAGTTCAGTGAGGTTTTGACAACCATCCTAGTGTGTAATGTTAAGTGTTAACATATAGCTCCATGATGCAGGTGGTCTGCGCACTGCTCCATCAGTAAATCCAGTAATTTGCAATCTTGAGCTACAAACTGTAAATTAATTTCATGTTGCCACATTGTTAAAAATCGAAGTTGGACAGATGGGAATATATAGAGACGTTATTTCAGTCTACACCTCTAAAAAGACGACCAATTTGATAGATTTCAACCTCAATACCTGGTGGTATTTTTTTGTCGTTTTCATGTGCATCATCCAAAGCACTTTAGGAAGTGAAGACATTTTTTGAAGAAACCTTACGGTGGATGCACTGGTTATCGTCCAGAAAATTGTTTCTTCTCCGAAATACTGGCATTAAGATTCCACGACGGGTTTTGATCATGCAACATGCTTCTTACAGTTTGTGTGTATATATATGATGGTTTGTAGCTGCGAAGAAGTCATTCTTCGACATGGTAACGTTGACCTCGGAGTTCCTCTGGGCAGAAAGGGCTGATTCAGGAATAGCTGTTAGGGCTACATTTACAGTTCGTAGACAAGGCTATTTATGTAATGATTCCACTTCCAAACACACATTTTTTTAAAATTGGTTTTTACATGTCTGTCTACGATGACAGTCTTTCTGGACGTAATGTGACTGCGAGGACACGATTAATTTCCTCGCTGTAACTTACACCTTCCGTGTCGTGTTCACAGCAAGACTACAAAGTTTCACCTCAACAGTACAGTTTCAACTGATGCGCTTCCTCCGCTTTGACTTTCCTTTGCTCTCGACAGGTACGGCTGCCTGTGTCTACAGCCAAATTATTTTAGAGGCTACCCTAATGGCACATCATACCCATTCAACATCGGTTATTGGCATAAAGCATCCATATAACATAGAAAACTGCTGACAAGACTTACATAGGTAAATGGAAACTTTCTTTTTGGTGTGGGTGAGCCATGCTGTCTTATGTAGATATACGTTTATACTAATTATGTTGGTTTCTCGATAATTAAGATTTTATATTAGAGTTGAAGGAATATTTTTTTATCGTCAGGGGAAGTTGTAACTCAGATTGTCTCCGGAAACCGTAAAAGTTAGTTAGTGGGACGTAAAACCAATGACATTTATTATTATGTAACTTAGAGTCCGATAGAGTACAGCAGAGTGCATTCAGTTTAGAAATATATAAGTCGTAGAGTGGATAGTGGAATACGAAAACAAAAGCTATGAGAAGCCGTTGTGTTATGCGACTTGTTTACTTGCACGGAAAACTACTCATATGCTGCTGGCTTGGAGTTTCGTTTTGTGTTTGTGTGGAGGAGTACAATTCCAATTAAACATTTTTGGTTTCGAGTTTGACTCTCCCTCAACCAGAACTATAAATCCTCCATTTTTGAAACATTGAGCATTTGCATTTCTTTCTTACAAGTTTCAATTATGTGTTCCTGAGAGTTACAATTTTAGATATTTGAATTCACAGAATTCCTCAAACTAGTTGACCAGATAACAATATAAATTAACCGTGAATTAACATCACTGTTCGTATCATGATTGAAATGGAAATAAAAGTAATAATGTTTGTTAACAATGGATAATTTGTATTCAGTATTGGTGAAATAAATGATGTGTCATGTCCGTAAGTTCCAGAACAATTGAGTTTGCTGCGGAAAATTGTTTATTTCAGATTTGCTCGTATTTCTTCATATATTTTCTCAATAAGTGTTTTTAAATTCATACCCGAAGGAAGTGAGTAGGATTTAGTTCACTGTGATGCACTAACTTCAAGTCATTAGGACAAGGAACGAGATCAGTAAAATGAACGTTTACATACTGACACTACCATGATCATAGTGTATACCACATATCGAACGTAAATCATCATCATCATTCCGTGTCCGGTCAGCATTTCCAAAATGTAGCAACTCCGATGGCCTTGTTGTTCGCCTCGATCAGGTCCTGTGTAGTGCAGGGATGTTCTAGTAGGGGACAGATGAGCAGGTGGTTCGGATCTTGTGTTACACCACACTCGCAGGATGCGTCTCTATCAGCAGGAAGTATGGCCCATTTTTGCATGTTGGTCTTGCAAAGAGGTACGCCCACCCTAAGACGATTAAGTGATCTCCAAATAGGGTAGGGCAGGTCATTTCCTGGAGCTAGCTCTTCCTTTGCAGGAGTATCAGGCGGCAGCATGTTCTTCCACCTGGTGATGCGGTAATACTCAGGTGTTCCTACCAGTGGTTGAGTCCTGGTGATGAAGCTCTTTCTCGACTTCAGTCGACAGACTACAGCCTCGTGATCATGCAGTGGGTGGCGAGAATCATTAGTCTGCTTTGTCCTCTCTGCATCAGCAGCAACAGCCCTTCTGATAGTGGGGGGGGACTATTCCAACAATCGGGTAGAGTTTGTCAACTGGGGTTGGTTCAGACATCCCGACAAGATACGGGATATATTTTTCAAATAGCGTATCCTGTTAAATTTACTTCGGTTAATAGCTCATTTTAAAAACTCCGAATTACACCTGTAAATATACGAGTATATCACCCCTCTCACTCACCGTTGCCTTGCCTAATGGTATTATGGATAAAATATTCGTATAATAATAATAACAATAATAATAATAATAATAATAATAATAATAATAATAATAATATATTTAACATCCCTTCAACGGCGAGTCCCCTTAAGAAATTATCTTCATGACTGTGTATCAATTTTGGAAAGAATTATGAATTTTAATAATGTCATTCTCAGACTTAAACACTTTCATGATTGTGCTTCAGCGGTAGCTTCAAAAATAAAAGCAAGCGAGCTTCCTCTGGGAACGGTGTACTATCTCGTGCAGCGTACGAAGTGAAGTGAAAGCAAATATTATTACAATGCCGAGAAGTTTGAATATATCTGACCGTTTTCATTTGAAGAAAGTCTTGAAAATACTGGATGAAAGAAAATTGGAAAAGTTTGAAAGAGGAGAGACGGTTTAGTACTACCTCCAAATACCTTTCGTCGCAGCTCATGTAAGACTCAACGGATATCCAATAACTCCACTGATATTAATTAGTAATTCTGTGGCCTTCCTTACTATCTTTGGTTCGATTTAGTGGAGTAATTGAATAATATAACATGATCTGAAGACAAAACAGTTTCTGACTTGTCTTCTGGGCTGACGTCAAGGTTTTTCATGCAGGCCTCCATACCATCCCATCCTACTTTATTACTATTCAATACAATGCCGAACGCAGCTTTATTTTGCTCTATACAATCTATGATAATACGGATGCATATGACTATTTTTCCTCGTGTTTATGATACAGGGACAAACAAATAATTTGAATCAACCTGGAGAATAATCAATACGTTCCCGATCATAGCAAAATAAGACATTTCAGTATAGTATCTTGCGTTGAAATTCACTAGCTTTCCGTGATTCTGAAACACGAATTACTTGAGCCATACTGTAATGTCGTTCTTATCTGCTTACCGCTAAAACGGAAAGTAGTGTATCTAGTTCGAAATAACTAGTAATGTTATGTGGTTTACAATGTAATATTCTGCAAGTATGATAATTTGCCGATATTATCTCTTCCATGCTGTTAAATTCAGGGCTCAGGGATATCAGCAACCCCTCCCCATTTTGGGTGTGTTTTCTATACGTAATATGGTGTCGTTTATTTGGAAGTAGTATGTGAAAGCTGGACCTTGAAATGAAGCGACATACTGTGGAAGCCTTGGCACATCGAGACTTCAGTGGTGATACATCTTAAAATACAGTGGCATATCTTCACATTCTAGTTTCTTTGCCGTGTTCAGTTTTTTTTTTTTTCTTTTCTCAGTTGCTATTGTGGTTTGCTAGTGAAGTAAATGTTAAGTTTTCACTGCCTTGTGATTTTATAATTCTGTCTACGCCCAAACTGGTGACCCCAGTGCGATTAAAGGGATATCCTCACGCAAAACGGTGCTGCAGGACACGCAAATACATCTCAACCTCAAAATACAGTTAGTGTGTCGGTTAAAATTCCTCCGATATGTCGTAAGAAATCGAAGCTCAGTTTTTCACCACCGGCATGACGTCGGAGTTAAACGAAATTTAACCATGCGTTCGGAACATTAGAAGCGGACGTTGCGGAATTAATTTCCGATTTTTGGTGCAGACCATTATACCTAACCCCTTTTAGAGACATAAAAGACACGTTTAATTCAAGAATTCGAGGAGTCGGGAGGTAGAAAGGCCAATAAACTATTGACTGAATTAGAGCTAGGAGGTAAGAAAACTTAGTCGCTTGTATGCGAAATGCGTAACCTTGCCGGAACCCACATCCAAGGCGATTTTATTAGGACCAGTGATAGAGTGTCGGCCTCCGGATCCCAAGATGGTGGGTTCAAACCCGGCAGAGGTAGTCGGATTTTTGAAGGGCGGAAAAAAAGTCCATTCTACACTCCATGTCGTACGATGTCGACATGTAAAAGATCTCTGGTGACACATTTGGTGTTTACCCGGTAAAATTCATTAAATCTCAGCCATAGACGCCCAAGATAGTTTCTGTTTACTCGGTCTGCCATCTAGTAGGCCTAGAATAAAACGGAACGTCGACATTGACGAGCAGCCAGCCAGATGGCATCAAATCGAAATGTCTGCACACGGTAGCTTAGGTATTATTATTATTATTATTATTATTATTATTATTATTATTATTATTATTATTATTATTATTATTATTATTATTATTATTATTATTATTATTATTATTATTATTATTATTTATATATATATATAATTCGCTGGGGCCATCAAGGACCACGTTAAGTCTTGTGGACACTGAACTTGGCCTTCTTTAGAGCCCAAATTTCCCTCATTCTTTGTGAGTGGGCCTGCTTGCGCTCCTCTGTTCTTCTCTTCGGTTGCTCGTCTCGGTTTAGCCCGTTCGTCAATATTTTCTTGCGGAAGAGATCTCTGTTAAGGGCGTCTTCAGCTGAGATATGTAGCATTTGCAGGTCTTCTTTGGTATTTCTAAACCAGGGAATTGTGGTTTTGGGGTTTGAATCAAAAAAGTGAAATATTTCTTTAGTTAACTTTCTTCCGTCCATTCTTTTCAGATGACCGTAAAATCGTGCCCGTCTTTTTCTGATTGTGTCGGTAAATTTCTCTATTTTGCTGTAGACTTCCTTGTTGGATCTCTTTTGATGGATTCCATTTCTTCTTATTATTATTATTTATTCAACGTCGTGTTCTAATTCAGGTACGTTCAGTTTTAGCTTCTAGCAGTGACAGTTTGGAAAGCGTGGCCACCATGGCTGACAAAATAATAGAGTTTTCGACCCCAAACCCAAGCGTGTACAGCACTCAAACAAATCAGACTACTTGTATTAATGACCCGCCACTCACAGTTCCTGCAACGGACCAGTTATGTTATGTTCCCAGACAAAAGAAAGTTATACCACTAAAGGATTCTTCTGCTGGTATCATTTTAAATTCGGAGATAGCACTCAAAAGTGTACTAAACAGTGTCCATATCGCTCTTCCACCAACAATAATTCCAATATGTCGGGAAACGAGCTCGTTCTTCACTGGATGCGGCAGGTGATGAGCATTAAGTCTTGCCGCTTGTTTATCGTTGATAAGGCAACAGGATGCCTTTGCTGGCAGGACTTAGTGTTTACAGTGCACTATGTCTTCTGGTGTGGGCTAGAGCAATTTTGTTACTTTCATTGATCTGTCTCTGTCTTATCCTTGGCTTTGACTATATGAAAGTGACTGAGGTATGAGCGATGCTAGTAATGCCATTCCTTGTGCAGCCAGTCCCTGCTATGAATGTCGTGAAAACGTTGCTCATAGGGTCGGTTGGTGCATGCATTTCAGTGGGCTTGTCAGACTGATATGTAATAGCAACTTCTGGCTCGGTGAGGAAAGCAACGGGAAACTATCTCACTCCTCATTTCCCTAGTACGCCTCTTCAGTGATGCCTAGGCCATCCATGACAGCCGATGGCAGAGCTGTTGAGGATTCAACCAGCCTTATGGCTGAAGACTGAACAAGGCAACAGGCCAGAGATTCCTTATAGATTCAGGGGCTGACATATCAGTTATTCCCCATCTCTGAAGGAACACAAGCAAGTGGCAAAAAGGCAGCCGTATGTAGCGAATGACACTACTATTAATATCTATGGCGAATGGACCCTACGATTCGATCTAAGATTACGTCGAGAATCCTGTTGGAACTTCATCATAGCGGATGTCCAAACACCAGACATCGGAGCGGATTTCATTTATCATTTCAACCTCTTGATTGACTCGACAGGCATCTAATAGACTGTCAATAGCAACAGTAACCAAGATAACCAAGATGTCCATCCCTCCTGATCAGAAATACGCCGATAGTGTTCAGCAATTTCCTAACATACTCGGAGAAAAGATTTCCTTTACCTCCATACCCACCAACGTGACACATTGTATTGTGAAGGTTGGGCATCCTGTTGTAGCTCAAGTTCGATGATCACCACCCAAAAAGCTCACAGTTGCCATATCCGGGTACCGACTAATAGTTGACATGGGAATAAACCCCCAAACCCCATGGCTCAACGGCCCCGAAGGGCCATGGCCTACCAAGCGACCGCTGTTCAGCTCGAACGCCTGCAGATTACGAGGTGTCGTGTGGTCAGCACGACGGATCCTCTCGGCCCTTATTCTTGGCTTTCTAGATCGGGGCCGCCATCTCACCGTCAGATAGCTACTCAATTGTAATCAGGTAGGCTGAGTAGACCTCGAACCATCCCTCAGATGCAGGTAGAAATCCCAGACCTGGCCGGGAATCGAGGCACGAACGCTACCCCTATACCGCGGGGCCGGCTTAACACGGGAATATGCCAATCTTCAAATAGTCTTTGGGCTAGTCCTCTCCACATTGTACCCAAGGAGGACAGATCTTGGCGTCCATGCGGAGATACCGGGCTTTGAACAACAAAACCGAACTTGATCGCTACCCAGATGACCACACAGGATTTCAACGGTCAACTGGATGGCAAGAAAGTAGTTTCTAAAACTGATCTCATTCGTGCATATCGCCACATGCCGGTTCATCCCGATGATGTGCCTAAGACAACTGACAACTGTGGTCACACATTTTGAAATCTTTGAATATTTGCGGCTTCCCTTTGCATTAAGGAATGCAGCACAATAATTTCAAAGATTCATATATTCAGTGCTTTAGGACCTTAACTTTGTATATTGTTACATTGATGGCATTCGTATTGTCTGTGCAGATGAAAATGAACAAAATTTCCTATACACTTTGAGCGCCTAACTAATTCAGTATCAACATCAACATAAGCAAGTGCCTCTTTGGATGTCAGAAGTGCACTTTCTCGGTCACCTTATATCCCAAAAGGGTATACGTCCACTTCCGCATAGAGTGAAAATATTTTAGATTACTCATTCTCAGAAACAGTCCAAGATTTGTGACACTTTCTCGGTCTCATCAGGTTTTACAGACGTGTTATTCCGAACGCAGCTACAATGCAAAATAACCTCTTTGACCTCACTAAATGTGCAAAAAATATGACAAAAGGCGAAAAATTTGGACCGACGACCTACAGAGAACATTATTAACGATCTGAAGACTAGCCCGGTAAATACAACTCTCCTAGCTCATCCATCTTCAGAGCTACCCCTGGTTTAATGGTAGATACATCTGATTTTGTTCAAGGGGCCTCACTTCACCAAGGTCGAGAGGATTGTTTAGAACCACTAGCATTCTTTTCAAAGAATCTTACTAGCTCACAAAGGAACTATTCGACATACTATCGAGAATTACTCGCATGTGTGTACTGCCATTAAGCATTTCAAGTATATGCTAGAAGGAAGGAAATTCCCTATCTACACAGATACAAACCTCTGACGTTCACATTCAGACAACGACCGGAGAAAGCGACACCTCGACAACTACGACATACAGAATTTATTGGACAGTTCACCACGGACATCAGATAGCTGGAAGGAAAGAAAAATGCTCCAGAGTCTGCTCCATCAGTGTTTCCTAAGCTATTACAACGAAGGGGATCGCCACAGCTTAGCCCACCGACGATGAACTGCAGGAGTTGCAACAAGCAACCAACTGTTTCTTACAGTTCCAGATATTAACATTAGCCAACACTGAACTTATCTATGACAAGTCTCAGGACAGGCTTAGACCCTAAATCCCTGAAATTCCCTTCATAATCCATCACATCCAGGGGTCAAATGATAAACTAATCGTATCCAGCAACGGTACGTTTGGCCATCAATGAAAAAGGGCAACAAAATGTGGGCTTCATCGTGTATATCCTGTCATAAGCAAAGGTTTGGCGTCAGAGGAATAGTGCTGTAGGCCATTACCATCCAGTCACAGAGCGATTCAGTCATATCAACATTTATATAGTCGGATCAACTCCTTCTCAAGGATTCTCCTATGTAGTCACGATGACTGGTAGATTTTCCCCCTGGCCGGAAGCAGTTCCTGTAAAAGATATTACAGCAGAAACAGATCACGAGCGACTGAGGACGACAGTTTGAATTCATGCGAACGTTTCAAATAATTAACGCAAGCGCTTGGAAATCGCGACGTAAAAACAACAGAATACCACACACCAGCCAACTGGAATGATCGAGCGTTGGCATCGACGTCTCAAATCATCCCAGAAGGCTCGCGTAACTGATGATTGGGTCATGAAACTTCCCTTAATACTCCTTGGATGAAAATTCTACATTATTCCTTCCTACAGTACGACTTGTGCAAAAATGACCTACAAAGCGCCAATCAAGCTCCCTGCAGATTTCTTCCAAAGCTCCTCAAATGTGCAAGATATGCCAACCATCCTGTACAAGTTAATCATATGAGAACCGTTCAACGTATGAAAGAACGACATCACTCTTCTAAAACAGTTTTTATTCGCCCTGAATTTTCTCGGTGCGGATATGTCTTCATGCGGCATGATGTAACAAGAAGACCTCTTCAACCCGTGTATGATGGTCCCTACAAAGTCAGTCCTCGTCCAGTGAAACGCTTCGTTGTAGTATCTCCATCAGGCCAACAGGCTATATCAATAGTCAGAATAAAGGCAGCGTTTATTTTGAAAGATCGTTCAACATTATTAGCAATGAACATTAAGTTATAACCTTCTCCATTACCACCACCTTCAACTAAACAAGACAATGAACCTCGTCCTAGTGATTCAGAACAGTGCCCAAACCAGACCTCAAGAGCTACAAAATCACAAGGCGGAATTATACCGGGTGGTCCACTAGCCCCTTGCGATCCAGTTTTATGCATCCTTTCACATTTACTACGGGGCTGCCTGGCCGAGGAGGTAATGGCGTGCTCGGTTCGCCCGGAAGGACGTGGGTTCGAATCTCCGTCAGGAAGTCGTAAAATTTAAGAAAGGAGATTTCCACTTCCGAAGGTACATATGGCCCTGAGGTTCACTCAGCCTACACCAAAAATGAGTACCAGGTTAATTCCTGGGGGCAAAGGCGGCCGGACGTAGAGCTAACCACTTTACCCCATCACGTGCCGAGGTTAACAATGGTGGAAGCCTTTACCTTCCACTCCTCCAAGGGCCTTCATGGCCTGTACGGAGGTGACTTTGCTTTGCTTTGCTTTGCTTTTTTCACATTTACTACAATTCTGAAAGACATCAGTCCCTCTCCCTAAACCGGGGTAATATAACGAGATGTGTGTTCACGGGCTAACAGACAGCAGGAATCGTGAGTGCCACTATTAATTCAATATGGGTACTTCGAATGAACCCGTAAAACGAGTGCAGATACGCAGAACACGTACTTTAAACAAGGAGGTGGACGCACAGGCCGAGAGCACGGTACTGTATAGGCTGCGAAGTGGGTGCCGTAGGTCAAGTGTCGCAGTAACTCACATGGCCAGCGGGCGGGGAGATATGTGATAGAGGACACTGCTCGAGGTAGGGGGTTCGAATCCCACATATTTTTTTAACAGCCAGTTTTCTGGTATGTGGTAAGGTCGCATACTTGATAGCTTCTAAGTACTGATTTGTTTACTTGACCCTGTAGAAGACCGTAATGTATCGTTGCATCGGGTATGGTGCTGGGTTGGACGAGGATGAGGAGATGATGGTTTGTGGCCAGTTAACTACGTCGTACATGTTCCAAGCTTTGTACACCTCAGGTAGGGCAAAGTATGCCCATTGGAACGATAACAACATGCGAGGGCAGGTAAGTATGTAGCTGCGCGTACTCCCCTCCTTCGAAGCAATTCACAAACCTTCTTGTGCCTCGAGATGTATTCCAGCGACGGGTATGTGGATATATGTTACTTATCTATGGAGAAGCTAGACAGAATGCATACTAGGCACGACGCCTGTACCAAGAGCGCTATCCAGATAGACGACAGCCGACGAGCATGACATTTCGGAGTGTGGAAAGACACCTGCGGGGTACTGCATCCCTACGAAGGACACGGCCTGTTCGAGATCGTCCCGTGCCGTCTGCTGACAATGAAGAGGTCGTGTTTGATGTTATCCGGCGTAACCCTCATCCTACCACACGGGCCATTGCACAGGAGACAATCATCAGCCGACCGTCTGTTATGCGGATATTGCATACCCACTGGTTTCACCCGTACCATCTGCACTTACACCAGGAGCTCCATGCTCATGATTTCGATGCCCGGGTGGCGTTCTGTCAATGGATCCTACAGCATGTGGACAATGATCCTGCTTTTCTAGCGACTTTCATATTTACGGACGAAGCACGATTCCACAACAGTGGAACCATTACACGCCATAATATGCATTACTGGAGTGTGGATAATCCCCATTGGGTGCGACAGACAGCTTTTCACGTACAGTAGGACGTGACTATATGGTGTGGAATCATGGGTAATCACCTCATCAGTCCTCATTTCTTAGAGGGCTATCTAACCACCCAACGCTATCTGCGGTTTCTTCAAGGTGAACTACTACCGTTTCTGGAACATATGCCACTCTTTGACTGCTGTAGGATGTGGTTCCAACACGACGGAGCTCCACCGCACGCGGCGGTGGTCGTTCGGAACCGTCTCCATGCGACGTATCCTGATAAATAGATAGGAAGGGGAGGACCTGTCCACTTGCCTGCCAGATCGCCCGATCATACGCCCCTGGATTTTTTGTGTGAGGCCATGTAAAACCACTGGTGTATGCCCAGAAGCCGGCCAGTCCTTGTCACCTTCGACAGATCACCCAGACATGCCGATCCGTTTCGCGAGAGATGTTGCAATGGGCCAGATGGTCCTTCAAACATCGCGCGCAGGTCTGTATCGACCACGGAGGTCGTCAGTTCGAGCAAGTGCTTCCTTAAACGACGTGGATAACTTAAATCCTGTTACATGCTTCCTAGCCTCTATCAACCCAGCTCCATAAGAACGGCCCGTTTCAGGGCGAAATAAACAAACCAGTCTGTGAAATATGCTGGTATAACGCATACAATCTTGCTACATCTGCAAATGGTTAAAAAAAAATACTTGCATGGAACTTGAACCTTCTAACCGTCGAACACTGTCAACGATCGCACACCGTACCGCTTGCTGGCCATATGAGCTACTGTGATACTTGACCTACGGCGCCCACTTCCCATCTTATACTGACCACAGGCCATAATCTCCACACCAGCACCATACCCGATGCAACGATACATACGATCTTTTACAGGATCAGATACCAAAGCTATCAAGTATGCAACCTTACCACATCCCGGGCAGCTGGCTGTTAAAAAAAATTCTCATGTGGGATTCGAACCTCCATCTCGAGCACTGTCCACTATCACATAAATTTCCCCGCCCGCTTTGCCATGTGAGCTACTACGACACTTGACCTACGACGCCCACTTCCCAGCCTATACAGTAACGTGCTCCCGGTCTGTGCGTCCACCTCCTGTTTCAAAGTACGTGTTCTGCGTATCTGTACTCGTTTACGGGTTCATTCGAGGTACCCATAATGAATTAATAGTGGCGCTCACGATTCCTGCTGCCTTCTAGCCCGAAAACACACATCTCATTATATTACCCCGGTTTAGGGAGAGGGACCGATGACTTTCAGAATTATAGTAAATGTGAAGGGATGCATAAAACTGGATCGCTAGGGCCTGGTGGACCACCCGGTATGTAGGTTGCCATTTATCATGCCTGCATTTTTGTACCGTACCCACTGTGCTTACTATTGCTTATCACTGGAAAGCGAAACACTCTGATACCGCCAGTTGACTTATTTTAAGAATTTGATGTAGTGCAGTATCCCATTTTCTTTAAATTGCAATTATATTTCACATTATCACATAATGTTCGCCCACATCGTAAGGATGCTTCTTCTTCTTCTTTTTCTTCTTCTTCTTAATCTGTTTACCCTCCAGGGTTGGTTTTCCCCTAGGACTCAGCAAGGGTTCCCACCTCTACCTCCTCAAGGGCAGTGTCCTGGAGCATCAGACTTTGGGTCGGGGATAAACCGGGGAGGAGGACCAGTACCTCACCCAGGCGGCCTCACCTGCTATGCTGAACAGGAGCCTTGGTGGGTGATGGGAAGATTGGAAGCAATAGACAAGGAAGAGGACCGTGGCCTTAAGTTAGGTACATCCCGGCATTTGCCTGGAGGAGAAGTGGGAAACCACGGTAAACCACTTCGAGGATCGCAGAGGTGAGAATCGAACCCACCTCTTCTCAGTTGACCTGCCGAGACTGAGTGGACCCCGTTCCAGCCCTCGTACCACTTTTCAAATTTCGTGGCAGAGCCGGGAATCGAACCCGAGCCTCCGGGGGTGACAGCTAATCACACTAACCACTACACCACAGAAGCGGCATAACGATGCGTGACTCAATATGGCCATCACTGCAAAAGATTGTGGTATCGTGTCCAGACCTTCCTCAAAATTAGCCTTAGTTTCGGCCAGACGCCGTGATGCCTGCCGCGGACAATGACAAATGTACGGCCGCGCTGAGAAGTAGTCACTTACTCTTCTATACGCTATATGAAAACTTTAACCCTCCCCATCAGTTCTGAGCAGCCTCCCGAGGCCAAAACTCTTCCCGTTTGATACAGGCTGTATATATCCACCGTATGAAAATCATAAACGTCATTATTTAGAAATTATCAGCAAAATTATCCGCACGCCTTACAGTTTGTATCCGCCAAGACACTAACTTCGCGGATATCCGCATCCGTGCAAGGGCTATAGAGCAATCCTTTGACACTTAAGAGAGATTAAATGCAAGACTCGTGTCAGTAGATTTACTGCTACGTGGAGGATCAGATCAACATTTCGGTATTTCGACGTCTTTTCAAATCGTCAACAAGGTATATTTTAAGATATTATTATTATTATTATTATTATTATTATTATTATATTTATTATTATTATTGTTACCGTGTTTTAGTGGTAGGTAGAGGTGAAAGAAGGTGCGGGCGTGAACGGGTCTCAAACTACGGAATCAAAGTTAATGTAAAATTTAACAAGGTTATATTTTCTTTTCAAAAACAAAGAAATAACAAGCATGGCAGGTACAAAGTAGCAAGTCCAAAGGCTAGTTACAATATTTACAGGATTTGGGCTTCGCGCCCTGACTTCACAATGCTTGGGCAATCAGCTCAGTTTTACCCCAAACACAAGTTTCAACAGAGGGGCAGAAAACCCCATTCATGCCTAGGAGTCCTTGCTCCAAATTACACTGAAAAGCCTCCACGAGGCATACAACACTCAATTTTCAAAAGAGCCACTCGCTCTCAACTTTAAGCCTCTCAAAGGCCACACCAAACTCCACCTTCGAGTTGTCCTCACTGGACATAGACACAGGGGTAAAATACCCAACCTACTGAGGTCTATTAAATGAAAAGGGGCAATTACATGACCTCTAAAATAACAATTTGAGAGGAGGCGATCTGCACTCCTAATACACTTGTTTTTAAAACCTAATCTGGCTCTAGGCCACTAATGCAAGGGCTAATCCCATACTACAGAGGTGACTTTAGAAAAGAGCAATTTGTTTTACGTTAACGAAGAATAGGTTGAGAAAATAAGTTCACCTCAAAACAATGTGAGTGGGAGCTCGAGAGGGTTAGCACTCTCTATCCCAATATGCAGCTTTAAAAGAGAATAGATGAAAAGATTGGTTACATTTTAGGAAAAGGTTACATGGTGGAAACGCTTCGAGCCCGCCCCGAGAGTTAAACTGCCGACCTAGCAGGAAAAGAAGTTATTAAGAGGCCATTACCTGGTGTTGAACAGCTGGAGAAGAAAGAGGCGCTTCCCGCCCCCTGCTATGTACTTTACACACTGAAAGATGGAACAGAAGTGGCCCGGAGACCCAAAAATCAGCAGCTTAAATACTCTCGCGGAAGGTTCTAGGCGTTTTAGGGAAGAGAACACCCGCCCACAATCACTTTATTGGCTAGGGTACAGAAACATATCCAAGTTGGGGGAAGATACATCGGATTGGTCGGAAATTACTAAAAGAAATTCGGGATTGGATAAATCTAAAACAAGGGGGAAAAGAGGGGTATACAGCCAACTTAAACAATAACAGAAAGAAATTTAACAAGAAACAAACTTTTGAAATAAGAACTTCTCCAAAAAAAATAGTTCTTTCACTCCGCACTAGGGTGCACTATTGTTGATCTTCAGTAGTGCCCTCTAGAAGAGAAAGTTCACACTTCTTACTACAAGCAAAACAAAAATACGTCGAAAATGACACAGTTCAAAAACTCCAATATTTTCCAGGTAGAGACATCTTCTGAGAAACTTGAAAATTAATACCGTCCATAAAGTTCAGACTTCCTCCAGCAGAGGAGTTTCAACAGGCGCACATTTTAAATTGGCGGCGTGGAGGTGTACCGCCCGGTACAGACCTCCCCCCCCCAAAAAAAGTTCCTCCAGGGGTGACACATGAAATCTGTTTGAAACAAGGTCCAAGTTAATATGAAGATTGATTGCAGAAGCATTTTATAAGATTTCCTTAATTTGGTTTGATTCAGTTTCAAAATTTTGTTGTTGCAGGTGAAGTACAGTCTTTATGTTTGTAGAAGTTGAATTCTGAAGATAAACTTTTAATACTTAAAAGTGATGAAAAATTTTGCAATGTCCACCAAATATTGCTGTTGAATTCCCAAGTGTAGTCATTGCTTATAGTAACTGTCCATGTAGTTGATGTTTATTAAGTTGGATGGCCAGACCGGCCGTTGCAGCTTGCGTCCAAAGGAGGCCGCTCGGACCCCTCAAGTACCCTGAGATACCGCTCGCCCGCACTATGAGGGGAGCAGAGGTGTTGAAGCACGCCGCGCCCGCGGTGAACATATACAGGCTGCGGGCAAGTAGCAGGTCGTGCGCCGCGCATCAGCCTTGGCCGGGAGGAGAGCTCCGGCTCGCCGTGCACACGTCGTCCTCGCTGGGGCCGAGGGGGCCCGTCCTCGGACCCAGTTGCTGCACGGCGCCGCGCGGCTGCGGGGGCACTGAAACATTAAAGCTAGGCGGCAGTATATTGTTGGACCATCATCATTTTTTGAGGGCACAGGCTTGTTGGAGAGGTAGAGGGGCCAGCGGCGTGCAGAAATCCATGGCATTTAATATAAGCAAGCCACAGTGTGTATAGCAGGAGACGGGAGCGTGGTAATGGCCATGGTAAGGACAAAATGGCAGTTTAACGGATCGGGGAAGGTTTTACAAAAAGCTTACATATAAAACAAAATATTATAGGAGGAGCAGAATGCCTTAAGAGTGGAAACTCAAAAAAAAATATAACCTTCATATTCCTATCAAATTATATGAAGCAAGTTGACGCAAAATTTACACCGGTTTCACCTGGGACAGGTGAACCCTAAATATCCTCTCGGTGGCTGGATTGCTTACTAACAATGTAACCGGCGTAAGAAAATCGAGAATGATACAAGGCCCATGAAATCTGGGGGCAAGCTTGCCCGCGGGAACAAAGTTCTTGACCATAACTTGGTCACCTACCTTCAAAGGGGTGGGTCTCCGTCCACGATCATACCTTTCCCTAACCTTTTCATGAGACACTTTAAGATAGGCTTTAGCCTTCTTCCAAAGATCTTTAATGTTGTCCGGATCTATTGTCTCGGGTAGAATGTCACTCAGAGACCAGAGGTTAGAGAGCGGCGTGTTGGGAACAAACTTGAACATCAACGAGGCTGGAGTAAATTTATGTGATTCATGAACCGCCGAATTCAAAGCAAAAGCTAACCAATGCAGGGACGTGTCCCACCTGGAATGATCTTCATGATGATAGGCAATAAGTGCGGACCTGAGATTACGGTTAACTCGTTCAGCCAGAGATGGTTGAGGGTAATAAGCAGAAGTAGTTACATGAGAGGTGGACAAGTCAAAACAGAATTTACGAAATAAATTAGATGTAAAAGCCTTAGCATTATCAGATACAATATATTGGCACGGACCAAAAGAAGCAAAAATAGAATTTAAGCAAGTAATGGTAGATTGAGCGGTAGCCAGCTTAGTCGGAAATAACCAGGAAAATCTAGTAAAGCCATCTACGCATACAAAGATGAACTTGTTAGCATTTCCCTTTGACTGGGGGAAGGGTCCTACATAATCAATATACAGGCGTTCCATGGGGCGCGACGCTTGATGCAAAGACAAAAGGCCTACCTTGGTGGACATGGTGGGTTTACTGATCAAACAAGATTTACAAGTTCACGGATTTCACCGTCCATACCTTTCCAGATGAACATTTCACGAATCTTTTCACGAGTTTTAAATATTCCCAGATGCCCCCCCCAATGGGATCTCATGATAGTATTTGAAGATCATAGGCACAAGAACAGCTGGAACGACAACCTTCATCACCTTGTCATGCCTCGAAGGGCAACATAAAACACCATTCCTCAGAACTTAAGGGACGACATGTTCCCCAGAAGAAAGGGTTTCCATTATCGGAGCCAGCGTCGGATCTTCACGTTGGTATTTCTCAATATCTCTAAAAAGCATGGGAGCATCTGTTAAGATGGCATTAACACCAGATAGTATGGACTCGGGAGGTGATGAACTGTCGACCGGTTCATGGGTCTCGACGTCGTTTGAAAACATACGACTGAGTCCATCAGCAACAACATTTTCGGTACCTCTGATATGCCTGACATCGAATTGGAAGGCAGAAATACGGATGGCCCAACGGGCTATACGACCAGTACGACGCGGCCTACCTAAGACCCAGCTTAAGGCTTGATTATCTGTCTCCAGGTCGAATTTGACGTGTTCCAGGTAGAGACGGAACTTTTCTAAGGCGAATAAAACTGCCAAACCTTCGAGCTCATAGATGGAATACTTGGCTTCTTGAGCCGACAAGGTCCTAGATGCATAGGCGATGGGTCGCCTCCCTAGTTCAGTCTCTTGAAGAAGGACTGCAGCTACTGCTGACGACGACGCGTCAGTTTGGACGATGAATTTCTTCGAGAAATCAGGCATAGCAAGTACAGGGGCATTACAGAGAGCTAATTTAAGATCTTCAAAAGCGGCTTGTTGAGAAGGGCCCCACTCGAATTTGATGCCTTTCCTACGAAGAAGGTTTAAGGGCGCCGCTCTATTAGCAAAGTTAGGAATGAACTTTCTGAAGAAATTCACCATACCAATAAACCTGGCGATACCTTTAATGTCCTTGGGAGGTTTAAAATCACGGATGGCCTGTGTTCTCGAATGATCGACTGCAACACCATCAGGTGACACAATATGCCCTAGGAATGACATAGAGGGCTTAGCAAAGGCAACCTTGGACAACTTAACAGTTAACCCAGCCTTACGAAGGCGATTGAGAACTTCTCGCAGATGATCTAGATGTTCTTCGAAGGTTTCCGAAAATACGACGACATCATCCAAGTAGTGGTACAAGTATTCAAATTTGATGTCGGAGAAGACCCTATCTAGCAGCCTAGTGAGTACAGCTGCTCCCGTGGGGAGCCCGAAAGGCACGCGGTTGTATTCATATAAATTCCAGTCCGTGGCAAACGCTGTAAGGTGTTTAGACTCTTCGGCAAGGGGAATTTGATTATAGGCCTGATTCAAGTCCAAGATAGTAAAGAACTTGGCCTTACGAAACCATGAAAAACAAGAATGAAGGTCGGGAAGGGGCACAGATTGTAACACCACCTTCCGATTGAGAGCCCTGTAATCAATGACAGGCCTGAAGCCCCCTTGGGGTTTCGGGACTAGAAAAATAGGCGAAGAATACGCTGACTTAGAGGGCCTAATAATACCATCCTTCAACATCTGATCGATAATTTCTTTCAGAGCCTTCATTTTAGGTGGAGATAGCCTATAAGGTGGAAAACGGACAGGAATCGAATCCGTGACCTCAATTTTGTATTCAATAAGGTCAGTAACACCAAGAGTATCAGAGAACACCTCTGGAAAGGACTGACACAATTTGCGAATACTATCAGCCTGCTCCTCAGGTAGATGTCTAAGGTCTAACAACATCTCATCCTGGGTAGGCGAAATAGATGAACATGATACAGAATTACACTTTAACAAGGGAATGTTACAATTGGACGCAAATTTGAATGTGCACGACTTACTCTGAAGATCGAGCACAAGACCAGTGTGAGAAATGAAGTCCGCTCCCAGTATGATGGGGCAAGACAAGTGCTTAGCCACAAACAGTTTGGTTTTCCATGTAAATTTAAAAATACGAATTTTGACCAGTAAGGAACCTAAAATTTCTAATGGAGATGAATTAGCCGAAACATATAGAACAGGAGATGAGACATAGTCAGGTAGTTTACAAACAGATTTCAATTTAGAATACCATTCAGCCGAAATAATCGAACAGACACTGCCTGAATCTAATAGAGCGGTTATAGGCTCATTGTTTAACTCAATCTTAAGAAAAGGAATATGTGCGGGGGAATCCGCCGCAATCCTAAGACACTCTTTGGGGCATTCAAAAGATGCATTTGAAAATTGCTCGTTCCCTGAATTTACAACCTGTTTACTAGGGGCTGAGTCTCGGGAAGATGGATTAGTCGACTCAGCCGAAGCCACTAGTCACTTTTTATTATTGGCATAGGTGGAATTTGCACCAGAAGTTGAGCAGGAGGGGGTGCTATTCGAATTTGGGCAATTCTTGGCGATATGTGAGAAAGCCCCACATTTAAAACAGCCTTGTGATGAACCAGCCCCGTTACTTGTCCCACTCGACTTGATCAGTGGACACTTATTGCGCAGGTGGTCAGGCGACCCACAAGCATAACATTTACGAGGGGTGACTGATCGGCGAGGTGGAGGCCGAGTATTACTAAAGGAAGGCGGGGGTTCTTTCGCTACACGCAAAGAATCGGCGTATCTAACTCCTTCCGCTGAGACGGCCAATGCTTCAAGTTCCGAGAAAGTTTGCGGGCACGCCGCGAAACACAAATATGACCTGTAGGGTGGTGAAATCCCTTCCACAATAGCTTGTACAATCTGATCCTCAGGGAAATGAAGAGCAAACACCCTAGTATAAAACTTAATATCTTGGATGAAGTCTGCCAAGTTTTCATCCAAGCGCTGTACCCGATAATAGTACTTCTGAATAAGGGAGGACCTGGCCCTAGCAGGGATGAAGTTAGCTAGCAAGTGGGCATGGAAATCCTCAATAGATGATTGCTCGGCAATGGCTCTTACGATTTTATCAGAGAGAATACCAATAGCATACGGATAGATAATTTGCAAAATTTGACATGGAGAAAGAGAAAAAACAAGGGCATGATCCTGAAATTCAACTAGAAATCTTAAAAATGAAATTACGTCACTGGTGGTATTAACGGAAAACTTAGAGATACCTCTGAGCAACATTGCCAATGGATGAGGCAAGCTACTAAACCCGGGTGACATATTAGGTAAAGGTTTCAATGGCAAGGTAGTTAATTCAGAACGTACATTATTTAATGAGTTACGGCGTTCAGACTCGTCCAATGGGGCAGAGGTTGTTTGAGCAGCAATGGTTTTCCTATTGACTTCTCCCTTATGAGGCTCTTCCTCGCTACCTACATTCACCGTGACGGGTTGATCAGTTTTGGGAGGAACCTCCCCAGTTAACAATTGAGTGACCTTGCTAGATAATTCAGAAATATTTTCAAGCAGCGTACTAGCTTCCTTCCTCTGAACGTCATTCAACTTCAGAGACAACAGATCATTAACTCTATTTGAAAAGTGATATAGCCTGGCTTGCACACGCTTAATTTGATTAGGAGAAGGATCATTTTCATCAAAAAAACTAACTACAGATGCTAGCCCAGTAATATTCTCGACGATCGTGGAAAGAGAGTCGTCAACTTCTTTCTCTCCCAAGGTGGGGATTGAAATAGGCAATTCAAGGGACTCTCTAAGCTTGTTTGTGTCTACTGCAACCGTGCCTCCAGATTGCACATTTCTAATAGTTAACTCATATATCAACTCCTCTTTGCGCAAATAGTTAAGATGGAGAACATCGCGAGGTCCGGGCATGATGACAGAACAATTTTGAAAAACTCAAAAAAAAATCCAGCAACTGAGAAAATTGTTAGAGTTCGGAACAAAACAATGTTTAACCGTCAAAAAGGGCTAAATTGAGACCCATTCAACCACGCTCTGCTACCACTCGTTACCTAGTTTTAGTGGTAGGTAGAGGTGAAAGAAGGTGCGGGCGTGAACGGGTCTCAAACTACGGAATCAAAGTTAATGTAAAATTTAACAAGGTTATATTTTCTTTTCAAAAACAAAGAAATAACAAGCATGGCGGGTACAAAGTAGCAAGTCCAAAGGCTAGTTACAATATTTACAGGATTTGGGCTTCGCGCCCTGACTTCACAATGCTTGGGCAATCAGCTCAGTTTTACCCCAAACACAAGTTTCAACAGAGGGGCAGAAAACCCCATTCATGCCTAGGAGTCCTTGCTCCAAATTACACTGAAAAGCCTCCACGAGGCATACAACACTCAGTTTTCAAAAGAGCCACTCGCTCTCAACTTTAAGCCTCTCAAAGGCCACACCAAACTCCACCTTCGAGTTGTCCTCACTGGACATAGACACAGGGGTAAAATACCCAACCTACTGAGGTCTATTAAATGAAAAGGGGCAATTACATGACCTCTAAAATAACAATTTGAGAGGAGGCGATCTGCACTCCTAATACACTTGTTTTTAAAACCTAATCTGGCTCTAGGCCACTAATGCAAGGGCTAATCCCATACTACAGAGGTGACTTTAGAAAAGAGCAATTTGTTTTACGTTAACGAAGAATAGGTTGAGAAAATAAGTTCACCTCAAAACAATGTGAGTGGGAGCTCGAGAGGGTTAGCACTCTCTATCCCAATATGCAGCTTTAAAAGAGAATAGATGAAAAGATTGGTTACATTTTAGGAAAAGGTTACATGGTGGAAACGCTTCGAGCCCGCCCCGAGAGTTAAACTGCCGACCTAGCAGGAAAAGAAGTTATTAAGAGGCCATTACCTGGTGTTGAACAGCTGGAGAAGAAAGAGGCGCTTCCCGCCCCCTGCTATGTACTTTACACACTGAAAGATGGAACAGAAGTGGCCCGGAGACCCAAAAATCAGCAGCTTAAATACTCTCGCGGAAGGTTCTAGGCGTTTTAGGGAAGAGAACACCCGCCCACAATCACTTTATTGGCTAGGGTACAGAAACATATCCAAGTTGGGGGAAGATACATCGGATTGGTCGGAAATTACTAAAAGAAATTCGGGATTGGATAAATCTAAAACAAGGGGAAAAAGAGGGGTATACAGCCAACTTAAACAATAACAGAAAGAAATTTAACAAGAAACAAACTTTTGAAATAAGAACTTCTCCAAAAAAATAGTTCTTTCACTCCGCACTAGGGTGCACTATTGTTGATCTTCAGTAGTGTCCTCTAGAAGAGAAAGTTCACACTTCTTACTACATGCAAAACAAAAATACGTCGAAAATGACACAGTTCAAAAACTCCAATATTTTCCAGGTAGAGACATCTTCTGAGAAACTTGAAAATTAATACCGTCCATAAAGTTCAGACTTCCTCCAGCAGAGGAGTTTCAACAGGCGCACATTTTAAATTAGCGGCGTGGAGGTGTACCGCCCGGTACAATTATTATTATTATTATTATTATTATTATTATTATTATTATTATTATTATTATTATTATTATTATTATTAAATGGGCGCCCAGTTACAGGAACTCGAACCTCCAATCTCCGAATGATGCTAATTTTCATGTCTTATCGCTTTTGTCATAGGAGTTACGTTTTTAAAGTAAAAGGCTATTTGTTCGGAGCGTCGACCTATAGAGATCTTTTGCCCCTACTTGCATCATATGATATGAAACTGCGTGTAATTGGAATTGCGGAAGTGTAGAGTGTTGAATGTGAGGAAAGGAACGTTAAGGTCGACACAAACACCCAGTCTCCAGGCCAGGGATATCAATTATTTACAATTAAAAATCCCTGACCCGGCGGGGAATCGAATCCGGGGCCGCCGGGTGACAGGCGGACGCGTTGCCTCCTACACCGCGGGGCCGGACAAGGAATTACGTTAGTAGGTCAATTATTTGTCCATCATCGGTGTAATTAGTCAAGAGAGTAATGTACTCCGAATACTCCGAAGCTGGCAATAGACTGGTGAACAATAACGTTTTGAAACTTGCAGTTAAGGGACTGGGAGGAGTGAAACGCGTGCATTTTACGTATTCTGCTTGGAGAGAGAGCGAGAGAGATCGGTTACACCTGTTTCAACAACAGAGGAGCAATAGGACATGTGCCACCAGGAATTAACGCTCTCTGTTTGATGACATTGTCGACATGGCTATCAGGGGGAATAACAGAGATGACAAGTCACTCAGAACAAACAAACGAATAAACGCACCTGCTGCGACATAGCGCTCAACTTTTAGCGGAATCAATGTCGTGTGTCAACTGACACAATCTTGCCGTCAATATATATCAGTGTAGAATCTTGTTTGGAATGAAGCGAATCGAAAAATCATAGCCCAGACGAACCGTAGGCTATATGTGTTCATGATATGAAATAAGTTCAGATTATTGGCAAATAGATAAAATGATCTGAATATTACAGCCCTGATTATTATACCTTTTGAAGAGTGTTGGTAATAATAATAATAATAATAATAATAATAATAATAATAATAATAATAATAATAGTCAAGTGGTACGAGGGCTGGAACGGGGTCCACTCAGCCTCGGAAGGTCAACTGAGTAGAGGTGGGTTCGAAGAAAATAAAGAGAAAAGTTAGCTGATAAGACAACTGGGCTTGTACAAATTGCTTTTTTAAATCATCCCTATAATTCCTAGCTTCAGCAGGCTAAAATG
The DNA here is from genome assembly GCF_040414725.1 of Anabrus simplex. NCBI lineage: Eukaryota > Metazoa > Arthropoda > Insecta > Orthoptera > Tettigoniidae > Anabrus > Anabrus simplex. Next base: position 35,844,194 of record NC_090268.1, read on the forward strand.
GAATAAAAATGCGATGTTTTCTCCACCACAAAGTGGAACTGCTGACCTTGAGTGGATATTTATCAGTCATTACTTTCTCAGTATGTTTCTTTCTTTTTTGCTGGGTTTTTAACGTCGCATAAACATTTCAGGTTTTCGATGACGATATGATAGGAAAGGGAGAGGACTATAAAGGCGCCATTGTCTAAAATAAAAAAATCACAGCCTGGTGTGAAGATGAGAAACTGCTGAAAACCATACTGAGGGCTAGCGACAGTGTGGTTCAAACCCACTATCTCCCGAATGCAAGCTTACAGGTACGCAGCACTTACCCTGTAAGCAATATTATCGAAAATACCTGTATTGCGGATATACGTACTGTAGATGTACTGTATGTGATTTCTTAACGACATAGTTCGTGTTTTCTTGTAAACTCTGTAAATTTATTTACAGTTTTATTATTTGTATGTTTTGTTTAATTCATAAATATTCCAATGTAAAATTCCACACTGTTTCGGGATATAACGCTATAACGGCGGCTGGGCTGGTGTGGGTGGACAACTCTTGTCATTCACTTCCCCTCCTCTTTGTGAAGGCGATACAGCGGAAACTGATAACTGACAATTGCTTGACACATGAACTGCTGTTTTCAACAGACATTAATACCACATCACTTTTGGTGCATATCGTGAAATGACAGAATTTAACTGAAATTTCAGTGTTGCGATGAGCACTGTTACTCTTCTTTCGTTAATCACCTCTGTAATTTGTTGTTTTTATGGGAAATCATGCGTTTAACATTTTAAAAGTTGTGTTCTTATTTTAAAATAAATGAAATTATGTAGTCTCCATTTAGCTTTGTATTTAAACACACTTCTTTCATTCCAAAGCTAATGTTTCAGATTTGTCTCGGTTGTATTACTTTCCCAGTTTGAAGTCTCTGTTGCAGAGCTTCAGTCTCAAGGAGAAACGATTCGCAGACAAGGGGCTTTTAGGAAACCAGGTATAGAAGCCATCTTAACGATAAACATATTAGTGACCATTAATTTTGATTAGCCGTATGTGACGCATATGACACTGATTCCTTCTCCTTGGATGTCAAAACAGCACGAGTAGGTATTCAGGAGAAACTAACTGAGATACAGTGAGATATGGCAATGAAGCAAAAGTATAAAGAATGCAACCTTTCTTGGAGAAAAATACGGAAAGTTAGAAATTTTTTCTAGTTTTTAGGCCCCAGCTTTTGGTATTTGCTATTTGTTTTTACGCCACACCGACACAGATAGGTCTTATTGCGACGATGGGATAGGAAAGGACTAGGGAGTGGAAGGAATCGACCGTGGCCTTAATTAAGGTACAGCCCCGGCATTTGCCTGGTGTGAAAATGAGAAACCACGGAAAACCATCTTCAGAGCTGCCGACAGTGGGGCTCGAACCCACTATCTCCCGATTACTGGATACTGGCCGCACTTAAGCGACTGCAGCTATCGAGCTCGGTCTCTTCCAAATGAAAACTGTGCAATGCAAATGTAGTGGCCGTCTGACAGATATACATCTTAGTGATCAGCAGTGATTAGCCGTATGTATGAAATAATTCCTGACTCCAGAATATTGCAAGCAATGCGTGAGAAGGACGAATATTGAAAACCTGCATTTTTTTAAAGTTGTAAACTGAACAGTTATCAGTTAGTTCGTCGATAGTTAGGCATAATTTACATGATATTATTTATTATTTACAAGTGTATTTTTGTATTTACTGTAAATTAGAAGTAATGTTTGAGTTTTGAGTATGAGGAAATTCATTTCGATTAGTCAGATCCGTCTGTACCACGCAGTGACGACTGGTTTGTGGGACTCGGCTCAAGGCAGGTATGTTTGGTCGTTCTTGACGTATGCAAAAGTACAATAGCTACCATGTTAGTTGCTCTCTTATTTCAGTGAACCGTAAATTCACGGCCGGTGCTTGAATTTTCCGCATTGCATGCAGCTTACAGGGAACACGCGAAGGATTATCACATGCCTCGTGTCCCCAATCGCCGTGAACTTGCGTGAGGGTAATTAGAATATGACGGGTATCGGTTTGGTAGAAAGAGGGAAAGTTTTTAATATTTTGCTGTACTGATAGTGTTCTACTACAACTAAGAGTTAGCCTAAGAGTTTCCTTCAAGGGACTTAATAATTGAGGTGCTGAGATAAAAAGGGACATGTCAGTGATTAGTAGTTTTGAGATCTATCACTTTTTGTATATAATTATGTGTAATAATATGACTACACCTTATAGTTAACCCTACATGTTCATTAGTAAGATTAAAGTCATTTAACAAAATATGTAATCATATAATAAAGACATATCCTACTAGGAAATTGATGTAGAAAATGACTGACAAGTCCCGTTTTGTGATTTAAACAACACACATTTTACCCAGAATAAAATTTAACTAAAAAATTCGCACAGTTTTTTAACAAAATGTGTTTTTAATAATTTAAGCATATTAATACGCATTCGAAATAACGTAAGTCTGCAAACATGCATCATATAACAAAACATACATATCAAAATCGACGCTGTCATGGAAAGAGTATCCTATGAGTATCTTGGCTTGTAACATAGAAGGGATATTAAAGGGATTTTCTTACTAAACAACCCAGGTTGTATAGTCAGACAACTGTGTTCATATTTGATGTGGATGCCAGATTTCACTCCTGATCACTGTCCCAAACTTCACTTCGGCATGACAAAAATTTTACTCTGGTTTAGACAGGGAAAGAGTTGCTGAACAAGTCGCATTTTCGCATCAACAGATTCGGAATCATTTAAAGATAAGAACCACAGTAATACATAACTCATTTATCACCAAAATGATTACTAGTCCCCTTTTTTTATCGCTCCTCAATTACGACATGCTGTGTTTGTGATTTAAAAAAATGTTGAAACCTAGAGTGGAGAAAACAATATGTTTAAGGTTCTAAATTAAAGCAGAATGCGATCATCACAAAATCCTCTGAAATATTCTAGAAAATTCTTTTACTTTTTGAGATCAGTATTTTCAAAGTTATGTACGTTTCTTCCTTTACATGTATTTAAGACATTCTGTACCATGTTTGCAAAGGAATAGTACTGATTACCAGATCATGTGCGAAGGCCAAACATTTGAAGTGAATTTTTTCATTAACTAGCTTGCTGATATTAATCCCTTTTCCCAGGTTCGGGCTACTTTCTGTAGCACAAGATTGAACAGTAATGGAAATAAGCCATTCTTTCACAACATACTTATTTTAACGTGATGCACACTGAAATCTAAGGGACTCCATTTTCACATATTTAAGGAAAGTAATTCATGCTCGATGATCTTAAAAATCCGTGACCAGCGTGCCATGGGAGAGTCAAACCAGAAGATATCATAGCGTCTCAGAAAATGGCATTACCGATAAATAAAATTTATGTGTGGTCTGTGGACCCCTAGTGACAGTTTCATTCCCAAAGAAATTTTGTACTCGTATATGAGTTCCCTGTTTTCGGAAGAGTGGTATACTTACAGCTTAGTAATGTGTACCGTTACTTGTTAGTCTCAACTTTTTTTTGCTAGTTGTGTTACGTCGCACCGACACAGATACTGTAGGTCTTATGGTGACGAAGACTCACGAAGACTCAACTTTAATCTAGCGATCAACCACCGGAAAACAAGAATTACGAAAGTAACCAACTTGCTGTGAGAAGTAACCCCTGTGGGTGATCGACCAAGACGATGAATACATCCACGTTATCCCCTGCCTGTCGTAAGAGGTGACTAAAAGGGGTGATTAAATTAGAAGCATGAGACTACTTGTGATTAGTACCATTACGTGAGGAACACCATGGGTCGACGTTACTAGCGATTAGTACCACCATGTGAGGAACAACATGGATATACGTTACTTAGGAGTAGTATCCTTGTGCGAGGAACTTCGGCCGTTGCACGTGACTAGTACAACTATCTGAGGAACACTATGGGTCCGTGTGGCCTGCGGGTGGTGCCATTATGTGTGAAATATCATGGGTCTGCATTACCTGCGATTAGTACCACCATGGGAGGGGCACCATGAGTCCACGTTACCTGTGATTAGTACCACTGTAGGAGGAACACCGTGGTTTTGCTTTATCAGTGATTAGTCCTATTTTAAGAGGCCGATGATCTGGATTTTGGATCCCTTTTTATAACAAGCATCATCTCAGGAAAGAAGGCATTGTGAATTGGATCCACTGACTGTTTTGGATTCATGGTCATTTTTTTCATCATCATCATTCGTTTTATACTTTAGTCAGTGGATGCATTTTGAAGTTTTAATTTTCGTTTTATTTCGTTGCTTCTCGTATCTTTAGCGGCCGATGACCTAGCTGTTAGGCCCCTTTAAACAACAAATATCATTATCATGTTGTAGAAATTATCATTTGAGTATTAGAAGTCGTGTCCGAATATATATGCAGAGACTCGCTGCAGTATTCGGCCAGTCATTAATTGCCGATGTTTTCAGAATTTATGGAATATGTATTGTACCAGGAAAGCCTAGGTCCTGGTCCATAGTTATCAAAAGAATGTTCCAGTATGTACCAGACTCCACGAGTGCGCTAGGCGGAGTCAAGTGACGTCACCTGTCGTTCAAAGCTCACCTCCCCTAGAGATATGTCTCGTAAATATCTTTCTTTTCACAAGTTTTCAACCCCTGTACCAATTTTAATGGAACAAACGCTAAATGGTAGCGGACGTCATGAAAATTAACCTCTATAAATTCCAAATTAATCCATCCTATGGTTGCTGAGTTACAATGATTTAAAATCCGACAGAAATTACGCACTCACGGTCACATGACCGAGAGGAACTACCCCTCCCAGCGCCAGCTATAAATGCCACTGGGTCAAGGCTAGCGAGTGTTAGCATCGACCGACGCCACCGCCGCCGCCAGCCAGGAGAAAGAAGAAGATGGCGACGCAGAGGAGCCGGCAGCTACCCCGGGGTCACCAGGCCGGGAGGAGGGCCACCAGGGCGAGGCCTCTTCCCCCGCCGAGAAGCAACCCTTGGGACCGACCGACGACGCCGCCGCCAGCCAGGGGAAAGAAGAAGATGGCGACGCAGCGGAGCCACCAACTACCCTGGGGTCACCAGGCCGGGAAGAGGGCCACCAGGACGAGGCCTCTTCCCCCGCCGAGAAGCAACCCCCGGGAAGAAGAAGAAGACGACGCCGCACCAGGAAGCAGAAGGCGTCGCTGGCTCACCAGGAGAGGACCGCCAAGCCGCAACCCAGGACTGCTCCCAGGACAGCAGCCAACCGAGGAGCCAATCAGGAGAGGACCTCAGCGGGTAGCGGCAGTCAGGTGAGTGTAAAACGTCCCCCTCAGCAGCTCTTGCAGTGTTTCCGCTGTCTGAGGTGGGGCCACCGTCAGGTTAGCTGTGGACTCCAAGTGAAGTGCAACCGCTGTGGTGGTGATCACCACTACACGGCCTGCGCAACACTTAAGGAGGCGCCGGTGTGCGCCAATTGCGCGGGGGGCCACCCGGCCTCCCACCGCAGTTGCCCAGTCTACAGGGCCATGGCGCGGGCAGAGAGGAGGGAGGCCCGGCGCCATGACCCAGCCCCTTCCAGGAGGCCCCCGCCTCGGCGGGCTTGGCCTCATTCTCCGGGATCGGAGACTGGGTACGAGGTACCCCAAGGAGGTGGAGTCGTGCGGCGGGCCCTAGTGGTACTTGACGCATGGCTCCGCAGCCGGCAAGGACCGCGCTAGTCACAGCAGTGCCCAGACGGACTGATCCCCAGACGATGGAATGGCAAGGAATTGGTGTATGTTTTGTGCATGTTACCTGTTCCTAACTAATACAACCCCTGGTCTTTTTCCAGCCCACATCCTTGCATGTGCTATCAAAAGATGTCAGGTTTTACATGTAGGCTCTTTCTTCTTTCTGCCTATGTGGTTTTCCCCTGACCCTTCAATACCAAACTTCAATACCATATACCTAATACAATATCGCCTGGTAGCGTGTCTAACATGGAAACAGGCAGATACTCCTTGTATCACTTCCCACTCTTCCCTGCTATCTCTTTCTTCTTCTTAGAAATAATAGCATGTCGGAGGCCATGTAGATTGAGTCGTTGGTCACGCGGGGGGAGCGGGCTTCGGGGGCCCCCCCGAAAAAAAAAAAAAAAAAAAAAAAAAAAGCTAACAGGTAGTTGTGTGTTGAGTTGAGTTCAGTTCATTGCAAGCAGTCCAGTCTAGCAGTGCAGTATGTGTATGAGTAAGAGAGAGGGGAGACTGGCCCTCACATAGCATGTTCGTGCAGTCTCGAAGACAGTACTTTTCGTCGTGTTTCGCAGAGACGAAATTACGGGCTAGTAAATCGCCATCGTACTTGAAAAAAAAAAAGACGTCGCACCGTAAGTAGTCTGTTGTGCCGCGACTACGACATAACTTACAGACATTTCAAAGTATAACACGTACGAAATCAGTGAAGTTCGAAGTTATATATTGGACATTCACAACATGACGTGTGGACTTAATTAATTGCACACAATATTAAATTACCAACAGAAACTGTCGTGTACAATAACTTTAACTACTCTAGAACTTATTTTCTAACATAGCACATCCTTGGACTATGTCTTTTTATTTATGTGCCATATTAGGACTTGACGTGTTACAGTGATAAACTTAGTGAAAGTTAAGAACTTTTTCTAAAATAAGATAGTTCTATCAACATTAGAGAATCAGTGTTATCTGTCAGGATAACGATTTAAAGACTGTGGTTAGAGACGGTCATGAGAAATATTACGTGTTTGCACTGTGTTGGACGTTCTCAGTGACAGTTTAAAATAGTGTTTTTTTTTTGTTTTTTTTTTTGCAACAAGGACTGTGATCACTCATTGGACGTCCTAAAATTAACATAGTATCTGTAAATACTACTTGCATGTTCCATGTGTTAAGATCATTTCCACGAGCAGCAGAAATCTTCAGAAAATTCTACAAGATCCAACAACCTTCAACATCATTTCATCTATGACGTCAACGTGGATTCTTCGTGGAACTTCAAGTTTGAGTCATCATCCGCACCCGCGGAATGTTCCAGATTCTCATCAGTATTCGTAAGCCAAGTTTTTTTAATAAGTGAGTAGTCACAAACTGACTTTCTTTTTTTTTCTTTCTTACCAATCGTGAACAGTGGTTTACCCAGTGCTGCGTGTGACGATACTTCGTAGTTTTCCACCATTACTCAAAATTCATCTTTTAATGATAAATCTATTTCACATAAGAAAGACTCTAGGAGTTTCAAGTGTTCTATGTTTCAAGGCTCACAAACTGAGAAACTCTCAACAGAAGTTCAAATTCTTATTTTCAATTATAAGTGTGTTCATGTCATGTCATAATACTTAGAAAGACTTTAGGTGAAAAACTGACACTTTATGTTTTCGCAAAAGACTATTGGATCTGTGAGATTTATTTATTTTTACAAATTGCATTCAAGAAGATTTACGTTTTTGATTTCAACAAATTATTTGCATTCTATATCGACATTGCAGGGTGGTGAATTGATTAATATTATTAATAAATTGTTTGAAAAAGGGTATAACCATCTAATATTCGCCCTGCGAGTCTATCCTGCTCTGTACAGGCTCCAAAAACCAACTTCCACTACCTGAGATTCTTCTCATGCCTTATGCCCCGAACTTTTACTGGTACAGTATATTAAACAGAAATATAATAAAATACACACTTGTGAGAGAGGGTAATGTTAAAGTTAATTCGTGCCCTTGTCCGGAGGGGGTATAGTTCTTTTTAGATGGAGGTCAGTTGCGTATATCTATTTAACCTCACACCAGCCCTTCTGCTAATCTTAATTACCTAGCAATATCGGGAATCGATCCCGGACCCCCGAGGACGGCGGCTAATAGTGCGAACTGTTTCCGGGAGGTTAGGATGTAGTGTAATCCGCATCACCACATGAAAATGCTCGAAATAACAGTTTCTTTAAAATCATCCATGTGGCATGTCGAGAAAACATTCAGCTTTTTAAATCCGCCTCTACCGGGCGAGTTGGCCGTGCGGTTAGGAGCGCGCAGCTGTGAGCTTGCATCCGGGAGATAGTTGGTTCGAACCCCACTGTTGGCAGCTCTGAAGATAGTTTTCCGTGGTTTCTCATTTTCACACCAGACAAATGCTGGGGCTGTACCTTAATTAAAGCCACGGCCGCTTCCTTCCCATTCCTTGGCCTGTCCTGTCCCATCGTCGCCATAAGACCTATCTCTGTCGGTGCGACGTAAAGCAAAAAAAAAAAAAGTCCGCCTCTGCTACAAAGCGCCACTTACAGTAGCTGGTGAAGCAAAGCCTGCGCTTCCGCATTGTATCCTTGATCTTCTTCTTCTTCTTCTTCTTCTTCTTCTTGGGTTAGTATAATTTCATACCTCCATTTGTGGCCAAGGTAGGGCTCACGACCCTATCTTATACATATATAATAACTAATACTCGTATAATCTTCAGAAAACGGAATTATGAAATAATCAATAATCCCAACCACATTCATTCTTCCATTCATACCGACATTCACACAAGCTGGTTATATATTCCATATGTAATCTCGGCTTGACCGCTTAAAAGAGGCTAGGTCGGTAGATGCAGAGATGGTTTCGGCCCTTGGGTTTCGTCCCTTAAGAGGCCACGACTTGTCCGCGATCCAACAGCTCTGTGCTCTGACCGGCCAGCCGAGCAGAGGAAAGGTGGCCACGGCTCTACCGTGGCTCTACGCCTCTGCGTTCGGGACAGGGCTGGACCTCACGCATGGCCCCACCCGTCGGCTGTCCTGAGAATGGTTTTCCGTGGTTTTCCATTCTCCTGCACTAAGGCGAATGCCGGGACAGTTCGAGATATAGGCCACGGCCGCCCACCCCCGTCATCTTCTCCGCACATCTCCTTCACCGTAACAAATCTCCCGGCCTGAGAGACGGCTCGCCGTCTAAGAGGCCCGCCGCCCCCTTCAGGGGAGGAATGAAAACGTTTAGTAGTAGTGCAACTCCTAACACTGACTGGAAAGAAATTCCATAGCCTTGCACCAGACACTTGAAAGGAGCAGTTGTGTAATCAATCAATCGATCAATCAATCAATCAATCAATCAGTCAATCAATCAATCAATCAATCAATCAATCAATCAATCAATCAATCAATCAATCAATCGAATTCCGGTCTGAGAACTAGGATACCAAAATTTGTTTGATTCCACCTTTCAGAACTTTTTCTGAGTGTAATTATTCTCAGATTTGTCCTCATTCCTAGCGTCAGTTTCAATTAAAGGAGCTATATGAATAACAGTAAAAGAATTTTGTGGGTTTAGGGGATGGATGATTAGCGTATTTGGACTATACGTATCGGGGTCCTAAGTTCACTTCATGGCTGAATCATTAGATGTTCTTGCTACTTCGCTACTTGCTTTACGTCGCACCGACACAGATAGGTCTTATGGCGACGATGGGATAGTAGAGGGCTAGGAGTGGGAAGGAAGTGGCCGTGGCCTTAATTAAGGTACACCGAGCTCGATAGCTGCAGTCGCTTAAGTGCGGCCAGTATCCAGTATTCGGGAGATAGTAGGTTCGAACCCCACTGTCGGCAGCCCTGAAAATGGTTTTCCGTGGTTTCCCATTTTCACACCAGGCAATTAAGGTACAGCCCCAGCATTTGCCTGGTGTGAAAATGGGAAACCACGGAAAACCATCTTCAGGGCTGCCGACAGTGGGGTTCGAACCTACTTACTCCCGAATACTGGACACTGACCGCACTTAAGCGACTGCAGCTATCGAGCTCGCTGAGATGTTAATCTTGAACGCTTAATTTCTTCGCTCGAAGATTGGGTATTTGTGATGTCCCCAGTGTTTCTGCAACTCTCATGCCACACAACTCTACCCTCCACTACATTATCACGCAGTTTATTATTCATAGCAGATGCCGCCAACCCTGGTCGTAGTCTACAGCAGGCTATAATTTAATTTAAGAAACATTACTTTATATCGTGCACTCATATGGCCCAAAATATAGATAAGGAAAGAGGAAAGAGCAATTAAAAGGAGGCAGGCCATGTGCGTGCCCACTAAAATGAACTGTAGTCTGTTGTAGTGATAAAACTGTAAAGGAAGAATACTAGCGAGCGAATGAAGCCAGAAAACTGGTTTTAAGCGCAGTATTGAGCAAAGGAAGTCGGCAAACTGGTCTGGAGCACGATGCTGAGAGAGAATTAGTTAATTGTCTCTGCGGAAGCCTGATACTAATCAGAGTCCACTTAGAGAGTAGAAGCCCAGAGGGTCTAACAATAGTAACAACAAAATGAGCTATCCACTATTTATGATCCCGAGGTTTGTGTAATGACACCACCAATATTTAACATTTTGTGTTGAGCTGTGCCACTTCAGTGTGCAGTGCGAGGATCGTGAGACACCTGAGAGTTTTAACGTAGGCTTATGTTTCTCGACAGCTAATAAATGGAAAGAAAAAATGTTAAGGCTCTTTTAGTGCTTGGGTAGAACGGGAATATCGCCGAGATTATTTAACTTACGATTTAGTTTAATGTCTCAGTTGACAAACAAACGAGGGGCTACCAGTTGCAAAATTTAAAAGAAATGAAAATCTGAAACGTAATTTTTATGAAATAGTCCTTTAAAACAAGGCAGAATTTGTGCGAAGTATGTGACGTCACGGGCATACTCTGTTTTAAGATGGCACTGTGTGACTCGCGCGCTCAGTCGGAGGTTACCTAAGACAGCGAAAACCCTGCGGCCGTTACAATAGTGACAGCCTACTGACATTTATTTCAGTTGGTTTTGGAGGAAATGTAGAAGGAGGCGAAGACATGAATGGGTTTCTTTCCTAGTCTTTTCCCAAATCAGTTAATGTATAGCACTGGCATTTGCCAAGAAACGACGGAAAACCAACTTCAGGGCTACCGATGACGGTGGGACTTGAACGAACCTTCCATCTTCTGAAGGTCACCGATATAGGACATGTTGATTAAGTTTATTAAGTCAAGTTTTACCGCCGGATGCCCTTCCTGACACCAACCTTATATGGAGGGATGTATTCACTGTTGTGAGTTTCTCAGGTGGTTGGTTGCGTGGGAGGTTTCTTTTTCACGTACCAACTCAGGCAGGTCTTATGGCGACGTTCGGATAGGACAGTGCTAGGACTAGGAAGGAAGCAACCGTGATCTAACTAAGGTAAAGCCATTCGATGCCTGGTGTGAAAACCTCAGAAAACCACTTTCAGGGCTGCCGACAGCGAGGCTCGAACCCACTATCTCCCGAATGCAAGCTTACAGCTACACGCGGTAGTGTGGTTTGTTGTGTGTTAATAATGGGGCGTGTGTTTAGAGGATCACGAACACCAGATGGAGGAATTAACTAGACGCGGCTAAAATCCCAGGCCCGGCCGAGAATCGAACCTAGGGCCCAGTGGACTGAAGGCTAGTACGCTGGCCGTTCACCCGAGAAGCCGGCAGGCCAATTACATGTGTATGACAGACAACTTTTTCATTTGACTAACATCCAACTGTTTGAATATTAAGATTAAGAAAAAGTTCCTTAAACATACTCTACATTAGGAATAAAGCTTTCTACAGATGTGAGACTTGGATGGTGAGGAAATACTAAAAGTGCAGCCTTGAAGCTTTCTAGATCTGGAGCTATAGCCAAATGCTCATAATTAGCTGGCCAGAAAATTTGACAAACGAACAGTTCCTTATGAAAATACAAGAAGAACGGAGCCTGTGGAAGAACATTATCCGACAAAGATGCAGCGCAGTAGGACATATACTGAGGCATGGGGGGGGGGGTCTTATTAACCATACTAGAAGGAAGACACGAACTAAGGAATAGTAGAGGAGACCAAGTTCATCTTATATCCAACAAATTTAAGGGTTGATAACAATATGATGCAGTAGCGTGGCCAGGATCGTTCGATTGGTGGGGGGAATAGGTTATAGTTAAAAATGGTGGTAGAACGCAATGAACGTGCGTATTTAGTGCGTTCACGCATGGTTTGCTTTTATAAAAACACTGGTACAAGTAAATTATGTTGATATTCAGATTGCAGTACACTACAAAATCTTACATTAAAATACAGAACAGGAACAATACGATCAAGGTCAACAATTTTACAGTGAATGGCATGTTCAGTTTACAATCTAACACCCAACTTCCGAGTCTTCTTAAAAATTAGATTCAACAGATCTGTTGGTTCTACAGTTATGTCTCTGAATGTTTATTTAGTTTATTGTCACTTTGTTTCTTTTCTTTTTTCCTGAACTTCCCATGGGGGTGTTCTAACTCCCAGCAATACCCCACTCCCCCTCCCGTGGCTACGCCTCTGATATGATGGTAAGTGGTTTAACATCATACTAATGCTAATAGGTGACTGCAGGTTCGGAATTGTAAGGAAACGGCGTGACCTAAATTAATACATAGCACTGGCATTTGTCAAGAAAGGACGAAAAACCAACTTCGGGGCTACCGACGACGGTGGGACTTGAACGAACCTTCCATCTTCTGAATGTAAGTTCACAGATACAGGACATGTAGGCTACCATGTGACAAACATGGTCAAATTTTTCCGTGGCAAGCATATTTGAGTAGGCTCAACATACATAAAGATGAAAATACTGGTGTACTGGTGCAGGATAAGACGAACTGTTAAGTGACGAGAGACCTGGGAAAGGTACTAACCGCGCTTCCTCGAGGATCGTGTCAGCCTTCCAGGATACCAGGATCTAGTTTGAACAACAGACGCCAGGTACAGTAGTTCGTGTACCACTTCAGTACCTTTATAAACGTTGGTGATGCCATGTCACTTACGAATTCATCATTGCTATTTTCTTTGTCTTACGTGTTGTTCACGTTGCTGTGGCTGGTATCTGCTCCTAAAATGTACAGTCCGGTATAGTGTTCGAAAGTAGTAAACGATATCATTGCCAAGGACATGAGATTAAACTTAAAGTTTGGCTTTGGTTGGATAGGAATAAGAAGCGCGCAATGATATGGCAACTTCTTGACTAGTTAGAACCTGTAATCTAGGGCACATTAAAGTACAGTAGATAGGTACCGGTATCATCTGTATTAACTCGTGCTAAATGTGTGGGGGACCAATTACTGGAAAAATAACCTTCTTTGAAGTAAAAAATAATCATTAACAGAGAATCGTGCAAGTCGAGTATGCTTTGATATAATGTAATCATGAAATCGATTTTTTGATGCACTAAAAAAAGGCTCATAAATTTTAATACGTTTTTACGTAATTTGTGTTTATATATAAGATCGGCTCTTAATTGTATGCGAGTCGCAAGGATGTAACTGTACGAGCCCAGCAGAAACGTTTGAGTGGAAGAAGTTGCGACAGTTACGTGAACAAAAATTGTTCGCTCCTACCTTTCCTTTATCAGTCTGCTTCTTCCCTCTGTTTGCCGGAAGCCATCTTTAGCTTCCTGCCGTTAGCAGTAAAGTGTCACTAGGAAGATAAGTTTGATTTACAAGTTCTCTTTCGGATAAAACTGGTAGTCTATTTGAAACAACTTTGGAGGATTACGTCACATAAGATGAATATTTTGAATAGAATTGGGCCAAATGTATATGGCAATCTTATTCTGTTTAAAATTCTGTTCTAAATTCTTTGTTGAATATTGCACGAATTAATAGCGATCCGCAAACTCATAATATTCTTGTCTGCACTGATTTTGACGTAAGTTAACAAATTGTGCTAAATTTGCTCGTACCTGTCTTCATTATTGAACTCAAGAACTCGTATTCCGCTTTATGATTTGGAAGATGCACCGTCCTGAGACTGAGGTTCAAATCTGGTTGCTGCCAACAACGGCTCTCCTCATTGTGCAGTTTCACTGGATTTGCATCCTTGCCTCCGGAAAAATAAGTGGACAGTATGTCGTAAAGATCTAAAGTCCCTATCCTCATCCCTTCATTTGGGTATTGCAATCGCACATATTATCCTTGACTCCACATCAAATTTATCTGGTCGGTGGGTGCGTAGGGGGGTTCAGGTGACAGTTTGTTGGTTACTCTTATACAGATGATGTGGTGATATTAATAACTGTTACTTAAATTAAAAGACTAAAACTTGTATTTAACTGAAACTGCCTGGAACTGGATTAAAGACAACCATCGTTCATTAGTCTGGCATTCAGTACTTGATTAGTTGTTTTCTTCTTTTCTCGAAGACCGTGATCTCGCTGTAGATATATTATATTTTTCTCAATATTTAGTCGTTCTTTGGTTCCCATTTTGCACAAATTTTGATTTATCTTTTAGAAGCTTACGATAATTAACCCATTGCAGTTCTTTTGGTACAATAGCCCATCCTCGGTGCACATTCATTTAGTAGCTATCCTTTTGTTCTCAAGATAGCAAATTTGATCCCGAGTTATGTCTATGGCCTTTGCATGTGTTTAAATGTGGCAATTCCGTGCTGTTGGCTTCTGGCACTTTAAAGCCCTCCGAGACAAAATACTGACAGCCTATCGTCTCTAAAATTCTACAGTAATTGAAAGAACTTTAAACAACTAACATTATTATTTGTTAAAATGGTTTCTTGATGATTTTCTTTTGTTTTGACGTTCACTGATTACGTATCATCAAACGTATTTGGAAATAAAAATAATCCTTATTTTCACGTAATAATAATAATAATAATAATAATAATAATAATAATAATAATAATAATAAATACATTTTCATCTATAAAGTACACATCTAAAATAATATTGGTTTATATTTATAAGCAGGATCGGAGAGTGGGTACGAGGGACCCCAAAGAGGTGGCGCTGTGCGGCGGGCCCTAGTGGTACTCGACGCATGGCTCCGCAGCCGGCAAGCCCCGCTCTAGCCACAGCAGTGCCCAGAAGGACTGATCCCCTGAATAACTGGACTGGCGCGGTATAGGCTTATGACTTGAGCATGGTACCTATTCCCAACTAACGCAATTACCTGGACCTTTCCAGAACTACATCCTTGCATGTGCAATCTGTAAAATGTCAGGTTTTACATGTAGGCGTCTTTCTATTTCTGCCTATGTGCTTTTTACCTGAACCTTACTACCCGATTACACCGCTACTGATACCCACCACCACATCTGGCCTGGTAACATGCTGAGCATGGAGACAGGCAGATACTCCTGTTGTATCACACTACCACTCCTCCCTGCTATCTTTCTCTTCTTAGAACTAATAGCATGTCGGAGGCCATGTAGATTGAGTCGATGGTCACGCGGGGGGAACGGGCTTCGCCCCACCCGAAAAAAGTTTCCTTGTCAATTGATCGCCGTCTTTACAAGTGTGTGTGTTAAGGCAGGAGGCGGGGCCACCTCTTTTTTCGGTCAGCAGAACATCTATAAGGTAATGGCCACGTAAATTCTATCTTTCTTGCTACCTCCTCATCTTTATTCGAGGGGAAGGTCCGAATCATTAACTATGTAACAAACCTTTCTAAAAGGTAAATCTTCTTTTGGCTAATGTAAATTTTTCACTAAGTTTTAACTTAAATCGGGGGTAGAGAGTGAGTTACCCTCTCGATGTCCCCTTCATCTTGGTTTGAGGTGGCTACGTTTTCGTAACCTTTCGTTTCTGTCATGTATTAAAGTTATTTCCATTCGAGCCACCTCAGTAGTTTGGGAATAGCCCCAGTTTCATCGGTCGAGAGCCCTATAGATTTTAATGTTTCATTATCGGGAGCGCAGTGTTCGCCTCCATTCAGTTTGTGTTCGGGCCGTTCATTTATCCTGTTCTTTTTTCGCAAAGGCCCTGTAGGTTGGGTACGAGATACCTCTGTGTAATAATATTTCTATTTGTAAATAGTGCTTTGATAGGCCAGAGATTTAAGATGTACAATATTATAGGTTAGGATCCACCTTTCAATACTCCGTAATAAGATGGTAAAAAGTAGTTACAACCTGTTAATGGGACCGGTTTCAACACATTTTAAGTGTCATCATCAGCCAATTTGCGAAGATCTTAAAACAACTAGCACATTGAATACAGGCAAAAAATTAACATTGTATCATAACGTGATTATTGTGTTTTGAACATTTACTAAATTGCTACGTTATGATACAATGTTAATTTTTTGCCTGTATTCAATGTGCTAGTTGTTTTAAGATCTTCGCAAATTGGCTGATGATGACACTTAAAATGTGTTGAAACCGGTCCCATTAACAGGTTGTAACTACTTTTTACCATCTTATTACGGAGTATTGAAAGGTGGATCCTAACCTATAATATTGTACATCTTATTTCTCTATTCAATACGGAACAATAATGAAGTTTTTAACTTTAAAAGGCCAGAGATTGTCAGATTTTCATGTAATGTTGTCTTCAGTAGGCTGGGAAAACTGAGAGCCTGTTAGCTCTTTTTTAAAGTTTTGTAACAGTAAGGTGTGCCTTTGGGAGGCTAGATATTGTAATTTAGGGGGCAAGTGCTCTTGAATTAGGGGATTCTTGCCCTTAACTAAAGAATACCCCCTTCGAATTGTAAATTTGTAACCTAGAGGGTTATAGCCCAGAATTGTCAATGTCTGAATCTTTAATTTTCCAATTTATGAAATTGTCATTGTACCTGATGTTTCATTGTTATGTTTATTCAGTAAATGTTAATTTTGAAGTTCTAAAAGAAATATAACCTTCAGTTCAAGTTTTAAATTAATTATATTGTAGATAGTCCCATTCACCCCGGCATCTTCTTTAACGCCTTTCTCCACGGGTATCCCCGTAACACTACGTTTTCAGTATTTTACATTGCAATACGATAAACTCTTCAATGGCACATAGTTTTTGAAATCTTGAAAAATGCGAAGTAATTTTACTTGTTTTACTGCTCATAAACGAAGGAACGGAGCTCTCTCAACTTATGAATCAGATAGCAGAGGTTTCGTCGTGCCGGCCCCATGATACCTCGTAATCTGCACGCTTTTGGGCTGAGCAGCGGTCAGTTGATAGGCCAAGACCCGTCGGGGCTGTAGCGCCATGGGGTTTGTATCCGATAATTGGTAGCCACGCCGATAGATGGTGCACAAGTCGGTAAATCATGACCCATGACTATTGCAAAATCGTGAACTGAATGCGTGGTCACGGAAAGAGGTAGATATATTGTAGTGATAAGTATTTGTAGGTAAAAACGCGGAACATTTCAACATTTACAGCAGAATTGTCTGTTTACGGAGAGAAAATGATGTTTGCTCAAGCGGTGCCGTGAATTTACAGTGGGTCGAACGACTGTGGAAAACGAAGAGTGGAGTGGCCGTCCACTAGCAAACATCAAATGTATTCGCTAATGTCATTAATGAAATGGAATAGGAGAAGAGATGTATAAAACAATCACTTAGAGGCGTTCAGACGAGCAGGACGGCATTTCCTATCATTAAACAAGGGAGATATTCTTTCTACGCTATGACAGATGCTTGAATGTTGTCAAAAAATAAAGGAGTAATATGAAAATTAGGCAGTATTCTTTTATCTTGATTTTTTTTACCGGTTTACGTACAGCACTTTGCGGAAACCTTCTTCTATTACTTAACCTCGTTCATCGAACCTCCCAGTACATTTCGGTTGGTGTTTAGGAGCATCTCATTGCCAGAGACATGTATTTGTTGGTGTACTGATACGCTTAGGAACTCCTTTACAGGACATATTTACGGCATTTCTTAAAATCATTACAATTGATAGAACTTCTCCTTCTTCTCCTGATTATTATTATTATTATTATTATTATTATTATTATTATTATTATTATTATTATTATTATTATTATTTCTCAGTTACAGACTTTTACGGACCACATGACAATTTCAATGCTTCATTCTTTCTTGTTCCTTCCTCCTCCAGTACTCCTTCATCTGCTCACTATGCCTCCTTTTCCTTTCTTCGGAATATTTAGAGACTGTTTTCTTTCCCTCCCGACCTAGGAATCCTTCCATTTTTAACACTTTCTTTCTAAATCTCTCTCCCTCTCTCTCTCTCTGTTTCTTCTTCTTCCCTTATGTTGATTCTTTCCTAATATTTTTTGACTTCATGAATCCAGGTTGTTGTTGACTTCTTGAACCTGTTGTCATCCATTCTGTATAAATGTCCCAAAAACACAATCGCCTCTTCCGCATTGTATCTGTTATGTTTCCTATGTTCCGGTATATTTCATCGTTACTTCTTGATTTCCAGACTTCTGTAGTTCTTAGCGGGCCGAGTATTTTACGTATGATTGTTCTTTCCAGTACTTCCAATTTATTCAGCTTGTCATTCAGTACTAGACATTCACTCGCGGATAGGCATTCGGTTTGACTACTGTGTTGTAGTGTTGTATATTGAGGGTTTTAGATAAGCACTGTTTGTTATAGATATTCCTATTTATACCGTATGCTGCTCTTTCTATCTTGTGGTATCCTTACCCAAATATTTGAATTTCTTTACCTTCTTTATTCGACCAATGTCTGTTATGAGAAATTCGGAGCATTTTTTTTATATTTGTCATAAATTTGTTGTTTCTACAGAAATTCTTAAACCTGTTCTGTTGGCTATTTCTTCCAAGAGTTTGTCTTGTAACTTATTGTTGCATTTTTCAGTTTTTCTGAAACTATGGCAAAATCATTATTATCATTATATTATTATTACTATTATTGTGGAATGTAATATTTACGCGACATGTTCATACCTTTTGTTATTCTTCACAAGTTCACACTTTTGTTATTGTTCAGGGGCTGGTTGCCCTTTAATACTTACCCTTAAAATAATAATCACGAGCACCACCCATTCCTCTTCACAAAGTGCAGCTGAAATAATACTACTCATTGCTAGATTATGAAACATTTTTCATTTAAACATAAGTACACAAGTGGTTTTACAGCTTTTAAAAACAACGTTATTTTTATTTTTGTATATGAGTGGCCAGTCCCATTCTATGATAACCAACACTTCACACAGCCAATAAACGTCAACCACAAACGCTTGTCATCTATGAGGGTGTTGTCTACTGTCGCATTCACGCATGTATACAACTGTGGTGTCCTATTATTGGGCCATAACTTTTATTTACTGTTGTAGTGTCTTTCACATGGTGATAGGAGTGTTATCCGATTGCCCAGTCATATGTATTGCAACTTGGATGTATTCATTCGTTTTCCCTCACGACAAATGAAGTTCAGTTCATTTATATGTAATAGGGATGTCTGAAGCACATCCGACTACTGGACGTTATGACCTGACCTTTTTCCTTCGTCAGTACTTTCGTTTCTTTGTTCTCGTAATAGGAGTAACCAGACGAAGTTGTGCGTTGTTTAATTTCAAATACAAAGTAACAACTACAGAAAATCTAGAAAAAACTGCATTGCTGATTGCGTTTCCACTGTACCAAAGTAAACGTCGTTCATGCCACCAGTTCCCCAAGCGGAAGCCCTTACGAAAACAATGGTTGCATGCGATTCACATAAGGACTTAAGAAAATTGTGACCCGCGATGTCAAGAACTGCTCAAATCTGGACTCCTCTTATTATTTTTCCGCTTCTTGGAGTTGTTCCCAGTTTATTGGGGATCGGCACTTGTAATGATTTGGTCCAATTTTACGGTGGGATGTCCTTCTGGATGCCAACCCTATACGGTGGGATGTGTTCATTATTGCATGTTTTTGTGGAGTGTGGTGTGTTGTATTAAGATGAACACAACATCCCAATCCCCGAGCGATCCCTTCCATTATTTCCTCTGATTAGTGTTATTAGAGGATGGTTGCCCAATTGTACTTCTTCTTCAAACAATAATCACTACCACCACCACCAGTACCCAAGCGAGAGGAATTAACCATACGTAGTTAAAATCCGCGGCCAAGCCGGGAATCGAACCCGGAGCCTTCTGAACCAAAGGCCAGTACATTTACCATTTAGCCAAGGAGCGAGGCTGCTCGAACCTGACCTGTCCCTTTAAAATACTATGTTGGAATGTTCTGAACGACTGAACATTGAACGAACTCTGTAAATCTCTGTATACCGAAACACAGACGAACATTCAATTTGAAACTGGGTCAGCATCAATTTCAGATTTTCTAAAAATGAAATAATCAGTTCTGAGTTTTAAGAATGTACTTCTGTTTTGTGAGATGAAACAAAGTCTTGAAACTCGTAAAGA
The DNA here is from genome assembly GCF_040414725.1 of Anabrus simplex. Lineage (NCBI taxonomy): Eukaryota > Metazoa > Arthropoda > Insecta > Orthoptera > Tettigoniidae > Anabrus > Anabrus simplex. Next base: position 35,864,336 of record NC_090268.1, read on the forward strand.
GTAGAAACAGAATCGCACTCAGATCGACTATTAGCAGTCCTACCAGAGCAGTACTTTATGTACGGTTCTAAGCTAGAAAGTAAGTGATAACATTCATACACGTTTTTCAAAAGCATGTGTGCGCTTACAGAATTAAACGTTTAAAAATATCACTTGTAACTATATTTTATACTTATAATTCTATCGACACATGCTTCTTTCTGGTTATTTTCCCACCTCTATTCTTCAATTATTATTGCACCTACATATTATTTCCCCTTCTCCTGCACAGCGTCATCAGAAGATGATAACTATATTTTATATCGATAAAAATACAAGTTTTGGTTGGAAACCTAGGAATCTGAAATAGTCCATATAAATAATATGCAAGAGAAATGAGAAGCAAGAAGCACATGCCGGCTGTTACGCACTCCCTGTCTAGAAGACAAATTTGGCGTGTGACCGTAACCTGTGTTCAGTCAATCAATCAATCAATCAATCAATCAATCAATCAATCAATCAATCAATCAATCAATCAATCAATCAATCAATCAATCAATCAATCGCCGCTGGTCTGCATTTAGAGCTGTCGACCAGGTGACAGATTCTCTACCTACCGGGCGAGTTGGCCGTGCGCGTAGAGGCGCGCGGCTGTGAGCTTGCATCCGGGAGATAGTAGGTTCGAATCCCACTATCGGCAGCCCTGAAGATGGTTTTCCGTGGTTTCCCATTTTCACACCAGGCAAATGCTGGGGTTGTACCTTAATTAAGGCCACGGCCGCTTCCTTCCAACTCCTAGGCCTTTCCTATCCCATCGTCGCCATAAGACCTATCTGTGTCGGTGCGACGTAAAGCCCCTAGCAAAAAAAAAGATTCTCTACCTGTTGTTTACGTAGGCTTTTCTGTAATGATTTCAAAGAACTTCGAAATTTGTTGAACATCTCCCTTAGTTATTTCTGTCCCTAATTCCTCTTCCCACAAACGAATACTTTCATCAGTTTGTCCTACTGAATTCGAACTTTATTTTAATATTATGGCCTAGACCGCTAGACCAAAGTTTCCTTCAGTTTCATAACACTACCGTCTTTTTTTTTCTTTTTTGTTTCTTTTGTCGGAAATCGCCCAGAACAAATCGTACTGTATTCCTTTGTATCTTTTCCAGTTCTCGAATCAAGTAATCGTAGCGAGGAACCACTGAAACCATACATTAACCGGAGTATTACCAATGACTTATACGCCTTCTCCTTCTTATCCGGCACTTGACCGCTGTAATAAGCCGGGCGCACAAGACACACACAGTTGGTCGTAGAGGAGGGCGGAGTAGGGCAGGACAGTGTAGCGCTGACGAAACTGCGAGGTGCACTGTGAGCACACATTGCCACGCAGGGTCTCGTCGGATTTCAGAAAGAAAGAACGATGTTTTCTTCCGACTCCGTGATATTAGAGCAGACATGTCAAGGTTACGAGATGAGTGACAGCTCTTCGTGCATGAGAAACAGCTGTTACGAGCGCTAGCGCAGGATATTATCAGATAGCTCAAGTCTTGAGCGGTGTACATTACTCGTTCGTAATTACGCTACTCCGTACAAAACATGTATATATTATTTCATATAAGTACACACAAAATTAAATGAGTTCAACACGGATTTTACATAACATGTGCGAAATAACATGCTTTGTAATCACTGTGCAGCAGAAAAATAAATATTTTAAAGGTTATACGGCAATAAAGAACAAAATAAAAGGCATTTCCTTTAGGGACTTAACATACTCAACTCTTCTTTGAACAATTATGAAGCGAAATAATGGCTAATACCATGCCGCTACGCTTCTGTAGCAGAACATCATTAAAAAAACACATAAGCGAAAGGTAAACGGTAAAAGTAGCATCTCTTCAATCAACCGTGTTGACACAAATGTACACAAATACAAAAACACACTAACCAATTATTATGCCAATCCTTATGCCACAGCCTATGGAGTTGTATGATTTCACATGTCACGCGATCTGTTAGTGATGTTAGCGACATCCTGCGCCCTCATTTGTTACCTCCCGTGGCCAGCAAGGTCCGCAGATCTGTCCCTGATAGATCATGTGTGGGACCAGCTCGGCCGTCAACTCCATCCCAGTGCCACTCTGCAGAGTTAACGAGTTCTAAGCGATCCTTGTTTGGTGTGGAGAGGTTGCCAAACCACTTTCTTCCACACGCCGTTCAGTGTTTAAAGTTTCTTCATGTCGGATGCAGTAGACGATTTGGCAACTCCGGCTACAGTAGACGTAGTAAATCCTATAAGCCGCCAATAGACACCGCGCTGCCGCTGGAGAGTAGTGGTGTGAGACGAGGTCGACATGTTCTGTCCCAAAGTATATCTTTGTTGTCATAGGACATTATCCTTGTATCCAATTATCTTTACATACTCGTGACTAAATACTTCTGCCTTCTGTCAATCCCCACACCCCTTGTTCATTAATGATTCCTGAAATGTCCTTCTGGAACCTGTTTTTATTAGTACCTATACATTTTTCGCTAAGACTGCCATTTTTTTTCGCAATCATGTTATTCTCACTCGAATTCTTCGCTAAATCAAGTTACTTCTAGAACAGTTCCTAACTTTCTTTTTAATCCCTTCATTTCCTTGTTGTAATATAGCGGGTCTTTACACTTCCCTACTAACAATTGCTTTAAACCTATCCCATATGCTGTTTAAATTTTTATTTACTTTTCTCGACCAATCGTGATGACTTTTAAAAAACTCTCTCATGCCTGTCTTATCAACCATATTTTATTGCTTAATAGTCCTACTTTTACAACCATTCTATCGCGTTATTTAGAGCTTTGTGACCAATACTGCCATCTCTCACTCAACTTACAGTATTTATAGAGCCCGTTTGGTTTCATTAGCACCGCGCCTATAATATTCTTCCCCCTTAGTTGATTCCTTCACTTTCTGGTACAGCTGTTCTTCCCAGATTATTATTTTTAATCATGTTGGTCATGATTTCTGCCATTCGCATTATCTTCCCAGTAAACATTTGGTAAATCGAGATCACCTGCTCCAGTCACGTTCCTTTCTGTGATTATCTTATCAAATAATTCAGTGTCAGCGTCACCTCTTCCAGGTCTCTACACCTCAGATAAGATAAGTGATATTTCCCAAATTATGTTCAGTATGATAGCCTTTACCTTCCTGTTCACCACGAAACTGCAACAAAATAGTACAAAAATAAGATGTCTGTTCCCGATCATTCAGCTTATATGACATCAATTTGAGAATGTGTAGGCTGCTGAATAAAAGTTATTAAATGTGTTAAGGGTTCTTAGGAAGTTAGTACGGAATATAAATGTTGGGTGCTCCTTACCCTCTTTTAAATACAATATCAAATATGATTATTATTTTGGTACAGCGTGATAAAATATTATTGAAGTATTCAAGTTCTTTGGGCCTTTTCTATCGTGAAGTTTTCAGCCTTTCACTCCAGACCAGCAGGCCCAGCAGTTGCATTGCCACACCTTTCCGAGCCGATGGCGGCCTCCATTGTAGGACATTGGAGTGGCAGTGCACTAGGGGAGATATCCTCTTGTATAAATAGCTACCGTTGGCAGTAATTGTTGATATTCGAAGGTAATAATTATTATGAATATATGAATTAAAATAGCATAGACGTCTTGGCCGTGCGGTCAGGGGCGCGCAGCTGTGAGCTCACATCCGGGAGATAGTACTGTAGGTTTGAATCCCACTGTCAGCAGCCCTGAAGATGGTTTTCCGTGGTTTCCCATTTTCACACCAGGCAATTGCTGGGGCTGTACCTTAATTAAGGTCACGGCTGCTTGCTCCCCATTCCTAGGCCTTTCCTTTCCTATCGTCGCCATAAGACCTATCTGTGTCGGTGCGACGTAAATCAAATAGCAAAAAAAAAAAAGCATAGACGTGAGGAATACTCTTCAGGTAACATTTTTAATTTTTGAGAACCCAAGCGTTAATGCTATATATGGAACATGCACAGGTCACACGTAAATTGATACATTCATTGAGGGGTGCTAGGTTGCTCTTGAGCTATTCTGTTGCAGCCATACTGTACAGGGTGTCCTCATCTGGTATGCCATCCGTTGTGACACTCGAGAGTAGAAGTTCAGCTGGTGTAAATGTAGGTGGATGGAGACGAGTATACTGCCACTTAAAGTATACTGTCACTTAAAGCCTCGTTCCAAAGATGTCTTACTACGAAACAGAAGAATACTGTGTGCTTTCATTCTGGAACAAATTATATTGTTTCCGAGCAGAAAACTTTCCAACAGAATGAGCAGCATTTCTTGTAAGGGAAAGTACTGCAAGGAATGATTCATCTTGCAACCTTGAAAAATATAGTGATCTTGTTGATAAATGTATCTACAAATCCCATCTGTTTATTTACTGAAAACTTCTGTTCGTACCCACGATTTTCTGGTACCTAGACGAAGTCATTGTGTAAGTTGGAAATGCCTTCACCTGTTAAGAAGTATTTGTCGTTAAACAACTAGCGAAATAATTGCGAGTCGTTGGAGGTTTGTTGCAGTCATCGATCATGACCAAGTTCGCGACTAATAAGTCCCATTACGCTAGCTGACAGGATTCTGCTGTTCTACTTCTGACCTCCTCAGAATTACCATCAGTGTAGTTCATCGACTAGTGACGTAATTCACAATAACTTTAAAGTACACATTAATGTACTCGAGCGATATTAACCAATTTATCTTTGGCTCAGAAATGAAGGTTGTGTGAAATATTTCGTGAATTTATTGTATAAATAACAGCGATCACGTACTGAATGGTGCAAGAAAATCTGCACGAGTCGTGGCAGCACCAGCATTAATGGTAAAACATACGGTAGGCAAAGATGTGTTTGACAACATGCTAAGTTGTCACTGTTACAACCACCAACCTAATAGTGAGAATAATACTACCCTTAGCTTTTATGACACCGAGATGCCTTTTCATGGATTCTGTTAGCCGATGGAAGTTATCTTTCCAATCATAGCAGAGCACTGAGGTGACTCTGATTTGTAGTGTATGTCTCTTCACGCGAATCTTGAGATCCGAATGATCCCAGATATGCTGCAAAGGATCCAAACCGGGTGACGTAGCAGACCATGGAAGGATACGTAAGTCACTATTATGCACCTGAAACTATTTATGAACAATCCAAGTGCGGTGAAGTGGGGCACTATCCCATTGATTAATAGCATTGATCTCCAAGGATTGGCGGATGTCTGAGGCATGACCTGATATTACCATATTCGCCACCGTCCGTGAAGTGGTATCAGTATTACCGCCAATATACCATTTTGCATATCAGAATTGCCTCAAGAGAGAACATAGATTTTTTCTCTTCTCCTTCTTCTTCTTCTTCATCTTCTTTTTCCTCTCCTTCTCCAGCTAAAAGTTGGTTCAAGAACTCTATCTGAACACGTAACTATGTAGTTAGTAAATCTAGATACTCGGAAGCATGTATTATTAACGTAGGGCGTTGATTGCTATTTTAAGTAACCTTCCCCTTTTTTACTACAGGATGTCGTCTCTATAATGTCCACCACTTTAAACCTCCTTGTCTACCCAATTAACAACTAATTTGTCCTTGTACAGAAGTTGAATTGGGAACTAAACGCCCTACCCTTTTATCTCAGAAATAGAATATTCCTATTTTAAGTAAGAGAGATTTACTCGTTGGAAATATAATTCTAATTCATGAATGAACGTGGTTTGTATGAATGTGAGATATAAAGGGACTGAAAATTGACATCCCGTCAAGATTCGATGTGTTATGGAAATGGTTATCATCATGATACACCTTGAAACAAAAGGTATTAAAATACAATCACAATGGGATATCATTGCGAATAAGTCCGTGTGAGATATTGGATATTGTGTATCTCAGCACATTTAATGTTCTGTCTTCATTCGAGATACTGTTTGGAAGTTCGCTACTTGACGCAGGCGAGGTGCCTGGCACGTAACTGTCACCATTATGCCAAGGCAAACATATCTGTGATAACAAGTGTTTGCTCAGTACTTTACCGTATTGGTCGTGCAGCGATATTAGTTTTCAGCTTATCACTTACCCGCTTTCCTGCAACTAAGTTCGACGATACTCGATAAATGTCGCCTTCCTGCCTGCGTATACTCATGTTTTAAAAATATCAGTTCTTTTCTCTTAACGCTGAGTGAGCAAACCTTTTTAGTGGTTCGTGATCTACTCAAATCTAATACGTTTGGTAAGGAATTAGCCTTAGATTGAAATTTCCTCCAACTGTCATTTTCCCATTTTATTCTGGAATGGCAAAATATCTTCGTTATTTTATCATAGAGATACTCTGTTATTTGCTTTACGTCGCACCGACACAGATATGTCTTATGGCGATAATGGGATAGGAAAGGCCTAGGAATTGGAAGGAAGCGGCCGTGGCCTTAATTAAGGTACAGCCCCGGCATTTGCCTGGTGTGAAAATGGGGAAACCACGGAAAACCATCTTCAGGGCTGCCGACAGTGGGGCTCGAACCCACTATCTCCCGATTGCTGGATACTGGCCGCACTTAAGCGACTGAAGCTATCGAGCTCGGTCATAGAGATACAGAATGGGCCATAAATCTGCATATCAATTATGACAGTCCTCGTTTATGGAACTATTTATGCATTTATTTTTCAACCGAGCAAGTGGCTATGCGGTTTGGGTCACGTAGATGTCAGCTTGCATTCGGGAGATAGTGAGTTCGAACCCAATGTCGGCAGCTCTTAAGATGGTTTTCTGTGGTTTATCATTTTCATACCAGGCACATGTTGGGGCTGTGTCTCAATTACGGCCACGGTCGTTTCCTTCCCACTCCTAGCCTTTTCCTTTCCATCGTCGCCATAAGACCTATCTGTGTCTTGAAATTAATAAAAATCATTCAAATTGAGAGAGAGAGTCCTGAATTCCAATGTGATTCAACGCCAGGGCGTGGTGCTGGGTAACTTCTCGACGGTTCAGATGTTGTACTTTAAGTGTATCCTTACGAAGCATAATGTCCTCAGCACTTTCTTTCACGGAGAGCTAATCCATCCACCACGCAATGAGTGAAGAGCTCTTTGTTCGCCATACCACAATGACCAAAACTCTGATCTTGCACTTCGTGTCACAATAGGCTATCGATTAGGATTGTATGAAGGTGGAGAGGCATTATGGTGCTAAATTGTAGTTTGATTAACCGAATTTGTGCTGATATAACCATATTTATTTACATAATGTACCGGAACTATGACATGTTAAAATAGAATAACTTGGATATTTCTGAAGATTAGTTTTACGGGACATACAGCCGGCAGCATTGTATTTTTTTCAAGCCTGTTTCACTTCTTTAGAAGAGACCAAGGGAAGTGGTTATGAGACCGCTTTCTATGTTCGTTGGCGTATTACTTTCTGAAGCTATTTGATAAAGATTAAAACGAAGTTACTTCGTTTCTCTGATAGTTTTAATAACTGGGGCCTGCCAGTTGCCGAAATTTAAGCTCTCGATTCAGAATTGAGACCATTGCATATGTCGCATACTGTTAGGACTTCTTAAACTCATTGATAACACTACTGGACAAATATACCTGTGTTCGCAAGAATTACCTACTCATTTTTTATTGCTTAACATACTACAGAATGTAACTAATTCCTTGAGAAATGCAGTTATTTATATTGATTGTATCGTCTTTGCTTCTAACTGTACAGTAGATAGCGTAACATCGATTAGTTTACTGATGAATACCAAAGCTCTATCGTATCTACAAAATGTGATATATCAAGTGAGCCATTAGAGTATATTTATATGTATTATTAGTGCCCCCTTAATTGCACCAACAGTGGCTCAGGGTCGTGTTCAGTCAAGCGTAAGGATGGTATTCTTAACTTACGGGTTTATAAGGGCAAGAGAAGGGTAGCAGGCAATTACTACGAATGAGAATCAAATATATGCTTTAAAAAAATTGTTACCTCTTGGTGATGATGAAGAAATGGAGCAAAATCAACCCAAATTAATACAAACGAATATCATAATCATGACGTTAAATAATGTCCTTGTGTATTACACTTATCGAGGGTGACATGGAATATGGAAGGTCTTTTTCATAGGCAGTAGTGTGCGGAGACAAATTAATTAAACAATACCTTTACACTGTTGTTATATTAAAAATAAGAAAATAAAGAAATCTGAGTGATGCCTATGCTATTTCACATGTTTTCCTATGAAATACACTACAATATTTCTGAAGAAACAACGTATAACTACCAAGTGCATTAGGTCGGGGATGAACCCAGCATACAAGAACAAACAAACAAATGACTACCATGTGAAACTAGTGTCATCCATAAGCACACTAATCACACATAAAACAAAACTTATAAGAGAAAAATATAAGCTATGGTTACAATTGGTTACATGACGTACCCTTTCGGGTGGCACCGCCAAAACATTTATCAACGTGGTTCGAACTCGTAATCTTCGGCGATTGGAGGTAGGGTGCTGGGAAAGTAACCCTTCTAGGAATATTTTAAAGAGGTTATCTACCACCTCACTTGCTACTCTCTCTTTAATTAAATTAGGTTAAAAATGAATTATCTACACCGAGTTTCTCTCATCGTTTGGCCGACAAGCGCCCAGCTTATCTGCCTCCCGTTGACTCATCACTCCCCGCTTCGAGGCATAGGAACAAGGACAGCACTTCACTCACTTTATTCATGCATAACATGTGATAACAATTAAAATTAACAAAATGAGAATTAGGATAAAAATTAAGAATATTATTAATTAAGAATTAAGAAAATAAGCTCGTACCTTGCAGGGGATGTTGGAAATGTTCTCCCCTTGCATCCACAACATACCTCGCATGTTTTCAATGTTAATATTTTCTTAGCCGTCATGCTGAGCTCTTCGAAACCCCGACTTCTTGACCAAGTCGTCTTAGAAATTTGGTAGGCATATGTTCTAATGTTTCTACGATTCCCTTAACTTTTTCTCGTTAATTATACGTTTTCAACACTTCGCTTTTTCTCGAGTAAAGAACCAGTTCCTCTCAATTTGCTTACGGGTTTCCGCACGGTTTCTCTATGTAGATGGCGTACACCTGGAAATTGTGTTACAAATCGCCTAACGACTTCCCTGCAAGACTCTGATTTCACATAATTATCTTACATAAATACCCTTTCCTCTACCGCGTACGCATGTGGGGGCATTATTAGAATTATACCCCAAAGTAACACTTCACAATTCGAGAACTGTTGGAGCGACAGATCAACAGTTAATAAAAGTTCTAAGCACGGACCTGAACTGCGAAGTGCGGGCATTCACGTGTTGTCACTGCGCTTTGTAACGGGAAGTGATGAGTCAACGGGAGGCAGATGAACTGAACGCCGGCCAACCGTTGATCGAAACTCACTGAACATTCCATAATGAGATTTGACTTTTCTCGTAAAATTGGACATCGCTGAATAGGATGCGAACAAAACATCTTACTCCGTAAAGGGGCTCCTGTAACTAACATACTGCCATTTTTGTCCTACATTCAATACCTCTTCGGTATGTACTGCATGTGCTGAACATGGCCTAATATATTGAAAGTCTTTTTCGAGTACAATCCAGTCCTAAAATTTAGATATTCATGACAAGAATGTGTTTAAATCATCCAGTAAATTTTTGCTACGTGTGTAGTGAACTAACCTTCAAGTGCCAGTGGCGAAATTTTACGCCTCTTGTGAATAAAGTATTATGCACTAGGCTATATTGTGTGTGCGAATTGTGTGATTTTGTTAAAGACTGGGCTTCAAATACGAATTTGCTTTGTATCATACTATAGGCTTGTTACTGAATGGAAAAGTAGTACCCATGTTATGTCATTTGCAGTTCCTATGATTTGGAGGGAATAAGGACTGTTCAAGTAATCACATCTAAAACAAAATATACAGTTAACTATTCCAGTTTGTCATATGCAATGAGGCCTGTTACATAGCGAAGAATTTCACGTACCAAAGTACCCAGATTTCATGACCTTGAGTGATAACTCCGATTCCGACAAAACGTTTGCTGAAGAACAAAGAGATGACGGAAGTGATCCTATATCTGAAACAAGTTGTTCATCAGAGCCTTAATTTTCTCAAGAAGTTCTTAATGATCGTTTTTGGGATTGAAAGTTGACAAGAATTGGCTGAATGTTACATTCTAGGCTCAAAGGCTGGAATCTAATCAACAATATCGTAGTCGCGATAGTGATTTCAAAGACTACTTTTATAAGGAGAAAGAAGTAGGTTATTGTAATAATGTGTGTTCACGATATCAACACCAGCCAATTGAGTGGCAATTGTTAAAGAAAGTGGTAAATACTCCATTGGGGAATCCTGAAAAAGTCCACCACGTGCTCTGTGTTTAAAAATAGAACGTATGAACATTTTTGTAAAAGTTATTGGTAAGATTCTGCTGCATTTATGTATTTGAAATCTACACTTCCAATAGTTTGTGATGCAAATCTGCAGAAGGGCATTTTTAGAGGGCTACAAGCAAGATAATTGATGCAAACTTTGAGCAACTGTTAAATCCACTGATATAAGCAGCCTGAAAATCATTCAGAATTATATGTTTCGTTTTTTTAGAAATGATAAAGCAGAAAACTGTTATTAAATGGTGAGTGATCTTCTGAAATCATACCAAGCTATGGGATGCAACGTATCTTTGAAACTTCACTTCTTGGTCTCCAATCTAAACTTTATTCCAGAAAATCTCGGGGCTATCTGCGATGATGATGGCGAGCGTTTTCGTCAGCAGATTTCTACGGTGGAGAGTAGGTGCCAAGGCAAATGAGTTGTCAGTATTCTGGCCGACTACTGCTGGACGCTGGAGAAAGAGATCTCAAAGCCTGGCCGAAAAGCATCATATGCAACATTTTAGGTAACTCCAAATGAGGTGTATATTTATCATTTGGTGCTATGTTAGTACTAATTCTATAAAACTTTAAAAGTGTGCCACAAAAAATAACTTCCCGATGGAAAAAAAAATCTGGAAGCATACCCTGAGCACACGCCTAGATTAAGTTAATTTACTTATTGTGATAGGAAAAACGGTTTGGTCTTATTTACCATTCAATGGCTTCTTTTGAATTTTGCATTTTGTTTGTATATTTACTGGCCATAAATGTTATACGCCAAATAGTAAATAAACAAGCATTTTTCATACTTCAATGACTTTCATTTATTTGTTCCAAGAATGAAACATACAGGTCAATGAAAGTAACAAATTTGTTCTGTCACGTATCGGTACAGTATGTCTTACCACAAATGAATGTGGCGACTATACGAATAGCGAATTAGCCAACCACCTAGTGTCCAAGCAATCAACCACGGGATCCGATCTTTTTCGATACGACTTATTTTACTGCTCTATCTCCAAAGAGCATTAGAGCTGTTGACTTGTCTACAGTTACTCCTCCCGCACTCTCTCTCTCTCTTTCTCTGTGTGTGTGTGTGTGTGTGTTTGTTGAATTCCAAATCTCATAACATGTTAGTAATTACTTTAAAGAACCTCGTTTGGATACGGTGCCAAACTGTACCAATGCTGGTTTGAATTGTTCCTGCACTGGATGCAAGTACAGATTCTTCTCTCCAGTCTGCTGAGGTGTGCTGGAGTTAAAAGCCCACTTACAGGAATAGAGTATCCGTTATCACAAGATCTAAAACGCGTTAAAAACAAAAAACAAAGGGAGACATTCGAAAGAAAAGCTGCACAGGTATCTGTATATATAAAATAAGAGTTGTGTCTGTACATTGCTCAGAATTTAAAAATAATTGCATTTCTGTATCGATCATGTCCACAGTAACAAGAAAATGCATTTTTCAATTTTCCGTCATCACGAGAAATTGACTGAAGATAATTAAAATCGGTATATAAAGCCGGGAAATAAAGAACTACAGTATAGGTCATAAATAATTGTATTCACCCTGGATGATATGGTAGTTTAGGGGAAAGCGCCTGAAATTTTAATTTTTAAATGCCTATGTTATTGGACCTATCGAAAAGTACAACAGAACAAAAGTGATAGAGAATCTAGTTTTCTGTTATTCATGTCTTATTCAGTTTTACCGTACCGATTATGATGGGAGTGGTGGTGGTGATTAATGCTTTAAAAGGAAGTACAACTAGGCAATCATCCTCTGTATAACACTCATCAGAGAGAGAAAATTGAAGGGGTCCAACACTTCGGAAAATGAAGGTATACGCCTAAGAAAGACAAGGGGTACGAAAGGCGTGAATATGAAAGACTCCCTAGGCCTCCATACGTAATAACGTCGGGGTCAGGAAAGAACAAGAATTGACCAACCGAGGTCGGATAGGATAGATAAGAGAGGATAGATGAAATGAGGAGCCTGTCAGAAGTGGAAGCAACGCCAGAACGCAGATAAGGGTCCCGTGGTCGCCAAACCACTCTCCCAAGTTCAGAGACTCCCTGGGACAGTTTTAGTCGCCTCTTACGACAGGCAGAGGATACCATGGGTGTTATTCTACCAACCCCACGCACAGGGGGACGACTTTGATGAGGGAATTCATGAATTTAGATGAATTTAGACTTTTGTTGCTTAGTGCTTATCAACGCCGACATGGAACGATGTTTTTTGTCATGATTGTTCTAAGGTGTAATAACGCGTGGTCTTCCGTCCATATCGACGAGGAAAATCGTGAATTTTATTATAGGAATGAGAAAAAACTGTGAAGGAACGATCGCTTGAAGAATAAGACAAGAAGGAATGAAGGAAAGGAGTTACATTAGATGGCCTAACATCACAGAGTCGGAAGAAAACTAAATATGAAGGCCTACAGTATCGAAACCTCATAAAATTGATCAACAATAACATTACATTGACCATTGTTTGTTGTGATGTACTTTCTCTCTTCTACTGCCATTCATCTCCGATAGTTGGGATTACTGTTGCGTACCGAGTATAACAGCCTGCCTGAACATTGGCGGGAAGTAGGTAAGGAATAACTTTTCCGATACTACTGGTACGTAACGCACTGGTTCATCATAGTATTCTAGCTATTCGATACCAACTCTGAGGCTTTAATTGGAATGAGCATTGCGCACGCTTAACGGAATAATGGCAGAGGAGTGTTCACGGCTGTCTGCGGCCTCGTCATTCCAGCTCTGGAACTTTCGACTGTTAGATCGGCAGCGTAGTACTTTTCATTAAAAGTGAGAAAATGTGCAATTGTTTATTATTTCATAAGATACTATTGATTTTAATCGCGACATTCCTAATGACACCATTGTAATGGCCTATATTGATTTCATTTGGGAGGACGTGAAAAGGCAGGATGGGTGTGTCTGTCATTACAATGAAAACTGCCCAACTTGGTTATGACTGATAGTAGGCAAGAGGGCATTCCACTACAATGAAAATCCCCTAACCCAGACTTCACATGAGAAAAGACGTATGATGACTTCCCCATGTCCGGCTCCTTGGCTAAATGGTTAGCGTGCTGGCCTTTGATCACAGGGGTCCCGGGTTCGATTCCCGGCAGGGTCGGGAATTTTAACCATCATTGGTTAATTTCGCTAGCACGGGGGCTGGGTGTGTGTGTCGTCTTCATCATCATTTCATCCTCAACACGACCTGCATCTGTTCTCGGACACTCCCGGCACTAAAAGCCATACGCCATGCAGTTTAATACAATCTTATCCACAACGTGTACACTACCTAACCTAGAATTATGTATGCAATGCAGAATTTCATAACGAAGCACGGGTACATCAGCTAGTTGAATATATATCTAGATTATAACTCCGGGCAAAGGAAATCAGGAGACTAACATTCCTAGCTAACAAGGTCATGTATTTTAAAAGAACGTATTTGATGACAGGCAATCACTTGAATCTCAGAATAGGGAGAAGCTTTCGTTAAGCATTTATTTGAAGAGTACGTCTCTCTTGAAGAGAACATAGATGGACTGAAAAATAAGATATTACAGATCTAGGCACTGCAGTAAACGAAGAAAGTTACGTCACATCTTCAGGCCTTATTAAAGACATAAGAAGTTCGTAACAAATATTCCTTCAATAGTATTATAGACTGAGGCATAAAAATTGAATTCCACCAAAATACTTTAAAACTATATTCAGCTACTGCTTAAGTAAATGATGAAGTTGAGATTTACTTTGTTCAACTTCATATTGTTCCTCTCTCCATTCCTCTTTGTAGACTAGGGTGGGGTCCGTTCCGCAAAGGGGTTGGGAAACTGTATTTGGAGGTCCTAGATTTGAATTCCGACGATGACATGACTAAACCGACATTGGCTTTTCTATGCGTTTACGCTCCGCGAGGGAAATACTGGCACAGTACCTTAATTCCCAAGCTCCAGAGCATCTATCCCTTTCTGGTACCATACTTTTAATCGCTACCACTTTGGATCACGTAACTGTGAGCTAGCATTCGGGAGATGTTGGATTCGTAACCCACTGTCAGCAGGCTTGAAGATGGTATTCCGTGGTTTCCCATTTTCTTACCAGGAAAATGCTGGGGCTTGGCCTTAGTTAAGGCCACAATCGCTTTCTTACCAGTCATACCTCCCTGTCGCCATAAGATCTACCTGTGTCGGTGCGATGCAAACAATCACTACCGCTGCCGCTTTTCACACAGCCTCTCGCCACAGATACATACGACAAAATATTACTTATTCAGAATACGATTCCACTTGGGCGAGGAGGCGCAAGTATTTGTTCATAGCAGTCGGTAGCGGATAGCGGGGTGAGTAACGGGCGCGTCATTTGACCTAGTACAGTCATCACACAGCCCCTGCATTATCACCAAGCAAGATACATAAGGGGCGATCAAAATGTTCCCGTTCGATGACTGTACAGCCCTGTATCGGGATGTCAATCAAGCAAAGTCGCTGTGGCATTGCGGCACTCATCCCACCGACGCACCTGGTTGAAGATCTCCGTGTAGTAAAACTCCGTGTCCTGCTGGGTGAAGAAGTACTCAACCGCCTGCTGCACATCCTCGTCCGACAGGAAGCGTCGACCGTTCAAGGCCTTTTTGAGGGGACCGAAGGCGTGATAATCGCATGGGGAGAGATCAGGACTATAGGTCTCATCCACCGCCTGCTTGTTGTACGTAATGAATGAGGCTGGCCTCCCAGATCGACTAGCGTCTTGTGGCGAAACGCGACCCGCACGGAGCTTGGTACACCATTCCACAACGGTGGTTTTCGACAGACATGCTCACCCATACACAGTCTTCATTCTCCGATGGATGTCTACCGGTGTGACAGCCAAGAACAGAATAACAGCACGTTGGTCTTGTTTGAGCGCATTTGGTAGTAACGTTACCGTAGTTCCCTGGCCGAATTTAACGCAAGCACCTCGGCACGACACGACTGCCACACTAATCCCTTTGTTTCTTTTTCTTTCGGGGGGACGGGGGCGAAGGCCGCTCCCCCCACGTAGCAATCAGCTCAATCTGCATTGCCTCCGACATGCTATGAATTTTGATTGGTGAGTCTAGGTGGCGATAGGGAACACGTGCACGCTGATTGGTTGCCTCCAAGGCCAGTAATTCCTATGTATAGTGAGCGAGGCAGTATTCAAATTAATTCTGTATCCTGAATTCTGTCGGTCTCGGTTTATCTGACTGCGAGCAGCCTATCTGGTTGACGTCCCCCGGCTTCCGAGATGGCACTCTCCTCGGGTAAGCACCCTTGAATTCCGTTCCTGCTAACATTTCTGTAATGTTCCGATTTGCTTTTCATACAGGAGTCTGCCCTAACCTCGCCTAGATTCACCAAATTAGTTACTTATGACGCCTTAGTTTTTCAGCTGGACTTACCTGTTCGTTTCCGAGGCATTCCCATTTCTTGTTTCACTAAAATATGTATATTGTAGTTTAACATTATTTCCCTTGGGGGTTGCCTCTGGTAGTTCTGTATCACTTGAGGTACGCTAGATTTTGGATAACCTGTAAATTGCATTGTACTACTGCATTGGTAACTGGATGTACAGTTGATTTGAAATTTGAATTTACACTGCTACGAATAACCTATGTATATCACTGAACTTATAGCTCATAACTTGGAATGTATTTGTAAAATTATCTTGTAAATAATATTTTTAAAAACTAAGGATCACGGTGATTCATTTCGGAATCCGCTATCTAAGCCATGTCCATGCCTTTGGTAGGTTCCCAGCCCTTTCATCTTCCCGGTTTGTTGTTCACTAGTTGGCCCTACTGATATTTCGTACATGTTTTGTTGGAGATCCGAGTAATGCCAGCTGCTGTTTTTCCGAGTGTGTAGTGTTTTCTTATATTGTGTAGTTTGCTCTTACCTTCCCCTTTTAACTCTGTTTGTGCCTTGTTTGGTGTTACCCCTGTAGTAGAGGTAACAAATTTCTAAGAAGAAAAGAGATAGCAGGGAAGAGTGGGAAGTGATACAAGGAGTATCTGCGGGTTTCCGAGTTAGACTCGCTACCACGGCGAGAGTTTGTGCTGGTAAGGTGGTGTTAATATGTGGTATTAAGGGTCAGGGAAAAACCACATAGGCAGAAAAGAGAGATGCTACATGTAAAACCTGACAAATTTTGATAGCACATGGAAGGATGTGGGCTGGAAAAGTCCAGAAGTTGTGTTAGTTAGGAATATGTGTCATGCAGTCATAACCATTTCCTTGCTATTGTCAATTATTATGGGGATCAGTCTTCTTGTCACTGCCGGGTGCGACTCAGGTCCACTAGCGGCTGGGCTTTGAGCCACAGGTTCGTCCCATTGTCCAGCCGCCAGCGGTCCCTGGTGCCAAGTCTCCGTTTAGAGAAGGGGATTAAGAGCCAAGCCTTACGTGGTATAAGGGGCTATCTTCCTCCATCTGGCGATGTCCCCCTCGTGCGTTGTTGCTGGAACACACTTGTCACTGCAGATCTGCAACTATGTTAAGGTTATTAGTTACAATATATTTACATATACCTGTATACCGATGTTCGTTAGAGTGTCGGTTTGTTTGCCTGCTCTCGTGTCCAGGATTCTACCTAAGTAAAGAGTAAAATAACACAAATAACTATCTAGATTTACACTGCTGTCTTCGATATAGGGCGCACGCTGGTTTCCCACTCCCGTGTCTCTGTCGGGCGGCGGAAGTGGATTGATTCTTCCCTGGCCATCTGGCTGCGCTGCCATCGTCTTCTTGTATTGTGTTTCTTATCAGTGTTTCCTCGCCTGGGTCCCTGGAGATGAAGACAGCGGTAATCATAGGAACATATTTAATAAGATACATGGTGTCTGCAGTGTAGTGTGTGCTTATGTAATGTATAGGTGTCAGCTTAGGGAGGGAGGCGGCCATCGACCTACTGCCACCTAACCCTGTGGCTGAACAGAATGTGTTTCGGTGTGGAGTACTTGGTGTAAAGATTAACGTCGTTGCGTCCTAACCCACTCACTAGTGGGTTGATCTTGTTACCCCATGACTTGGTGTATATTCAGAGTGTTTGTTTACGTATGTGATGCCTTATCGAGCTGACTTTCGCAATTGCGCGTAGGTGGCGTATTGGTGTGTCGAATGGGAGTCTAGCCACTGCTGGAATGCATTTATTTTGTATTAGTTCCAGCTTTTCCAAGTTCGTCATTGCAGTGAACCCCATCGCAGGGGCTACATATATGATTATTGGCCTAATTAGGGCCTTATACATGTTTATTGCTACGTTCGTGTTTATACTGGACTTTTTGTTCAGTATTGGATATAGCTGGCTGAGTCCTATGTGTGCTTTTCTGTGGATGGCATTAATGTGGTATAGCATGGCAAGCTTTCTATTTAGGACTACTCCTAGGTATTTGGCTTTGTCAAGCCATGCTATATGCTGATTAAACTGCTTTAGTGGTTTAATGTTGACTGGTTTGTGTGTGCATCTGTTCTTTCTTGTGAACAGCACAGCTTGGCACTTGTCGACATTGACCTTGATGCGCCATTTCGTTCGCCAAGGCTCAAGAGTTCGTAGTGTTACTTGTAACCTCTTCCGAGTGCACGCTAGCTGTGTGTGTTGGACTGTGATGGCAATGTCGTCGGCATAAAGATGTGTGATATTAAGTTCCGCAGTAGGCATGTCAGTCCCTTTGCTTGCATGTCCGTGTTTATACACCCGCATCGGAGTCGCGCTGTAGTAACGCCCTCAAACGGAAACTTCTTGATCACGCCTTATATTTTATAGAAGAATTTGTTACTTTGGCTAAACACTACACCATGAATTGCATGACGTTAAACTAAACTGCATTAAAAAATAGCACACACACACATACCGAGCTCGATAGCTGCAGTCGCTTAAATGCGGCCAGTATCCAGTATTCGGGAGATAGTAGGTTCGAACCCCACTGTCGGCAGCCCTGAAAATGGTTTTCCGTGGTTTCCTATTTTCACACCAGGCAAATGCTGGGGCTGTACCTTAATTAAGGCCACGGCCGCTTCCTTCCCACTCCTAGCCCTTTCCTGTCCCATCGTCGCCATAAGACCTATCTGTGTCGGTGCGACGTAAAGCAACTAGCAAAAAAAAAAAAAATAGCACACGAACAATACAATAAATACAAATCCATGCAACGTTTGAGTGAAAGGAACCACTGCATTACCAAGAACATTTTTTTACAATTTGTTTTTTACGTCGGACCGACACAGATAGGTCTTATGGTGACGATGGGATAGGAAAGGGCTAGGAGTGGGAAGGAAGCGGCCATGACCTTAATTAAGGTACAGCCTCAGCATTTGCCTCGTGTGAAAATGGGAAACCACGGATGCAACCTCACAGTTGCGCGCCCCTAACCACACAGCCAAATCGCCCGGTTACCAAGAACTCATCGACCGATTAACTGAACAGTCGTAGATGTAGCGCACTGCTGTACCTGGCGACAGAGCCCGATGGCAGAACACCGGGCATAAACAAGCAGTAGTTCCTGGTATGGCCGAGTGTATTATATTGTTTTAAACCCGAAATACTAAGATATCCCAAGCCAGTTTGAAAGCCATAAATGTACGGTTGCAATCTTTTCACTACAGGGAGATGGCGATATGGAACCGGAATGAACTGGAAAACAGTCATGGTATATGAAAATCGTTTTATAGGACGAAAGCGGAAATAAGCGATAAACGTGGACGATAGTGACATTGTGTATCCGTTCTAAAGCGTTGTGAAAGGAAGTCACCACTTATACCATACGCCAACTGAACTGAAACAGAATATAACGCCTAATGTGCCAAATGCCGCACATGAAGGCAACCAGTGGGAAATTTAAGGATTTATCAAAATGATATCGCCTCTTCTACTTTCAGCTAACTTTGGGCCTACTTCAGCACTAGGATATATACTTGAGCGTCAACCATTCCATATCCGTATGACATAGCATGAAAATGTAAAGAATGTTTCATGAAGTATATTGAATTTAACTTTTTTTTATAATCTTCGTGATATTTGGTCCATATATGATTTCTCATACTCCTTACAAGATAAAATTCAGGTATAAACAATTATTACACAATTAAACTACGGTATAATATTCTGTTATAAATTGCGGTATTTTTTAGCTTATTTCAACGAGGTGATATGAGATTTTTAAACAATGATACAACAATGATATTAAATTAAATTAAGGTATTTGAAATTTGATTTAAAAATTTGCTGCTGGAGTTATTTGAAATCGGACCTGAATCTCCAACAAATGGGATACAAAATAGTTACGGGCAACCCTCCTTGCAACACGTATACATCCGTTACTACCCCGATGTATAAGTAACCCCTCTGAGGGTGTAGGTGGCAGAATAACACCCGCGGTAGCCCCTTCTTGTCATAACAGGCGACTTAAAGGGACCCCAGGGGCTCTGAACTTGGGAGCAGACCACGGGACCCTTAGTTGAGTCCTGGTATTGCTTACACTTACTTGTGCCAGGCTCCTCACCTTCATCTATCTTATCTGACGTCCCTTGGTCATCTCTTGTTTTTTCTGACTCCGACGGTATTAGAGCACTCGAGGCCTAAGGAGTCTTTCATTTTCAGGCTCTTCATGGCCCTTGTCTTTCTTTGGCTGATATCTTCATTTTTCGAGGTATCGGATCCCTTCCATTTTTTCTCTCTGATTGGTGTTATATAGAGGGTGGTTGCGTAGTTATACTTCGTCTTAAAACAATAATCACCACCACCACCACCACCACCACCACCACTATGTCAGAGGAACGTTAAATAGTAAATCGGAATGAATTAGATGCAACGTTTTAATCTTTACGACAGCAAACCCAGCAGACAGGCACATTTCTTAAATATTATAATCTGGGTGTCGGTCGCGGTTTATCTGCTACTGGAAAAATTGTGTCAAATGTTCATAAATAGGTTTTTCAATAAATGAAACTCAAATTGAAAACTAATCATTTATTTGCATCTAACTAATCGTTTTCAAGAGACATCTGTATGGAAGTTTTATAGTCGACAAGTGTAGGTCCGGACAAGATCCATGCAGAAACTCTCAAACTCATTGCTGAAGGCCATGGCAGAGGACTAGAGCTGTTAACTATATTATTCAACGCAATATATAAATCTGGTAGAATTCCATCTGATTGGCTAAGATCTACTTTTGTTACCATACCTGAAAAGGCTAGTGCACCACATTGTGATGTTTATCGTATGATCAGCCTAATGTCCCATGTGCTGACGGTATTTCTGCGCATCATCCACACTCGAATCTACCTCATATACGAACGCCAAGTTGGACATACTCAGTTTAGCTTTAGGAATGGACTGGGTACTCGCGAGACTCTTTTCTCCTTGAATGTTTTGACCCAGCGTGCGATGTGCACGCTTGCTCCATCGACTGCCGAAAAGCTTTCGATTGCGTATATCATGCAAAACTTGTTGAGATTTTAAAATCTACTGGTGTAGATGTTGGTGATCTTCGTATCATTACCCATCTGTTGTGGAATCGAACGGCAGAGGTCAAAATAAAAGGACCTACTATTGAGGACATAGCTATACGAAGAGGTGTCCGCCAGGGATGTGTCTTGTTCCCACTCGTTTTCAACATCTACTCTGAAGCTGTGTTCAGAGAGGCTATGGAAGATGTTAATCTGGGTATCAAGATCAATGACTATATCATTAATAACATTCTTTGCTGATGACACGATTGTGTTAGCCAGCAACCCTAGTGATCTTCAAATCATTATAAACAACATCGTGAGGCCCAGTGAAACTTACGGTTTATCCTTGAATATTAACAAGACCAAGCTGATTGTATTCTGAAAACACCAAAACAGGCCTCCCTTTACATCAACAACAACATCGTCCAACAAGTATCTTCCATCAAATATCTTGGAACTCTAGTGAACCAGCATTGTGATTCAAAATGTGAAATCTTATCCACGATTGGACAAGCAAAAAATATGTCCAATACCATGAGGACCTTATTCACCAGCCGAGAACTCAACCTCCAGCTCAGAGTTCGAATGCTACGTTGTTATGTCTTTCCTGTCCTCTATGGTTTCGAAGGGTGGATGCTCAGCCCTTTATTGGAGAAGCGGACTGAATCTTTTGAACTGTACTTATACAGAAGAATATTCCGAATATCTTGGGTAGAAAAGAAGACAAATGAAGAAGTCCTCAACATCTTGAACAAGAAGAAAGAGCTTCTCATAACCATCAAGGAGCGTAAGCTCAGCTACCTTGGGCACGTCATGAGAGCTGAACGATATGAACTTCTCCGACTGATCATTCAAGGGAAGATTGATGGGAAAAGATCTGTGGGAAGACGGAGAAATTCCTGGCCGAATGATTTGCGGCGGTGGTATGGACATACGTCGATAGAAGTCTTCCGTGCTGCCGTTTAGCGTGTAATCATAATCAATTGGATCGCCAACCTTCGGAGGGAGACGGCGTTGTAAGAAGAAGAAGGAGAAGAAGAAGAAGAAGAAGAAGAAGAAGAAGTGTAAGATTCAGTGCATCGAAGAGGGGTAACTAGCACGAGTGAAATGAGATGATGCCTCTTTCATTAGAGCCTCTCAGTCGTGGCGCATCACAGCATGCACGGTTCCTAGGTAACATTGCGTCCTTATCGCTAATTTCGTGACGCAAATTTTCAGGTGACCTCCAGCCATAAGGCATATTTATGTCAAAAGAGGAGTTGCGTTACAGTCAATTGCGATGAAACTTCAGTCATATTACTTTATTACTATTATTATTATTATTATTATTATTATTATTATTATTATTATTATTATAAAAGGTGTATAGCCTCCGGAGAGGCCTAGTGCAGGTCTTTTTATTTGACGCCCGTAGGCGGCATGCGGGTCGTGATGAGCATTGAATTAATGATGAAGACGGCCTGTGTATCATCTCCGTGTCAGGGGAATTAACAAAGTATGGTTGAAATTCCCGACCCTGCCGGGAATCGAACCCGGGACCCTTGCGACCAAAGACCGGCACGCTAACCATTTGGCCATTATTATTATCATTATTATTATTTTCTCTCTTCTTCCGTTAGGGTCGTCTAGGGACCACGAGACAGTTTCAATGCTTCATCCATTGTTGTTCCACCGGGCGAGTTGGCCGTGCGCGTAGAGGCGCGCGACTGTGAGCTTGCATCCGGGAGATAGTAGGTTCGAATCCCACTGTCGGCAGCCCTGAAAATGGTTTTCCGTGGTTTCCCATTTTCACACCAGGCAAATGCTAGGGCTGTACCTTAATTAAGGCCACGGCCGCTTCCTTCCAACTCCTAGGCCTTTCCTATCCCATCGTCGCCATAAGACCTATCTGTGTCGGTGCGACGTAAAGCCCATAGCAAAAAAAAAAAAAAAAAAAAAATCCATTGTTGTTCCTTCTTCCTCCTCCAGTACTCGTTCTGTTAACTATATCTCCTTTTCCTCTCCTCGGACCATTTTGAACCTGCTTTCTTTCCCACCTGACCTGGGAATACTTTAAGAGTATTTTTGACACATTTTTCTTAAAAATCTCTCTCTCTCTGTTGCTTCTTCTTCTTCTTCTTCTTCCTCCCTCATGTTGTTTATTATCACTAATTTTCCTTTTTTCCGAGTGAATGGGTGTACGGTTTGTGTTATATAACTGTCAGTTTGCATTCGAGAGAAAGTGGGTTCGGCAGCCTTGAAGATGGTTTTCCGCGGGTTCCCGTTTTCACACCAGGCGAATGCTTGGACTGTACCTTAATTAAGGCCACAGTAGCTTCCTTCCCACTCCTAGCTCTTTCCTATCCGATCGTCACCATAAGACCTATATGTGTCGGTGCGATGTAAAACAACTTGTTAAAAGATGTATTTGATGCCGTAGCTTATTATTCTCTGTAAGAAGCAACCGTTGTATCTTCAGTAAACTTATAGTGATCTATTACATTCTAGATTATTAATAAACAATGCCCTGTGTTGTCAGGACCGAACTGCGAATTACAATATGCACCTGTATTGTACACATGCTAAGGTGTACGCGATCAAGTTACCGGTATTATTGAATAACGTTCAGATTATCATTAGCAGCGACAATGACCACTTTGGCATATGAGAAACGGAGAATTCCCTTCCACAAGACAACCACAGTAATTGACGTCAGCTTATAACATAGGTATCAACTTTTTGATTAAAATCCAAAGAAGCACTGGTTGCACAATATTTCAAGGTAACTGGAGCTCGCAAGTTGGTTTTCTATAAATTCATAGGTTGAAGTAAGAAGCAATCAAACATTCAGAGTGTTACCCTTGTACTGCATTTAGTGAAAGTTTACAAAGGCCAGATGCCAACGAATAGGCACGCCGACTCTACTCATACAGGCGAGGCGGATACTAATGCTGCTTTTTTTGGCAGATGGGTGAGTGAAATCATCTTCATGTTGTACTGAGATGCTGAGTGAATATAGAACTACAGTTAATGTATTTCGTCGGTTAGAATGGATTAGATATTACATTAAACTCTTTTAAATTTATTGCGAAGAGTTCCGTTTTAAGTGTTGAAAGAATGGAAACATGAAGTGATAAGATGTTATAGTGAAGATAAAAAGCGTACATACATACATACACTGCCTGACAAAAAAATTGAAGCATCCAGAAGGGGAGGACGGAACGAAATGAAACTTTGTGTTGAGACTGTATGTGATGTCATGTCAGTGATTACAAAATCGAATCAAATTTACAAAGAACTTGGCAGTAAGGGCTAATTTATCAGTATGATGTTGCAGCCCCTCTGGCCTGGATGAATGCACTGATTCAGTTGGGAAGGATGTCATAAAGCCGATGTATCCTTTCCTGAGGCAAGCTGGCCCCACAACTGTTGTAAATGGTCCTTGATATCCTGGATACTAGCACTGGGACGGAGTTGACGTCCGAGATGGTCCCACACATGTTCTATCGGAGAGAGATCTGGGGATCTTGCTGGCGACAGGAGTACCTCAGCATCACTCAGACAGTTCATAGAGGCACGTGGCGTGTGTGGACGAGCAGTGTCCTTCAGAAAAATGGCACCACGATATTGTCGCATGTGAGGTAACACATGAGGACGCAGAATGTCCGTGACGTACAGTTGTGCCGTCAGACTTCCCTGGGTCACTACCAGCCATGACCTGAAATAATACCTGATGGCTCCCCACACCATGACGCCAGGAGTAACACCGCTATGCCTCTCCAAAACATTGGAAGTATGGGACCTCGCCCCAAGTCGCCACCATACTCGTAGACGATGGTCACGCAGGGAATTTCAGTGTTCTTTACATTTTTATGATGTAAACTGAGCGCTTCTGAAGCATAAAGAGCTTCAGGTTTGATGATGATGAATTTTACTATTCCAGGACAAGCATGTTTTGTTATAAACATTCTTTGTGTGTTGAAAAGCAATTTCCATATCTGAATTCTTGAAGCTACTGATTTATTTTCAATGCTATTTTCAGTCATCCATTCACCTAAAAAAAATTAAATTCATTTACTCTTGAAATTTTGTTCATATTAGTTGTAAGTTCAGGGGGAGCAGTTTTGATATTTGTTATAAATTTAATGTTTTCAAATGAGATTTTAAGTCCTACTTTCTCTGCTTGCTCTTCCAGTACAGCAATCTGTGTATGTCAGAGATGTACTTGGCAATTAGTGCCATATGCCCTCCTTTTTATAATACCGTATGTTGATAATAATTTTTTAAGATTAGATCCTAGGAAGTAGACCCTATATATTAGACATAATAATAATAATAATAATAATAATAATAATAATAATAATAATAATAATAATAGTAATAATAATAATAACTCAGCTACCGGATGCAGACATTTTAATTTAACGTCGTTTAGACTGCATGCGCGTCAGTTTCGTCATTCCGCTTTACTCTTCGATTTCACAGAGTAAACGAGACCTCTCTTGAGTGATCTATGACTATGTTTTAATTAAATTTGACCGAGCTCGACAGCTGCAGTCGCTCAAGTGCGGCCAGTATCCAGTATTCGGGAGATAGTAGGTTTGAACCCCACTGTCGGCTGGCCTGAAAATGGTTTTCCGTAGTTTCCCATTTACACACCAGGCAAATGCTGGGGCTGTACCTTAATTAAGGCCACGGCTGCCTCCTTCCCACGCCTAGCCCTTCCCTTTCCCATCGTCGCCATAAGACCTATCTGTGTCGGTGCGACGTAAAGCAACTAGCAAAAAAAAAAAAAAAAAAAAAAAAATTGTTGGTTAAACACCAGATTATCAGCAGAGTTCGTTTGCTTACCCAAATTATACGATGGGAGTGTGGAATATACTTCTATTCGCCGTTCACAAATCTGACACCTCTGCCAGGTTTGAACTCATGATCTTGAAGATGCGCAGGCCGACACTATAGCTAAAATACTGTTTTTTCGCCGCAGTAGATTATTTTATTCTTAAAGGAATGTCTCGTCTTTGTACATATTTAATTATGGAAATGAGATTCCCGCTCGTCCACAGCAAAACACGTACATGTGATGAATACATTAAGAACATTGCATGCTTCATCCCTTCACGTTGGCGGGTTTAAGAGAGTTTACGTATTACAAACCGTCCACGATAACTTAATGTTCTCCAAGTTTAACGAGGAAGTTAACATGTTCAGCAGTTTTGTACTACCTTCTCTGTATGGTGAGATTTTAAACTTTTGCCAATGTAGAAGTTAACTGACACCTCGACATTAATTCTAGACATACAGTTTCTTTATTAGAATATGATTAGGAAAATAGCCTAAAATCTATATAAATAAAGCATACAATTTTGTCTGTATTCTTCAAAGTTTTGTATCGTACTTCGTTCTCTTCTTGGATTAGGTGTACAGAAGTCGAAAGTGGGTTCAGTTCAATCTTTGTCTGTCTGTTTGAATATCACGGAGAAACGACCTGACAGAATCTCTTCAAATTCAGTACTTACGTTCAGGGTTATCCGGAGATTGCGCTAAGCTATACAGTGTGTTATTTTATTAGTATACAGTAGCGTAACAAGGGAGCCAGCCTGGTGGCCATGATCGTTAAGGCGTTGAAATCTAAACGGTCTGACACCGTGGTTAGCCGGTTCGAGTCCCGTTGGTCGAAAACATTTTCGCCATCAGAATGTTGGCCGGTAGGGTAGGGTAGGGGAGGTGGTGGTATACAATTTCTGATCACTAGATTGCGTACTACAAGCCCGGATTAAATTCCAAACTCTTCCGCAGTGCTCATATGGAGTGAGGGCATATGACGCTGTTGATGGTGATTCGTTCGTCAGATGGGGACGTTAAGCCTTGTGCAGACCCCTTGGTGCTTTTCGACAGGAATAGGCTATGTGCCGGCACCGGGTTTAACTTTCTCCCTTCCTAACATCATATATCACGTCATTCATTTCATCTCATTAACTCCTCTGATGAGGTTGATGTCAGGAGGGGCATCCGGTCTCAAAAACTCTTCATGACAGATTCATCTCACCTCCTACCCGAGCCCGTAGAGAAACGGGACAAGGGTTGGACAAACAAACAATGTAGCAAGGGACCAACACAAGGAATGTTAGAAACTTCCGTTAATATTAGCTTTATCGATAAGGAGTATGCTACATTATAAAAGTTGTCTAAAATATCTTTCCCGTACAAATAATAATAATAACAACGGGGATGTTCGCGATTAATTACTTTTATTTATAAGTTGCTTTACGTCGCACCGACACAGAGACTCGGCGACGATGGGGCAGTGAAGGACGAGGAGTGGGAAGGAAGTGGCCGTGGCCTTAACCAAGGTACAACCCCAGCATTTCCCTGTTGTGAAAATGGGAAACCTCGGAGCACCATCTTCACTGCTGTCGACAGTGGGGTTCGAACCCACTAACTACC
Organism: Anabrus simplex; assembly: GCF_040414725.1. Classification (NCBI taxonomy): domain Eukaryota; kingdom Metazoa; phylum Arthropoda; class Insecta; order Orthoptera; family Tettigoniidae; genus Anabrus; species Anabrus simplex. The sequence continues at coordinate 35,891,648 of NC_090268.1, forward strand.
GAATACCGGGTACTGACCGCACTTAAGCGACTGCAAATACGCAGCACATCGGAAACTTCAACTGTCATTTTCTCGGGAACGGCCGAGTGTCTACGGGTATATATGTATATATTGCTGTTTGCTTTACGTCGCACCGACACAGATAGGTCTTATGGCGACGATGGGATAGGAAAGGCCTAGGTTGGGAAGGAAGTGGCCGTGGCCTTAATTAAGGTACAGCCCCAGCATTTGCCTGGTGTGAAAATGGGAAACAACGGAAAACCATCTTCAGGGCTGCCGATAGTGGGGTTCGAATCCACTATTTCCCGGATCTATCTCACAGCCGCGCGCCCCTAACCGCACGGCCAACTCGTCTACGGATAAGGCGAAACATTTGTTCGCTAATTTCGACCCCTCCTTCGCTGAGCGAAGTTTCTCGGAAATCGGGTTGATACACTTGGCGGCTTCCTCTCTCAGCCTCAGAGCAATTGAGGTCCTAGGGAAGGTTTTCATTCCCCTCCCCGAAGGGGAAGGGCGGGCCAGCTAGAAGGTAACGCCTTCTCTCTGGTCAGGAGGTTCGTCGGGTTTGGAGTTTTGATGGAGTTGAGAGAATGGAGATTTGATTCGATGAAGGAGGTGGGAGGGTGTTTTGGCCTCTTGGCTAAATGCATTATTGAATGCTTCAAGTTTGTACAATTGAGTTTTACATGAACTGCCACTTTACGGTGTGTTTTCATTTGTATAAGTGGTTGGAATTTTGTTTTCATATTTTGTTTCATTTTCTGAGCTGGTTTCCAGAGCAACTGTGGAGTTATCTCGGTGATATAGGGGCCCCGGTCTACAGTAGAAAGCCAAGAATAAGGGCCGATAAGATTCGTCGCACTGACCACGCATCACTTCGTAATCTGCAGGCCTTCGGGATGAGCAGCAGTCACTTGGTAGGCCATGGTCTGTCTGCGCTGTGGTCTTGTGGAGTTTGATTTAGTTTAGTGAGGATTTTTATCACGTATTCTAACAGGTAACGTTGGTAACAGACAAGGGTGTGGTTTTGCGGTTTGAACTGATATTTTAATTCAAAGGAGATAAAGGAGATCAATGCATGAAATAAAGAGGATCACTGGCCCACTTTAGTGCAGCCTGTTTTCAAGAAGCATTTTGTCTGTTTCACTGCTCTCTGACAATTTCAACAGCGTAATAGACTTTTTCCCCTTGTACATAGTACAAAGTGCTTGTATAATTTAATGTAGGTGCACCGTCGTGTTGTTTAGCAAAATAAAACTTTTGCTTTATATGAAGGAAAACAGAAAACTTCCACAAGAGGAAGCAGCAAGGATGTAATAATAATGGGCCTTGTGGGTTCCCCTCGGTAGGTGGCTCAGGAAATGAGATTTTAACAGCGTTATCGTCGGTAAATAGCAGAGAATGACACAAGAAGACTGTAACAGATTCTAATCCCGTACGTGTGTCTCTTCAAGGTTGGACAGTCATTGAATTTATATCGAACCGTGGTTGTCGTAAAATTTCTCTCGTATATCGTAAAATACAATGACACCAATTTTAAAAAGTTACATATCAAGTTCTCGGTTTAATTTCCGTGCTATGTTAGGATTGTCGTCCGCCTCTATGGTGTAGTAGTTATTGTGATTAGCAGCCATCCCCGGAGGCCCGGATTCGATTCCCGGCTCTGCCACGAAATTTGAAAAGTGTTACGAGGGCTGGAACCGGGTCCACTCAGCCTCGGGATATCAATTGAGTAGAAGTGAAGGGGGTTCGATTCCCACCTTAGCCATCCTCGAAGTGTTTTTCATTGGTTTCCCACTTCTTCTCCAGGCAAATGCCGCAATGGTACCTAACTTAACGCCACGGCCGCTTCCTTCCTTCTTCCTTGCCTATCCCTTCCAGTCTTCCTATCCACCCACAAGGCCCCTGTTCAGCATAGCAGGTGAGGTGGCCTGAGCGAGGTAGTGGTCCTACTTCCCAGTTTCATACCCAGGCCCAAAATCTTACGCTCCAGGACACTGCCCTTGAGGCGGTAGAGGTGGGATCCCTCACTGAGTCTGAGGGAAAATCAATCCTGGAGCGGAAATGGATTAAGAAAGACAGACAGGTATCGTAAAATACAATGACAACAGTTCTGAAAAGTTACATGTCAAGTTCTCCTTCCTCGGTTTAATTTCCTCGTTGTGTTAGGATTGTCACGGAGTATTTTTCTTTGATTAATTACGGCTGAGAAACGAGTAAACAAAAATGTGAAACGCAAATAAGGGCTAATTATACCGCCTCAGTGACGAGTTTGAAAATAAATTAATTCAGAAGGGAAAGCTAAGTTTCATAATTGCTGCACATTATTTCCATCTTCTTTGTGTAATGTAGCGTAAAATGATGATAAAAATGACAAAAGTATCTTGAAGGGAAAATAATAACATTTGAATTAAGGGCTCTGCTGTCTGTAATGAGCGGAAACAGTAGTGTCTTTTAAATGTTTAATGAGTATTAGTCCATTATTTAAGGTCGCGTGGACATCACTACGATAATATTCGAAGATATATCAAAATATGGAGGCCACTACTATCACTTTAAAACTTAAGCAACTTCACGTACAAACTTTCGGAGAGTTTTCTGACGTTATCCATCGGTTTGTCGTTTAATCCACAGTTGAAGATACTCATTGCAAAGATCGTCCGTGCAGGCGTTAATGGCAAATGGAGGCAGTGTAAACAGTTCATGAATTAAATCCAGTAAGCTATGACTGAGGGAGTTGGTCGTGTGGTTAGGGTCGCATAGTTGTGAGCTTGCGTTCGGGAGATGGTGGGTTCGAATCCCACTGTCGGTAGCCCTGAAGATAGTTGTCCGTGGTTTTCTCATTTTCACACCAGACATATACCTCATTTGAGGCCAGGGAAGCTACTTTCCCAGTCCTAGCTTTTTCCCATCCTTGCGTCCCTGAAAGTCTTCAAAGTGTTAATGCGACGTTAAGCATCTTTAAAAAAAAGTATCCGCATGATTTTATTAGTTCTGTTTTCTGCTGGACTCACGCCTGTAAACGCCTACCTAAGTAGGCAACACCGCACTGCGCATACACTAGTACTGGCTACTTCTGTTATACCTCTTCATTTTTATTTTTACAATTTTCTTTACGTCACACCGACGCAGGTAGGTCTTACAGCGGAGATAGGATGGGGAAGGCCTAGGAGAGTGGGAAGAAGCGGCCGTGGCCGTGGTGTGTAAATAAGAAACCATAGAAAGCGATCTTCAGGGCTGCCGACAGTGGGGTTCGAACCCACTGTCTCACAACTCAGAGCTGTGCGATCCTAACCGCACCGCGAACTCCCCTGGTTCGCATATACCATTAAGGTTTGAACCTCGTTTAAGCACGTCCGAAACAGCACTGTTAAAATTGCTGTCCTAGAATATCGGCCACGAAGCTCTTTCTAGTGCTGGGGACGGAGCGGAGCAGTTGTTGTGACGTCATTACCCGGTAGTACCGAGTGAACTACCGAGTGAATGTCCTGACGCGGGACGTTTAAACACGTTATAGGTATGGCACTGCGAATGTATTGCATCTCCCTATTAATACCCTTCTCTCACAACGTAACAACTGTAAATAACTGCATATATATTCACTATAATTGTTATATACGTAACTGCTAGGGAGTAGGAGGTAGTATGTGGAATAAATGTTAGTAACTCGTATAGTTAACTCATTCGAATAGTGAAACAAAGTATGGCGCATACCTACCGAAAGGGTTTGTATACAAGGGGATTGGAAGTTAACAGAAAAGTGATGTATTAACAATTATTTCGTAAGTTCATGTGATACGGTACACTGTTAATGAGAAGAATAACCTGAATATAAAGAATCTTATCAGAATATAATGAAAAACTCTGACATAATTTCATCTACAGGATGACAAAAGTAATTACATAAATGAACGTTGACTGGAATGTCCTTCTTTGCAAATGTGATTACAAAACATATCTGACAACATACTACTACACGTCCCAATGCCAAACAGCTATCAGTAGAATGCTTCTATAAATACAGTTATTATATTATATTATATTATATTATATTATATTATATTATATTATATTATATTATATTATATTATATTATATTATATTATATTATATTATATTATATTATATTATATTATATTATATTATATTTGATGTGCCACCACCCGTCGCGTATGTGCGGCCACAAAATTTGCATTTTGCGTGTTTCCTATTATCAGTGATGTTAAAAAACTGCCAGGCATCCGACGGTTTTCGTGGCATTTGTGGAACAACGTTTTGTAAAAATTTCTTTAAATTCCTTTAAATGTTCTAAAAATATAACTACAATCTAGGAATATGTTTAAATATCACACTAACACCACAAATATAATCTAACAGACTTTACATTATCTACAAAACATAACAAGCGTAGGAAATATATACGTACATTCGAAACACACAGATTGAATACAGGTACTTTCGTACGTGTGTTGTGCGCTACACTGTGCTCAGGTCCTCCGCGAGTACTCGCAGTTGTAAGCAGAGGGGATCGGTGGTGCGCTCTACCGCTACAACCGGATTACTCATCGGTATTACTCGCTCCGTCCCCACCTCCTAGCTCTTTCTTTCCACGAGGAAGTAGTCACTATTTCCGGTAAAAAGGATAGGTATGCCGTAACTTCAGAGGCTAGGTTAATGATATATTTTGTGATGCTTGTGCTTGATTGACTGTTACTTCAAAATTTATATTTATCCTCAAGCAACTTCACGTACAAACTTCCAAATAAACTGTTGGTAGCATTGGTTCACCGTTTAATCTACTGTTCAAGACACCCATCGTAACATTTTTTAGATGGTGCTGATTTAATTTCTCCACTTACGTGATTTACCTACATGGCCGACCTGTCGAAGGTAGGTAAAATGCAAAAATTGGCTATGCTAAGTTGACGAAGCCAATTCCAGGTAGCCAGAAACATATCCATGTTGTCAAAGTGAGCCGACTGATATCAGAAATTGGCACACCGGCCTGAGGTTCTTCATATCTTGATCCATCTTTCTATATTTAGCCATGACATTAGTCGAGTGTCACAGAAGTTACTTAGATACTGACGCCAAAGACGTTCATAATTTGTATTGTGTTGTATCATCAGTTGGCCATCCTTTTCTTACTTTTAAATTCTTGTGGATCAACGTATTCCCTTGCTAGGAAGAAGGTCGCATGAGGATTGCTTTTGCCAATGGCTTTCTAGGTTTTCTTACTCAATTTCAGTCGAATGCAGCGGTCGGCCGACCCCAGAGGGCAAACCGGAGCCATTTCCCCTGCTGTCTAAAACACAGGGAGAACTCTATGTCGGTTTGTTTAAAAGTAGTTCGTTGACTCCTGATGTACGGGTTGCCTACCTCACAGGTTCTACCCCCATTTTCAATTCAACCCTTGAACAACTTCCCTTATTCATACCGTATTTCTTCCGAATCATTTAATTGATGCCGTTTTTCAGAATTCCTTAGCTCATATTTTCTCATCCGCTATATTTCAGATATTTGCTTCTATGCTTCTGAAGCCATCCATGTCGCGTTCACATTTCCTATTAAAATGGTGTTCTGCTTGTGATTTTGAGGATTTCTTTCGCAGAAGATCTTGTTCCTAGTATTCCGATCTCATACGGGTTGTGAGCAGAAATCAGGTTATGATACCTATCTTACCTATCTTCGATAGGTCGGCCATGTAGGTAGTTCAGGTAAACAGAGAAATTAGATCATCACAGATTCTCTCTTTTGACTACTGAAGCCAAATTTCAGTGCTTGGTGAGGATGGAGAACACCTTTCTGCTGTATGAACACACAAGGGAGTACAGTGAGAGTGTCTCCCTTTGTTTTGCTAACACTAATGCAGTTTTTTGTGTAAAACTCATTTTTAGTTATCGCGTACAGGGGCATTACATGTTATATAAAGTAAATAACTACATTTAGCACAACAATAACTACCAAAGCATGACTCGAATGTCAAGCAGTGTGAATCATGCATATTCACGACTGAATGCCGTTCACCTTTCTTGTGTAGTCTGCTTGAATGGCCATCCCTGAGTGCAGAACCTCTCCACTGGAGAGAGGTTCATAAAGGAAATTGCCGGCCGTCACCAGTACAATGGCGTGGATGTCCTCAAAGAAGCTGTCAGAGTCGTCTTTAGTCAAGTCGCTGTGGTTGCAAGAACGTACACTCTTACAATAGGTTATTAAATGATATTACTGTATTTTTATAAAATTGTTCATTACACTACATATTAAAGAATCCTGCGTTATGACCACGTATAAAGTGTAAATTATTATACGTCCAAACATCCAGAACATCTCCTCACTTGAATTAATCATGTTTTAAAATGTCAAATAGCTTAGTGATAACACACTTGCTGCAGATTTATGCTTTTTTACTAGATCAGACACTTTAATTAATAAAGAAATAAAGACTTATGTTTTCACTTTATAAATAAAGATGTTACAAGATCGTTTTATACTCATTATTGATACAAATGTTAATTACGTCGACTTAAATGAATAAATGAATAAATAAATGTATCATAGGAGCATTCCTATGGTTGAATTAAGGGCAGTTCGAACTAGTCTTCCATTGCCATTTTTACTCTTTAATAGGGTAGTAACAATTACCGAGATATTTCCTTGATCAGCACCCCAGAGGAAAAGTTTTCGGGTATTTTAGAAAAGTGAGTTGGCATCTTTTGGAGATAATAAAATGCGTAAAATCTAGTATGGTAGATCTATAGTAGGTGTCGGCCTCCGGATCCCAAGATAGCGGGTTCAAACCCGGCAGAGGTAGTCGGATTTTTGAAGGGCGGAAAAATGTCCATTCGACTCTCCATGTCGTACGATGTCGGCATGTAAAAGATCTCTGGTGACACATTTGGTGTTTACCCGACAAAATTAATTAAATCTCAGCCATAGACGCCCAAGAGAGTTTCGGTTTACTCGGTCTGCCATCTAGTGGGGGCCTAGAGTAAAACGGAACGTCGAAATTGACGAGCAGACAGCCAGATGGCGTCAAATTGAAATGTCTGCACACGGTAGCTGAGGCCATACGATTATTATTATTATTATTATTACTGATGAACTGGTTGTTGTTGGCGATCAAATAAGTTTAGGTTGGCAATAAGGCCCCAGGGAGAGTTGTTGGTGGAATGGGTTCGTCAACATTATTTTCTTCTTCGTCCATAGAGTATTATTATTTTGGCGTATAATAATGTACAATTAGGCCTATGATGTCGATAATATTGTACATTTTATAACGATTGCTTACATTACGGTTTGGCATAAAATCAGACTTCATAGCGTGAGTCTCGCCATATAAGAAAGAGAATAAATAACAATAATAATAATAATAATAATAATAATAATAATAATAATAATAGGCCTTTTCTATCCCATTATCGCCATAAGACCTATCTGTGTCGGTGCGACGTAAAGCCCCTAACAAATAATAATAATAATAATAATAATAATAATAATAATAATGATAATAAGCAAATCCTTTAACTAGAGAAACAAGCAGCTAAAATAGTTCTTCACATCTCCTTCGAAAAAACCAAAACCTTGACAAACAACAAACACCCACATAAATACCTCAAAGTCCAAGAACAAGAGATTGAAATAGTAAAAGAATTGAAATGTCTCAGAATGGACTAGTTGGAATGCTATAGAATGCAAAGCAATGGAATCCAGGAAAAAATAAACTTGAACTGGTCTTCCAACTAACATAAGATAACCATGCAACAAGAAATCACTTTCATGGGAGTTAAAAAATTAAACATTATAAAACAGTGATTACGCAGCAGAAACACTAAACATGAATTTCAAAGGCCAGATGGAGAAACTCGAGCTAAAAGAAAGAAACATTTTAAGAAATATCATAGGACCAAAATTTCAGGACCGAGCTCGATAGCTGCAGTCGCTTAAGTGCGGTCAGTATCCAGCATTCGGGAGACAGTAGGTTCGAACCCACTGTCGGCAGCCCTGAAGATGGTTTTCCGTGGTTTCCCATTTTCACACCAGGCAAATGCTGGGGCTGTACCTTAATTAAGGCCACGGCCGCTTCCTTCCCACTCCTAGCCCTTTCCTGTCCCATCGTCGCCATAAGACCTATCTGTGTCGGTGCGACGTAAAGCAACTAGCAAAAAAAAAAAAAAAGTCAGCATAATAAGATAACATACATCAAGAATGAAACACTCTACAAGAAAATTGAAATCTCCGGTACTGTGTGTAAAAGGATAAAATGTTACGGTCATCTTCTCAGAATGAAATCTTTGACTTCTTCTGTAACCGCAAAACAAAAACCAACTGGTTTAAATACACTGAAAAAAAACTAGTAGAATTAAAAGTGACAGAAAATTCGTTATTCGATCGAACAGCTAAAGTAATAACTAAAGACGAAAATATAAGGTTCCAAGACAAATGTACATTAACAGCCAAACCTATTATCCCGGAAGATGAGAGGAAACGAAGATCAGAAGGAAAGAAGAAATACTGAGCACCAAGGAAAGAACAACATACAGAGAAATGATTGATTCAACATAGCCCATAGAGGGTGAAACGAAAGAGGAAGAGAATAATAATAATAATAATAATAATAATAATAATAATAATAATAATAATAATTGTACCGGGCGGTACACTTCCGCTCCGCTAATTCAAACATTGCGCCAGTTGAAACTCCTCTACTGGAGGAAGCCTGAACTTTAACAACCATGTTAATTCTAAAGTTTCTCAGAAGATGTCTCTACTGTAAATTTCGAAGTGTTCTGAACTATGTCAATTTCGATTCGTGTTTGTCTGCTCCATAGCAAGAACTTTGAACATTCTCTAACAGATGTCTCTACCAAAACTGATAACGCTCTCTGGTGTAAAGGAATGAACTGTCCGGAAGAAATTTAACATTCATAAGTTTTGTTTTTGCTAAATTTTGTTCTGTGGTTTGAGAGTTGGCAATATAATCCTTTCTTTCCGCCTGTTTTGAATGTAGCCAATCGGGAATTTCTGTAATTAATTTTCCACCAATAAGGTGTTTCTTCTTCGTCTGGTGTATTAGTTTTTGCTGTTATCCAATAAAATTTTGTGGGCGGGTTGTAATCATTCATGAAACGTCTCGAATTTTCCGTGAGGGTATATAAACTGCTGATTTTCTGGTCTCCTCGCCACTTCAGTAACATCTTTCCTAGTGTGATTATATAGCAGGGGGCGGGAAGCGCCCCTTTCTTCAGGCGGCAGTTCAACCATCAGGTAATGGCCGTTTTTTAACTTATTTTCTTGCCAGCCCAGCAGTTTAACCCTCGGGGCGGGTTCGAAACTTCCTCATGTAACCTATATTTAAAATGTAAAAGACACTTGGTATAACTTCTGTCTCTTTAACTACAAATTGGGATAGAGAGTGCCTAACCCTCTCGAGCTCCCATTCATTTTGTTTTGAGGTGACTACGTTTTTATAACAGTTTACCTTCTACTCGTAATGTCATAAAATTTTTCAATCGTGTCACCTCCGTAGTATGGGATTAGCCCTTGCGTAAGCGGCCTAGTGCCAGATAGGTTTTAAAGAAATGTATTAGGAGTGCAGTTACGCCTCCTCTCTAGTTGGTATTTTGGGGGCCATGTAATTGTCCTGTTTCTTTATGGAATAGGCCTCAGTAGGTTGGGTATTTTTACCCCTGTTTTCATGTGCTCGGAGGTCAGCTTGAAGGTGGAGTTTGGTGTGGCCTTTGATAGGCTTGAACTTTGAGAGCGGGTTGCTCTTTCTTAAAGTTGGTTTCTGTGTGCCTCAATTAGGCTTAACTGGGTAATTGGGAGCAAATGCTCCTTGGTATGATTGGGGTTTTCTGCCCCTTTGTTGAACCTGGTGTATAAGTAAAGTGGGGCTAATTGCTCAAGAATTGTGAATCTGGGGCTCGAAGCCCAAAATCCATTAATAAACTGTAATTGTACTTTCTTAACCTGTGGATATACAAATGAGTTCCTGTTATACTTGTTATTTTTTTTGATCTTGAAAAGAAAATATAACCTTGTAAAATTTTAAATTAAGTTTAATTTCGTAAGTTGAGACCTGTTCATCCCAGCACCTACTTTCACCTCTGCTGATCCACCAAACCTCGGTAACAATAATAATAATAATAATAGTAATAATAATAATAATAATAATAATAATAATAATAATAATAATAATAATAATAATAATAAGTTTACGTCGCACTAACTATTTTTACGGTTTTCGAAGGAGCCGGAATTTTGTACCGCAGAAGTTCTTTTACGTGTCAGTAATCGATCGACACGAGGCTGACCTATTCGACCACACTGGTCTGAGCTGGAATCGATCCCGCCAACTTCACCTCAGAAGACCAGCAATCTATCTTCTTCGCTAATCAGCTCGGCTGAATTTATCTCCTAGTCTGTTGCTGTATTCAGAAGTGCAAGTGTGTCGTTACTCGTAAAAGTACATTAGTGTCCTCGTCTCGAGGTTCTACCGCTCCTTTCATGCACACCCCCAATGGAGTTCTGTTGTCTGTAACTTTGGAGCCAGGATGAAAAGAAAGCACTCAGTATGTGACTAATGTCTGGCAGTATCGGGAATCGAGAACGGCAGCTAATAACGCCAAGCGCTACGCTACGGAGACGGTTAAGTTTGTTATTGATCTCACTTCTGTGAAGACTGATTAAAACCGTACTGAAACTAAGCTGAGGATAATTCCAGAAATGCCCGCTTGTTCCAGCAACTGATAAACACGCGCAGTAAAGTTAAGAAATCTGCTTTAGGTCTATGCCTATGAATACCTATTTTGACTGTGAGCTCCTATTTTGCGATGAATGCCTATTTAAGCGCAGGCAACTTCTTTATTTTCCACTTTTCTTCTTCGCCATATCTCGTTGTTTGGCAGAGAATATACTCTGGTCACATCCTGTGAGTCTGAGAAGACACACTCCTGATTTAGAAATATCCTCCCTGAAATAAGACGTAATTTACGCCAGGAAACCTTGAAAATACGTAGTAGTCGACTATAATGTACTGTAACTGGAGAGTAAGCTGTTTCACTAATTATCACGGATACAAATACTAACGCTATCACTCCAGACTATTGTTAGAAACCTGTAGAGCGTTTATTGGAAGAAAAAGGAAAGACCTTCACTTTTTTGTGCAAGAAACTGCATCCAGGAAACTTGCATCGGTTGCGTTTGGTGTTCCACTTAGCCTTTAAAACATAACTTCTAGCGAGACAAAACGAATTCCAAACTTAAGCACCAACCAGCATGGTATAATCTCTCCGCAGTAGCGGTGATTGGGAGGGGGGGGGGGGGGCGAGGTGTAGCTGTCACCCCTAACCTCCCCCCCACCCTCCTACACACACACTTTGTGGGGAAAACATTACATTCTTCTTGAGTTTTAGCGAGCTGAAACTTGGAATTATAGGAATTATTTAAAAAATCAACTTGTATTAGCCCTGTTGTCTTATCAGGAAATTCTTTCGTTTAATTTCTTTAATTATTAGCAAAATTATAGGCGGAAATACGCACAAAACATCTTTCGTCGCGGCTAACCGATCTGCATAGTGGCATAGCAAGTAGCGGAGACAGGCACAGCAGGGTATATCATGTGCTGTGGGGAAGTGTGGCAGGAGTATACTTTTTTTGCCAAGTTCATGGACACTGAGGTATATTTCACCCAATTGTCGCGCGCATTTCTCAGTCTGGCAGTCTCTTTAGCGTATGTTAATTTGGTAGTGTATGGCCAAATACTAAATTATGTTTAATTTTATAATCACGCCATACTTCTATTTAATTGTAATAAAATACGTGTGTAATATTGTTCCTTTGGTGAAATTTTTACTGTATAGTATTGAATCAAAATCTATGTTATTACTGCAGTAAAGTTAGTAAACTCTGAACCTTTACCTCCCTGTCCAAATTCGCTCAGAGAGCATCACAAGACTGACAATTTTGTACGTTTTTATTTTATTTATTTTTAAGTTTTGATGCATATACCCCGCTCCCCACGTAAACTCCCAGATACTTTTTGTTGGCTGTAAATTATTTTCCCCCCTCCCCAATTTCTAATTCCCAATCACCGCTACTGCATCTCCTTGCTCAGTAGAAAATACCTACTGTGCAGAAATCATGGAGCACGTGGGACGCACACGCTGCTTCGCTCCATTCGCTCCATTGGCTACCACATCGTTTTTAAAACCGTATTGCGTGTTACCAGTTCTTTTGGACTTTTAAAATGAAAAATATACGAATAACGAATGAAGAGATACTGAAACGAATTGGTGAGAGGAGATCGATTTGGCTAAATTTGACGAGAAGAAGAGACAGAATAATTATAGGACACATCTTAAGGCACCCAGAACATGTTCAGTTGGTTTTTGAGGAAAGTGTAGGGGATAAGAACGGTAGGGGTAGACCAAGATATGAATATGACAAGCGGATTAGAGCAGATGTAGGGTGCAGCAGTTACGTAGAAATGAAAATGTTAGCACAGTATAGGGTGGCATGTAAAGCTGCATCAGACCAGTCTGAGGACTGATGACTGAAACAACAACATTGCGTGTTGCATCATGCATTTAAGGATTATCAGGAAAGTGCTGTGTTTGGTGGGAGAGAAGATTCACAATTTATAGCACATTGATCGATTCCCGAATAGCATAAAAAGTTAGGGTTAAGTTAAATTTGGATGGAATATAGTAATACGCAGTTTGGTTTATGCTGATAACTTGGTCTTAATGACAGACTATCGCGCAGTCTACTGTACTATATTGGAAAGGAAAGTAGCTAGTGTAACATGAAACGACATTTTTCAAGACGACAATAATACCTATTAGGGAGAAACGTAAGAAGAAGGTACGCCATGCAGGGAATATGAAATTGGAGCAGGTGAAGTTTGTATGCACTTACATTATTAATTCTTTCAGAGTGTAAGTAGCCGATAGTGGGGAAAAAAAGGAATCTAAGAACCATAAAACTAATGCACTCTGTTCAGACTGTTCAGACCTACGATAATACTTTCTAAGAAATTGCATTCGTAGACCATCCTTACAGAGCTCTGTTTTCAAACAGCATGTGCTGTACGGAAGTGAATGCTGAGTAGACTCTGGATACTTGATGCATAAGCTGGAGCGGCGGTAGTGATTATTGTTTAAAGATGCAACTTAAGCAGGAGACAACATGCAAGTACCGAGAACGAATCGTACAAAAGGATTCGAAAATATCAGGAGGGTATTCGTGACATAAGAACAAACACGTCGGATAAAACTGTTCTTATGAACTAGGACTGGTGTATGGCCATGTGAGGTAAATATAGGACGTTATCTGCTTGAATAATAGACTCTACCGTGAGGGTAAGAGACGGAGAGAGACGATGGTTAGACCTCCATAGTTACTGTGGCTGTGGTTTGAATCCCGGTTAATGCTATTGGGATTTTAAAATGAAAAATTACGTTCCATTGGTTCGGATCCCGCATAAAACTGGTTGTCGCATGACTATGATTACGATATCGACAGTCACGTCACAAAAGTAGGCACTAATTCAACTTAGGAAGGGTAAGATACATGTTGTCCTAGACCAGCGATGGCGAACCTATGACACGCTTGCCACTAGGCGGCACGCAAATATGACTGCCGTGGCACGTCAGACAACGTACTGACATATTTTAATGTTTTCAACATGTAATAAATAGGTTGGTTTTCTAGCAACAAAGCATATTTGAACATTACGCTTTAATAAAGAAGTATATCTCAATAATTTCTATGACTTATTTTTTTTCTTTTTGCTATTTGCTTTATGTCGCACCGACACAGATAGGTCTTATGGCGACGATGGGACAGGAAAGGGCTAGGAGTGAGAAGGAAGCGGGCGTGGTCTTAATTAAGGTATTTGCCCGATGTGAAAATGGGAAACCACGGAAAACCATCTTCAGGGCTGCCGACAGTGGGGTTCGAACCCACTATCTCTCGAATACTGGATACTGGCCGCACTTAAGCGACTGCAGCTATCGAGCTCGATGACTATATTTTTACAAGTTTTATTAGGTTAAAGCAAAAATATACGTTATCTTTAAAATTTACCTGTTCATAAAATGCAATTTTTAGTAATGTTTGCAGAAAGAAATAATTAAACATTAAGTCGAATGGTTTTATATGTAACGCAATCTAATAGCAAAATGAAATAAATGAGGGGTTTCATGATGATTATAAAGGAAAATAACCGGTGGCACACTAGACAGTGAAAAGTAATAAACAAGACCATAATTTACACGCTGGGTAAAGGTTTGCCTTCCCTGTCCTAGACTATAGAACACTGTTAACGTCTAGGACAAAAATAAATATCTTTAAAACTACAATTTAGAAACTGGGGTAGTAATAGTTAACAAGTTTAGTTTTAATATTTAATATACTAACAGATAAACAAATAATCATAAAGAAAAGAATGCATGTATCAAAACACAGTACTCCCTCTCCAGTTTCAGGGGATGAGAATATTGCATTATATTCAACAATCACGTAACACGACAAGATTGCTTTGCTCTTTAGCGGACTTGAGTTCACCGTTTAACTTATTTTCTTCACATTCTCCTGTTCTGTCGGTAAGAATTTCAAATGCCAACTGCTATCATTCTTGCGATTTGTTTTATCCTGTTCCAGTTGGAAATTGTTATTTAGAGTTGTATAAAATAGCTTACAGCTCCATCTTATTTCTGCTGGGATTCTTCACATTACTTCACGTCTCCAACATTGTATTACAAGTGTTCCACCCGTTGTAATATTGATCTTACGAACTGTGTACTAGAGTATAATATCATATTGATTATGCGACGTATTTTTGTGTTCGCAGGTAAGCAAGAAACCAGTTAAATCACCTTTTAAACTGCTTATGAACATCATGTGCTGTTGGTTGGGTAAGTTTGATTCTGTTTGCTATTTATTATAACTATTCTCTTAAAAATATTTAAAGATCAGTAGTGTTTCGTAATTATTTCATAAAACGACAATTCGTATGGAAATAAATCGAGTTCTTTATGATACCAGTAATATTAAAATTTACAGCGTAGTAGGATACACTTTGTTATTTTTTTTACAGCGGTATGCCTATCTGTGGAGCGCGATAGAACTTATTTGGCTGATATTGATTTCTTCTTGTCCCCAAATCTCTTCATGTGGGCACTGAACATTTTCCTCCGTTCTTCAGTCCATGATTCATTTGTCCTGGTATTCATTTTGTCACCAAAATCATGGCTGTTGACTGCTTTTTGAACTGGATTCGTTCTTGAACAAATTCCTGTGGGATGCCAATTTCCTGAAGATCTTTTTCTATTTAAAGTTTTTGTTCTTGACTTTCATTGAAAGAGCAAGGTTGCGAATCATTTTGGTGAGCCTGGTATTGTTCATTCTGAGAATGTGGCTATAGAACTTTAATCGCCTTTTCGTGATGGTGTTGGTGATCTTTTCAGAATGCTGATAGATTCCCTCTGAGTAGACTGGACCAATGATCTTCCTGTTTCTCTGTGCCTTTAATAAGTGATCTGCCTCCAATGATCAAGGCTACCGAGGCGTTTAGTGCTTTAGGTTTGATTACTTAGTTGTAACGTCTTAATTTTGCTTTCCTGGTTATTGACTTCTTATTATTATTGTTATTGTAATTGTAATTGGAGTGCTAGCAGAATTAGCTGAATTCCTATGTCAGTGGCACCTGAAAATTAGAAGGACCACGCTATAATAAAGCCACTCTAAACCCTCAGGCTGAAATAAAGAGCTAATTAAATTTAGAAATTGAGCAGATATGCCAGTTCTGCTACCTCGGAAGCATCGTCATCCGTGACAACTGAAATGCCACGAGGTAAAGAATATATAATCATTGCGCCTCGAAATATTGCTATGTGACAATGTTGAGGGGAGGAATACTCACTCGCAGCACACGTATCACTTAGAACGAAAATTCGTTGATATAGTTCATGCAATAGTGAACCTTATATGACATAACCTTTCTGCTGAGTTGAACTGTTATCACATAGCTGTTTTTCTAGGCGCAGCGACGATATATTTCGTTCAGTTGTGCCGAAAGTGAAAATGGGTAACAACTGGAATTATCCTCTGAGCTGCCGATGATGTGGTTCGAACCCGCCATGCCCCGCTAGCAACCTCACATCTAAACTACTCGTATCGCCTACCCAACTCTCGGTAAACCGAGTATAAAGCATCATATCGAGAACGTCAGGAATCAATTCATTTCTCCGGTTTAGGAATAAATTGTCATAGTTTGATATTTCACTTGCATAACTTACAACATTTTATTCAATGAAGTATTATTGCTTTTACACAACGTGCATTAACCACATCGTTCTGTACGTGAGGCTATACATATAAGTTAGTTATACGCTTGTGGAATATAAACTATTTAAACATATATAACGCATCTGAACTTCTGTATACCATGAATCTCCCTTATCTAAAAGTGTAGGAAAACAGTAACCGAGATGTTTGTGAAGACAACCTTTGTTCCATTCGTACAAGCGAGCAAACACTATACAGACTACGCTCCTCGTCCGATTTATCGCTTAACACTAGTAGCAACTACCAACTGACTCTGCCAGTTGGTTTGCTGAAAATAAATTATAATATTAAACGATGTATAACACATTGCCTGGCACTACTTGAAGAGCATTAAGACGGCGATAATAATCATAAAAAATAATAATAATACCGAGTGACTTGATATCTACTAATCACACAACGGAGCAAACGACGTCACACTAACACCAATCATAATGAAAGTAATACTAAGAAATAGATTTAATCTACCATAATATTGAAGTAGAACCAGTGGGAGGGAGGCTGCAGGTGGGACGCCAAGAAAAATGTACTTTAGAACATTGCCCTTATTGAACAAAGATATACAGTATTAATAAATCATACTACAAAGGCCGTCAATATCTGTCCGTAAAAGTACACTCAAATAACATTTCCACATTGAAAACAGTAGATATCGGATGTATGGAGATTTGTTTTGCCCCTGTTCAGAGGTCTGAAAACGATAAGAAAGCACATTTTATGATGTAACTAGCTGAATTACGAGTTTTAATGGTGTTCATATACCGGGTGGCCTGCCACTCCGTATTAATTAGTTTTATGGAAGACAGTTATCATTTAATATCTCCTTAAGGTCGATATTTTCCGACTCGTTGGCTGAATGGTCAGCGTACTGACCTTCGGTTCAAAGGGTCTCGGGTTCGATTCCCGGCCGGTTCGGGGATTTTAACCTTCATTGGTTAATTCCAGTGGCCCGAGGGCTGGGTGTTTGTACTGTCCCCAACATCCCTGCAACTCACACACCACACATAACACTGTCCTCCACCACAATAATACGCAGTTACCTACATATGGCAGATGCCGCCCACCCTCATCGGAGGGTCTGCCTCACAAGGGCAGCACTCGGCTAGAAATAGCCACATGAAATTATTATTGTAGGTCGATATTGCTCTGCACCCTGCTGTGTGCACACTGATCAGCCAGAATATTAGCCGGTATCTCCACCTTTGGCACAGATAAAAGCGGCGACACGTCTTAATATGGACGCAATGAGGTCTTGGTAGGTCGCTGGAGGGAGCTGGCACTACATCTGCACACACAAGTCACATAATTCCCGTAAATATCGGGGAGGAGGGCAATGAACTTTGACGCCGCGTTCAATCACATCACAGATGTGTTCGATCGGGTTAAGATCTGGGAGTTGCGGTGCCAGCAGATCAGTTGCACCTCGCCACTGTGTTCCTCAAACCACTCCATCACACTCCTAGCCTTGTGACATGGCGCATTATCTTGTTGAAAATGCCACTGTCATTGTGAAACATGATCGTCATGAAGGGGTGTACGTGGTCTGCAACCAGTGTACGATATTTCTCGGCCATCGTGGTGCCCTGCACGAGCTCCACTGGACCCATGTATGCCCACGTGAATGTTCCCCAGAGCATAATTGAGCCGCCGCCAGCATGTCTCCGTCCCGTGGTATAGGTGTCAAGGAGCTGTTCCCCTGAAAGACGACGGATTCGGATCCTCCCATTGGCATGATGATGGAGGTATCGCGATTCATCAGACCATGTAACGCTCTGCCACTGCGCCAACGTCCAGTGACGATGCTCACGTGCCCATTTCGGTCGTAGTTGCCTATGTCGTGGTGTTAACATAGGCTCATGTATGGGTCGTCAGCTGCGGAGGTTCATCCTTAAGAGTATTCGGTGCACTGTGTGTTCAGACACACTTGTACTCTACCCAGCATTGCAGTCTGATGTTAGTTTCGCCACAGTTCGCCGCCTGACCTGTTTCACCAGTCTGTCCAGTCTACGATCCTCATTCTAAGCACGGACAGCACGCTCACTACATGCACCGTACGTGTGTCTGACTAGCAGTCATTCCTCGTCAGGTGACGCTGCTATCGCCTGGACGGGTTTGTATAGATAGTAGGAAGATGATCATAATGTTCTGCCTGATCAGTGTATATCTTCAATATAAATGAGTCGTGGAACTATCAAATGAAATACGATTGTGCAAAATTCCCTCGCTTAATCCTAGGGACCATTGTACAAACATGCTATTTATTGTTCCCTGAAATAAACACATGTACCAGTTATACGATCTAATTAATAGGTTATAGGGTATAACGTGATATAGATTCGTTGAGAATTGTGTCTACTGGTATTCCTGATAACAGTAATGTTGTCCCTTGTTTGACCGTTCAAGACGCCACACCTAAACCGAGACGCCAGCCTCCACCACCCAACGCCAGCACATCTCAGACCTCATCCAATCCTTCCCCCAGACTACACCTCTCAAGGGCCTAGACCATTCTAAAGTAAAGTTCCACTAACTACCTACTATTATGCAGTACCAGTTCGAATTGCTTTAGGTAATAGCACTCAAGGCCTGTACAGCTCGCCGCTATATTTCCTTGTTTCCGGGTCCGTTGAGAATTGTAGCTACTCGTTCACTTACCTAGTGTTGTTCAGTTGGTGGGAGCGGAGATTTCATAATTTCCACCGCCAAGGTAGGCTCTCATCACGAGTATGAAAACTTTTGTTCTTACGGTCGAATGGACGTAAGCAGTACTTGTCACGGTGACGCAGTCCAGTTAGATGGTGCCTTCGTCATGTGTCTGTTTTCTTTGGTCTCTATTAATCCGGCATACTAAGTAATATTATTTTGCTATGGACAATGTGGTAGGCTGGAGACCTGATCCATTAAATTAAGCCGTAATTTTGAACTCTCGATGGTATTTTGGGTCGATTTATGTGAGTGATATTTGCTGGACTTTCCTTACCGAACTCTTTGCGAGATACTTCATGGTTGGATAGCTCGTTCGCAGCACTTCGCTGGGTATAGTGGGATCTTCTCGGAGACATGCAGGCCCCGCATGGATGCAAGTAAATGCGAAGATTATCCCTTTTTTTAAAAACTTTCCGATAGAGCTTGCCAGTTTCATAAAATCTTGTCTTTAAACTGGAATGTTCATTCGAATGACTAGTCCGACTCATTGGCTGAATGGTCAGCGTTGAGGTATTTGGTTCAGAGGGTAGCGGGTTCGATTCCCGGCTGGGTCGGGGATTTTAATCACATCTGATTAATTCTTCTGGCCCGAGGACTGGGTGTTTGTGTTTGTCCCAACACTTTCCTCTTCGTATACACTACCAACCACCACAGAAACACGTAATAGTGATTACATCCCTCCATATAGGGTTGGCGTCAGGAAGGGCATCCCGTCGTAAAAAAGGCCAAATCCACATGTGCTACACTGTTCGCACCCGCAACACCACAGGTGTGGGAAAAGTGGTAGAAAAGAATAAGAATAAGTTCAGTCGAATGACTAGGTGAAATATTCTATGAAGGCCTGGCTGAGAAGCTCAGATGGTTGAGGCGCTGCCCAACTGACCCCAACTTGCCAGGTTCGATCCTGGCTCACTCCGGTGGTACTTGAAGCAAATGCGTGAACTCGTGTCGGTAGATCTACTGACACGTAAAAGAACTCCTGCAGGAGAAAATTCCGGCACCTCGGCGTCTCAGAAAATCGTCGAAACTAGTTAGTGGGACGTAAAAACAATGACAATATTATCGTTCTATGAAGTTTGAAACGGGTTTTGGAACTTATGTCACAAGTTGAACATAATTTTATGTAAAAATGAAAGTAAATTTCGACATACCATACTGGCCTTATTGTTCTCCTTTGTTATTCTTAAAAAAATCTTGTTATTAGGCTTTCGCTTACCCGTACTTCTACTTCGTGACTCACTTTTTCTGAATTGGTAGGTCTCTCTTGCTCCTCCCTTTTAACTGTTATATCATTTTTTATTATTATTATTATTATTATTATTATTATTATTATTATTATTATTCCATGGCTAAATGATTAGCGTGCTGGCCTCTGATCACAGGGGTCCCGGGTTCGATTCCCGGCGAGACAGGGTATTTGTGCTGTCCTCAACATCCCTGCAACTCACACACCACACATAACGCTTTTTTTTTGCTATGTGCTTTACGTCGCACCGACACAGATAGGTCTTTTGGCGACGATGGGATAGGGAAGGCCTGGAGTGGTAAGGAAGCGGCCGTGGCCTTAATTAAGATACAACCCCAGTATTTGCGTGGTGTGAAAATGGGAAACGACAGAAAACCATCTTCAGGGCTGCCGACAGTAGGATTCGAACCCACTATCTTCCGGATGCAAGCTCACAGCTGCGCGACTCTAACCGCATGGCCAACTCGCCCGGTACACATAACACTATCTCCCACCACAATACTTACACATGGCAGATGCCGCCCACCCTCATCGGAGGATCCGCTGTAGAAGGGCTGCACCCGGCTAGAAATAGCCGCACGAAATTATTATTTTTTTTTAAATTTTTTTAATTTCTGTCTTAATCTGTTCACCATCCAGGGTTGGTTTCTCACTCGGACTCGGCGAGGAATTTCACCTCTACCGCCTCAAGGGCAGTGAACTGGAGCGTGAGACTTTGGGTCGGGGATACTACTGGGAAGGTGGATCAGTACCTCGCCCAGGTGGCCTCACGTGTTCTGCTGAACAGGGGCCTTGTGGGGGAATGGGAAGATCGGAAGGGATAGACAAGGAACCGGCCGTGGCCTTAAGTTAGGTACCAACTCGGAGAAGAAGTCGGAAACCACGGAAAAACTACTTCGAGGATGGCTGAGAAGGGAATCGAATCCCCCTCCACTCAGTTGACGTCTTGAAGCTGAGTGGATGCCGTTCCAGCCCTCGTACCACTTTTCAAATTTCGTGGCAGAGCCGGGACTCGAACCCAGCTAATCACATCAACCACTACACCACAGAGTCGGTATTATTATTATTATTATTATTATTATTATTATTATTATTATTATTATTATTATTATTATTATAGTTAAGTATCCGGCTCTAGTTAATTGCTCATTTTCCCCATTCGTTTCATCTCAGCCATTCGTTGTGGAAATTGAGATTAGGATTGATTCACTTACCATATCGATTGTAGTTTATGTAAATCATGTGTAAATCTTCTGAGTTAGCCGACCTGAGTGGCTCACTGGGTTGAGGCGCTGGCCTTCTGACGCCAACTTGGCATGTTCGATCCTGGCTCAGTCCGGTGGTATTTGACGGTGCTCAAATACGTCAGCCTGGTATCTAAAGATTTACTGACGCATAAAAGAACTCCTGCGGAACTAAATTCCGGCACCTCGAGACCTCCGAAAATCGTAAAAGTAGTTAGTGGGACGTGAAGCCAATAAGATTACTATTTCTTGTAAGTTATGCTAGTCCTGCTTTGTGTCTTGAGTTTGTACCCTCTATTTTCGAGTTTACCTGAATAGAAATTTAAAAGGTTCAGTTCCCTTGTTGATTTGCATTTATTCTGTCCTTCATTTGCCTTAAGGTGATTTTTTCGTTGTTATTCTGAAATGATATCCTACTGCTATTCAACAAGCTAAAAGCGCGTACAGCAATGGAAAATTTTAAAGGGATCTGGCAGTAATCACCAAACAGTTAAAAACCATACCAGAATCGAATAGGATTCGCGGCTTGCGGCTCGGCGATTCTCTGGAAATATTGGAGTGCGTTCCTTGAAACCTTGGAGACCGTTAGCAAACAAAACTGTGTGACGTTCTGAAAAGAAATCCGGGCTACGAAATTATGACAGCTATAAGCAAGTATCTGGAAGTGTTTACAGTGAGGCTCTCCCTTAATACTGTATGTAACTCCTAAAATGCTTCTGAATACCAAAACTACCCTGTCACGTCTGCAGATGTAGAGACGTCATTTTCTGCCCTTAACTACAGAAATTTTAGCAGACAACTGCCATAGATTTACACCAGAAGAAAAAGGGGAAAGCCCGTCGAAGTGTACAGCAAGGTGAATCACGGACAGAAAGCTAATCAGGACTAGTCTATATTATGAAGAGAGTGAAAACAGTGTGAAATCAAGTCTGTTTCTCGTAACTATGGACTGCGAATGTCATATATGCGTATTTCTGAATCGCCCGTGAATTGAATTTATGTCGCAACAGAGAACATCGTGCAGCAGGTACTATCTACTAACACAATAGCTACAACCGTTAGTAGAATGTGATTCCTGTTTTTTCTTCTTTGATTATCTGATCACGATTGGTATGTAAATATTTGTGTGTGTAGATGAATTGTATGGTTCTTGGTGTGGGTTATTGTAGTCACGTCCTAGTTCGTGAACCATGGGCGTCGGCTGAGTGGCCTAGTAAGTGGTCCTGAGAGTCGGGATACCAGTTGCTACGGAATGGGAGTGGGCATCTCGGACATATTCTGAGTCATGGCCCTCCTTGTGCTCAGGCGGCTAGGACTATACAATCCACCGATCGTCCCTAACCCGTTAGATGAGAGATCCCCACTTGGACTATGTGTGAGTAGGGTAGCATCCTGCTTCCCGAATTTACCGAGCTTAGAATATTTTAAGCAAGCCTGGGACCTATGGGAGTAACGGAGCCCCACTCCTTGTAAACAACTTGGCGAACGAAATGGAATTCGATGGAGAGCTATTAATATTAATGGGTCTTGCGGAAGAAAGAAAGTAGAACTGGCTGAATCAGCAAAGAGGATGCATCTGGATGCCCTAGGAGTAAGTGATATTCTTGTAAGGGGAGATAACAAGGAAGAGATATGAGATTATATAAAGTGTACTTGACAGATGTTAAAAAATGGAAGGGCAGAGTGTGAGGTAGGGCTGTACATCAGGAATACTATTGCACGCAACATAGTTTCTGATAGGCTCGTAAATGAGCGAATGATGTGAGTAGATTTGGCAGTTAGTGGAATTAGGACGAGAATTCTCTCAGTGTATTCACCATGTGAGGGCGCTGATGAGGATGAAATTGACAAGTTTTATGGAGCATTGAGTGACATCGTAGTCAAGGTCAACAGCAAGGATATGATAGTGCTAATGGGCGATTTCAATGCGAGAATTGGAAATAGAACTAAAGGATACGAAAAGGTGATAAATGAGGGGAAGATATTGAAGCTAATAATAATGGGAAGCATTTGCTGGACTTCTGTGCTGGTATGCGTTTAGCAGTTACGAATACATTCTTCAAGCATAAGGCTATTCACCGCTACACATGGTAGGGTAGGGGTACCAGATGCATAATAGACTATATCTGAACCGACTTCAAATTCAGGAAATCTGGTAGGAATGTACGGGTTTTCGGGGATTTTTTCGATGAGATAGACCACTATTTGATCTGTACTGAACTAAGTATTTCTAGGACTAAAATAGACAAAGTAAAATCTGTCTGCAAACGAATAAGGGTAGAAAATCTCCAGGACGAAGAAATTAAACGAGAAGTACAGAAGTTTTGAACAATGGACAGTAAGCAGCTTCAGGATATCGAAAGAGAATGGGTGGCTTACAGGGATGATGTAGTAGAAACACCAAGGGGATGCCTAGGAACAGCTGTGTATAAAGATGGGATAAAGTGAACATCTTCGTGGAATGATGAAGTGAGAGCAGCTCGTAAACGTAAAAAAAGGCTTATCAGAAATGGCTCCAAATAAGGGCTGATGCAGACAGGGAATTGTACGTAGATGAAAGAAAAGCAGCGACACAAATAGTTGCTGAATCCAAAAATAAGTCGGGGGAAGATTTTGGTTATAACCTGGAAAGGCTAGGTCAAGCAGCAGGGAAACCTTTCTGGACCGTAATAAAGGTGCAGTAAGGCTAATGCAGTGAGCTCCCAGTTGCGATCAACAGTATTATGTAAGAAGGAAGTCAGCTCCCGGACGAACCTATCTTTACATCGGTCTGTTTTCAGACCAACTCTGCTTTACGGGAGCGAAAGCTGGGTCGACTCAGGATATCTTGTTCATAAGTTGGAAGTAGGAGACATGAAAGTAGCGAGAATGATTGCTGCTACAAACATATGGGAACAATGGCAGGAGGGTGCTCGGAATGAGGAGATAAAAGCTAAGTTAGTAATGAACTCGATGGATGAAGCTGTACGCATAAACGAGCCTCGGTGGTGGGGTCATGTGAGGCGAATTGAGGAGCATGGTTTACTAATGGAAAGGAAAGGGAAGTAGAGGGAGACCAAGACGACGATGGTTAGACTCAGTTTCTACATAAGAGGTATAGGACTAATTGGCGGCACAGCACTTGTTGCAGTACAGGACTGTGGCGAAATTTAGTTAATTCACAGCGACTTGCAGACTGAAACCTGAAAGGCCAAACGGTGTGTAATGATGACCTATGTGCGTATGTATGTATGTAGATGAATTGTGTAAATATAGATATAGGCGTAGTGAAGATGTTTAGTGTCAAAATACTTCAATTGGGCGAAATTATATAGAAATACTGGCTGATGTACCCGTGCTTCGCTACGGAATTCTACATTGTATACAGAATTCTAGATTAGGTAGTGTACACGTTGTGAGCAAGACTGTATTAAATTGCATAGCTCTTTTAACGTTCACTAGAAACGCGATGGGGAAGTCACCAAACGTCTTTTCTCATATGAAGACTGGGTTAGGGAATTTTCATTGAAATGGTAGACCCGCTTGCGTACATAAGTCACAATCAGGTTGGGGAGTTTTCATTATAATGGAAGACTCCCTCTCCACCTGTCTTTTAAGATCTTCAGAAATACTGGCTTAGTGGTTTTCCCAACTGAAATGAACATAGGTCATTCTAATGACGTCAGTAGAAATAGCGCGTTAAAAGGAATGTTTACATTTGAAATACTAGATCAAATGAAAAACCACACATTTTCTCACTTTCAACGAACAGTACTACGCTGCCGATCTAACACTCCAATGTTCCAGAGCTGGAATGACCGAGCTGCAGACAGCCGTGATTCGTGAACACTCTTAGTCTTTTTTCGGCGGGGTGGGGGTGAGGTTTCGAATAGTGAAGAGTCCCAGGGCAAAAACTATGCTCTTTTATCAATCCTTTTCCTAGGAGTACCCGATGCGTTGGAAAATCTCAATTCACTACACTGGCGGCGGATTAACCTATCTGACTTTGAGGCAAATTTTTCCTCCAAGCCAGAGGAGAAACCCCCTCTTGGCTGCTAATTTGGAATAAAATGAATGTAGAATTTAACAAAAGTGAAGAGGAAGAGTCATTTCTTAAGAAACTGCTCTTTTCAGGGTTGAATTTTGAGTTATTAATGAACTATGGTACTATAATTTGGAATAGACCTAAATTGTAATTCTGGACTGCTACCACCACCACTACTACTACTACTACTACTACTACTACTACTACTAAGTGTGCCTCTTCCGTAAGTGTGCACACTGCTCATTCAAAACAGCGCGTCATGGCAGGGATCGAATAGCTGGAATACTATGATGAACCAGTGTGTTACGTACCATCAGTATCAGAAAATGTTGAACCAGAGGAATGACATGCCAATCAAGAAAATTTTCTAACTCCCCAGCTATTTCCCGCCAATATTCAGTCAGGCTGCTACGCTCGGTACGCAGCAGTGATCCCATCTATTGGAGTTCAGTGGCAGCATTAGAGACAATGAACATCACAACAAACAATGGTCAATATAATGTTACTGTGATCAATGTTTTGCTCTTTCGATTTTGTAGACCTTCACATTTATTTTTCTTCCGGTTCTGAAATACCACTCTTATCGTAGTCGGTACTGTAAAACTGAATAAAACCTAAATGATCGGAAATTTTATTCTCTGTAACATTTGTTATGCTGTACTTTTC
Source organism: Anabrus simplex (assembly GCF_040414725.1). Lineage (NCBI taxonomy): Eukaryota > Metazoa > Arthropoda > Insecta > Orthoptera > Tettigoniidae > Anabrus > Anabrus simplex. The sequence goes on from NC_090268.1 coordinate 35,917,884, forward strand.
GATAGGACCAATGGCATAGGTATTTAATAATTAATTTTAGGCGCCTTCCCCTAAACTACAGTGTCATCTAGGGTGAATAGCATTTTTCACAGCTAAGAATGTAGTTTCTTATTCCCCGATTCTATATACCGATTTTCATTGTTGTGTTAACTCTTTTTTTCGTGGCTCGGCGTTGATATGGACTTGGCAACAAAAATACAAATTCATAAATATCTGTGTTATCATAGCCGGTGCGGTAAAATGTATAAGACATAAATGCTGGGAAATTTAATTCTATATAACTTTAGTTATGTAGTATTTATCGATAGAGCCACTAATAATATAAATATTTGAGAATTAAATTTTAGGCCTTCCCCTAAACTACCATTTCAATCAGTGTGAATAAAATGATTTATAGCCTAGATTGTCGTGCTCATCCCCCGACTTAACACACTGATTTGCATAACATTATCTTCAGCCGTTTTCTCGTGATGCGTGGACAGACAGACAGACAGACAGACAGACAGACAGACAGACAGACAGACAGACAGACAGACAGACAGACAGACAGACAGACAGACAGACAGACAGACAGACAGACAGACATTACGGAAAAGTAAAAAGAACATTTCTTTGTTATTGTGGACACGACGGATACAGAAATACCATTCTTTTCAAAACTCTTATTTTATAGGCTATATATTGAACCCTTTAGGTCCATATTGAGGGATACCTACCTTCCTTACCTATCAGCAAAGTTCATGAGATCTGTCTCTTGGGTCGTTTCGGGTTCTTCGTCACTTGCTGAGGTAAAGGTAGGGTTCATTAATTCTAATCTATCTACTGGAATGAAAGGTCTGTTTAAAAGATTCCTATTTATTCAGGAAAATTCTGAAGCATGTCAATGGTATCATAGAAGTTAATTGTGTCCACTGGACACCACAATCATTTTTACATAAACGTCAGAAGACTGGTGTGAGACTTTAACGTAACTGCCTGATGGGCATTCTTACTAGAAACCATTATCTCAATTATTAATCATTTAAGAAAGGAAAGTCTGGAAATCCTTAAATTCGGCTTCCATGTGAGACCCCATGTAATATCATAGTGATTCGTTATGGTCCAGCCCTCGTAACACGAACTCTGGACTCTGGGAATAATTAAAGCCGTCCAATCGGTGTGTGCCACACAGTGGTTCTACGGCATGGACCCTTAATTGAATCGATGTGACCTGCGTCTATGTCATGGACCGACATCTACTCTTCTAGGTTACTTTAAAGTCATTGTGGATGATGACCGCAAGGAAAGGATGCTACAATGGCATATGGCCCTAATCTAAGTCACTGAGGTTGATGACCCCCTGACCATCCAAGTTTCTAGGCTGAAGGCTAAACACAATTAAGTTACATCGGTTGATGACCAAAGTTCCACTTTACTATCCCCAGCACATTCACTGCTAAATCAATCAAAGTTCAATAATTACAACAATAGCAATGCTCACCAACTTAGTGGCAGAAAAATCCATTTCCTTCGGATATGTCCCCTTAATCGTTACTTTATTTTTTTATATTCCCCAGAAACAAACTAAAATTTCCAGAATGCATCTCCAAGTTATTCGCTTGATTAAAGTCATTTCAAATGCGGTTTCACTGAATTTAATAATTAAATAAATTTAAATGATTTAACGAAATATTAAGGAACAACAAATTTTATCTCCGCGGACTCTGGTTTCTTCACAAATTTCTACGCAGCTGTGATGTGAGTTCAATATTGCGATGTTTATCTGGCTGGAAAAGAATTTTACATAATTCATGTCCAGCTATATATATCCTGTCTCGTGATATCACGCTTAAAAATCTAATCTAGTCCTAACCGTTATTAACACTTGGATATCCTAATAATCTACGTACAAACCAAACAACTCGCCATATAATTACGATGTCATATCTCGTCATTACCAATATGAATTTTGCACACCCCTCACAGACAAACCGATCATCACGACCATCGCTCTATATTTTGGACAAACCTGAAATTGGGTTACTCTGTTCCTTATACTCAAAGTTCGTGATTTCAAATGTTCATTACGTCCCCAAATACAGTATTTCACAATACTTAGATCATTACCGGCTATGAATTTCAACTAAATCCAGCATTTTAACGTTTCCCTGGCCGAGAAATACAGCAATTCCGCCTGTCCCGTTACATCCCCGCTCAGCCGAGGCCTCTCACCCCCAGCTCGCTTGGCAGTTACATGAATCACCTGTTTGTTCCAGTTGACTGGCTTCTCAAAATGCTCACCTTTTAAACTCTGCCGACATAATTAAACAAATACGATATTCTAACCAACAAAATGCACAGATTATGCTTCAAGATGCCCACACTAATTATACGCGTTGCCAGTTTATACCGCTATGGATTTCTATGAATTTCTTCCATTCTCAACATTATAAAATATTCCTCGGGCTATCATGTCCCGGCTTCAATGACAGGACTCTAACCTGATTCGCACATCTCATCTCAACTCATATAAAACATTCCTCGGGCTTCCGTGTCCCGGCTTCAATGACAGGTCCAACCTGATTCACAAAACTAACCTCTGTTTCCCAGCTCCACAATTATCCTCGACAAAGAAACTGGAATAAAATCCTTACTAGAAATCCCGACGTCTAATATCGCACAATGCATTAATCATGAATAACTTAAATGATATCGTATTTAATAACTTGATTTTTACGAGAAATGACTGAAACATTCTACTAGATCTTCTATTGTCAGTCAGACACAGTTTAAAATGGGCATTAAAAAAAAACGTTTCTCTCCGTGACAAAATTCATCACCCTAGGTTCTCACCCGACAGCGCGCTTCCACTCGATTGAAAATGAGTGACCATGGATTATGATTATTAACGTCAAATTGCAGACAGAAGAATTTTACGTCGAATGAACATATTACTTTGACATCACAAAATACAGGCAGTACACTCACATGGATGACGATCTACATTGGACGTGATATCACTTCGGAACCCTATTCAATAACTTTTACAACATTATCCGGCCCTCGCAAGACTTCAAAATTTTATCCAAGTGGAAAATAAAACAAATGACTCTTTTAGTTGTACTCTCACATTTACAAAACTTAGTAAGGGTGACCACTGCATCGTATATCCCCATTCAAATACAAGAAATCACGAGACAAGATATAAGAGGTAGTAAGATGGAAAGTCACCTACCTCATGTCGTCACGCCAGTATTCGTCATAGGGCCCACCTGTGACCCTGGCATTTTATTTAGCCATTTTTACATTCATGGCTTCACAATTTATTATCATTTCTTCAGGTTTCCTGGAATAAAGCATTAAAAAAAAAAGAAAATACCCTTCACTTGTTTGCTTGAACGCACACGATGGACTATAATTATTTCCGCACACGAATTACTTAATCACATCAGAATTTATTCAGTACTTTGACCGTCCTATCTGGTACAATTATTTCACTCAAGAAAACTATCTCCTCATGGAGTCAAGACTTAGCCGCAATGGCTAAAATCTGCAGTTGAACTCAGTCTACTTTCGTTGGTTTGATTTCGCAGAGCAGCTCAACAATTTTTCGTCCGCTTTGTATCACAAATGCCGGAGAAGGAGGCTTCGTCATGGCGTCCCTTCATATTTATAGCAGATACCCCCTCTCTTCGGATCTCTCCCTTTGCCGCCAAGAAAATTTCTATAAATTTTCTGACTTACCTAAACTGCAATTTCAAGAGTTTTGAAAGTGACTACATGCTTGCTACATTTCTGGCGGTAGTGTTCACGGACATTTAAAATTTTTACGGGTTCGATTTGTGAGATGATTGACCTCCTTTGATAGGCACTATATTTTTTTGACTTGGCGTGGTCACGCCATGTACACGCGCTTTTAAATAGTTCATAAAAATGACTTGAGATTCTTCCGCCGTCGACACGTGTGGTTGACGTCACGTACCCCAGAGCGTGGGACCGAAGGTAATCACCCCCTCGTCACGTGTCAAATCCATGCTATCAAGAATCCAACTTTTAGTTTAATTGTTACATTATGCATAATGTTCTTAGGGCACAAAGGTCATGGGTTCAATATAGAAGACCATAGTTTAACTGTTTTTATTACATGCTTGCTTGAAAATTTTGGCATTTTGTCTAGTTTATTTATTTACAAAACTTCCCTCAGTTGAAGGTTGTCATAATAGATGAAGCATAACGAAACAATTCTGGCGCCTTGACGTAACATTCGGTATTGGTGCAAAGAAATAGATTTTTAAGACGCTCTGTGCTTGCCTTTTCACGACTTTATTATTATTATTAGTATTATAATAATAATAATAATTTAGATATGGCATTTGCGTTAGTATGAGAAGTGGTGGTGCCAGTGTGATTGTATTTACCGAACACGTACGGAATCTGAGGAATTTTAGTTACTCTGCTAATCATTCTAGTAACACATAATACTCATTACCGACATTTTTACGTATAATATAGTGCATACCAAACTGACCCGCATGATAATTAATTTAACGAGCTATTTTGAATAGCACGTGAATAAAAGTAGAGTTGGATGGTTTTGTGCGCTCATGAGACTGGGGAGAAGAATTCAGTTTGCATTGTTAATAAAATACGTACCGGTACTGCACCAGTATTCGCCCTTCATCAATAAGCAACAGCAAAAGATATTGAGGGCATAATTTTATTACGTATATTAGTGTTGAGATGGAATCGGGGAAAATTCCCTACCATCCAATTCAGTCCAATGATAATCTAACGTTATCGGTTTTACGTTTCACTAATTACTTTTACGGATTTTGGAGACATCGAGATGCTGGAATTTCGTCCTGCAGGAGTTGTTTAACATGCCAGTAAATCTACCGACAAGAGACTGACGTATTTGAGCACCTTCAAATGCCACCGGACTGATGCTGAATGATGAGTTCAGAAGGGCAGCACTCTACCACCTGAAGTACTCAACCCGGCTCAGTAAGTCTCCACACAGTCTTTACACGGTAAAATCAATTCTGTAGGTTTTTGTTGGAGACATTTCAAGGAGTGACGTAGGAAAGGGGAATAATTAGTTCCTTTTTTGTAATACTTGTTTTTAAATACATATCTTGGTAGTATTATTCAAACGCAATTACAGTAAATTGTGTTGTCATGAAATATGTTATTAAGCTTTGAAACCTTGATTAATTCAAGTTATCCTTCCCATCGGCATTACAATATGTTACTCAGATACTTCATACATGGGTATCTTCATAGACATTAAAGAAAATACTTAATGACAATTGGCAATCAGTGCAATCCAGTCACCCGCTACGAAGTTGGTAACTATTAGTGTGCAATCCTAGTGTCAGACAGCAGATAGTTTGCATATCCTTCCTTCACTTCTCAAACAATATTTTCTAACTCCACTTTCAATCTACTGCGGCTAAGTTTCATTACACTGCGCATTGTAGCTATAGTCTATTGTCTTAGAGTGGTCATGCATGTTTGAGGTGTAGGTTATAGCTTTATTTCAAGATAATAAGATACTGAGTACAAATTTATAACTTGCAAGATTATTTCTATCGATATGTACGCAATAGTGAACTGAGATCACCAGTTGTGGACCATGTTGCTGTGCGGCATGTAGAGTCTAGGTATCTCACATATTTTGACAACGTGCAGAAATTGCTGGAACCTGTCTGCAGTAGATGTCGTCAAATACCATGACAGCCAGGTGCGTTCCCAACAAAAAGTGATTCGCTATTAATAATAATAATAATAATAATAATAATAATAATAATAATAATAATAATAATAATAATAATAATAATATGGCCTCAGCTATCGTGCGCAAGTATTTTAATCTGACGCCATCTGGATGCTTGCTCGTCAATTTTGACGTTGCGTTTTACTCTACTCCTACTGGGCGGCAGAGTAAACAGAATCTCTCTTGGGCGTCTATAGATGAGTTTTAATTAATTTTGTCCAGTAAACACCGAGTGTGTTACCAGAGATTTTATTTTGCTATTGGGTTTACGTCGCACTGGCACAGATAGGTCTTATGGCGACGATGGGACAGGAAAGGGCCTGGAGTGTGAAGGAAGCGGCCGTGGCCTTAATTAAGGTACAACCCCAGTATTTGCCTGGAGTGAAAATGGGAAACCGCGGAAAACCATCTTCAGGACTGCCGACAGTGGGGTTCGAACCCACTATCTCTCGAACACTGGATACTGGCCGCACTTAAGCGACTGCAGCTATCGAGCTCTGTCAGAGATTTTTTACATGCCGACATCGTATGATATGGAGTGTCGAATGAACTTCATTTCGCCCTTCAAAAATCCGACTATCTCTGTCGGGTTTGAACCCGCTATCTTGGGATCCGGAAGCCGACGCTCTACCATTGATCAACAGAGTGATCGCAGAGTGATTCGCAGAGATGGAGGGATCAAGGAGATGTGCCAGTGCGTGATCAGGAGTTTCTCCTGTGCGTGTCTACGAAACAAACAAGTGTGGAGAAGAGACTGTACCGCTATATTGGTCATACTACAACGTGTATCAATTTTCTTATCAGTAGTATCGGTTGTAAGCCGTTATTTGAATATTCTGTGTGTTAGGTAACTCAAGAGCTCTTACAAAGTTATTTAATCTGAATTCAGGAAATTGTAACTTATATGAGGTGCCTAGAAGCAAAGTCAGCAATCTCCACTTTGAAAAATTTTACAGTCCTGGAGCGTGAGACTTTGGGTTGGAGGGATACAACTGGAGATGAGGACCATTACCCCGCCCTGGTGGCCTCACCTGCTATGCTGAACAGGGACCTTGTGGGGGGATGGGAAGATTGGAAGGAAGAGGAAAGGAAGCGGCCGTGGCCTTCAGTTAGGGACCATCCCGTCATTTTCCTGAAGGAGAAGTGAGAAACCACGGAGAACCACTTCGAGGATGGCTAAGGTGGGAATCAAACCCCCTTCTACTCAGTTGACCTCCCGAGGCTGAGTGGACCTCGTTCCAGCCCTCGTACCAATTTACAAATTTCGTGGTAGAGCCGGTAATCGAAGCCGGGCCTCCGCGGGAGGCAGCTAATCACATTGACCAGTACACTACAGAGGCAGACATTTATTTATTTATTTATTTATTTATTTATTTATTTATTTATTTATTTATTTATTTATTTATTTATTTATTTATTTATTTATTGTGAAGTTACAACTCGCGATCCTACTATGGCAAGATTTTATAAACATTTAAAACATAAAAGGAACCTCTGAATATTAACAAATCATATAGAGTATAAGAACCGTTTTAAAATAATATACAGAGTGTAGTAAATACGTCGGGAGGCAGTTGTATGGACTATTTCGAGTAAATGAAGGTCATATAAACACGTGTCCGATTGGCAATGTATGTAGAATTACAGCTGTTTGTATGGTACGCAAACGAACAATCGTGATGAGTGAATGCCAGTGTATGTGAGTGAAATAATTCATTTTCATGAATCTTTGTATAGTAAAATTGTGACTAATGGTATGCATACAGGGTGTTTCAGGAGGAACAGTACATTTATTTATTTAGCGTATGGCCCATACAATCAAGTTAAGTTCAGATATACATTATATACATATTTACATAACAAGAAAACAATGAAGATCGTATAAACATCTATCTAATGCACAATGTGTGGAATTACAGCTGTTTGATAGTACGCATAAGAATAATCTCACAAAAATTATGAAAGACACACAAGGAATGATGTATTCATTGGTGCAAACATCTTACATAGTGTGGAACAGTTCAACACAAATTACGTATCGACGAACAAATCTGCGTCTTCTGGAACAGTTTACATTACATATTCAAAAATCATTCAGTGATTTCAAATTTTCAGTTCCGTTCCATTAATATGTGTAACTCGTTGGAGGTTGTCTCTGTGCGAGCGATCAATTCGTCTCTTTTCCTCTGTAGACTTTAGATCCCGAAAGATAAGAATTAAAAATTGTTCCACGGGGACGTAGGTTTGTGCATCGATTCACACCCTTGGTTTATGTACCTAAGAGGCACTTTCTGTTGGAAAACTTAAACGGCACTAAGGAATAATTCAAGTAGCGGATGTTAATAGGAATTGAGTTCCGTAATATGGTTTCCATCGCAGTGTATTGATGGATATAGGCAGCTGTCGTGCTAAATGAAATGACAAGAGCAGTAGAGGACCGCGAATTACGCTGGTTGTAAGAAGAAGGGTAAGTAGATTTTTAGGACAGGGCTCTGAACACCAAAATAGCTATATAAAGATTCCGGGCTTCTTCAAACTTCAGAGCGGGAAGTTGTTTGTAATGTTAGTTGATATGCTGCCTCAGCACTTTACGTTGTGACGTTCCCTTGACATGCTGTGTTTGATATGAGAACATTAGAACCCCTGTGTGTCTGCTTACATGAAGGAATTGGCATGTAATATACTGTATGTGTTGTGTGTGTGAATGAATAACGGAAGTGGAAGAGTAAACCGGTGTAATTTTACTTCTATCCAAACAGGCTGATTTTACAGGAATAATTAAAGTGGTATTTTTTTTGCTAGTGGCTTTACGTCACACCGACACAGATAGGTCTTATTATGGCGACGATGGGATAGGAAAGGCCTAGGAGTTGGAAAGAAGCGGCCGTGGCCTTAAGGTACAGCCACAGCATTTGCCTGGTGTGAAAATGAGAAAAGTCGGAAAGCCATCTTCAGGGCTGCCGGCAGTGGGGGTTCGAACCCACTATCTCCCGGATGCAAGCTCACACCCGCGCGCCCCGAACCGCACGGTCACCTCGCCCGGTAAACTGGGTAATCTTGTTTCTTTCATAATCTTTAGTGGTAACCCCGACATGATCAAGTCTAAATCATCTTACATTATTTTCATAACAAAGTGAAACTCGCAAGATGATACCAGCCATGAAAAGATACAAAGCAGTAAGAACAATTTTTACTAAGACTTACAAGTTTATTGAAGAAATATACTGTGAAAATCCTGATGGAAAAGTTGTGAAAATGACGTTTACGGCAGTTGAGAGATTAGCGGCTGACCTACAAAACCTAGACGATACGATGCTGGAGGATGAAAATACCAACTTTTAGGCCGAGTATTCACCTTCTGAAGAATATACGGATCGCACAAGAATGAAGATCGAGAAATTAACTGAGGCTAATTGGGAAGTGTGGAGCAATCAAATGATTCATCACCGACTGCAGATAAGAGAAAATTAAGGCTTCCAGTAATGGAACTAAAGACGTTTATTAGCAAGATTAAAGATTTTCTAAGATTTCGGAGCCAGTGTAAAAGAATACTTGATGACGAATAGATGGAAAATGAAGACAAGTACCAGTATCGGATTCAAGCAATTGTCGAAGGCTCAAGAGCGCGAGAGATTGTGGATAGTTTCTCTGCCACCGCGGAAAACTATGAGGAAGCTATTGAAAGTGTGCGAAATAGATTTGGTAGAGAGGAACTTTTAACGGAATATTATGTAAGGGAACTGCTGTCATTGGTGTTGGTGTAGGAAACAAGAACACTCGCGACGAATCTCGGCTGTGTGACAACTTAGAAACTCACTTGCGTGCGCTCGAATCTATTGGCATTACATCGGATAAGTATGTTTCCACTTGTAGCATCTTCCATCCCAAAAGATATTCTGAAGATCTGGTTACGAAATCAGCCAGCAGTTTGTGAGGATGCTGACGATGATGCAAGTCGAGTCTAAGGAGATCGGTTAAAAGCATTTGTTATTTCTGAGGAAGGAATTAGAAATTAGAGAAAGAACCTCGCTAGCAAGAGCTGGATTTAAATTAAGTGAAGACAAGGTCCAAAACCAAACCAAAACCCGTGGCACTACAGCCCTTGAAGGGCCTTGGCGTACCAAGCGACCGCTGCTCAGCCCAAAGGCCTGCAGATTACGATGTGTCGTGTGGTCAGCACGACGAATCCTCTCGGCCGTTATTCTTGGCTTTCTGTACCGGGGCCGCTATCTCACCGTCAAATAGCTCCTCAATTCTAATCACGTAGGCTGAGTGGACCTCGAACCAGCCCTCAGGTCCAGGTAAAAATCCCTGACCTGGCCGGGAATCGAACCCGGGGCCTCCGGGTAAGAGGCAGGCACGCTACTTCTACACCACGGGGCCGGCGAAGGCAAGATCCAAATAAACAAAAAAATGAGAAGCCTCTTGGCAATCCCCAGCAACTGCAATGGATTTAATCTTCTGTGAATACAAAAACACTGGAGTTGCCTGTATATTTTGTGACAAGTCTCATGAAAGTAAAGAATGCTTCCAGGCGCAAAGATTATCGCTGCAGGGAATGAAAGATATCTTGAGAAAAAGGAAATGATCTTTCGTCTGCTTGATGTCAGGCCATCGAGAAAGGGATTATAAATGCGAAGGAAATTGCATTGTTTATTGCAAGACGCATCATACGATTGTATATCCTCAATTGGAGGCGAAGCAGAGGGAAGCATCAGAAGAGGTTGTTAGGACGAGTCTTGTGATATGAATGCTTACATTATGAAGATATGTCTACAATGTTGTGTGATTTTGAAGTAACAATTAACTCAATACCTTTGACGTATATTGCTGAGGATCGCGCTAACCCTTTACCACTGACGCTTGCAATGTTTCTCTAGGACATAGGGGAAGTTGGTGAACCTGCTCTTGACCACCTGGACCGTGTAGATCTTAGTAAAGCCTGAGAGAACAATTAAGAAAAAAGTTCATGTCAGACCATCTGAGTCAGCTGATCCAAAGACGTCAGGGAAAGCAGAAGGAACGAGAGTTGTTGAGAGTTGGTGATTTAGGTCTTCTCGAAAGAGAAGCAAAGAAGAGGACATTTAGGCCCATGGCTGGAGTTGCTGAAATTTACCCTGGTAAATATGTTTGCATCAGGGCTGTCAAGCTGAAACCTGCGTGCGGAGAGATGGTCCGTCCTGTACAGCGAGTTTTTCCCTTGGAGATAACAGAGCCTGCTGAAGTACTGACGGAGAAGAAGATTATTCCAGATTACCTGTTAGCCAGAAAAGGCGATTATACGACGCGATATTGAAAGAGGATAAAGGCCCCTCGCAGACTGTTGGACAAAAGGGACCTGCAAAGGAAGTGTTAATGTAGATATGTTGTGTTTTGTTTTGATTCTCTTAAACCAGAAGGTGGGAGGATGTTAGATGATATGCTGCTTCAGTACTTTACGTGTTGTGTTTATTCTGAGAACTTTAGAACACGGAGAATTCAGCCAAACCCTTGAGTGTCTATTTACTTGAAAGAGGGGGCATGTAGTATATGTTAAGTATGTGAATAAATAACCAAGTAAAAGAGCAAACCTGTGTACGTATAACTGGTAGTTTTGTTCTGTCCTAACAAATGGGGTGTAATACGCGTGTCATTGCCTGAAGAAAAAATTTAACATCAGATGAGTGGAAACTGGAACGCTTTTGAGTGACCCAGTGCTGAATATTAATTATGTTTGTGGGGTAAACTCTGACTAAGTCAGCATAGATCATTTACGTACCGGCGCATGTCAAGGACTGTCGAGTGGAAAGCTTCTTCTATCCTTCGAAAATCCGACCACCTCAGCCGAATTTGAACCCATGATTTTGGGATCCGGAAGGCGACATTCAGCTACCGAACAGCAGTCATGTAATAATATGATACTGTGCCCTACTGGACTCTGAAGTTCCGGCCAGGCGAAAGCCGGTCTCGAACCCAGAGTACGGTAGTGAAAGAACTCTCACAAACGTGAGCTGGTGCACATAGTCTTACCTGAACACAATCCTCTTCACTCGGCCAGATAAGCAATCTTCTCAGGGATAACATGGGTATAACGGGGCAACAAAAGATAAACAAGAGGATATGTGGCAAATCAGGTAAGATTCGGCTAAATTAAAAATAAATAAAAAATCTAACAGAAACATCGCTGCATTCAAAGTTTAACAAATAGGGATTTATTACATAAAATTGAATTATTTACAAAGGATAGAGCTTTTCATTATGACAGGGTAAAATAACGCTGAGCCGATGACAACCAGTTCACTGCCTTCACGAAAACTGTTGTGCTGCAACAAGCATGTTACAATAGTGTAAGTAACGAAGTTTCGAAAGATGGATATCGGCTTAAATACTCATAAATAGTGATTCCCATAAAATTTACAATGCCTCGCGCCGTCGAACCCCGGTGCAAACAAAAATCACCACAAAATGTACAATGACCTGACACGGTCATGAACCCTAGTCCCATGACGAGTAAGGCGTAAAAGATACATATGCAAACAATATAAAAAGGACACACCCAACATAAACACGGGTGTCAATATCAAACGGGCCAGTGTTAAAATAAACGTAGAACAAATATGACATAAAAAGATCTCTCCCTGTTTTCAAAACATGAAGGTCGTTTCTTCCCCCCTGGCACACTTGACAAACTGCAGACGACAATAACCAATTCTCAAGACTGTGACGTCCGGCGCAGCACCCTCACCCCTGTAACCACTTCACCAGCGACAGTCCACATAATTGATGGGCTCAGCTGACTGCCAGAAAAACATCTCGCCTCTCAAAATACCTCACGTAACCTGGCTGCTAAAAAGTACTTTTTTAAATACACCTGGGCGATCTGCCCTCATCTCAATATCCCCAGCGATATAACTCATCTTATATCCGCCTCCCATGGGCTCAACCTTGATACGACAAAGACACAAATCAATATGCGATAAACACATGGCCATACTAGGCCTCTCCAATACATACTCTCAACTGCGCTGCGCTCTCTCATATCAATCGCAAATCTTATTTCTGCCTCTCATGGGCTCATATCTCTCAAATATTCGGACTCGCTCGCTCTATTAGTGAATCTGGGTGAATTACTGGTTACGTCTTGGTCACAACTATACACATCTACGTCTGCAGAAACAAATGCCTAAATGCGATATAAAAAAAACTATCTGTAAGACTAACCTCCTATGACCACAGGAGTTCGATCAGACCCATAAAATCACACATACATTAAAATAACACAAGCAAAGTGAAATATGAACACGCTAACAAGGACTCTACAAATAACATCTACCTTAATGTACGGGGTTCGAGTTTGAGGCCTAGCTCTAAATTACAAGGAAAAATTTCCTACCATAACTAATCTGTGGACTGACGGCCCCCATATTCCTATCTAAACTTAAATGACATGCTTGAAACAGAATTGGAAAGCTCTGACCTTATGTTATCGATGACATTACGGAGCGGCCTTCCCGGTGGACCACTGAATCTACCACCTCATGATAGACTGCGGGGCTGGCATCAGATACTGTTGACCACTTGGAGACATTCTTTCTTGTGTTGCGTCTTCGTACAGCTCCTTCTGTAGTTGGAAGGTGTCCCCTTCGACGTTGCGCTGATCAGGTGCTCGCAACGTTCCTGGATCGATGCCCGTTGTCGTGTTGGCTTCAGCTCCTGGTTGTGGCTTCCTTGCAATGGTGATGTCAAACACTCGTTCTGACTTGATGCTGGGGTAACTGAAAATAAATTCATATAATACAGACTGTCCAAACTCGATACCGGTCTCCACTACTATCGTGTCTCACACGTCACATTAACCAAGTCTCGTTCAGAGTTTTAACCTGGTACACAATAGTTTCTTCACTCCTCTCAGTCACTGTTCTTTCACCCTATCACACGGACAACATATAGTTTCAGAATTCCTAACCTGAGCCAATCTTAATTCTAGCCTTTCGTCAGTAATGCCTTGACCTCATAGAAATATGAAGCTACTAGTTCATTAGTCTCTTATAAGCAGTACCTCATCTCCCCATAACATATTCTCACAGGTAAAATCTTAAATTCAGCTGAATATTCAAGTTGATTACTTACTTCCTCGCAGAAATAGCAGTACGGGTAGTAGGTGTAGCTCGAAGACAAAGCGTTGTTCTCAGTACCAACACGCAGTATGACGACTCGTTCAAGCAGCCTTTTGGTCCAAGAATGACTCTGATATGCCAGGCGGCCTTATTTTATAATCCCGGATAGCGTCATCAAGCCGCTTGACTGCGTGCAATCTTAGCGCGCCCGGGAAGTTTTCCCGCATTAATTATATCATGAGCTCTAATTAGCGAATGCATTAATGAATGCATCCCTAATGCATATCAAAATAAAGCAGAAATAATGCAGGTTGCAATTCTAGTCTCAAATCCAATGCAACTCTTCCGTAACCAAAGATATTAATTTAATTCTTTCTTCCCTCCTATAATAAGTTTAGCCGGGATCTGGGAAGCGTCCCCAATCTTCATCAAGAGGCTTGGCTTGGGACATAACTCCTTTTAATGAGTTCTGGAGATTTCTCATAATGACGCTCGCGCTCACTTCACACAAGAACGCTTCTTCTGGACTCCTTTATGACATATACTGTAAGACACTGGCTTCGTGGGTGGCCTTGTGTGATTCAAATATCCAATACTCAAATTAATACAATTGTCCAAATGAACAGGATGGTTCAATACACTAATCATCCAGGACATTGTGACCACCTACCTAATTGCGGTTTGTCCACATTTGGCACGGAAAACAGAGGCGACTCGTCTTGACATGGAAGCAGTGAGGACCTTGGTAGGTCGCTGGAGGGAGTTGGCACCACATCTTCACACACGTCACCTAATTCACTGAAATTCCGGGGAGGGGGGCGATGAGCTTTGACGCCACGTTCAATCACATCCCAGAAGTGTTCGATCGGGTTAAGATCTGGCTAGTTCGGGGGTCAGCACATCAATTGAAACTCGCCACTGTGTTCCTCAAACCACTCCATAACACTCCTGGTCTTGTGACAAGGCGCGTTATCTTGTTGAAAAATGTCATATCCTTTGGGAAACATGGTCGTCATGAAGGGGTGTAAGAGTTCTGCAACCCGTGTAGGATACTTCTTGGCCATTATGGTGCCTGGATTCCCACGTGAATGTTCTCCAGAGCATAATTGAGTCGCTGCCAGCATGTCTCCGTCCCGCAGTACAGGTATCAAGGAGCTGTTTCCCTGGAAGGCGACAGATTCGCACCCTCCCATCTGTATGATCAAGAAGGTATGGGGATTCATCAGAGCATGCGAAGCTCTGCCACTGCGCGATCGTCCAGTGACGATGGTCATGTGCCCATTTCAGTCGTTGCCGATGTCTTGGTGTTAACATTGGCACATGCATTGGTCGTCGGCTGCGGAGGTTCCTTCTTGGGAGTGTTCGGTGCACTGTGTTTTCAGACACAGTTGTACTCTGCCCTCTGCCCAGCATTAGTTCCGCCACAGTTCACCGCCTGTCCTGTTTTATCAGTCTGTCCACCCTACGACGTCCGACATCTGTAATGAGGGGTTGCCGCCCAACCCCTCGACGTTAGGACGTAGTTTCACCTTGGTTTCGCCACTCATTAAAGACAGTCAGCACAGCACCCTCGAACACCCGACAAGTCGTGCAGTTTCCGAAATGCTCGTGCCGAGCCTCCGGGCCATCACAATCTGCTTTCGGTCAAAGTCAGATAGAATCCGCGCCTTCCCCATTCTTCACACGGTCAGCACGCTCACTGATACTACATGCACCGTGCGTGTGTCTCTGACCAGCCGTCCTTCCTCGTCTAATGACGCTCCTATCGCCTGGATGGGTTTATATCGATAGTAGGTAGATGACCATAATGTTCTGGCTGATGAGTGTATATATTTATAATGTAGAATGGTGTGTGATATATCGTAACTTGACATGTCAGTCAGGCACACCCTACACAACATAGCAAAAGCATCTTTGTCTTCAACCAACATGAAATAAAAATTATTTTTGAACTATTGTCAGAACAACGATCTAGATAATTTTTACCAATTTATCACACTTCAATATATCTCAGTGAAAAGGATTGCTGGTAATGACTGACGCCTAACACTGTTGTCACGGACAGTGAGGAAAATTTCCGTAACAAAGTTCGAGACGTTTGTCATACAGCTGTTTACCAGCTTCCTTGACCCTATTCATTTTCAGTATGCTTGGATATGTGTTTTTGTTTGATTTTACACTGTTATGCGAACAAAAAAACATGTGGTATTTACTGACTATTGAGGACCTTAACCTGCCAAGACGACTGTTGACCAACCAGACAACTTGCAGATAGAGGAATGTTTCGTGGTCAACGACGAAGAAAAACATGAAGATAGTTAACTTTCTCCTAGTATATATCAATTCAAATGAAACAATAAATTGTGCACTTTGCAGAAAGAGTGTGAAAAAGCCATATTTTCCATATACACAACTAAAGGGGAGCATTTGAGATTATCATGAATGCAGTGCTGTGGAAGAGTCAGGGATCGAACGTTTGACATTGAGTATCTGAGGTGAAACATCAATTACTCACCTGCAGAGGGGAGTAGCCTATAATTCCAGGGTCATGTTGTGCCCCTAATTTATGTCAGACACTGTTGGCTTGTTCAACATCATCATCATCATCTGCAGTTTCCAGCTGTTGGCCGGGTCTGCTTGGAACATAAGCCCCTCTATCTCCTCTTCCCACCACTTCTCCCTAGTCACTCTTGTCCAGTCCTCTCCTCTTCCACTCCTTTTATCCACCTGTCTCTTGGTCTTCCTCTTGGCCGTTTACCTATTATTTCCATTTCGTGCATCCTCCTCGGTATCCTTTCCTCTGTTATTCTCTTCATGTGTCCATACCATCTAAGTCTAGATGCCTCTATCCTATTCTGTAGTGGCTCTTGTTTTACTATATCTCGAACAGTCTCATTTCTCATCTTATCCCATCTTGTCACTCCTATCCTGCTTCTCAGAAATTTAATTTCACTTGCCTGTATTCTATTCACGGCTCTCTGCCTCATTACCCAAGTCTCAGCTGCATACGTCAGAATAGGTATATAGTACACTCGATATATCACACTTTTGCTTCTCTGAGAGACATCCTTGCTCCAAACCAGGCTTCTGACACTTTACAGGAATGCCCCTGCTTGTCTTCCACGCTCGATTATTTCCTTATCATTTCTTCCACTTTCCTCTATGATACTTCCTAAGTACTTGAAACTCTCTACCCTCCTAAGCTGTTCCCCTCCAAGCATTATTCCTCTCGTAGGTCTCTCCTTTCTGGTTGTGATCACTATCTCGCTCTTTTGGGCATTAAATTTCATTCCATATTGTTCCACCTCATCTACCCAAGCATCTAACTGTTCCTGGATATCCTCTTCCTTTCCTCCCCAGACTAACAGGTCATCTACAAACATCATCACTTTCATTTTTCCTTCTCCAATTTTCCTTTCCACTTTCGTCATTTTCTCGTCCATTGTTACTACGAGAGCAAAGGTGACAGAGCACTTCCTTGTTTTAATCCACCTTTTTGCTCAAACCAGCCGGTTTTCTCTCCTCCTACTTTCACACAACTGACACTCCCATTGTACATCTCCTTCACTCTTTCTACGGTCTGTTCCTCGACACCTTTTCTCTGTAAGGCTTTCCGTACCTTGTTTCTACATACACGGTCATAAGCTTTCTCAAAGTCCACGATCCTTACCCCATTCATAATGACCCTCTTGTAGTTGCCTTAATGCGAATATAAGGTTTACTGTGGACCTTCCTGATCTGAAACCATACTGTTCTTCTCTTAACTTTTCTTCCACCCACTTTCTGATTATATTCTCCAAAATCTTCTCAAACACCTTTGCACAGTGGCATATCAATGTGACTCCCCTATAGTTCTTAATTTCTCTTCTATTCCCCTTCTTGAAAATGGGTATGATTACCCCCTTCTTCCAAGCTTCAGGGGTCTTCCTTTCCTTCCATACTACTTTCAACACACGATAAAGCCACAGTTTCCCTACCTCTCCTGCTGTGTTCTGCAGAAAAAATTAAAGAAGTCTACAAAAGTGCAACCAGAATGACGTCACCCAAGATTACACAAATAAGGGAGCCAGTCATGGAGGCAATGACTGAAGACTCTCAAAGTTATGGACGTACATGCTGTTTCACGCTGTACTACTGGCATGAATGGTTACGTGAATGATTGTGATCCATGAAATATCACTGTAATATATGTCACAAATGCAAGATAATAATTGCTTTTACTCAAATAAAGTCTCAAATCAGAGGTTGATTAAGAAATAATACGAAATATTTCATTTTAGAGAATACATACTTTACTGCCTTACAACTACAGTTTCTGCTACGTCGCAGCGCTGCAGTAAGTGTTTTGTTTGTCTACACTGTCGTGTTTGATGTCTTTGCTCACTGAAGTTCTTTGGTGTCGTTTTATTGATTTTTCTCATTCGATGTAATTTGAAGGGCTGTCACTTCATGTGCCCTAACTGATTCATTAAACGATTTATTGATCCAGGGGTCATGCTATTTTCCTTTAAAATATATATACTGTATACATACTGTATGTATTGGTCCAGGGATCATGCTATTTTCCTTTAGAAAATACCCGCGCTGGACATATGGATAAATATAATGAGAATTCACAGACATTGCACTCTCATTCATCGCTGCCAGCCCTGGACCTCAAGAAAGAAACAAAAGACGGCGCGAGCAGCGGCATGCAAGACATCTCGACAAATATAATGAGAATTCACAGACATTGCACTCTCATTCATCGGTACCAGCTCTGGACCTCAAGAAAGAAACAAAAGACGGCGCGAGCAGCGGAAGGCAACATACTGGAGTCCTGTTTACAGCCCGTAAGTACGTAAGCATATTTCTCGCTAGTAACGACTGTATTTCTTAATCAACCTCCGATTTTAGACTTTATTTGAGTAAAATCAATGATTATCTTTCATTTGTGACAAATATTACAGTGATATTTCGTGGATCACAATCATTCACATAAGCGGTATGAATAAAAATATTTGCACTTGCTTAAATCGCACAGATTTTTTTCTTTTCTTGAAATAGTCCCTATCCCCTGTCTAACACATACATTCGCTTTGTGCGTTTTCGTATTACGCGATGACTACTCGGAGCGAAATAATCGTGCGAAACCCTTATCGGACCTGCTAGCCATATTGAAAGAACTTTTATTTCATTATACTCACTTATTCTTTTTTAAATATTTTGCTGGGGTTATTTCTCTACATTTTTACAAGCTCCAGCCATCTAGCCTTAACACTTACCTTGGCTCTTCCATTATGGCTATCCTTTATGTTATACGGGTGAATCAATCACACGACTCATATATTTGCCCACATAAGGCCTCAAAGTACCCCTGCCGTCCTTATACCGTTTATGGGATGTATTGAAACGATTAGCGATATTATTCGTCCAGGGACATTAACTGTCCGCTTAACAGCCAATATAATTGCTGGTCATCTCTTTCTAACCCTGCTTGGAAATTCCGGCCTTCTCTGGTTCTCTCGGCACTTTCTGTCCTACTTATTGCTCAGAAACTTTTAATAACATTAGAATCAGAAGTTGCAAACATTCAGTCGTGTGTTTTTACTATTCTTTTTTTTTTTCTATTTGCTTTACGTCGCACCGACACAGGCCTAGGAATGGGAAGGAAGCGGCCGTAGCCTTAATGGCACAGCCCCAGCATTTGCCTGGTGTGAAAATGGGAAACCACGGAAAACCATCTTCAGGGCTGCCGACAATGGGGTTCGAACCCACTATCTCCCGATTATTGGATACTGTTTTTACTATTCTATCCACCCACTATTCTAGAGAAGTAAATTATGGTAACACATTGAAATCGCCCTTATCACTTAATTAACCGTATACCTTGACCTTTAACAGGCGCAATCCGGACTATAACAACAACAACTATAGGAATAATCAAATGATTTCCAGTTGGTGAAACTTCTGATCCCTCCTTGACCTATGCTTAATAATTACCGGTCTATTCCAAGCTATACATTACCCTGCAAATGTATACACTGTTGGCCACATGACAAGGCCGTGGACGGGCCAATTGTTTGACAAGTAGTGTTACCTTGGAAGTCATGTTTGTTGTAGAATGAGAAATTCCGAAAGCTAAATTTACTCCAGTTTGTTTTAGTACGGTTCATTAATTTATCGACTAACAGGGAATCGAATCTGCTTGTCCGAATGACTCGACTACATCTTAAAAGCATATCAGGGGACGCAACTCAAACAGACCGTTCTTTCAAGTGAAACCGACAATTCTCAAAGAGAGCCAACTTCAAGACCTGCTGAGAAATCCGTCTCGCAGCTCATTTCCTAAACATGATGATGTCAGATGAATATCGAGTCCTCTAATCCCGCCGGTTATTGACGCATCTCTCCGGGACCGGGGTAGAGTGAGGGTTGAGCGGGGAGAAAGAGACTCAAGTCGTCAGCAAAGTAGTAAGTGAGCGGATATTGAGGTCCCAGTTGACACTACCATCACTGTATCAACACTTCAAGTCCATAATTACATCAATCCACTTCACACAAGTTCTGCATGTGTACTTCATTACCCTCTTACACGTGGGAGTTGATTGATGTTGTACCACGACAGGCTCGGGAAAGTTCACAAAACTTCTCAGACAGTGGATGCTACGCACAGCTGACAAGGAATCTGGAAGTAAGTTATATTCCACTATTAACATGAATTTGCTCTCACATTCCCATGTTTTAGTTCAGACAAATATTGAACAATTGGAAAACCAAACAAAGATTGTTTTTCATCATTATAAAATGTGAATTTCTACACTCGCATTGAATGTGACGTATATCTGAAAGAGAATCATTTCAGTGATTACATCACACACGAGAATAATGTATTTGAAATTTATTTATTTATTTATTTATTTATTTATTTATTTATTTATTTATTTATTTATTTATTTATTTATTTATTTTATTTATTGAGAAAGTGATTTTCCAGATATTCTGGATTGCCACAAGGACAAAGTTTAACTAAATAAAAAATAACAAAATTAAATTTGAATAATTAATAACACAACATACAGTCTGTAGCATTAAATATTTGGAAATACAAAAAGAAAAGAAATAAATAAAGAACAATACATTTAGGACATTAAAGGGAACTACTGCGAGTGCAGATGTGATATTAAAATTGAGCTGAAGATGACCAACATTGTCAAGACCTCAAAACGAGTATATAAATTTCTACCGTAATAGTCCCCTATTATTTGTCAGTTAGGGTTCGCCGAACATTCCCAGGTGAGTCCTCCGACCGAAAAACAGATTCTTTCATTGTGTCCCGAACTGGGAGAGAAGACAGTCATTTTTGTGCCCTTGTGGCAACTTATGTTCATCACCATTTCCGACTATCTGCAGGACCGTTGTGGACAGTGCGTGAGACGTAGGAGTGCACAGTCTGAACACATGCTGTATCGACGTAGTCAGATACGTATTGTCGCCGTGGACCTTGCATGTTATAATGACCCATATTCAGAAAAAATGAAAACCTACAACCTGTTTTCCAATCAATGACCGGGTCAGGGATGGGATGAATGAACCCCCCAACTTGCGACGAGGATAGGAATTTTTTACAAGTTGATGTACGTCGCACCGACACATATAGGTCTTATGGCGACGATGGGACAGGAAAGGACTAGGAGTGGGGAGGAAGCTACTATGGTCTTAATTAAGGTACAGCCCCATCTTTTGCCTGGTACTAAAATGGAGAAACCACGGAAAACCATCTTCAGGGATGCCGACAGTAGGATTCGAACCCAGTATCTGCCGAATGCAACCTGACAACTACGTGATCAGTACTGTTTATTTTGTCGTATACTGTTTTTGTAGATATACGTACTTTTTTATCTCTACGAAATCACACGACAGAGAAATATGTTGAAAAAATGAATTCAAGGATTAATATACTTGATGTGGTACATGAATAAATCACGCAGAGTAAAGTGCGAGCGGCGAAGCAAAACATAATCAGACTTTTCAAATATTTATCCCATTATGAAGTGGTATTTCCCGGGACAATGCTTCACTTGCGAGATCTACAGAACTCTCGTAATAACACAACGTTACGATATTTTCAAAAGGTCAAAAGTGCTTACACAATAAACAAAACGTTTTTTTGTCTGTTCAATGTTTTATACATATGACTCATGCAGCTGTTCTTCCTCGATTCTAAAATCAGCGTTTTCATACAAAGCAATATTGAAATAAAACTGAAGCCCATTCAAAATATTTATAATACTTTATGCATTCATAACAGTCTCATGTGTTCTACTTTTCTCTCCTGAATGGATCTAAACAAAGAAAAAATGTCTCATATACAGTATACATAAACATTTCCGATTGGATAATTTGAATGGTGCAATCTGTACAGGAATAAATGAAATATTGCAGAAAATACTCAATTCTTCCTTCTATTATGTATTTCGATTATTGGAATCCTAACTCGACAGCAAACAGATTGACTGCGTTTTTATATGGATTCTAAAAAATTATCGTCGTTAACATATGATCAACTACTGAAGCATTAATCACGAACTTCGGTGCAACAGTCCCATTATTCAATAGACTTTTTGTAAATAATTCACCTCGAAAAGTTAGGTTGACGGATGTGAGTATGTTTCAACAATGATGTATGGGTTGTATTTTACAGACAATGCCTTTCCCCTCAGTATAATATGGCGATTATGCAACACCATGAGATTCATTCTTTCGTACTAACTTGTAGACGTTGAACTGTAGATGCGTATTACTTTGGAATAAATGCTCTTCTAGTACGACGCAGAATACTGACCAACATGGCGGAACCTCTGACTTGGCCGGGAATCGAACCCGGGTCCTCCGGGTAAGAGGCAGGTACGCTACCCCTATACTATACATGTAGCTCTTCACACGTTAAGAAAACGGTATTTCTCTTATGAACCTACAAGGGGCGAACACCCCCCCCCCTCCCTCTGCGACACCCATAACTCCTCGTGATTAATGGATATTATGCTGTACTTTGTAATGTATTATGAAAGACAGATAGAAAGGATGGGGCATTCTTGCTCATGAGTTAATAAAATAATTACATAACATTTTCATAAATACATTTGTAGGGAGGAAGCACAATGGCGGTAAGAGCCATCGCTTCGTTGCCTTCCTTCATTTTCCTCCTGTGTTGCTCTGGTACAAGCCTCGTGTAGTCCCTCACTCTGAACCGCCGGCAGCTCACTTCTGTAGTGAAGTTATCTACGGTATTTATTTGTTGCGTGTGTGTTTTGGGGCTTTAAATCAGTGCCTAATTGTCTTGTGTTGATTGAGAGTTATACGATAAGCCTACGTGTGTGATTTCTTTCTTTAACATTAATACTGCAGTATTTTGTATAGTCATCTACAGTATTAATGTTTCGTCTGTTTTCTAGCCTTTTCTTTTGTCGAGTGAGCGTTATGTAATTAGCCTTCATGTGTGATTTCTTGCATTTAACTTTAATGCAATGATTTATTTGTCTATTTTATCCAGCAGATTGCCGTAGGCCCTACAACTTCAATGCTGAGGTTTTTTTATATGCCTTAGTTTGCCTCTGATTTTGTACACACAAAAAATAGCCCCTGTAAATACCCCGTTCCCTTAAGTTCATAAAAAATAACTTGCAGCTTAGTTTCTTCCGCTTTTAATCTTAAATACTGAATAGACCGGGCGAGTTGGCCGTGCGCGTAGAGGCGCGCGGCTGTGAGCTTGCATCCGGGAGATAGTAGGTTCGAATCCCACTATCGGCAGCCCTGAAGATGGTTTTCCGTGGTTTCCCACTTTCACACCAGGCAAATGCTGGGGCTGTACCTTAATTAAGGCCACGGTCGCTTCCTTCCAACTCCTAGGCCTTTCCCATCCCATCGTCGCCATAAGACCTATCTGTGTCGGTGCGACGTAAAGCCCCTAGCAAAAAAAAAAAAAAAATACTGAATATCACAAATGTATATGCCGCCGTTTTCCCGTGATGGTGTTGAGGAGAGCCGTTTGATATGGCAACCCTGTTGTCATAAGAGCAATATTGTTTTGTTAACACGGAATGACTTCCTCTCAGGGTGCAAGCGCCGGTGCATTGCGCGGCGCAATATGGAAAAGATGACTTCACTGAGTTGACCGGAGTGCAGACTCCCACTCTTCGATTTTGAGTAATAGCGCTGTCTCTCTCTTTCCCTATGCCTGTCTCGCTCGCTCCGCCTGTCTCGCCCTTCTGCACTTACTCTGCAGCGCTCCACCATCCGAGCCGAGTTGAGCCGAGCTTAGCCAGATAGCTCGGAGACGAAACGCTGGTCCGAACCGAGCCGAATGGGACCGATGCACGGCGCACAGAACCTCTGCGCCTCGGTTTGCACGCATGAGATTTTGGGCGTTTGAGAAGCCCTGCCCTACAGCACGGGGCTAGCGTAACAAACCATATTGTAAACAATTAACTAAACGAACTCAACTTGATTTCTTGTTAATATCTTTTCATGGACATAATATGAATCTAGCATAAATAGAAGGAGTAGGATACTCATACAAGCGAGCGAGTTGACCGTGCGGTTGAATTTCATTCTGAACGTGTCATCCAATCCAATATCATTGAGTGAGTTCTTTGATGTGTATGTGACGCTATCAGATAGTTCGTGGACGAATGGAAAGGAACTAGTCTCCCAGCCGCAACTGAAATCCGTATCAGAGATGCCTTGGCCTAGTTAGTGGGAATGATCACGTTATTATTATTATTATTATTATTATTATTATTATTATTATTTTTATTATTATTATTTTATTTATTTATTTATTTATTTTTTTTTATTTATTTATTTTCCGGAAATTGTAGGTTCAATTTAGAGATGGCTGTCTAGACCGGGACCGCCATCTTACCGTCAGATAGCTCCTCAGTTGCAATCACGTAGGCTGAGTAGACCTCGAACCAGCCCTCAGATGCAGGTAAAATTCCCTGACATGGCTAGGAATCGAACTCGGGGCCTCCGGGTAAGAGGCAAGCACGCTAACTCTACACCGCGGGGCCGGCTCACTCATATCCACATAGTCTAACTCACTCGGGATCCCATAAATTTCCATCCGTCCTTCTACGCATACTGAATATCACACAGTAGAAAAGTTATTTATGGAAGGTTTCGTTATATATACATCCATTTTTACAAAAATTTTCTGCAGGTAGTTATTTTATCATCCACTTCTGTGTTTCTGGTGGTTAGCGTGATTAGCTGTCACTCCCGGAGGCCCGAGTTCGACTCCCAGGTCTGCCACGAAATTTGAAAAGTGGTACGAGGCCTGGAACGGGGTCCACTCAACCTCGTGAGGTCAACTGTGTAGAGGTGGGTTCGATTCCCATCTCAGCCATCCTCGAAGTGGTTTTCCGTGGTTTCCCACTTCTCCTCCAGGCAAATTGCCGGGATGATACCTAACTTAAGGCCACGGCCACTTCCTTCCTTCTTCCTTGCCTGCCCCTTCCAATCTTTCCATCCCTCCACAAGGCTCCTGTTCAGCATAGCAGGTGAGGCCGCCTGAGCGAGGTAGTAGTCATTCTCTCCAGTTGTATCCCCCGGCCCAGAGTCTGAAACTCTAGGACACTGCCCTGTAGGCGGTAGAGGTGGGATCCCTCGCTGAGTCAAAGGGAAAAACCGACCCTGGACGGTAAACAGATGATGATGTTGAAGAAGCAGCAGCAGAAGAAGAAGAAGTTGTTCTTTTATCTGTGGTGAGAGAGTTCATTCCACAGTCGAGCAGAACGAATGAAGAAGCCACTTTGATATGATACTCTCCCTGCAAATGGCGGGAAAAAGGACACACCTCGACCTCTTTGAGCGGAACGATAGTTCAGCTGTAAGTGGTTGAAAGGGTTTATGTGAATGTTACCTGCGTTCGTAGGAAGAGCTTCACGAAACATCTATGACGAGTACTCAGTACGTCTATTTGTTAACGTCAAAAACACAATTATTCATTCAAGTAGTTCCTATAGTGAACATGAAACTTTGATGAATCATTTACAGTAGTTTCGAAACTTTCCAACAGGTTCTGGTGAATGATCATTTGTGGATTGGAAACGTTCTGAAAATCAGCTTCGTGCACTTCTTTCGAGTGTAAGAACAGTCAAATCAGCTGTGGGTGTAGATTTGTGATTACTTGGGGTTGGTATTGGTAGTCAGTTGTAGCCAAAGATAATGCTACCCATTCCCGAAATCACCAAATATTACGTTAGGATCGTCGAACGTTGGAGAGTGCCTGGATACAGTTACACCAGTTTAGGTAGGGAAGCACAATTACAGTAGTTATTGTGAATGAACGCAAATACTAGTTATTAGTAGGGCTCAGATATCCTATTTTGTTCCCTGCCTCTGTTTGCATATCTAACTGGTTTTTAATGAAAATCCGGAGATTCTCGTTACAAATAAATAGTTTCTATTTGTCTTAAAAATGCATACTTCGGCCATACGTTGCTGTTAAGTTATATTTTGAGCATATTTGATAAATGTGTGCTATTTTAGTGATATTTGTACAGGTTAGCGGCATCGCTGGCTGTGGTGATTACGAAAAAAAGAATCGTCCTGTCACTGAGTCGGTTTCTTTCACGTAAATAGCCTTTATTTAACATTATTTTATCAGTCTCGGCCTCAAAAAGCAATTCATTTATTCTTGACGCGACGATCAACTAAGAGAGTATTCGCGAACAGAAGATAAGAGGGCAACCACAGACATCTGTTTGATGTCGATAGAGAAACTGAATTTCGTAGTGTAGTGAATATCCACCTTCCAACGCTGTATGTACACGTATTTCGATTTTTTTCGCTACTGTTTTATCGTGACACTAACACATCAATGGTCTTCGGTGACTCAAGAATGGGAAAGGGCTAGAATTGGGAAGGTAGCGGCCTTTATTAAGGAACGGCCTCAGCATTTGCCTGGTGTGCAAATGGGAAATCATAGAAAACCGTCTTTTCCCGAGCGCAAGCTCACAGCTGAAATGGAATGGCGTATGGCTTTTAATGCCGGGAGTGTGCGAGGACAAGTTCGGCTCGCCAGATGCAGGTCTTTCGATTTGACGCCCGTAGACGACCTGTGTGTCGTGATGAGGATGAAATGATGGTGAAGACGACACATACACCCAGCTCCCTTGTCAGCGAAATTAACCAATTAGGGTTAAAATTCCCGACCTTGCCAAGAATCGAATCCAGGACCCCTGTGACCAAAGGCCAGCACGCTAACCATTTAGCCATGGAGCCGGACAAGCTCACAGGTACGTGACCCTAACTGCATGGCGAACTTTCTCGGTATTTTCGACTTTTAAAATATTACGTAGTTTTCTTACAGAATTTATTTTAAAAGAAGGCCTGCTGTGTACGATCTCAGATAATTGTTTGATTGCTGAGCCAGTGAAAATGGACTGTATCTAAATGCCTATATTCATAAACATGATATGAAAACAATAATAATAAAGAACTAGGTAAGGATTTAACGTAACAGATTTTTCAGTTGCGATTTTTAATTTAAAAAGAAGGGTTGTACTTAGTCAAATTTAGTGATTATTCAGTCATATTTTGTCATTTATAAGGTCGTATTTGCATGCATATTTTGATGACTTTTTAGGTCTTAAACGTCCGAGCCCTAAGAGTTTGAAAACAAAGAGCTGAAAATTAAACGTTGAAAATGTTTGTCTTAATTCGGTAGGCTACATATATCCAGTCAGTGACAATGCATATCCTCTGCATGGCTGAACTTTTCCAATTAAAGTAATTATGACTAAGTACATGGTAAAAATAATTACGAGGGTGGGAGAGGGGAAATTCGATATTATATTTCACAGATGGTAAAAATAAGTAAAGACCGGGCGAGTTGGCCGTGCGCGTAGAGGCGCGCGGCTGTGAGCTTGCATCCGGGAGATAGTAGGTTCGAATCCCACTATCGGCAGCCCTGAAGGTGGTTTTCCGTGGTTTCCCATTTTCACACCAGGCAAATGCTGGGGCTGTACCTTAATTAAGGCCACGGCCGCTTCCTTCCAACTCCTAGCCCTTTCCCATCCCATCGTCGCCATAAGACCTATCTGTGTCGGTGCGACGTAAAGCCCCTAGCAAAAAAAAAAATAATAAGTACGAGGGTGGGGGAGGGGAAATTTTATATATTTCATTTTAATAATACTACTAGTAGGGGAAGAATACCGGTTAACACATGTTTTTACGGGTAATATGTATAATCGAGCCTTGCTCTAAATAACTCTTCCGGATGTGAACTACTAATATTGCAATTATAAGAAAACAATAATTCAAAACTGTATTAAGTGTTCTCCAATTCAATCAGTGATTTGAGGTAATTTGCTTGTTTAAAGACATTTGACAAAACCAGTTGAATTAGAATTAACTGTGATTTTTTACTCAAATTGGTAAAGGAGATATCCCTGCGTTGTACACATAAGGCCGATTGCAGAAACGGTATTTAGACTATGTTTACAGTTAAACAACGTATAAATATGGCTACCGCATGCATAGACGTGATTTATCACTTATACACTGTCTAAAACCGAAGTTCATCCGGTCATGTTTAAACACTGCCGAGTACACTGTTTAACCTCAAATTTTAGGAATGAATCACAATTTGTTATGTACCACGAAACATATGAAACAAGGGACAGCCCGTTAACTGTCAACTTGACTATAGTTCTTGGTAACCGATATATTGTATTGAAACAGTAAATATGGTACTTTGACGAGCATGAGTTAGACGCAGGGCGTGTACCGTCCTGATTGAAGTGCTTACAGAGGAAGAGGGTTTTTTGAAAAAAATTCTTAAGTTTTTTCTGAATCTATTTACAAAGTTCAAAATTATATCACCTTCATACAGCAAGTATGCAGGAAATGATCCTTTCCTCATCGAGGCTGGTGATGTACCCGAAATCCGGCTGCTCTCCTTGTACTGTCATCAGTCCCCTCTCGGCACCATGGAACCACGATTTCTCCCGCGATGGAAATTCTAGAAGTTCTGGAATATCCATACGACGTCCAGAAGATCGGATTAACGTAGTAGTGTGAACATTGAGATTTTGTTGCACGGAGAGTGACTTATGATTGGACACATTAGCACCTGGGACACGGAAAGAGCTTCTTGAATGACAGATTTGAATGTTGAACGAAAGAGTCACTCGTAGCGTAACGTAATCAAATGTCAATAAAGTTGATTAAAGAAAATGTGATACTTGAAACAGTTTGAAATTATCACACACAAAATATTTGTTTAGGGTTACGTGCAATTTTAACTCAGTCACTCGAAACAGAAAATGTTTCACTTGTAAACCGATTTGGTTCATTAATTTGAAATTAAATGAAATAGGTTTCACTCCTCCACAGTTCGTGGTTTGATCACACAAAAAAACTGTCTATTGAAAACTCACAGTTTAAATGCACAGTTCATTACTAGTCACGAATAAACAGTTCAATTTGTGGTAAATGTACACCTTAAACACAGTCTAATATCTACCATGAATGTAAAGTTCGAATATGTAATTCACTTCTTAACACATTTCAATGTCTACCATGAATGCAAAGTTCGAATATGTAATTCATAGTCTATCGTTAACTCACAGTTCAAGGTCTGCACAGATTAAATGCGTAGTACACGGCTTGGAACTATCTATTCTGAATACACGAGATATTGGAAAACCTCACGATTTATATAAGTCCGAAGACACAGTCATAGACTGAAATTAATTCAATAATTAATCACTTGTTACATTGTGTTTAGTTTCAGATCCGACACACAAAATTTAGCGAATTATTTCAATTAGTTGGCAAGGTGTATACCGTTCACGCTTTATCACTGTTCGGATTGTTTCATCAATCATGGGTTATATACACTCGTAATAAATGTAAGTTTGAAACATCTGCCCAGATAAATCACCATTAAAGTTTAAAGCAGTCTTAAATGAGGCTAGCTTCTATCGCTCGTGAATCACGGAAATTCGGCGAAATAAAATTATCGCTTGCAACTCGCTCAAATATTTATGAGTTCAAATGTGGAGTTTAAGTCCTGAACTCGGCGAAATGAGATAATCACTCGCGTAGCGTTGAAATTCTTTAAAGTCCGAACTCAGTACTATGGAGTTTAAGTCTAACTCGGCGAAATGAGACTATCACTCGCGTAGCGTTGTGGTCCCCACGAGCCGACCGCCCGCTGCTCGCCGCACGAACTCCACACACACTGTGACACACACTGTTCTGCTGAGGGAAGCTGTTTTCAATTTATACACGATCCAAGCCAAAATATGTCTTTACATTTCGCTCAACAACTTCGTAGTCTCTTGCCGGATTTTTACCAAACCTTGTAGGAATCGAGATAAAATATGGGGCTACATGATAATGTGGTTGATTTTATACAGCTGTTACTGTGGGGAAGGTTATTAGCCGAAGAAACTCGTGGAACATTCCATTTACTGACGTAGGCTCTCTCTGTGTCACAGGGAGGCAGGCTGTGACGTCAACCCGCTCTACGTCACACACACAGGTTGTTCCTTGGCCTTGGTTGTTCGCTGTTCCTGTCTGTCTTCTGCTCCTGGGCTGGCGCGTAGCGCGAAGTTTTAAATTTTAATTGCGGGGACTTACTTCCGTACCGCCATTCCCAGTACATCACGATATTTGGGACAATTTCCCCGTAATTATAGGTCACTTAAACTACGTCCATATCAGAATAACTTGTCCCAATCGTCAGAGGGCTGTCACATACCGGTATATCAACCGGGAGGGATTAAGTTATTTCAGTTATTCCCAAGAAAGTGCACATAATAGTTGCACTAAAAAGTAGGCTGTGTACGTATGACTTTTTTGCGGATAATCGTCGCGCTAATTCAGATAAGTTTTCGGCAACTATGAGATAGGAAAAGGAATGGACTGGGAATATAGAGCAGTGGCCATAATAACAGCCCCAGTATTTGCCTGATGTAAAAATGTGAAAAATACGGAAAACAGTGAAAATGGACTGTATCTAAATGTCTATATTCATAAACATGATATGAAAACAACAATAATAAAAATACTAGGTAAGGATTTAACTGACATCTAAAATGCAAGCTGCTGGCCCATACAACTTATTCGGTTAGACAGTAATATAGTTTTATCTTCCCTTCCCAGAAGCTATTTCAATTATACTCACCGTAACAACATCATAATCAAAGCTGCACTTCCCCGTACGGTGGCGTGTCGCTTTAGTGTCGATAATGTTATGAGATGCAATTTCCATCGAAAGCGATATTCTTATCTGTGAGCAAGTCATGTTCATGCTTAGCCTTTTTGAGTAATGTGTAAGAAGACGACAGTTGACTAATGTTTAGCGTGCGCACCCGACGAATTTCATTGGTTGCGACAAGCAAATAATTGCTTGAAAGGTCCTTCTGTTTCCATTCTCGAACCAATATTGAAACTTTAAACGACGTCCATCTAAACACCGGCTGAACATTGTTTGTGCAATGGAAGATCGTGATCGACTTAGACGTTGTCTAAGGCTTAAAACTAGTCATCGTTTCTACAATCGGCCCATACCAACCAGGACAACAGCGGAAGAAGACATTGTTTCCGAGATTTGTGGAAGAAAATGTAAATCTTCTTCGGATGAGATATTATTTATGATTCTTCTAAATTTCCTGTTAATGGTCAAACACATGAAAACTGCGATGAAATCAGCGCAAAAGTTATGAACCTAATAGGTTACCGGTAACTAAAACACCAAAGGCATACGTAAGTGTAAACTATTTGAATAAGGGAAGAAGAAATGAACTCCTTTTCTTTTCCAATATAATTTTAAACTGTGGTTTAGGTGGTTTGTCGCCCCCTACCCTCACGTTAAAAACTATTGTCATTTTACTAAAACATTTACCGTGAACGCTTTTCAGAGCCTTGAAAATAAGACACGATTAATTGTACGAAAAAAATACTAAAAATGTCCAGACCTGAAATAATAATTACTGTAAATTCGTGGCCTCGTTCCGAGGTGGTCAGCTCGTTTGAGGCACCTCCGCACAACGGAGGAGACCTGCATGGACCTAATTAACCGCATGACAGTCCTCTCGTCAGTCTTAAACTTCCGGCTGGTTACTGGTGAAAGGATAGGTCAGAGGACTATTCATTCCAAGAATCAATCAAATACCACCATACAGAATACGTCCAGCACGAAAATTTCCTGTTCGTCAGGCGTTTTGCAGGGTATTGACGAAACAATAGGGCAATAATTTGAAAGTGCAGACAGTAACTAAAGGTCATATTACTCTCTATGTAGTATAACAAGAAGCTCTTTTAAGAGGGTATTGGATGCAAGGAATACGAGATCCACTGCTTGAAATTTGCAGAAAACTATTATAACTGATGTCCATCACAACAAACAACCTGTTTACTTCCACAACATTTTTCATAGAAATCAATCCCTTGAAATTGACGGGGTCAGTCTAGTATTAATTAATTAATTTATTTATTTATTTATTTATTTATTTATTTATTTATTTATTTATTTATTTATTTATTTATTTATTTATTTATTTATTTATTTATTTATTTATTTATTTATTTATTTTATTCGTTTCGATCCTTAGGATCTTGAGTGACTTGTTCAGAACGTCTTCGTTCTTCCCAATACCTCGTAATTCTTTCACTCCTCCCATTTTTCTCCGCTTCTGTGATTTGAATCTTGTTCTTAGTATCGGTCCATTTGTGACCAACGATATTTTTGTAAGCAGATCTATCCTGCACAGTCGTTAATGGATATTTATCTCTTACGCCAATAGACTTCCAGTCTTCCCTAACTTCCTTCATCCAGTTATTTCCCGTTAAGCATGTCGCATACCATATCTTCTTTGTTAACCTGTTGTCATCCATCCTCATCAAATGTCCCACGAAACTTCACCTTCTTTTCCGTAATACACTTGATATTGGTTC
Organism: Anabrus simplex; assembly: GCF_040414725.1. NCBI lineage: Eukaryota > Metazoa > Arthropoda > Insecta > Orthoptera > Tettigoniidae > Anabrus > Anabrus simplex. The sequence continues at coordinate 35,950,686 of NC_090268.1, forward strand.
AATTTTCTCATACATCTCCTGCCTTGATCCATGCCCATATTTCACCCAACATTTTGGTAGCCCATTTCTTCCCCCCTTTTACCAATCGAATACAAGCTCTGTTGCCCAATGTCATGGTCTCAGTAGCGTACAATGCAGCGTTACGGATGGTCATCGTACATTGTCGCAGTTTCGCGTTCTACGATAGGTTCTTCTTCCCATAAGTCGTCTTGGCCTTGAATCGTAGTTTCTGTAGGAGTTGTGCTTTGTCTTTCGCACTCCTATTATTCTGTAGTTTGCCTGTTATATTCTCACATAAGTACCGCCAACACTTTAAACCAGTAGGATCTTTGACAGATCACGGATAGGATTGGTAATATTCTCAGAAGGCACAATATCAAGACCATTACTTTTTAAGCCCAATATAATTATGGGCAATATACATAGTATATCTATTAAATTGTTTAATTCTGTTCCTTTCTTTCATTTTAACAGGGACAACTTCATGCCATCCTTGCTTTACTTAAGCTCCCTGTACTCTATTCACGAAACCAAAGGGCAAACTGTAGATAGTGTTGGTATCTCTACCCCCACCCAATATTTCCCAGGATAGATCTACCTATAACGCTTCTAAATAAACCCCTCTAACTTCTACGTGCCCATGCTATCCGAATGAAGGCCATTTGAGCGCATATCTCCATCTCCTACCCACTTATTAGGATCTACTTCCAGTTACCCGCATAGCCATTCAGAGATTGAAAAGGGCGTCTGAATATTGTGAAAGACCCTAATCGTAGGGTCAGTTATGCTGTAACAGCGCGTTATGGCTTTTATGAGGAAATCAGTAACAAAAAGGGTATCTCACTCCCCACCCTACTTAATACACCTGGCGACAGAGCCGTGTAATAGATCACCTGACGTAAACAAGCAATATGATTGTAATATTGGAAGATACGTTCTGACAGTTCTTAGAGGAGGCCCGTTTACTGTCTGCCAGGGAGGCGAGAAAGGAGTAGGGGCTATGGTTACCATGGAGATAAGCCTGCTGGTCGGATCGTGTTGCTTCGAGTTGCCAAACCTCTCACTTCTGAGTTACGTACAACAGAACACAGTGGTCTGAACGAACAACTGAGGCTGAAGCGAAGGGAAGGAGAAAGAAATTCAGGAATGTGGCAACACCGTACAATGCTCCTCCCTCCAGCCCTATCTCTCAAAACGCTTCTTTTAAATGTACGGGTATAGTTCCTGGCACGGCCGAGTGTAATCAGATTTTGAACGAGTAACTGATAACAGCACCCTCTTTCAAGTGAGACACTGTATGAAAGAACAGATGCAGTGTACTGCTTTGAAAATCACAATGTACACTACACTATAAAATGTACATAGGCCTACATACATACATACATACATACATACATACATACATACATACATACATACTTACATCATTATAGACCGTTATGCCTTTCAGCGTTCAGTTTGCAAGCCTCTGTGAATTTACTAAACGTCGCCACAATCCTCTATTTGCAACTAGTGCTGTGGTCTCATTTATTTCTATAACTTTTATCTTTAAATCGTTAGAAACCATCGTTGTCTCTGTCTCCCTCCACTCCTCTTACCCTCCATAACAGAGTCCATTATTCTCCTAGGTAACCTATCCTCCTCCATTCGCCTCACATGACCCCACCACCGAAGCCGGTTTATGTGTACAGCTTCATCCATCGAGTTCATTCCTAACTTAGTCATTGTCTCCTCATTCCGAGTACCGTCCTGCCATTGTTCCCACCTGTTTGTAGCAGCAATCATTCTCGCTACTTTCATGCCGGTTACTTCTGACTTATGAATAAGATATCCTGAGTCCACCCAGATTTCGCTCCCGTAAAGCAAAGTTGGTCTGAAAACAGACCGATGTAAAGATAGTTTCGTCCGTGAGCTGACTTCCTTCTTACAGAATATTGTTGATCGCAGCTGCGAGCTCACTGCATTAGCCTTACTACACCTTGATTCAATCGCACCTACTATATTACCATCCTGGAAGAACAGACAATCTAAATACTTGAAATTATCTACTTGTTCCAGCTTTGTATCACCAATCTGGCATGCGGTTCTATTGTATGTCTTACCTACTGACATCAATTTAGTCTTCGAGAGGCTAATTTTCATACCATACTCATTGCACCTATTTTCATTGCAGGCTTTCGGCACAGTCTGCCATTAAGACCAAGTCGTCAGCATAGGCCAGACTGCTTACATCATTTCCAATCTCTTTTAAATCTACTCTATTTTATGCCATGAAAATAACAATAACAATACTTCATCTAGTTTAGAGGAAGCGCGTTCGTGATTAGAGTTTGAACTATATGGCGAACCATACTAAAGAGTTCATGTGGTGAGTTTCATTGAAAATATCAGCAACAAAGAATTTGCTGCGCTCCTGGACAATAGGGAAATAGAACAGTGTGTGGTCCTTCATTTGAACTCCACAACAAGAACAATATTTACTCCCCGTTTTGTTCTCCACCGGATAAACAGCCGGGTGCGGTTAAACTGATGCCACTATTGCCCATCGCATGTTAACAACTCCACAACTCCGTCCCTGCGGGAACCTCAGAGTGCAGACTGGCGTCCCAGGGGATTCAACTGCCATTAATGCTTACTGAGGAGCGTGCATTCCATTTACAAGTACGACTTGAGGCCAAATTAGCAATTGTGAATAACACACTACAATTCACTACGGTGCAGCAATTATATGGGTCTGAACAACTAGCTTTCTAAGCAGAACAACAAAACTTAGAAGCATAGACAAAAGAAATACGTACGGGCAACCAGCAAAGCCAAATTTACGGTTCTCTACTTCAATACTGTGCTGCTACTACCGCTGTTTAACGTCTGCTATTGGTTTTAAGAGATTACTGAGGGCCGGAATATTTTCCTTAATGTACCGGTAAATCTGTGAACTTGGATCTCTTAAAGACCAACCGAATATGCCAGAACTCAATTTTGCAAACCTTTTCCTTAATTACACCACACATGCAATCAATAAAGAAAAATTACTGAAGTGCGTGTTTCTTGGACAACTATATATCTGTTTGAGACATATATCACCGACCAGATTACGTATTTATAGCCATGAACAATGAGAAAACTACGTGAACATTACTCGATTTATTTATTTATTTAATTAATTTATTTTATTTATTTATTTATTTATTTATTTATTTATTTATTTATTTATTTATAATAAACGCTGTGTAAATTTTATACAAGGTTTATGCAACGTTTATGTACAATTTCTTACTAATAAACCGTGTATAAGCCTCCTGTGTATACATGTGTTACAGTTATTCACTGAATTGCTTATACATACCAAGGCCCTTTTATAAGCGTTATATAGCTGCGAGTGGCGAAAAAGAAACAACGAGTGATCAATTTTAGTGGTATTTACTGTCTGTAGTAATTTAATCGTATTAAAATATCTGACTCATCCATTAAATACACATCAAAAGAGTAGGAAATAACGTTGATGATTTCCACGATATTTGTAACATAGAAGAGATAGAATATTTAGAAGTTATGGAGGCTGGACATATTTGTAAAATGAAACACTTTAAGAGACGAAATGACCCATTTCTCCTAGATGACGAAAGTTTTAAAATGAAATAATATATATATACGAAAGAGTATGCTGGAATTGTCATTATTACCAGAGACAGAAATGACTTAATGACAGATCCAAGAGGTGGCTCTATATCGTGCGAATTTCATGTTCTCAGAGCACTACGGACATGAGCGCGAAAATGAGGTTAGTAACTATTATCAGTGACATAATTATTACTAGTGAGAATAATATACCACTGAAATATGTGTATTACTGTTCTGTTCTATTTATTCGAGCATTCAATGCTATTCTATTCGTACTACTTCGCGGCTGCTTGAAAGATTTTGCTCCTAGATAACCAGCAAAAGCGATCATAAATGCCGTGAACGTGAAGAAATACGCCAGTGAACTGCAGGAAGAGATTCCTACGGCTTGGAACGAGTGTATGCGTGCAGTATAGTACTGTAATACAGGGTCTTTTTTTTAGCTGGCTCCGTAGCATCACTCAGAGCAATATATCTCTCGGCAAATGGGTCACCCGGCTATCGCCTTCCCTGCGAGTTCCCCTGACACACGGAACAAGCCATTAAAAAACCCTGTACAATGCGTATACCACGTTTATTAGTGAGAAAAATTAAAATCCACAGCCTGTTTCCAGTCGTTCGACCGGGTCAGGAATGAAATGAATGAAGCCCCCATCTAGTGCGAGGATAGGAAATGTGCGGGCTGCCGAAGCCTGTCGCAGTCCTCTGGGGCAATGGTTAATGAATGGCAGATGAAATAAAATGGTATTGGAGAGTTTTGCTGGAATGAGATATGACAGGGAAAACCGGAGTACCCGGAGAAAAACCTGTCCCACCTCTACTTTGTCCAGCACCTCACATGGATTGACCGGGATTTGAACCACAGAATACATCGGTGAGAGGCGAGGCCGGCATGCTGCCGTCTGAGCCACGGAGGCTCTATTTTATTAGTAAGAAAAATATGCAATTTTTATACGAGGTTTATTCAATGTATAACTATACAAGTGTATAAGGATTTTTATTAGTAAGACTGCTAGCGTATGGCTCTTAGTGCAGGGAGTGTCCGAGGACATGTTCGGTTCGGTTGGCTTGGAGGAGGTATTTCTATTTCACGCACATGGGTGACCTGCGCATATGATGATGATGATGATGATGGTGATGATGATGATGATGACGACGATATAGCGAAAAGGTGAAATCCGGTGTCGGTACAAAGCCTACTCCTGTCGAATGACACCAAAGGGTCTGCTCAATCCTTAACGTCCTCAACCGACGAGCGAATTGCCATCAACGGCGTCATATGCCCTCACTCCATATGAGCGCTGCGGAGAGGTTTGGAAATGAATCCAGGCTTTTGTCACGAGTAAGTTTCAGTGGCGCTTTTACAAGTAGGAAGATAAAATTGGAATTCAGAGGACAGAGGAATTAGGGACTGGAGTAATTTACCAAGGCATATGTTAAATACATTTTCAAATTCTTTGAAATTATTTAACCCGCGAGGGGTCGCGTCGTGGTCTTTTAGACTGTGCGAATACATTTTTTGTTCTTTCTTAATAGTTTCATGGTATAACGCTTCCTCCTCTCCTGTATCTTTGAATGGCCTCGTCCTCTGCACGTGTTGACGTCAGTCAGTTAGTCAGTCAGTGGAGAGCTTTATCTTTAAGCCTGGTCGTTTCCACCGTTCGCGACTCCTTGCGTTGCTTATTACCCGGTCATTTTTTTTGCTTCATGGATATATTTTTGTTGAAAAGGCACGATGTTTCGGAAAGTAATAAGGTCAACACGGTTGATATTAAATGACTCTATTTATTACATACGTAAATCACAAGATGGATGCAGTGAAAACAATGGTCATGGAGATTACAATCGTGACGTGTCAGAAAGGACAAAGAAAACTTACTGTGTAGGTGGCGCTACTTGATGGTGGCTCAGCCAGAGTCATATGAATATATATATAAATATTCTCAACACTTCCTCTCGAAGGCTGAACCAGCTTCAACGTTTCAGTCTTCTGACACCCAGACACTCTAAACACTTCCAGTGCTTATCCTTTGGTAGTCCCTTGGTTAATATATCTACAGGCATCTTCTCAGTTGACAAGTATTCGAGGTGAATGTCCCCAGATGAAAGAACCTCTCGTACAAAGTGATGTCGCACATCAGTGTGCTTAGTCCGAGAGTGGAAAACAGCAAGCTTCTGAGCTCCAATGTTGTCGTTGTATAGCTGTACAGTCGGCACGCTGTTAATACCTATCTCCCTTGCTAGTCGTAGTAAGTGCACTGCCTCTTTTGAAGCCTCACTCAAGGCCATATATTCAGCCTCCGTTGAGGACAATGCCACTGTCCGTTGTTTCCTGGATTCCCAAGTTACGACTCCGCCATACATTGTGAAGGTAAAGTCAGTGTATGACCTGCGATCGTTGATGCATGCAGCCCAATCAGCATCTACATAGCCAGTTAAATTATTGGTATCGCTACCAAAAGTGATTCCCACATCAGAAGAACCCTTCAGGTACCACAGTACCCTCTTTGCTGCTTGCCAGTGTTCTTTGCCAAAAGAATCATTGTATTGGCTTAAGACACTCACTGCATGAGATATGTCTGGACGAGTTGCAGTTGATAGGAACATAAGAGCACCTATGAGCTCTGTGTAGGGGGGCTCTCGCCATCATCCTTGGATCAAGTATTTGATCTTGAGAGTTTAATTCCAGCTTCAATTGGTGTGGCCACGGGCTTGCAATCAGACATTCGAAAGCGATATAAGATGTCCATAACCTAACCTTTCTGTTTCACTGTGATACCGGATTCATCTCGAGAAAACTCAATCCCGAGACAGTACATAATGTCTCTTAGGTCTTCGACCTCAAACGACTTTTGTAGAAATTCGTGGACCTTGTCAATTTCTCTCAAGTTCCGTGACAAAACTAAAATGTCTTCAACATAATCTATGATTAGGAGAGCATCAGCATCAGAACCCTTCACATAGACGCTCGAATCGCCGGACGTTGGTTTGACACCAAGCTTTAGTACTTGCTCGTTCATGCGTTGGTGCCAACAGCGGCCATTCTGCTTCAAGCCATACAAAGCCTTTTTAATACGGTACACACAATCCTTGTCCAACATCTTCAGCATCCTCTTGGCTTCAGCTATGATCTCGGATGTTGCATTGCTTTCCTGTACGATGAATTCGAGTATTTCTCTAGTGTAGTTTGGTACCTCCATAAAGATTTTCTCTTCAACAATTCCATTTAAGTATGCAGTTGCTACATCGAATTGTCGTACATGCATTCCATGATGAGCAGCGAGCGGAATAACCATTCGTATTGAGCTGAGTTGTGCTACTGGTGCGAATGTTTCAGTATAATCTATACCTGGCCTGTGGGAAAACCCCTGGCCACGACTCTAGCCTTCCTTCTTGTAATCTCACCATTTGCTCCGTACTTATTCCTAAGAACTACACGACTTCCAATTGTCGTCCTATTTTCTGGGCGGTCTACAAGATCCCAGGTCTTGTTTCTTAGAATAGAGACAAATTCATCTGCCATCCCAGCATCCACTCATTTTTCTTTGGACCTGAAAATGCCATCTGAATTGGAACCTCAGCCAGATATAGTGAATCAATTTGTCCTCCGTCGTGTTCCTGGTAAGGCTTTCGAGGTCTGCCTCGCGTTCCCGAACGGATCATTTTTGGTCTTCCTGGAGCATGTCGAGATTGTTGTATTTCTGGTTCTGGTTCATTTTCAAAACCTTCTTCTTCCGAACTATCCGGATCTTTGGTGCTTTCTGTACGTTCTGTATCTCTAGAAGTTATGTTTACATTGATGGAAGGATTAACCTGCTCTGGCTCTATCCTGGGATGATCTTCATCAAAGTGCTCTGCATTTGGGCGCTGATTTGGAAAATATCAAGATCGTATTTTTGCCCTTTTCTGTCTCCTTTAAAAAACTTGACATCACGTGAGATTTCCACTTTTCGCTCCTGTGGTATCCAAGTTCTGAAACCTTTGGACTGCTCCGCATATCCGAGGAATATGCCCTTTTTTCCCCGAGGGTCGAATTTTCATATGTTTGGCGATCGATTTAGGCAGTAGGTTTCACATCCAAATTATTCGAGTTTACAACCATTTGGAACCTTTCCAGTCCAGGCTTCGTAAGGAGTTCGTCCAGCCAGTTTACTCGTAGGACATCTGTTCCTAACGTAATTCGCTGTTGGAACAGCCTCTGCCCAGAAAGGAGGAGGAAGTCCGGACTGCATTAATAAGCATCTGGCCATCTCGACGAGTGTACGGTTTTTCCTTTCCGCTACTCCTTTTTGTTCCGGGTTACGCGGAATCGTCAGGCGTCGTAGGATCCCGCAGCTTTTCAACAATGCATCGAATTGGGAATTCACGTACTCCGTACCATTATCAGACAGCAAAATCTTTATCTTCGCGTTTTTCTGTGTTTCCAGACGTTTTCTGAAGTCCTGAAACTCATTAACGACTACATTTTTCTGACGAAGAAACTTCACTTCGCACCATCCAGTCGCATCGTCGACAAATGTGACGAAGTAACGCGCGTTTCCATTCGAGGAAACCCTCATAGGGCCGCAAATATCGGAATGAATCAATTCCCCTGGTTCCATTCTCCTATCGGACTTCTTCGGAAAAGGGGTACCTTTCATCTTTCCTTGGAGACAGATCTCACATTCAAAATCCTCTTCAGTGTCGATGACTTCGATTCCCTCTATCCTTTTATTCTTCACTGCCTCACGTAGATCTGTTATGTTTAGATGTCCCAATCGAATGCGCCAGTCCACAATAGACCCTCTTCGCGTATCTTCTTGGGCAATTTTTCCCTGTTCTTCGGCGTACGACCCATTAACGTAATAAAGTCCGTCTTTTCTATGTGCAATGAATAAGGTACTATCGTTCGCATCTGTAACTCGAGCAGATGTCTTGTCAAACACTACGCGGTGACCCCTGTCTACGATCTTCCCGACTGAGGGTAGATTAGTACGCAGAACATGTACGTATAATGTATCGCATAGGTTGAAACTTTTATCACAACCATCAACGTTCATTGATATTGTCACAACACCTTTTGCACTTATTATTGTTGTAGAACTGTTCGCTAATTTTAAATCGTCAGAAACATTGGATTCTACTTGTGAAAAATAGTCCAGATTTTTGCAAATGTACGATGTACAGCCGCTGTCGAGGCACCACACTGTATCTGCGTCGCGGTCCGTCACGAACTTGTACGAGTTCAGTTCTGATGTAATATATAGCGAGGTACTTCCTTCGGCCTTGTGAGCATTGTCATGATCATTTTTACTCGATTTGCTTTCCTTCGCCTTATGACCTATCTTTTTACAACGATAACAACGAAGGGATGTGGATCCTCCTTTTTCGCCTTTATCGTCTTTGCCTGTGGGCTTTCTGTAATACTTGTTCTTGTATTTTCGTTCAACAGTCATACAGTTTTGCATCATGTTGTTTCGGTCACTGGTCCTCGCGTCACTTTCTTCGACAATTTTTATGCGTAATCTCGTCGCGAGATTCTATCGCGCACCGAAAGTACTCGAAACTGACTGGCAAGCTATACAGAAGTAATATGGATAACAAATCATCGTTGACTGCCACGTCCATACCATTGAGCTTGTCCACGGCGTCGACAAATCTCCGCAAATGATCGTGTACATCCCCATCTTCACTCATTCTTTGAAGCACGATCTGCTTTAATAATGTTGCTTTCCGCGCTGGCCCCTTCGATTGGTAAATCGACTCTAGTTTTAGCCACAGTTCGCGCGAAGTGACACAATCTTTTACCTGCTTCAATTCCGAGGGTTGAATCGCCAAGATGATATCTGGCATTGCTTCACTGTCACGTTCTTCCCATTCTGTAACAGCGGCCGCGTTCTCACTGACCGGTTCAGGTTTAACCTTTATCCCAGGTACGTACGCCCACTTACGATTTTTTACTAACACAGCCTTCATGTGAATTTTTCACGTGTCAAAGTTGTCCTTTAACAACATCTCGATGCGCACCATACTTGAAGTGTTCATCTTCACACACTATTTCTTCGCAGAAGACACTTGACTAAAAGTTTAACTCAACGTTGCCAACCGTGCGCGACACGATATTTTCACGCGTCTATTTTTCAGTGTATTTTATCACTACACATTTAATCACTTTCCAAACGCGCACTCTGGACCCGTAACCTGTTGAAAAGGAACGATGTTTCGGAAAGTAATAAGGTCAGCACAGTTTATATTAAAATGACACTATTTATTCCATACGTAAATCACAAGATGGATGCAGTGAAAACAATGGACATGGAGATTACAATCGTGACGTGTCAGAATGGACAAAGAAAACGTAGTGTGTAGGTGGCGCTACTTGATGGTGTTTTAGTTAGAGTCATATGAATATATATAAATATTCTCGACAATTTTTCATTAATGATATAATATGTTCTACAAGAAACATATTTCATGAACATATTTTTCCTTAATAATACAATGCGTTTTGCTTCAAAAACTGGTATTTTATACTCCCCGGTCAAATCGACCATGCGCGACCCATAACGTAACTTTTTGACTCGACCCCTCACGGGTTAGGAGAAAACTAGGTAAACAAACGACAGGGAATCTGCCACCTGGGAGACTGCCCTAAATGCAGATCAAAGGTGATTGATTTAATTTGATGTGAGACCCACGCGGTTATCCAATTACGTATCATATTCAGCAATGAGAAAAAGAAGAAATAATTTTCATGAGATAATGGTTGCTCTCTTTTCCGTCACCATTGGAATTGAAGCCCAATGCATTATATATATAAAATAAAATATCCTGACTGAGTGACTGACTGACTGACTGACTCATCACCCCTGAGCCAAAACTACTGGGCATAGAAATGAAATTTTGGGGATACATTTATATTACAGCGTAGGAAGGATCTTTCGATATTCCGTCGCTAAGGTGGTGAGAAAGGGGGTTATTTTTAAAATTAGTATATCTATATCTCAAAAACTGAATAGTTCAAAGACGTGATAATTGGTATTTGGAATCTATTTTAAAGATAAAGAAATACGATTTTTTCTCGACTTGAGAGAAAGGACTATTTCTCACATGTACAGTTCTATGTCGCATGTTCCAACGGTATCTCTGCCAGTAACCTGGTCGTCTTAGACCCGAAAGGCAAACACCACAAACGTGATTTACAAAGATGTTCTGGGGTAAATGAAACTCAATTTTTGGGTGAGTTTTGATTCTTTAGGAATTTTCTGATAATGTTTTAGTTCAGTACCGAGGAACGACAACTTTTATCAAATTACGAAGTTCACGCGAGCGAAGCCGCGGGTAGCAGCTAGTGATTTAATAAAAGTTCAAGACTAGTGTAAAATTTACACATCAGTTTCATACATTTTAGATTTATAAGTCTACAAATACCCGTGTCCATCAGATTACAGAGCCATTTTCTTTCCAATTCGTTATAAATGCACAATTATACGATGAAATAGTATTTTCAAGGACAGCATCTTCACTTTTATACTTAGTGCGACATAATGTGTAAGAAAGTAATTAAGTTGCATGTTGAGAGAACACGATGAATGTCACTATCACTTCTCTGTTCCGGGAAATCATCTCGCCGGAGGATCTTCAAGGGCTGCGATTACTACCCTGGGTTTAACGAGCACACGGAGATACATTGCCTATAGGAAGTTGCTCATTTGCGAAACAATGGGCTATACTACGAAGTTACAAAGTGAAAATATTATAGTGCGTGGACATGATCATGCCGCATGAAAAAAGATAGTGGGTTCGGACCCCACTGTCGGCAACCCTGAAGATGGTTTTCCGTGGTTTTCCATTTTTTTGCTAGGGCTTTACGTCGCACCGACACAGATAGGTCTTACGGCGACGAATTTTCCATTTTAACACCAGACAAATCCTGGGGTTATACCTTAATTAAGGCCACGACCGCTCCTCCCACTCCTAGCCCTTTCCTATCCCATCGTCGCCATAAGACCTATCTGTGTCGGTCCGACGTAAGGCAAGTTGTTAAAAAACGCCTAATGTGAAAATGAGAAACCATGGACAAGCATCTTCAGGTCTACCGATGGTGGAATTCGAACCCACTATCTCCCGAATGCACGTTCACAGCTATGCATCCCTAATCGCACAGCCAACTCGCTCGGTGTATGCATACACTGTACTTAAAGATAAAGTCGAATGATTCCGAAAATCCAGTATAAGCTGGTATTTTTACAATTGAAAATTAATGTTATAGGGAACATAGGAAATATAAGATCAAAGGGATCTACCGTACATTCTTAATAAATCCTAACCGAATCATGGTTAAGAACATTCATGTTTACCTAGAACCCATCTTCATCATATATATAATAAGAGTTTTGTCTGTACATTGCTCGGAATTTAAAAAGAATGGTATTTCTGTATCGGTCGTGTCCACAATAACAAGGAAATGCAATTTTTAATTTTCTGTATCGTCTGTCTGTCTGTCTGTCTGTCTGTCTGTCTGTCTGTCTGTCTGTCTGTCTGTCTGTCTGTCTGTCTGTCTGTCTGTCTGCGGATCACGAGAAAACGATGGAAGAGAAATTAATGAAAATTGGTATATAAAGTCGGGGAATAAGTCGCTATATCTAGGCTATAAATCATTTTATTCACGCTGAGTGAAATGGTAGTTTAGGGGAAGGATTAAAATTTAATTCTCAAATATTTATGTTATTGGTGGTCCTATCGATGAATACTATAGAACCAAAGTTGTATAGTATTAAATTTCCGATCATTTATGTCTTATACATTTTTACCGTACCGGCTATGATAAGAGATATTAATAAATTTGGATTGTTGTTGCTAAGTCCATATCAACGCCGAACCACTAGAAAATGGGTAAGCAGAAATTAATGAAAATGGGTATGTAAAGTCGGGGAATAAGGAACTACAATCTACGCTATAAATAATTTTATAAGACACCCTAATATCACAAAGTTGAAACAAAACTAAATGTGAAGGCCTACAATATAGAAAATATAGAGTTGTTTTGAAAATAAAATACAGCCATGCACAATTAGGTGATAGCATTATAAGGTAGGCAGAACTATCACGTACCAATGAGAACCTTATCTACGTGCGCCAAAGGAAAGATTGCAGTGTTTCGCTCGCATGTAACTCTTATGTCGAGCTGCGCTCGCCTTAGAATTTTAATGTAGGATTTCTTTCTTTCGACGGACTTATGTAAAACCCCACACGGGGACTATGTACACTCGTTTCCCTTATTCACTTTGTTTCATGATGACTTAAGTTTTTAAACTCTAACATTTTGGTATCTGGTGTTTCGGACTTAACTTTTCTTCTTAGTCACCAAGTAGTATGGCTTATCCTCTGTGTCACGGGCCTTCTGAGCTATTAGGTTTTATTGGCAAGACGTGTACTGGGAGTGCTTGAGTGGGTTCAGTCTCCCTGTTATTTTGTTCTCGGCCTTTCCATTATTTTTGTTTCCTTTACTTGGCCGTATAGTATGAGTTTTGGTTCTTGTGTTCTGGATCTCTCGATCCCTTACTTGGTGTGACGCTCCTGAAATAAGGGTAGCGAGTGTAAAAGCGGTTAAAGCTTTTAAGTGCAGAAAGTGGTGTTCTGCTTAATGTAACTAGAGTGAGATCTTTAATGTAAATTCACGAATCTAATCTGAATTCTTGGCCCCTTAGGCCATTGTACTTTAATTTGTAAATTGTAGTTCAGGGTTCGAGGCCCTCTTGAAGTGTTAAAAATCAAGTCTGTTGTGTAATTAATGTTAATGAGGGTTTGTACTCTCTTTTGAAGTGCATCTGTTGTCAAACAGCGGGATTGATTCCCCTGTTCTGTAATTCACTTTAGAAGCTCTAGCTTCCTTTAATATTGTCCATGGATCGCCTGTCTTTCAAGGTTGTATTTCGTTCCTAAAATTGTGTGGTCTCATGTGGAATCGAAGTCTTAAGTAAATGGGAGCTTCTATCCCGTGGTGAAAAACTTACTCTCCAGAGCGTGTCTACATTGTTCTTAATATTGGTAAAATGTTCTTTATTGTTGTTGTTATCTGTTGAAAAGATTTCCAGCAGACTAAAGAAAAGAAAATTATTGAAAAATTTCCAGCAAATATTCTTTTCAAAATTTTATCTTTGATTCATGCTTTGTCCAGCCATTTACCCCTCGCGTGTCTTTCCCTCCATGGGCCACTAAATGCCTGAATTAATAATAATAATAATAATAATAATAATAATAATAATAATAATAATAATAATAATAATTCGCAAGGATGAGTAGGACAGACGTTAGAGCGCTGGCCTTCTGAGCTGAAACTGGCGGTTTCGATCCCGGCTGAGTCCATTAGTATTCGAAGATGCTGAAATGCGTCAGCATCGTGCCGGTGGATATACTGGCACGTAAAAACTCAAAACCGTAAGTGTTAAATGGAACATAAAGCTATTATTATTATATTACTTAAATTTTTTATTTTGCGCTAAATGTTGTAGATATTTATGATATTTGTTACCTTATCTACGACAGTCAAAAGATTCATTTAAAACTTTAAAAATTAAGGTTATATATCTTTTCAGATATTAAATTTTAACAAACAACAAAATTTGGTACAAAATAGAAAAACAGAAAAACCTAGAAAAGGTTAGTTACAATTTACAAGAGTGAAAACAGTTACAAAATCGTAGTCACCTCAAGATTAATTGAAGGGGAATTCCAGAGGGTAACGCACTCCCTATCCTCGGTTTTCAGTTTAATTCATTTTAACTTACTTGAACTTTTACATGAGAAGGAAGAAAGTTTACATTTTAGGAACTTGACTGTTATATAGTTAAAGATTGGAAACCTTCCCCTCGAGTCATCTTGCGGAGTTAACTACTGAGATAGAAAAATGGTGGCCATTACCTTAGCTGATGTCCTGCCTGCCGATGGATGAGGCTCCCGCCTCCTCTCTTAATACACACACTCAATAATACGACGATCAATAAGACAAATTAACTCGAAAAGGCGTCACCTTTTATACCCGAGAGGAAGGTTCGAGAAGGCTCTGGACTAAAAACGGACAGACCCTCTCATTTTATTGGACAATGGAAAAGTTACAAGAAGCATGTGATTAGCAGAAAAATAAATACATGAATTTTTCTATTGGTTGAAATCCCAAGTTGGAGGGAAGAGCTGGAAGTGTTGCCAACTGTGATACTCCAAGAAACAAAAGAAATCCAGTCAGTTTAGGAAACCTTAAAATAACACATTGCTCTATCACTTAAGTAGTGGCATCTGTTGACCAACGTCCCAACTTCTTGCACTAGTTGTTTCAAGTATTATGTGATAGATAGCGTTCTTCAAGGCGCTTCATTTAAATACACGGGGTTGTCGTGTACCTCCTGGTACAATATTTATATGCACTTGCCAGTGCTTGACTTAATTTTGGCAGTTTGAGGTTTTCAGGTATATGTTTCAGGGCTTCTAATATCAGGAACCGATTTCTAGAGAGGTCTTTGTACCGGGTGAGTTGGCCGTGCGCGTAGAGGCGTGCGGCTGTGAGCTTGCATCCGGGAGATAGTAGGTTCGAATCCCACTATCGGCAGCCCTGAAAATGGTTTTCCGTGGTTTTCCATTTTCACACCAGGCAAATGCTGGGGCTGTACCTTAATTAAGGCCACGGCCGCTTCCTTCCAACTCCTAGGCCTTTCCTATCCCATCGTCGCCATAAGACCTATCTGTGTCGGTGCGACGTAAAGCCCCTAGCAAAAAAAAGAAAAAGAGGTCTTTGCCCAGTTACACATGCTTATAAAACAATAATTCGTGGCATCAGCAATTTGCTGGAAGATTTCCATTTCCGCATTATATAGCTCCCTTCTAATTCACCCAGTTTGCCTGTATACTAATGGATATCCATATTTTATAAATACTGTAGATGTAGGTAATGTTAAAATAATGTAATCAAAATTCCCATGTATTATTTGATATGTTTTCTGTTGACCTTCCCATTGGTCTGTCACATGGCATGGCGGGTTTTCTCTTCACTCCAAACCATATCAATTTGCTTACTGCTCAATGGCATCACTTGGCCACTTGAGGCGTGCTCAGCGTTCTCAGGGGAATGCCTAGTTTCCTCGTAACTCTTGCCGCATGGTCATGGCGCTGGCTGAACAAATAGTAGCACTGCACAACTCTCGGGTGATTGTTCTCACTCGATATGTAGCGAATTTCACGAACTAGCTTCTCGACAATTCCTGTCTGTCATTAAACGTGGTCTGCCTGGCCGTGGTTTTGTCGTGGTTTTGCCTTTATGTTTCCACTTTTCAATCGCTTCACCGACTGTCCTGATGGACAACTAGACAGATGTATCACTGTTGAAACTAACGTTAACTAGTTCACGCGCGAAGTCACTAAAATTCCCTTTTGTACTCATTCTTCTGATTGTTTTGAATGAAATCCACGCAGAACTCGGCTTCTCGTATAACACCTAATGCGGTTGTTGTGACAGTTAGGACTCAGTTTATTCGCGCTATTACAAAGCAGTTATTATTATTTATTATTTAGCGTATGATGCTACAGTTGACAATCGACTCTATGTACACGTTCTTGACACACACACACACACACACACACACACACGCACACACACACACACACACACACACACACACACACACACACACACACACACACACACACACACACACACACACACACACACACACACACACACACACACACACACACACACACCAGGCAAATGCAGAGGCTTTACCGTAATTAAGGCCACGGCCGCTTCCTTCCCACTCCTAGCCCTTCTCTGTTCCATCGCCGCCATAAGACCTATCTGTGCCGGTGCGTCGTAAAGCCAGTTGTAAAACAAACATACATACATACATACATACATCATTATAGACCGTTATGCCTTTAAGCGTACAGTCTGCAAGGCTCTGTGAATTTACTAAACGTCGCCACAATCCTCTATTTGCAACTAGTTCTGTGGCCTCATTTAGTTCTATCCCTCTTATCTTTATGTTAAATCGCAAGGTAGTTAGAGTAAGAGGTAGGGATCACGCGCAGGTCTCCCCACCAAGCTTGGCTGTCGATGACGTCACTTGAACCCTCAGCGCCTTGTCCTCTATATGAGGTAGGCTAATACACAGCTGTAAGGTATTCTGTTTTAGCCACAAGTTAGAGATAACTTCATTGATATTTTAACATCACCTAAGAAAATGCATTCCACTTCACTATTACAGTAGAGTAATAATAGGAGATCAAATACAGTGTGAATCCAGCAGCGTTTCTGAAGTATTTCGATCTATATAAAAGGATGTACCAATGCTAAGACTGTGATAGCAGTGGAATGGCCATTCCATATGTTCATGTTCTCAACACCTATGATAACAATAACAAGGGGCTCTAATTGTTACAGACTCGAACATAAAGCTTGATGACTGCAAGAAATATGTCCGTTGTTACAAGCAGTATTGGGAAACTACATACACCGTCAACAACACAAACAGCAAATGTTAGGAAACTGTCCACAATACAAACAGTACAGTAAATGTTTTCCTGCAAGTGCCAAGAAATGACAAATTCCACGTTAACATTAAATAGGCCATATTCATGAGCCTGTATATCAACATTCTTAGCGCTGGTTTCATATACAACATAATAAATTGCCTTTCATAAAAAAATATAACGGGTATGTTATACACAAAGAATAATGCTGATATTAAAAATATATATAACAAAACACACTTATCCATAGCATCAGTGGAATTTCTTTGCTTTTCTTCTTTCTTTATCGGTGTTGTATTAACAGAAACCCGGTCTCTTCAATGTCTTACTTTTGTTTAAAGCGTCCATTCGAATAAAAGAACGGCTTCTCACGAAGCAACTTGCAAGCTCATAAATTTCGGAGAATTTCTTTTTCAGAATATCCGTAAGGTTTGTGATTATGTTAGAACCCTCTTTCAGTTCTTTCCCGTGGTAAAATTGAAACTACCGAGCTCGATAGCTGTAGTCGCTTAAGTGCGGCTAGTATCCGGTATTCGTAAAATTGGGTTCGAACCCCACTGTCGGCAGCCCTAAAGATGGTTTTCCGTGGTTTCCCATTTTCACACCAAGCAAAGCAAATGGCTGTAACTTAATTAAGGCCACGGGCGCTTCCTTCCCACTTCTAGTCCTTTTCTGTCCCATCGTCGCCGTAAGACCTATCTGTGTTTGTGCGACGTAAAGCAACTTGCAAAAAAAAAAAAAAAAAAAAAAAAAAAGAATCTTTTTGAAATTTAATTTCCACCCCTTGTAGTTTGACCTGTTTTCTCTCCGTAATTACCTTCTATGTCGAGGTTCTTCTTTATGCTAAAAGCCATATAGCCAGTGAAGTCTTCAAGCAACTCCTTGGTTTCACGACTCCCCTCGAGCTGTTTTACTAGATCTTCAAGGGCTTTAACGAACCCTTGCTCATCCTCCGATAAAAAATAGGATGTTGTGGGCTCAACGCTGGCCTTAGACTGGCACACGATATCCGAGTTTTGATCGAGTTCATCAGTACATATTTGGGCGTAATATTTCATAATCTTCCGGAGAACAGTTGGAATTTCTTATCGCCTTGGAAGCATTGAGGCTAGAAGCAATGATTTCACCTTTCGCGTCACAGCTGTCGGAAGAGGATCGTCATAAAGCCTTCCGAACCCTCGAAGCTGAGAAAGATAGCTTTCGATAATGTCTTGATTACTTCTGTCACCATTTATTTACGTCAGTGGTTTTAGGGAATTCATGAAAATGTATGTTTCGTTACTTCGCGTGCCTGCTATGATTTGTGCAGCCTGCAATGGCATGACAAAGCATACTGAAAAGTGTACATTATTACTGCTTTTTACGTTTTATCTCATAAAATAAACACACGGTTTCTTATACACCACAGATATGTTACTATCGTGTATTATTAGCACCTAGCTTCTGCGTGCACAGCGATTCTTACTCGAACTACCTCTACCTCACTCAGAGCAGATTCAACGCGAGGGTCCTGCGTGACGTCACAGCTCTGCTTTGCCACTGCGCACCTCTCTCGTGATCCCTACCTTGTATTCTACGTACCTTGGTTAAATCGTTAGAAACTGAGTCTAACCATCGTCGTATTGGCCTCCCTCTACTTCTCTTACATTCCGTAACAGAGTCCATTCTTAGGTACCTTATCCTTCTCCATTCGCCTCACATGCCCCCACCACCGAAGCCGGTTTATGCGTACAGCTTCATCCATCGAGTTCATTCCTAACTTAGCCTTTATCTCCTCATTCCGAATACTCTCCTGTCATTGTTCCCATATGTTGTACCAGCAATCATTCTCGCTATTTTTATGTCTGATATCCTGAGTCCTCCCAGCTTTTGCTCCCGTAAATCAGAGTTGGTCTGAAAACAGACCGATGTAAAGATAGTTTCGTCCTGGGGCTGACTTCCTTCTTACAGAATACTGTTGATCGCAGCTGCGAGCTCACTTCATTAACTTTATTGCACAGTGATTCAAAATCTATTACCTCCCTGGGAGAACACACATCCTAAATACTTGAAATTATCTACCTGTTCCGGCTTTGTATCCCCAGTTTGACATTCAATTCTCTTGCATTTCTTATCTACTGACATCAGTTTAGTCTTTGAAATGACCGAGCTCGATAGCTGCAGTTGCTTAAGTGCGGCCAGTATCCAGTATTCGGGAGATAGTAGGTTCGAACCCCACTGTCGGCAGCCCTGAAAATGGTTTTCCGTGGTTTCCCATTTTCACACCTATCCCATAGTCGCCATAAGACCTATCTGTGTCCGTGCGACGTAAAACAACTAGCAAAAAGAAAAGTCTTTGAAAGGCTAATTTTCATATAATACTCATTGCACCTATTTTCAAGTTCCAAGATATTATACTGCAGGCTTTCGGCACAATCTGCCATTAAGACCAAGTCGTCAGCATAGGCCAGACTGCTTACTACGTTTCCACTTAACTGAATCTCTTCCTGCCCCTTTATACCTTTCAGGAGATGATCCATGTAAACTACGAACAACGAAGGTGAAAGATTAAATCCTTGTCTAACCCCTGCAAGTACCCTGAAGCAAGAACTCGTTATACCATCAATTCTCACTGCAGCCCAATTATCAGCATAAATGCCCTTGATTGATGTTAATAATCTACCCTTAATCCCATAGTTCCCAATATGGTGAACATATTTTCCCTCGGTACCCTCTCATATGTTTTCTCTAGATCTACGAAACACAACTGTCTATTCCTCTCGTAGCATTTTTCAGTTACTTGGCGCAAACTGAAAATCCGATGCTGACAGCTGTGGTCGAAATCCACACTGGTTTTTACCCAACTTCCTCTCAACCCCTGATCGCACCCTCCCTTCCAAGATGCCAGTGCATACTTTGTCTGGTATACTAATCAGTGAGATACCTCGATAGTTGTTGCAATCCTTCCTGTTCTCTTGCTTACAGATAGGTGCACTTACTGCTTTTGTCCAATCTGAAGGTACCTTACCAACACTCAATGCTAATCTTACTACTCTACGGAACCATTTCATCCCTGACTTCCCAATATACTTCACTATCTCAGGTCTAATTTCATCTGTTCCTGCTGCTTTATGACATTGGAGTTTATTTACCATCTTTTCCACTTCCTAAGTCGTAATTTCACCAACATCATTTTCTTTCACCCCATGAGATCTGTTGTTCGCGACATCACCGGGAAGATTTCCTTTTACGTTGAGAAGATTTTCAAAATATTCCTTCCATCTGTCCAGTGATTCCCTGGGATCTATTATGAGTTCACCTGAATTACCCAAAACACTATTCATTTCCTTTTTCCCTCCCTTCCTAAGATTCTTTATTACTGTCGAGAAAGGTTTCCCTGTTGCATGACCTAGCCTTTCCAGGTTATTACTAAAATCTTCCCACGACATATTTTTGGATTCAGCAACTGTTTGTTTCGCTTTGTTTCTTTCATTTACACACAATTCCCTGTCTGCATCACCCCTTGTTTGGAGCCATTTCTGATAAGCCTTCTTTTTACGTTTACATGCTGCTCTCATTTCATCATTCCACCAAGATGTTCGATTTTCCCTATCTTTACACAAGTTGTTCCTAGGCATTCTCTTGGTGTTTTTACTACAGCATCCCTGTATGCCACCCGTTCCCTTTCTATATCCTGAGCCTCCTCACTGTCAGCTGTTCGGAACTTCTCACTAATCGTATCCTTGTACTTCTAATTTCCTCGCCCTGGAAATTTTTTATCCTTATTCGTTTGCAGGCAGATTTCACTTCATCTATCCTAGGCCTAGAGATACTTAGTTCAATACAGATCAGATAGTGGTCTGTATAATCGAAAAACCCCGGGAAACACCGCACATTCCTAACATATTTTTGAATTCGGAGTCTGTTAAGATATAGTCTGTTATAGATCTGGTACTCCTAGCCTCCCATGTGTAGTGGTGAATAGCCTTATGCTTGAAGAATATAATCGTAACTGCTAAACACATACTAGCACAGAAGTCCACCAACCGCTTCCCATTCCTATTAGCTTCCATATCTTCCCTACATTTTCCAATCACCCTTTCGTATCCTTCAGTTCTGTTTTCAACTCGCATTGAAATCGCTCATTAGCACTGTACCGGTTGGTACACCTATACGCCGCACATTTGAATTTTCCGCCTTAAAGTACTCCTCTACAGCTGAAACTCTGAACTTTAAAACTGAATTAATTCAACCGTTTATCAGAAGATGTCACTGAGTTAATTTCGAATTGTTTTTGTTTACTAATTATCAAGAAGTGTGGACATTCTCTCACAGATGGCTCTACCAAAAACTATGATCATGCACCCTGGTGCGAAGTGAAGGAACTTTTCTTGAAGATATTTTGTATTTATAAGTTTGTTCTTTACTAAATGTTGTTCTTTCATTTGTGGGTTGGCAATATTAATCTTTCTCTCCGCCAGTTTTGAAATTAGCCAATCGTAAATTTCTGTCATTAATTTTCAGCCAATGGCGTCTTTCTTCCCCAATGTTGATGTGTAACTGTAAGCTACCCAATAAACGACTAAACGACTGTGGGTGTGTCTTAATCATTCATGAAAGGTCTCGAATCTTCCCCGAGAGTATAAAAATTGCTGATTTTCCTGGCTCTCCGCCACTCGTACAACATCTAGCTTAGTGTATGGAAGTATAGCAGGAGGCGGGAAGCGCCTCTTTCATCCGCCAGCAGCTCTTCTACAAGGTAATGGCCTTTTAACATCTTTATTTCTTGCTAGCTCAGCAGTTTAGCCCTCGGGGGAGGTCCGAAACATTTTCAATGTAACCTAACTTTCTAGAAATGTAACTTAGTGCCGGCTTATGTAAAAATTTCTTATTACATTAACTGTAAATCGGGGATAGAGAGTGCTTTACCCTCTCGAACTCCCCTTCATTTTGAGTTGAGGTGACTACGTTTTCATAACCGATTTTCTACTCTTAATGTATTAAAATTTTCTTATACGAGTCACCTCCCTAGTTCGGGAATAGCCCCTGTGTCATCGGCCTAGTGCCCCTTTGGTTTTATAAGGTTTCATGTAGGAGCGCAAGCAACGCCTCCATCCATATTGGTATTTTGGGCCATTTAATTAACCTATTATTTTTCTTTTAAGGCCCTGTAGGTTGGGTACGAGATACCCCTGTTTTGCGCCTCGATGGCAAGTGATTGTAAAGCATTGTATTGCCTTGAATAGGCTTGAAAGATTGAGAGCGGGTCAGCTCTTTATGGTGTTTTGAAAGGTGCCTGTAGGAGGCTTGACATTACTAGGCGGGAGCAAGTGCTCCATGTAATGAGGGGTTTTCTGCCCTTTGGTAATTTGTGGTTGTGAGCTGAGGGCTCAAGAAGCCCAGAATTTGTAAATACCCCTTAACTGGTGCTTTCGTTTGTAAAGTTATAATTGTACCTGATTGTTCATTGTTATTTCACCTAGCGAAAATTGTTTAAATCTTGTTGTCTATTGAAAATATAACCTTTATTTAAATTTTAATTAATCTTTCAGCCTTGTAGTTAGACCCATTCCAGCCCGCACCTTCTTTCACCTCTGCCTTCCACGGATAACTCCTTATCAAGCACTATTCTATCCTTGCTGTTGACCCTGACTACGATGTCACTCAGTGCTTCATAAAACTTGTCAACTTCATCCTCATACACCCTCACATGATGAATACACTGAAACAATTCTCGACGTAGTTCCTCCAAATGCCAAGTCTACCGACATCATTCGTTCATTTACACGCCTAACAGAAACTACTCTTTGTTGCATGCAATAGTATTCCTGAAGAACAGCCCTATCCCACACTCTGCCCTTCCGTTTTTAACACCCGTCAAGTGCACTTTTTATAATCTCCTGTCTCTTCCTCCTTATCTCCCCTAGTACATCCAGATGCATCCTCTTTGCTGAATCAGCCAGTTCTAATTTGTTTCTGCTATAAGCCCCAGTAATATTGATAGCTCCCCATAGAATTCCATTTCTTTCGCCAAGTTGTTTCCAAGGCGTCCTTCGTCTGTCAAATGGGAGTGGGACTCCGTTACTCCCATAGGTCCGAGGCTTGTTTAAAATGTTCTGAGGTCGGTAAATTCATGAAGCAGGATGCTACTGTACTTACACATTGTCCAAGCGAGGATCTCTCCTCTAATGGGTTAGGGACCAACGGTGGATTGTATAGTCCTAGCCGCCTGAGCACAAGGAGGACCATGACTCAGAATATGTCCGAGGTGCTCACTCCCATTCCGTAGCAACTGGTATCCCGACTCTCAGGAGCACCTCCTAAGCCACTCCGCCGTTGCCCATGGTTCACGAACTAGGACGTGACTACAGTAACCCACACCATGAACCATCCAATTGTAAAAATAAAATTAAAAAAATCATCAAGGTAACCACATGGCAACATTGAAGATTTCATCACCAGATATACGAAAAATGATGTATTTCGATACGAGAAATGAATAATGTTAATACTAACAATTAATACTTACTGTATATTGCATGTGTTGGAACTGTTATATCATTAAGAATAAGTTATATTAAATGTTCTCACGACCAGCCAGTGGAGAACTTTCCAAATAATTAATTTTCTGTTATTATAGTGAGCAGTGAAGGAGCGGTAGTATTGGGATCAAATTCGACACACTTGGCGCGTGAAGATAACATGCTATCGTCTCTCTCTTAACCAACAGCACGAGTGAGGGCGGTCCTTGCATTTCTTTAACGGTAATATCGAGATTAATGATTTCACCTGTGCAGGACTGTAATCTTCGTTAATTGATGGAGACGATGTGTTTCACAATTCGTTAAAGAGGCTAAGATCTTGCAGCTATCGTTATTGTGAACTTGAGTATGTAGAATGTATGTCATAGCTTAAATTTTTGTAGTAGCTATGGTAGAATTCTTTAATTAGCTTGGTCCAGGATTGATATGAGCGTCAAACTCATTGATATCATCTTTAACTACGGTTCAAATCCTGGCGAATACTTATAGGAGTTTTGAAATGAGAATCTACGTCCCTGTGATTTGTGTCTCTCATGGCCCATTAGAACTTGATTAAGGCCACGGCCACTTCCTTCCAAATTCTAGGCCTTTCCTATCCCATCGTCGCCATAAGACCTATCTGTGTCGGAGCGACGTAAAGCCCTTAGCAAAAAAAAAAAAAAAAAAAAAAAGAACTTGATTAACGTTACGTAATACTTTGTATGTGTAATACGTGTCTTTGGGACTTAAATTAATGTACCGGTACCATTCCTGTATTTTGTTGAAGCGGATGTGAGAAACCTAGAAGAAAATTACAGTGAGAGTTGGTACTACAGATCAGAGCGATCTAGAATACAATCATATAACTTCCAGATTATCGCAAGAGTATATATATAATTTGCTAGTTGCTTTACGTCGCACCGGCACATATAGGTCTTATGGCGACGATGGGACAGGAAAGGCTAGGGAATGGGAAGGAAGCGTCCGTGGTCTTCATTAAGGTGTGACAATGGGAAACCACGGAAAACCATCTGCAGGGCTGCCGACAGTGGGGTTCAAACCCACTAACTTCTGGATGCGGTAGGGTATATTTATTGTAATCGATTGTTTATCTCTGGAAAGGTGTACGATAATTTAAAATCTCAACGAGAAAATAATCTC
This sequence comes from Anabrus simplex, assembly GCF_040414725.1. NCBI lineage: Eukaryota > Metazoa > Arthropoda > Insecta > Orthoptera > Tettigoniidae > Anabrus > Anabrus simplex. The sequence goes on from NC_090268.1 coordinate 35,975,468, forward strand.
TCTTCAAGGAAACTGTCAAAGCAATGCTTGCGATAGGTGATACTGTACTGGAGCATTTTTAGAGTAATTGTGTCATCTCTATGGACGTTAGGAAGCTGAATACCACCAAAGTTCCAGAAGCTTATAGAATAATAAAAGTGACCGCAATGAAGATGCGACCCGACATTGTATTAAGATTTTATAAAACCAAAAGGCCAAGTACAAAAGATGAGAATAACAATTCAGTATTGTTGACAGAATAGGCCTAGAGCGTAAGCCATGATAAGAATGTAATGATTTTATTTATTTATTTATTTATTTATTTATTTATTTATTTATTTATTTATTTATTTATTTCACTGTGAGGGTTCTTTCAAGCCAGCCTTCAGAAAACTTGAGTTACGTATTGTTGTTGTTGTTGTTGTTGTTGTTGTTGTTGTTTTATTGTTGCTGTTGCTTCATATTAGAGGTTTCTTACCGCCTGATAAACACCATACCATACCATGTCTGTCTTCGTGAGAAGCAAGCGACTTCACCACCGGGCTATCTCGGCTCTCGCGCCCTCTAGTCATTAATGGAGACTAACAGTTAAGTATATTTAAATATGAGCCTGTTCCTTTTCCTTTTTCCTTTCTTTCTAGTCAGAAGCTGATGCCTGCGTGCATTAACAGTGCAGTCGTGACGTTGAGCTTATCTCACAGTAGCCAATTACAGCACGGACGTGATGCTTCTTGTGTTCGCAATATCCGTCGTGAAATCAGCTATAATTACAATTCTGTGAAAGTGTGAATCTTTGAAGGACGTTCTCTAGCAGGTAATTGGTGGCAGTCCGGGCCTTCTCTTGCGATGTCCGAATAGCGTTGTTATCCCTTTCATAACAAGCCAAGCGTCTCCAACTGAAACGCAAGAAACGTCACACTTGACTGACTCGTGGAGATACAATCGGAACCAGAATACTCGTATATTGAAGGATCCGGTTTGAGAATCCTTTGGGCTTCTCTTTGAAAAAGATTTACTCTTCTCTTAAGGTGAATTTATTTCTGCAACCAGTAACGATACTCTGCAAGTATTCCTGTATATTTTAAGATTCTGGGAATTGTGTTTATAATTTTCTTTTTAAACACAAAAGATATAATATGTATGTAATAGATGTCGGTACAATTACTCTTGGAAGAACGCTTGTTAAATTTACTCATTGAATATTTGACGATGTTCTATGAAATTTCATTGTGGAAAATAATTAAAAGAATTATACTCCCATTTGGTCGCATCCGCTCGTCTGACTGCCAAGCTGTTACAAGTTATATTTTCCTCCATACTTTTTTGATTAAGCGAGTTGGTTAGACGGTACGGTTCGTGCAGGAGTAATCTTGCATTCGGGAGGTGTGGGTTCGACTAGCTCTAAAGATGATTACCGTAGGTTCCCATTTCCACATCAGACAAATGCCGGGGCTGTACCTTAATTAAGACAACGGCTGCTTCTCAGTCTTAGCCGTTTCCCACCCAAGTGTTCCAAAATCTATCTGCATTACTGCGACGTTAAACGGCATCTTCTTATTCTTAAACTTCTTCTTCCATTGCTTTTCCCACATCCTGGCAGAGTCACAGCTACGAACTCTGTCTGGATTTCCGTCTGCTTTCAAAGCCATACCATCCTAACCGTTACGTGTTTCTTTGGTGGTTAGTAATGTAGTGTACTGTATTTGAATGAAAATGCGACGTTAAATTACTGGCAAAACAAAACCATAATGTTTAGGCTAATATATTTGTACATAGTCCGCCTCTGTGGTGCAATGGTTAGTATGATTAGCTGCCACCCCCGGAGGGCCGGGTTCGATTCCCGGCTCTGCAACGAAATTTGAAAAGTGGTACGAGGCTGGAACGGGGTCTACTCAGCCTCGAGAGGTCAACTGAGTTGTCCCTACTAAACTACAATCTCAACCTCCTTCCCACGCACTATCTGCGCCTCCACCATAGAACTTCTTAAAAATATCCTCTCTCTACTAGCCAGCACTACATAACCCACGCATCCCAACCCAAGACCTTTCCCACCCAGAAACACTGCATGCCCCAACAACCGACAACGCACCTCTAAATACACTGACTGACAGAGCAAATGCAACACCAAGAAGGAGTGGTCAGAACTTTATGCCAATTGCAGGGTAGACTGACGTCACTGAGGTATGCTCATGATGTGAAATGCGCCGCTGTGCTGCGCACGTAGCGAACGATAAATGGGACACGGCGTTGGCGAATGGCCCACTTCGTACCGTGATTTCTCAGCCGACAGTCATTGTAGAACTTGTTGTCGTGTGCCACAGGACACGTGTATAGCTAAGAATGCCAGGCCGCCGTCAACGGAGGCATTTCCAGCAGACAGACGACTTTACGAGGGGTATGGTGATCGGGCTGAGAAGGGCAGGTTGGTCGCTTCGTCAAATCGCAGCCGATACCCATAGGGATGTGTCCACGGTGCAGCGCCTGTGGCGAAGATGGTTGGCGCAGGGACATGTGGCACGTGCGAGGGGTCCAGGCGCAGCCCGAGTGACGTCAGCACGCGAGGATCGGCGCATCCGCCGCCAAGCTGTGGCAGCCCCGCACGCCACGTCAACCGCCATTCTTCAGCATGTGCAAGACACCCTGGCTGTTCCAATATCGACGAGAACAATTTCCCGTCGATTGGTTGAAGGAGGCCTGCACTCCCGGCGTCCGCTCAGAAGACTACCATTGACTCCACAGCATAGACGTGCACGCCTGGCATGGTGCCGGGCTAGAGCGACTTGGATGAGGGAATGGCGGAACGTCGTGTTCTCCGATGAGTCACGCTTCTGTTCTGTCAGTGATAGTCACCGCAGACGAGTGTGGCGTCGGCGTGGAGAAAGGTCAAATCCGGCAGTAACTGTGGAGCGTCCTACCGCTAGACAACGCGGCATCATGGTTTGGGGCGCTATTGCGTATGATTCCACGTCACCTCTAGTGCGTATTCAAGGCAAGTTAAATGCCCACCGCTACGTGCAGCATGTGCTGCGGCCGGTGGCACTCCCGTACCTTCAGGGGCTGCCCAGTGCTCTGTTTCAGCAGGATAATGCCCGCCCACACACTGCTCGCATCTCCCAACAGGCTCTACGAGGTGTACAGATGCTTCCGTGGCCAGCGTACTCTCCGGATCTCTCACCAATCGAACACGTGTGGGATCTCATTGGACGCCGTTTGCAAACTCTGCCCCAGCCTCGTACGGACGACCAACTGTGGCAAATGGTTGACAGAGAATGGAGAACCATCCCTCAGGACACCATCCGCACTCTTATTGACTCTGTACCTCGACGTGTTTCTGCGTGCATCGCCGTTCGCGGTGGTCCTACATCCTACTGAGTCGATGCCGTGCGCATTGTGTAACCTGCATATCGGTTTGAAATAAACATCAATTATTCGTCCGTGCCGTCTCTGTTTTTTCCCCAACTTTCATCCCTTTCGAACCACTCCTTCTTGGTGTTGCATTTGCTCTGTCAGTCAGTGTATATCCCTTCTAAACCTCCCAACGAGCCCTACTGATGGCAGCACCTTCCAAAGTGCAAATAAGTCACATATTCCTAAGTCCCAAAGAGTGGCAAACAACTGCCACCACCAGATTTCAATATCTTCACCTTCGCCACTCCACTGTTTCCTCTCTTTCACCTTTCTCATTCGACATCTGTTGATATTCTGCTTCCCTTTATGACTCCGACTGTTTTAGACTTGTAGTTCCTGGGGCGACTTCCATATTCATACAGTTATTGAGCCATCGGGTGAGCTGGCCGTGCGTTTAGGGCCGCGCAGCTGTGAGCTTGCATCCGAAAGACAGTGGGTTCGAACCCCACTGTCGACAGTCCTGAAGATGGTTTTCCGTGGTTTCAAATTTTCCCACTAGGCAAATGCTGGGGCTGTACCTTAGTTGAGGCCACGGTCGCTTCCTTTCCACCCCAACCCTTTCCTATCCCGTCGTCGGCATAAGACCTATCTGTGTCGGTGCCACGTAAACCAGATTGTTTAAACAGCTACATTTATTGACCCGCCCCTTTCTTTCTTTCTTTCTTTCTTTCTTTCTTTCTTTCTTTCTTTCTTTCTTTCTTTCTCTTTCGTTCTTTCTTTATGCAACACTCCTACGATTGTTGTTCATAGGAGGTGATAATGCCGTTATTTAGCCCTGTAAGGTAACAATCACTACTACCTATGTTGCTAACACACTGTAAACGCGCTTATCCGAGGCTATTTGTTTTCGAGGCACTCGTTTCGTCAGCGCAATGGATTAAATTAACATAAAATTCGTAACAATGCGCTCCAAACTTCTACAGAGCAAGGCTACGCCTTCGTTATAAACTGAAGGCAACATGCAGCACCCACGAACAACTGATCAATAATCTTACTTCGGCAGGGGTGGGATAAATCCTCGCACTTCGTTCCGCCAATTTTTCACTTTGTTTACGTGGTTAAAGGACCTACCGTGTAAAGTACTGTACATCGATTTAATTATATTATTAAATTTAATGTATTTTACTATCGGTTCCAATTACCTCAGGTAAGCTGGTTTGTACTGCAGTAGGCCCTACTTTGTTGGAAATTGCGATTCTTGGGTCATCAGCCTACATATGTGAGACTTGCTGTACTTTTTTGGTGCTGATACCAGTGTGTGTGTGTTTATAAATAACTTGGGCTAGGAATGAGAAAGAAGAATAAGTTGATGAAGATGATGACTGTTTTAAAAGGCTGTCCCGGAAGTATGCAACTGTGGCGTGTGAAGGAGACACGATTATGTTTCCTACATTTACCAATAGAGTACCGAGCTCGACAGCTGCAGTCGCTTAAGTGCGGCCAGTATCCTGTAACTGGGAGATAGTGCGTTCGAGCCCCACTGTCGGCAGTCCTGAAGATGGTTTTCCGTGGTTTCCCATTTTCACACGAGGCAAATGCCGGGGTTGTACCTTAATTAAGGCCACGGCCGCTTCCTTCCAATTCTTAGGCCTTTCCTATCCCATGCCAACGACCGTAGCCGTGTTGAAACACCGGATCCCGTGAGATCTCCGAAGTTAAGCAACATTGGGCGTGGTCAGGAGTTGGTTGGGTTGCCATGTGCTGTTGGTGGGGGTAAGGGAATGGAGGAGCGGAAAGGAACTGACTACCCTACCGCACGTAAACTCCGGCTCAGGAACACCTCTGCGGAGGTTCGGACCTGCCATCGGGCAGAATAACCCTTACCTCCTATCCCATCGTCGCCGTAATACACAAATATGACAGTGCGACGTAAAGCAAATAGCAAAAATATAATAATAATAATAATAATAATAATAATAATAATAATAATAATAATACCAGTAGAGAAATGAAAAATATTAGAAATCTGAATCTCTGATCTCCGAATGAGCTGCTGCTTAGTCCATCAATCTTGCTGCTGACATATGCCAGGGCCAGCTTGGTATCGTAGTTGGGTGTTCGCTTTCTGGGTTCAAAGTTGTAAATTAATTGCGGTACGAGTTTTGAAATTGATTCATATTGAAAGGACGTTACGTATGCAGCGTTATTATACCAGCAATTGAAACAGTAGAATGAATACATGTTAGCTGGCCTTTCTGCTTTAGGAGTCCACTGGGGACATGGAATTTTAGGCTCCAAGTTTCGTAACTTCTGATATAGATAATTAATATGATCTGGTCAGTACTATTTCATGGGAGTCCTTTGCCTGCAAAGTATTCCGTAATGATGAACACCTCTTCGAGGATATCGTAAAGGGAAGATCCGTCGTCGCTTTTAGACTTCACCCCTGACCTTCCATTTAGCATTTCATTATCTTAACCGTTTGTTAATTATTCCATATGCTTTTCCTGATATTTATGCACAAACGGAAGCTAAAGACGTTTCTGCTAATATTGACGTACGAATTCATCATTTTATCTAAAGTGAAACATTATATAACATTTAAAAGCTATTAAACTTCTAGAATGAATTTATGGAGAACATGTAAATGATTAGGTTAAATTAGCTGAACCCATTTTATGAAGTATTGATTAAAAGTTCACAGCGCAACTTATTGGAAATGGAATTTCAAAGAGGCTCATTGGTGTGAAATATGTAGATAATGTACAACTTTCTTGAAATTTATAGAGGGTTAAAAAATAGACTGAAAGGAAATTTGCAGCAAATTCATGAGCTTGGAATGAAATTGAGTCATAAAATTTTGTTACAGTTGCATTAAGTGCCGTCAGAACAACACATCCCTTTATATTACAACATGAAACAATGTGGATGTTTTCATAAATCAGAACGGTTTACAGTAAGTAAGTTCACACCGTAACCGTATGCTTGAGTGAACTTCGAAATTCCCACAGTAGCACAGAAACACTTCTTTTTCCTGGATATATCCCGACCAGCTGGTTGTCTGTTGTAACTCTTCGAAGAAAAAAAAAACACTGATTAGGGAGTACAATAAGATCTGGACTACCTCTGCATTCTGAGATATTCCTGATCTCAGAATCAACAGACTTCGTTCAAGACATCCTTCCCTCACACTTGGAAATAATCCCATTAGATGTAACATCATTGATTTCTGAAGAAGAGAATGGCCTTAAAATGCTCCAGAAGCATATCAGCTGGTACCTTGCATCTCTGAGACGGTCCCTGGGTTTGATCTACCTCACAAGGTATGGACAGCACTTAATCGGTTGAGAACAGGGCACGGAAGATGTGGAGACTCACTCTTCCAGTGGGGAGTGCAATCCTCACCCGCATGTGACTGCGGCGCACCACGGCAGACCATTCAACATAGAGAAGACTGCAGAAATAGAGCTTACGGAGGGGAGTATGAAGAATTCCTAATGGCAACCCCGAATTGCATCAGATATACCCAAGAACTAGGTGTTTGTATATAATGAATATAATTGTGTTTCTCAGATGTATCCAAAAAGCTATACGCTAAATAAAAATCCCTAGTTTCTTGAAGTCGGGACGGCATGTGGATTTGGTCCAGTTATGCGGCCAAATGTCCTTCCTGACACCAACCCTGCGCGGGTGTATGTAGTGGTTGGTTGGTAGTGTGGTAGTTAAACGCCCCGGTCCGGAATGGGACCAGGGACCCTAAAAAACAGAGGGCCACAGCGCTCACCATTCAGCCAAGGTGTCGGACAGTAGCTCAGCAAAACTTGACGTCCGAAATGCCGGTTACGGCCATAATTAGCCTTGTGTACTGAACTCCCCTGCATATGGACTATTACTGCAGGTAAGTTCAAGGAAAGGGCATGATGTCACGAGCGCCATCCTACTTGCTTAGCCTCTATACATCGCTCCTGGTACGTCCACAGGACCCCCTGCCGGTCATTGTCTCACGTTATATAAGAGTGGAAAGAAACAACGACGATAACAATGTTGGAGGTGACTGTCAAATTGGCTCATGCATTGGCAATTTTTATCCTTCTCTTCCTGAATGTATGGAGCTTATATATATTAAATACATTGCCTCAGGAGTGCGACAGGCTCGGCAGCAGGCGCAATTCCTGTGTACATTAATTAAGTCCACGGTCGCTTCCTTCCCACTCCTCGCCCTTTCCTGTCCAATCGTCGCCATAAAATCTGTCTGTGTCGGTGCGACGTAAATCAACTTATACAAAAATCACCACTTCAAAATGCCAGGCTGAGTGGCTCAGACTGTTGAGGCGGTGGCCTTCTGACCCCAGCTTGGCAGGTTCGATTCCGGCTTAGTCCGGTGGTATTTGAACGTGCTCAAATACGTCAGCGTAGTGTCGAGAGATTTACTGGCACGTATAATAACTCACGCGGGACCAAATTCATGCACCTCGGCGTCTCCGAAATCCGTAAAAGTAGTTAGTGGGACGTGATACAATTATTATTATTATTATTATTATTATTATTATTATTATTATTATTATTATTATTATTATTATATAATTCGCTGGGGCCATCAAAAACCACGTTAAGTCTTGTTGCATTTGACACGGAACTTGGCCTTCTTTAGAGCCCAAATTTCCCTCATTCTTTGTGAGTGGGCCTGCTTACGCTCCTCTGTCCAAGGGGCACCGTGTCTTCTCTTCGGTTGCTCGTCTCGGTTTAGCCCGTTCGTCAATATTTTCTTGCGGAAGAGATCTCTGTTAAGGGCGTCTTCAGCTGAGATATGTAGCATTTGCAGGTATTCTTTGGTATTTCTAAACCAGGGAATTGTGGTTTTGGGGTTTGAATCAAAAAAGTGAAAGATCTCTTTAGTTAACTTTCTTCCGTTCATTCTTTTCAGATGACCGTAAAATCGTGCCCGTCTTTTTCTGATTGTGTCGGTAATTTTCTCTATTTTGCTGTAGACTTCCTTGTTGTATCTCTTTTGATGGATTCCATTTCTGTACTTTGATCCCAAGATTCCTCTCACAATTTTGCGTTCTCTTTTCTCTAGTTCTTCAAGGAGTCCTTTGTTGGCATTTAGAGACAGGGTTTCGGCTGCATATAGAACTACTGGCTTCAGAACTGTTTCATAGTGACGTATCTTGGTGTTTTGGGAAAGGCATTTTTTGTTGCAGATTGTGCGGGATGTTTGGTAGGCTATTTCCAGTTTGCGTACTCGCTCCTGAAGTGCTTCTTTGTCCAGTCCACTTTTCATGATGATCTCACCCAGGTATTTGAATTTGTCTATTCGGGTAATGTCCCCGTATTTTGTATGGAGTTTTGGTGGAGCCTCTTTGATGTTAGTCATTACCTCTGTTTTCTCAAACGATATCTGCAAACCAGTTTGTTCGGCAATTTCCTTTAAAATTTCAACTTGAGCTCTAGCGGTTTCTATGTCGTTTATTATTATTATTATTATTATTATTATTATTATTATTATTATTATTATTATGTGCGTATGGACCCAATGGATCACGCAAAGTTCTAACGATTCTGTTTTCTGAGTTGCCAAACTGCTCTCATCCTTTCTTCGTGGATCCTCTTTCGTTCTTCTGTCCACTTTGCTCCAGTCTTCTTTTTCACTTCGTTCTCTGGTTGCACGTTCCATCCATTGATTTTTTACCTATAGAGGTTTCTGTCCGCGGTGTCAGTTGAATTCATCTGGGCTTTTTCCAGACCTTTCTTCACTTCCAGTAACCATGGAATATTTTTTAGATGTTCTATGTAGGTGAGAATCTTGTGTGTCAGTCTACTTGCCGGCAGTCTGCGGACGTGCCCATAGAATTTCAGACGTCTTTTGCGGATGTCTGCTGCAATGTTGGATAGCTCTTCTGTCACTTTGCGTGACCTCAGTCTATAACCATCTTCTGTTTTCTGGGGGCCGAGAATTTTCCTCAGGATTCTTCTTTCTTCTTTTAAAATATTATTATTATTATTATTATTATTATTATTATTATTATTATTATTATTATTATTATTATTATTATTATTATTATTATTATTAACACTTCAAAATATACAATACAGGATATCGTACCATTTAGTACATTTCCATAGTCCTTTGTATGTGTTCTCCAGAATTGTAAAAAAGATAACTCGACGAACAAAGGATGCATCTTTGGTCGCGGTGGTACTATACCCAGATTATGAATTTCATCCCCTACACCCATCCCCACCCAACCAAGAGGGGAGGGATGTGTTACCGGACACGGTGCATGGAATGTTCCTCTTTCGATGCTGTAGGTATGATTTCCTGTGGATCAGTACGTTTCCTCTGTCTCCCCAGGATCTTGAGTTGCGTTATCCCCTGACAGGGCTGCCACCGAGCTGAAAGCTAAAGAGACCGGGCGAGTTGGCCGTGCGCGTAGAGGCGCGCGGCTGTGAGCTTGCATCCGGGAGATAGTAGGTTCGAATCCCACTATCGGCAGCCCTGAAGATGGTTTTCCGTGGTTTCCCATTTTCACACCAGGCAAATGCTGGGGCTGTACCTTAATTAAGGCCACGGCCGCTTCCTTCCAACTCCTAGGCCTTTCCTATCCCATCGTCGCCATAAGACCTATCTGTGTCGGTGCGACGTAAAGCCCCTAGCAAAAAAAAAAAAAAAAAAGCTAAAGATGCTATTTAGAAGTTAAGCATTTGTAAAAGTAATTTGTGATCATCGGACTTACACTGTTGCTATTTGTTAGTGTTTGGTACTGTGGGAGATGCTTCTACCGTGTTCCTGTGTAGGTGAGCGATCATCCATCCATGAAGTGAGAACGGCGAATGTGCTTAACTGTAACGGTGGTTAGTACTCTGGCTGTTCTAGTGTTGTGGCGTAGAGGCGCTCTGACCATACCCCAGTGTAGTTGTGGATGTGTGTGGTCAGTCTTCCAAGGAGTGACCTTTGTGAATGTTTCTTTACTATCATTATAAGTCTGGGTATGTCAGAAGTGGTTATTATTGTTTTAATAGGAGGTACAAGTGCGCATTCGTAATCCAGTACAGCGACGTCGAATTTGGTATACTGAGGTGGTTCGAGGGGTGAAGTGTTGAACTGAGGGAAGAAACTTGTTAGCGATAGCATGCCAGTGTCAGTTGGTGTTCGATGCATCCAGATTTGATATTTTGATCTTGTCAGTGAATAACTGGTCATGCTATATTTGTGGGGACGAGTGTGTCATAATCTCACAAGCAAGACTAAAGGCTTGCTTGAAACTAACCTTATAAAGACTTGCTTTTGTTGATCATCTAGTGTTCAGAATGTCGTGACTTCAGTGCATCTACCTGAAGCTTGCGGTAAACTTCCGCATGACGTTTCTATACTACAGTGTATAATATTATACAGTTAAATATGTATAAACAGGAAACTTACCTTAAATGGACTTTTTCTGTGGTCCCATGAAGCTATATGCCACTTTATGCAGAACCTGTCCCGCGAAGTAATACTGAATAAAACGGAAATCCTGTCAGTGTAATGTTACCTGTAATACGTACCATAGAAACGGCAGGCAAGGCATTCTACATGCAACTAATATTGCAGCGCGTAGAACTAACGCTTTTGCATCCGGGAGAGAGTGGGTTCGAATCCCACTGTCGGCAGCCCTGAAGATGGTTTTCCGTGGTTTCCCATTTTCAAACCAGGCAAATGTTGGGGCTGAACATTAATTACGGCCACGGCCGCTTCCTTCCAACTCCAAGGCCTTTCCTATCCCATCGTCGCCATAAGACCCATCTGTGTCGGTGCGACGTAAAGCCCCAACTAACGCTTAGCTTGGGCGGCAGTCAGCCCTAGGGAGGAATAAATAGGAGCTGGTTATTGACCAGATTTATCTTCGAAAGCTTCCGGCGCTTATAAAATTTGACAGAACCAACTGTCAGTGAGGTCCCTTTTCTCTTCCACCTCCTGAGCTAGAGCTCAACAAACACACAATCAGTACACTGAAACTCTAATCAAGCTTCAATCAGCCGCTAACTTTTTTTTTACGAAGTTTTTACAGAGAACGATTTTACTGTAGTTGTTCTTTTAAGTGTGTATTTTAAAATTGTGTAGAATGTAACCAAAATAAACGGTCGCACCGACATTTTCTAAAGATTCCTCAGAAGACAAGTTGATGTATTCAATAGTATTCAATGTATTCAAGAGTGACATTCAGTGTGATTTTACTTCGAAGTTACTTTTCATAAGGCGCTACGGCTGAAGAAGTCTTCCAGTAAAACGAAACATGTACTGTATTACGCTTGGACATGGAAATTTCATGTTTTCACCTGTGAAGAGATGTGTATTGATTAGGTGGACACTTTAAATAAAATGAAAGTTCTTAATCACATTATATGTTCCCGCTCATTGAGTTCTAAAGCCTTTTACATTTTTTACATTTCATAATTCCTATCTCATTGTATTACTATTAGTTTTCGCTTCCATATATTCCTTAAGGGCATCTTCATTCTAAAGCTTTTGCTAAATTGAACTGAGATTTGAGTAAATTGTACTGTCAAAGATTGTGCTATCGAGCTCGATAGCTGCAGTCGCTTAAGTGCGGCTAGTATCCAGTATTCGGAAGATAGTAGGTTCGAACCCCACTGTCGGCAGCCCTGAAAATGGTTTTCGTGGTTTCCCATTTTCACACCAGGCAAATGCTGGGGCTGTACCTTAATTAAGGCCACGGCTGCTTCCTTCCCACTCCTAGCCCTTTCCTGTCCCATCGTCGCCATAAGACCTATCTGTGTCGGTGCGACGTAAAACAACTAGCAAAAAAAAAAAAAAGAAAAAAGATTGTGCTAACAGCATATTATTCCTTGCTGCTCAGTGAAGTTCCTACATCGTCGCCATAAGACCTATCTGTGTCGGCGCGACGTAAAGCCCCTAGCGAAAAAAAAAAATGTTCCTACATCCAGTCTCTGTCAGCCATATCTCTGGATCTAAATTAAATGCGAAAATGGCTCCATATCTATATCCATACCCTGCGCGGATATACAAAATAATGTCCGCATCCGCTTCTCATCCTCACTTCCTTAATCCGCATCCGCGAATGGTTATCGGCATCCGAAAAATGGTTATCCGCGGATATTGTACATATTTAACTACAGTATATTACACCCAGGGTATTGAAACGGATAGATCTGTTAACATAATACAACAGGCCTGACAGTTGGCATCCGACCCCCACAGTCACAGATTTTTGAGAGATTTTCTCTTGCGACAACTACCGGCGTATTGACCTTTGTTCCTTCCATTAATTGCGGACAGGTGCCAGTTAGGCTTAGGTCAGATTTACGGCTGTACGGTCTCAAGGTTCCTTGTATATCACTATTCTCCCATACCAATGTCAAGGTCGCCTAACCGCAAGCAAAAGCAAGAATATAACTGATTGAGAATCAATAAACGTCATTATTTAGAAATTATCAGCAAAATTATCCGCCATGCAGCGCTCTATCTACTGTGATAGTACATATATCACACCCCATAATTATATGTAGAAGTTAGAGATATTATTGTCAGTATTCGATTTATTATTATTATTATTATTATTATTATTATTATTATTATTATTATTATCATTATTATTATTATCAGTATTTCATTTGTATATTTTGCCATTTATATTGGTAAGCTGGAAGATATCCACATATGTAGGTATGAGTAATTTGTTTTGCACGAGTGGGAAAACATTGCTTTAATAACTCTGGTAATTTGAATGAGTCATATGGCTACCCCAGTGTTTGTTGTGATGCACTTGTGTCGGGAAATTCATGAGTCATGTATATATCCCAGCCTGATGAGATGAGCTTGTTGTTGTATTAGGAAAATTTGGTGACTCATGGAATATACCCCAGAGTTTGTTATTGTCTTGGGAGGAAGAAGTAGTTCAGGGCTTGGTCTTGACTTGAGATCACTCATGATTGGCTGGCAAGCACCAATCCAGACGTATCATCTGAGAGGAGGGGGATGTTGATGTCTATAAAGGTTGATCATACGGCGGCAACCAAAAACATTGTAAGAAGACATTAAAGGTGATTGTAAAGGTGATTGTAAAGGAACGAGAAGGAGGACAACTACTACAACTACAACCAGTAACACTGTACGAAGGAACGACAACTGACACACTGTACGAGAAGGAAGTAGTGCTGATACACGGTACTGGAGTGACACGGCAGCAATGGACTGGACTTCAAACGTTCGTGAAGCGTAGTCTTGTTATGTTCGTGGAAAGTGGCTGATTGTGGAGAGTGCTTGCGCATTAAGTATTGTAGCACTTGTGGCGGCCTAGCATTATATGTTGGTGAAAGCTATCTCAGACTTTCCATAATTTATGTTGAGGATCGACAGACGTGTGTATATATCTTTACAACAAGTGTTAAAATATGTGAACACAGTAGTACAAGGTACAGTATCTGTGTGATGTGATAACTGCCGATTATGAGAATCGGTAAGTCGAATTGATAAAGAGACAGTGAAGGGTATTTATCTTCATACATGTACATTGTTCATCGGACCATCTACAAATGGTAGCTTAGTTCTCGCTTTCGTTTTCCCACGATTTTCATTATTATTGTTATGATTATTATTATTATTATTATTATTGTTGTTGTTGTTGTAAATATGGAGTCTTCCAGCAATATTTTATGTGTGTATTATATGTATAATGTTGTATGTTGATGAGGTGCTCATGCACGGAATTTGTTAAGAATATAGTTAGCTAATTTAGAATCAGTGTTATTGATGAACCTAGGTGCAGTTCCTACCTAATTAGTCGTTTTCAGGAGGTTAGGTAAGGCCTGCAGCAGATGTACCAGTACGCAGCATTATGTACACATCCTGGGATATAAAGTTTATCATGCTCTTATCTAAATTCGAGGGATCCATTCTGGTGAACTCTGGCGCCCATACTACGGACATTTCGGTTAATTATGCTTATTAATTTTATTAAGTTTTTGAGTAATTTTATTTATATATATTTTTATTCATGACATTATTTATTATTATCAACAAAAATAGTTACACTATAGTGTAACTGTTAGGTTCTCCAGTCTGTCGAAACTGATTTAGAAAATAGCTGAAAAAGAAAAATTAACAAAATTGAAACGGAAAGGAAACTACTTAATTAAAAATAGAATGACACGTTTCGTTCTTGAATATGATATAATCTAACTAATCTGATTAGAATGTTAGATTACTTGTAAGTGATTTTTAATGTTGTGTATTTTCGGTCATAATTCTTGTGTCATTATTTTATTTTCATGTTTTGTTTTTTTGTTGCTGTAATTTTTATATAGTTTGTTTTCCATAAAATTTCGTTTTGTGTCTCTAAACAGGACAAGGGAAAGGAGAGAAGTAATTCCTTGAACATTTTTTGTATTCGCAAGGTATCGAGGATATTTTAAGTTAATCTGCTTAGTAGCTGGTATGTATGATATAATTAAGATGTTATTGTACTGCTGTAAGCAGATGGTATCACCAAACTATCCTCCAGTTATAATGAAGTTGAAAATAATAAACTTGCAGCTTCATGTGGCTATTGAAGATACTTTTCTTTTCTTTTTTTTTCTTTTTTTTTACATGGAATCCGACATTTCATTTCAAGAATCCCACATGCATCGGATGGAATTCAAACCACTGTCGCCTTGGCGAGAAGACAGTGACGGAATCACTTGGTTGTCACGCTTCTCCCACTATAAGTAATAATAATAATAATAATAATAATAATAATAATAATCTAATTCCAAAATAGGAAAGTAAATTGGGTGGAGGAAACAAGAGGAGGCCTGAATGAATTGAACGTCAGAGAAGACATCATGAAAAATCGCGAAATATTAGGGACCTCAATAAATAAACTTGCATTTGTGGTGAAAACTGGTACAAAATGGTCGGAAGAATGGAAGAGGAAACATAGTGAGATCGTGAAGAGATTTTGGAAGAAAGGAAGGCGAAAGTGATCAAGCCAATGAACAAGTTCCAACGCGCTCTATGAATGGGCATAACAAAACAAGAAGAATAAATGTTATAAAAATAGGAAACTTTTGATCCGTTTTTCATTATTGAGTCGACGGTTCTCGTTTGTTCATGACATTTATTGTACTTTCTCTTGTTTGAGTGTTACGTGATGTCCAAGCAGCGGAAGAAAAGAACCCTGTTTTGGGTAGGTAAATTCATCTTTGGCGTGTTAACGTGCAATATTACTTCACAACTGGAACGTCTTATCAAAAGTGGCATCTTACTGACATGTTTAATGATTGCATTGCTTTTTCGTTGACCAGAGATTTCTCACTCCTTATTAAGGACAATAAATTAGAACTTGTTTTGCCGCATATTTTATACTGTATAGATAAGTTTTGGCGCAAGTGGTCTTTTAATAATGTGTTACGCAATGCGTACCGCTGTTAGAGGTTTCGTGTGATTAACATCTTCCCCAAGAGCTTTCAGCTAGTGCTGCCTTGATGACGAATAAAGAATCTTACATTGCGCATCTTTTCATCGCATCTTCCCAAGCCTCGGGTATTAAACCGGGTCCGCCGCCGTAAGCGCACAGCCCGTGCTAGGAATACCTGTGGACGCGGACGCAAGTCTCTTTCCCTCAGTCGGTTTATACTTCCCCACGTTGCTGACTCAAGCTTATGGACGACAGGCTTCAGTTACCTGTTTTGCTCTGCAAGTAATGGTTGAAACACATAGCTACACAGGCTGTGGCATAAGGATTGATTGTTTTTGTATCAACACGATTAGTTGAGGAGATGCTACTTTTATTTTCCTGTGTTTAAGTTTATAAAAAACATGACGTTGTCCTATAGAAGCGATATAGAAGCGACTTAGTCAATGAAAACCTACAACCTGTTTTCCAGTCAGTGACCGGGTCAGGGAAGGAATGAATGAAGCCCCCATCTTGCGGCGAGGATAGGAATTGCGGCGGCTGCCGAAGCCTGTCGCATTCCTCTGGGGCAATGATAAATGACTGGCGGATGAAATGAATTGGTAGTGGAGAGTGTGGCTGGAATCAATCAAATCAATCAGTCAATACTGATCTGCATTTAAGGCAGTCGCCCAGATGGCAGATTCCCTATCTGTTGTTTTCCTAACCTTTTCTTAAATGATTTCAATGACATTGGAAATTTATTGAACATCTCCCTTGGTAAGGCCAACGGCCGTAGCCGTGTTGAAACACCGGATCCCGTTAGATCTCCGAAGTTAAGCAACATTGGGCGTGGTCAGGAGTTGGACGGGTTGCCACGCGCTGTTGGTGGGGGTAAGGGAATGGAGGAGCGGAAAGGAACTGGCCACCCTACTGCACGTAAACTCCGGCTCAGGAACACCTCTGCGGAGGTTCGGACCTGCCTTTGGGCAGAATAACCCTTACCTTACCCCTTGGTAAGTTATTCCAATCCCTATCTCCCCTTCCTATAAATTAAAGATGACAGGGAAAAACGGGGAACCCGGAGAAAAACCTGTCCCACCTCCGCTTTGTCTAGCACAAACCTCACAATGAGTGACCGGGATTTTGAACCACAGAACCCAACGGTGAGAGGTCGACGCGCTGCCGTCTGAACCATGGAGGCTTTACGTTGTACACTGTTGTTTTATTTATTATTTGACTACATTATTTACAAATGGCTACCGCTCAGGTCATACATAATAGAACGATATCCAAAGATATGTCACTCCTTGAAAGTAGTGTCTTTATGTATTCACACATCTCGAATCCCCAGCATCCTACTTTATATGAAGCACCTCCGATCGAGTTTTTCAGTTGCCTTGACAAAGAATACTGCAATGTATTCGAAACGTCGGTAAACTGTGCGAAATGTACAGAAAACAATAACACGGTTCAGCCCGGAAGAACTAAATTCCTCGTCAATTAACAGGATTTTGGAACATACCCCCTCTATGATATTCCCCTATGTAAAGTGATAACTATTTAGTGCCGGGATTCTCCGAGGATACGATCGGGTCCCATGGTACGCGAAAGGGTGTGGGGTGATGATAATAATGCATTAGGGAGAGGATGTAACCTGGTTTCGGCACATAGATTACCCTTGTCGAATAAGACAAGGTTTTTTAATCAAGGCTTAATGTCTCTATCCGATAGACAAATCATCATGAACAACGTTATATGCCCTCACCCGATGTGAACACGACGGAGAGGTTTGGAATTGAATCCAAGCATTTTGCAGGAATCTGTTGATCAGAAATTGTATACCACCACCTCTCTTTCCCTGCCAGTCAACATTCTGGTGGTGAGAATTGTTTTCCACTAATGGGAGTCGAACCGGCTAGCCACGATGTCGCACCCTTAACGATCTTGGCCAGCAGGCGGGATAGGCAGGATGTTGTAGCTACCACGACACATGCATCATGCACATGCAATCGTACTTTACCCGGAGGATATCTCAGCCTTAGCTAAGCGTTCAGAATTTGGAGTTCAATTCTACGCACATTTTAACCTAAAAACAGATTTCGGTTTTTCATCGCCGTATGATTATATAAACGTGGGAAGCTTGAACAAGGAAATTTTTGGTAGCAATCTCTGAAGTGCGTTTTGTATCCAAAATGGGCCTTTTTCTCCCTGACACATTAGACATCAATAATGTCTAGCTGTAACTGTGAGGGGAGGAAATCAACATCTACAGAGAATGGAGTTACAAAAGTGAAATGTCCTGGTTTCTCGATAAGAACTGTCCTTGCAATCCAACGAGTAGTTCGGAAACTTCTTCAAGAATATACGGCGAAGGAAAATATTTCACCGAAGTACGCCAGTGTTGTTGCTGTTGCAGGCAGGTGAATGCCAGCTTATGGACTGAGCGCGTACTGGTTTCACCCACTAGTGGCCCGCCCACAGCAACCTTGCCAGGCATTGTTTTGTACGAAACCTGGTCCTTCACTATTAGCGCACTTTCAATTGTGGTTTACAAAGTTTCCATTCCTTTCTGTAATAAACTTGACTCTCTGGAAACAGTGAAATTCCGATACGTTATTATTGCAGCCTCTTTATTTTTGAGGTGTTTTTTGCGGCGTAATTGTTCAGAGTCATGGAAAGTTGGTTTAAAACAAAGTGCTTTGAGTGCTTGGCTGCCAACTCTTTAACTTTAGAGATATTAGGTGGATTTCGTAAAAGGTATGTATTTTAGACAATGTTCCTACCTGTATGAAAGAACCTAACAGTGTATGCCTTTGCACAACCCACCTTAAATGATGATAAGATATTAAAATGAATTCAAATTAAGATCAAGTATTCCTCACTACATATATCTGCTCTTTTTTATTGCTAAGGAAGAAGTCAGCATGTATGATGTTCATGTACCTACTAACTTCTTACCTCACTATTTTAGCAGAAGGACAACGGTTCGACATACATTCGAAAGTACTTAACCCTGAAACACGATTGGCACCAACTGTCAAAGCTGCCTGTGTGGATCAGTGGTAGAGTGTCGGCCTCCGGATCCCAAGATAGTGGGTTCAAACCCGGCAGAGGTAGTCGGATTTTTGAAGGGCGGAAAAAAGTCCATTCGACACTCCATGTCGTACGATGTCGGCATGTAAAAGACCCCTGGTGACACATTTGGTGTTCACCCGACAAAATTAATTAAATCTCAGCCATAGACGCCCAAGAGAGTTTCGGTTTACTCGGTTTGCCATCTAGTGGGCCTAGAGTAAAACGGAACGTCAAAATTGACGAGCAGACAGCCAGATGGCGTCAAATTGAAATGTCTGCACAAGGTAGCTGAGGCTATACGATTATTATTATTATTATTATTATTATTATTATTATTATTACCAACTATCAGAAAAAGACACTCATCAAGTCATATTAATTACATTCACGATAGTATTGTGGGCGACTATTATTTACCACACATCTTCGTATCTCCACGGTGAGTACATATTTTTGAAAACGGAGAATTCACTTCTCCTTTAACAGGTTAGAAGCCTTCGTGGCTCAGTCGGCAGCGCGCCGGCTCTCACCGCTGGATACCGTGGTTCAAATCCCGGACACTCAATGTGAGGTTTGTGCTGGACAAAGCGGAGGCAGGGCGGGTTTTACTCCGGGTACCCCTGTCTTCCCTGTCATATTTCATTCCAGCAACAGTCTCCATTAACATTTCATTTCATCCATCAGTCATTTATCATTGCCCCAGAGAAGTGAGACAGGCTTCGGCAGTCGGCACATTTCCTATCCTCGCCGCTAGATAGGGGCTTCATTCATCCCAGTCGCCGGGCTGAGTGGCTCAGACGGTTAAGGCGCTGGCCTTGTAACCCCAACTTGGCAGGTTCGATCCTGGCTCAGTCCGGTGGTATTTGAAGGTGCTCAAATACGACAGCCTCGTGTCGGTAGATTTACTGGTGCGTAAAAGAACTCCTGCGGGACTAAATTCCGGCACCTCGGCGTCTCCGAAGACCGTAAAAGTAGTTAGTGGGACGTAAAGCAAATAACATTATTATTATTATTATTATTATTATTATTATTATTATTATTATTATTATTATTATTATTATTATTATTATTATTATTATTATTACATTCATCCCATTCCTGACCCGGTCGAATGATTGGAAACAAGCTGTGGATTTTCATTTTTAACAGGTTAGCTATCCCTATTTGCTAACACAGCGGGACGACGCAGTTGGTCTGCCACTGCTAAGCACAGTCCTGGAGGGGCGTGCCAATCCGATTGATAAGCACAAATGGCATGTCTGGGCGAAACTCTGCAAATGCACATGGCTGAACCAACCAAAAGCTGGTTCCATTCCCGCGATTTTAACATCTTCGTAGGTTTTGAGGTTCGGATTAATTATTAAAATATCGATGGTTTGGCTGCATTGACAGTTCACAGTACTGAAAACTTCGCCACACTTCACCTATAAATTAGTAGGGTTGAAAGGTGGTCAGTTTCAGTTTCGTAGCTGAAGATGTATAGCACTTCATTGTAATAATGAATTGTCCTAATGCCTAACGAGAAACCCATCCCACTTCTAGTTCGGGTAAGCACAGTGTTAATACCGTTGAAAGCGCCACATGACGTGATTTATTTCTGAAGCCATCTCTTTTCAGTGTCGACTGAGTTAATTTTTAACTGTTGGGACTTCGGCAGACGGAATAATCGAACAATTAACATGACGTGTTGGTCATATGAGTAATATTAGCTATTAATGGGAAATCAATTTCCACTGGGGAAAAATGGAAAGTTTAACTGAGAGGTAGTAAGGTAGAAAAGTTATGTGATTTCACCCCCGTGCGAAATTTATTAATGTGTTTGAGGATGCATGAACTCCCTTCCGCCCTAAAGTTGCTGACCTGCTTGAGTTACGCCACTGTACAGTATATAGCACTTATTCCGCGTGAGTGAGCCCTGTGGTTTCTGTTCTTCCCACCCACACCTATTTCAACTAACTTAACTGAAGTTTTAAAGAACAGCCAGTGCAATGCATGCTTTCATATTAGGACTAAAGGTAAGAAGCAAAGCAATAAAACTCAAGAAAAGGAGACATTAGTTTTAAATAAAATAATGGAATAACAAGGACGTACGATAACAAGATATGATTTTGTTAGACGCGTCGTTTTTAAACCTTCTCCCGAAATGAGGATGAACTGCTGCTACTATTTCAGTCATATGTATCTAAATTATATCGACAAAAGATTGGGGATGCTCTTTGTGTTTGTAAAGAATGATCGGATTGCCGGAGAAAATTTTTCGTTTCGAGAAAATTAGTTTTTTTTTCTAGTTGCTTTACGTCGCACCGACACAGATAGGTCTTATGGCGACGACGGGGTAGGAACGGCCTAGGAGTTGGAAGGAAGCGGCCGTGGCCTTAATTAAGGTACAGCCCCAGCATTTTCTTGGTGTGAAAATAGGAAACCACGGAAAACCATCTTCAGGGCTGCCGACAGTAGGATTCGAACCCACTATCTCTCGGTTGCAAACTCACAGCCGCGTGCCCCTGACCGCACGGCCAACTCGCCCGGTTTAGGTTGCTTTGTTACTTCCGGGCGTGCGATTCAAATGGACGAACTCACTGTATCTGCTGTGTCAGAGCGCAAGCCACAACCTGCCGCTGTTCTTCAATGAAGGGAAGGGAAAAGAAGCGGGTTGAGGTGGATGTTACACGGAGACAGAGGTAATGCTCCGTGCGAATGCACAAGTTTCCTCGCTCGACTTGTCTGTTTCAGGCAATATCCACAGTTTGTTTATTCATCAGCCATATCACACACACACACACACACACACACACACACACACACACACACACACACACACACACACACACAGTACAAGAATGCACATTAAGACACATTTGTCAGTCAAGGAATGCACCTGATCGTTTCTTCTCTCGTCTGTTGATCTGAATAATTGTTTTGTAAAATTATTTAACATGCGCGAAGATGCAAGGCTGCCGCCCCACGATCGTGCGTTCCTTTACTCACATGGTAAATGGAATGGACTGAAATGCTGAATGAAAGGAAAAGTACGCCCAGTGGTTTGATTGCAGAAACTATTCAGTATGTCCCCTTCTACTTCGATGCACAGTTCACAACGGACTCTCTTCAGGATGTGTGGTGTGTAACGAACGACCTGTAAAGCGGCTTGGGTCTTCGTACAGTTTCTTCTTCTCTTTCTACGGGCTTCGAATACACTAAAGTCTTCACATAATCCCACAGGAAAAAATCATGGGAGTTAAACCGGTCCACCACGTCCTATCCATCTCCCTGGATAATGATCTTTTAAGCAATGAAATGCGGTGGACTACCATCATGACACAGCCGCATTCCCTACCGAATACCCAATGGAACTTCTTCTAATAATCCAGGCTGTGATTCTATCAAGAAACGGTAGTATTCCTCACCGTTGAGGCCAGGAGGAAGGACATACGACTCTAATAAATAGTCACTAACAATGCCGGCCGAAACACTAAAAGAATGACGAAATGTTGTGTATTTTAAAATAAAAGATTTAACGTCGCACTTACACACCAAAGGTTTTCGGCGACGCAAGGGTGGGAAAGGGCTAGGATTGGAGACGTAGCATCCATGGCTTTAATTATGGTACAACCCCAGTCTTTGCCTGGTGTGAAAATAAGAAACCGCGCATAAAGATCTGCTGAAATGTGTTCACTACTGTCAAATAAGAGTTTTCCTCAGCTCAAAAATGCTGGTTTCTGGATTTTTCCATGCATTCTCTCGTAAATCCGTGAAAATAAATGTGGAATATTCCCGCAGCTGTTTAAGACCCAACTTGCGTTGCGGGTTATCCAGCGGTGTTAGTTCTTGCACCGATCGATATTGATAAGAATGCAGCAATTGTTGGCCCTTCCATATCCTCCACACAGTCGTCATGAGAAGCGCCAACATTCCCCGCGGCGCTAATCGTACTTGTTGATGGATTATTATTTATTTCTTCTAAAACAGCCTCTTCAAACCCTGGGTTCCGTACCGATGGCGCTCTGCCAATGTCGAGGATCTGAGGCACGCAATGGACACCAAGGTTGTATGATGAGGTTAGTGGCGATGAGGGTGCCAGTCGCCATAAATCCGTGCAGCTTCTCTCGCGTTGCCACTTGCTGCCCTATACGCTAGGTGTATATCAGCCGTTTCGTCGTTAGTGTACCGAAACGAAGCCATTCTCAACTATTTCTGCCGCAGGAAAGAAAAAACCGCTGCCTGTGGGAAATGACCGCATGAAACGAACAAGAAATTTGTGCATTCGCACGCCACGGAACATTATCTCTGTCTCCGTTCACAATGCATTCCACTTCCCCTCCTGTTCCACCTCTGAAGCATAGCAGCGGGCAACAGCTTGTGCGCTGGCACAGCAAGTACAGTGAGTTCGTCAATTTGAATCGTGCGACCGGAAGTAACAAAGTCCTCATTTTCTCAAATTCGATTGCACCATCGTTCTTTACAAAACACAAAAATCCCTGATGTTTTGTCCATGCAGTTAAGTTACACCTTGAGTATACAATTTTCTTTACGTCGCACCGACACAGGTAGGTCTTATGTGGACGATGGGATAGGAATGGGCTAGCTCTGGCAAGGGAGCGACCGCAGCTAACAGCTCCAGCTTTTGCCTGGTTTAAAATTGGAAACAACGGAAAACCATCTTTAGGGCTGCCGACAGTGGGATTCTCCCGAATGCTAGCTGACAGCTACTTGATATAGGCCGCGTAGCCACTCGCTCGATTTTCAGATATTCCTTTGGTACACATTTCTTTTTATTGACACTTCTTTTAATGTCATATTATACATGCATTCCCTTTTGTATGAATTATATTTAATTATTCCGCTGGACGAAGTACCTTTTACTGATTACCTTCCGTTCCTCTTGACAATCATCAGAAAGAAAACTCTTATCTACCTGGAAGGCTGGGAGTATCAAAGAAAAACCCTCTTCTTCTTCTTCTTATTCTTCTTCTTCTTTTGTTATTGCTTTTTCCCACACCTGTGGGGTCACGGGTGCGAACTGCATAGCACATGTGGATTTGGCCTTGTTTTACGGCCGAATGCCCTTCCTGACGCCAACCCTGTATGGAAGGATGTAATCACTATTGCGTGTTTCTGTGATGGTTGGTAGTGTGGTATGTTGTCTGAATATGAAGAGGAGAGTGTTGGGACGGACACAAGCATCCAGCCCGCGAGCCAGAAGAATTAATCAGAAGCGATTAAAATCTCCGACCCGGCCAGGAATCGAATCCGGGTCCCTCTGAACCGAAGGCTAGTACGCTGACCATTCAGCCAACGAGTCGGACTATCGAAGAACAACCTCATCTACAATATATCACAAGGAAGTGTAATTTTTTGACACCTCGTACAAAAAATCTCTTTTGTCCTTAACATAACTTAAAATGAACAAAAATATTAATCAGAATGTACAAATCACTTTCGTAGTAGCCTTCCGGAGTAATTTTCTAAAGTCAGCATTAATCTCTTTTTTCCCCGTAAAATTCTGTGTTTTTAATGTATTATCTAATACAAGTCCCTGCGTATTTTTGTAACCAATGACATTTACTTTCTTCTTCAGTAGCAATTTCAGTTTTATGAACGGAGTAAAAATATGGAAATTCTGGGGGTGAATTCACGATAAGGGCGCTTTGAACCGAATTCATGTGATACCAATGATCTATAGGAGGCAGGGGTTTAACTTAAAAAAGGCGTCATCGTCAAAAGATCGCAAACCGATCAAAGTAGATTTTTAACTTGCATTATGCGAGGTGATAACAAGTTACTGCACGTATCACAAAATATCACCCCATTCGAACCATAAGTAAATTTCTTCGGTTTGGTGAGCTGTTCAGGACGTTAATTCTGCAAGAGTGGTGACTCATCTGACCACCACATCAGAAGATCACATTCGATTTAGATGAAGTGAAATATAGAATTGCGATTACAGCAGTGACCTTCATTCACTCCAGTTGTGTGTGGGATCCGAACCACAGGAACGTTAATTTTCGTTTCAAAACTCTCTCGTGCATTGGTCGGGATTTGAACCGTGGCCGCCTTGGTGAGAAGCCAGTGACGATATCACTCAACTTTATGGGAAATAGGTGTTACATTTCATAATATAGCCATCATCAGAGTTCACAAAATGTTCAACGCGCTTACTTTTAATTTTCATGATGAGCAGTGAATGTTTTTATCATTCTATGACGATGGCTATTTTGTGAAATGCAACGTCTCTCTGATCTTTGTATTATATTTCTTACAATAAGTTACGTAGTTAAAAATAATCATTCATTTATGTAGTATTTTTAGGCGTAATAACAAGACCATTATTTTTGGTTTTTCGTCGTTTTAAAAGATATAGTGGTAATTTCTTGTAAGGTAAACTCGTTGAAATTTTGAATAGAAACGACTTGATTGCATTTTATGTTTAATGCTTTTGTCTTGCCTTAGCCTTGAAATATCACTACAATATACCGTCACTTTCTATGAATGACTGACCTCGTAGTATGCGTTATGTCATGATGCACTTGAGCTGTGGGGAGTTGGGAAGAGCTGGAATGATGAGGTAATAAAGGTTTTGTTAGGAAAGCTTAATTACACGTTGCTACAAGAACCACGCCATGAGGTAATCGTCTATTCCGAAAACCTCTTTTTTTAAGTAATGATATGATACAGCAATTGATTTTACTTTGCACTCCGATTATGAAACTGAAATTGCTAGTGAATAAGGAAGTAAATATTAGTGGTTAGAAAAATTACGCAAGGAATTATATTAGTGATAAGGATTGGATATTATAAGCACAGAATTCTACGTAATTCGAGACCAAGTGCTGACATTAGTAAAGTACTCCGGTAGGTTATTCCCGGAAGTGACTTGTGCATTCTCATTTATATTTTTGTACATTGTAATTTATGTTCAGAAGATAAGATGTTTTTTTATTTAATTTTAGCAATGAGACGTTTTACTATGTGTCTAGAAAATATACTCCTTTGCGATATCTTGTAGATGAGCGATGTTATTCGATACGTGTTTTATGAACTATAAGTTGTACATTCCCGCACATTTTTAAATAGTCAGGATCTTCTTGGCAATCGTCTGGATGAATTTTCATTTAGGATTTAGTATTTTGGTAGGATTTATATTACCAGCAGTATTTTATGGTGACACCATCAATAGTAAGCTACTTAAGAGAAAGCGTTGAGAAGTAGAGGAACTTCGTACATTTTACATGTACTGTTTGTTAATTACTTTAAATGTTATAGTTTAATTAACAGTTCTGATGTCAGAAATTAAAGTTAATTGTTTTCGTTATGATCATTCCTAATTTGCAAATTTTAAAGGCTCTACGCTTTGACTGGGGAGACAGAAGATGAATACAGAACTTATATGTGAATCAGGAAGCGCATCAATGCAAATGAAAGACAGTAAATCAGAATGGTCCGGGATGGAGAGAGGAGTTCAGCAGGGTTGTTGTATACCTTCGACTCTGTTCAATCTATGAGGAAATGATAAAGGAATGCTGGGAACCAAATATAAATATCTCGGCAGAGGATTGGAGATCTGAGAAGGAAATACGAGCAATGACAAAGTAAGCTTTCAGAAGGAAACAACTAACTATCTAACTGCAGAATGAGATAAAGTTAAGGAAACAACTGGCTAAATTCTGCTATCGTGCAGATCGGAGACTTGGACCATCTAGAAAAGTAAAATGCAGGAACTTTTAAGCCTTTGAGATGTACAGGTAGGTATGGAGAAGACGCTTAAAATGGAGTGATGAACAATGATGTTCTAGCTCGAGGGAATGAGAGGAATTTAATAATGAAAGTGACCAAAAGGGTGAAGACGTGAGTTAGAGATAACTTGAAACGAGACTGTTTGCTGAAGGTTATCCTGGAAGGAAATAGTGAGGAAGAGAGAGAGGACGGAGGACAAACGTAATTGATGATCTGAAAGGAGGAAATTACGAGGGCGTGAAAAAGAAAGCACTAGCACAATGGAAGAAGTCGTAGAACACTGGACCTGCAAATGTGCAGAATGATGATTCTGCTGATGATGAAAATGATGATTAAGCTTATTTGTTCCGTTATTTCCTATTATTGAACTGTCTTCGTTGTTGACAGTCTGAATGTATGCCATTACGCAGCGTGTTAGTCTATTATAAGTAAACGTTATACGAGGAATATATTTCTTTCTTCTAAATATCGTTGTTTTTAATCTTTCTCCTACATTTTCTTTCGCTATTCCTTTATTTATGAACTGAAAGTCCGCGGAGACAGGCACTGGGCCTGTCTACCCACGAGAATTAAAAGCCTGTAGTAATAACATTGACTATTAACAGTAGAGGCACGGAATGCATGACAAGTGTATTTGTCGCGTGTTTCGGTCGTATTAAATTCCATAAAGTCTCTAAGGAGAAATGTAATATACATTTTCTGATTATGTCTTTCAATTAATTTTCTTCGTCTTCATTAAATTACCGACCTGTATCAATCACCAAGACGTTAGCAGACGTAGTGGAATACCTGTCGTATTCATGTCATACATATTTCAAATATAGAGTTGTTGACGTACAAGATTAAACGTGAAGTTAGTTCGTATCACATTAAAAGGATGTTGATAATAATAATAATAATAATAATAATAATAATAATAATAATAATAATAATAATAATAATAATATGTTTTATTTATTCTGGCACAGTTAAAGATGTACTCTTTTTGTTACACTTAACCAGTCTTAACCTAGAACACTGTTAATAATAACTACTGATGACAATAATATGGAAACGGTAATAGCAGTAATAGTAGACCATTAATAAAAATAATATCTCGTAGTGATATTGAGGAAGAATCATATCATACATAAAAATCATTTTGCTACGTCGCACCGACACAGATATGTCTTATGGTGACGATGGGATAGGAAAGACCTAGGAATTGGAAGGAAGCGGCCGTGGCCTTAATTAAGGTACAGCCCCGGTATTTGCCTGGTGTGAAAATTGGAAACCACGGAAAACCATCTTCAGGGCTGCCGACAGTGGGATTACAGGGAAACTTTCCAGTTACAGATTTATGCTGGGCTTTACGAACTGTTGTCAAGGCCGGTAAAGGCTCTAGTTAGAGCGACGCATCAAGTCGGCCGTTCTGTCTCTCTCTCTCTCTTCTGCTGCCACTTTTCTCCGTTAGATGGCATTATTGCTGCAAATACAAAATAAATACCCTTCAAGGGTGGGTATAGACCAGCTGGTCGTTAATATTAACACTATTCTTTTCACTTTTGTGGAGTCACTCAGTTTGTAGGATAGAATGTGTCCCAATATTGATTCTCCACACGAAGCATATTTTGTCAAATTGCCTTCATGAATTGTTATTCTCATACTAATGGTCTCTAGGCTCAATGACGCCTGTATTCATTGCACTGGTTGGGAGGTTCGCACGGTGCGTGGCATGGAAGAAGGAAAGGCAAACAAATGATCTAGCAGTCGTGGTACATACAGTAGGCCGACAGCTCATGTCTCATACGCTGCAAGACGAATAGACAGAGCTTTGTGCTCCTGATCTTGTACTATTGTTCCACGACACATAGAGATTGATAAACTGGAGCCGGGAGAAAGTTGTTTTATGTAGTTGATTTTTATTTTTGAGTAAATGAGAGCATATTTGTCTGTCAGTCGTACTACAGTACACATGATATGGTACAGTACTTTGCTCTCTAGAGCTCAGAGAATTGAGTGTTGTAAATATACAAAGCTAAGATGTCTTCCTCAAATAACTCCTGGACCATTAAAGATGTTGACATTCTGTTTTCACTTCCAGTAATGTTTACCAAGGGTGCCTCCGTGGCTCAGACGGCAGCGCGTCGACCTCTCACCGCTGGATACCGTGGTTCAAATCCCGGTCACTGCATGTGAGATTTGTGCTGGACAAAGCGGAGGCGGGACAGGTTTTTTCCGGGTACTCCGGTTTTCCCTGTCATCTATCATTCCAGCAACACTCTCCATTATCATTTCATAGCATTTATCACTCATTAAAAAATCACCTTGGGAGTGGCGACCCCATTGTAATAATACCCTATATATGTTTCATTCATTACATCCCTGACTCGGTCAATGACTGGAAAACAGGTTGTAGGTTTTCATTTTCAATGTTACCAAGGGTTCATAACCGACCTTGTAATACTTTTCCGGAGTGCTAATTTCTGCTGAGATCAATGTGCCACATTGAAATGGAACTATACCGGGCGAGTTCGCCGTCCTGTCAGAGGCGTTAATAATGATGTTATTTGCTTTTACGTCCCACTAACTACTGTTTTAAGGTCTTCGGAGACGCCGAGGTGCCGGAATTTAGTCCTGCGGGAGTTCTTTTACGTGCCAGTAAATCTACCGGCACGAGGCTGACGTATTTGAGCACCTTCAAATACCACCGGACTGAGCCAGGATCGAACCTGCCAAGTTGGGGTCAGAAGGCCAGCGCCTCAACCGTCTGAGCCACTCAGCCCGGCTGTCAGAGGCGTGAAGCTGCGAGCTTGCATCAGGGAGATAGTGAGTTCGAACCCCACAGTCGGCAGCCCCTGAAGATTGTTTTCCGTTGTTTTACATTTTCACACCGGTCAAATGCTGGGCTGTACCTTAACTAACGCCACGGCCGCTTCCTTCCCAGTCCTTGTCCTCTCCTATCCCATCGTCGCCGTAAGACCTATCTGTGTCGGTGCGACGTAAAGCAAATTGTAAACAAATAAAAATAAAAAAATGGAACCACCCTATTTTCTACGCGTGGGATATTTCAAATTCAGTGCTATTATTTTGAAAATCACACAAGTGTTTCTCGAGAAAATGGAATATATTCAAACGTACTTCATTTGCCAGCGTAGGCCTGTTCGACTTCATCACAAACCAGGCGGCTGGAAGACGCGCGACGTTATGTGTGATATACGAAGTCCTTTCACCTCCTAATAGCTTGGTGTTTGTTCTGCTGTGCCCATAAATATACTACGATAAGTTTGTGTAATTTAACACCTCGCATTTCGTTTTAGGTATCAGGTAAAGGAAAAAAACGGATTTACCACGACTTTTAAGGGACAACATTTTTATCCTGTCGTGACATTAAACCACATAGGACGGAGCGAACTGGTTGCGTGGTACGAGCCGCGTAGTTGTAAGGTGGTGTTCGGGAGCTGGTGGATTCTAACCCCACTTTTTGGAAATTGAACAAAAGAATGAGACCAGCCATGAAGGCCGTGAAATTGAAATCTAATACCGTCAGGGTTGGAAAAGAACCAGAGTTGACCAAGGGAGGTCGGAGAGAAAAAGAAACCCATCGCATAGGCCTATCGAGTTTACCTTTACCTGTTACGTGTGAAACGTGTTAAATCATACAATTTATGATAGTGCATTTGTGGGTAAAGTAGAGTGAATAACTAGCTACTGCAAGGTGGAGGAACTCTGTATATCAACAGTGAATGCTTCATTCGTAGTGCGTCTTCTGGCTACTTAGTTTCGTGATTCATTTGAATAGGATAACCTGTTATAACATCGTTCTTATCACAGGCACTTTCATACTACCAACGCCCAGGATGATGTGGTGGTCGTCGTGATTACTGCTTTAAGAGGAAGTACAACTAGACAGCCATCCTCAATATAAAACACTAATCAGAAAAAAAAATGGAAGGGATCCGACACTTCGAAAAATGAAGGGCGAGACAATTCAATAAAAGTAACAAACGTGGCCATATCACGAGACGTAGTGCACTGTAAACAGCGTGTCTTGCCAGGAATGGATGTCAGTTTAAGCAATTGGAATATATGGTACTACAACTGTAAACTCCAAGGTTAAAGTTGCAAGACGTATACATGTAAATGTGTAGGCCAGAATATAAGGATAAGAAATAAGGACAGAAACGTTCAGTGTAGGCCTTTGTGTATAGTAGGATTATACGTACGATGTGGCAAATACAAATCCTCGACATGAAGCATATTTTATCGTATTAATTTAACGAACATTTCTAAAGCTAGTGGTCCTTTCAGTACTTTTCAAACAGGGAGCTGCTTCAGTCGTAGCCAGTAGCAAACGTAATTAGGGGCGGGCGGAAAATATGTCATAACTACTATCATAGAGACCGCGGTCGCATTGTGTCTTAATAATATTGTCACTATGCTCAGAATACAAGAATAACATCTGTTATTGTACTTACTACTCCAGAAGAATTTCCAAGGGCTCCTCGTCCGTTTGCTGTCTCTATCATCTTCATTACTCGTGTTTCTTCACTGTCCTCTCCTGATTCTTGTACATTTTAAATACTAGCTGTAATTGACGGGTCAATCATATAGCATGTGCAAAGTTCTCTAACTCCACAGCTACTTGCCGCCAGTATTCAGGCTGCCGTTTTAGTCGGGACGCAGCAGTAATCCAATCTGTTGGAAATGAGTGGCAACAGAAGAGGCAATTTTTTAAAGTTGCTTTACATCGCACCGACACAGATAGGTCTTATGGCGACGATGGGACAGGAAAGGGCTACGAGTGGGAAGGAAGAGACTATAGCCTTAATTAAGGTACAGCCTCAGCATTTGCCTGGTGTGAAAATGGAAAACCACAGAAAACCATGTTCAGGGCTGCCAACAGTGGGGCTCAAACCCACTATCTTCCGAATACTGGATACTGGCCGCAATTAAGCGACTGCAGCTATCGAGCTCGGTGCACAAGATACAAATCGCACCACAACAATGGTCAATGTTATTGTTGATCAGTTTTATGAGATTTTGATATTGTAGGCCTTCGCAGTTAGTTTCTTCCCCCTCTGGGGTATTAGAGCATCTAATATAAAGGCAGTCCTTTCTTCCTTCATGACTCCAGTTTATTTGACGAATCTGCTTGTTTAGATTTTCACATTGTGGTGTGTGAAGTTCGCAGTTTTGTATGTATTTTTTCAGTTCCTTTGACGAGTCTTTCTACGTAGTTGGTTCTGGAAAAATGCTATTAGTCATCTGTCGTCCTCCGCTTTACTGAGACCACACTAGCTGTGTAGGATTGTGTATTGACAATGATAGGAGACATTCATGTAATATCATGCCCCCGGTGGCCCCGGGTTCGATTCCCGGCCGGGTAATGGGTTTTTAATTGTAATGATGGTTTGAAAAGGAGCACCACAGTCACACTCGGGGGATTGTATCTTTCCCCCATTTATACAGGGACGCAGCACAGACACCATGACCACATCGAATCCTATTAAGGATGGTCCAAGTTCTTCTTGGGAGATCAGACCTCGAATTAGGTGAGAAGAAAGGCCAGAGATGTTCACCTGTTTTTGAGATCCAGTCTTCCTTCCATTGGGCATAGGGGTTGAAGTTGTCTTCTGTGAGCTTCTGAGCGAACTTAACTGGCGGATGTCTAGATTTCAACCGGTTCCTCTGAAAGTCAGGAATATTGGAGTGGATGGGCAAGTCAGGGTTCTCATTTATCTTGGAATATTCTCTCAACAGTGCTTGTGCTCTACGGAATGAAGGAGGCATGATGTTGCTCAAGACAGGAAGCCAGTGGGTAGGAGTTGATCTTATTATACCTGAAATAATCCATCGAACACATTGTAAAGGAGTGTAGCAGAAGAGCCTACCCTGGAGATTGATTTAATTTTCTAGAGGCCAATACAGAGGCTCTATAATCGATAACATCTTTGGACATTAAAATATAATGTACTTGCTTTCTTGTTTCTATATATATGCCATACGATTAATAAATAATTGTAATGATTAATATCCCTGGCCTGGGGACTGGGTGTTTATGACTCCCTAATCTTCCTTTCCTCACACACAACATTCCACACCACCGCCATTCCAATTACACGCAGGTTCATACAATATGGTGCCAGTAGGGGCAAAAGATCCACATGGGCCGACGTTCCGAACAAATAGAAAAAAAAGAAGCTAAAAATTATACGTATATCATGCCCCCGCCCCCTTCCAGTAGCGAAGAGATCGTGCTCATGTATTTTAGGCCAGTTTTTGAATAAGAGTTAAGTTTTAATTTCAGTTGTCGAAAATTATATACTCTTTTGTTACTGCCATTCTACTGCATGTGTTTGGAATTTTATCATAAGTGATATGAGGCATTATCCATTACTGGTCTTACGAACAGGTTGGCCAAGGTTTTAAAGCGTCATAACTTGCAGACCGCTTTTACAACCACAACCACAAGGGAAATATCCGAGCAGCTACGTTCGGCTTAAAACCCTCGGGACGCTCTCCCCTGTGCAGTCGAGTACCTCACTGCCCTTTCTAGCGGGAAGTTTTATATTGCAAACACCAAACGCAGCTTTAACACCTGGCTAAAGAAGTCCAACCAGAAAAATCTTCAGTGACGTGCTGTCTTTCCTCGATCAAGAAATAAGTTTTGAGGAAACCACGGTTCTGAGTCATGTATGCCTCTACCGAGACCTCCATTGACATAATGAAACATGACAACAAGAAACAAGAGGGACTGAGCAACAGATTTAGGTGACCTGTGTTCCGCCAGATGACAAGAATGGCCATACTAAGTCAAACTGCACAAGTCTTGAGCATTCCCATTAGGGAGAGAGGTAGGTAAGCCTTCTCACTGCTATAGGGACCGTGCGAATGGCGAGTGGTGCGCTCTTGCGACTACTTCAGAAAACGTTTGATGGGGTAAGCTGCAAGCCAGCGCTCGAGTTAGTTTATGACGGTGTTAACTGAAAGAATGGAGAGTCGAACGAGTGAAAGTAAACAAAACTTTCACTCATCTCCCAGCAAGGAATTGACATTAACATTTATTGTAGGGGACTTCTCCTTCAAATTAAAATGAACTAGCCTCGTTTTGTTCACCCTGTTTTATTATGAGACATAAGGTGGGTTTTACAGCATGGTAAGCCTCTCAACGTTGGCCAAAAAAGAGAAAGCAATGTCACCTCAACCCCTGATAGCGTCTGGGAACGAATACAACGTATCTTTGTTACTGTTAGTTCTCTGCATTGAAAACTTTTAAGTACGTCAGTGAGCAAAATAAAAAGATAAAAGTGCATACGTGCCCCTCAATGTGACACTATCGGTACCCGTAACGACATATTCCGAATTAATGGCAGATAATACTGAAAATAAAACCTTTCCAGTAAGGGAATGGCAGTACACAGGAATTGCTCATGCCTTGAAATTTTCACAGTGATACTTCCTTTAGGAGAATATACAAACAGTTCACATAAGTTGATGTTCAAAACATACATGGATATCTGCACTTGGGTGTAGTAGACGTGACTATCTCTAATATTATTGTTGTGTCACATACAAATACTGTACATTGCTCCGTTTCTTTTGAATAATAGGCTTTCCTTTACACGAAAAAGGACACTTAATTTCCAGGAGAGAAAAGTCATTGGGATGAAATACTATCCCGTCTGGACTCGAACACAGCAATGGGTGCTCTACTTTGATGCACACTCCCACCTGTTTTACAAAACAGTCATTGAGTTCGAAGTATTCAGCCACCGCAAGTTGTTCAGTGTTCCTACCGTACCTCATCGCAGGTGTGTTAAGGGATGTGGAAATTAGAAATGACCTTGCAAGCTGATCATAATCACCACTTCTGAGTGTCTTAATCTGATGAGCTTGCTGGCTGGCAGATAAGTGTAATTTTCTTTGTTTGAACCATGCAGCACAGCGATATTGAAACCTTGTGTCAAATGCAATTTTGTACATCTGTTCTGTTGTAAATGTAACATTTGCGATATAAAATAGTTGCACACCTTGAGGCAAGAAATCGAGGTCATTCATGGGTTTGATTGATAATTTAACAACGGACATTTTTGTAACAAATTAGCACCTATGGACTGCATGGGTATTCTGATTTTGTACTCCGTTCAGACACTTGATCAAATCCTCAATTTCGCTACGTTCTACAGCATCATCTATAACTTTTTGTAGAATGGAACTTGCCATCATGTAATTTTCACTCTCACATTCTGCTTTAAGCGTATCAGTGAGGGCACACTTAATATGTTTTTACTCGTTGGTACAAACAAGTTTTATTGAAAGTGGTTGATTCTGTTTGTTCAGCAACGTGGACGTATGGTTTCAACAGTTCTGCTATCTTCTCTCCTTTCGAATATAGATCCTTACGAGCGCACTTAGGTTTATTTTTTCCATTGCTGCACTATGGTTGTTTTGGAGGAGTCCCTTTCGGAGTTAATAAGGGAACACAAAGCAGCAATGTCCTTACAGCGTTTCGACTGACCTGCTTTGCATCCACAATCACCATCAATAATGTTCCTGTTACTGTCAATGTGAAAATAAATAAAAATACTTATAATGAGGAATTATTTATCGCATCACCTTTAGGAATTAAACATTTTTGTTATAATCTTTGAACCATCTCCTCAGCATTCACAGCTTAATCCGCCTGCGCAGGGGAAGTACACTCAAGAAGAAGTTGTCGCCATGAATTGCGGGTTGGTTGTCCTTCCTCACTCATTATTTATAAAGTGAAAACCTGTCGGGATTTGAACCACAGTCGCCGAAACTTGAAGCAAGCCGCTCGCTACCTCCTTTATAATAATAATATAATATAATATAATTGGCTTGCTTTTCCTATGTTAGCTTAGCTGCTAGCCTCTGAGTTTAGTGACCGTGGTTTGAACCCCAGTGTCACTGAAGTACGATTTTTAGTTGAAAGAATTGTCTTTCAGGAAAGGCATCCGACTCTAAATTCATGATTACAACTCTTACAGGACTCAGTGTATGCAATGGCCCCGCACAATGATTCTATAATTTATAACTGAAGTTACTGTGAATAAATAATTAATTAACAATTTCCCGAAATAGGAATAAAATATAGTAAATACCTTAATTTCAACGTTGTATGGTGACTGATTAATACTCGTTTCCCTTAGACACTTCAAATACGTCAAAGACATGGTTACTGCTATTTAAATCTTCACCTTTCTTTAGCGTGGATTCCCGGAAATAATCTGAGTGTTGCACTGTCTGAAACCCTACATAAATTATAGCGGTCGCTGCTACAGTCGAAGCCATTATTGTCCGGCTTTACCTCTTTATTTTACAATCACAAGTCAAAGCTTACTGCCCTGGTTGTAATGAACTGCACTGTCAATGGTCCGTTGAGTGCCCCATCAAACGACTGCAGCTGTTCCCGTTAGGAGCGCTAGCTACTGAAAATCTCGTGCGCGCACGGTCCCTATAGAAGTAGGCACAGTATCATTTCCACTTGACAAGGGCTACTGCGTAGTAGTTGAAATACAAGAACAATGAACGACGTGGCCATCACTTGTCTGTTATTAGTGTCCGTGAAAGCCTGTACCAGTATGAACTACATTTTGTCACCTCACTTACTTCCAGTTCTGCTACCTAATAATAATAATAATAATAATAATAATAATAATAATAATAATAATAATAATAATAATAATAATAATAATATTTTTTTGTTGCGAGGGAGTGTGGAAAATCTTTCATAAGACGCTTGTGAGGGTCCGCACTCAACAAGTGTGTGGAGATTCTTACCCACTAAAACCACACTCCCTTTTCCCACGGTAATAATAATAATAATAATAATAATAATAATAATAATAATAATAATAATAATAATAATAATAATAATATACACAATGGACAAGCGAGGCAAGTGGAGCCACTACTTGACCGAGCCACAAACGTCGCCAACTCTCCACGTTGATGCCCCTTCGGCTTGCTCTTCCGTGTACCGGACATGTTTGCGCTGAAACATGATCCATGATAGGACAGCAAGTTGATATGGGATATGTCCTAGGTGCTTAATATAATCCTAGGCCCAATTTACTTCATAATTTTAACGATATCAAGCAAGATATGCACATGTCGCGATTATGGGCAAAGATGGATCGAAAACAATGTCAGAATGTCAGGTAATTTATATTAGAGTAAACTGAAAATCATTTATGGACATATTCACAGGTAAGTTTTTGCTACATAAAAAGTTTCTTTAATCTTTCTCATTGTCCATATGCACATGTGATAAATTGGATTACTTCCATCAAATTTTATGACTCACTTGTGATACTCGTTTGTCTGCACGTGCGATCTAGAAGTAGTATAGGATGTTCCTTGGTTCGATTCCATGATTTGCACAGATTTGCACTTGTGCGGGGTAGTCAGGCTCATGTACTGGTACTGAAATATGGCCAGGCAGGTTGTGACTGATAGTCATAATGTTTTGTACGTTAAAACAGTCACCACGTGTGGACCATCTTCTCCTCCAGACAGATGCCAGAATGGTACCTAACTTAAGACCTCGGCCGCTTCCTTCTCTCTTTCTTGTCTATCCCTTCTAATCTTCCCATTTCCCACACAGGGACCCTGATCAGCATAGCAGGTGAGGCCGTCTGGGCGAGGTACTGGTCCTCCTCCACAGTTTCACTCTTTCCCCCGACCTACAGTCTCACGCTCCAGGAAACTGCCCTTGAGGCGAAAGAGGTGGAATCCTTCGCTGTTCTAGGAAAAAAAACAACCTTGGAGGGTAAACGGATTAAGAAAGAAAGATGAAGACTTCAGACACCGGAGCCGCTGGCCAGAAGGACCCTAGACTCCTATCAACACCAACAACAAGAACAATTGATTACGTCTTCTTAATACATTAATGTATTGTATTGTTCTAACAGTTTAACCTTATAGTTGCGTTACATTCTAACTACAGCATCCTCAGTGGATCGGTGGTAGATTGCCGGTCTCCAAATTCCAAGATCACAGAGGTAGTGGGATTTTTGAAGGGCGGAAGAAAGTTCATTTGGCTCCCCATGTTGTAAAATTTTGGCATTTAGAGAAAAATCTCTGGTGACACATTTACTGTTTACCCGACTGAATTAATTACACTGAGCCATGGATAGCCCACCAGAGATGTGTTAGTCTGTTATCTAGTGGAGAGATGGAAGGTCGAAATTGACGAGTAGGCAGCCTAAATGTTGTCAAATGAAAATGTCTGCACACGCCATGCCATTATTATTATTATTATTATTATTATTATTATTTTTTTTTGCTAGGGGCTTTACGTCGCACCGACACAGATAGGTCTTATGGCGACGATGGGATAGGAAAGGCCTAGGAGTTGGAAGGAAGCGGCCGTGGCCTTAATTAAGGTACAGCCCCAGCATTTGCCTGGTGTGAAAATGGGAAACCACGGAAAACCATTTTCAGGGCTGCCGATAGTGGGATTCGAACCTACTATCTCCCGGATGCAAGCTCACAGCCGCGCGCCTCTACGCGCACGGCCAACTCGCCCGGTATTATTATTATTATTATTATTATTATTATTATTATTATTATTATTATTATTATTATTATTATTTCGTTTCACCCTCTTTGGGGTACGTTGAATCAATCATTTCTTTGTGTGTTGCTCTTTTCTTAGTGCCCAGTATTTCCTCATGCTTTCTGATCTTCGTTTCCTCTCGTCTTACGAGATAATAGGTTTGGTTTTTAATGTAGATTTGTATTAGAAACCTATATTTTCGTGTTTAGTTATTACTTCAGCTGTTCGATCGAATAGCGATTTTCTGTCATTTTAAATTCTACTAGGCCTTTTTCAGTTTCTTTAAACCAGTTGGGTTTTGTTTTCTGGTTGGGAAAGAAGTCAAGGATTTGTTTGGTTAATCTATGAGAGTTCATTCTGAGAAGATGACTATAAAAATTGTATCCTTCTTGTTTGCATAGTATATACTTTTCAATTTTCTTTTTCAGTATTTCATTCTTGATGTATCTTATTATTCTGAAATTTTGGTCCTATGATCTTTCTTAAAATTGTTCTCTCTTTTAGCTCGAGTTCGTCCATCTGGCCTTCGAAATCCATGCTTAGTGTTTGTGCTGTGTGTAATGCTTCTGGTTTAATCACTGTTTTATGATGTTTAATTTTGGACCCCATGAAAGGGACTTCTTGTTGTATGTATATTTTGTTATCTGGAAGGCCAGTTCAAGTTTTTTTTTCCTGGATGCCATTGCTTTGCGTCCCACACCATTCCAACTAATCCATTCACCGAGATATATGAATTATTTTACTATTTATATCTTTTGTTCTTTGACTTTGAGGTATTTGTTTATTATTATTATTATTATTATTATTATTATTATTATTATTATTATTATTATTATTATTATTATTATTATTATTATTATGTTAGAACGAAATATATGTTCTCACATCGATAACCATACAACTAATTCCTGAAGTTCAGTAGGTTACTGATAGCTGCGATTATTCTAGTTAAGTAATAGCACAATTCACACTTCTATCTACAGGTTGTGTCGGCTATCGATTCAGTGGTTAGCCGACAAGCAGAAAGTTCCTCCCTGTCCCCATCAAAGTGATATAGCTACTAACGGGACATGACACGACCCAACTTATCGGAGAGTTGGTGTTTCCCTCAAGTTCATTAAGTAGTACTACTATCTACTCAGCCTTGCACTGCCACGGTAATTTGGTTGTGTTCAGTCTATATACTCCTTTTGTGGCTGAGATCCTGGGCCTCTAAAATGAATGTGTAAGGATCTATCCGAGTGATAACATTTTATATTTGTGATAAATGCACTGCAGTTCTGATAAATATATACCATAATAAGTGTTAATACATGTATGTATGTATGTATGTATGTATGTATGTATGTATGTATGTATGTATGTATGTAGGTATATATGTTCAGTCCTAAGTCCGAAGGCTGGTTGGATCGTCAACAACTCCACCATTAGCTGTCAAGATGCCCTAGGCATCACTGAAGAGGCGTACTAGAGGAATGAGGAGTGAGGTAGTTTCCCGTTCTCACTGAGCCGGAAGTTGCTATTACATATCAGTCTGTCAAACCCACTGTAATGCATGCACCAACTGACCTTATGAGCGACATTTTCACGCCGTTCATAGCAGGGATTGGCTGCATAAGGAATGGCATTACTGGCATCGCTCATACCTCAGTCACTTTCATATTGGCGAAGCCAAGAGTAAGACTGAGACAGATCAATGAAAGTAACAAAATTGTTCTAGCCCATACCAGAAGGCACATTGCACTGTAAACACTAGGTCTCTCCAGCAAAGGCATACATGTTTCATATGAGGTATTTTTACATGTTTTATAAATGACATTACTAGGAGTTCTAACACCCCACGAGATGTTGGATTGATGAAATTTAGTAGAAAGTCTACATCATGCTTCTAAGTTCGTCACTGTGATTTCTACCGCAGTAACTGGTTTTTAGAAAGCCTAAAAAATCTACTGCTCCCAATGGTACATGACGACTTGCAGAACACTGAAGCCTCATAGTTATCAATCTTCAGACGTATTGACGAGCGAGCGAGTGGCTGTCAGCTTGCATTCGGGAGATAGTTCGTTCGAACCCCACTGAAGATGGTTTTCCGTGGTTTCCTATTTTCACCTTAATCAATGCCACGGTCGATTCCTTCCAACTCCTAGACCTTTCCTGTACAATTGTCGTTATAAGACGTATCTGTATTGGTCCGACGGGAAGGAAATCGTAAATAATATATTTTTTAAAACACGTACTGGTGACAAGAATGTCTCAAATCTCGACAACGAATTAGGCAGCTGTAGTTAAAACTATTATTCTGCACAGTACAGTAGAATAACACCCGCGTTATCCCCTGCCTGTCGTGAGAGGCGACTAAAAAGGGGCCTCAGGGGTTCTGAACTTTGGAGCGTGAGCTGGCGACCACGGGGCACTCAGCCGAGTCCTGGCATTGCTTCCACTTACTTGTGCCAGGCTCCTCACTTTCATCTCTCCCATCCGACCTCTCCTGGTCAACTCTTGTTCTTTTCCGACCCCGACGCTATTAGGTTTGCGAGGGCTAGGGAGTCATTTTCACGCCCTTCGTGGCCCTTGTCTTCCTTTGGCCGATATCTTCATTTTTCGAAGTGTCGGATCCTTTCCATATTTTCCCTCTGATTAGTGTTATATAGAGGATGGTCGCCTATGTGTACTTCCTCGTAAAACAATAATCACCACCATTACAAATAAACCTCGCTGTGACGCTTATCAGAGAACAAACTGGCTACCTTCTCTGAAAATGAAAGTAAAACAATTATGATTATTATTATTATTATTATTATTATTATTATTATTATTATTATTATTATTATTATTATTATTATTATTATTATTATTATTATTATTATTATTATTGATTTCGTTATGCCCAACTAAGGAGCCCGTTTGTGCGCATTAGCACTTTTCTGGTTTCTTTTCTTCTCTTCCCAATATCTCTTCATCCTCTCGCTGTGTTCCTGTTTACGTTGTACAGTCCATCCTGTATCTAGTTGGGTGGGATTTACAGAAAATTTGTGGTTCTGAATTTTATTCTATCTTGAATGGCTTCTTCATTAATGCCAATTTCATTTAGGTCTTCACTGATTTCTTTTAGCCAATTATTGTGATTTTTCATTGATTAGGCTAAGCTTAGCATTTTCTTTGTGAGCCTGTTATCCATTCTATATAAGTGACCATAAAATTTTAATCGCCGTTTCTTGATTGTACCGGCCCCGTGGTGTAGGTGTAGCGTGGTTGTCTCTTACCCAGAGGCCCCGGCCAGGTCAGGGAGTTTTACATGGATCTGAGGGCTGATTCGAGGTCCACTCAGCCTACGTAATTAGAATTGCGGATCTATCTGACGGTAAGATAACGGTCCCGGTCTAGAAATCCAAGAATAACGGCCGAGAGGATTCGTT
Source organism: Anabrus simplex (assembly GCF_040414725.1). Classification (NCBI taxonomy): domain Eukaryota; kingdom Metazoa; phylum Arthropoda; class Insecta; order Orthoptera; family Tettigoniidae; genus Anabrus; species Anabrus simplex. Next base: position 36,016,981 of record NC_090268.1, read on the forward strand.
GGGTGACCACACGACACCTCATAATCTGCAGCCATTGGAGCTGAGCAGCGGTCGCTTGGTAGGTCAAGGCCCTTCGGGGCTGTTGCGGCATGGTGGGTGGGGTTGGGGGTTTCCTGATTGTAACTGTGATTTTTTCTGTCACCTGATAGATTTCATGTGATTTCTTTTTCATCTAAATTCCATTTTCGCATTTTGGTCCTAAGATTTTCCGGATGATATTTCTTTCTGATGTAGACTCCTTATCTTAAAAACAAGAACCTAGCGTGACTTTTTTGCTGTATTTATAGGCTGACTAGCTGATGTACCCGTGCTTCGCTACGGGATTCTCAGAAAGACTGACTTTGTGGTTTTCCTAACTGAAATCAACATAGGTCATTACAAAAACGTAAGTATGAATGTAGCGATTAAGAGCAATGCTATCATATAAAATACTCGATCAAATGGAAAGCCGCACGTTTTATCACTTTTAACGAACAGTGCTGCGGTTAGATTGCGGTGCCGATCTAATAGTCCAGAGTTCCAGAGCTGGGATGACCAGGCCGCAGATTGCCATGAACACTCATCTGTCATTATTCTGCTAAGTATGCACACTGTTCATTCCAATCAGTACCTCAGAGTAGGGATTGAATAGCCCGAATGCTATGATGATCCAGTGTGTTACGTACCAGTAGTATCAGCAAATTTATAAACCAGGGGAATGGCATGCTAAAGAAGAAAGTTATCTAACTCACCAGCTACTTCCCATCAATATTCAGGCAGGCTGTTACACTCTGTCCGACTGGGCGAGTTGACCGTGTGGTTAGCGGTGCGCAGCTGTGAGCTTGCATTCGAGAGATAGTGGATTCGAACCCCATTGTCGGCAGCGCTGAAGATAGTATTCCGTGGTTTCCCACTTCTACACCAGTCAAGTGTTGGGCCTGTACCTTAATTAAGGCCTAAGTCACTCCTAGCCCTTTCCTATCCCATCGTCGCCATAAAACCTATCTATGTCGGTGCGACGGAAATCAAATAAAAATTACTCTGTACGCAGCAGTAATCCTATCTTCCGGAGATGAGGGGCAACAGAAGACACAAACATCACGACAAACAATGGTCAATGTAATGTTATTGAAGATCAGTGTTATGAGCTTTCTATATTGTAGGCCTACACATTTAGTTTTCTTTCGACTCTGTGATTTGTAAAATATTTTGTACCGTAAACTGTAGTTTCTTATTCTCCGACTTTACATACCGATTTTTATTAAATACTGTTTACCCATTTTCTCGTTACTCGGCGCTGATATGGACTTAGTAACAAAAATTCAAATTCATGAATATCTTGGTGATCATAGCCAGTACGGTAACAATGTATAAGACATGAATAATAGGAAATTTAATACTATATAACCTTAGTTATATAGCATTCACCGACTACACTTCTAATAAGAAATATTTGAGAATTAAATTTTAGGCCTTCCCCTAAACTACCATTTTTCTCAGCGTGAATACAATTATTGACAGTCTAGATTCTAGCAATTTATTCCCCAACTTTGTATACTCATTTTCTTTAAAATACACCCACTAATAACATAAATAGTTGAGAATTCAATTTTAGGCCTTCCCCTAAACTACCATTTCACTCAGCGTGAGTAAAATGATTTATAGCCTAGATTGTAGAGGTTCATCCCCCAACTTCATATACCGATTTTCATTAAATTCTCTTCAACCGTTTTCTCGTGATGCGTGTACATACATACAGACAGATAGACAGACAGACAGAAATTACGGAAAAGTAAAAAGTGCATTTTCTTGTTACTATGGACATGACCGATACAGAAATACCATTATTTTCAAATTCTGAGCAATGTACAGACAAAACTCTTATTTTATATATATAGATGGAAACTTGAATGCCTGAAATGGAGCAATTCGTGTTAAAAACTACATCGAAAAGTCATCATTAATAATAATAATAATAGTAATAATAATAATAATAATAATAATAATAATAATGATAATAATAATACTACTTTAACCATCATCGTATGGCCTCGGCTTCCGGCTTCCGTGTTACGGACTTTTTTCTAACGTGACATCTTTCACGCTACCTGCGTATAAATTTCGACGTTCCGTTTCACTCGACGAGGTGACAGAGAAATTCTCTGACAATCTCTCGGGCGGTCTATGGCTGTTTTCTTTTTTTTGAGTATACCAATCTTGTCACCGGAGGTCTTTTACTTGACGACATCGTACAAATGGATCTATCCCCGCCCTATTAAAATCCCACTACTTCTGCCTGGTGTGAATCTTGTGATCCGAATGCCGATACTCTATATCATGACCACAGAGTGAGCCATAATAATAAAGAATCAAATGCGTGTTTAAAAAAACACAATATCTCTCCAGACGATATTCATGGAACAGTACAGAGCAGTAACCCATTTTCTAATAATTGGCTTGACTTTGTTACGTTGTGGGACTCGACTTGAGCACAAAATCATAACAGGTTATGTAAACTTCCAAAAACGACCGTCGTTGTTCTATAGTCTTTTCCATATCTGGTTTAGTATATGTATCACTCATCGTTATTATTATTATTATTATTATTATTATTATTATTATTATTATTATTATTATTATTTATGCCTGGAGTCTTCTAAGACCTGTTTTAACATTTGTTAGTGTCTACTTTTCCTCCAGTTCCACCGAAGGTTGACACATGTCTCTCTTTCCTGATAATTAATCAATGTGGGCAGTTCTAATAATTCTTCCTTTTCTCGTTCATTTTCTCTAATCTGTTCTTTCAATGATCTTTTATTTTTTATTATTACACAGACATCTCCATTACTTCTGTTTATTATTCTTTCCACTGCTTTCGATAAGAGAAACAAATGTAATGTTCTGTTGATTCGCCTTTTGTTTGTCAAATTTTCTTGCATAGTCCCAGTGTTACAGGTAAATAAATTATCTATTTTATCTTATTCTGGTGAAGTGTCACTTGAACAGTGCCGCGATGTAGCAATATACAAGGGAAAGAAAGTCCTGCTACAGCACTATTGTCTTAGGTCCCTTTTCGTTGTACAGGAAGTGTTCAGTAAACTCAAAAGGTCCACCTCCTTGGCTGTGTGGACAGTATGCTTGCCTTCGACTCAGGGACACCGGGTTCGATTCCTGGCCGTATCGTGGATATTTATTGCGCATTGTTAATTCCTCTGGCTCGGGGACTCGATGTTTGTGTTAATAAACTTCTCTCCGTCGACATACAATACTACCAAGTGGTGGTAGTGGTGGTGATTATTGTTTTAAGGGAAGTTCAACTAGGCAACCATCCTCTATATAACACCAGTCAGGGAGAAAAAATTGAAGGGATCCGATGCTTCGAAAAATGAAGGTATCGGCCTAAAGAAGACAAGAGCCACGAAGGGCGTGACAATGAAAGACTCCCTAGAACTCGCAATCTGATACCGTCGGGATCGGAAAAGAACAAGAGTTGACTAAGGGTGGTCGGATGGGAGGAGTGAGGAGCCTGGCACAAGTAAGCAATGCCAGAACTCAGCTAGGGGCCCCGTGGTCGCCAACCCACGTTCCCAAATTGAGAGCCCCTGGGACCCGTTTTAGTCGCCTCTTACGATAGGCAGGGGATACCGTGACCGTGGGCGTTATTCTATCGCCCCCCACCCACAGGACGTAATACTAACCGGTACAGAACCACGCCATAGGGAATACGTCCCTCCACGTAGGTTTGGCGTCGGGAAGGGCACCCGGTCATAAAATGGGCAACATCTTCATCAAGTTCTGACTCCAGTCAATACCAATAATAAGAATAAGAGGAAGAAGTAGTTCGAATCGGATATTGTTCTATGTAGATGTTGTTCTTACATTAATACGAAACCATAACTTACAAACTAGTGGACTCCGTAGGGATGTTGTTGCAGGCAGTACGGGATACGAACGCAATACAGTGGTGACTAAGACGTGACCAGTAACTGACGAACTAAGCAAAGCCCGAAATCAAACTACTCCGATGAGTAATACAGGCTACCCCCTAATAGCCAAAAGTGAACTTGAGCAGCTGGTACCAAACACTAAAACTATATGAATTAAATATTGGATTGCAGATTTTAAAATTTCAACTAGCATCGATCTTACCCAACCACGACTATTCCGCTTCCACCTCCTTTTGTGTTTCATGGCCTACTCATATGTACCACTGAAAGTCATAAAGGGCCTTATCAAGAGAAGATGAACCCATCTCTCCTTTATCCCACCAACGTATAACATAAATAAATTCCGTACATAATTCAGTGGCTGAGTGGGCTTTGTCCCGAATGAAAACCTATATATTAAAAGAGTTTACTAAAAACAGCTTTGGCAAATCCGTCCGTCCGTTCTACTGAACCGATTTGCTTCATTTCTGTTTTATTCTCTCTGGAATTACCTGTCGGTGAATCATGAGACATTGGTGGGTATCTAAGTTCAGCCAACTTTGAGTAATCATGAAATAAAATCATTAAAAAATGATCACTCCAATAAATGCAGGCGAAGGCTTATAATAACCCGCAATACATCCTGTAGCAGGTTGCTAAGTGACTAACACTTTCATTAATATTCTGATCTAATTAGGCTATGTAATTCTCATCCTTAGTAATGTCATTGTATGCAGCCATGATTGATTACTACCTATCAAGCCAGAAAGTACACTTCCTCTGATCATGGAAGAATATTATTATTCTGTGCTATATACTCTTTGTTTCTCTGACCTTCTCCAGCTTCTTAATTTACTCAACAGATGGCAGAACTTTCCTACTAACTTAACACGCTGCTTATAGAAAACATCGACGTACGCACAGACGGGAAGGTATCAAGTTGACTAGCCTTCTGTATGACCATTACCAGTAATAAAGCTCAGAGACAAACTTTTGATAAAGTGTGTTTCTGCTTACCCGCACCAGTATTCAGTCTCAGCCAATTGAATGTTGCACTATCTCGGGCAAGATCGTTTGAAAATGTTGAAATCCAGATACGGCCGGATGGTCGAGGCGCAGTGAGTACTGTATGGAAAGAAGTGTTAGAACTACATAACGAATGAATCCGTTATTATGTACCGGTATTAAATGTTCATAAACTATCGAAAAGTACAGGCAAAACAATATTAGTACGACAAGCATATCGAGACGAGTTACCTGAACTATTTATAACGAATGCTGCTGGGCAGCGTGGGTCTACTAATGAATAAAAATACCTGTTAAACTCTGTGAGTGACGTATTGATGAAAGTAAATAACATATCTACACCTAGTACACTTGGAAGAAGATTGTCAATGCATGAAAGTGGAAATGAGACGAACTCTCTCGGTAGCTTCCTAGGCGCTATGACTGACTGAATGATTATATCTGTTACATAGTAACACGTCCTCAATTTAGAGGTTGCCTAAAACTCAGTTGAACCGATAAATTAATTTAAAAACCCAAACCCCAAACCCCATGGCAGTACACCCCATCAAGGGCCTTGGCTTACCAAGCGACCGCTGCTCGGCCCGAAGACCTGCAGATTACGAAATGTCGTGTGGTCAGCACGACGAATCCTCTCGGCCGTTATTCTTGGCATTCCAGACCGGAACCGAAAAATTAATGGTATATAAAAATAATTATGTAAGTAATTAAGTGATAGTTTGCTCCCTTCTAAGTCTCGAAGATAATACTTGAAACCTTTTTATTGTTATTATTATTATTATTATTATTATTATTATTATTATTATTATTATTATTATTAAACCTAGAAAGTCGCCTTTGTGAAGTTCTAAAGCCTTTGTGGAGCTGAAAAATCAGGTTGAAACCCCTAATTTAGAGGTACCTGGGAAGTGAGTCATCGTGCTCGAAGTTGAATGCTTTAATCGCGTGTCTTTCACACGGTTATATCTCATTCAGATGTTAATCCAGATAGGATCGTGTGAATTCAGAATGGAGGTGAATACGAGCATCATAAAGTTGTCAGCCCCACTTTGCAAACAACAAACAAAGAAGTTTCTCACGCCTTTCATAATACTACGAGTTTATATTTCAGACGGTAAAATGTTGTGAACACGGGCAAAATTCAGACGGAAATGCGAGCACAGGATAAAGGTCAGTACTGCTACAGGTGTTGCCAACTCTGATGAATGTTCACTAGATTTGATAAAATCTTGTGTTTGGAACATCATACTTTGAAATCAAATTGCATACGTACATTCATACATATCATTATATGCAAAATTGCCGACATTTTTCAAGAGACTGGAAGTTATATTTATGGAGCAGCTTTGCTCTATATCATGTTGTGTAGCCCTCTTTTGTCATCTGGCCCTGTGCTTCAACATTTAGTTGTTTTAGCATACATTTTATAACTTACACATTGTAAATTATGAGCGCTTCATTTCCAGAAAAAAATTAATTGATTTTAAAGCATGTGAATCATTTTTAATTATTTACGTAGTATTATATTAATTTTGCCCCTGCATAGAAGTTTTTTTCTTTTCATATATCTCTTTTTTACCGGGCGAGTTTAACATGCGGTTAGGAGCGCGCAGCTGTGAGTTTACACCCGGGAGATAGTGGGTTCGAACCCCACTGTCGGCTGCCCTGAAGATGGTTTTCCGTGTTTCCCCATTTTCACACCAGGCAAATGCTGGGGCTGTACCTTAATTAAGGCCAAGGCCACTTTCTTCATACTCCTAGGCCTTTGCCATCCCCTCGCCACCATAAGACCTACCTATGTCCGTGTCACGTAAAACAAATTGTAAAAAAAAAATATGCATTTTTCAATCTCACTAGCATGTGACTTACCGATCAATCCATATGAAGTGATTGTGAGGGCGTTCATTGTTTTGGATAAGTAATTAAGCAACAATTCCCTCTTAACCCTAATTTAAAGTGATAAGAAGAGAGGTCCGGAGGAAAAGGGAAGGTCCACAAAGGGTGTACAAATCAGACTCCCTAGGCCTCCGAAACCTACATAATAACGTCGGGTGATGATGTTGGTGATTATTGTTTTTTGAGAGGAAGTACAACTTGGCAACCATCCTCTATATAACACTAATCAGAGAAAAAACATGAAAGGGATCCGACACTTCAAAAATGAAGGTATCGGTCAAAGGAAGACAAGGGCCACGAAGTGCGTGAAAATGAAAGACTCCCTAGCCCTCCATACGTAATACCGTCGGGGTCGGAAAAGAATACGAGTTGACCAAGGGAGGCCGAATAGGATGGATAAAAGTGAGGAGCCTGGCACGAGTAAGCGAAAGCAATGCCAGGACTCAGCTAAGGGCACCGTGGTCGCCAACCCAAGCTCCAAAGTACAGAGCCCCTGGGGCCTCTTTTAGTCGCCTCTTACGACAGGCAGGGGAACAAAAGTTGAACAAGCGGGGTCAGAAAGGAAAGATGAAAGGGATGAGCTTCACTTAAATAAGTGGAAACAATGCCAGGCTCAGATAGGAACCCGTGATCGTCGAGCCCACGCTCTCAAGTTGAAAGCATTTGTCTCCTTTTAGTAGCCTGTTACGACTGGCGGGGAATACCGTGTATATGCTATATGTATCCGACATGTCCATGAATACCGGTACTTCGGTTCTGAAGGAGGTGGATAATACAGAGTGTTTGAAGAAAAGGTGACCGAAAACTGTCTGTTGACCGTCCTTACGCATGCGGCATCCGTCACTATCTACTACGTACAGTATGTGATCAGTGATGAGTGTAGGCATGCCATTACACTGATCTCGAGTTATTTCATATATCACTCACTCACTGTTTGTCTTAAGGTCGTCCAGGGTACGTGGTGCCGGATAGAAACACTGTTCCTTTATCATGTCCCATAGAAACACCTCACACATCGTTGAGGTCCGGACTTCTGTGGTAATAGGGAAATGCAGATCTCCTGTAGACGACCAGGTTCGGAAAGAGTTCCTGGAGGAACAGTAGATTGCCATAGCCAGTGTGTTGTGTGGCCCCGTCTTGCTGGAAGACTTAGTTCTCAAAATACAAACCTCTGAACTCATAAAAATAAAAAAAATAAAAAGGTCTGTAAATCGGTATGGAAGTGGATAAGGGCCTGCCGGCAAATAGTCGTGTGATAGTGATAGTCTCAGCATAATCATTTTCAGTGAAATACGGGTCAATGACGACATGACGTGATATTGCTGTAGGAGCCCTCAGCTACTCGTCAGGCTTCTTCACTCACCCAAGAAATCTGATTTTCTGCTTGTTTACACGTCCACTCAAGAGCACCACCACCACCAATTGTCAAGGCTGTGTTCATCGTCACAGAGGCAGGTTAGCACACGGACGCAATACTGCAAGCGGTGTCCGGACATTTCACACCACGGACATTCCGTGCCACTTGGTGTCGAATTGGAATTCAATTTCCGCTCCAGCCGGCGTAATGAGCCTGGCAGACACACGGTAGAAATCAGAAACAAAAATAATTTACAAGATTTGCTGAAGAGGACTTCTATATTATTTTAATAATTGCCCTTTAAAATATATTTATCACTTACGTTTACGTAAATATTATCATAAGAAAATCGTTTTTTGAAGTATAAATCTTGAAACAAAAAAGTACAATAGAAATATACATCGTGTTCGGGCGGAATTTGCCTGGTGAGCATAAGGATGGATAATATTACTATTGTTGTGAATATTTATAAACTCCTACATTATTTCATTATCCGGTCAGTAAAATAAAATATTGTGATGAAATCAATGAAATGGAGTATGAAGGTCACGCGGAAACGGGAAGCTACTGAAAGGTGGAAGTAGCTGGGACCACGCGAATGACGAATATGAGATAAGAATTAACACGTGTGCCAATCACATCACTTGCGCCCGACGGAAGGTTAACGTCAGTAGTCGACACCGTGGGGAGGCTTCTGAGCTACTAGCGGACAGTGGATATACAAATGAATACATTAATTAGGATATCGTTTTTACTTCGCAATACTTCGCATTCTTTTAAGTGGTGTCCTCTCCAAAATATTTTTAAGTCATCAGCTGACACTTCGCAGGTAATCAGCCGATCAAGTGCTACGAAATGTCCAATGATACGAAATGTCCGTGGCACGAAATGTCCTAGAACCACTGCAAGCAGGTTCTCAAATTCGGATCCGGTATGAGCGCACGCGAAGTTCCTTAACCATGCGCCACACACCTGTAGTTTGGCAATGCAATTTCTTTGTTGTGCATCGAAAATTCTTCTGCAGAACTTCCTCCATCCTGGTGGTCTTCCTGATTGTCCCTCATAATGATTATTCACGTGTCCAGTTTGCCAGAACTTTTCCACCCAACACAAGATAGTTTTCTTTGATGGTGCAGATCTTGGGAAGTGGTCTTGGAAAGCGGTTTTTTATCTTCCGAATCAGTTGCTGGGAGTAATATATTTGAGAGAGAAGTTTCAGTGGACGGGAGTTTTTGGTTTTAAGTCCAAGCTCGTACTAGTATTAACCTATTTAGTAAGGCGTGGTTAAAGGCTGCAAGTAGTAGCAGCAGGTCTATTGTGTATAGTCACGGGACCTCTAATTTTACGTGGAACCACATGCATCGACTGGAGTTCGAAACGTGGCCGCATTGGTGAAAAACCAGTGGCTATGCCACTTGGCTATCGCGACCCGCAGGGAAAATGACGGCAGGTGTGTTTCTTAAGGACTGCTATTCCATTACTAGACCCCAACTACAGTATTTCGAAATACCCCCACCAATCATGTAAATGCAGGTTATAACGATATGGTTATCTGATAGTTATCCAATCCTTAAGTGACAACTGCGATGCGATAACCCTCGAAACATTTCAGTGAAAACAATACCTTATTGAATATGATCTCTTTCGTAAGTGGTATTGATTGAAAAACATGGTAACTGTTTATTTATTAGTCAGAGTGTGCTTTTATTGTCCGACTCCGTGGCTGAATGGTCAGCATTGAGGCCTTCGTTTCAGAAGGTCCCGGGTTCGACTCCCGGCTGAGTTGGGGATTTTGATCGCTTTGATTAATTCTTCTGGCTCGGGGACTGGGTTTTTGTGTTTATCCCAATACATCCTCTTCACATTCATATCACACACCACACTACCAACCACCACAGAAACACGCAATAGTGGAGGAGGAAGAATAACACCTTGTCTGTCGTAAGTGGCGGCTAAAAAGGACCCCAGGGGCTCTTAAGTTGTGAGCGTGGTTTGGCATCCGCGGAGCCCTTAGCTGAGTCCTGGCATTGCTTCCACTTACCTGTGTCACGCTCCTCGCTTTTCTCCATGTCCGACCTCCCTCGGCCAACACTTGTTTCTTTCCAACCCCGACGGTATTAGGTTGCGAGGCATAGGGAGTTTTTCATTTTCACGCCCTTCGTGGCCCTTGTCTTTCTTTGGCCGGTACCTTCATTTTTCGAAGTGTGGGATCGTTTCCATTTCCCCCCTCTATTAGTGTTATATAGAGGTTGGTTACCTAGTTGTACTTCCTCTTAAAACAATGATTATCAGCACCACCACCACGTCACATAGGGTTGGCGTCTGGAACAGCATCCGGCAGTAAAACAGGGCAAAATCTACAGGTGCTACACAGTTCGCACCCGTGACCCCACAGGTGTGAGGAGGCGGAGGAGGAGGAGGAGGAGGAGGAGAAGGGAGTGCTTTCATCATAGCGGGACGGCTTAGTTGGAAAGTGAGATGCGAATCTTGAAGATAGTCAGATCCCACGCTTTTTGTAGTGGATCCTTGAGGATAGTTACCGTCTAAGTACAGTTCTAGGATTCCTCTTCAATCAGACTCTAGCATAGGACAGCAAGTTGTATCCTGCCATTGTCAAAAGGGATGATGGTACTGCGGTATTCGTACTCCACAGATAGCTGTTCCAAATTAAATGAGTTGAATTGTTAATAGTGTGAATTATCTCGCTGACCCCTACCCTCACCATTAGATGGAGAATATTAAAACTGACAATCCCCAGGAACATAGGTTGCCTAGCTGAGTCGGATATTACTTCCGCTTATTTTTGCCACGCCCCTCAATTTCATCTTTCCTATCCGACCTTGGCATCGGCGGGTGGTGGAGACGTGTCGGCCACGAATGGTCGGTGGCTCGAAAACTCTGTATTCTGACCGACCAGCCGAGCAGAGGACCGATGGGCACGGCTCTACCGTGGCTTTACACCTCTGGATTAGGGAAACGGAAAGGGGGTTGGTCTCCACTGTGGGCTGGCCTGAGAATGGTTTTCCGCGGTTTTCCATTTTCCTGTACAAAGGCGAATGCCGGGATAGTTCCTAGTATAGGCCACTGCCGCACCCACCTTACCCTTCTCCAAATCACAAATCACTGTATCACATCTTCTGTCCCGAGAGAGGGCGTCATCCTCTATGTAAAAGGCCCGCCTCCCCTCTCACGGGAGGACTGCAAACTCTGAGTAGTAGTAGTAGTAGTAGTAGTAGTAGTAGTAGTAGTAGTAGTAGCAGTAGTAGTAGTAGTAGTCCCTTTGGCATGTTCCCGACGTTATTAGAATTGCCAGATCTTGGGAGTCTCTCGTTTTCACGCCTTTCGTGGCTCTTCCGTTTCTTTCGAGTCGTCGGACTTACTGAATTTTTTTTTCTCTGTAGTGGCAATAGAGGACAGTTACTCAATTTTACTTCCTCTTAAAACAATAATCACCACAACATGAACAGCCGTGCGTGGACTATCGTAGATGATCCGATTAACATGTGTGTGCATATCATTTCTGTAACCCCCGTTAAACGTACTCGTAACCACCGTCCATGTTCTAAGTCTAAAATCAATTTTCAATTGCTGTATTCTAATGTTTATAGCAGGATGTGCAGAAACACTGATCTATATTCTGAACTTTGAACAGGGAAGTTTTGTTAAATATTCTAAATCCGATTTGAAATTCAACATTTACTGTGTTGTTCTGTTTCATTTTTCATGGAGTTATTATTTAAATAGCCAACTAGCTCGCTTAGGACTGCTTTGTGCTAATAATAAAAAAGGTATACAACAGGTATTACCATTTTAGTGTTCTAGGGAGAAGAGATTTTCATCATACAGACTAACCTTTGACATTGTGGCTTTACTTATTTATGGAACACTGTTGTGGAAATGTGTGTACAAAACCATAAATTAATGTGTCCCATGGTGATGGATGGCTGTAAAGGGAGAAAAAGAGACTTGTCGGCCACAGCATGGCAACTGTCAGGGTAACATGTCCCCTGACAACATACGGTCAGAAATTTTTCAAAAGAATGGGACTGACAAACAGAACTTGTGTTTCCTTTGAAATCTGTCAATCAAAGAATTGAAACATGATATTGTGAAACTGTCATTGTAATGAATGAATGATGGTAGAGACTGTCGCTGGGTGTTATGATTCCAAATTCGCACGAAACATATGAGAGAATGGAATAGGTTCATATTGTGAACTCATCAAGGTTATTATTTGTTTAAATTACACGTTGCTAAGCAATGCATACACTGGCAGTTTCTCAGTTGAAAGTGTCACGTCAGCTGTTTGTCAGGACAGTGAAACGAATCGTAACCGGGAATCACTTCGTAATTCACATTTTCCATCACACATTCCCTCTATTTCAAAAGCTTATAATATATATTATGATGTCGCACCTGCGCAAGAACACAACTCAAAAATGAACGTTTTCGAGAAATCGCCATATCCAATCGAGGATAACATTTTATCAGACTATTTCTACATGATAAAATGTATTTATTTGCCTTGTTTTGCTTGGAGTAGTTAAGGCTATATAGCCTTCTCTTACACTAAACCAAGTTTACCGACTACATACAATTAACGTAACTAGGAAATAATTTTAAGAATTTACACATAATTTAACTTAACGTAAGTTGAAGGTAATAGTAGTACTAATTGATGATGTTAATAATAATAATAATAATAATAATAATAATAATAATAATAATAATAATAATAAGGCAGAGTACCGAGCTCGATAGCTGTAGTCGCTTAAGTGCGGCCAGTATCCAGTATTCGGGAGATAGTAGGTTCGAACCCCACTGTCGGCAGCCCTGAAAATGGTTTCCCGTGGTTTCCCATTTTCACACCAGGCAAATGCTGGGGCTGTACCTTAATTAAGGCCACGGCCGCTTCCTTCCCATTCCTAGCCCTTTCCTGTCCTGTCGTCGCCATAAGACCTATCTGTCTCGGTGCTACGTAAGGCAAAAAAAAAGGCAGAGTTCGCTTCTACGGTCATATACGACTCTCGATGGACGAAACGTATCTTCAGTATATTTGACTCAAAACCAAAAACTAGGCCTAAAAGCAGAAGATGCACAAGACCGAAATCTTTTCAGAGCAACTATCAAGACTTTTAGGAATTTACGGGGCGAAAAACGGGCAACTGGTGCTAAATGGACAGAAGAACGTCGTGCTAAACGCAGTGAGCTAATGAAGACGATTTGGATCAAGCGAAACTGAACAAATCCCAGAATGTAAAATGAGGCTTATCGTGGCCCCTAGTTGGCTGATTAGTGAAGTTGAAATAATAGTAATAGTAATAATAATAATAATAATAATAATAATAATAATAATAATAATAATTTGAGATATCATGCCTCGCTTTTGCAGATGACCTGGCCATACTAACAGATGATGTAGTCACAGCCGTTAATCAAATTGAAAGCCTTAGCGAATGTGCTGGAAAGGCTGGCCTACAAATTTCCTTTGAAAAGACCAAGTTCTTCTGCTCAAAACTTGACATCCAAAATTTGAACACGACACATGGGCAAATCATCCGAGTACCACACTTCAAGTACTTGGGAGAAATACTTGAACCAACGGGAGGCGAAAAGGCTGCCCAGAAAATTCGCCCACAAAAATTTCGGAAAGCCTACGGTAGGGTTCACAACATATACAATAAAAAGTGCTTGTCCCGCCATGCAAAGATCAGACACTATAATACAGTAATAAAATCCGAAGTCTTATATGCCAGCGAGACCCTTACACTAAACGGGAAAGGTGACATAGAAAACATTTTAAAAGAAGAAAGAAGAATCCTGAGGAAAATTCTCGGCCCACGAAAAACAGAAGATGGATATAGACTGAGGTCACGCTTTCCAACTTTGCAGCAGGCATCCGCAAAAGACGTCTGAAATTATATGGGCACGTCCGCAGACTGCCGGCAAGTAGACTGACACACAAGATTCTCACCTACATAGAACATCTAAAAAATATTCCATGGGTACTGGAAGTGAAGATTGATCTGGAAAAAGCCCATATGGACTCAACTGACACCGCGGACAGAAACCTCTACAGGATAAAAATTAATGGATGGAAAGTGCAACCAGAGAACGAAGTGAAAAAGAAGACTGGAGCAAAGTGGACAGAAGAACGAAAAAGGATCCACGGAGAAAGGATGAGAGCTGTTTGGCAACTCAGAAAACAGAATCGTTAGAGCTTTGCGTGATCTAGTGGGTTCATACGCACATAATAATAATAATAATAATAATAATAATAATAATAATAATAATAATAATAATAATAATACTGGAGGGGTGGAAAGTAAAGGCTTCCACCATCCGTAACCTCGGTACTTGATGGGGTAGAGTGGTTAGCTGGATGCCCGGCAGCCTTTGCTCCCAGAAATTAACCTGGTACTCATTTTTGATGTACGCTGAGTGAACCTCAGGGCCATGTGCACCTCCGGAAGTGGAAATCTCGTTTCTTAAATTTCACGACTTCCTGACGGGGAATCGAACCACGTCCATCCGGATGAACCGAGCACGCCTTTACCGCCTTGGCCAGACAGCCCCCTAATAATAATAATAATAATAATATTAATAATAATAATAATAATAATAATACGATAATAATTTACCGAGCTCGATAGCTGCAGTCGCTTAAGCGCGGCCAGTATGCAGTATTTGGGAGATAGTGGGTTCGAACCCACTTACGGCAGCCCTGAAGATGGTTTCCCGTGGTTTCCCATTTTCAAACCAGACAGATGCTGGGGCTGTACCTTAATTAAGTTCACGGACGTTTCCTTCCCACTCCTAGCCCTTTCTTGTCGCATCTTCGCCATAAGACTTATCTGTGTCGGTGCGACGTAAAGCTTGTAAACAATAATAATGATAATAAATGATAGTCATAATCACAAAGTAACGGTAATGACGGTCACAGTTTAAATGGAGAGTAAATATTTCTTATACTGGTTTTGAATGACGAGCTCGACGTCAGGCTCCGTAACTCGTCTGGTATGGAGTTCCAGACCCGCGCAGCACTACTATGCAGGAGTGGGAGTACCGTTTGGTGTTGTGTGCGGGAATAGACGGGACGTTCCTCTTGTGGGAGCGGCTGTTGAATTGATGAGACTCTAAGAGCTTGGTAAACTTGGATGATAGGTGCTATGGTACAGTATAGACGTCTTAGAATACTGTGTAGTTTACACTGGGCATGGAGTTGTTGTCTCGTTTGAAGGTTTAGCATTGACAGTTTGTTAAGATGTGGACTGATATGTTGAAATCGTAATCTCCTTGCAATGAAATTTCGAGAAAAGATATGATTTCATTATTATAATTACATACTTTAAGTTATGTATTCCGGACCTTAATAGTCACTCTCACTCGAGGACGAATGATTTATTTTTTATTAAATCTTACTACAACATCACATTTTCACAGAGTTTCAGTCAAATAAATTACAGCTAAGAAGTGTCAATATTCTTGACTGACGATGTTCACTACTCTGAAGTGTATAACATCATTTGTGATTTTTCACAAGAAAGAAAGGAGTTACGCCTGTATGTTGTATGTTGGGTATTCAGCCCGAAGGCTCGTTTGATCTTCCACAGCTCCGCCAACAGCTGTCCTAGATAGTCTAGGTGTCACTTATGACAGTTTTCTAGATCGAAACTAAGCTTACTAAAATCTGTCCTTTTTGCATTGTGCTGTTATTCTTGTGAGGATGCGATATCGCGTGTATAGTTTACATGTAATCTCATTCCCAGATTGAAAATTACCCATCAGTTTGTGACATAAACATATCATACGTGGCAGGTGTAGCTTATTGCTCAAAATTCAGAAATTATTACACCGAGCGACTTGGCTACGGTTCGAGGCGTGTAGCTGTTACCTTGTATTTGGTAGCGAGTTCGAACCTCCCTGTCGTCATCCCTGGAGATGGTTTTCTGTGTTTTCCCATGTTCATAAATAGCTATAAAAGGGAGAGAAAAGGCAAAGCAATTTTTTTTTTTTTTTTTGCTAGTTGCTTTACGTCGCACCGACATAGATAGGTCTTATGGCGACGATGGGATAGGAAAGGGCTAGGAGTGGGAAGGAAGCGGCCGTGGCCTTAATTAAGTTACGGTCCCAGTATTTGCCTGTTGTGAAAATGGGAAACTACGGAAAACCATCTTCAGGTCTGCCTACAGTTGGGTTCGAATTCAAACCCATTATCTCCCGCATGCAAGCTGACAAATGCGTGACTCAAACCACGCAGCCACACGTTCGGTGGTTTTCTGGTCTAAAATTCAAATTTAAAAACGATCCTCGGCCTATTTCTAGACATTTGACCGGATCAGGAATGGAATGAATAAAGCCTCCATCTAGCGGCGAGGATAGGAATTGTGCCGGCTGCCGAAACCTGTCGCACTTCTCTGGGGCAATGGTTAATGACTGACAGATGAAATGATATTCGAGAGTGTCGCTGAAATGAAAGATGGTAGGAAAAACCCAGAATACCCGGAGAAAATCTTGTCCCGCCTCCGCTTTGTCCAGCACAAATTTCACATGGAGTGACCGAGATTTGAACCACAGAACCCAGCGGTGAGAGGTCGGCGCGCTGCCGCCTGAGCCACGATAGCCTGACTCTAAAATTAATACCACATCATAAATGAAAACGATGGTGATAGGAGAAGTCGAGTGTACAGTGGTTTGGCTATTGTAATAAAATAAATATGTAATAAGTTTCGTTTCAGAGATACGGAACAAATTGGAAATGAGATGACTGAAGCGGAATTCTGAACCTATCAACTCATATGCATGGACATAATATTTTGGATCGAAGATTCCATTTTCTATTTTCACCAAAATGTGGTATTTTATTCGGCACTTGACAAGTAATCATGATTTTCCAATGGAAGTAATATACTACGGTTCAATTTCGTATATTCTGAGGAAGAAAAATAGCTGTTTTAGGACGAAACGCAAGGAGTAGCTGAGAAGGCAGTTAAGACGTCAAGTCTAAAATACAGTATTACTACAAGAGAGTGTGAAACTTATTCTGCAAAGCCATTAGAGCACAGAGGAAGTCTGGCAGCAACGTTCCGCTTGTTGGACAGTGGCTAGTAGCGGCACAATTACTGCACGCAGTCTACCGTGATAATCTCTTTGCATATTGCTTTAAACTTGTACAAGAAGTCCCTCTTTCGGCTTCTAACTATCTCATATCTGATAGATAATTCAAAGTGGAAGCGAAGACTTACTTTACGGAATTACTTGGATTCATATTTACTTTATTCCTTCACTCTCACAGACATTGTTTGTTTGTAAGCTTATGTAAAAATATAAAAATTATCACTATCATAATCTGCAAATTGTTATTGATTTCTCATTTTCAACAATGCATAACTGATATAGTGGGTATGATATGCATAACAATTTGAAGACCGTTTTTTGCAAAGCTCAATTACAAAATTTCCGAAAATGAGTTATATATCAGGTCGTGTAGTTTAGTAAGAGAGGAATCAATTGCACTCATCAGAATTTAGCTGAACTGAACATCTACTACTGTTACAAAGCTTAATATGGAAATTTTGCAAAACTCCACATCTACGGGAATAAAACATTATCAAAGTCACCAATTACACACTATTCCGGATTTGATTTATATTTACGAGTGTTTTTGTTTTCTTTACACTTGGCAACCATGTAAGATTTCGTAATATTGAGAAACAATTAAGAAAAATGGAAACTGTATCAGTCCCGTCTCAACATTACAAAATACTGAATCAGCACAGGCGATGTCTTGTTCTTGGAAAGAGCTCGGAGGTGTATAACTTGAAATCAGCAAGTAGAGAGATTTGGAAACAAGTTACCCTTCAAGATGACAGAAGTGCGGGTTTTAATGATCCTATTGTTGTTAAGGTGTTGAAAAGTATGGACAAGACATTGTCTGTCAAATTATCAACTCACGTCATTGTTAAGGAAAGTGAGGATGTTAAGAAATATTTCGATTTATCTTCCGAAGAGACAAAACTGCTGTGTTGCAAGGTTGCTCAGAGTGAAGTGAGGACAATAATGATGCTGAGTATCCAGACAAGCCAATCGACTAATTTTCAATGTGTAGGTCTACATAATATGTGAAATATGACCTTAGAAAATAATTTTGTAAACGTTTATTCCTATAGATGATGAGTTGAGCAGAACACCCACACTTTTCAATCCTATCTTTCTACAGTTGTTAATAATTATTTTGAAAAGTGCGTTATAGTAATAAATTCTGTCTTAATGCTCTATTATAAGTGAATTTTCAGTTGAATATACCGGGTGGTTCACCAGCCCCTTATTTTTGGAGGTAGGTAACCCAAGTAACGCGTATATTATAGTCATCCGAAAAACATTAGTACCTGCTTCTTTATGGCCTAAGTACGACTACGCCGTTTATATAATGCTCGCGAATATGGCAGAAATCATCAGCGGCAGTGTTACTTCTATTACGTAAACTATAATGAATGTATAAAACGGTCACAGCTGAGAATAACACTACCTTACGTTTCGACAAGAAGTGTCTACAGTATAAGGACTACACCGTGTGCTAGGTACGTACTACGACTCGCGGTATCTAAGGTGATTAAATCACCCGTCACTGACGTAGCATGAGCCAACGTGTTTGCTGATTGGCTGGTACACTTTGTTTTCTTCGATTAACGCCATTTACAGTAACTGCAATATGGCCGCATATCTTCCTGTTCCAAAGGGTGAATTTTTATTTGGTCCTGAAAAGGACTGTTTTGATCCGATGTTACGTAGCCAGGTTGGACTGCGACCTAATGGTCTGTAGGTAGGATGTAGAGTACCCTGCAGATTCAATTTAACAATTGGTTTAGCCTATACAGATTTCAGCACGACGTTGTAAAGATAGTATTGCACGTTGTAATATGTCAGGTGTAACAGCTTGGCATGCCTCGGTGATCAGTTGCTGAAGGTGACCAGGATCTTCAGGCTGCCGTGCATACACTACCTGCTTAAGTGATCCCGCAGAAAGAAGTCAAGTGGCGTTAAATCGGGTGATCTAGCGGGCCAGTGAACGGGTCCCCCACTTCCTATCCATTTATTTGGATATGAAGCGTGAAGATTGTTCCGGACGACTACTGATCCATGAGGTGGGGCCCCGTCGTGTTGAAACCACATTCGCGCAGTGGTACGTTCTCCAGCAACTGTGGGGGTTCATTTTGAAGAAAATGAAGGTAGCGTGCTCCCGTTAGATATCCGAAGCAGAAACATGGTCCAATTAAGATAGCCTCCCAAGATCACACACCAGATATCTACTCCGCAACCGAGCTCGATAGCTGCAGTCGCTTAAGTGCGGCCAGTATCCAGTAATCGGGAGATAGTGGGTTCGAGCTCCACTGTCGGCAGCCCTGAAGATGGTTTTCCGTGGTTTCCCATTTTCACACCAGGCAAATGCCGGGGCTGTACCTTAATTGAGGCCACGGCCTGTTCCTTGCAATTCCTAGGCCTGTGCTATCCCACCGTCGCCATAAGACATATCTGTGTCGGTGCGACGTAAAGCAAATAGCATCTACTCCGCACTTCACTTGAAATGGACCCTGTCTCACCAAACGGGGGTTCTCCGTGCTCCAGTAGTGCATATTGTGCCGATTCACGACGCCATTGTCGTGAAATCGTGATTCGTCTGAAAACAGGACTCTTGACCAAAAAAAAAGCTACACACTGGTCACACTGGTCACATTACGTAATTCCCACTGACAAAATGTTGCTCTTCATTGAAATCACGTCCGTGGAACTGCTGGTGTAACTGCAGATGGTAGGGGTGAAATTTATTGTTATACAGTATACGCAAGACTGATGACCAGCTGATGTTGGTCTGTTGTGCAAGTACTAGTATGAAGGTTATTCTGGACAGCGTCCAAAACAGCCTCTTCATTTGGACCAGACTTTATAGGGGCATCTCTAACGGAAGGTACCCTTCCAAGTGTCCCAGTTGACCGCAATCTTTGTTCATGATTTCAGAACGTATTGGTAATCACTAGTATTCTGTCAGAAAAACGCTCGTGATAGAGACGTTGCGACTGGACTGCGTTCTGATTTGTTTCCCCATAAATGAGCAACATATCAACGTACTCGTCACTGGAATAAATCTTGAGTGAATGAATAAGTGCTGTGACATGACCTGGTAGGTCTGGATTATTGTTTGTGTGTGTTGGACTCGAGAGGTTGTAGATTCGAATCCATGCTGGCCGTTATGAATATCGTTTTCCTAGCTTTCCCATTTTCACCATCAAGCAAATGCCGGGACGGTACTTTAATGAATCCAAATCATTACTCCACCCATCCTTAAGGGAAAGCCGCCAAATCAGAGCGCACCCCTTAAAACATTTTCTTTCTTCTTAATCCGTTTACCTTCCAGGTTGGTTTTCCCCTCGGACTCAGCGAGGGATCCCACCTCTACCACCTCAAGGGCAGTGTCCTGGAGTGTGAGACTTTGGGTTGGGGGATACAACTAGGGAGGAGGACCACTACCTCACCCAGGCGGCCTCACCTCCTGTGCTGAACAGGGGCCTTGTTGAGGGATGGGAAGAATGGAAGGAATAGACAATGAAGAGGAAAGGAAGTGGCCGTGGCCTTAAGATAGGTACCATCCCAGCATTTTCCTGGAGGAGAAGTGGGAAAACACGGAAAACCACTTCGAGGATGGCTGAGGAAGGAATCGAACCCCCCTCCCTCTACTCAGCTGTACTCCCGAAGGTCTGTGGACCCCGGTTCAGCCCTCTTACCACTTTCCAAATTTCGTGGAATCGAACTCGGGCCTCCGAGGGTGGCGGCTAATCACACTAACCACTACACCACAGAGGCGGACACCCCTCAAAGGCTGCCTTTCTTCTTAATGCGTTTCCCTCCAGGGTTGGTTTATCGCTCGGACTCAGCGAAGGATCCCACCTCTACCGCCTCAAGGGCAGTGTCCTGGGACGTGGGACTTTGGGTCAGGGTATACAGCTGGGGAAGAGGACCAGTCTCTTAAAACCAATAGGATATAAATATTTATTATTGTATCCCCGCTATAATGGAGCATCTCTATTTCAAAAAATTTTGCTCACGCTGGATTCGAACCACTACGCTGCCGAAACACACCTTCTGCTCCAGCCCTTAACGGATTCAGCCACGCAATGCTTGCTAGAGGTTTAGTACTTAAGTATACCCATTCCACCTGGAAAGTTAATATCCGTGTCAACGTCTTCAATGATGGTTTACAGTGTTCAGTTAACTTCTTTACGTTACAATGCACGTTGCATAACCTTTTAATTCGGTCGTACTACGGGTACCTATGTTATTTCAAGGCGCAAAAGGTCACATGTTTGCAGAATGGTCCTTAGTATTTAGCGCGGATCTGTACATAGGAGTTATTCATTTATTAGGTCCATGGATCAATTAACATTTTTGACACACAGGTAGGGGAGAGCCTTATCGCCAAGAAGGAGAAATTTCAAGTTATTTGGTGCCCATAAAACTAAATTACAAGGTTCTTTAGGTTATACACGTTATTTGGGTTGAATATTTCCGAAAAAATAAGCGGCTGGTGAACCATCATCATCATCATCATCATCTGTTTACCCTCCAGGTTCGGCTTTTCCCTCGGACTCAGCGAGGGATCCCACCTCTACCGCCTCAAGGGCAGTGTCCTGGAGCTTCAGACTCTTGGTAGGGGGATACAACTGCGGAGAATGACCAGTACCTCGCCCAGGCGGCATCACCTGCTATGCTGAACAGGGGCCTTGTGGAGGGATGGGAAGATTGGAAGGGATAGACAGGGAAGAGGGAAGGAAGCGGCCGTGGCCTTAAGTTAGGTACCATCCCGGCATTCGCCTGGAGGAGAAGTGGGAAACCACGGAAAACCACTTCCAGAATGGCTGAGATGGGAATCGAACCCACCTCTACTCAGTTGACCTCCCGAGGCTGAGTGGACCCCGTTCCAGCCCTCGTACCACTTTTCAAATTTTCGTGGCAGAGCCGGGAATCGAACCCGGACCTCCGGGGGTGGCAGCTAATCACGCTAACCACTACACCACAGAGGCGGACGACTGGTGAACCACCTGGTATAATTTTTCTTTTGGAAGATAATATAATGTTTTTCCAGAAAATTTTACTTCTTGTAGTTGTTGAGTTTTGCGAAAACGGTCTTCATTTACTACCTTAACACTCTGCATCAAACCAGTGTAGGAAGAAAATTATTTCTTCATCATCATCATCATCATTTGTTTACCCGCCAGGTTCGGCTTTTCCCTCGGACTCAGCGAGGGATCCCACCTCTACCGCCTCAAGGGCAGTGTCCTGGAGCTTCAGACTCTTGGTCGGGGGATACAACTGGGGAGTATGACCAGTACCTCGCCCAGGAGGCCTCACCTGCTATGGTGAACAGGGGCCTTGTAGGGGGATGGGAAGATTGGAAGGGATAGGCAAGGATGAGGGAAGGAAGCGGCCGTGGCCTTAAGTTAGGTACCATCCCGGCATTCGCCTGGAGGTGAAGTGGGAAACCACGGAAAACCACTTCGAGGACGACTGAGGTGGGAATCGAACCCACCTCTACTCAGTTGACTTCCCGAGGCTGAGTGGACCCAGTTCCAGCCCTCGTACCACGTTTCAAATTTCGTGGCAGAGCCGGGAATCGAACCCGGACCTCCGGGGGTGGCAGCTAATCACGCTAACCAGTACACCACAGAGGCGGCAGAAAATTATTTAATCATGAAAATGTTTCATTTGAGTCACGAAACACCTTCTTCTTCTTCCTCTATTATTATTATTATTATTATTATTATTATTATTATTATTATTATTATTATTATTATTATTATTATTATTTGATCATGCCCTTGCTGACGAGATGTGGGCCTAGTGTTTATGGTGCACTATGTCTTCTGGTATGGGCTACAGCAATTTGTTACAATTTGACAATATGAAAGTGACCGAGGAATGAGCGATGCTAGTAATATCATTCCTTATACAGTCAGTCCCCGTTTTGAATGGTGTAAGATAATATAATGTCGGTTGGTGCACGCATTTCAGTGGGATTGGCAGACAGATGTGCAATAGCAACTTCTGGCTCTGTGAGGAAAGCAACGGAAACTTCTTCACTCCTCATTACCCTAGTTTGCCTCTTCAGTGACGCCTGGGCTATATATGATAGCTCTTGGTGGAGCTGTGGAGGATCACTGCCTGCTGTCATTTCTTGGTGGATACAGTACTTTTGCATCCATCTCTTGGCACAGGCCAGAGCAAAGTGTAGCTTCCACCGAAGTCCCAGTCTCATCCATGGCTGTGATAATATGGAAGCTGCTGTGGTATGGGTGGTGCTGATTAATGACATTCAGAGCATGAGTGTCATGAAAGGTGTTGCTCATAGGGTTAGTTGTGATACAACAGCACTGTCTGGCCCAGCGAGGAAAGCAATGGCAAACTACCTCACTCCTCATCTTGCCTAGTACGCCTCATTTTGGTACTGCCATTGTTTTTTGTGGTTTCCCTATAAGTGCATAGCCTTTGATGATGATATTTGAGGATGCAACCAGCCTCTGGGCTGATGCCCTAATGGACAGACAGTGGAGGATCAAAGCAGCCTTCGGGCTGAATACCCAACATGCATGCAACAACACATGGTTTGGTCTCTTCATAGGAGGTTGGCGACCATCAAGAGTATATTTTTCTACTTTGTGTTTCCTGTGTTAGGGTTGGCATATCGTGGATGTCGGACCACTGTCGGAGGTCTCGCGTCCAGGATTATCTTCTCCACCCACATCCAGGTTTCTCGTTTACCTTACTTTCTATGATCAGTTGTATGAGGCTGTATTTGTCATTTCGATATCAAAATTGCCCGCTTCCTTATGGTTTGAGACGTAACACGATTGCCCGGCACTATATAGGAGTACCTCTTCGTTAGCCAAGGGGTCTTGAACATTTTGCGATAAAGCTCAGTTAAAACTAACACTGATCGTATACCGATATAACCCTTTACATTTCAATTTTTATTTAGGATGCATTAGAAAGGGCATCAAATTCTTCTTAATCTGTTTACACTCCAGGGTCGGTTTTTCCCTCGGACTCGGCGAGGGATCCCGCCTCTACCGCCACAAGCGCAGTGTCTTGGAGCTTCAGACTCTGGGTCGAGGGATACAACTGGGGAGAATGACCAGTACCTCGCCCAGGCGGCCTCATCTGCTATGCTGAACAGCGGCCTTGTGGCGGGACGGGAAGATTGGAAGGGATAGACAAGGAAGAGAGAAGGAAGTGGCCGTGGCCTTAAGTTAGGTACCATCTCTGCATTTGCCTGGAGGAGAAGTTGGGAACCACGGAAAACCACTTTGAGGATGGCTGAGGTGGGAATCGAATCCATCTCTACTCAGTTGACCTTCCGAGGCTGAGTGGACCCCGTTCCAGCCCTCGTACCACTTTTCAAATTTCGTGGCAGAGCCGGGAATCGAACCCGGGCCTCCGGGGGTGGCAGCTAATCACGGTAACCACTGCACCACGGACATCAACGACCAGGTAAATTTCATCCATTGTTGAGAGAAGCGATGCAAGGTTCTGTCTTCTATTGGTAACTGCATACAGTAAACCATCCTTGTGCTGACCACAACTGCGGCTTGTACCATTGTCCCTTAATTCTGTTATTCTGCCATTCTAAAATTCTACTCTACGTTGAATGTGTCTCATTTTTATATTTACAATAGTCATATGAATGTAGAATGGTCACATTCGTCACTGGTAACAACCTGTATTTGTGACTTCATTTACAAAACTGGCCATAGCCTCGTGTTGTTATTGTAATTATCACTGTTTGCTTTTTGTTATTGTTTTCCCATTTCATGCTTTATACGGTACCTATTAATTGGCGGCAGATATTAGCCATAACTGTTAAGCATTGATCAACGTCACAACTGCCATTATGGTAGCGATAAATATAGCCAGTGCTCCTTTTAAGAGACATGTTCTTTAAATTGCTCATCTGAACGTAATTAAGTCGCGCCGAGTTTATCATGTTCACGCGATATTCGCAATACAGTGAGCACCAAATGTGTGCTGAAGAAATTAGAAATTAATTCACATCTTATAACCAAAGAGCCTCCGTGGCTCAGACGGCAGCGCGTCGGCCTCTCACCACTGGATACTGTGGTTCAAATCCCGGTCACTCCATGTGAGATTTGGGCTGGACAAAGCGGAGGCGGGACAGGTTTTCCTCCGGGTACTCCGGTTTTCCCTGTCATCTTTCATTCCAGCAACACTCTCCATTCTCATTTCATAGCATCTATCAGTCATTAATAAATCACTTTGGGAGTGGCGACCCCATCGTACTAATAGCCTATATCTGCTTCATTCATTCCATCCCTGGCCCGGTCAATGACTGGAAAACAGGTTGTAGGTTTTCATTTTCTTATAACCAAATGCACAGTTCAAAAAAATTACCGGACCGAGCTCGATAGCTGCAGTCGCTTAAGTGCGGCCAGTATCCAGTATTCGGGAGATAGTAGGTTCGAACCCCACTGTCGGCAGCCGTGAAGATGGTTTTCCGTGGTTTTCCATTTTCACACCAGGCAAATGCTGGGGCTGTACCTTAATTAAGGCCACGGCTGCTTCCTTCCCACTCCTAGCCCTTCCCTGTCCCATCGTCGCCATAAGACCTATCTGTGTTGGTGCGACGTAAAGCAACTACCAAAAAAAAAAAAAATAATAATAATAATAATTAAGGGAACATATGCCATGCTCCACAAAACAATACCTCACACCCAGGTATATTACCAACTACTTTATTCTTTACCGTTGAAGTATACACAAGAACATCGGTGGATTTGCGTTCATTTTGAGAAGACAAACAGAAATGTTCAAATAGGGGCGAAAACAAAGTGATAACAGTCCACCAGGGTGGGTTTTTATCACAGTTGGAGAGCTTTAGTATGGTGTATGTCGTCCACGAGCATTTTTCACAGCTTGGCACCTACGTGGCATGCTCCGCATAAGACGACGGAGTTCACGTTGCGGTATCAGGTCCCATTTTTCAATGAGAGCCTGTTCGAGGTCTTGGAGAGTCTGTGGTGGAACAGGACGCCCGCGAACACTTCTGTCAAGCCTATCCCACACATGTTCGATGGGATTAAGGTCGAGACTCACTGCTGGCCATTCCATCTCTTGAATATCCAGTTCTCGCAAGACAGCTCTGGTGATGCGCGCTCCATGAGCCCTGGCATTGTCATGCATGAGTACGAATTCAGGGCCAACACCGTATGCAGCAACCAACACATTCTGTAGCAGTATCTGCTCGATGTTCGCCTCAGCGGTAAGATTACAAGGACGACGACGCGATCCGTACGGCCATTAATACTGATGCCACCCGACATCATCACAACACCTTATCCGAATCGGTCCACTTCCTAGACAACATTTGGCATGTACTGCTCAACACGACGTCTCCATGCACGTTGACGTCCATCACGTTGTATCAGGGGAAATCTGGACTCGTCTGTGAACAACACAGGTCTCCATTGGCGAAGTTGCCAGTTGACGTGGGTACGGACAAACAGAAGGCGAGCTGCGCGATGTTGCTGCGTTAAACGGGGTACTCGAACAGGACGTCTGGGTCGTAAAGACACTTCTCTTAACCTGTTCCTTACTGTCTGGTCACCGTGACTCCAGTGACCCTCCTGAGGTCTTGTTGCAGTTCTCTGGCAGTTTTTTGAACGACGCCGCAATGCACAGATTCTCAGATATCGGTAATCCTCTTGGGTTGTCATGCGTCCACGACCTTGTCCAACACCCCTTGTGAACTGGTCTGTCTAATTTTAACGATTCCACAAGCGTTGAATAACTGACGGAGAGACATTGACATCCACAGCAACACGACGAAAATTCCATCCTTCCCGGATCAAAACGACGGCCCTTGCGACTTCAACCTCGTTAAGATGTCTCATGGGATGTACTGGTTTGGGTACAACGTGCTCAGATGACCGTAGTGGTCTGTGTACCTCACAACGACACACGGAAGCACCGCTATTCACCATTGGAACTCCACCTACCAAATTAACGTTCACATACCAGACGTTACAAAACATGTTCCCCTAATTTTTTTGAGCTGTATATCTGTGTCAGGTGATTGAACTTACGGGCTCAAGTTATCACGTCGTGCGATTTGCCGTTGCGTAAATTAACTCCTGCTACGGGGAGTGTTAATGTTTTTTTTTGCTAGGGGCTTTACGTCGCACCGACACAGATAGGTCTTATGGCGACGATGGGATAGGAAAGGCCTAGGAGTTGGAAGGAAGCGGCCGTGGCATTAATTAAGGTACATCCCCAGCATTTGCCTGGTGTGAAAATGGGAAACTACGGAAAACCATTTTCAGGGCTGCCGATAGTGGGATTCGAACCTACTATTTCCCGGATGCAAGCTCACAGCCGCGCGCCTCTACGCGCACGGCCAACTCGCCCGGTTGTTAATGTTTGGTAGGATTTTAAAATTATTATTATTATTATTATTATTATTATTATTATTATTATTATTATTATTATTATTATTATTATTATTATTATTATTTGTCCGACTCAATGGATGGATGATCAGCGTTGAGACCTTCGGGTCAGAGTGTCCCGGGTTCGATTACCGTCCGGATCAAGGTTTTTAATCACGTCTGATTAATATTTCTGGATCGGGGACTGGGTGTTTGTCCCAACACTTTCCTCTTCTTATTCAGACAACACACCACACTACCAACGAACACAGAAACGCACAATAGTAGTTATCTATCCACATAGAGTTGGCCTTAGGAAGGACATCCTGCCGTAAAACAGGGCCAAATCCACATGTACGACACAGTTCGCACTCGCGACCCCACAGGTGTGGGAAAAGTGGTAGAAAATGTTGATGATGATGATGATTACGATGATGATGTTTATTATTATTATTATTATTATTATTATTATTATTATTATTATTATTATTATTATTATTATTATTTGCTAGGGGCTTTACGTCGCACCGACACAGATAGGTCTTATGGCGACGATGGGATGGGAAAGGCCTAGGAGTTGGAAGGAAGCGGCCGTGGCCTTAATTAAGGTACAGCCCCAGCATTTGCCTGGTGTGAAAATGGGAAACCACGGAAAACCATCTTCAGGGCTGCCGATAGTGGAATTCGAACCTACTATCTCCCGGATGCAAGCTCACAGCCGCGCGCCTCTATTATTATTATTATTATTATTATTATTATTATTATTATTATTATTATTATTTTGTTATTATATTATCGGACATATATGAGAGGCCTTGTATGCTTATATTACTGCATTAGTTCGAATCCCATTGCAGCCAACCCTGAAGGTGGCTTTCCGTGGTTTCCCATTTTCACACTAGTGAAATGCTTGGGCTGTATCTTAATTGAGGCCATGGCTACTTCCTTCCCCCTCCTTGGCCTTTCTGTCCCATCGTCGCCATAAGACCTGTCTGTCTCGGTGCGACGTAAATGTAAAACAAAACATAAATGCATTAATCGGGATAGTATCTCTTGTGCCTGAATGTACATGGACTTGGGAACTGAATTATTATTTTCCGTAGGTTGATTCTTATTTCCTTTATACAGAGTCGTAAAATATATTACTATTTCTTTTCATGGAGCTAGGCTGAGTGGCTCAGACCGTTATTGCTCGAATACGTCAGTCTCGTGTCTGGAGATTCATTAACACGTTAAAGAACTCTTCCGGGACAAAATTTTGGCACCTCGGAGTCTCTGAAAACCGTAAAATGATTAAGTGGGACATGAAATTATTATTTTTATTTTTATTATTATTATTATTATTATTATTATTATTATTATTATTATTATTATCGTTTAAATGTAAGTCATTAAAATATCGACATTCACCGGAAATTATGTTGCTGCTGCTATCGTAGCTCATCCATTTCTACTTTGAAATGCACCTTGCAAAGGAAAATGTAGAGAAGACTTGGTGAGAAGAACATCAATTGGATCTGATGGAGGTACGAAAATAATTCAAGTGCCCATAACATACGGGGTGTGGCCGGCCGGACGTGAGGTCGGATCTGTCAAATAATTCATGTGTTCTGGGACGTAACCTGCCGGAGGCGGGAGAGGTGTTGAATAAACAGAGAAAGTTGTGGGCTCTTCTCTTCCAGATTCAGGCCGGAGATCCTGCCGCTGTTACATAGCCCTTCTGCGGTGAAACTCGAGCTGTAATGTAGCAGTCTCGTCTGAGTAGTGTTCCGGCGCGTGCCTCTGTGTTCCGAGGAAACCGGAAATGACAGTAGGCCCTACCTGCTGATATTTCTATTGCCTTAGACCGGAAAATTATAGAAAAGTAAAATGGAGGTGCAAGTTTCCTAATCTTGTTGACTTGTACTGAACAGCACTGAGCACGAGACACTCAAATACGAGGGTGCAGCATAAGTCATGCCATCTTTCTTTTTCCTAACGGATTTGGGATCTACCCGGCAAATGGAAATGTACAAATGAGAGTGGTGAGCGTAAGTTGCTGTGGAATCTATGAATAATGCTGCGTAGGTTTATGAGGTAAACAATGTGGGAGACGTTGGATAGGTCCTCCTCATGGGTGAATTTTGCAATATTATGTTTCACAGCGTTGTCAATGACTCTTTCACGGCACCTCAGCTAAGTCCTGGTATTACTTCCACTTACTTGTGCCAGGCTCCTCACTTTCGTCTATCCTATCCGACTTCCCCTGGTCAACTCTTGTTCTTTTCCGACCCCGACGGTATTAGAGCACTCGAGGCCTAGGGAGTCCTTTATTTTTCACACCCTTCTTGGCTCTTTTCTTTCATTGGCTATACCTTCATTTTCTGAGGTGTCGGATCCCTTCCATGTTTCCTGTCTGATTAGTGTTATTTAGAAGATGGTTGCCTAGTTGTACTTCCCATTAAAACGGTATAATCACCACCACCACCACCACCACCACCACCACCGAGGTCAAATATCAGTTAGACGGGTCCGGTCAGTATGGTGGACGTACCTGTACTTCCCGCTTCCCACACTGTTCTTACCTCATCACATCCATTCTGTACGGAACTGACTCCTACTACAGTCCCATCACCCTGTGCGTGATATCTGTCCAACGCACCGCCATCTCTTGTTGTGTTCATGTACTATGCGTGGCATGGTTTCCAGGACATATGACTATTGTATGATTGCTCCTGCTAAATGTGAGGAAAAAAGTAGTTGTCATAAGATATGCCCAACCCTCGTATCTGCCGGCAAACTAAGACTCTAATGGGCTGTATGAAACTCGAGGGGTGGGGTAATAAGGAGAACTCATTTTAATTGTTCGCAAGATAGTCCTTTTTGACATGCTGTTACATTTTGGTGTTAGTCACCTCCCAGTAACTTCCGCTGCTGAATGATGCAGTTATCTAGTCACAAGGTACTAAATCCTAACAAAAATAATGAGAATCTGTGTTTGATTGAAGAATTCTGATTACACATTTGAATTAGCGTTCTAACTGCATTGAAATCACAATTTAGTTTCCTTGTGATAATTGTAATCTTTACCGTTTTCGTATTTGCGATGTTTTCAGTTATAATTTTAATCCAGGGTTAAGAGAGGGGCTCTATAAAAAGTGTTTGTTCTTCTTCCTCTCCTTCCTATTGTTTTCATGGGGCTTCTTTACAGTTCTTTATTTAACCGTCGACCTCTAAGATCTTTTGCTACCATGTGTCGTCCTTTATTCCCACCTAGTTATTCCTGCTCCCTTCATGAAGCTGCAGATTGTTCTTATTAGGTCTTCAAGGATCTTTTCCCTTTCTTGTCCACGAAAACCCAGTGTAGAGATTCTAATTCTTCCCAGCGCCTTACATTCAAAGAGTGTGTGTTCCGCTGATTCCTCTACTTGATTGCATCTTCTACATACTGTATATTGTCCCTAGTTACTCCAATTCTATGTAGATGCTTTTTAAAGTAGCAGTGACCAGTGAGCCATCCCATCACCCATCTTATATTTTCTCTGCTAAACCTCAGCAGTTCTTTTGTATCCTTCTTGTTTGAACTACACATGAGTTTTTTCGCAAGCCTGCACCCTGGAACATTTTTCCAGTTTTTCAGTTTCTTCTTTTGTATCCATTTACTTATGTAATTGCGGGCTTGTCCGTATGAGATCCCATATACTGTTTCTGGGCTCACAAAAGGTCTCTCATCCATTTCTGGCCAGGTTATGTGCCTTTTCATTCCCTTCAATTTCTGCATGCCCCGGTATCCATATTATTTTTACAACTTTGTACTCTGAGATCTTCAGGAGAAGAGAGTGGCAATAGCAAACATTTTGTTAATGAGATTCGAATAGCCTTAAGCGCTTTAATAGCTGCTTGACTATCCGTAAAGATGAAAATGTCGTTATTTCTGTATTTCATTTCCATGTTTTCCTCAAGGCAGCTGGCAATGGCTTTCACTTCTGCTTGAAAAACTGTCTACCCACGTTTATTTGGATTGACCTCTCAGGTCTGTCCCCGTTGATCCCTCCTCCAGTTCCCTTTTTTCAGTCCTTGAGCCGTCTGTGCACCCCAATACATCTTCCTCACCAGTTCTCCACTTGTTGACATCCCAGTCTTCTTTCTGAATTATCTGGGTCTCAAATGGTTTTTCGAAGATATACCTTGGAACCATATAATCAGATAGCATGTGTAAAACATCCCTTTTTATCTTTGGAACATCCAGTACCGAGCTCGATACCTGCAGTCGCTTCTTAAGTGCGGCCAGTATCCAGTATTCGGGAGATAGTGTGTTCGAACCCCACTGTCGGCAGTTTGAAGATGGTTTTCCGTAGTTTCCCATTTTCACACCAGGCAAATGCTGGGTCTGTACCTTAATTAAGGCCACAGAAGCTTCCTCCCCATTCCTAGCCCTCTCCTGTCCCATCGTCGCCATAAGACCTATCTGTCTCGGTGCGACGTAAAGCAACTTGCAAGAAGAGGAACATTCAGTTTGCTAACTATTCATTTACTTTCGGATTAAGTTGTTGTACAGTTGCCCCTACGGGGTTGAGTGGACAAGATTCTAGATTCCAGTATCAAGGGTCAATGCGAGATAACTAACTCGCAGTTGAGCACTCCTAATCATTATACCAAGATTGCCTCGTTGCACTCCCGCTTAAAATAATAGTGACACCACTACAAGTGATGAAAATGAAATTTCGTATAGCTTTTAGTGCCGGGATATCCCAGGACGGGTTCGGCTCGCCAGGTGCAGGTCTTTCTATTTGACTCCTCTGGGCGACCTGCGCGTCGTGATGAGGATGAAATGATGATGAAGACAACACATACACCCAGCCCCCGTGCCGTAGGAATTAACCAATTAAGGTTAAAATCCCTGACACGACCGGGAATCGAACCCGAGGGCCTCTGAACCGAAAGCCAGTACGCTGACCGTTCAGCCAATGAGTTGGACACTGCAAGTGATAATAATTTGAGATTCGATGCTACTGTATCCCTAAAAGTAGCTATGAAAATCATGAAGAATACACTACATTATAATCCCCCTGTGGGTGGGGGCTGTAGAATAACATCCACGGTATCCCCTGCCTGTCTTAAGAGGCGACTAAAAGGGGCCACAGGAGCCCTTAACTTGCGAGCGTGGGTTGACGACCATGGGGTCCTTAGCTGAGTCCTATCATTGCTTCCACTTACTTGTGCCAGGTTCCTCACTTTTATATATCCTATCAGGCCTCCCTTGGTCAACTCTGGTTCTTTTTCGACCCCGACGGTTTTAGAGCACTCGAGGCTTAGGGAGTCTTCGATTTTCACGCCCTTCGTAGCCCTTGTTTTTCTTAGACCGATACATTCATTTTTTGAAGTGTCGGATCCCTTCCATTTTTCTCTCTGATATATATAGGATGGTTGCCTAGTTGTACTTCCTCTTAAAACAATAATCACCACCACCACTACATTATAACAGCTTTGAGATTTGAGCCTTAGATCTGAACATCTAAGGAGCTCGAATTCTGTATCATTCAAGTGGATATCATAAATCTAATCTCATGCTATCCTCATAAGCTACCTGTCTCTGTGAGATCAGCGGTAATGATGGTAACAACTGTGCCCTCATCCAGTTGTACTGCAATAATAGAGCTCTTAAAGTACAGTCAAGTACTAATAGTATTAGTGAGGACAGCTGTGTATTTATGAATTCCATATGCATTGTACCGAAACCAATATTGTTAGCTGTATATTGGCTGGCCTCGCTACAATCAACCGAACTGGAGGCCTTCGCTGTTTCAACACAGTCGGCATGTTG
Organism: Anabrus simplex; assembly: GCF_040414725.1. Taxonomy (NCBI): domain Eukaryota; kingdom Metazoa; phylum Arthropoda; class Insecta; order Orthoptera; family Tettigoniidae; genus Anabrus; species Anabrus simplex. Next base: position 36,050,458 of record NC_090268.1, read on the forward strand.
CCAGGACAAAGACATGGGCTCGAATTTGTTCTGTGTGAGATGACATCTGGACAAATTTCTCTTCTTGTCCGCACCATCCGTACTGCCAGTTGACCACCTGCCAAAACACGCAACGTGCAGGATCCCTTATGCTGCCGCAGCTGAATATGTCAGTTGTTCAGTACGTTCCTTTACACTGTATTATTGTGCCATAAACTTAATATTGACCACTTTGTGAACGAATACATTTGCATCTGGAGAAACTAAAAATCCGACCGTGTAATAATTCTGTTAACTGCTGTATAACAACATCGCGATTGCTTAACATTTCTTTGTGAGCATAAAGTCCTGTTGCTCGTTGAAAGCTAAAATAAGATGTTACTGCATCATTTTGAGGCTACCGGTAACTTGATCATAGTTTCATGTATTTCTTTAAACTGTCTGAAGTTTTGTGCTATTGTGCATCTGATTTGTGAAAATTGTTGTGTAGAATTAAGGAAATAGTGACCTCATCTTGCATCAGGTTCACGAAATGACGCTATTACTTTATTGGTTCTGAATCTTCTCAAAATTTGCCTGACTTTGGGCTGCCTTGGTGGATCATTGACAGATGGTTCAATTCATAATCTCATGTTCACGGTTTAAGTCCCAACTAAGGTAGTCGATTTTTTTGAAGGCCGGTAAAACTCTTGGCACCAAGAGATTAGCTACGCGGTTTTGTTCTCGTAATTTTAGTTTGCATTCGGGAGATGGCGGGTTCGAACCTCACCTTCGGCAGTCCTGAAGATGTATTTTTCATGGTTTCCAATTTTCACACCAAGCAAATGCAGGAGCTGTACCTTAAAAAAGGGCACGGTAGCTTCCTTACCACTGCTAGACCTTTCCTATTCCATGGCTACTGTGAGACCTATCCGTATCGGTGCGACGTAAAGCACAGTGTAATATCTCGTCTCAGTATTTGCCTTGCATCAGGTTCACGAAACGACGCTATTACTTTATTGGTTCTGAATCTTCTCTAAATTTGCCTGATTTTGGGCTGCCTTAGCGGATCATTGACAGATGGTTCAATTCATAATCTCATTAATTCTAAAGAACAGTTTTCACAAATCTGATGCGCAATAGCACAAAACTTCAGACAGTATAAAGCAATACATGAAACTATGTAATAAATAGAACATTTGTCACTCCTTTTCGTTGCTGTTAGTATGTAAAATATCCCTCCCGATGCACTCAGTGTCATCCGACAAAATTAATTTAACTCAGCCATTAGTATCCTTCCAGTGTCCGACTCCTTGGCTGAATGGTCAGCCTACTGCCCTTCGGTTCAGAGGGTCCCGGGTACGATTCTCGGCCGGGTCGGGGATTTAAATCCCTTCCAGTTAATTCTTCTGGCTCGGAGACTGGGTGTTTGTGTCTGTCACTACACTCTCCTCTTCATGTTCAGACAACACACCACACTACCAACCACCACAGAAACGCGCAACAGTGATTACTGATTACATCCCTCCATATAGAGTTGGTGTCAGGGAGGGTATGCGGCCGTAAAACCGGGTCATATCTTCATGTGCGACATAGTTCGCACCTGCGACCCCACAAGTGTGGGAAAAGGGGTAATAGAAGAGTAAGAAGAAGATTAGTATCTTTCCAGTAAAATTCCGCTTTCGTTGTTAGGTAGAAGCCCAATCGGAATGTCAAAATTGATACTCAAGCTTGCGTACTTCAGTAGGTCTGCAGCTCGGTAGCTGAGATTATTATTATTATTATTATTATTATTATTATTATTATTATTATTATTATTATTATTATTATTATTATTATTCAGTGAATTGTACATGGTGTGGGTTACTGTAGTTACGTCCTAGTTCGTGAACCATGGGCAACGGCTGAGTGGCCTAGTAAGTGGTCCTGAGAGTCGGGACACCAGTTGCTATGGAATGGGAGTGGACATCTCGGACATATTCTGTGTCATGGCCCTCCTTATGCTCAGGCGGCTAGGACTATACAATACACCGGTGGTCCATAACCCGTTGGAGGAGAGATCCTCACTTGGACTATGTGCAAGTAGTTTAGCATCCTGCTTCATGAATTTACCGAGCTCGGAACATTTTAAGCAAGCCATGGACCTATGGGAGTAACAGAGTCGCACACCCATTTGACAGGCGAGGGACTCCTTGGAAACAACTTGGCGAACAAAATGGAATTCGATGGGGAGCTATCAATATTAATGGGGCTTATGGAAGAAAGAAAGTAGAACTGGCTGAGTCAGGAAAGAGGATGCATCTGGATGTGCTAGGAGTAAGTGATATTCGGGTAACGGGAGATAACGAGGAAGAGATAGGAGATTATAAAGTGTACTTGAGGGGTGTTAGAAAGGGAAGGGGAGAGTCTGGGGTAGGGCTATTTTTCAGGAATGCCATTGCACGCAACGTAGTTTCTGTTAGGCACGTAAATGAGCGAATGATGTGGGTAGATTTGTCAGTTGGAGGAATTAGGACTAGAATTGTCTCCGTGTATTCACCATGTGAGGGTGCAGATGAGGATGAAGTTGACAAGTTTTATGAAGCATTGAGTGACATCGTGGTCAGGGTCAACAGCAAGGATAGAATGGTGCTAATGGGCGATTTCAATGCGAGAGTTGGAAATAGAACTGAAGGATACGAAAGCGTGATTGGTAAATGTGGGAAAGATATGGAAGCTAATGGGAATGGGAAGCGTTTGCTGGACTTCTGTGCTAGTATGGGCTTAGTAGTTACGAATACATTCTTCAAGCATAAGGCTATTCACCGCTACACATGGGAGGCTAGGGGTGCCAGATCCATAATAGACTATATCTTAACTGACTTCGAATTCAGGAAATCTGTTAGGAATGTACGAGTTTTCCGGGGATTTTTCATTGATACAGACCACGATCTGATCTGTAGTGAACTAAATATCTCTAGGCCTAGGGTAGAGAAATTGAAACCTGTCTGCAAACGAATAAGGGGGGAAAATCTCCAGGACGAGGAAATTAGACAGAAGTACACGGATATGCTTAGTGAGAAATTTCGAACAGTAGACAGTAAGCAGGTTCAGGATATAGAAAGTGAATGGGTGGCATACAGGGATGCTGTAGTAGAAACAGCAAGGGAATGCCTAAGAACAACTGTGTGTAAAGATGGGAAAGGCGAACATCTTGGTGGAATGATGAAGTGAGAACAGCTCGTAAACGTAAAAAAAAAAAAAAAAAAAAAAAAAAAAAGGCTTATCAGAAATGGCTCCAAACAAGGGCCGAGGCAGACAGGGATTTATACGTAGATGAAAGAAACAGAGCGAAACAAATAGTTGTTGAATCCAAAAATAAGTCATGGGAAGATTTTGGTAATAACCTGGAAAGGCTAGGTCAAGCAGCAGGGAAACCTTTCTGGACAGTAATAGAGAATCTTAGGAAGGGAGGGAAAAAAAGAAATGAACTTTGTTTTGAGTAATTCAGGTGAACTGATAATAGATCCCAGGGAATCACTGGAGAGGTGGAGGGAATATTTTGAACATCTTCTCAATGCAAAGGGAAATCTTCCTCGTGGTGTGGTGAACAGCCAAACTCATGGGGAGGAGGAAAATGATGATGGTGAAATTACGCTTGAGGATGTGGAAAGGATTGTAAATAAACTCCATTGTCATAAAGCAGCAGGAATAGATGAAATTATACATGAAATGGTGAAGTATAGTGTGAAGGCAGGGATGAAATGGCTTCATAGAGTAGTACAATTAGCATGGAGTGTTGGTAAGGTACCTTCAGATTGGACAAAAGCAGTAATTGCACCTATCTATAAGCAAGGGATCTGGAAGGATTGCAACAGTTATCAAGGTATCTCATTGATTAGTATACCAGGCAAAGTATTCACTGGCATCTTGGAAAAGAGGGTGCGATCAGTCTTTGAGAGGAAGTTAGATGAAAACCAGTGTGGTTTCAGACCATAGAGAGGCTGTCAGGATCAGATTTTCAGTATGCACCAGGTAATTGAAAAATGCTACGAGATGTTTCGTAGATCTAGAGAAAGCATATGATAGGGTACGGAGGGAAAAGATGTTCGCTATACTGGAGGACTATGGAATTAAAGGTAGATTATTAAAATCAATCAAAGGCATTTATGTTGACAATTGGGCGTCAGTGAGAATTGATGGTAGAACGAGTTCTTGGTTCAGGGTACTTACAGGGGTTAGACAAGGCTGTAATCTTTTACCTTTGCTGTTCGTAGTTTACATGGATCATCTGCTGAGAGGTTTAAGGTGGCAGGGAGGGATTCAGTTAAGTGGAAATGTAGTAAGCAGTCTGGCCTATGCTGACGACTTGGTCTTAATGGCAGATTGTGCCGAAAGCCTGCAGTCTAATATCATGGAACATGAAAATTGGTGCAATGAGTATGGTATGAAAATTAGCCTCTCGAAGACTAAATTGATGTCAGTAGGTAAGAAAATCAACAGAATTGAATGTCAGATTGGTGATACAAAACTAGAACAGGTCGATAATTTTGAGTATTTAGGTTGTGTGTTCTCCCAGGATGGTAATATAGTAAGTGAGATTGAATCAAGGTGTCGTAAAACTAATGCAGTGAGCTCGCAGTTGCGATCAACAGTATTCTCTAAGAAGGAAGTCAGCTCCCAGACGAAAATATCTTTACATCAGTCTGTTTCCAAACCAACTTTGCTTTACGGGAGCGAAAGCTGGGTGGACTCAGGATATCTTATTCATAAGTTAGAAGTAACAGACATGAACGTAGCAAGAATGATTGCTGGTACAAACAGGTGGGAACAACGGCGGGAGGGTACTCTGAATGAGGAGATAAAGGCTAATTTAGGAATGAACTCGATGGATGAAGCTGTACGCATAAACCGGCTTCGGTGCTGGGGTCATGTGAAGCGAATGGAGGAGGATAGGTTACCTAGGAGAATAATGGACTCTGTTATGGAGGGTAAGAGGAGTAGAGGTAGACCAAGACGACGATGGTTAGACTCAGTTTCTAACGATTTAAAGATAAGAAATATAGAACTAAATGAGGCCACAACACTAGTTGCAAATCGAGATTGTGGCGACGTTTAGTAAATTCACAGAGGCTTGTAGACTAAACGCTGAAAGGCATAACAGTCTATAATAAAAATGTATGTAATGTAGTGTTATTCAGTGAAAGGGAAAATGAGGTAAAACAAAAGACAAAAAACGAAACCGACTTTCAACCTATTAGGTCGTGTTACGTACATTTAGTACGTGTTGAAGGGATGTTAAGTACAGAACAAAAATGGCCAACCGGACACCAGTGGGTTCCGTGACATGCTTCACAATAAATACATCTCCTTGTGAATTGTTTCGAGACACCTGATTCCATGAAATATCGTGTCATACAATACTCATTCTTCTTCCTGGCTTTATGGTAGTTATTTGTGGTCTGTACAAATGTGAATTTAGCCAAGTTGTTTTTTTTTCTTTTTTTTGCTAGGGGCTTTACGTCGCACCGACACAGATAGGTCTTATGGCGACTATGGGGGTAGGAAAGACCTAGGAGTTGGAAGGAAGCGGCCGTGGCCTTAATTAAGGTACAGCCCCAACATTTGCCTGGTGTGAAAATGGGAAACCACGGAAAACCATCTTCAGGGCTGCCGATAGTGGGATTCGAACCTACTATCTCCCGGATGCAAGCTCACAGCCGCGCGCCTCTACGCGCATAGCCAAGTTTTACCGGTCGGATTCCATTCCTGACGTCAACCCGATATAGTGGGATGTGTTCGCTATTACGTGTTTGTTTGATGGTTGGTAGTGTGATGTTTTGTGTGCAGATTAAGAAAAACACAAACACCCCGTCGCCGAGTCAGAAGAATTAACTAAACGTGTTTAAAATCCGCCATCCGGCCGGTAATCGAACTCGAGACTTTCTGAATTGAAGGCTACGCTGACCATTCAGCCAAAACGCTGGACTTATACAGAATTCATTTGGGCCATCATCTGAACTGGTAGATACAGTGTTACTGGCTTGTGGAAGAGCGGACTGACCTACAAACTCTGTCTCAGAGTGATCCGTCAGTTGAGGTGTGTGTCTGTCTGTTAGGTCATCAGCCCAGAGGCTGGTTGGATCCTCAAATAGCACCACCAAAGGTTATGCGGTTATAAGGAAACCGCAAAAACCAATGGCAGCACCAAAATGAGGCGTACTAGGCAAGACGAGGAGTGAGGTAGTTTGCCATTGCTTTCCTCACTAGTTCAGAAAGTGCTATTACAGCACGACTGACCCTATGAGCAACACCTTTCATAACGCTCAGATGCACTAGTCATGCTCTGAATGTCATTACTCAGCACCACCCATAAGTTGAGGTGTAGTATCCAGTAATCGGGAGATCGTGGGTTCGAGCCCCACTGTCGGCAGCCCTGAAGATGGTTTTCCGTGGTTTCCCATTTTCACACCAGGCAAATGCAAGGCCACGGCCGCATCCTTCCACTTCCTAGGCATTTCCCATCCCATCGTCGCCATAAGATCTATCTGTGTCGGTGCGACGTAAAAAAAAACTTCCATATTTGAAAAACCTTATACTGTACAGTTGAGCTGTTACCATCCTTCAAGTTTGTGTCAAGGCACTATTGTATGCTTCTATTAGTTTTGTTATTTTGAGCACTATTTGTGGCTTTATTTTTAAGCACAGAGATGACAGATCAGATAATTATACGACCAGGGAGTCCGCCTCCGTAGCTTATCGGTTAGCACTAATAGCTGTCGTCCTCGGGGGCCCGCATTCGATTCCCGGTACTGCCAGAAATGTAAGAGTGGTGGGAGGGCTGGTACATGGTTAAAAGTGTACATGCAGTGTCTGAGTTTTGTCCTGCAGGAATTCTTTTACGCGTCGGCAAATCTGCCGACTGCATAATTTCAAACAGCGATTGCAGTAATGGGGTGGGCTGTTTTGAAATGCTATTATTGTAATTAATTACTATCCTGGGATCTTAGTTTATTATCTTAACCGTATTGGTTAAATATTTTATAATGGGTCCATATTGATTACAACCTTATTATCATTAAAATCGTCACTACCTAAAATTATACGTTAAATGTTTTCACATTATATCCCGTACATGTTTCAAGAGCATCAATTCTCTCTTCTTCACCGGTTATACACATTGCCCAAAAATCTTAATAATCATGTTATTGGCTTTACGTCCCACTAACTATTTTTACGGTTTTCGGAGACGCCATGGCGCCGGAATTTTGTCCCGCAGGAGTTCTTTTACGTACCAGTAAATCTACCGACACGAGGCTGACTTATTTGAGCACCTTCAAATACCACCGGACTGAGCCAGGATCGAGCCTGCCAAGTTGGGGTCAGAAGGCCAGCGTCTCAACCGTTTGAGCCACTCAGCTCGGCCCAAAAATCTTAGATATTATTGTTATTTGTTTTATGTCGCACCGACTCAGATAGGTCTTACGACGAAAGGAAAGACCCGGGAGTGGGAAGGAAGCGGCTGTAGCCTTAATTAAGGAACAGCCCCAGCATTTGCCTGGTGTGAAAATGGGAAACGACGGAAAACCATCTTCAGTGCTGCCGACAGTGCGGTTCGAACCCACTATCTCCCGGATGCAAGCTCACAGCTGCACGCCTAACCGCACGGCCAACTCTCCCAGTAAAGTTCTTAGACTATTGTCTATAACATTTTAATATACACCGTCATAAGGTCACAAATCTACATATAAACTGTAAAGCAACTCATTCTAACGTCTCCTAGTTAAACTATAATTTGTGTTATTAATCAAACGTACACCTTCTACTTAAAATCCAGCATTGTCAAAATAACAACTTCTACTCATTGTGCTAAATTAGGTGTCTATTTCACACAAACTTATTAAAACCTTCCATTCAGAGTTTGCGTCTTCTACCAAATGCAGCTTCCTCCTCTGCTGTCGACTGTCCAACTAGATATGTGCCTATCCTCTCACGATTAAAATGTGTTTTGAATGTGAGACTAGCATAACGGAAGTCGAAGACAGGGCAGCTTAAAATTTAAAATTTATTTTGAACAGCCGACAGTGAATAGAAAATTAATACACATACGACCAAATTTGCCGTTGGAGGAATGAGATACGAGTAATGACCTGGTTCGGAACTTCTTCAGCTGGCTTGCATGTTGCCCTACCACAATAACAGAAGGCAAGGTCGATTGTGTTTACATGTGTACACCTGACTGACAGTTTAATGGTGAAAGGACAGACCAGAGGTGCTCAGCTGAGCGCCCGTTGAGGCCAGCCCAGTGCGGTCGGGCAGGCGTGACGTAGATGCGGGCAGCTTACGAAACGAGCATACGTCACAGTGAAGCGAGAAAGCGGACGCACTTGGCCGGGAAGCGAGGGAGCATTGACGTTCGATTGTGATTACGAAGCTCTCCTCCACTACTCACCAAAGTGCTGATTGAGGTGCATACAACTGTATAATCGCAACAAACAATCCTGACCATTTCAAGGTATTCCTGTTTGATTTATACTGCGCTCGATATAAACAGTCGGTTTTTCTTATGTTTATTCATCCAAAGAAAACTGACACGTTATAATGCTTGTGTTACCATCTACAAAGGTACAGGGTTTAAGCGTACAAGCTACGATTTACAGTTCCTTGCGTGGGAATGACAGTGACAGTATTTTCATTAAAGAAGTAAAATTCCTGTTATTCATTAAGCAAAAATTAATACAAGTACATAATGCAACAATTATTTTGCACAGTGTTGTAGTGTCGTGTGACTTGCCCTATTCACTGAATTTCTGGAAATAGTATTTAAAATGTAACAGGCGTAGCTAGCCATTAAATGGCGACAGGGAGTTTAATAATCATGAGTGAGGACATAGATATTTACTATCCAAGATTAAAGTACAACTACAACAACAACAACAGTGTAAATATATCTACCAGGTAGATGTACAGTATAATTTATCTTCAAATAAATAACCTCATTGATGCTATTCCCACAAGCAACAGCTTATCCGCCGTAAATCCGTATTATATTAGAACTGTTTCTAAAGCACCTCTTAAAATGTAATAGTGAAAATTATAATTCATTTCATACATTATTAAAATGTTTGAGGTTGTATCCCTAATTATTTATTGTATCCGGTCAAAATACATAAATTGCAATGAACATAAATATTTTTTTCTTATAACGTAAATTGAAAATTGAAGTGGATTTCTGCCCTCTTTCTCATTATTTTCTGCCTCCATTTCAAACTCGGGTATCGTCGCAGTGATCAAGGGTTACTGGGATAATTTTGCCCAATCTTCACGGCCTGTGGCGTACCCGCAAAGTCACTGTGTTGAATAGCATACGCTGCGCTCAACGCCTACCAGCCCGCCCACTTACAGTGCTGGGCGCCCGGCGTGAGCGCCTCTGGGATAGACACGTATCTGGTTGGTGTTGGCCACCTTCATTATTCATGCATTTCCTAAGAATTTTTGGTTTGAAGGTTAGTATCAGAATTGAAGGTTATGAAGTTGTTGCCAATTTCATCTATCTAGGTTCTTTAATTAGCAAGAGCGGTGGCTGAGAAGACAAATAAAGCGCCGTCTGACATCAGACAGAACTGGGTGATGAAGTTAAACAAAATATGGTAAGACATGATAAGAAGCTTTTGGGCTTTCGCGATGCCAGAAAATAAGGTGAAATTCTTTACGTTTCGCAGATAACCTCGCTCCGCGTCTACAGAAGAAAATCTCATCTGTTCACGAGTAAGACTTGGCTAATAAAGAATTTCCGAGTTCGTACTCTCCTCACCACTAGATGGTTCACTCTAGGCCAGGGTCTCTCAGGGTGCATGCACTGTGCACGGTGCAAAAGACGACTTCGTTTGGTTGCCCAGAGGGCAGACCCCTACCCCTCGATTTGGAGCAGTAGCGCTGTATCTCTCTTTCCGCACGCCTGTCTCGCTCGCTCCCCCTGTCTCCCTCTTCCTCACTTGCTCCGTAGCGCTCCAAATCCGAACCGAGTTGAGCCGAGCTTAGCCCAGAAACGAATCGTTGGTCCGACCCGAGCCGATTGGAACCGATGCACAGTGCACGGAGCTCTTGCGCCTCGATTTGCACGCGTGAGAATTTGGGCGTTTGAGAGGCCCTGCTCTAGGCTGTGTGCTATGGATCATACTTTATAATCTGTATACATCTGTTACCGGTACTGCCTTACTATTGCTTCTTTTCACTCTCATGTGTCTTCAGCCTTACCGTAGTACATCCTTTTATCCCCTCCACCCCCACCCCGCCTGACTCACATACTAATTTTCCTTGTTTTTTTCTGCTGCATTCTTTTCTTTCCATCTTCAGCTATATTCTATTCTTTTCTCCTGCCAGTCTTTCGTAGCACTTTATTTTACTGTTTTCATTTTATTATAAATGTTAATGTATTTCTTCTTCACATTCGTCCCTGATTTGTCTGATGACTTTGCTGTTTACCTCGCAACGCACATACTATAGAACGAGAAACATCTTAATTGGAGCTAAGATGGTGTAGTCAACCCCCCTCCCCCTGGTGACGAACGAGTTCGTGACGAGTACTTACTACAGACCACGGCCGACTGGATCCCTCGCTATGCTCCTCACATTTCATGGAACTTGTCAGAAATCGTGTATCGTTAACATATCAAAGTGAGAATACGACTAAAATGAAGTTTCCCAGCAAGTTGTACCAATTTGGTCCGATAATAATAATAATAATAATAATAATAATAATAATAATAATAATAATAATAATAATAATTCTCCTCAATATGTTAAGCCACTAGCCATAGCGACTTAAAGCTTTATCCGTGAGACATTTTATTGCAGCCACCATGGACTATTATAGACTTAACCTAGCTTGTCATACTTTTCAGTCGTTGCATTCTTAATGACATTCGAAGAAAGACAATAATAGAACAAGAATAAAGTGCCTCCTGATTATGGATGTCTTCGAAGTACTAATTAACTCATGTTATAAATCAGAGACGGAAGTACAGCTTGGCTGCGTACTGTAGAAAGTAATTCTGGTTCATTGGGCATCTCAGTGTAGCTAACACGGGAGGCCTGACGCTGTAAGAGCTTCAATTAACCGCAGTATCGGTCCTCGTTGAGGCACGTCGCCGAACCTGTTGGTTAGTATCGTAGATAATAAGAGCACGATGTTGAGTGTAATGATATCGTCCCTTCTACCACTCCCTTGTGCTCGGCGCAGCAAACGAGATGGCGTCTAAATTGCACAGTCCTGCAAGGTTAAACTTGGAGGCTAACGAAACGATGTAATTCTCAACACAGCCCTGGCCTTCTCGGTATGTTCAGCAAACTTCTAACTTAAGCAACTCTATTGCTGTGGGCTACAAACTAGTACGTTGAATTACAGGCGATCTCTGTTTATTCCTTGCCGATAATCCATAATCACTTTGAACAGAGTTACTTTGCGGCCTAAATTACATGGCATTATGTTAATGTTATCTGTTCTGGAAACTAACTCCTCCCTACACAAAACGTGACGAGACTTGGAAATACAGAGTATGGAAAGTATCTTCTGGGTATCAACCCATTATACTCACTTTTATTCATGAATGAATTGTGACGTTTCGTGTTATTTATGAGTCTCCGACTTATATTTTTAGACAGTTAAATGTTTATGTTACGGGTTTAATTTCTTCATAGCACCTCTCCTTTAAAAGATTTATTCTGCCATAATACAATGAGTGGCCAAAAGTCACGGGAAGTGGTGTCCCATTAGAAAATGTGTTATGTGTGACCCCTGGGCGTTACGGCTAGCTGCGGCGTAGCTGAGCAGTCTGTCACAGACACCAGTATCGTGAAGATGGCAACACGTCGCGAGTTAACCGACTTTGAACGTGGGATGATCATCGGCGCATGGGTTATAGCATGGCGGAGATTACCCGCGAATTCTGGTTTTCGAGGTCAAGAGTGTTGAGGGTGGATCTTCTACAACGCTACATTGCAGAGAGAATGTTACCACCTGCGTAAACCACCGCACGGGAAGACCACAGGTGTTTAATGAACGGACATCACGTCGCCTCCGCAGAACCATGCAGGGCGCTCGAAGGGCTACTGCGTCAGATCACCGCCCAATTGAATGTTGGGAGTCAGGAAACCATTTCTACCAGGATTGTAAGGAGGCAACTTCACCGCATAGGCTTTACCAGCCGACGACCTACTCGTGCCCCTTTGCTGACACCTCGACACAGAGCTCAACGACGTGCATGGGCCCGCGAACATCGGCAATGGACCATGCAGCAGTGACGGCGTGTGGTATGGTCCGATGAATCCCAGTTCCAGTTGTATTGGGCTGATGGGCGCGTGAGAGTGTGACGTATGGCCCATGAAGCTATGGATCCTGCGTGCCAACAAGGTTGTGTCCAGGTGGGAGGTAGCTCAGCTCTGGTCTGGTCGGTGTTCTCATGGTCGTAATTAGGCCCTATTGTCCGGCTGCAGGAAGCGCTGACAGGTGCGCGTTATGTGGACATTCATTCAGACCCTCTGCATTCCTTTCTGGCCCTAGAGTACCCTGATGGAGATACAATGTTTCAACAGGAATATGCGCCATATCACCGCTCTGTGCTGGCACGCAGATGGTTGGAGGAGCACTGCAGCGCTGTTATGATCATAGATTGGCCCTCAAGATCCCCCGATCTTAATCCAGTCGAACATTTATGGGATGCTGTCGATGCTGGTGTACGCTCCATGAACCCCGCACCAAGTACACAAGACCAGTTGTGGGTAGCAGTGCAAGATGCGTGGGTCCAGATCCCTCCAGAACGATTCCAAAACCTTGTAGAGTCGATGCCTCGCCATATTGCTGCCCTTGTGAAGGCTCGTCGAGGAGGAACTCGTTATCAACATCACATTCAGTGTCTCCCCATGACTTTTGGCCACTCAGTGTATATCTGCATCTGTGCTGAAAAATTCGAACCAAGATAAAATCGCAACTCACACACGTTGTTTCACTTTGGTACCATCCTGAGAGAATCACTGAAATTGCTTGTAATGATTTCTCCAGAGGTGACTAATGTTTTGTGCGTTGAGCTTATATACCTTTATATTTCTTTCCATGACCCAATATGTCGCACTGCAAATTTTCGAAAAGATCTGATCACCTGCATTAACCATTTTTAATGGCTTTCAGTAAATGATTCGTGGAGTCTGTGGAAAAATAAAGGGAAATAATTACAGTCATGTGTGTTTACTGAATCTATTTTGAACCTCGAACGTATCCTTGGATTGCAATAACGTTGTAAAAATCCAGCCTGATTGTCAACATAAGTACATTTGATTACCTGTTATAACCTTATTTTGACTCCATACTAGCTCAGGACGTTGTAAATGTTTCCCTTAGTGCCCTGTCTTATGCCTTCTCCAGATCTTCAAAGAATAACCTTTTTTATTCATCCCTAATATATCTCATTTTTACGCTGTATGACATTTCACTTATGTTCATTTTATTCTCCTCCACTGACCACACTCAAAAATGCCAGTAAGCACTTTACATGGTATAGAGATCGAAGAAATACTGCAGTAGTTACTGTAATTCTTCCTGTTTCTTTCCTTGCATATTGACACACCTACTACTTTCATCCATTCGGAAGTAAAACACAACCTCACTTGCTGAAACTATTTAATTCGTACGTTATCAAGATGTCTGGTCGAATTGCCTCACACTGCTGTTGCTTTGACACTTAAACATTTATTGAGGGTATAATTTGCTTAAGCTATTGTGCCGTAAGGTATTCTTATCGTCGTATGATCGTTAATGATTACTGACTCCTCTTCGTTTAACATTATCACAATAGTGTCGTGCAATAATAGATTCATTTCACTTGGGTGTTCGGTTTTCTTTAATGTTTTGATGTGCGTTAATTGTGGCATTAATTTAACCTCGTTCTTTTTTTTTTTTCAGGTAAGCTAAAGTACTCCAGTTGATCTTGGCTACATCACTTTCAACGCCGAGGCTACCAACCATCCGTTCAATATTTGCTACGTTCGAAAAAGGTAAGAAATTTGGAGCAATGACGACCAGTCATAATTCCATTGTATTTTATTTTACCTTTCTGTAATTATACGGGCTTAGAATTGAGACAGGTACCTTGCGACGTGAAATTTACCTAAAGCGAACGTGGAAAACCGGGCAGAAGAAACTTGAGTTCTGAATTCAAAACATTCTTTCTGACTTTCGAATTGTCGTGCTACCGGAGGCAACGCTACAGAATTTAAGTTTTCATTTTTCGGGAAGAAAAGGTTGTTAATAATTTTCACGCGTAACATCGCCAGAAGAAATGTTTGTGTGGCGTGGTGTCCTTCGTAGATGTATCTAACCAAATTTGGTCGCCACTATCGTAAATCGTCGTATTCTTTTGAGCCTGCAAAACCTTGGATCGAGTTTTTTCGTCCAAACTCAGGCCTTATAATCAAATTATGGATTGAGGAGACTGTGATGGGCATTCTTTAGGAAGGAACGTTGTCTGTGAATTATTTACTTTATGTCATTTTGTCTGTTGTTTGCTGAGGTTTGTAAATGTAAGACTTCTGCGAGTCAAAGGACATTCCTGTGGTAATGCGGGTGCCTTGACCGAGTATGTTCAGCTCTTTGAAGTACAGTATCATCTCCACAAGACAATGAGCGCATTCCTGAGGCCACTGGCGGTCTTGGTCTCGGCTCAGTGAAAGTCTACCCGCGCTTACTGTATAGTACGTGGTCAGCCTGACTCAGCTTTCTCGTTGAGAAGCGTACACACTAGCCGTAAAATCATTATCATATCACACTTTCTTACTTGTTATTCTTTCGAAGTTATTAGCTCAGTACGTTGATGTACAAATTAGGGTTTTGAACTTGCCTACGTGGTCTGAGGGTTAATGTAATGCTCATTTCACACTCTAGATGTTCAACTCTGCCACGAACTTCTAGTTTGAGGGTTTGGAACAAGGCGTGCTTATCCTTGCGAACAGAACTGAGAAGAAAGATCCTACTCTTGATCATCCTGGACATTGCTTCCTGTGCCGGTCCGAGTTGCTCAGAAGGTAGATCGCGGTCCTTCTGAGCTTAAGTAGGTTGTTTAAATTCCGGCTCAGTCCGGGGAATTTTATTGATCACTTTCAGCGATTTTTTAGGTGATCAACATCCGCCCCCAACTAATTAGGTACTTCCGGTATTTAGGATCGCATGTGCAGAGCGTTGGTGATAGTGATCAGAATGTTAGTGCAGTGCAGCATGGTTTAGTTGAGTACTCTGCAATCGGTGTATGCCAGTCTACCTTAGCAGTGGCGGCGCGTGGATAAAACGTCTGGGGGTTCACTGCTATGGCAAATAATGTGTTCAAGTTGTTATAGTTACTTGATGTTTACATAGATGTAAAATAGTGATATTGCTTGATTAGAAACGTGACTTTGCTTTGCAGAAATACGGCTACAGCTCGAAGTTACCAAAGCAATGAAGAATGAAAGACAGAGAATATGAGGTGCAATAACTTTAAGCTAATCCAGTTTCCCTCATTTTGAAGACGTTGCTTACGTAGGAATAATTTCTTCAAGAACGTGTTAGGCAGACTACTGTTATTTATGTGTTGACGTATTTTGCTGTTTACTTTTCATAAAACACGTATTACTAATGAAAAGTTTCATTTAATTACATAAACTTAGGCTAGGTACGCCTAATGATGCTATACAAACCATAGTTGGCAAAATATTATGGCTCATTGCGGTTAATTACATCAAAATGGCAATATCGCCAAATTAAAATCCCTTCGAAACCTACCACATACGGGAAATTTTAACCGCGCGCTCTGACAACGCTTCGACTAATTTCGGAACTGCTCGATGTAACTCGTGTCTGTCGCTGGTCCAGTTGCCAGCGATTCCTGGGCTATGTTTTCCCTGCTTTCCATAACACCTCGCCTTCCGCACCCTCCTTACGTCTCACGGCCCCGTGCCATGAACCCTGAAATTGAACCTCTTCGCTGGTTCCGGAGAGCAACCGAGTGTTGATGTCAAAAATACAGCTACGCGCGCTGATATACAGAGCAAATTTAAGCTCTGATAAACCATTATACCTAGACTTACCTATTTCTAGGGGGTTCACTGAACCACTGAACATATAGAACGCGCCGCCACTGACCTTAAACCTAAGGTGTATGGCACTATTTTCCGTCCAGTGACATTGTGTAAGGCTGTGGTCCGTCCAGTTACGTTGTATGAGGCTGAGAGTTGGCCAGTTACCAGTGGAGTTGAGCCTCTTCTTCACTCCATGGTGATGCACATATTACGCTGGTCTCACATAACCAGTGGCGGAGGATGAGAGTTGCTCCCATCCGGGAAAAACTATGTGAGGGATGTCTGAGGTGGTACGGTCATATATATATATTTTTTTTACAAGTTGCTTTACGTCGCACCGACACAGATAGGTCTTAAGGCGACGTTGGAATAGGAAAGGGGAAGGTAGCAGCCGTGGCCTTAATTAAAGTACAGCCCCAGCAGTTGTCTGGTGTGAAAATGGGAAACCACAGAAAAGAATCATTGGGGTTCGAACCACTATCTCCTGAATGCAAGCTGACAGCTGCGCGACCCTAACCGCACGGCCAAATCGCTCGGTGGTCATAACCTGAAAGCAACAACCGGCACGGTAGTAAGACACATTAGTCACTAACGTGAAGATCGTTCAGCTCAAACCGAGCCCTCGTCGATCCGAAGAGCGGACCCCGCTGCATCGGCGATTGGGAATTAAAAGAGTGTTGGGGGGGGGGGGGTGCTGTATGTATGTATATCGAAACTTAAAAAAAAATGGTAAGTTTTTAATACTCTCTGGGCGAATTTTGACTAAAAGATAAAGGTTGAAAGTTTACCAACTTAAGTGCAGTAATAACAGTTTTTTGACATTTTGATTCAATACTATACAATACAACTTTCAGCAAAGGGATGATATTACACATGTATTATAATTAAATAGAAGTAGGACGTAATTATACAATTAAAAATAATTTAGTATTTGAGTACACACTAAAAATCTGACAGACACTAAAGAGATTGCCAGACTGATGAATACGCGCGGAAAGCGGTTGAATCATACCTCAGTGTCCATAACCTTGGCAAAAAATATACTCCGGATATCCATCCTCACAGCACATGCAAAGTGTCCACTACTTGCTGTGGTGCTATACAAATCGGTTAGAGCGACGAACCATATTTTTGCGTATTTTCGCTAATCATTTTGTTAATAATGAAAAAAGTTGGCTGAGAAGCGGCCGTGGCCTTAATTAGGGTACAGCCCCAGCATTTGCCTCGTGTGTAAATGGAAAATCACGGAAAGGCGTCTTCAGGGCTACCGGAAGTGGGGTTCGAGCTCACTATTTCCTGGATGCAAGCTCGCAGCTGCGCATCGCTAAACGCACGGCCAACTCGCCTGGTCTTCCACAAAGTGGGGGGGGGGGGGTGTGTGACTGTCCCGCTCCCCACTACTAATAGCCGCTACTGGGACCCCTTACGTGCTGGAAAACGCTAGGGAAAATAAGAAGAAGATGCGATTCTGCAAAAAACTAGACACTATAACTTGAACAGATTGACAAATGATTTCCTAGCGTGAACTTCTTGTATGATGCATACATTAATTTTTAAAAGTACAGCGCCCTTGCTCTTGAATAGCGGATTATCCTTGCTTAACGTGAGAGAAATTTAATGTACTACAGCTGTGCAGCAAGTGTACTAATCTATGTTTTTCTGCTATGGGATTCTGTTTTTTTTTTTTTTTTTTTTGCTACGGGCTTTACGTAGCACCGACACAGATAGGTCTTATGGCGACGTTGGGATAGGAATGGCCTAGGAGTTGGAAGGAAGCGGCCGTGGCCTTAATTAAGGTACAGCCCCAGCATTTGCCTGGTGTAAAATGGGAAACCACGGAAAACCATTTTCAGGGCTGTCGATAGAGGGATTCGAACCTACTATCTCCCGGATGCAAGCTCACAGTCGCGCGCCTCTACGTGCACGGCCAACTCGCCCGGTAGAGGGCAGGGGATTCTGTTTGGCGTAAGTTCATCAACTTAGTCATTAACAATTAAAGCCTACCTCTGCAATCCAGTCACTAGACCTTCTACGCCTACAGTAATAGCTCAGAGTATTTAAGCAGTATTTAACGTTAAATGAGTGACAGTGGCCTTAAAATGGTATTCTGCGCTTTCACATATGTCTGTATATTAGGTCATCAGTAGAGACGGGAATTTGCCTATTTGCCTATTTTATTCCTGTGTTCAGAAACGTAGGCTTTTGAGTCTTAGGGTCCTTTAAGCTAGATTCCATTGGTTTTATTGTGCCTACAAATGCTTATTTCAGGGGTTTGTGCCTATTTGGAGTATAATTGCCTATTTGATACCTTTTGAATCTATTTTAAAGAAGCCGATTTTCTTCCAGTGCATTATATTGTAACTGATGTACTCGACAGTATTATCATCTCATTTCTCAACAAATGTTAACCCCACGAACAAAAATGGGAATTATAGGGAGTCACCAGAAATAGTTCTTGGGAAATTTCCATCAGGAGAAACAAGGAACAATTTGACCTCGTAGCCTTCAACCCCTCCATCCTTCTAAGACATATGCGAGAATCAATCAACGTCGAACCCTTATACCTCCTCCTCCTTGATGTGAAATGTTGTACGCGTACGCTTTATCTTCAGAACGTGTTGTGATTTATTGTGAAGAAGAAGTGTGTCTGTGCCAATGCCCAAAGAAAAATCACCGGGCGAGTTGGCTGTGCACTTAGGGGCGCGCAGCTGTGAGCTTGCATCCGGGAGATAGTGGGTTCGAGCCCCACTGTCGGCAGCCCTGAAGATGGTTTTCCGTGGTTTCCAATTTTTACACCAGGGAAATGCTGGGGTTGTACTTTAAGTAAGGCCACGTTCGCTTCCTACCCACTCCTAGGCCGTTCCCATCCCATCGTCCCCATAAGACCTATCTGTGTCGGCGTGACGTAAAAAAAAAAAAAAAAAAAAAAATTGTTTCGTCGCCATAAGACCTATCTGTGTCGGTGCGACGTAAAGCCCCTAGCAAAAAAAAAAAAAAATTGTAATTGCAAAGAAAAATCGTCGAAGTCCTACTGGCTGAAGCGGTGGATCACAGGGGATCCCAATTTCACTACGGATGGAAAGGTAGACTTCTGCCAAGCTTAAGTTCGTTTTTTCCTTTTATCTTTTTTTTTTTTTTTTGTTACTGAACTACAATCGCATTTCATTGCAGCATTTATAGGCCTATTAATTCACGTATTGTGGAAAGTTGTTTTGTTGCAATGCTGTATTACTAATTACAGATTATTGCAGTAAGTATTCTGCACAGAGTAATAATTAATAATTTTTGTTACGATTTTATTCTTTCATGATTATCTATCTAGTTGAGTAATGAATTATCATATGATTCAAAAGAGTGGTTGCAAACGTCATAACGATGGGCTTTGTGTTATGTTGTGTTATGTATGTTATGTTCACATGTACCGGTATTTGGCTACTTGATATAACAGATGCCATCCAAATGGATATGGGCTGGCAGGTTCACATGAGCTGATTAAGATAAATCAGTGACAGTTATTTTCATTTGTCTTCTGTTTGTCTTTTAAGCACTTGTCAAAATTCAAGTGAATCATAAAATTGTAGTCACGTAGTCGTTACTATTCTGGTTTGATATTATAATACATGCCTTAGTTCTTCCACTCACAAGTCAGTGTTAACTAGAGCAATCTTAGAATCAGGACAGATATACCAGATATGCCCTGTTGTGGTATTCCCTAACAGCCCGTCAGTATTGTGAAAATCTTCTATAGAAGTTGGTTCAAATAACGTTTATAAATTTGTGCATTCTACAGGTGTCGCGTGATGAGTAAAATTGTATTTGCGGAACCGATTAACTGAATACCTCAACCCGACCTACAAATTAAAGGATGTGAAGTGATTCTATTGTACTGGCTAGATCGTAAACATAAATAAAAACTCATTTCGGGGTAAAATTCCCTCGTGGCATCATCTCTTAAGACCGATTAAAATTGAAGGGCGTCAGATAATATTATCAGAATATTCAGATAATTCTACAACAAGAATCTGTGTGTAGATGTTGATGGCAGCGGTGGTAATTGTTGTTCCTTGGGGCAAAACAATGGTATTTTCAGTTGTTGATGTTGGTAGAATTCACTGCTATGCACCGATTGATTACTTCTGCTTTCTCTCCGGCACTTTGTCAGAAAGCTATGAATTAAACATGCTGTAGGTCACAGCAACAGGGACTTCCTAGTATATGTAATTACATGCAAGAACTTTCATGTGTTCCAATAAGTCATGAATACTGACTATCTGGTGAATATCCCACGTACCACTCTCTAGGTGTAAGAGAAAAATAGCGTGTTTGACAAATATGAAAACTGGAGTGTTTTCATTACCTCCCAGATCTCGTTGTTGAAGTAATTGACCACTGACCGCGAAGCTCTAAGTCTGATTCCAGACTGTTTTAGATGGTTGCCCAGCCTTCTAACACGAAAAACTAATGAACTTAAATAACAGGAAAGCACGCCACATTTTGAGAATTGCATAGACGGTTAAAAAAAGTTAGTTACACGTTTATAAGCTGAATTTTCTTTGTAAACTTTATGTATAAATGCAAATTATTTGCAAACTCTTAAGTTATTCGTTTCATGATTACGTACAAAATGTAGTAAAGTGTACTTACACCTTAAAAGCTGAAGTTTATTTAATGCGTATTAATGCAAATCACTTACAAACTGTAAGATATTCGATAGTTCTTGGAAAGTTTTGATCGGTTACGGGTTATTTTTCGAGTCGAAATACTACGCCAATGTTTGGTTAATTCGAATTCGGGTCATACTTACAAGCTGTAGAGCACCTTCCTTGGAAACGTATAGGACACTCACTGTTATCAGCAAATTGAATTCAGTGATTCATACAATCCCGCCTGGTGTCTATGATCGTTAAGGTGTTGAAGTCTAAACGGCCTGACTCCGTGGTTCGAATCCTGTTGGTCAAAGAGGATTTGACCATCAGAATGGTGGCCGGCAGAGTAGGTATGTAATTTCTAATCTCTCGATTGTGTGCCAACAGCCTGCATTATATTCCCAAGCTCTCAACAGTGCTTTTATGGAGTGAGGGCATATGGCACTGTTGATGGTAATTCGTCCGTCGGATGGGGACGTATAGCCTTGAGCAGACCTCTTGGTGTTATTGAACAGGAGTAGGCTACGTGCCGACAGACGCGCAGGTCGCCTGTGGCTGTCAAATAGAAAGACCTTCACCAGGCGAGCTGAACATGTCCTCGGACACTCTCGGCAGTGAAAGCGATACGATAAATAAATAAAATTGATTAGTACCTAGTACAGTGTTGCCAGATCTCCCGAAATTTCAGATCTCCCAATTTTCGCAACACACCAGAAAACCAGAAAAAATAAAGAATCTTCCGAATTTTTTTTCTAATCCCAAGTTAAGGTCAATGAATAATAATGATTAATGGTGCATACTATGTTTGTGCCGAAAAACTCTTTCCTCGTCTCACTGCGTGACATTTTATCAATACCACTCATTAGGTACTTCCCCGCATTCATTTTAGGCTCGAATTACATAATTTCTCCCCTCTTATTGAACTCAAAACTCAGGCTTGACTGCATCACTCGAAGGGAAATCACCGACCTGCATATAGAATATAAAATCTGCATCGTACTACGACTTCAAAATTGGTACACAGTTTCTACGCCTGATGAATAACTACATCTACAGGAAGATTGGGGAGATAGAGAATAATAATAAGAATAGAGTGGTTGGAGAATACGGGTGAGTGAAATTGTATATTTTTCACATAACAACGTCAAATGACTATTGCGTTTTTTAATTTGGTTTTAACATTTCAGTGCTCGAGAAATTACCGAAATTTTCATTAAAACTCCCGAAAATTTAGGTACAATATACCGATTTTTTATTTATAGACCTGGCAACATTGACCTAGTAATCTCTCTAACCTTTAAAGTTACGCACAAGTGAACATTGGTTATTATATGTGAGTAATAAATTATATCTTGTAAGTATATATTTCATTCATTCCATTGCTGACCCGGTCAATTACTAGAAAACAGGTTGTAGGTTTTCTTATCAAGGACTTATGTTTGCTAAACCGGAAAAGAAGAAAAAAAGTAAAGGTGTAGGCTTAGGTCATGCAGGAGACCATTTGCCTGTTCATGCCGCATGAAGATGAACTTTTTATAGCACAACGGACGTAAAAGCACAGGATTTCACCTGCCGAAGCTGGCCGCTGCAGGTTGTGTTCTCTTCCATATCAAACTACGAAATATATTTTTCTCAGATCTAAGAGTGCGTGTTACTCACGATGGCTTGCTCGGATGACAATATCAGAATCAATATTGACTAGGTTAAAAATATTTTTGAAACCAAATTGTTGCTTAAGGAACTTTATAAGAACTGCAGTTTAAAAGTTCGTCCTTCAGTTTTAGCGTGCAATGTCTATGTGAGTTTACATAGACATCGAGCGAAAATGTATTGTTTGCGAAACGATACACTTGTTTGGAATATTAGATGATTCGTATAGAACCTGTCCGATGAATGTGTTGATGCTTCCGCAGTCGATGCATATAAACAATCAAAAAATGGCATATTACTCCTTGGCCCTTGCAGAGTTGAATGTTGTGTCGAGGATATGAGGTTCTTCTCCGACTGCGTCGTTTCTTCTGAAGGAGTGTGACCCTTGCCATTCTCCGACCTCAGCAGCCCTAATTTCTTTCGGTGGGATTTGTTGAAAGATAAAGTGTATATAAATAAACTCCGTACGTTATAACAGTTGAAGGACAACATTTCAACGAGTTTCTAGGATGTGCGACTGTGGATAGCGGCTTGCCTGGAAGAAAACGACACACATATCATCTGCTCGAATTTCAACAAACGGAACAAAATCCAAGGCAAGTCTTGTGCAAATTACATTATTGTCTATAAAATATATATTAACTTTAGTACCCGTAGTTGATCATTCATTCATTCATACATTAATTAATTCATTCATTCAAACGTATGTTGGAATTGTAGGATTCCGTTAAAGTATGTGTAATAACACACGCAGTAAATTCTGTCATTTATATCTTTTATCTTACCCGGGACAAGTAGCAAGTGTACGATTACATTTTTGTCCGTCCCTCATATTGTTCTCCAGATCTTGAGGCACATAAGTGGGCATGCCTCTCACTGTCAGCGGCTTTTCGTGACGTCCTCACTACCTTGCTCTCTGTGGCCATTTGCAGTTTCGTATTTTTTGGGGGGGTTACATTATTACTCGTCTTGATTTTATCTCTTCTTTCCGCTATAAAGGAAAGCCAAATATCGGGTTAATATATAAGTACTAAGAGATATATTTAGTGCTTTTAAACTTCTACTGGAACGCTCTCTACAGCAACTCACTTTTGAATGCATAGAGCTATCACAGTCTGTCTCACCATGTTTGAGAGTCGGAGTATGCAATCTGTGCGAGGTTTCGTTACATCGAAATTGAGAAATATCCCGGCGGTACAGTGTTGTGATAGTAAAGTAAATTTAAAACATAACTACCCAACAGCAACAACGACAACAACAACAACAACAACAACAACACGAGTACAACAGGCAGTTCCATAGAAAGAAAATACTACAAGAAATACTACTATTTTAACCTGTTAAATTCAGCACCATCATATACAAATTCACACGTACCTTAAGTATTTCAAAATTTTACATAATGACTTACAGTAGTATGAGTGGTCCAATTACTAATATCTTAGCATTATAAATACAGCACGTTCATATACACATTCACACATAACGTAAATCAGATGCCTTAATACTACAATGTACAGTGTGTTGAGCGTTGCATTAAAATATGACACCATCGCATAGAAATTTACGCACATTTTCTTGAAACATGTTACATTTTTGAGAAAAACATTTGCACAAAAATTAACCTTGCTCAACTTACAATGTTTGGAAGAAATTTAATAAGCCTAACACATCATGCTTTTGCTCATTATTAGCGATATAATTTGAGTATTCCTTATTCTTCTTGCATGTATAGCCCTATATAAATACGTTACATCTCCCAGACATAAGGCGGCAAGTCACTTGACGGAAGAATTTGCGGGAAACGACGATCCGTTTTGCACACATTGTTCTTTGAGCTCAGTAGCTCAGTATTGGCTGATCCGAAGCACATGTGTCCAGTTTACTTGTTTGCTTGTTCTAAGTTTGTTGTGAATAAAATATTTTGTTAATTTTTATTTTTTTAATTAGTTGGAAGTGTAAACGTCCGTGCTATGTATTGTATCAGGAAATGTCCGTGGTTTATAGCTTGAAGAGCAGGAGATGGTACGCAAGGGGTGTACGGCACATCAAATTTGAGTGGGTACAGAGAGTGAGAGGATTTGCTTTGAATGAAGTTCTCAGTTTTTAAAACTGTTTGTTTATTGTATAAAGTCAAGTACAGTGGAAGATGGATCGAGCATGACGTTTCTCCGTCTTGCGGCTGACGATGTCCCGCGTTGTTCTACTACTCCTCGGTACCATGGAACCACGTACACTCCAATGAGGGCAGCTCTAGACGTTCTTAAAGTTCTAGAAGTTCTTGAGGGTCTTGAAGGTCTAGGAGTTTGAGTCGCGTGGCTCATTCACTCGGATGGACAGCGCGAACACACACACACATTTAAGCCCCCTGGACATATTGGACGGATTAGTCTGAAGTGAGCTGTGAGCTTGCATCAGGGAGATAGTAGGTTCGAATCCCACTATCGGCAGCCCTGAAGATGGTTTTCCGTGGTTTCCCATTTTCACACCAGGCAAATGCTGGGGCTGTACCTTAATTAAGGCCACGGCCGCTTCCTTCCAACTCCTAGGCCTTTCCTATCCCATCGTCGCCATAAGACCTATCTGTGTCGGTGCGACGTAAAGCCAAAAAAAAAAGAACTAACTTTAATCGTTCCCATTAAAGGATACGAAAAGGAAAATGCAAAGATGCCGTGTCGAATGTCAATGGAATGCAAAACAAACGCTTCTTTCACGTAAATAAACGTGTCACTGACTTGAAAAAATAAAGAAATTAACTTTCACGCGGCCTAGTGTCAATAGAATTGAACCCGCATTATTCCTAACGTAAGTTACCCTTGGCACAGATTATAAATTGTTCACACGAAACAAATAGTTCACTTATGCTCTTTAATGTTCGAAGAAGATAACGCAACTATTTGTAGAGTTCTACTGTTCTACGATTGCTTTTAATGTATTTATAAAGTTTATTAACACTGCTATGACACTATAAATGGCAGTTACTTCACTTTGGTGGAAGAAGTTAAATGCTTTTCTTGTGAATTTGGTTCCGTTCACACACACTGTTATGCAGACATATGACCAGAAGGTAGCACTATTGGACTATTAATACAGGAGTGAAATTAGTCCAGTTCACTCACACTGTCATGCTTATGTTCCAATACGAATAATAATACTGGTAATACTTTATAATAATTTGATCGTGAAAATTAGTTCCGTTCGCTGATAGTTCTAGGTACCTTTAAAGATACCGTGAAATCACAGATTGATTCACGCGTGAAGTTTTAATGTTTTCCTAACATTCAAGTGTCACTTGAGGAAATAAAACTCCTGATGTTAAGATTTTAAATTTGCTATCAGCAGAAATATTTGAGTAACCTTGAGATATTTAAAGTATCACACTTCTCGATTTTACGACTGAGTTCGCATGACTATTTAAATGTTTCAAAGTTATCCTCACCGTAATTTAGTAGAGTTGAAACCGTAGACTTTGATTCCGCAATATTACACCGTAGCACCAACTTCCATCAGCCAACAGTCCTGGTTCGACTGTGGGACAAGACTGTGTTGTGTCGAATTCTCGTGTTTCTTTCATACCGAAGTCGCAGGTTCTTAATCGGAGGTGGATTTTAATGAAACTTGGCAGTATTGGAGATATTAAAATGATGTGTACAGTGATGTTATTCTCTTATTCGTATCATAATTAATATACGAGTTATTCAGGGTAGAATGTATGGAAACTTCTATTAATGACGTAGTAGCCTTGGCGAGTTATTGCTGGCTCTTACGTCACTCGCCACATGCTTGCTATAACCGTCTGCTCGGTTGACGCGCAGCGCGTATTTTGAAGTTTAAAATACTTCAATACCAATGCTGGACCAGGGTTTCCTGTACAATATATATATATATATATATATATATATATATATATATATATATATATATATGTGTGTGTGTGTGTGTGTGTGTGTGTGTGTGTGTGTGTGTGTGTGTGTGTGTGTGTGTGACAGAGAGAGAGGGATATTGCCGTAATTGTAAACCATTTGTGAACTGGACTAGTTTCTGATTAAACATTAAAAAGGAAAACCACTAACGAGTGGCGAGAAGACATGTGTGTTAAATGTCTTTTCCCAAATTTCGTGAAGAAAATCCTGGATGAAGTAACATGTGCAGTAACAGGCAAGCATTTACTTTGCTAGGAAAGAATTGAATGTTGACAGGGAACTACAGTAGTTACTCCTAAGAAAACACGTAAAGCGACAATGCTGAGTTAAAATTAGGATAGTTTTACGAAAGAAGTTATCCGTTAAAAAATTTACGACTTCTCTTTAAGAAATGAATTACCGAATCTTAATATAATATTGGCTTCAGTTAATAGTGACGATACATCGCCTACATTTTCTCGTGCAACTCTTCACAGACTTTTGAACAACTTATAGCTGAAGTCCTACTCGACCTTATTAAAACCTACTACTGAAGGGGGCGGTGGGCCTCCTAGACGGTGACGCCGTCTCTTAGGTCAAGGAGATGTGGTGAGATTTGGAGAAGGGTAAGATGGATGCGACAGTGGCCTAAATTATGAAATGTCCCGGCATTTATCTTAATGCAGGAAAATGAAAACCACGGAAAATCACTCTCAGGACAACAGACGGAGGGGACCAACCCCTCTCTGTTTTCCGAATGCAGAGGCGTAGAACCACGGTAGAACCCTGGCCATCCGTCCTATGCTCGGTTGGTCGGCAGGAATGTAGAGTAGTAGACTCACGGACCAGCCGCGTCCACCACACCTCTGCACCCGCCGACGATTCATCCATTATCCTGTGATGCTGTAAGTGTGCCAACTCTCCATTCCTATGGGGACCTCATAGCAGGAATCGAATAGCTGTAATGCTAGGATCAACTAGTGTGTCATGTGCCAGTAGCTGTCAGAACATAGGCTATATGAACCAAAGGAATTACATTCTAAAAAGTTATCTAACTCCCCAGCAACCTCCCGCGAATATTCAGGCTGGGTGTTCTCCTCGGCGCGCAGGCGTAGTGCCATCTATCGGAGATGAGTTGCAGCAGAACAGGAAAAGCACCTCACAACAGTCAATGCAATGATACTGTTAATAAGTTTTATGGGTTTTCGATATTGTAGGCCTTCGCATTTAGTTTTCTTACAACTGTGATATTAGGGCATCCAATGTAAAGGGAGTCGCTCTTCCTTCTTGTATAACTCCCTCTTGTCTTTTTCTTCAAGCGATCGTTCCTTCACGATTTTTGTCTCATTTTGGTAATCACCTTTTCATTTTCGATAAGGGTTGATGACCACCTTAAGACAATCACGACAGATGCTCGGCGTTGATATAGACCCAACAACACAGCTCTGTTACCATAGTCGGCACGGTAAAACTGTATAAGACATAAATAATCGGAAATTGTGTATTCACTATAAATTTTATTATGTAGTATTTATCGATAGGGCCACTAATAACATACGATATTTTAGAAGTAAATTTTAGGCCTTCCCCTGAACTTTCTACGTGAATAAAATTATTTATACTATATTCTCCGACTTTACACATAGATTTTAATTAAATTAATTTCGGTCATTTTCTCGTGATGCGCGTACATTTCACTTTTTATATTTGAAATAAATGCCACTAGAACATGATGTCCCAAAGGCTTTCGCGATAAACTGCATGCAACGTGATTTTTTATACATACATACATACATACATACATACATACATACATACATACATACATACATACATACATACATACATACATACATACATACATACATACATACATACATGCATGCATGCATGCATGCATACATACATACATACATACATACATGCATGCATGCATGCATACATGCATGCATGCATACATACATACATACATACATACATACATACATACATACATACATACATACATACATACATACATACGGGCTGATAGGGTCAGACGGTTGAGGCACTGGCCTTCTGACCCCAACACGGCAGGTTCGATCCTGGCTCAGTCCGGTGTTATTTGACGATGCTCAAATACGTCAGCCTCGTGTTGGTTGATTTACTGCCACGTAAAAGAATTCCTACAGGACTAAATTCCGGCTCCTTGGCGTCTCCGAAAACCTTAAAACTAGTTAGTGCGACGTAAAGCAATAACATAATTACTTATAACGGCACATTAAAAACTACATTTTCTTCTTTCTTTCAACACGGCCGATACAGGTGTACCTTTTTTTAAAAAAATTCTGAGCCGTGTACCGACAAAACTATTATATATACCAGGCGGCCCTCGAGCTTTGTACGTTCTGCGTATAAGTGCACCGCATGCACCAATGCTGAAAGGGATGCCTAATCGGTCGCTGCAACGTGCTATATTTCGGATGTAAAACAAATAGCACTCATATTACTACACCAGAAAGTTACTTGTATATGGTATGTACCTTGAACGATTCACTAGCTCTTAACTACAATAATCCTGAATAAATCAGCCATTATCAATATGCTGACAGCAGCTGTAGTGCTACTGTTTCAAATGCCAGCCTGATGGAACGGGGCGCATTAGACTGGTAACGCTGATGACCATTCAGCAGCGGTCATTCGGGACACATCAAAGTAGAAAGTACGGCGGTGGGATTTTGTCGGCCCGGTTCTATACAAACCATCCTGTACGTAGTTTCTTGCGAAAGCCCTTGGAACATTATGTTCTAGTGGCATTTATTTCAAGTATGAAAAGTGAAATGGGTGATTTAAGTTTGAAATCTCCTGCTTGAGTGAGAAGTGGAATTTAACTTTGTTCCTACAAAGTCTCTTTTCGAAATGTTCTGTCGCAAAACAGCTTTCTACAATACGTGTTGAATGAGTCGTTGTTTTAGTATGGTGGTTGCTAGATATGACTGGAAGGTGATGACAGTAGCCTGTACCTCGTTTGCATAACATCACAAGCGAGAAGGAAGCCAGTCCGCAACAGCAATTATAACCCCAGGGAGCAGCAGGGTAACAAAAACATGTTTGTGGAACCAAGGGGCAGTGTGTGAGAGCGATCCTCAATACGCCTGCTGTAACGTTCTACAAGCAAGTGAACGAGACCAATGATACAATACAAATAGTAGCACTGGTCTACTAGAAGTAGAGAGTCACGTGTTTTTGAACCACGGTTTCTGTGCGTATATCACGATGGAGTTGCATTTACCGAACACTGTATTTAAATTAGGTAGATGATTCATCTTATATTTATGCAGAATTCAATTTCATGGATGGCCTGCAGGTTTATGTATTCGTTGAAGGATCTTATACTCTGCACAATCAGTCGTACGATGCATTCATTTTCTCTCGTATAACGACTATTGACAACTGTATTACTCAATAGATTCGTCTTTCTCGCCATAAGTACTGGTCCATGATACGTGTCTAATAAGTAGGCAAGCTGGCAAATATCTGCCAAAACTACTTGAGAATAGAATGAAACGATTTAACAGACGCACTAGAAAAAGACATAGTAGGTTCACTATCTCAATCACTTTGATGATGATGATGATGATGATGATGATGATGATGATGATGATTTTTTTAAAGGGGCCTATTCTCTAAATTTGAACAATGGAGTTATTTGTTGGGGTATTCACTCTGAGTCGTGGTGTGCAGTACCGGTCACGGAACATGGGAATCCAAAAGACAAGCTGAACTATCACCTGTTAACTCAAAGTGGTAATGGTAATAATAAATTGCACAACGTCCTCTTATATTGTTTTATAGTAGTCTACGGTAATTCACTTTTTGTATAACTCGCTTTACGTGTGCACTCACCGCGGTTGTCGTGACGAATCTGTAACATGCATTTGGAATAGGCTCTGACTTCCTGTATTCCCATGCATTTTTCTCCAAGATAAATCCTTCCATGTAGTCATGAACATTTGAAAGTAAGCAGCTAATGGTAGGGCATGGTTATGAGGTGTGCATCCGATTTTCAATTTATTCTGTCACTCGCTAATCCATATGAACGCGTTATTATAATTTTCTCTCTTTTTCACTATTAAAACTACAAAATACAAATATATGGCTCAGGCCTTGGTTGAACCGGCTCTACCGCTCACACGCTTACTGCCCATCGCCGCTAAAAGTCAGATCAGTTTGTTTCTTGCTGCTCAGCTGTACAGCTGGAAAGAGGAATTTATTTAATCAGTTTTTAAACGACCGGTACTGTGGGATTTATATCACAGATATTTTAAAGACAGGAACGTTACCTCACTGAGGTAATTATTGTCCATTGTTCTGAATATCAATATGTATTTTTACCTTTATATGAAAATAAGCTTATTTTTGGTAATATAAAATTCAATTCTGTAGTGACGTAGTGTTATTTTTTATGGATTTAGGTTCCTCTATTAATGGTTTAATGTTTAATTTCCTTATTTTATAGGAAGTTCCATGCAAAAATGATTTAATATATCCATTTTGTACATTTCTACGAAACTCTGCGTCTTTCACTTAATCAGTAAAATACTATTTCAGATACAGTAGAAGTAGTATTGGTATTTTACTTACCCCAAGGTGACAACAAGCCTCTGCACTACCGCGTTGCTTTTTCTGTAATTTAATTCCATTCTCTGCAACCTTTGTTTCAGTTTATGTAATAATTTTTAAAATATCTCTACAGACGTTCCAAAGTATTTAAAAAATCGTTCATTACAGTTGCGTAATTCTTTATACAAGTTATTAAACTTGCCGAGTTCTTCCACTCGTAAATTAATTTATGAGTCCACTGTCTCTGACCGTCAATCAGATCAAAACTCGCTTAGCAATAATAATTTCGCAAATTATGATAGAACTGGCGGCATGTTGTCTATACAATTGCTATTGCATTACTGCTTTCTCTCTGGCCAACATACCAGCGCAGTTCAACGCTGCTTTCCTGCTTGCCCTCGCTTATTACTGCTCCAAGCTTACGCCTGATTTCTGTGTGCCCTTAGCCTTAGTGTTACGTCAAACCATTAGCAAAAAAAAAAAAAAAAACACGTTTTCAAAATTCCACTAAAGCCGAAATGCGGGGAGCGGTCGGCTGGAAAGGGGGGGGGGGTTAAGGCGTGCTTGAATTTGGGGCTCAGAAGCATAGCATCGTACGCAGACAAGTGCAAAACATTTCAATGTACGTTGGAACCATGTACTAAGAAACAAAACACGTGTATTAATTCTAATCGATATATATAATCATAGTGAAAAGTATTCGTACACTTAATACTAAAACAAAAATACTTTAATTAGTACACTTAATTGACATGTACGTTGTATAACATCAATATGTTAGCTTTCTGTACACTGTCTAAAGATATATGTGTCATAAAACATAAAATTGACAGACGACTCTGTCATTAATGCATAAATAAATGAAAATACCTTGATTTCATACTCATAAAAAGTATTCGTACAGTTCGGATTTACTTTCATTCCCCACTTATTTTAGCGGAAATTTAGTATTTTGTTGGCATTGAATGAACTAGCTTTGAGGTGAAGGTGGGCTCAATCTTACCCCATTTTTCCAAAAGAGCGATGTTCAAAGCTAGCTTTGATGAAATATTTATTGTCCCTTTAAGATAAGCCCACACATGTTCAATCGGATTCAGATCCGAAGATGGGGGCGGGGAGGTGTTACCATATATTTGGATGTGTTGTATAAAATCCACAGTCGTGTATCAAGAGCCGTATGTTTTGTATCATTATCCTGCATGAATATATAATTACCCAGAAGTCCCGTTTCTTCGGCACTAGATGCTAGATATTTCTTCAAAATTTCAATATAATATTTACGGTCCATCTTTCTATCTATGAATTCTAAGGAACCTACTTCAGCTGGGCTCATTCACCCCCAAACCATTAAACAATCTCCACCATGCTTCACTGAAGGAAGCAGGTTTTTTCTTCTAGTTCTGTGATCGTTTTCCTCCACAGCTTTTTTACATGCTCTTGAAAAACAGTGAATTTTCTTTCATCCGTAAATATAACTCGATCCCAGAATTCTAGAGAAGCATGTTTATAGCCTGTAGCATATTGTAGTCTTGCTTCCTATTTGATGGGGTAATGAAAGGTTTGCGCTTGGCATTCCTACAATGATACCCATTCGTATATAAAAACTTTTGAATAGTGGAAGCACAGATCTTAAGTTTTAAATCATTTCCTAGTTCAGACCTCAGTTTTGTAGCACTGATTCTATGATTTTTCTTAATTTTCCTGAGGATTAGTCTTTTAATTCGATCGTCTAATTTGCATGTAGATCTCTCCAAACGTTTCGATATTTACGAGAGCGATTTACAGGAATTATGAGCCCGGATTATAATTCTTCTCTCTTCTTTTATTGTTTCTTTCATTTTCCGACCCATCTTACTGATTGACTGTAGCGCTTGGTTAGAACGACTGTAGCACAACTGACTTGGTACAAGACGTGACCTTTACTGCTTACCTGCGTTGCAAGGGATGTCATCAAGGACTTTGATGTGCAGATAAACTACCTGTACGAATACTATTTATGCAACTATATTTCGAATTTATTGGATGATACGTTTATTATAACAAACATTTCTAAAGTATTATTGTTATTTCCGGTACGTATTCATATTTTGCGAAAGACAGAAATATAGAAAAATAGTGAAATTTCTAGCAGCCTATGAACAATGCGTCTGTTACAAAGAACATTCCTTAATGTTTAAGGTGTACGTATACTTTTTCACACGACTGTATATGTTGTTTGAGTCATCAGTCCATAGACTGGTTTGATGCAGCCCTCCATGCCACCCTATCCTGTGCTAACCTTTTCATTTCTACGTAACTATTGCCTCCTACATCTGCTCTAATCTGCATGTCATATTCATACCTTGGTCTCCCCCTACCGTTCTTACCACCTACACTTCCTTCAAAAACCAACTGAACAAGTCCTGGGTGTCTTAAGATGTGTCCTATCATTCTATCTCTTCTTCTCGTCAAATTTAGCCATATCGATTTCCTCTCACCAATTCGATTCAGTATCTCTTCATTCGTGATTCGATCTATCCATCTCACCTTCAGCATTCTTCTGTAACACCACATTTCAAAAGCTTCTATTCTCTTTCTTTCTGAGCTAGTTATCGTCCATGTTTCACTTCCATACAATGCCACGCTCCACACGAAAGTCTTCAAAAACATCTTTCTAATTCCGATATCAATGTTTGAAGTGAGCAAATTTCTTTTCTTAAGAAAGCTCTTCCTTGCTTGTGCTAGTCTGCATTTTATGTCCTCCTTACTTCTACCATCGTTAGTTATTTTACTACCCAAGTAACAATATTCATCTACTTCCTTTAAGACTTCATTTCCTAATCTAATATTTCCTACATCACCTGCCTTCATTCGACTGCACTCCATTACTTTTGTTTTGGACTTATTTATTTTTATCTTGTACTCCTTACCCAAGACTTCATCCATACCATTCAGCAACTTCTCGAGATCTTCTGCAGTCTCAGATAAAATAACAATATCATCGGCAAATCTCAAGGTTTTGATTTCCTCTCCTTGGACTGTGATTCCCTTTCCAAATTTCTCTTTGATTTCCTTTACTGCCTGTTCTATGTAAACATTGACAAGGAGAGGGGACAAACTGCAGCCTTGCCTCACTCCTTTCTGGATTGCTGCTTCTTTTTCAAAGCCCTCGATTCTTATCACTGCAGATTGATTTTTATACAGATTGTAGATAATTCTTCGTTCTCGGTATCTGATCCCTATCATCTTCAGAATCATAAATAGCTTGGTCCAATCAACATTATCGAATGCCTTTTCTAGATCTACGAATGCTATGTACGTGGGCTTGTCCTTCTTGATTCGATCCTCTAAGATCAGACGTAAAGTCAGGATTGCTTCACGTGTTCCTACATTTTTTCTGAAGCCAAACTGATCTTCTCCCAACTCAGCTTCAACTTGTTTTTCCATTCTTCTGTAAATAATACGTGTTAAAATGTTGCAGGCATGAGATACTAAACTAATGCTGCGGTAGTTTTCTCACCTGTCAGCACCGGCCTTCTTGGGAATAGATATAACAACATTCTGCCGAAAATCGGATGGGACTTCTCCTGTCTCATACATCTTGCACACTAAATGAAATAACCTTGTCATGCTGGTTTCTCCTAAGGCAGTCCGTAATTCAGAGGTAATATCATCAATTCCAGGTGCCTTGTTCCTATTTAGGTCACTCACAGCTCTGTCAAACTCTGACCTCAAAATTGGGTCTCCCATTTCATCAGCATTAACAGCCTCTTCATGTTCCAGAACCAAATTATCTACATCTTTACCTTGATACAACTGTTGGATATGCTCCTGCCATCTTTCTGCTTTGTCTTCTTTCCCTAGAAGTGGCTTTCCATCTGAGCTCTTAATATTCATGCACCTAGATTTCCTTTCTCGAAAGGTTTCCTTGATTTTCTTGTATGCAGCATCTACCTTTCCCAGGACCATACAGCCTTCGACATCCTTGCACTTCTCCTTCAGCCATTCTTCCTTAGCTACCTTGCACTTTCTATCCACTTGATTCTTTAATCGCCGGTATTCTTTTCTGCCCTCTTCATTTCTAGCGTTCTTGTATTTTCGTCGTTCATCAATCAGGTCTAGTATCTCCTGAGTTATCCACTGATTCTTAGTTGATCTTTTCTTCCTTCCTAACATTTCTTCGGCAGCCCTACTGACTTCATTTTTCATGACTCTCCACTCTTCCTCTATAGTGTTTCCTTCAGCCTTTTCGTTTAGTCCTTGTGCAACACGTTCCTTGAAACAATCCCTCACACTCTTTTCTTTCAACTTGTCTAGATCCCATCTTTTTGCATTCTTTCCTTTCTTCAATTTCTTCAACTTCAGATGGCATTTCATGACCAACAAGTTGTGGTCAGAGTCCACGTCTGCTCCTGGGAAAGTTTTACAATCCATCACCTGGTTTCTGAATCTCTGCCTAATCATAATGAAGTCTATTTGATACCTTCCAGTGTCTCCAGGTCTCGTCCACGTATACAGCCGTCGTTTGTGGTGTTTGAACCAAGTATTGGCAAGGACTAAATCATGATCAGTGCAGAATTCAACCAACCGACTTCCTCTTTCGTTCCTTTGTCCCAATCCAAACCCTCCTACTGTACTACCTTCTCTTCCTTGGCCTACCACTGCATTCCAGTCTCCCATCACAATTAGATTCTCATCACCTTTTACATATTGTATTAAATCTTCTATCTCCTCATATATTCTTTCAATTTCTTCATCATCCGCTGAACTAGTAGGCATATAGACCTGCACTATTGTGGTGGGCATTGGTTTGGTGTCTATCTTGACGACAATAATTCTTTCACTATGCTGGTCGTAGTAGCTTACCCGCTGCCCTATTCTCTTATTCATTATTAAACCAACTCCTGCATTTCCGCTGTTTGATTTCGTGTTGATAATTCGGTAGTTGCCAGACCAAAAATCCTGTTCTTCCTGCCAACGTACTTCACTTATACCAACTACATCTAACTTTAGCCTATCCATTTCTCTTTTCAGATTCTCTAACCTACCACAACGATTCAAACTTCTAACATTCCACGCTCCGACTCGCAGAATGTCAGTATCCATCTTCCTGATGATTGCCCCCTCTCGTGTAGTCCCCACCCGGAGATCCGAATGGGGGACGAGTTTACCTCCGGAATATTTTACCCGGGAGGAAGCCATCATCAGTACATCATTCATACAGAGAGAGCTGCATGTCCTCGGGAGGTAGTTACGGCTGTAGTTTCCCGTTGCTTTCAGCCGTGTTGCAGTATCAACACAGCTAAGCCATGTTGAGTATTATTACAAGGTCGTATCAGTCAATCATCTAGACTGCCGCCCTTGTAACTACCGAAAGGCTGCTACCCCCCTTTCGATGAACCATTCGTTAGTCTGGTCTCTCAACAGATACCCATCCGATATGGTTGCACCTGCGGCTCGGCTATCTGCATCATTGGGACACGCAAGCCTCCCCACCGCGGCAAGGTCACATGGTTCGCAGCACTGTATATAAATGTTTGTATGTATGTCTCGAATGGACTCAAAAACTACTGGACCGATTTCGCGGAAAATTTTACAATTTGTTCTTATTATCTCTGGGAAGGTTTAGGAAGTGGTTTGAACGAAATCTGGAGGGTAGTTCGGCGCAGGGGGTGAGAAGGGTGACAAAAGGAAAATACGGGAAGGTATGTAACCCGCATGACAAGACTGATCAGCGGGTTGCCTAACGAACAGCATGTAAAGATTAGGATGTGTTTCTTAAAGCTTATCTTCTTCTTTTTCTTCTATAAACAGTATATACAACTGAAAAGTCCCCTTGGCATAGAGATTGAGAAGTAATGAAGAATGAAAATATCGAAAATGACCGAGATTATCGGGTGTGTGCATGTTTTAGCATAGCTCTCAACCAAACTAGATACACATATAACTTAATATCTGGAAAACTTACTGTAGGGGCAAAAACCTCCTAGCACCCCTAAAGGAAGGGGTGAAATATAAAAATCCGAAAATGATCAATATTAATGGCGATTTCATAGTCTTTGGGGTAGCTGAGATGAGTCGTGACACACTGGATGCCGTTTGAGCCAAAGTTCATTCCCAACCGGGATAGGGGTTAGAAGGGGTAAAAGGAATGTTCAAAATGACCGGCATCATGGATGTACGTGTGCATATTCCAGCATAGCTCTCAACCAAACATGATACCCTTATGACTTACTGTTTGGGAAAGAAAGCAGTAGGGTAAGACACCCCTCTACGGGCGGGGTTTGAAAAGGGGGAAATATTAAAATAATAGAAAACGACCAGTATTAAAAGTGAAAGCGATGTATGTTAATACATATCGTTTTTATTTTGCATTTAATTAAACGGTTTAGAAAAATCTAACGCGGTTGAATTAATAAACGCGTGCGAAGGCGCGGGCACCTGTTAGTGTTAAATACATCTTCAGAAGAGAAATATACGGCACTTACATATTACTGAATGTAGTTTTGCCCTATAATTTAAAAGAAGCCAGTAACGAGACATGTAGGGCACCAACTTCACGTTATGGAGTTGCGTCTGTTGCGTTGATCGATGGGAATCTCTTCGCCTTGACCACGTTACAAACGACGCTATTTGGCGGAAGATTTGCATCGCCCCAGTAAATGAGAAAATGCGTGAGAAATTTCTCCAGTGGTACGGCCACCTAACATCGTCGCCGATACTGTCTACCATCTTAACAGTTAGCGGAGCTCGATCAAAACAACGATGGCCGGATGCCATCATCGCTGACACAGGAGCTTTCCACCTAAAGCGTAATGATGTTTTCGATCATAGGAAATAGCGTTCTTTGATCCGTAAACCAGACCCTATACCAGCAGGATAAACGCTTGGATGATGATGATGATGATGATGATGATGAAGAAGAATTAGAAAAACGCTTTTGGACCTTGTTCATCTCTTATGTGTCATGGTCGATACCATTGCCATATGCATTTCATTGCGGTTAGTACGTGTAGCAGAGCACGCGGGAACTGCTAGTCCAACAGAAAAAAACCCTGTTTATGTGCACCACATTGGGTTGATACTACAGGCTCTTACAGCACGGCTAAAGACACCGTTACAAAATGGTATAGAAACTCTTGTCCTTATACTTCCATCAATACTCTTAACATAGTGAATCAGTCATATTCATGAAATAGTTCTTTGAAAATGGAGTCTTTTAGCGGAACTAGTAGTCGCTGTGTTTGATTTTTAATTATTTATGAGCATTTGTAAGTTTTCCTCACAAAGACAAAAATACTGAGTTTTTAAGGGAACTTTTGATCTGTTAATATTAGGTAAATTATATTTCGTGTACAGATCTTCATATGATGTAGCTACTTGGGCCACAGCATGAAAAACATGAAAAATTGTGTATCGTAGTGGCTTGATTGTATCTTGATTATGAGGAGTAAAGGGAATCTCGGGGGAAAAATAGCTCTTCATTTCTTTAAATCGCGTATCAGGTGAGTACTAAACTCTGCTAGTCCGCTGTGCTATTGATTTAATGAACATTAATAATGATAATATTAGTTTTAACGCAGTTTCTTCAAGGGCATGTAGTCTCCTTAAGCCCTTCGAAAACTTCTTTTCCACGGGTAGACAAAAGAGCACGCTTGAAGTTTTGTAGGTTGAAAGAAACATGGGGATGAATTGTTTTCCAAAGAGAAAAGGAGTTTGACGCACGAAGACAGGGAAGTTTTTACCTGCATGCGTGGCTCCCGTTCTCCAAATGGGTGGAGAGGCGATTTTGATATGGGACTGCATTAGGTCTGAAGCTGCTGTCAGTGGGTGAATCGACAGCGCGCAGTATTGTGCTGCCATGGGTCACTAACCTCATTAGAAAAATTACTGGTCGGTAAGATAATGTGCCGACACACCAACAAAAAGCTGTTTTCAACCACGATGACAGAACTCTGCCCTGGCTTGCACGCAGCCGAGAGTTAACTGCGATAGAAAATGTTTTCAAATGTTATTTGCTCTACATCCCACTAACTACTTTTTAAGGTTTTCCGAGACGCTGAGGTGCCGGAATTTAGTCTTTCAGGAGTTCTTTTACGTGCCAGTAAATCTACCGACACGATGCTGCCGTATTTGAGCACCTTCAAATACCACTGGACTGAGCCAGGATCGAATCTGCCAAGTTGGGATCAGAAGGCCAGGGCCTCAACCATCTGAGCCACTCAGCCCGTGATAAAAATTTTATGGAGTGCCATGACTACAAATCTGATGATGTTGAAACCAACGAACCAGGTTGAATTCAATTCATATCACCCAGCTGTAGGAGGTTTTCATGAAAGATAGTCTGAAGCTCCACGCCAGATCGTGTGAATAAATTCAAAAAGGCTGGAGGTGGTTGTTGACCTGCTGACTACTGATATGTTATTAGAAGTTGTATAGGTCTTATATTCTCTGCGTTTATCTCCATTTTCTTTCGTTTTATACTAGTGTCCCTAAACTTATTATTTGTCATATGCGAATGTGGATTTCCTTTCCATTCATTGTTGTCTCCTGCAACAATCCGACAGAACAAGCAGGTGTTTATTTTGAAGCGAACACAGCTAATGATGCGATGGCCATTGTGCCAAGTGACGCAAGAACGGACGCGGTGAGGCAGGCTAAGAAAACACGGTTGGTTCGTATTAGTTACAATAACTGTCAGCCTATTCTGCGTCATTAACTGTAGAGCAGCAAAAACAAACACAGCAGCTGGCCTGGAGCAGAATACTCAGTAAGTTGAACAGGATAGGGCTGTTTACTGGCCTCTTCGTTAGGGTTAGATCAGATGTCAGCATAGAAATATAAAGCTCCAAAACTACATGCAGGGTATGAACGAAAACTACTGAGAACTTTCCTGACTTACCCACTAATTAAAAATAATATGCAATAGCATTAAAGTGAAAAATATGAAAATTAATATTCATTAAATAAAATACTCAATCGTCGGACCTTGTACTTTCTCGTGGTCAGTCGATATTTCTTCTGAGGACACAGAGCACAGTTTTCTGCGAAACTAAGAATTTCACCTTATTTTCTGGAACGGCATAAGCTCAAAAGCCTATACAGCATCAGGTCTTATGGTGATGATAAGATAGGAAAGGGCTAGAAGTTAAAAGGAGATGACCGTAGCCTTAATTAAAGTACAGCCCCAGCATTTTCCTGGTGTGAAAATGGGAAATCACGTAAAACCATCTTCAGGGCTGCCGTCAGTGGATTCCGAACCCACTGCCTCCCGAATGTAGGCTGACAGCTACGTGACCCAATCCGCGCAGCCAATCCCTCGGTATGATATTCTCCAGGGACCTGATACCTGAGTCATATCGTCATAGGCTTTCCCTTAAGGTGGCTGCGATTCGAATCCCAGGCACTTCATGGGGTATTTTTATAATGGAATGTCACGTCCATGTGAAACGTGAGGTCCTCTGGCTATGATCATTATATCAAGAGTCACAACTTCAGGCTTACTTGGTTTACTTGATGAACCACCACATAGGCCAACATGTTACACATTTCTTCCCTACATTCTTGCATAAATTATTTACGTATTCTGTGTAATTTGTGATCAGCCCTTGCATAATGAGGTATCTGATTGATGACCCTCCATATAGTTGACATAATAATTAGTAATTTTTCACGTCTCTGTCGTCGTGAATTGTTAAGTATGTTTCTTGAGTAGCTTGGGATTAATCCCCTATGTAAATTGTAACCCAGCTTAAGTGTGTTCATGTAATTTTCCCCTTAATATTTAATTTTGAACTAATCATTCTTGAATTAATATTTTTGGTACTGGTGTTGGTAATCTCCTTGATTCTAACCAGGCCTGGCCGTTTCTTTCCTCTTTTCTTGCTGTCCTGAGCTGTTCTGCAGTGAGCACTTAACTCGTGGTTAATAATAATAATAATAATAATAATAATAATAATAATAATAATAATAATAATAATAATAATACATTTATGTTTTTCTTGTGTCTGTAGTGATAGTTTCTGAGGTTAGGTTATATGAACTAATGTCAAGGAAAATGTGTGCACCCCTGATTACGAACTGACACGCCTGGGCTGATGATAATGGTTGGAAGCAACGCCCACATGTTCAGCTGCTGATCGTTCCAGTCATAATGTGATAAAAGAGACGATTGTGCTTTGCTCAGCAGCGTTTATAATGTTAAGCGACTTCTCGCACTCGTACGACTTCGGTCGCGATATTGATTTCTAAGACTGCGTTTCAGATATAATAGCATGCTTCTCTGAAACTGAAGGAAAGTCGGATATAAATAGGGGCGTGATAGTCGAGTTACATTGTCTTTGGCTTCTTACCAAGGCGGCCGCGCTTCGAATCCCAACCAGTGCATATGAAATAATGATGAGTCATATCCCTTAAGTTTGGATTCCTCACGAAACTGATCATGATAATAACTGTCACGTGAAACGATAAGTTCGACTGCTTCAGGGAAAATGGGCAGAGTGTCCGGATTTTAAGGTAGAGTGCACTCTTATTTGGTAAGTAGAAATAATAATAATAATAATAATAATAATAATAATAATAATAATAATAATAATAATAATAATATTGGTTTTACGTTGTATTATTATTGTTATTATAATAATTATTAGAATATTTACGTATTTATTAGATTTTTATAAAAATGGATGTGACCATCTTTGTCACTACCCTTGGTCTGTCACCGGGCGAGTTGGCCGTGCGTGTAGAGGCGTGCGGCTGTGAGCTTGCATCCGGGAGATAGTAGGTTCGAATCCCACTATCGGCAGCCCTGAAGATGGTTTTCCGTGGTTTCCAATTTTCACACCAGGCAAATGCTGGGGCTGTACCTTAATTAAGGCCACGGCCGCTTCCTTCCAACTCCTAGGCCTTTCCTATCCCATCGTCGCCATAAGACCTATCTGTGTCGGTGCGACGTAAAGCCCCTAGCAAAAAAAATGGTCTGTCCATAGAAATGTACTTCCTCATTATGTTATAATGTGATTGGGTTAACCAAAGTAGTAATCGTGAAATAAAGGCTATTCAAGATCAACTTTGATTCACTATTACATTATTCAACGATGGCAGTATATACAAAGTGAAACTGAATCGAAGTGCAGCAAAGCTAATGCAGGGAGCTCACAGTTGCGATCAGCGGTATTCTGTAAGAAAGAAGTGAGTTCCAGGACGAAACGGACTTTACATTGTTCTATTTTCAGACCGACTTTGCTATTCGGGGGTGAATTATGTGTGGACCCACAATATTTGTTATTCATTAGAAGTAACAGACATGACAGTAGTGAGAATGATTGCTCGTAAAAACAGCTGAAAACATTGGTCAGTGGGTATTCAAAATAAGGTGTAATGGACGAGGTAGGAATAAACTCGACCGTTTGGGGGTGGTGGTGTCATGTAAGGTGAATGGATGAGAAATGGTTACCTGGGAGAATAATGGACACTGTCATGGAAGGTAAGAGAAGTAAAGAGAAACCAAGGTGACTATGGTTAGACTCAATTCGTAACGATTTAATTATAAGAGCTGTGGAACTACCCGAACCCACTGAACTAGCTAGTTGCAAATAAGGGACTGTGGAGGCACTTAGTTAATTTACAGAGGCTTGCAGACTGAATGCTGAAAGGAATAAGTCTATAATAAAAATCTATTAATTGAACCCATAACCGAATAGCTCACAGTCTGTATGTAAATATTCTTCTTCTTGTCCGTTTCACCCTCTTTGGGGTGCGATAGATCTATCAATGGTTAGTGAGTCGTGTTTTCCTGTCCTCCCAGTACTTTTTCATTCTTTCAGATCTTGCCTTCCACTCTTCTTCAGAAATTCTGTATAGTCCTTTGGGCTTCACCCTGTCCTGAAACCTCTTTATTTTATCTTTGGTTATTTTCTTTGCAGAGCCATCTACAAGCATCTCTTCTGTAATTTGGAATTCTTGTAGGTCCTTTTCAGTTTCCTTAAAACAGTTCAGCTTGGTTTTCTTATTACGGAAATAGTCAAATATTCTTTTAGTTATCCTTTTCGGATCCATTCCTAGGATGTGACCATAGAAGTCAATTCTCCTTTTCCTTATTTTGTCGGAAATCCTTTCTGATTTCCTATTATTATTATTATTATTATTATTATTATTATTATTATTATTATTATTATTATTATTATTAGGAGTAGGCTATGTGCCGGCACCGGGTTTCACCCTATCCCTACTATCATATATCACGTCATTCATTTCATCTCCCATTAACTCCTCTGATGAGGTTGACGTCAGGAAGGGCATCCGGTCATAAAAAACCGCCAAGACAAATTCATCTCACCTCATACCCGACCCCGTAGGGAAACGGGACAAGGGTTGGACAAACAAACATTATTATTATTATTATTATTAATAATAATAATAATAATAATTTTAATTTATTTACTTCATGGGAACATTCAACATAATGTTTTTATCTAAGAAACCATCCTTTGAACAACGATCTCTACAAGCAAGGAAGCAATGCACCTCGTCTAGTAATTAATTCCATCACACGTTGAACCTGCAAACCAAGATGAGATTATGGTAGTTTTGATATATCTCCTTCCTTCCAGTTTGCCAGCTGTTGTCTCGGAATTATTACCTTCCTAGATCCACGTGCTCGATAATTAGACTCTTGTTGAAGCACGTCATTACGTCGGTAATGAGCGCGTCCAAGCGAGGCCTAATAGGCTGCCCTTTGAACCACCTCAGTCGTCCCTCGGAATACTTGATGAAGTTTTAGTTGAAGGAGATAGAAGAAAAATACAACTTTGAAGAAACAGCGTTTATTATTATTATTATTATTATTATTATTATTATTATTATTATTATTTATTTATTTATTTATTTATTTATTTATTTATTTATTTATTATCGTTCCGGGCATCTATGGACCACGTTTTACAGTCTTTACGTTATTTTTCACCAGTCCTGACTTCACATTCTGCCAGTACTTCTTCATCCTTGCACTGACTTCTTTCTTCTGTTCTTCTGTGTAGGTTCTCTTCTTCTTCTTCTTCTTCACAAGTTCTTCCCCAGTCTCCTGGAAAGCCTTGAACTCCTTCACTTTTGTCTAAATTTGTTTCTGTCCAGTACGTCCTCTTTTTCTACTCCTATCCTGGCCAGGTCGGTCCTTACTTCCCGAAATCATTTTGTTCCGTCTTCCTTAGGCTGAAGAAGCTGAAAATCCTTTTTGTCAGTCGGTTGGTGTCCATTCTCTGTAGA
This sequence comes from Anabrus simplex, assembly GCF_040414725.1. Classification (NCBI taxonomy): domain Eukaryota; kingdom Metazoa; phylum Arthropoda; class Insecta; order Orthoptera; family Tettigoniidae; genus Anabrus; species Anabrus simplex. The sequence continues at coordinate 36,094,541 of NC_090268.1, forward strand.
TGTCCATAAAATTGAAGCGTTCGCTTTTTCATCAATACGACGACTTCCTCTGTCTTCTGGTATAGTTCTTTGTTGGGTCTAAGTCTCCTCTCCCCACCTTTCATTTTCGGGCCCAAGATCTTCGGGAGCATTTTCCTCTCTTTCTTTCTGATGTTCTCTAGATCTCCCTTTCCAATCATGTCCAATGTTTCTGCTGCATATAAGCATTCAGGTCTGATGACTGTGTCCAGATGTCTTAATTTGGCTCCATATGACAAAGCTTTCTTGTTGTAGGTGTCTCTAGTGAGCTGATACGCTGTTTCCATTTTTCTCGCTCGTTCTATCAGAGCTAGCTTCTCTGATCCATTCTCTTGAACTATTTCTCCAAGATACTTGAAGCTCTTTACTCTTTTGACTTTCCCCTCTTAGCCAGTCTTCTGGAATTCTTTCCGTTTCCCAAATAATTTTAAATAAATGGGTCAATGATGAGATTAATTCTGCTTTCCCATTTTGAGCAGTTCTGCCACAATACCGTCTTCACCTGCTGCCTTGTTATTTTTAGCTCCTGGATGATTTTGGATACCTCACGTTCGTCAGGTGGCTTTGAATCTGGCATTGTTACCTGCGGTCGTTTAATTGCCAGTCTTTCTTGTGGACCGTCGCAATTCAGTAATCTTTTGAAATATCTGGCGAGAATTTCACAGTTTTCCTCATTGTTCATTCCTAGTTTACCCTCTTCATCCTCAAAACATAGACCAGGTGATTGATATCCTTTTAACCGTGACTTAAAGGTCTGATAGAAATTTCTGGTGTTATTTTTCTGGAAATCTTCTGAGGTCTTCTTCAGCTGATCTGTTTCATATTGTCTTTTCGCTTGCCTGAAAGTTTGTGCTGTCAATTTTCTTTGATCTCTGAAGGCAATCAAGTCACAGTTCCTTCTGGTGGAACTCCATTTCTTCCATGCCTCCATTCTGCGCAAGAGTGCATCTTCACATGTTTCATTCCACCATTCACGTTTCTTTCGTTTCGCCAAGAGAATGGTTTTACTTGCAGCATGTTTGATATTGTCTCGAATGTCATCCCAATTTACTGAATTAATGTTTTCCAGCTCTTTTTGGTATTGATGCTTTATTTCCTCACTAAGTTGGTTCAGGGTACTTACAGGAGTTAGACAAGGCTGTAATCTTTCACCTTTGCTGGTTGTAGTTTACATGGATCATCTGCTGAAAGGTATAAAATGGCAGGGAGGGATTCAGTTAGGTGGAAATGTAGTAAGCAGTTTGGCCTATGCTGACGACTTGGTCTTAATGGAAAACTGTGCCGAAAGCCTGCAGTCTAATATCTTGGAACTTGAAAATAGGTGCAATGAGTATGGTATGAAAATTAGCCTCTCGAAGACTAAATTGATGTCAGTAGGTAAGAAATTCAACAGAATCGAATGTCAGATTGGTGATACAAAGCTAGAACAGGTCGATAATTTCAAGTATTTAGGTTGTGTGTTCTCCCAGGATGGTAATATAGTAAGAGAGATTGAATCAAGGTGTAGTAAAGCTAATGCAGTGAGCTCGCAGTTGCGATCAGCAGTATTCTGTAAGAAGGAAGTCAGCTCCCAGACGAAACTATCTTTACATCGGTCTGTTTTCAGACCAACTTTGCTTTACGGGAGCGAAAGCTGGGTGGACTCAGGATATCTTATTCATAAGTTAGAAGTAACAGACATGAAAGTAGCGAGAATGATTGCTGGTACAAACAGGTGGGAACAATGGCAGGAGGGTACTCGGAATGAGGAGATAAAGGCTAATTTGGGAATGAACTCGATGGATGAAGCTGTACGCATAAACCGGCTTCGGTGGTGGGGTCATGTGAGGCGAATGGAGGAGGATAGGTTACCTAGGAGAATAATGGACTCTGTTATGGAGGGTAAGAGAAGTAGAGGGAGGCCAAGACGACGATGGTTAGACTCGGTTTCTAACGATTTAAAGATAAGAGGATAGAACTAAATGAGGCCACAACACTAGTTGCAAATCGAGGATCGTGGCGACGTTTAGTAAATTCTCAGAGGCTTACAGACTGAACGCTGAAAGGCATAACAGTCTATAATGATAATGTATGTATGTATGTATGTATGTATGTATGTATGTATGTTCATAGGGAAACTTGTATTGAATATCATTCTATATGATGGGACACTTTAAATAAAATTAATAATAATAATAATAATAATAATAATAATAATAATAATAATAATAATAATAATAATTCTGGAAAACACACCGCGAACCTGCAAAACAAAGTGTTAACTACTTCCTGTTTTTTATGTCCTAGCTGGTAGTATGGATCTTTTATTTTGTTAGTGGCTTTACGTCGCCCCGACACATATAGGTCTTAATGCGACGTTGGGATAGGAAAGGCCTAGGAGTTGGAAGGAAGCGTCCGTAGCCTTAATTAATTTGCCAAAATTCGCGATCTGGCTCATGTTCAGAGAGATTACGGCAGAATTCCTCACGGTACTTTTGTCATCTTTTCCTGCATGTGTTTTTAATGTGAATCAAATCCTTAAAGAGATCTGGTATGGTTAGAATGAGCCCAAACATTTATCTTCCAGTCGGAATTGAACCCGGGCAGTGCCGTGTACTAGAGTTACAGTAGTTACAGAAATGAACCCAAACATTCATCTTGCAGTCTGAATGGAAATCAGCATCCCGAACATGAGCTAAGTAGTAGCCAAGTACTGACTACTTGAATGTCGTGGGAACATTCTTATTTCTATACATGATTCTAACCTGCCCATACTAAAAACATACCCTCATGCTATAAATTATTAATATACTATGTGTAGACAGTTCACGAGAGTCCATTAATGTTCTTGCACGGTAGGTTTTAAGGGGAACCGATGGTACATTTAAGAGGTCCTGGAAGGAGGAAGTCGATGGTAGCTCACTAGCATTGGTATGGAGGCGATCTCGGACACATTGTTGTAGTATATACATAATTTACACTCTGAATGGCATAATCGTAGGACAGCGGAGGAAATGCTTGGAAGACATTCCTTATAAAAATTTTAATTTCAGCTCTACGGGCTCCTTCATATTCTTCAGCTTTCCTATATTTTTTTAATGTCACCCTCTTTCTTCCTTTTCTTCCCGCGAGAATTTTGTTGGGTGTGGCCGCATTTGAGAAGCCAGCCAAAGTCGATATGGCTTCTATGTGCATATAAATATTCATGCATTCCAGAATGTCGATATTAACGAAGTGAAGTGCAGCCATGAATGAGAGATAGGAAGTGTTTGTTAAAGCCCACAGACTTCTCTCCCTTCTCTTGCTATTATTTGTATAACCTTCGAACAACATTGTCACCTGCGTACAGACGTAGGTGAATATACTCTTCTGGATTTTAATATTATAATCATCATCGTTTTATCAGTATTACTGAGATAAGTAAATGCACGTCTATGGTATAGAAAAATATTCTGTAAAAACTTTGACAATATATTTCTATTGTTTCAAAGAATAAATTGCAAAGTGAACTCGTTGGCTGAAGATGTTCACCTGAACTTCCCTTTTCACTTTGGGGCCACGAACCTACTACGCTGGCGAAGCAGGGGGAGAGGTGATACTCCAACGTGTCACGTCCCAGATGGCAGATAGGCGGGGTCCTAACGGGCTTGCCGGCGGACTTGAGCGAAATAAAATAGCTCTCGCGGACCACACACACAACCCCCTTGTAGGTGGGGGACGCAGACGAAGAATACACCTACGGTATCCCCTGTCGTAAGAGGTAACTAAAAGTGGCGACCAAGGGATGATCGAATTAGAACCATGAGACTACTTGTAATTAGTACCACCAAGCGGGGAACACCATGGGTCGCTTTTACTTGCGCGTAGTACCACTATGTTAGGTACAAAATAAGTCTGTGATTAGTAGCGACAGTGTGTGCTGTCGGCTTTTACAGTACCTATGATTAGTACCACTATATGAGCGACACCATGGTTCTGCCTTGCCTATGATTAGTATATGAGGAACACCACGGGATAGCACGAGTCCCTGTGGTTAGTACACTTATGTGATGAACACCATAGGTTTGCGTTGCCTGTAAATGGCGCCGCAATGTGGGAAACATCATAGGTCTGTGTTATATGTGCGTATTACATTACCTGTGAGTAGTACCATTATGTGTGGAATACCGCGAGTCTTGATTAGTACCGCATCATGAAAAATGCCATGGTTCTACTTTCCTAGCTATAAGTACCATTATGAGGGGCCGATGACTTGGATTTTGGACCCATTTAGACTGCAAGCATCATCGATTCAGTATTTTACTTTAGAAGCAGGTGGCGGATAGGGGGTCCTAACCGGCTTGCCGCGGGACTCGAGCGAAATAAAATAGCTTTCGCGGACCAAACACACAAACCCTTGTGGGGGGGGGGGGGGGGTCGCAGACAAATACACCCACGGTATCCTCTGCCTGTCGTAAGAGGCGACTAAAAGGTCAGTAATATTATTGTTTTATGTCAGTTTCTCTAAATGTGGGGCATTGCGGGTCGGATCCACTGATTGTTTTAAATTCATACCCATCCATTCATTCTTCGTCCTCACGTTTTGAATTCTGGTCAGTGGAGGATTTTGTACTTTTAATTTGTCATTACATTTCGTCTCATTTCATACCATTAGGGGCCTATGATCTAGGTCCCTTGAAACCACAAGCATCATCATCATCACCATCACTTTGGGGTGGAGTCATGAGTAGATTTGAGTGATAGGGGACTATACTGTAGCGTACTTACGGTTATTGTAGTGAGCGTTCAGAACATTGCTTGTATACATTGATTTGTCCTGTTCAGGTTAACCTATTTTGAGTGAAAAAATGTATCTACTCCTAAGAAAGAATTAGTGAATGCCCTATGGGCTTTATCTCGATATTTAAATTTGAATCTATTCCATAGCTGAATAGTTGCCGATTAGAATGGATATTTTTTCAAAGGGCTTAAATCCGTTGGAATGTGTTTGGTGGGCACGGGGCTTTGACAGACATCTAGGCTTCTATACGATACTTCCAGTCTGATTTCTTTTTGATCACTCCTCCAGCTTTTCGATTGATCTGCCATGGTCATATTTCTTACAGCTGAATGCTATCAGATCTTCGACATCCTGATTGATTATCACATACACTATTCATATCCCATTCTCTAAGATCACGGAAAGTTCTTGATGAGGATAATAATAATAATAATAATAATAATAATAATAATAATAATAATAATAATAATAATAATAATAATAATAATAATAATAATGGATAAATGGGAACAGTTCATATGAGTTACATTGTAGCTATAATAGAATTAAATAAATGTATCTTAACATCTATGTTATGCCTATTTAATTTTCATTTAATTTTTACCGCACATTTCATATTTCTGGTGCACATGTTTGTGATTGGCTTTCAGAAACAATTTCAAACTTCATATTTGCGTGAATGGAAGGCTATAATGACGATTTTAGTGCATATTAATCCACTCTTGGATTATGACCGTATTTAATTTTTTTATTCCAATATTATAAAATCAGAAATACTATTTATCTGTATTTAACAACTTATTTGTTGTGTTTCCGTAGGGCATGAAATTTGCTACCAGTTAAGCAGAATAGTAAAAGGCCAATAATGCGTATAGCAAAGACATTTTAGGCCTAATATTATTTTGTAAAATTAATTATCTTAATTATTTTTATAATTAATGAATGCCTTTGCAATGGCAAGACTAATACACCCGTACTATTTCTACGTTGTTCACATGTAGATCCTAGATCATCTTTCTCAATCTGTATTAAGCTGGAGAGAATTGATTTTCAGTAGTCACTGACAGGACATACGTAGTCAGTTGGTGGTGATCTCAAATATGACAGAATCTCTAATGTAATGCTTTTTATTTTATCATTTCCACGTAGTAATGCCGACTGTGAGACATTTCTTTTAACATATTTACAAGGATAAAAATACAGTTCGGATCAACACTTTCGGAAAAAGAATTCTGGAAAGAACTTTTAACCCTAAAATGTATTTAGCCAGGCAAGTACTTTGAGCATAAATGTTATTGACTATTCAAGAATAGTGGCCTAAGGCAGTTATGATGAAGAGTCGTGTGTTCTAAAGCTCAGATATATGCTGTATTTATAAATAAATAAATAAGAGAAATTGCGTAATATGGTAGTCTAATGTGTTAAATATTCCTCACTTGATCAAAGTTGCGTCATAAATGATGTGTCGTAACATGTCGCGATGTGCCGTAAAAGAACTCTCCTGATTTTTGACTTTTCAAACTTTGCACGTAAGCGTCTGTTACTGGACAAATGAGTTTTTCATACGTTCATGGTTAATAGTAACGAGGTTTCCATTATATTTCAATACATAATCAGAGAGAGAGAGAGTCAATTTTAATTCATATCGTATGCAAGATGAAAATAGGTACTGGAAGGCAATATTTTAGTGTTTTTCTATTTTTCGTTACTGAGCAGCTTTACATAGGAGGTTTTCAACCTTTGGTACAAATATCTGAAAATCATAAAAGATCTGCCTTACGAGGTTTTCATTCTTATATGCCGACTTGCCTTTCCAGTATTGCGGTTTTCTGTATACTGTACTTGCGGTATTCAATACACATCATCAATGTTGGCAGCAGATGAGTGCCAACCATACTTGCTTTCTGCAATTACAGAGTTTAGCTGTAGTCAGTGTTTGTCAACAGTGTCATCGAAGTGAATGAATTAAGCAGAGTGATGAGCCAATTACGTTTCCCACTTCACTTTGGCTCAATTCATTGCTCTCTATGAAATAGGAGGTCGCAAAACCGACAAAGAATCAATGGCTGCTTATTATGGTGCAGGTGATTCGTGCAATACTCGGTTTGTATACTCAGTATTGCTCGGTATCAAATGCCATCCCGTAGTTCTCACTTTTTGTCATAGCAGCGAACCTGTTCTTTAGCTATATGATTATTGTTATATTATTTTAACCATAGCAGACCCAGCCACCATGCGTGACAAATGCTGAAGAAGAAGAAGAAGAAGAAGAAGAAGAAGAAGAAGAAGAAGAAGAAATTCTGTTTTAATTACTATTAGCAATTGTGCCCGTTCTTCACACGGGAATTTGTAATGGAATATAGATTTTCTTCATGAATGTATGCGAATTTACATACCAGTATTCAAACGTTTTACACGGCATGTTAAACGTGAACGTAACGTGAATTACAATAAAGATGAACAAAGTCGAGAAATAATTAGGAAGATTACAGAGTTTGTTGTACGGTGAAGTCCCTGGTCCGAATCATCACCATCATCATCATCATCATCATCATCATCATCATCATCATCATCATCATCAAATTTCCACTCCAGTTTCCGGGGTGTGTTTTACGAGCTCTCTCCATTTTACTCTATTCATGTACCACTGCTTCCTTCAAGACTTCATCCCAGTTGAATTCTTTGGATGTGATACCTTCCTTCACTTGGTCCAGCCTTCTCCTACTGGGTCTCTTTCCAGTAATCTCAGTATGCAACCATCGTTTTGCAATTCTTCCTTCTGTCATACGTTTCACGTGACCAAACCATCGCAAACGTGCCCTAGCGATGGTCTCCTTCAGGGACTGATATTTTCCAGCTTTTTCTCTAATCTTCTCATTTCTTACTTTTTCTTTCCTTGTTTTTTGAAGCTTGCTTCTTAGAACATTTCTGAAGCCTGAAGTCTGCTGTTATCATTTTTGGTAGTTGTGCATGTATCCAACCCATAAGTCAATATAGGGACAAAGTATGTTCGAAACAGAGTTTGTTTTGATCTTAATGGCACTTGTTTATTCCAGAGCAGATATCGAACTTGCTGATAGAATTGACTGGATTTCTGAATACGGTTATTTAATTCAAGCTGTATTCTGTTGTCACTTGATATTATGCACCCAAGGTACTGATACTGGTTTACTGTTTCCAATTGTACACCCTCCATCTTTATATTATCTTTACTTCTCTGTCTACCCTTGTTAACAGACTTACTTTCAGTCCATTATTTTTCAGATTATCATTCCAGACGTTCAGCCTTCCCTGGACTTCCATCTCGCTATTTCCCCAAACAACTATATCATCTGCAAAAGCAAATGCTTTAAGATCCATGGTGGCGTTCTGCTTCACTTCTTTTATGATTTCATCCATGATGGTGATGAATAGTAATGGTGAAAGGGCACTGCCTTGTTGCACTCCTCTAGACATCTGGAAGCAATTTGAATATCCATTTCCTACATGAACACAACTGTAGCAATCATCATGAAGCATTTTTGTTCTCTGAATGAGTTCCATAGATACATTCTTCTTTTTTTAAGACACTCCCGTATAGTTGTTCTGGGGACACTATCGAATGCTTTTTCGATGTCTACAAACACAAATGTCAAGTTACGATCTTTCTCCCAGTGCTTTTCTGATATAATTTTCAGTGTGAATATGAGGTCTATAGTTGATCTATCTTTCCTAAATCCATATTGTTCTTCTTGCAGTTCGGGTTCAATAACTTTCCTTAATCTTTTCTCAAGAATCTTCTCAAATATTTTTAAACCATGGGACAGTAAGGTAATCCCTCTAGAGTTGTAGCACTTTTCTCGACTTCTTTTCTTGAACAGGGGAACTATAACTCCCTTTTTCCAGTCATCTGGTATTATTTTATCCTTCCATATTGCCCTTATCACTCTGTATAGTCATTGAATTCCTCGTGGGCAGCAGCTTTAATCATGTCTGCACGTAGTTCATCAAAGCCAGTAGCTCGTTCATTGTGCATACTTTTAAAGGCTGATTCTACTTCACTCCAAGTTAGTGACTTTTCTTCAGTTATATTATCACTGGAGCTTGACTGAATCTGTGCATTACGACTGGAGTCCTTCTTTATACCATTCTATAAATTCTGAAAGTACAGTTTCATAATTTCTCTTGTTTCTGAGCCTTTCCTAGTGATACTCCCATCTGGTTTATATAAAGCTGTTATTTGATCATAAGTACTCCTGGTATTTCTAATAACACTGCACAGCAATTTGGAATTTGCTTTACTATCTTCTTTCAGTTTATTGGTGAAATCAATCTCAGACTTTTGTTTTTCTTGTGCTACAATTCGGTTCACTCGCAGCCTACAATCTCTGTATGTCTGTTGCAATTCACTCATTTTTTATTCATATTTTTCATCTCTTTCTGAATTTCCTTATCTTGAGCCTTACTTGCTTCATTTTTCTTCTGAACTGCACTCTTTACTTCATCATTCCACCAGGCTGTTTTATTTCCTTTACTTTACTACTAGTTTTGCCACATACGTATTTCTACAGCAGTTCCAACAAGACATTCTTTGAATCTGTTTCACTCTGTATTTCCTCCTTGTGTTCTGTCTGCAGGTATTTTGGAGGCCACCTATTTTGTATACAAAATTTTTTCTACTATTTCCAGTTCGCAGGTTTTAATTTTTTTTGTTTTCCTTGGTGTGTGGAGTTTTACATTTTTGATGATTGCAAGAAGCAGTCTGTGGTCACTATCTAAACTCTCACTTGGTACAACCTTAACATCACAAATAGTTTGACCAGCTTTTCCATCAGATATTATGTAATCTATTAAGGATTTGGGTTGTCCATCCCAACTATACAAAGTACCTTGTTATTTTGTGAGAATTGTTTTTGAAGCCATGTGTTGTTTATTTTTAAGCCATTTCTCACACAAAAATCTAGAAGTTGTTCACCTTCCTGGTACCAAAACCATACCCATGTCTGTCTGTTCCCACTTGTGCATTCAGATCACTAATACATTTTCTACTCCTTCAATAGCTTCCTCCAGGTCAGATCGAAATTGCTCCTTCTCTTCTTCATCACATCCAGACTGTGGGGCATGTACTTCTATGACTGTTAACACCTCCTTATTGAAGGAGACATCCAGTTTGATGATTCTGTCATTCACATATATCACTTCACTTACAGCGTCTGTATCATCTCTCAATAAAAATCCGACACCATTCCTAGTTTTGCCCATCCAGTGAAGTTTATATCCTTTCCTCAGTTGTTTTACTTCTGTGCCTTTCCTTTTTTCTCACTTATGCCAAGGATGCAAAGTTTCCTCCTCTCCATCAAATCCACCAATTCTTCACATTTACTTGTCAATGTAAGAATGTTTAGTGTTCCAATCCTGTGTTTGATTTTCTTGACTTGAGATTTCTTCGCATAACATTGTAAAAGATCATCAGCCTTTCGGTCATCATACTTTACAAATATTTGGGAAGATTTGTCAGTCCGGTATTTGCTTTTCTTTCCGAGGCTCGTTTTAGTTTTGAAAGCGATCCAAATTACTCTTGAGCTGGCTGGAGAGGAGTTTCTGTTAGGGTATTCTCCCTTAGCCTTTGGCAGTCCCCTGCCACTTCTACAAGGCAGCAGCGTTGTCATCCTTTTTTAATTAACCCCAGAGAGGATGGGTTGCCACATCCGCCATCTTTGCCATTCTGAAGGTTGCCTTCTCTGTCAAAGGTGCCGTTATGGACTTCACCCGTAACCCTGGGCAAGGGCTGCCTCGTCCGCAATCTCCACCGTTCCGAAGCCCATCTCCTCCGCTGAAGATTCCGGTGAGGTCTTCGCTCGTAACCCTGAGCTGGGACCCTTGCCAGATGTTACACACAAGTGCCAGTGTGCTCTGGGACTGACATAGGCAGGGGCGCCACTCTCTGGGCAGGGCTGCGTCCGAAGTGGGCCCCTACCGTTGTGCGAAATTCTCTTTGCTTCTCGGTTACATATTGTTGTTTCTCTGATCAGTGGAGTGGCGCTGTGGCTGGAGACTGATGAAACCCGTCGTTGATGATAACCTTCCTTATTATCCGCTGAATAAAAAAACACTAAAATGGCTCTTTAGTTACACCAGTTAACCCAACTTGAAGTGACATGCACTAAGCGTTCCACGGAATTTGGATAACAATCCAAAATTTTGTAAGAATAAATAAATACGATAAATACGTATATAGTACGAAATAGAATAACGGAAATAACATATTCTTAAACGTACGTTGTATGCAGTCTTTTGATAGACCAAATTTATCAAATACATATTCGGAATAATCTCTCTATGAACGCCAACTCCAAATTATACCTTGACGACATATGCACCTTGTAACACAATCCTGAATTACAAATTGCACCCGCTTTTGGGCTACTTCCGCTGGGACTTTGACTGAAAAACAGTCTGTTAATGATATTACCCTTACCGGGAGAGTTGGCCGTGCGGTTACAGGCGCGCGGCTGTGAGCTTGCATCCGGTAGATAGTGAGTTCGAGCCCCACTGTCGGCAGTCCTGAAGATGGTTTTCCATGGTTTCCCATTTTTACACCAGGCAAATGCTGGGGCTGTACCTAATTAAGGCCACGACCGCTTCCTTCCCATTCCTGGGCCTTTCCTATCCCATCGTCGCCGTAAGGCCTATCTGTGTCGGTACGACATAAAGCAAATTCTAAAAAATAAAATAAAGATATTTCCTAACTAATCCTCCTATCGAAAAGGAGCAAATGAGAAAAACGTTTTAGAAACTGATTTCCATTATGTCTGATAGATTTCCAAGTGCAAAATCGCAGTTTCTGTTCCGTATAAACCCCCAGACATTTCATGCATTACTACACCTGAAACGGATAACCGTAAGAAAATATCGCCGAAATGTTCAATGTACAGATACATGGTCGTTACGATTTTATTTATATAGAATAAATTTCTCATTAAAGAAATGTATGCTGAAGTTAGTAAGGGATGTTATGTCTTAAACGTACTTTCCAATACAATGGTCTTAACACACGGCGAAGTTCGGAAATGATGTCCCGCTGACGTGTGCAAGCAAATGACAAGAGTTGTCACACCATTAAATACCCCGTTCTCTGCTGGGATCCAACGCTATGTTGGGAAAGAGAGGCCGACAGCCAACAGTCTTTGGCACATACAGCCTATTAGGGCAACAGCGACTGCTACCTGGCGCGGTGGCCTCAGGTATTTGAGTTCACATGGTCAGCGTGATGATATCCTCAGGTGTACTACTTGACTTTCATGGTCAGGTTCACCATATCTCACATCAGAGAGTTCCTGAGTTGGCCTAATGGGCCGTAATTTAGCTCTTAGTCGAGGATTTAATATCTTGGGACCTCTAGGTAAGAGGCATTCATGGTACTGTTTCATCACGGAAGTGACTATAATTCATCTTTGTAATTGTTTCATCGTCATTTATTCCTCATTGCCATCCGGCTGAATGGCTAAATGGTTAGCGTGCTGGCCTTTGATTACTGGGGTCTCGGGTTCGATTCCCGGGAATTTTAATCATAATTGGTTGATTCCGATAGCATGGGAGCTGGGTGTACTGTATGTGTCGTCTTCATCATCATTGTATCCTCATCACGACGCGCAGGTTGCCTACGGGAGTCAAATAAAAACCTACACCTGGCGAGCCGAACTTGTGTTCGGACACTCCTGGCACTAAATGCCATATGCCATTTTATTTTATTTCATTTCATTTCATTTCATTTCATTTCATTTCATTCTTCATTGCCGCTCAGTGATAAGACTCGAGGTCTTCGGGAACACAGAAGTGGGTTTAAAATCCCTTTCTCGACCAAGCTAGGAGTGATTCTTTACGGTTTCCCCGGTTAATGTCCGGCTTCTTGGCTGAATGGTCAACGTACTGGGCTTCCGTTCACAGGGCCCCGGTTCGATTCCAGGCCAGGTAGGGGATTTTAATCTTACTTTATATGGTTAATTATCTTGGCTCGCGAACACATTCCTGCAATACACCACACACAATACTGCCCTCCACCAAAAAAAACACACACTTTCCCGCCCACCCTTGTCGGAGGGTCTGCCTTACAGGGGTTGCACCAGACTAGCAATAGCCACACGAAATGATTCCACAATTAATTACAAATAGAACAGCATTGACACCACAGCAATGTAGAAATGCAGAGATAATTTCCTCGTTGAGCACGATGTTGCACGTCTCTTATATGAAGCTGCAACTGAGAATTTATCTTTAGTTATTAGATTCTCAGTGTGTTTCCTTCCAGGAACTAAACAGTTTCTAAATTCTCTCGAAGTTCTTATCGGTACGTTTCTCAGACTCATTTATATGGTGACTTGAGCTTTGGAAGTTACATGCTCGAAGGACATTTGTGTTAATTTCAGGAACACAGAAAACTTAGTAACATCGAAGTGATCATGATTTATGTGTAAAAATGCCAGGGTCGTGACATTTTTTTAGGTGTACTCTATAATATTTACCATAAAAGTACGTCTATTACTATTCGCTAGCAATTAATTGCATTTTTTAAACTTTAGTTTAAACGGAAATTTGGGAATCCTTCGATGCTATGTTTGTTCGAGGGAGCTTGCAGCTTGCAATCATCATTAATTTAATTGATTATTTATGTATTTATTTAACCACCAGAATCATCCTCTTCGCCTCTGTTGCTTTTGAATATTTCGAAGTCCATGTTTATAAAATTCAGACTCATGAAACAATACATCAACACAAATCAATTTACTGCAGCACAGAATTCACTACAGATGTATGCTCTTAATAAGTACAACGAAATGAACGGCAGCGTATTTCTCAGGGCAGTATCCAACAATCTTTTTATTATTCCTTTTTCTTTTTGACATCCTTTTTAATATCTCTCCGAACAGAGCATCTTTCACGAGAGTAATATACTACGTTGTATTCGTTTTCATTTTCTGAGCACACACATTTATTTATTTATTTATTTATTTATTTATTTATTTATTTATTTATTTATTTATTTATTTATTTATTTATTTATTTAACTTTTTCAGTGGCGAAGTTAGGGCTCGAGGCCCTCTCTTACACTTAACCACATACTAATTAAAATCTAAAATAAAATGTTAAAGTAATTAAAATAGTTTAAAATTAATAGAATTAAAATGAATTTAAATAAGTTACTGACTAAATTAGTGTTAAAACTCATTAATATTAAAAACTCTTAAAAGTACTTCTCAGGCACGCACACATTCGTTCTTCAACCATTCAGTCAGCTGTCCTCAGCAGGTAAAGAGCTAGTTTCTCTGAGCTGAGCTGGCAGGGAATTCCATAATATGGCGCCTGTCACCACAAATGAGCTATTTGTGCGGTGCACTGGAATAGAAAGAAAGGATATCGAACGGGTATCAAAGTCGTGAAATGATGATAAAAAGGTGAATTTGGAAGAAATACACAGCGGCTAGTTTTCAGCTTACAGTCTAAACAATTCAGTAACGCACTTCGTTCGCATTGTTTAGTCGGGTAGAAACATGACCATTTTAAGCCTTTCTTAACCCTCGAGTTAGAATCGATTACGTACGCAGGTCTGCAGTCAAAACTCGTCTTAGAAAATTGCTTTCTCAAGGTCTCAGTAATGTTATGATCCTCCCAGTAATTATGGTGGGGTAGTTAGCCGCTTGGTTAATTACAAAGCCACCATAAATGAAACGAATGCGCAATCGAGATGTGAGATAGAAGTAATTGAAAATAATCACTGTTTCCCATAACTGGGTATTTAAAGGTCTGAGGTACTGCATGCAAGTCTCAACTATTTCTGTTGTTTCGTATTTGTCATTTTAATTGGTAAATTGAGAACGAAGTTCATTGTGCTGTCTGTGTGGTGGTTTTTTGAACTTCAAGTCCGTAATTTAAGAATACTAACGACGACTCCTTCAGTACCCCTGGAAACAGCACTTACGGAGAGGTTTAACAACACCTATCATTGTCGTTTTTAAAAATGAGTTATGCCAAACTAGGAAGACCGATCGAACTTACTTCGCTCACTACTTCTTCACTTACCGAGCTCGATAGCTGCAGTCTCTTAAGTGCGGCCAGTATCCAGTATTCGGGAGATAGTGAGTTCGAACCCCACTGTCGGCAGCTTTGAAGTTGGTTTTCCATGCTTTCCCCCATTTTCACACCAGGCATATGCTGGGACTGTACTTTAATTAAAGCTACGGCTGCTTCCTTCCCACTCCTAGCCCTTTCCTGTCCCGTCGTCGCCATAAGACCTCTGTGTCGGTGCGACGTGAAGCAACTTAAAAAAACTCTTTCACTTCTTCCCAGTATCTCTTCATCCGTTCGCCGAGTTTCGTTTTGTGTTCTCTCTATCCGGCATTTTTGTTAAGGTTTTTCAGAAAATTTGTCTGAGATTGCTAAATGGTTTTCTATCTTAAATGGTTTGTCCGTACAGCATTTTTTTTTTTGCTAGTTGCTTTACGTCCCACCGACACAGATATGTCTTATGGCGACGATAGGGGAGAAAAGGCCTGGGAATGGGAAGGAAGTGGCCGTGGCCTTAATTAAGGTACAGCCCCAGCATTTGCCTGGTGTGAAAATGGGAAACCATGGAAAACCATCTTCAGGGATGCCGACAGTGGGCTTCGAACCCACTATCTCCCAGATGCGAGCTCACAGCTGCGCGCTCCTAACCACACGGTCAACTCTCCCTGTTAGCCATTTCGTAATATAGACCTTTGTTTATTTCTACTAGTCAATTTTGTTTTCAGAGATATTGCTAGGTTCAGAATGATCTTTTATCAGCCTATTGTTATCCATTCTGTATAGATCGTAGAACCTTAATCACGTTTTCCTGATTGTATGATCGATTTCCTGTGATTTGATATATTTCCTGTGGTTTCATTTTCATCCAAATTACATTTTCGCATTTTGGTCCGAATAAATTTGGCTCTTGGTTTTGAACGTTTTTATTTGTGATCTACCACCAATTCATCAGAGTTTACGATGCGTGAAGTGGTTGTGGTGCTATATTGAATTGTTATAATTTTGCGTTTTGTGAAAGAGATATTTATTGTGGTCTTTTTTTTTTCAGTTTGTGTACATTTTTTAATTTTGCAATTCTTCGTTCGTTTGCTTGTTGATTTATCCTCTCTGGTTGAATAATTTCGTCTAGACACTAGAATTTATCTACTTCTGAAATTTTTCCGAATTTGATGATTAAAGGTTGGTTTTTGAATGAAAATGCTTGCACACGGTAGCTGAAGCTATTATTATTATTATTATTATTATTATTATTATTATTATTATTATTATTATTATTATTATTATTATTTACAGCGTTATGCCCATCTGTGGAGCGCGATAGAACTTAGTTAGCTGTTATTTTATCTTCTCCCAAAATCTCTTCATCTGGGCACTGAACATTTTCCTCCGTTCTTCAGTCCATGATGATGATGATGATGATGATGATCATTTTTATTATTATTATTATTATTATTATTATTATTATTATTCCGGGATTTACGTGGAACGCAGAGGTGAAAGAAGGTATTGGGGGTGAATGGGTCTAACTACAATGTCAAGAATTGAATTAAAAACTTAAACGGAAGGTTATATTTTAGAATTCAAAACATAACAACTTTTTCATGACAGTATTACAGGTACAACTAGCAATCATTAAACAAGGTGGGGAAAAATCCAAGATTCAGAATCTTAACACTTTGGGCTTTAAGCCCCTAGTTTACATTTTCAGAGCTACTAGCTCAAATTTACAAAAGAGCACAAATTTATACAAGAGCAGAAATCCCCTAATGCAAAGAGCACTTTCTCCCAAAATTACAACATCTAGCCTTCAAGAGACATTCATGAATTTTAGGAAACCTTGAAAAAGAGGGAACAGGCTCTTAGTTTTCCAAGCCTACTCGAGGCACCCTCAACTTACAATTACAGGCCTTTCAAGGCATTATTTACAAATGGAATTTATTTTTACAGGGGTATTAAATACCCAACCTATTGGGACTTCGTGGGATAAGAATAACAGGTTAAATTAATGGCCCGAACACAAAATCAATGGAGGCGAATACTTGCACTCCTAGATATGGACACTTAAAACCTAAAGGGCACTAGGCCGATGAAACAGGGGCTATTCCCAAACTATGGAGGTGACTCGTATAAGGATAAATTAATGCATTAAGGACAGGAAGAAAAAAACAGTTGCAAAACATATAGTCACCTCAAACCAAGATGAAGGAGAGCTCGAGAGGGTACATCACTCTCTATCCCCGATTTACAGTTAAAGATTTGATGAAGTTTTTACATTAGCCGGTAGAAAGTTACATTTCTAGAAAAGCGGGTTACATCGTTAACGATTCGGACCTTCCCCTTGGAATAATCTGTGGAGGTAGCTACAACAAGAAAGATGGAATTATGTGGCCATACCTGGTAGCAGTTCTAGCTGCCGACGAAAAGGCCGCCCGCCTCCTGCTTTGACACACACACTCAGTAAAATGACGATCAATTGGCCAAGAGACGTTAAAAGCCGCAGTTTATAAACCCTCAGGGAAGGTTCGAGATCATTCAGGAATAAACCAGCCACACCCTCTCAATTTAATTGATCCAATTCAAAGTTACACTTCAGGATCGAACAAGAAGCCAGTGATTGGTAGAAAATTAATTACAGAAATTAGGGATTGGCTAGATTCAAAACTGGCGGAAATAGAAAGGAAGTATTGCCAACCCAAAAATAGATGAACATCAACCAGTAAAAAAAAAAAAAAAAAAAAAAAAAAAACCTCTTGCATACAAAACTTCTTTGAATTATAAGTTCTTTCACCTCACACCAGGGTGCATGATCATAGTTTTTAGTAGTGTCATATGTGGAAGAATGTCCAAACTTCTTGATGGATAGCAAACAAAACAAGTAAAAATTCAGTCAGTTCAGGAAACATCACAATAACAGAATTACATCTTATTTCTGTGGTGACATCTTCTGAGTAAATTTCTAACTTGGAGTAGTTTCAGTTTCACTGTTTCACCAATAGAGGAGTTCATTTAGGCGCGTTTTAAGTGCGCGGTATTGAGGCGTACCTCCCGGTACAATTATTATTATTATTATTATTATTATTATTATTATTATTATTATTATTATTATTATTATTATTATTATTATTATTATTACTTGAATTCTTATTTAGTTCCTTCCATGTATTGCATCTTCTCACGTGAAATTTGGAGTCCGGTTTATTTGCCGCTATTTCGTGAAGTTTTTCAGTAGTCTGGATTGCTTTTTGTCTGCTCTTGGAGAGGATTGTAAGGTCATCTGCAAGGGCTAGGCGGTCAAGGTGATTTCGTTTTAGAAGTCTGACAATATTTATCCCTTATTTTCATTTTTTTTTCATTTTGCGAGTAACTTTTTCCAGTACTAAATTGAATACTAGTTGGGATAATATACCGTATTTACGCGAATAATCCCCGCATATTTTTTTAAAAATTTGGAGGCACGAAATTCGGGTGCGGGTTATATTTGCGTCTTATGACAAGCTCCAGGCTCACCTAGGTTTTCGATGTTGAGTGTACAGTTATGCTTTGTGTAGCCGCAGATGGAAGAAAACTTCCCATATGTCACATTTAAATCGAAAAAAACAATTCAGACTTTACATTTAAAAAAATAGTATTTGAGAGAGTAATTTAAATTCAAAATTTCTTCGCGCCACGATAGAACGCATCTTCCGGAATGTGCAGGGGTAGCTTTCCGCACTTTCACTCACTTCGGTGTGTCTGTAGTGTGTTTCATAGTTGAAGTTTGAGTGAAATCGTCATTCTTTTGTATTCAGCGTTTTAAGCAACGCGACAATATCACGTAATGGACTTTGTGCGGAGAAGCAGAATCCGCGAAAACTGGCGATGCCGACAGTAAGTTGGCGAACAAGCGTGGCTGATAATTATAATCAATTCGTACGCACCGAACAATATTGTCAATGCCGATGAAACTGCATTTTTTTAATGCCGAGCCCAAAAGGACTTGTTGTACTGTACTGTGTTACAATGCAGACGGAAGCGAAGGACTTCCTCCCCTCGTCATAAGAAAGTTCGATAAGCCACAATGTTTTAAGGGTGTAGGGCACTTTACGTGCAAGTACAAGGCGTCGAACAATGCAAACAGTATAGTAAACCAAAAAATAAAGCACTTGCACAGCGTAATTTGTCCTCGTCCTTGAAACGTGCTTTTTTTCTTCTCTCGTTCCGCGAGGTCATGTTTGCCACCTTGTTGGATAAATTTCGGAAATAGTTTCTTCCATGGCATTTGAAAGGTTTAAGCTGTGAATCAAGGTGATTGCATACATGAATGGGTCTTAGGATACTTTGTTACTGTTTTAACGTCGCACTAATACATCGACGGTTTCTGCCGATGCAAGGTTATTCATTAAGGTACAGCCCCATCATGTACATGGTGTGAAAGGAGGGAAACCACGGAAAACCATCCTCAACCCACCATCTCCTGAATTATATTATTATTATAGACATCTTTAGAGTTATAGATCTTTATTCGGTGAACAACTATTGCCTGTTCTATACGTTCACTTCAATAAAATAGTATTGTGTTGCCCATTCTTCAATTATAGCTTCATGTCTGTTGTAGTTAACCTGCAACGAAATTTATTTAGTTAAATTTCCAATCATTCACATGTTAGTTGAGATGTCATTTCTTGTTACAATTCATAGCTTTTTGAGTATCAATGGATAAAAACGTGCGTATTTGCATAACAACTGTAACCTTCGTAGTACGTCAGGTCGGTATTCAACTCAGTTATCCAGTTCTTAAAGATCTGGATAAAATTATAAGTTCAGTTAAAGAAATAATGATGCTACCTGATGACACACGAAACTCCATGTTGTATAGTCCAAAAATTTCCGAGGTATGGGGCTACTATGCGTCGAATGGGAAGCTAATATTCAGCACTAAAATATCTGTAGTCGCTTACTCCCAATTAAGGAAGTACAGGTGCATCATGTACGAAAATTTTCTGATGAGCAGGACATGGCGCTCCATAAACTGAACATCAATAAAGAAAGTCTTCCCTCCACAACCAATGGAAGAAAGCTGCGAGAGATAATGAGAGATCGATCTTTACAGTTATGGAGTCTGTTGTCTCATAAAGGGAGAGGAGTGGTTTTGTAAGCCGATCACCCGAAAGCAAACTCGTGGATGACTCGCAATTCACCTTTATCGGCATGCGAATATACGAATGCTATAAAAATGTCGAGCAACCCTACCGCAGTAAGATCGGTTCCCGGCAGAACTTTCAGTTCAAACCGCTGCCGCCAAAAGGGTTGCAGCGAGACCGAAACACTTGGACATGTGCTGGGGTTCTCTAGAAGAACATCAATTCCTGAAGGCCTGAGGCAGCGTGGATGGGAGATGCACCAAAAAGTTCACTTCGTCTCTACCGACGACTCAATGAGAAGAGTGGACATCATAGCCATCAGTAAGAAAGATAATAAAGCGATGATGTTAGGTCCTACCATTCGCCCAGGATGTTAATCTGAACAAACAAGCAATTTATACACTATGTCTGCCATATCTAACAGCCAAATATAATGTTCCTCTTGATCAAGGGTTTGTCGGAGCCTCTTGTTTGGATTCAGAGGTACGCTGCCGAAGAACACAGCGGCTATCCTTCAAAATTTAACTATTCCTTTTTACGACATAGAAAAAATCTCTGCAAATTTTACAGTTGCATTTATACTGAAATCAGCCCGCCTGGTGGCCATGATCGTTAAGGCGTTGAAGTCTGAACGGCCTGACACCGTGTTTAGCCGGTTCGAGTCCCGTTCGTCGAAAAAAAATTCCCCACCAGAATGTTTGATGGCAGGGTAGGGGACGTGGTGGTATACAATTTATAATCACTTGATTGTGTGCCAAAAACCTGGATTAAATTCCAAACCTT
Organism: Anabrus simplex; assembly: GCF_040414725.1. Classification (NCBI taxonomy): domain Eukaryota; kingdom Metazoa; phylum Arthropoda; class Insecta; order Orthoptera; family Tettigoniidae; genus Anabrus; species Anabrus simplex. The sequence continues at coordinate 36,115,262 of NC_090268.1, forward strand.
TCCGCAGTTCACATATGGAGTAAGGTCATATGACGCTGTTGATAGTGATTCGTCCGTCGGATGGGGACGTTAAGCCTTGAGCAGACCCCTTGGTGCTATTCGACGGGAGTAGGCTACGTGTCGGCACCGGCTTTCACACTTTCCCTTCCTACTATCATATATCACGTCATTCATTTCATCTCATTAACTCCTCTGATGAGGTTGACGTCAGGAAAGGCATACGGTCATAAAAAACCCGCCATGAGTGATTCATCTCACCTCACCTCATACCCGACCCCGTAGAGAAACGGGACAAACATTTATACTGAAATCGTAATCTCCTTACGAAAAGTTTTCCAGAAAAAGCATTATTTCATTACTGGAATTACATACTGTAAGTTATGGTCACCCTCAGTCGAGGACGAATATTTATTTTTTTAATAAATCTTACTGCTACTTGCGTGATGATAGGAAAAACTGTCTACAGAGCTGTTCATTTCGCTGTATCCCAATACACCCGATAAGAATCGCGATTTTGCGACAACATTGAGGACCCTGCGCTTACAATATTAACAGATCACATCTTATTTTGACCTTGTCCTCATATTTCCTATTGTAAAATCACCACTATTCGCTCCAACTGACACAGCTGCATATGAAGGAAACCACTTACCACAGACCAGATGAGCCATTTGACAAGAACACGGCATTATTGTGAATAGTTCCTGTCCATTGTGCTCCATTCCGCTATTGTCTCCTTTGTACCCCAGCTATTGGTTGTTTCCCTGTTCGACTGTGTGCATCTGCGGGCAGCTTCCGAGATCGAGACGCATCGCCTCACTTAATGAGATGCTCTCTCAAGAGTAATAATGCCGCTTGCATGAATACTGGCCGTTTGAATGTTTGAGAAATAGTGAGCATTCCTTTACTTCGTGTACTATACCAAGCCTAATAACCTGGCCTCCTTAAATTCATTTATCGGTCATGTGCAGAGTTCTAATGAAAACTCCATTTCCCTTATTTTTTATGATTCTCTCATATTTAAATTCGCCCAGCTGAGATTGCTAGATGTGGACTGAACTCAAACTGGAAACTCCTTGTGCTGGTGAGGCTGGCCACGATGGAACGCACAAATATCAAGCTGAACACACCTGTCCAGCGAACAAACAACAATCTACTTGGGGTAATTATTTGTTGTTCTGTTGTCGCGGTATCCCGGTCCGTATGTGCCTGCCTCTCACCCGCAGGCCCCGGGTTCGATTCTGCCAGATCAGGGAATTGTACTTGGACGTGAGGGTTAGTTCGAGGTCCACTCAGCCTACATGATTAAAACTGACGGTGATACGGCGACCCCGGTCGAGAAAACGAAGAACGGCCGAGATATTTCGTGACATTGACCATGCTTCACCTGATAATCTGCAGGCCTTTGGGCTGAGCAGCTCTCAAGTGGTAGGACAAGGTCTGTCAGGGCTGTAGTGCCATGGGGTTTGTTTGTTGTTTTGCTGACGAGATATAGTAGATTTCGTCAGGAGCAATATTGATTGCCGTCTAATCTAGGAATGGGTAGACACACCGCTATTATCTTAACTAGCCAAGCTTCCGTCACTTATGAATTTCTAAAAAATGAATGTATTTGAAAATGGTCTATTTACTTCTTCTTATTCTCCTTCCTAATAGATTTTAAAGGGAACCGTTAAAGTAGTTAAGAAATGAGTGTATTCCTAGTTACCTCACTTGTCTGTTACTCCGGACGCTTCGTTATTTAAGTTTTGCGGCTTACAATGTTTGAAAGTTACGAATATTTCTTGTAGCAAGAACTAATATTCCTTATCTGTCTGGTTTTTAGGATTCTGAAATCATAATTAGCCCTATCATCAGCATTTAGCCAGTGTTAGTCCCGTTATTTGTATTCTCAGTCTCGTGGTACTATTTATTCTAACTTTGCTCTGAATGTTTATTTCCTATAAGTTAATGAAATTGAGATTTCATTTCATGGTTAATTATAATGTTGGTTCTAAACTGGTTTTCCGAATCTGTATTTGCGCTTGATGAGACGATGCTGCCAAGGTAAGAAAAGGTGTTAACTACTCCGTCGATGGAGTCATTGATCTGTGTATGTCTTTCTGCAGGGGCTGGTTGACTGGTATTCAGTTTGAGACCAATCTTTCTGTATGCACTTGAAAAGACATTCAAGATTAACACTAGTTCTTCTTCAGACTGAGATTTCATTATCATCAGAATACTGTAACTCGACTGATGCTGCAGAAAGGGTAAGGGTCCTTGCCCTTAGACAGCTCAAATTAAACAGTTTCCTATCCAGTCTATAAATTATCTGTATTCTGGAGGAAGAAGGTCCTTCACTAGCTGCATAAAAACATCTCTTCTTGCAAATAAAGAAACCGAGTAGGCTGTTATTCGTAGAAGATGAGGATCCCCGGGGACCACTCGTGTTCGCTAACGGTGGGTGATCACGTAATTAAAGGCTTCACGGTTCTGTTCGCTTTTCTCGTCTCAGTCCGGGGTTTGTGTGTTTCATCTTGTAGCAACTTGAAGGAACAAGGGATTCAATTAATGAGCCACTTTGTTGCATATTCATGTGATCCACGTTAACGATGCGTTAAATATTCATGGCGCTTTGACCACAGCTGACCGCACTACGTTCTACGCTCCCTGCCACCGTTAGACACACTGTCCTTCCTCTATTACCGATTTGTCTCTCTGAGTTTCCACTTCATGGAGTTCTGAGCATGGTTTCGGTGGCATCCCAGGGTGTCGTAAAAGATCGTCCTAATATAATCATCACTTGAGATTGTTAGAAATTATTTCAAAATACTTAGTTTCATAATTTCAATATATTGGAGCACAGAAGTTATTTAAGATATTGATTTTGCTGCACAGTGTGACTCCTTGGCTGAATAGTCATCGTAGTGTCTTTACGTTGAGAGGACCTCGGGTTCGATTTCCGGGCGGATCGGTGATTTTAACCACGTTTGGTTAATTTCTCCAGCTCGGTGTTTAGCCGTAAAACTAGGCTTAATACAAAATAGTGTCTAGTCTCAAATAACTGACAAATAGGCATTGAAAGAAAAATGTTGATCTCACTGCTCACGATTTTATATAGAAGCTCTGGAATACATTTGCAGCTGCCGATAACCTCGTTGCACTGTTTGATGCGTACTTGATGAGACATAGATAAACTTGGTAATATAAAATCGTAAATCTACATTCACCATAACTATGCAAGTAAGGGTCTTAGGAGGCAAGTCTATGAAATCGTAAAAATCAACTGGACGAGGAGGGCATCTGTAATTTCGGAAGTTGCTCAAATGCAACCCTACACGGTCAGTAATACTGAGTCAATAATATTGACAGTAACCATCAGTATCGTAGTGACCTTACATGATCATTATTACTGTCAAGATTTTCGTCAGTAATAGTGCACTTGCTTACCATTGCGGTATTCTATCGAAATGGATCGTAAAAGACGTGCATGTGTAGCTATCATGTTAGCACTCTGCACGAAACGCAGTGTAAAACGTAAACGATGGGTTAAAGATTGGCTTAGAAAAAGAGAAGAGTATTCTTGTATGAAGTTGTTGAGGGAAATACAATAATCCGAAGCAGAAAATTGTCAGAACTATCTCCAAATGAGTGAGGGTACTTTTACGAAATTGTTAGGAATGGTAGAGCCTTTTCTAGTAAGGCAAAATACAAACATGCGGACCTGTTTATCGGTGGAAAGTTTTCCGCTATAACGTTACCAGTTTCCATCAGTACAGCAGTTGTGGAAACGTGAAGGCATTCATAAAACACTCATTACTAATAAACACTCGTTTATTATAAACATGGGTTATAGAACATCAGGTCTATGTTTTATCAAATAATCCAAATAATAATAATAATAATAATAATAATAATAAATCAGAAACAGAACAACATTGAAGTACATAGTAGGCTATTATTCAGAATAGTAGTCTAATCCGTTTATTCTCCGGCAGGTTTAAAAGTTGTGAAAAGGGTTATCATATTTACGTCTATAGGAGTGTCTTCAGATGTTCCAATATACTGAACTTCAGGTTGTGGGCTCAGAACATGCACGGAAATACTTGGACTTCCAGATGTAGAACAATAATGAGAATATATTGTTTCATATGAATGCCTAGTGTTAACATTGATTTGCACTGAATTACGATTAAGTTACCCAGTTGAGCCTCAAATAGAATGTCATGTATTGCTTTTTCGGCGAACAATTTTTGTCGATGTTTTAGTTCTTTCAGCTTCTGTGTCCATACCTGTACTACACTATATTCATTGTCATCGTCATTTAAAGGTCGTGACAAATAAATACACGCTAAAGCTAGCAGTTCGTTTTGCTTGGAAGCTTTTCCTTAAACTCTCCGCTTTTTTATTGGTGGGTGCATCTTGTTTACTGATGAGTGATGACATGGTTGTTGTAGAGGTTGTGATGACGTCATCGGGCTTGTTTCAACAGGTGACTCGCGTAGATCATTTGATGATTCATGCTGGGCTCCCAGGAAAATAGAAAGGAATGATTGCTTAAACAGTGCTTTATGTAAACACATGTTTCATGCTCTACCCTCTGAAAGACCTACTCTTGCAAAGTGTGTACCTATCATTATTGATACCGCAATATATAAAATTGTTAATATTATTAAAGAGCATGGTTGTGGCTGGATTGAAACAAAAATTATTTTAAGACTAGGAAGGAAACTTGAAAACATGCTACATGTACATTGTTTCGTTGTTTTAAGTTGCCTTCAACACATGAAGAATGGAATCGCATTGCACGTGGTTTTGGCTCACAATATCAGTTTTGGAACTGCGTAGGGGCCATCGACGGAAAACACATTGCTATAAAGAAGCCTTCTCGTTCTGGGTCCTTGTACTATAACTAGAAGGGATTCTTTAGCATTGTGCTCCTGGCAGTGGTTAATGCAAACAAGGAGTTCATCACGGTAGATGGTGGCATTAAAGGACGCATATCACATGGAGAGTTGCTTTCCCATTCTCAATTTGGTGAATGTCTCCAACATAATACTCTAAACCTTCCAGAACCGTCGACACTGCCATATTCATCCGACAAGCACCCATTAGTTTTTATAGCCGACAAAGCGTTTACCTTAAATATGCACCTATTGAAACACTATTCAAAGAAAACATTGAATGACGAACGGCGGCAATTTAACTATCGCCTTTCTCGGGCGCGAAGTGTAGCAGGAAACACTTTCGGTGTACTGTCAAGGAGATTTGGAATCTTGTAAAAGAAACTAATCGAACGTATTTATAGTCAAGTGGCACTGCAAACCCAGATGACTGCACCCTTTTAGAGCTGAGAGGTACTTTGAATAGGAATACCTCGACAAATGCCAAGACAGTAATAGACAACTTATGTAAATAGTTTTGTAATGAAGGGAAGATTCAATAAAAGGTTAACAGTGGTGTATGTACCAAAAAGACCTTTGTACACGTCCACACTACAATAACCGCACAGACATAACCATGCAAGTTAGTGGTCTGTTGAAAACGAAGATGGAAGGTATGCGATTGTCATACCATGTTCATTTCATTTACAAATGTCGTAATGAAGGATTATGTACCAAAATGTGGGATATATTTGCCATTCTTAAACTATGGAATGTGCATTTTGAGCACTTCCATCTTTTGGTTTTCACAATGACAAGGTTGTACATGTATACTTTACAGACATTGTTCTGACATATAGTCAACAATCAAGTTACAGAGGTTTGTAGACATTAGTTTCATACCCGCTGAAAAGACTCGGACTTTATCAGGGGTCTGTTTGGAACTTATACCTGTCAACGAAATTAAACGGTGTGCCAGTATTTAATGTAATGCGAGAAACACTGTACTAACCTCCTGTGAATCCTCTTGCACGCTGCGCACAGCAGGAACCTCTGCTTTATTGAGGGACTGAAGCGCATAAAACACCCACAACGATGGTTGGTATTTATCATCTGCCCCAATCCCTGAGCGTTTTGATTCCACTATTTTTTTCAATTCCGTGCGATAATTTGACCGTAAAGTATTTTTCCCCCCTCACATCCTCACGGGTTGCATTTACTTTTAACTTCGAGTATACAACCAACAGTCTATCGTGCGCCCTATTCCGTTTATTCTTATTCATGTACTCTGGGTTGGAAGCATCCCACAGTTCTGGCAGCGTTTCATATAGCTCGATAAACTTTTGCAATAGGCCTGTTTGGCGGTTCCACAAGCACCTCTACTTGGCTTTGGTGAGAAACACATTTGTCGTCCATCGCTGCTCCGTTAATACTGACACAAATAATGACGAGCGCACTCTCATGGTCAGTATAACTGTCAGTATCCCCACCACTCTACAGTACTGACGATCGCAGATCAGGAAATCCGGATCTGCTTCAGTACTGGCCTCTATTCCATCATTCCAGTCCACACGCGATCAGTATTACTGTCAGTATTTTTCGGTACTCACGGTATTACTGATCGTGTAGGGTATAGAAAGCCAGATATTAATTGACTGGTTCTATTGGAGTCATTGGGCTTGTACATCCCCGGCTTTATACAGAAGAGATTCAATTGGATCTACATAAATGGATGCACACCTACATTCCTCTGTGCTGGAAGAAATTTTACGTTCTAACAATACAGACAAGTTCGTTGCTCCATGTCTCTTACCGTTCACGCGTCCCTTCTAATTTAGGATCAACGCCTCTGTTCAGCATTCCTATCGATTGCTCTCACGTTGGATATCTGGACCTCGACCATGTTCGAGCTAAGAACTTACGGGAGAACAGGGATGCATTTATTCACTGGTCCACCGAACTTGTTCTCTGAGAAGAGTATGAAAACGGATGTTCGACGAAACTAGAAGCCACCTCAGTAGATTTGATTACATCGCTATCACAACTGTATATAACTGAATCTCACATGTTCAGTTTTGGACGCTGCCAAGTGAGACTGCGTTCAATAATCTACCATGTGCGGTAGTAAACAAGGACGAGTCATGGCCCTCAGAGCTCTGATGTGGAACATGCAGTCTTCTGAACATGAGATACCTTCGTTTCCTCTCAGAACCTCCTATTATTTTAGACCTATGTAGAAGTCACCTAATCTGGCTTCTCCTATCTTCTTTCCTACACGAACTTCTATGCTCAACTGATGTTCGTTGTTATTAGGTTTCCAAGATGACGGCATTTTCTTTTGTTTGTTCTTGTATGTTTATGTTGACCCTGTGTCCGATTTCGTAGAATACCTGGGATATTAAAATCGAAGTTATATTATTTTCATAGATTTCAAGAAGGCATATCATCAGGACAACACCTGGAATGTCATGGAGTGATTTGGGATCCCGAAGAATCTGATATGGATGATAAGGGTATGAGTTCTAGGAACCACTAGCAGAGTCAGAGTAAATAACTTGCTGTTACAGCCTTTTGAGATCAAAACAGTAGTAAAACAAGTTGACGGTCTTTCGCCATTATTCTTTAATCTCGTACAAAAATCTTCTCAATACTGAATGTGGACTTCAGCTGAATGGCTGTCACAATAATTTTAGGTTATGTCTCCGATGTGTCGTTTCAAAATGACCTCCCACATAGACAAGGGGGCACGAAAGGCTGGTCTGGACATCAGCGACGAAAATACGAAGTACCGGTACAGTATTGTGAACAGGTATAGGCATGACGGAGTGAAGAGCTTGCTGGTGGGCGGCAAGACCTTTGAACGAGTCAGTACGTCAAACATCTTAGAGCCACAATCAATGACCACAGTACTCTGCAACAAGATGTCAAAATGAGCGTTCGGGTTCCAAACGCATCTGACTTTACATTGACCCCACTCTTCAAATCCAAGCTCCGTTTTAGAAACGCGATGATCAGGCCCTATCACACGATTGTGCGCCCTACACTTCCATATAGAAATGAAACATGGACGTTGACGAAAGCGGATCGACACCATTTAATAGTTTTAGAAGATATTTTACAAGAAGCTTTTTATCGCACGGCACAATGATGGGATAGGAAAGGGCTTGGATTGTGAAGGAAGCGGTCGTGGCCTTAATTAACGTACAGCCCCAGCATTTTCCTGGTGTGAAAATGGGAAACCATGGGAAACTAGGGCTGCCGACAGTGGGGTTCGAAACCACTATCTCTCGAATGCAATCTCACGGCTGTGGCGCCACTAACCGCACGGCCAACTTGCTCGGTGCTTTAGAAAACAGAAAGGTGCGTCGCATCTTTGGCCCCGATGAAATTAGTGGAGAGTGGAGGATTCGAAACAATGTTGACATCAGGGGCGGGACACAAAGTGTAACACGAGATATTCGTGGCATACGAGTGCAGTGGATTGGACATGTGATGAGAATGGGCAACGATACTGCAGTGAAGAATGTCTGGGAAGGAACCTATGCCAACGCCCGCCCTCTTGGAAGACCTCCATGGAGATGGAGAGACTAACTTAAGGAGGACCTCGCTACAATTGGTCTGCAGCATGGATGGCAGAATCTAGCGTTGGAGAGAATTAAATGGCGAAGATGTAGGCCTATAATGTCGACCGTAAGTCTCCTAGATTGATAGCACCATCGATGATGATGATGATGATGATGCTTTCCATGCCCCTTCTTTCTCTTATAGGTACGAAGAACTCTCTTCAATCCTCGCTCAGTCATTGATGTAGATACTAATGCTCCGTAAACTTCTCGATTCGTTATTATACAGCGCGATTGTAAATGTCAATGGAGTTCTATAATCCACAGCACAAATTACATTCCATCACTAACATTGTTCATTATTCGAACGCGGTATTTGAAAACGTTTGACGAAACTGTGGATGAGTCAGCGCTGTTCATGATTTGATGCATCTACAACCCGAAAGCGAGAACATTGTAAGATTTCCTTATTACTTGTTTGAAAGTTCTATTTACAAAAATGTCGTTTTCCTCCCAGTATATGGGCAGCCAATTCAGTACAGATCGGACGAAGTACAATGCATGTGAATCTTTTAATTCGCATTTTAATTTAAGCTTTAATTCCTGTCACCCATCTGTATATGTTTCCGTGGAAGGGTTGGCGTCTTATCAGACCTACTGTACCTTTATCTGAAAATGAACAGCACCGAAATCACGTACACAGAAAATAACACTTACGCATTAAGTAAGAAAAAAAACCTTTGTAACGAAATCAGTTCCTATGAGTAGAGCCAAATTGATCGCTTCTCTTCTATTAAAAGCACTTACTCTTATTAAAAAAAGAGAAAGGGAAAGAAAAGAAAGAAGAAAGCCAGAGACCTTTATTGAACAATTTGTACCATGTATGAAGTATGGAGGCCTTTGCTGGCAAGATGTAGTGTTTACAGTGCACTGTGTCTTCTGGTATAGGCTAGAATGAAATTGTTACTTTCATTGGCCTGTCTCAGTCTTATACTTGACTTTGACAATATGAAAGTGACTGAGGTATGAGCGATGCTAGTAATGCCATTCCTTATCCAGCCAGTCCCTGCTATGAATGGTGTGAAAATGTCGCTCATAGGGTCGGTTGGTGCATGCATTTCAGTGGGTTTGGCAGACTGATGTGCAATAGCAACTTCTGGCTCAGTGAGGAAAGCAACGGGAAACTACCGCACTCCTCATTTCCCTAGTACGCCTCTTCAGTGACACCTAGGCCATCCATAACAGCTAATGGTGAACCTTTGAGGATCCAACCAGCCTTCGAATTTTAATTCAAGCTTTAATTCCTGTCACCCATCTGTATATGTGTCCGTGGAAGGGTTGGCGTCTTATCAGACCTACTGTACCTTTATCTGAAAATGAACCAGCACCAAAATCTCGTACACAGAAAATAACACTTCCTATGAGCCTATACCAGAAGACACAGTGCACTGTAAACACTACACCTTGCCAGCAAAGGCCTCCATACTTCATACATGGTACAAATTGTTCAATAAAGGTCTCTGGCTTTCTTCTTTCTTTCCCCAAATGGGGATTATATTTCGAAGGTGCAACGCAAAATATGGTAGAGTCGACGAAAAAATTAACAATCAGTGCAAGTTATTTTCTGTTTATTTTTTCCGGTGAAATTTCCCCATTTTTCAGTTCAATTTACTACCACCCGTTGTACTTGATGTGTTTCCTGCCCAGTTCATTACAGTTCAAGGGAGATGTGAGAATTGCGAAGACCAGCATCTCGGTCTCGAAAATTTACCCAAGTTCTAGTCCGTCAAGTCAGTTTTAAATTTATAGGTAGGTAATATGCTAAACCCGAGACCATAGCGGTGGAATGTTAAACTAAATTTACCTAAATTTCAAATAACAAAATAAACTCGTTTTGAAATATTATTGAGTACGTATCGTGTATTCCATGCATAATAGTTACCAAAGGAAAAGTTGTTTGCATTTTGTTTTGTTCTCGGTGGAAATGGAAAGAGGAAACTTGGCTTGAGAAAGCGGTTTTAAAGTGGCACATATGCGATCGAGAATGTAATCAGATTGCATCTAATAATCCTGCGCAGAGTTCGGCGACCAATTAGTATCTGTGGAGAGAATGAACAAGAAATTCAAAAGTGTTTGAGAGTAATATTTTGATTTTCAATTTCTTTAAAGTTATGAATATACTACTGATAGAGGCCTACTCTTGTGAAGCCTGTATTCAAAATATGTTAAATACTATTATTAATTCTTCTCTTAAATACTCGGATAATGTAATATTTGATATTTGAAATACCCTATTCGATTTTCCTACAATAAACATGAGCTTAAATTGCAGACTAATTTCAGCATGCTCGTGTCCGTAAGAATGACCAAAAGGGTCGTTGGTGTATTCACTACTGCATTAAATCCGGCTTGTTACTGAGATAGGGTTCCTTTACCATGTAAATTTTTGTTCGTACGTATTTCAGCATCTGATCTTATCTGGAAAAATTTAAAAGCGGAAGATTGATTTATGAAACACGCCATACTGTCGTCTATATTGGGGGTAGTACATGGTGCTGGCTTTCTGGCTGCCTTCGTAACTTAGGTGGACTGGATTAGGAAACAAAGAAAATGTACTTTTAGTGAGAACTTCCTTCCAGAATTGATAGGATATTTAATTGAAGCAAGCCACATGTGGCATATTGTTTTAAATAGCGTATTTACACAAATACTTTTCCATGTATTAGTCACGTAATGGTGATGTGAATAGGGGACATAGTGCCCTAAATTTTAAAGCGATATACAGAAGTGTTTATTGCAGACTAATTTCAGCGTGTTAATGTTAAATGTTTGTATCTGAGAGGCTATCGAGTTAGACTCATAGCTGTCCTCCACGATCACCAATGTCATTCGTATTTGAGTGCTGCCGAAGAGTAGTGTGTTTGATACATTAAGTGAATGCCCACATTTCAATCACAACTGAAATCGAATACTTTAGCTCCATAGTGTCTTTATCCGGCGTATACTAGGATACTTATAAGCATCTGATATTGGAAGTGAAGTTCGCAGCTACATCTGTGTACTTTCCAAGTCCGGGAGCTTCAGTTTGTGGACGTAACTATCAGATTAATTCTCGTATAAACCCAATCACGGCTACGTCCTCTACTACAGGCGATACCTAAGGTTTTAAACCTATCTACGTAGATATTACAATCGTTACCTTTAGGGAAAACTGGCTGTGTTGATGGGACAACCATATAGAAGGTGCAAAGTTATGTAACTCCCCAGCTACTTTCCGCAGATATTCAGGCATGCTGTTTCACTCGGGACGCGGCAGTAATACCATGTATCGGAGGAGAGTGGCAGCAGAAGAGACAAATCACATCACAACAATGGTCAATATAATGTTACTGTTGGTCAGTTTTATGAGCTTTCGATATTGTATACATTCACTTTCAGTTTTCTGACGGCTCTGGAATATTAGAGCATCTAATGTTAAGGCAGTCCTTCCTTCTTCCATGACTCTCTCTTGTCGTATTCTTCAAGCGATCGTTCCTTTACGATTTTTTCTCATTTTGTATAATCCTCACATTTTTTCCTTGTCGATATGGACCGATAACCACGCGGTTTTTCGCCTTAAGGCAATCGTGACAAAAACCATCACCTCGCCAGTTAACATTATTAAACAATATTCCCATGTTAACAATGCGTAGTCGGTACGGTAAAACTATATAAGACACAAATGATTGGAACTTTTTATTCTATATAAGTTTTGTTACGGTATGTAATAACATGGGTATTAAAAATATAAATTTTGGGCACCTTTCCCTAAACTAATAATAATAATAAAGTTATTTGCTTTGCGTCCCACTAACTACTTTTTTAAGGTCTTCGGAGACGCCTTTCCCTAAACTACCATCTCATCCAGCGTGAATAAAAATCCTTTATAACCTAGGATTTACACCTTATTCACAGACTTTAGATACCGAATTTCATTAAATTCTTCACCCTTTTCCTCTTGGTTCGGCGTTGATATGGACTTAGCAACAAAAATCGAAATTCACGAATAAATCTGTTTGTCGATATGGACCGAAAACCACGCGGTTTTTCGCCTTAAGACAATCATGACAAAAACCATCACCTCGCCAGTTAAACACTATTAAACAATATTCCCATGTTAACAATGCGTAGTCGTTACGGTAAAACTATATAAGACACAAATGATTGGAACTTGTATTCTATATAAGTTTTGTTACGGTATGTAATAACATGGGTATTAAAAAAATAAATTTTTGGGCACCTTTCCCTAAACTACCATCTCATCCAGCGTGAATAAAAATCCTTTATAACCTAGGCTTTACACCTTATTCACAGACTTTACATACCGATTTTCATTAAATTCTTCACCCTTTTCCTCGTGGTTCGGCATTGATATGGACTTAGCAACAAAAATCAAAATTCACGAATATATCTGTTACCATAGCTTATGCGGAAAAAATGTATAAGACATAATTGATCAAATTCTATATTACTTTAGCTATGTAGTATTTATCGGTAGCACCATTAATAAAATATCCGAGAGTTCAATTTTAGGCTTTCCCCTAAACTACCATTTCACCCAGCGTGAATACAATTATTTATAGCTTCGATTGTATTCAGCCATTTTCTCGCGATGCCCGTACATACATACATACATACATACATACATACATACATACATACATACATACATACATACATACATACATACATACATACATACATATAGACAGACAGAAATGATGGAAAATTAAAAAGTGAATGTCTTTGTTACTGTGGACGCGACCGATACAGAAATACATTTTTTTTAAATTCTGAACAACGTACAGAAAAAGCTCTTACTTTATAAATGTAGAAGTTACATTTCTCCCAATTTCCTTTTATTGAGTCTTTCACCATGGGGCAGTCTTGTATGTATCCAGGATTAGTAATACGAATAATGATACCTCGTAGACGCATTAAGTTACATAATATATGACACGCGCCGTATGTAGCTACTGTCTTCAATAACGATTTTGTACTTGAGCAGCGCAATATGGAAATTATAGCGTACAGCGTTTCCGGAATCTGTAGAATATTCTGTTTACTCATACTGATTACACGATAAGATAGTAAGTACACTGTCTGCTTTATGATTTAAAAAATGTGATGCACAACTCTTTGTTTGTTATTGTAATTTGATCTTAGATTAGACATAACCATTATTCACAACATGTTTCGCATTCAACAAGCAGATAGATGGCTCTAGAGTACAGGCAAATGGCGTGTTTCGCACAGCCCAGCACACGATAACAGCGCATTATTAATGGGGAATACATATCTGCAACTGTAATTAAATTCTTTTACACAACGAATGTTTAAATCATGGTACTTACAGGATGAGTGATTTTGTACAGGATGCTAAGTACATTTTTAAATGTATATCTGAGTTACTAATGATCATATCTTTGATCTTTGCAAACAATTCGAAAATTATATTTACGAGAACAAGATAAATTATTTGCATGTACTGTGTTATGTGGGAAAAGTTGAGGCAGGTGCTAAAGGAATTTGGCGTTCCACTAGAGTTAATATCATTATTGCATGGTCTCCATAAAAACCATGCAGCAACCTTAAAGGTGGATGGTGATCTTTCGGACATTTTCAATGTGACAAATGGAGTAGGGCAAGGTCGTAAATTATCACCTCAGCTCTACAGCATCTTTGTAGAGTGTGTCTACAAGAGAGCTCTCGATGGCTGGAATGGTGGAATCTCGATTGGCGGCAGAAAAATTAGCAACCTGCGATTTGCAGATGACACTTCTCTTATAGCTGGAAGTGAAGAGGAACACACTGATCTGTTTACACGAGTGAAGAACATTACCTTCACCATGGCCTAGAGATAAACATGAAAAGACCACGGTAATGGATTTTGATTGGCAAGGTCAAATCTAACTTACAGGATGTTTTTTTTTTTTTGCTATGGGCTTTACGTCGCACCGACACAGATAGGTCTTATGGCGACGATGGGATAGGAAAGGCCTAGGAGTTGGAAGGAAGCGGCCGTGGCCTTAATTAAGGTACAGCCCCAGCATTTGCCTGGTGTGAAAATGGGAAACCACGGAAAACCATTTTCAGGGCTGCCGATAGTGGGATTCGAACCTACTACCTCCCGGATGCAAGCTCACAGCCGCGCGCCTCTACGCGCACGGCCAACTCGCCCGGTACACGGGATGTTTAAAGGACTTGGAGATAGTAAAGAAATTTTTATATTTTGGGTCAGTCATCAATGACACGGGAAGCTGTATTGTTCTAGGGCGTGTTGCTATGGTTAAACTCACTCAGATCTGGCAGAACCGGCAATGTCAAATGCTACGAAGATGCGACTGGTGGAGTCACTAGTGTTCGCAGTCTTTTTGTACGGCTGTGAGAGCTGGACCGTGCATGCTAGAGACAAAAGTCGAATTGATGCCTTTGAGATGTGATGTTGCCGGAGAATGCTGCGTTTCCTGGACGGAAAGAAGAACCAATGTTTCCATTCTGAGCGAACTGAGCATCAAGGAACGTCTATCTCCCCGTGTTAGTGAGTGTTACCTTCAGTTCCTTGGCCACATTTTCAGAAGAGAACTTGGGAAAGACCATTTTGCAAGACAAAGTTGAAGGCATTAGACCACGAGGAAGAACAGCAAGTCGATGATTAGATCAGGTGAAGAAGATCACTGGCCTACCTCTTCAGATCATGCTACGGAAAGCTGAAAACTGCTCAACTCTATGCTTGTAAGTACATCGATCTTACATGTTGGGCCGGGCTGAGTGGCTCAGACGGTTAAGGCGCTGGCCTTCTAACCCCCAACTTGGCAGGTTCGATCCTGGCTCAGTCCGGTGGTATTTGAAGGTGCTCAAATACGACAGCCTCGTGTCGGTAGCTTTACTGTCACGTAAAAGAACTCCTGCGGGACTAAATTCCGGCACCTCGGCGTCTCCGAAGACCGTAAAAGTAGTAGGGACATAAAGCAAATAACATTATTATTATTATTATTATTATTATTATTATTATTATTATTATTATTATTATTATTATTATTATTATTATTATTTACATGTTGGCTTAAAGGAGGACCAAAGAGCCCAACATTAACGTTCTCCGTTAATTTTGCATCAATTTTTTTCAGTGACCATTTCATTCACTGGATGTTAAATTGTTGATTTCATTTCATGTACGGTGTATTCATGAGAAGTAAAATAAAGCACTTGAAGTATTACAATTGTACTGTATTACCTCGTCTTTTTCCGATTCAACGTCAATGAAACAAACGTTTTGGAACTCCAAAATGCTACTAGTAGCACGCGATCGACTGAGTTACTGTCTTGGGCCCATTTGGACATACGTCATCAGCTACTCTCATTCGTATTGCCAGGCGTTGTTCTCTAGGAGGTGCTGGTACAGCCCAACATTTGCCTGGTGCGAAAATAGGAAACCACGGAAAACCATCTTCACGGCTGCCCAGGGTGGGATTTGAGCCCACTATCTTCCGAATGCAAGCTCACAGATGCGCGACCGTAATCGTTCGGCCAACTCGCTTGTTAAAGATATTTATAATACTATAGTGGAGATTTTTTTTTTTCCTTTTACCGTCTCATACTGGGGTCCGACTCCTTGACTGAATGGTCAGCGTTGAGCCAGGTCGAGGATTTTAATCGCATCTCATTAATTCTTCTGGTTCGGGGACTGGGTGTTTATGTTTATCCCAACACTCTTCTCTTCATATTAAGACAACACAACACACCACACCATTCTCTCAACCACCACACAAACACGCAATAGCGATTACAACCTTCCATATAAGTTTAGCGTCAGGAAGGGCATGCGACCGTAAAATAGGGCCAAACCCCCCATGTGCGACAGAGTTCGTACCCGCGACACCACACGTGTGGGGAAAAGTGGTAAAAGAAAAAGACCGTATCATACGGGCTCCGCTTGAGATAAGGGCGAGGTATACGTGTTTATCAATAAGGCGTGAGTCATCACAACGAGTGGCGTGTCGCTTTTTGTCTAACGCCTACGCATATGAAACCCTTTCATATCTCCAAAGGTACTCGTCGAATTTGCAAAATAAGCACTTCACTGAACCTGTCGTTCGATTCTTAGGTGTTCTATTGGGTAAAATCAGTATTGGAGCTTACAAAAGTAGGAAATATCATGATATAAATATAAAGTTGGAATTCGAGAGGACAGATTGGGGCAAATATTCATTTATAGGATGAGGAGTAAGGGTCGGGAATAAATTATCAATGGGAATGTTCAATAAATTTCCACGTTCGTTGAAAATATTTAAGAGAAAGCTAAGTAAACAACTGATCTGCCACCTGGACGACAGCCCTAAAAGCAGATCATTGATGATTGATTTCTGATAATTAGTAATAATGATGGCATTGTTGGTATCCTTCTCTTATCGATCCGACATGTCCATTTAGATCTCAACTAATTAGTAGGTGTTCGTTAAAGTCAATGGATCGTACAGTAGATGTATATGATCTAAAGTATAAAAGGCCAGGCTGAGTCCGGTGGTATTTCAAGGTGCTCAAATGCATCAGTCCCGAGTTGGTAGATTTACGGGCACGTAAAAGAACTCCTGCGGAGCTAAATTCAGGCACCTTGCCGCCTCCCGGAAATCGTAAAAGTAGTTAGTGGGACGTCAAGTCAGTAATAATATTACTGTAAAATATAAACGAGGGATGCAGGCAGGTAAAAGTAGCTCGTAATTTTGAAACATCCAGAGAACCAGTAAATACATATTTCAGTGCATATAAAAATAGAGACCAAGTCAATAATAATAATATGATAAATTTCGCACAATGTGCCTTTAGTTCTTACAGATACTTGTCAAAGAGTTTTGTCTTTTGTTGCACAATATCAGATGATATCGGTCACAGTAGGCTCCGCTTAATTTACACTCGCAGTTATCGTTCGGGTCATGGAATTTCTCTGTTATGCATATCCGATGATGGAAACCGTGTACGGCATATCTTGTCAATACATGACGTAGATCATATCTGGCTTGTGTCCATTCCCTATCTATCATCGCATCCGTTGAATAAAACTCTGGCCATATCTCTTGTCTCTTCTTATTGAGTTCCTGCAGTAGATCCAAGTAGGCTTTGGTAGCTGGTAGAAGCAGGTCGAGGCGGAGGTCTTCGATGAAAAGTTGCTCTCTTGCCAGTACATATGTAAGTCGAGATAATGTGTACTTTGACAGACATAGTACTCTTTTGAGGAAGTTGCCTTTGACCTTTTCTATGTCTTCGAAATTTTTCTTCTTTAGGTGTGTCCAGATGGTTTCCAGTCCGTATGTTATGATGGGAGCAATTTTTAAGCGAAACAGTGTGGTAGCTGTGGGCAAGGATTGTTGTCATAGGTTCTTTATGCTATTAATTGCCGTGTTTGCTGCGATGGTTCGTTCTTTTATGTGAAGGTCATAGACATCTCCACTCGTCTGAAGTGTAATTCCTAAGTATTTGAAATGCGGAACGTTTCTCATCGGAATATTCATATACATGATGACGTTATTTGCTGATAGTCTGCCTCCTCTTCTGAATGTCATTTTTACCGTTTTTCTACTATTTATAGTAAGCTCATTCTTTTCTGTCCATGTTGTTAGTTTGCTGAAGGCTGTTCGAATGTTTTCCAAGTTTTGTGATACAATGACCATGTCGTCTGCGTAAGCGTAGGTTTTCGCATTTTCTGTGTCTATTTCTCTAGGTACTCCTGCGGTGGCTATTATGAAAAGTAGAAGACTCAAGGGATCGCCTTGTAGAACTCCATTTGTTTGATTCATAGGGTCTGTTGTGGATACTCTATTGTCTATTACTATTTGATTGCTTGACAGGATATTTTGTATCAATCTTGTTACTTGGTTCTTTCCAACTATTCTTTCTAATTTCTCCATTCTAAGTTTTCTATTTAACAAGTCAAAGGCCTTTGTGAAGTCTATAAATATTGCATGGTAGTTCCAACGCTGTTTCTATGTCTTTCTGCAAGCAACTTACTACTTGGATTGTGGATTTCTGTTTGGTGAAACCAAATTGTTGTTCAGGGATTGCGTGAGATGTCATTTTGCTAACACATTCGGCCAGTAGGCCTGTCAGAATTTTCAGTGGAGAGCATTCCAGAGCTGTCCCTCTGTAGGAGTTCGGGTCCCTGAAATCCCCTTTTTCTTTGTATAATGTCTTCAATGTAGATATCCTCCATTTATCCGAGATTTTTCCTTGTCGCAGATATTCATTGAAGAGCTCTGTCCATGTTTTCGTGAGTTCAGGTGCTGTTTCTTTTAGATGCTCGTAAAAAGTACATCGACAAGAAATGTTTAACTTTACTTTCTCGAGAGGGAATATTCCTTACATCTCTGAGGTATAGTTAGCCGTGCGGTTAGGGCCACGCATCTGTGAGCTTGCATCCGGGAGATAGTGGGTTCGAATCCCACTGTCGACAGCCCTGAAGATAGTTTACCGTTGTTTCCCATTTTCACACCAGACAAATGCTGGGTCTGTACCGTAATTAAGGCCACGGACGCTTCCTTCCCACTCCTAGCCCCTTCCTGTCCCATCGTCACCATAAGACCTATCTGTGTCGGTGCGACGTAGAGCAAAAAAAAAAAAAAAAAAAAAGAGCAAGTTGTTGCTTGAGGTACGGTAATGGGTTACGCAAATGGACGAGTGTTTCTTAGAAGAAATATAAATAAACAAATAAATAATAAGTAAATAAGTAATCGGATGTCCTGAGCTACTGTATGCAGGTACTTTGATTTGATGCCGCTAAGAATATTTGCGTGTCAATTCCGACGCTCCGTTTTATTCTACCACATTGCGGAGTAACTCTGTGACGCGTATAAAATAATCTGAAGACCATTGGACCATTAATCACTCAAAATTGCCCAATTACACTCGTGTTTCCGCATCAGACCTACTACTGTGTTGCGCTCTACTGTGCTCAGATAAGCACACAACTCGCATAACATGCAGACACATTTTATGTGTGATATATCAAAGCTGTTTAGTGAAATATGATAAGTGAAGTTTTTTACATTCATTATGACCAGCAAGAAAGGATTCTGGTATTGAAAAAAAATGAAAATCCACAGCCTGGGTCAGGAATGGAATGAATGAAGCCCCCAACTAGCGGCGAGGATAGGAATTGTGCCGGCTGCCGAAGCCTAGCGTAATCCACTGGGGCAATGTTTAATGGCTGACAGATGAAATGAAGTTATTTTGGAGAGTGTTGCTGGAATGAAAGATGATAGGGAAAACTGGACTACCCGGAGAAAAACCTGCCTCCACTTTGTCCAGCACAAATCTCACAAGGAGTGATCGGGATTTGAACCACGGATTCCCGAGGCGAGAGCCAGGCGCGCTGCCACCTTAGCCACGAAGGCCTCTATTATTGTGATATCTCTTTGTTTTATATCGATACTTAAAATGTTAATATTCATAATATCAAATAAAAATTAATGACGTAAAACATTTAAAATTCTTATGTTAAAATATTATTATTATTATTATTATTATTATTATTATTATTATTATTATTATTATTATTATTATTATTATTATTATTATTATTATTATTATTCAGAGCTAATCTGTGAATTATAAGACTCGGACTCACATCTGTCAATCCTTGTGTACCTAGCGGGGGATGTACATTTTACCCTGTTTTATCAGTCTCCACACTGGGCTTATGAATTTACTGTACGTGAAATAATTCCATTTAT
Source organism: Anabrus simplex (assembly GCF_040414725.1). NCBI lineage: Eukaryota > Metazoa > Arthropoda > Insecta > Orthoptera > Tettigoniidae > Anabrus > Anabrus simplex. The sequence goes on from NC_090268.1 coordinate 36,135,452, forward strand.
AATCAGAAGCAATTTTGCGTAATTTCTTTTTGCAAAGGTCTTTATTGTTTATATACTGTAACTTACGGTGTGGAAAAAAAGTGTGTGAACTAGGCAATTTCCTTTCAGAGGAAAGTTGGTAATTATCATTCGAAGAGGTTGAGAACGCTGATCTAGGCTACTACTCAGAGTATTTCTTTGACTGAAAATACAGTGATGATTTTTGTATTTATTTCTTCACTCTTAATGGAGGTGTGCATCATACAATAATTACTGAACTAGATCTAATATTACGAGGTACGACTTCTCATTGCGAAATTAATAACTGTTTCGATAGAAGGCAGTTTGGTTTTAGGAAAGGTTATTCCATTGAAGCTCAACTTGTAGGATTCCAGCAAGATATAGCAGATATCTTGAATTCAGGAGGTCAAATGGACTGTATCGCGATTGACATGTCTAAAGCATTTGATGTAGCGTTACAAAAATGTTGCAAAGTTTGGGCTGGGAAGAACTGAGAGAAAGAAGACGAACTGCTCGACTAAGTGGTATGTTCCGAGCTGTCAGCGGAGAGATGGCGTGGAGTTACATTAGTAGACGAATAAGTTTGAGTGGTGTCTTTAAAAGTAGGAAAGATCCCAATATGAAGATAAAGTTGGAATTCAAGAGGACAAATTGGGCAAATATTCATTTATAGGAAGGGAAGTTACGGATTGGAATAACTTACCAAGGGAGATGTTCAATAAATTTCCAATTTCATTGAAGTCATTTAGGAGGGGGCTAGGAAAGCAACACATAGGTAATCTGCCACCTGGGCGACTGTCCTAAATGCAGATCAGTATTGATTGATTGATTATTCTTAGTTCTTCTGTGATGTAGTGATCTTATGTTTTCACCTTTTGCACTACATTTCGAGGACAGAAATCTTTTACTCATATGTACACAAATATTTTCAAATTCTATGTGACGGGCTGAAGCTGATGATCCTCCCTCAGCGTCACAAGATAGTTCTACAGATATTATAAACTAGCGTTGTCCAATGGCAGTTTACAGCACTAATACTTCACGCAGAACAGTTTGTGATCACCAGCAACCTACAGTAGGTGGTTAAGGTACTCGCCTGCTATGCTCCAGGCTGCGGGTTCGATACATAGTGCTGTCATTTGGCACATACGAATGCTTAAGTGCGTGTGCTGGTAAATTACTCACATGTTAAAGAACTCCTTTTCGGAGTAAAGTTTCGGAAATCCAGCATCTCATGAAATTTACAGCAGTTGAGGAGTATGTCCGGTTCTTCTTCCGGGCTGAACCATGTTGTTGTTGTCTGTACAGTTTCGAATACATTGCAGTACTCTTTGTCAAGGCGATTGAAATGCCCCTGCTTGATCCGAGAGTGTATTTGAAACGTCTGCAAGCTATAACAGATAACAACATTGTTCAACTCAAATGGAGAACTAAATAACTCAACACACTCAACAGAACCTTCACATCCTAGGAGTAAATATGTTAACTCTTGCGGTCCGAGGCTGATAGATCCTCGATAGCGTTTGATTTAATTAATAATTTAGTTATTAAGAATTGTATTTTTAGTTATTAGATCTAAGACTTTTGTCAATATGATTTAATAAGAACTTTGAAGATTTTTAAGTTTACAGTAATTGGGTTTTACTACCCTGTTGTAAGCCGGAAATTAAATATATAAATGAACCACCAAATGTTATGTAGTTATAGGGAAACCACAAAAAGCGATGGCGGCGCCATAATGAGGCATGCTAGACAGGATGAGTAGTGAATTAGTTTGTTATTGCTGCTACTGAATGGGAGTCTTGGAACATTTTCCGCAGCTTGCAGATAGCACTTTGAATCACGCGAAGAATGTTGGCAACTTGTCTCAAGTTCTGTAGCATCAAAGTGATGATTCCGATGCGATCTAACAGGGACAGCGTTTGACGAGGCATTTTAGTGTGCACAGTGCATAGAAGCGAGGCACACTAACAAGGTTACTTAAGACGTCACTTCAGTTCTAGTGCAGTAGCGATGATTAAGAGGGCCAGCCCCCACTTTGTGGAGAAAACATTCCATTTTAATTCCATTTTAGCCGACTGCAACTAGGAATTACAGGAATTATTTAAAAAAAATCAATCTGTACAAGCCCTGTTGTCTTATCAACTAATTCCTTCCTTTAATTATTAACAAAATTATTAGCGGAAATTCTCACAAAATGTCGTTGGTCGCGGCTAACAGATTTGTATAACGCCACAGCAAGTAGTGGACACTTCGCATGTGATCTGAAGAAAGGTACCGGTAGCAGGGGTATATTGGTTTGCCAAGTCATGGATACTGAGATGTGATTCACCCACTTGCCGCGCGCATTCTTTAATGTCTGTTAGTTTCTTAGTGTGTAGTCATATACTAAATGGTTTTTAATTGTATAATCACGCCGTAAGTATATTTAGTAATACAATCATGTGTAGTATTGTTACTTTCGTAAACGTTTTATTATATAGTACTGAATCAAAATTTCAAAACCGATTATTACCGCATTTAAGTCGGTAAATTGCCAGCCTTTACCTCTCAGTCGAATTTCGCTCAGAGAGATGTTTATGCACACACACCAGGCCGTTATATCCCACAAATTCGGGTACTTTTTGTTCTCTGTACAGGTTTTTGCACCTCCCCCTCCCCCCACACACACACTTCTAATTCCCCATCGCCGCTACTGTTCTAGTGTACCGAATTTGATTATCACTCGTTAGTCGAATACCCCTAGTTGTGAAGAAGGCAGAGTTGCCATGATTTATACAACGTAGTTACTCTCTAAGATTAAATGAAACATAAATATTAGACTGGTAGGTAAATTGCAAATATGCTTAGCTTTTGTTGATGAGTGTATATTCTTAAAATGACTTACGTCATGACTGTTGTAGTTTTCAACATAATTGTTTACGACTGTTCTTCCTATTGCTCTATATAACCTCTTACTTAAGACCATGTTTTATAGAAATGATGCCATAAAACATTTTCTGATAAAAACATGTCGAGTTTCAGAATTTTTAAAAATCTTCCTCTTGTAGTGCAGATATCTTATCCGTTGAGGTTGTTGATCTGACTGTTGACTTCAGAACTAGAGAGAAATCATTTCAAAATGTTAAAAGCTTGGAAACATTTTAATAAATGATGGTTTTATGTAAATATTGCAATGAAAATTTTGAAAATCTGGCAATCAAAAATGTTTAAGAATAGGCTACGAAAAATTATGTAGATTGAAGAGCAATTTTCAAATATAAGGCACACTGAATTTCGTTATGATAGGGCTTATAGGATTTGAGGAACGACATTTATGAATTAGTCTAATTTTCATTGATGGAAGGTGTATGTGCCCGGAGGCTCGTTGTATCCTCAAATAGCGCCACCGAAGGTTGTGTCACTGTGTGGAAATTATAAGGACCGATGGTAATACCATAATGAGGCGCAAAAGGCATGATGAAGAGTGAGGTGGTTAGCCATTGTTTCCTTCACATGGCCAGAAAGTGCTTTTGCAGCACGAATAACCCTAAGAGCAGCACCTTCCATTACATCTACACTCACTAATATCGTGCTCCGAAAGTCATTATTCAACACAACCCGGACCTCAGCAGCTTCTGTACTCTCTCAACCATTAAAAAATAATGTATTTGGCTTTTGGCCCCATCATCCATACAGTCAACAAACCATTACAAAATTTACAATTCACACAACACAACATATGACAGATACAGGAAAGAAATGACAGAAATAGCAGACAGAATGTATCACCTGCGACAGTCTCTTTCATACCACACACTCCCTGGATGTTCTGACATTCACAATTCATGTTTTGAACTTTTCTTGAACGTGACTGAAATCAATACAATTTTTTATTAAATAAGAGGGGTAAAAATGTTATATATTTAAATCACTATTTTTTGAGAAATTCGGCTAAAATCTGCGGTTGACAGGAGAGAGAAGAATTGGCACAGTGGTGGCAAATGGAGTTCCAAATTTAATCAATTTTGAGAGCATTACTGTTCGTCCAGCACTGTACTTTCAACAAACAAATACAACGTGGTTCAAATCTGCGACACACGGAGGGTCATACACGTGGGAAAGTCCAACACTTTTATAGGGATGGTTGCATAACATCCGTGTCCGAGTCGCATGCGAAGAGGGATGTGATGTGACGTCTCGCGAGTTTGATGCTGTCGAACCATGGTTTGTTAGGGATGTCAGCTTGAAGTGAGGTATAATATCGTCCTTCTTGCAGATCCTGTGTATTCCATTCCGTTGACCATTTTCTTTGAGCTTTCATGCGGATAATGGGGAGAAAGTCAGTAAAAGGGAGTAGGATTGCTCGTAAGTTGGCTGCTGTTATTTCACAACCATGAATGAGCCGGAGACGACGGTGGAAGCTAAATTTTCGTCTGGCCTGTACCGAGAGACAGACATAAACGTACTATAACATCAAGATATAGCAAAAGGCTGACCTGTGAGATGTACGCATTTAATATGTATAGCTGTGTATGATTTCTAAAATGATAATGTTACATGTTGAGATGTGTGTTCATAGATCTGTTCTCGTCCTGTAAATTATGGACAGAATGGATGAATAAAATAGTGGAAGCAGAAAAAGTGGATGATATACTATAGGTCTACTTGGCCATAACTGAATAAAAATGCGATCTTGCATTTCCAGGGATAACTCTCCTATTTACGGGAATATAAATAATCTCTCAATTTTGTTTGGGATTCCGTTTGAAAGCTTTTTCTTGGAAGGAATGTTTCCAATAGAATGCATTGCATACTACTGTCCCGTTGTTTGAATTGAATTTTGCGGAAAAGGAAAACTTCAAACGATAACTTTTGCAAAAGAAAGCTATGAGAAGCGTGTTGCTTATTCGTAAATTTTTCTTTATGGAGTTCTCTCCCCCCCTCCCCCCTCCGCCTTTCCCGATACAGATTTTTGTAACTCAGTTAGGGGATCAAAACAGTTCCTTTAACAAGAACTTTCCGTTTTCTTCAAAGGGAAGTGGGTAAAGAATTGATTGTCAGTAATGTTGTATAAGCCTCGTAGGGAACTGCGAGAGGCTTCTAGAGTCTGGGCCGTACAAGCCTGTTCGTGAGTGAAAATTGCCATTCAAGTGTAAGATTACCAGGAAGAATAGAAGGTAAAGAAGGAGAAACCCTTTGTCGTGATCTTGCCTGTAAGAGGCTAACCCAAGTGGGAGTGGAATTAAGCTTGTATTACAGAAGACATGAGCCTTTCACACTAACTTTGTGTAAATTAGAATTTGAAAGGGAATTACTGAAACTCTATACGAACGTGAGTTTGTTTCCACCTGGTCGTAATTCCCATTCGTAGCACAGAGTGAATTACTCTGAGCTCCTGTAGATTTTCCAGGCGTTTGTGAATGACTCCTACAGTCCGCTTGTGAATACAGTACTTGATGTTAATAAAATTCGCTATCATTATTATTGGGACCTTATTTGTGATGACATTACGTTAACGCGACTTTTTGTATGGAGGTCTTAATGTCTTTCTTGAGCTATTTTTATTTAACATATTTATGACATAATTATTAAACATTTGACAGTGAACGTTGCAAGATACAACTCCGATGTTAAGTGACTAATAACTGGGCTGAGTGGCTCATATGGTAGAGCACTAACCTTCTGAGTCCACGTTGCGGGTTGGGTCAGTCCAATGATACTTGAAGGTGATCGGATAACCCATTCCCATGTCGGTTAATATACAGCTTCGTAAAGGAACTGTGAGACAAATATCCGGCCTCTCCGTATCTCCGAAAAGTAGTTAGTGGAATCTTAAGCCTATAGGCCTATTATTATTATTATTATTATTATTATTATTATTATTATTATTATTATTATTATTATTATTATTATTATTATGAAAGGAAATCGTATGGCTTTTAGTGCCGGGAGTGTCATACGGTAAACAATAATAATAATAATAATAATAATAATAGGTGAAAAAGACCAGAAAACTGATCACGCAAAGCTCAATTAGAAGTTATGCATTTCCTTTTTCGCCAGGCAGCCTTCAATTTTTCTTTCATTGTGGTTCTTCGTTCTTCTGTACATGTGGCTCCTGCCCTCTTCTTGTGGTTTCTCTCTGACTACTTTCCACCTGCTGATTTTAGTTCTGTAGCAGGTTCGATCTGTGATTCGGCCGCCTCGATTCCTGATTTTTACAGGTCTTGGCGGATTTCCGATGACCACCTATTTATTTTGATGTTTTCTGTTGCCTCTAGTAAGATTCTTGTCAGTCTGTTTTCTGGAAGGCGTTTGATGTGTCCGTAAAATTTCTGGCGTCTTTTTCTGATGTCCACCGCAAGGTCTGAGATCTCCTCGGTTTTTGTACGAGGTCGGTATCCTTCGTCCGTCAGTTTTGGCCGATCATTTTTCTGATGATTTTACGTTCATCTTTCAGGATGTCTTCAAATACTGCTTTTCTGTTAATATTGCAGTGGTTCACTCGCGAATAGTATTTCAGGTTTGATCACGGTGTTATAATGTGGAATTTTGGTGAAGAATGAAAGGCATTTTTGTTGTAAATGTTTTGCGTTCGGCCGAAAACTCTATTTTCTGGTTGCGGACCTCGAGGGCGTTCTGTTCTGTTCTTTTTTCTGTTAGTACTACAATTTCTCCGAGATATCGGAACTCAGTTACATTTTCGATTGTGCCAAATTTCGTGTTCAAATTCTAGAGGTTGCATTGGTTGCACATGACCTTGGTTTTAGAAAAGAAGATTTGTAGGCCGAATTTTTCTGAGCATTTCTTGAGGGTTTCGATGTGGTTGATTGTCTATTGTTCGTTTGTTGTGAGGATCGCGAGGTCATCGGCTAAAGCGAGACAGAAGATTTTTACATGTTTTATTGTCATACTTAATGATTGCCAATTTCCTTGAGTTTGAGGCCTTGTTCCCATTCTCTCATGATTTTGTCCAGGGCTATGTTAAAGAGTAGTGGGAAAAGTTCGTCTCCTTGTCGGACACCGGATTTAATCTGAAAATGTTCAGATATATTTCTCATGAATTTTACTTGGGAGGTTGTGTTGATGTGAGTTAGTCTGATGATTTTTTGAGTCATGTTGTCCAATCCCTATTCACTCAGTGTTTGGAAGAGGGATTGCCTGTCAGTGGAGTCGTATGCTTTCTGGAATTCCACGAAGGTGCAGATTGTGGGTTGTTTTCTGGTGTGCCGTAGTTTCAAGATGGTTTTCAGATTGATTATCTGTTCTGCACAGGATCTCTGGGGCCCGAAGCTTGCTTGGTATTCGCCTATGGGTGGTTCTAGTTGTTCCTGTGTTTTTTGGAGGAGTACTGCGGAGAGGATTTTGTATGCGACTTGCACCAGGGACATTCCCCTGTAATTGTCCACATCTGTTCGGTCACCTTTTTTTTTTTGTGAAGTGGAACGAGGAGGGCGTTTGTCCAATTTTCTGGTAGTTTTTCCGTTGTCCAAATTTCTTATGATTTGTGTGAGTTCTTGGAGTGAATCCTTTCTAGCTGTTTAAGAAGCTCCGATGCCGTCGTCTCCGGATACCTTATTGTTTTTCAGTAGTTGTATGTGTCGGTGTATTTCCTGTTGTGTAGTTGGGGCTGAGTCTGGGTGTGGGTTCAGGTGAGGTTTATGTGGAAAACTTTCTGTTGGTTCTGAGCAGTTGATTAGTGACTCGAAGTATCTCGCGAGTTCCCATGTGTTTTCGTCATCATCACCACCATCATCATAGGTTGGTCTGCCATCCGGCAGGTCCAATCATGGCCGGGGCCCCCATATCCCGGGATCTTGTGCCCTTTTCTTCACTTCTCCATAATCTTCCTATCTTTTTCTCATGCTGTCTAATAACTGATATAGTCTCCTTCCCTTTCCTCGTTTTCCTTTTATCATCCTTTCCATTGCTACTCGTAGTAAAGTATTATGTAAGATTATGCCCTATCCAATTTTTTTTCCATTCTTGGATTACGGTCAGCATGCTCTTCACTTCTCTCACTCTCTTCAGAACTACCTCATTTGATATTCTATCTTCCCAGCTTACTCCTCCAATTCCTCCCCAAATCCACATCTCCAACGCCTCTATTCTTCTATGTTCTTCCTTCCTTAATGTCCAGATTTCAGCATCATATAGAGCTATACTCTATACGTAACACCTTGGAAGTCTCTTCCTCAGATCTTTCTCTAGCGGGCAACACACACCAGTTTTTTCATCTTGTTGAAGCTTTGCTTGGCTAAGGCAATTCGAGCTTTTATGTCTGTTGTAGAGTGAAGATCTTGTCACAATACTTCCAGGATACTTAAACTTATTCATTTGTTCAATAATTACCCTCCCCTCTATTTTGAATGTCGCCTTTTCACCTTTACCTCCAAGTATCATGAATTCATTTTTCTTTTTGTTTACGTTCATTCCATACTCTTCACAATTTTTGTTTAATTATCTCAGCATTTTGCGGAGGTCCTTCACATTTTCAGCTATTACTGCCATATAATCAGCAAATCTTATGCATTCAATTCTCTTATCTCCAATGTTGACACCTCTTTTACCATCCAAACATTCAAAAATAATTTCCTCCAAGTAAATATTAAACAAAGTTGGTGATAAGCAGCAACTCTGTCTAACACCTCCCCACAGTCTGATTTCTTCTGTTAATTCTCTTATTGTCACTGTTACCGTGTTTTAGCGGTAGGTAGAGGTGAAAGAAGGTGCGGGTGTGAACGGGTCTCAAGCTACGAAAGTAAAATTAATTTAAAATTTAACAAGGTTATATTTTCTTTTCAAAATAAGGAAATAACAAGCATGGCAGGTACAAAGTAGCAAGTCAAAAGGGTAGTTACAATATTTACAGGATTTGGGCTTCGCGCCCTGACTTCACAATGCTTGGGCAATCAGCTCAGTTTTACCCCAAACACAAGTTTCAACAGAGGGGCAGAAAACCCCATTCATGCCTAGGAGCCCTTGCTCCAAATTACACTGAAAAGCCTCCACGAGGCATACAACACTCAATTTTCAAAAAGAGCCACTCGCTCTCAACTTTAAGCCTCTCAAAGGCCACACCAAACTCCACCTTCGAGTTGTCCTCACTGGACATAGACACAGGGGTAAAATACCCAACCTACTGAGGTCTATTAAATGAAAAGAAGGTTGATTACATGACCTCCAAAATAACAATTTGAGAGGAGGCGATCTGCACTCCTAATACACTTTGTTTTTAAAACCTAATTTGGCTCTTAGGCCACTGATGCAAGGGCTAATCCCATACTACGGAGGTGACTTTAGAAAAGAAACAAATTTACATAATGTTAAGGAAGAATAGGTTGAGAAAAAAAGTTCACCTCAAAACAATATGAGTGAGAGATCGAGAGGGTTAAGCACTCTCTATCCCAATACGTAGTTTAAAAGATAAAATAGATACCAGATTCTTTACATTTTTAAGGAAGGTTACATAACGGAAAAACTTCGGACCCGCCCCGATAGTTAAACTGCTGAGCTAGCAAAGAAAGAAGTTATTAATTGGCCATTACCTGGTTGTTGACCGCAGCCGGAGAAAGAGGCGCTTCCCGCCCCCTGCTATGTACTATACACACTGAAAGATGGAACAGAAGTGGCCCGGAGACCCTAAAATCAGCAGTTTATATCCTCTCGCGGAAGGTTCGAGGCGTTAGGGGAATGAAAACACCCTCCCACAAAGTCTTTATTGGGTAGGATACAGCAACATATTCAAGTTGGGGGAAGATACCTCGGATTGGTCAGCAATTAATAAAAGAAATTCGGGATTGGGTAAATACAAAACAAGGGGAAAGAGAGGGGTATACAGCCAACTTAAACAATAACAGAAAGAAATTTAACAAGAAACAAACTTTTGAAATAAAAATTTCTCCAAAAAACAGTTCTTTCACTCCGCACTAGGGTGCACTATTGTTGATCTTCAGTAGTGTCCTCTAGAAGAGAAAGTTCACACTTCTTACTACAAGCAAAACAAAAATACGTCGAAAATGACACAGTTCAAAAACTCCAAAATTTCCAGGTAGTGACATCTTCTGAGAAACTTGAAAATTAATACCGTCAATAAAGTTCAGACTTCCTCCAGCAGAGGAGTTTCAACAGGTGCAACTTTTAAATTAGCGGCGTGGAGGTGTACCGCCCGGTACAGACCTCCCCCCCCCCCCCAAAAGTTCCTCCAGGGGTGACACATGAAATTTGTTTGAAAACAAGGTCCAAGTTTTGATGTAGATATGGAGATTAATTGCCGAAAAATTTATAAGATTTTCTTAATGTGGTTTGATTCAGTTTCAAAATTTTTGTTGTAACTGGAGAAGTAAAGTTTTTATGGTTGTAGAAGTTGAATTGAGAAGGAAAACTTTAGTTTTAACATCGAGGAAAAGTTTTCTAAGTCCACCAGATTTTGTTGTTGAATTCCCAAGTGTAGTCATCTCTTATAGTAACTGTCCATGTAGTTGATGTTGATTAAGTTGGATGGCCAGACCGGCCGTTGCAGCTTGCGTCCAGAGGAGGCCGCTCGGACCCCTCAAGTACCCTGAGATACCGCTCGCCCGCACTATGAGGGGAGCAGTGGTGTTGAAACACGCCGCGCCCGCGGTGAACATATACAGGCTGCGGGCAAGTAGCAGGTCGTGCGCCGCACATCAGCCTTGGCCGGGAGGAGAGCTCCGGCTCGCCGTGCACATGTCGTCCTCGCTGGGGTCGAGGGGGCCCTTCCTCAAGCCCAGTCGCGGCACGGCGCCACGCGGCTGCGGGGGCACTGAAACATTAAAACTAGGCGGCAGAATTGTTGGACCATCATCATTTTTTGAGGGCACAGGCTTGGTGGAGAGGTTGAGGGGCCAGCGGCGTGCAGATATCCATGGCATTTAATATAAGCAAGCCACAGTGTGTATAGCAGGAGACGGAAGCGTGGTAATGGCCGTGGTAAGGACAGAATGGCAGTTTAACGGTGCGGGGAGGGTTTACAAAAATACTTACATATGAAACTAAATTTTATAGAAGGGGCAGAAAGCCTTAAAGGTGAAACTCAAAAAAAATATAACCTTCATATTCCTTTCACGATTATATGAAGCAAGTTGACACAAAATTTACACTGGTTTCACCTGTGACAGGTGAACCCTAAATATCCTCTCGGTGGCTGGATTACTTAATAACAACGTAACCGGCGTAAGAAAATCGAGAATGATACAAGGCCCATGAAATCTGGGGGCAAGCTTGCCCGCGGGAACAAAGTTCTTGACCATAACTTGGTCACCTACCTTCAAAGGGGTGGGTCTCCGTCCACGATCATACCTTTCCCTAACCTTATCATCAGACACTTTAAGATTGGCTTTAGCCTTCTTCCAAAGATCTTTAATGTTGTCCGGATCTATTGTCTCGGGCAGAATGTCACTCAGAGACCAGAGGTTAGAGAGCGGCGTGTTGGGAACAAACTTGAACATCAAAGAGGCTGGAGTAAATTTATGTGATTCATCAACCGCCGAATTCAAAGCAAAAGCTAACCAATGCAGGGACGTATCCCACCTGGAATGATCTTCATGATGATAGGCAATAAGCGCGGACCTGAGATTACGGTTAACCCGTTCAGCCAGAGATGGTTGAGGGTAATAAGCAGAAGTAGTTACATGAGAGATGGACAAGTCGAAACAGAATTTACGAAAAAGATTAGATGTGAACGCCTTAGCATTATCAGACACAATATATTGGCACGGACCAAAAGAGGCAAAAATAGAATTTAAGCAAGTAATGGTAGACTGAGCGGTAGCCAGCTTAGTCGGAAATAACCAGGAAAATCTAGTAAAGCCATCTACGCATACAAAGATAAACTTGTTAGCATTTCCCTTAGACTGGGGGAAGGGTCCTACATAATCAATATACAAGCGTTCCATGGGACGCGACGCTTGATGCGAAGACAAAAGGCCTACCTTGGTGGACATGGTGGTTTTACTGAGTAAACAAGATTTACAAGCTTTTACTAGTTCACGGATTTCACCGTCCATACCTTTCCAGATAAACATTTCACGAATCTTCTCACGAGTTTTAAAGATTCCAAGATGCCCTCCTAATGGGGTCTCATGATAATACTTGAAGATCATAGGTACAAGAACAGCTGGAACGACAACTTTCATCATCTTATCATGCCTCGAGGGGCAACATAGAACACCATTCCTCAGAACATAAGGGACGACATGTTCCCCAGAAGAAAGGGTTTCCATTATCGGAGCCAGCGTCGGATCTTCACGTTGGTATTTCTCGATATCCCTAAAGAGCATGGGAACATCTGTTAAGATGGCATTGACATCAGATAGTATGGACTCGGAAGGTGATGAACTATCGACCGGTTCATGGGTCTCGACGTCGTTGGAAAACATACGGCTGAGTCCATCAGCAACAATATTTTCGGTACCTCTGATATGCCTGACATCGAATTGGAAGGCAGAAATACGGATGGCCCAACGGGCTATATGACCAGTACGACGCGGCCTACCTAAGACCCAGCTTAAGGCTTGATTATCTGTCTCCAGGTCAAATTTGACGTGTTCCAGATAGAGACGGAACTTCTCTAAGGCGAATAAGACTGCCAAACCTTCGAGCTCATAGATGGAATACTTGGCTTCTTGAGCCGATAGAGTCCTAGATGCATAGGCGATGGGTCACCTCCCTAGTTCAGTCTCTTGAAGAAGGACTGCAGCTACTGCTGACGACGACGCGTCGGTTTGGACGATGAATTTCTTCGAGAAATCAGGCATAGCAAGTACAGGGGCATTACAGAGAGCTAATTTAAGATCTTCAAAAGCGGCTTGTGTTGAGAAGGTCCCCACTCGAATTTGATGCCTTTCCTACGAAGAAGGTTTAAGGGCGCCGCTCTATTAGCGAAGTTAGGAATAAACTTCCTGAAGAAATTCACCATACCAATGGACCTGGCGATACGTTTAATGTCCTTGGGAGGTTTAAAATCACGGATGGCCTGTGTTCTAGAATGATCGACTGCTACACCATCAGGTGATACAATATGCCCTAGGAATGACATAGAGGGCTTAGCAAAGGCAACCTTGGACAACTTAACAGTTAACCCAGCCTTACGAAGGCGATTGAGAACTTCTCGCAGATGATCTAGATGTTCTTCAAAAGTCTCTGAAAATACGACGACATCATCCAAGTAGTGATATAAGTACTCAAATTTGATGTCGGAGAAGACCCTATCTAGTAGCCTAGTGAGTACAGCTGCTCCCGTGGGGAGCCCGAAAGGCACGCGGTTGTATTCGTATAAGTTCCAGTCCGTGGCAAACGCTGTGAGGTGTTTAGACTCTTCGGCAAGGGGAATTTGATTATAGGCCTGATTCAGGTCCAAGATAGTAAAGAACTTGGCCTTACGGAACCATGAAAAACAAGAATGAAGGTCGGGAAGGGGCACAGATTGTAACACCACCTTCCGATTGAGAGCCCTATAATCAATGACAGGCCTGAAGCCTCCTTGGGGTTTCGGGACTAGAAAAATAGGCGAAGAATACGCCGACTTAGAGGGCCTAATAATACCATCCTTCAACATTTGATCGATGATTTCTTTCAATGCCTTCATTTTAGGTGGAGATAGCCTATATGGTGGAAAACGGACAGGAATCGAATCCGTGACCTCAATTTTGTATTCAATAAGGTCAGTAACACCAAGAGTATCAGAGAACACCTCTGGAAATGACTGACATAATTTACGAATACTATCAGCCTGCTCCTCAGGTAGATGTCTAAGGTCTAACAACATCTCATCCTGGGTAGGCGAAATAGATGAACATGACACAGAATTACACTTTAACAAGGGAATTTTACATTTGGACGCAAATTTGAATGTGCACGACTTACTCTGAAGATCGAGCACAAGACCAGTGTGAGAAATGAAGTCCGCTCCCAGTATGATGGGGCAAGACAAGTGCTTAGCCACAAACAGTTTGGTTTTCCATGTAAATTTAAAAATACGAATTTTGACCAGTAAGGAACCTAGAATTTCTAATGGGGATGAATTAGCCGAAACATATTGAACAGGAGAGGAGACATAGTCAGGTAGTTTACAAACAGACTTAAATTTTGAATACCATTGGTCCGAAATAATTGAACAAACACTACCTGAATCTAATAGAGCGGTTATAGGCTCGTTATTTAACTCAATCTTAAGAAAAGGAATAGGTGCGGGGGTATCCGCCGCAATCCTAAGACATTCTTTAGGGCATTCAAAAGATGAATTTGAAGACTGCTCGTTCCCTGAATTTACAACCTGTTTACCAGGGGCTGAGTCTCGGGAAGATGGATTAGTCGACTCAGCCGAAGCCACTAGTCACTTTTTATTATTGGCATAGGTGGAATTTGCACCAGAAGTTGAGCAGGAGGGGGTGCTATTTGAGTTTGGGCAATTCTTGGCGATATGTGAGAAAGCCCCACATTTAAAACAGCCTTGTGATGAACCAGCCCCATTCCTTGTCCCACTCTACTTGATCAGTGGACACTTATTGCGCAGGTGGTCAGGCGACCCACAAGCATAACATTTACGAGGGGTGACTGATCGGCGAGGTGGAGGCCGAGTATTACTAAAGGAAGGCGGGGATTCTTTCGCTACACGCAAAGAATCGGCGTATCTAACTCCTTCTGCTGAGACGGCCAATGCTTCAAGTTCAGAGAAAGTTTGCGGGCACGCCGCGAAACACAAATATGACCTATAGGGAGGTGAAATTCCCTCTACAATAGCCTGTACAATCTGATCTTCAGGAAAATGAAGGGCAAACACCCTAGTATAAAACTTAATGTCCTGTATGTTATCAGCCAAGTTTTCATCCAAGCGCTGTACACGATAATAGTACTTCTGAATCAGAGATGACCTCGCGCGGGCGGGAATAAAATTTGCAAGCAAGTGTGCATGAAAATCTTCAATAGATGACTGTTCAGCTATGGCTCTTACTATTTTGTCAGAGAGAATACCAATTGCATAAGGATAGATAATTTGCAAAATTTGACATGGAGAAAGAGAAAACACAAGGGCATGATCCTGAAATTCAACTAGAAATCTTAAAAATGAAATTACGTCACTGGTGGTATTAACGGAAAACTTAGAGATACCTCTGAGCAACATTGCCAATGGATGAGGCAAGCTGCTAAACCCTGGTGACATAGTAGGTAAAGGTTTCAATGGCAAGGAAGTTAATTCAGAACGTACATTATTTAATGAGTTACGGCGTTCAGACTCGTCCAATGGGGCAGAGGTTGTTTGTGCAGCAATGGTTTTCCTATTTGCTTCTCCCTTAGGAGGCTCTTCCTCACTACCTACATTCACTGTGGTGGGTAGATCGCTTTTGGGAGGAACCTCCCCCGTTAACAATTGAGTGACCTTGCTAGACAATTCCGAAATATTTTCAAGCAGCGTACTAGCTTCCTTCTTCTGAACATCATTCAGCTTTAGAGACAACAGATCGTTAACTCTATTTGAGAAATGATATAGCCTGGCTTGCACACGCTTAATTTGATTAGGAGAAGGATCATTTTCATAAAAAAAAACCAACTACAGAAGCTAGCCCAGTAATATTCTCGACGATCGTGGAAAGAGAGTCGTCAATTTCTTTCTCTCCCAAGGTGGGGATGGAAATAGGCAACTCAAGGGACTCTCTAAGCTTGTTTGTGTCTATCGCAACCGTGCCTCCAGATTGCACATTTCTAATAGTCAATTCGTAGATTAACTCCTCCTTGCGCAAATAGTTAAGATGGAGAACATCGCGAGGGCCGGGCATGATGACAGAACAATAAAAAAAAATCAAAAAATTCCAGCAACTGAGAAAATTGTTAGAGTTCGGAACAAAACAATGTTTAGCCGTCAAAAGGGGCTAAATTGATACCCATTCAACCACGCTCTGCTACCACTTGTTACCGTGTTTTAGCGGTAGGTAGAGGTGAAAGAAGGTGCGGGTGTGAACGGGTCTCAAGCTACGAAAGTAAAATTAATTTAAAATTTAACAAGGTTATATTTTCTTTTCAAAATAAGGAAATAACAAGCATGGCAGGTACAAAGTAGCAAGTCAAAAGGGTAGTTACAATATTTACAGGATTTGGGCTTCGCGCCCTGACTTCACAATGCTTGGGCAATCAGCTCAGTTTTACCCCAAACACAAGTTTCAACAGAGGGGCAGAAAACCCCATTCATGCCTAGGAGCCCTTGCTCCAAATTACACTGAAAAGCCTCCACGAGGCATACAACACTCAATTTTCAAAAAGAGCCACTCGCTCTCAACTTTAAGCCTCTCAAAGGCCACACCAAACTCCACCTTCGAGTTGTCCTCACTGGACATAGACACAGGGGTAAAATACCCAACCTACTGAGGTCTATTAAATGAAAAGAAGGTTGATTACATGACCTCCAAAATAACAATTTGAGAGGAGGCGATCTGCACTCCTAATACACTTTGTTTTTAAAACCTAATTTGGCTCTTAGGCCACTGATGCAAGGGCTAATCCCATACTACGGAGGTGACTTTAGAAAAGAAACAAATTTACATAATGTTAAGGAAGAATAGGTTGAGAAAAAAAGTTCACCTCAAAACAATATGAGTGGGAGATCGAGAGGGTTAAGCACTCTCTATCCCAATACGTAGTTTAAAAGATAAAATAGATACCAGATTCTTTACATTTTTAAGGAAGGTTACATAACGGAAAAACTTCGGACCCGCCCCGATAGTTAAACTGCTGAGCTAGCAAAGAAAGAAGTTATTAATTGGCCATTACCTGGTTGTTGACCGCAGCCGGAGAAAGAGGCGCTTCCCGCCCCCTGCTATGTACTATACACACTGAAAGATGGAACAGAAGTGGCCCGGAGACCCTAAAATCAGCAGTTTATATCCTCTCGCGGAAGGTTCGAGGCGTTAGGGGAATGAAAACACCCTCCCACAAAGTCTTTATTGGGTAGGATACAGCAACATATTCAAGTTGGGGGAAGATACCTCGGATTGGTCAGCAATTAATAAAAGAAATTCGGGATTGGGTAAATACAAAACAAGGGGAAAGAGAGGGGTATACAGCCAACTTAAACAATAACAGAAAGAAATTTAACAAGAAACAAACTTTTGAAATAAAAATTTCTCCAAAAAACAGTTCTTTCACTCCGCACTAGGGTGCACTATTGTTGATCTTCAGTAGTGTCCTCTAGAAGAGAAAGTTCACACTTCTTACTACAAGCAAAACAAAAATACGTCGAAAATGACACAGTTCAAAAACTCCAAAATTTCCAGGTAGTGACATCTTCTGAGAAACTTGAAAATTAATACCGTCAATAAAGTTCAGACTTCCTCCAGCAGAGGAGTTTCAACAGGTGCAACTTTTAAATTAGCGGCGTGGAGGTGTACCGCCCGGTACAGTCACTTTTGCTGTTTGGTTGTAATATAATTCCTTGATCAGTCTTCTCTCTCTCTCTCTCTCTCTCTCTCCACTCCACTCCACTCCACTCCACTCCATGTATTTTTTAAATATCTCCAAGAGCTTATCTCACCCCAGTTTGTCAAATGCCTTCTCTAAGTCTACAAAGACTGTGTATACTTTTCCATTCTTCTCCGTGTATCTTTCTCCTATGACTTTCAGTAAACCAATGGCATCCCTTGTGCCTACTCCATGCCTAAATCCATATTGTTCTTCACCAATATAATTCTCCATTCGTCTGTAAATCCTTCTCTTTATTGCTCTTAATGGTATTTTAGCTGCATGAAAAATTAAACTTAGTGTCTTGTTTTCTTCACATTTCTTACTAGTTTTCCTTTTTTCTATTGGTATTGTTACGGGGATACCGTGGTATGCAAGGTGAAAGAAGATGCTGGCATGAATGGGTGCATATACAAAAGTGTAAAGATTAATTTAATACACTAAAATTGGCAGTTTCATTTCCTTTCTTAACCAAGCAAATAAAAAAATTAGGTACAAGTTTAGCTCATGATCTCGAAAGACAATCTAGAATAATCAGATAACAATTTTACAAGCTGAGCTTGAAGCTTCCAATTTACAACCGTGACAAGAGCAACCACTGCTCCATTCAGTAACTCCTCTAGGAGATTCGAGTTCCCACATTATATTACATTACAAGAGCAGCCTTGCTCCACAAAATTACCTAGGAGACTACTCTCCAAACTTTACAAGATCCGGGCCTCTTACAGGAACAATCTACATTTTACCAGAAAACAACAGTCTTCACTGTCTTATGCACTCAGCAGTCTGATTTGCCTTACTATGAAATGAATATTGACTCTAACAGGGGTAATAAGTACCCATTTCTATATGGCCTTTAGTAAGAACAAAAGGTTAAAGTTACTGGCCGAAAATCAACATGTTAGGAGGCGAACACAAGCACTCTTTGAAATCCCTATGAAAATACAAAAATCTATGTGGGCTTATGGCCCGGCGTTACGGAGTTTAAGCCTATACTAAGGAGGTGATTAGATGGAGAGAACGTTTAAAAATTAAGATATAGATTTAAAGGTTACAAAGTCATAGTCACCGCAATATCAAGCTGAGAGGGAATACAAGAGTTTTCTTCACTCTTTGTTCCCTGATTTCGGTTAAGTTATTTCGACTTGTTTGTAATTTACTTTTAAAGTTTGATATTTACATTTGAGAAAATAAAAAGTTTACAATACTAAAAATTTGAAACCTCCCCCTCGAGCTAGTTTCAAAGACCATCCCATTGTTAATCAAAATCTGGCATTACCTTGAGCTGGTGGACCTCCCGAAGATGGTCGAGTTAGCCCTCGCCTCCGTTACGAACACACTCTAGACTGGAGCAATCACAAAGATAACATAGCCCGAAATGTGCCAGCTTTTATAGCGGAGAGGAAGGTTCCAGGAAACTCTCGACCAAGGCCCTGACACACCCCCAATTTTCATTGGATAATTAAATAAATACCAAAATTTCATCATTGTTGAGTAAATAAATGTACAACATTTCCAATTGGCCAACGTGTTAAGTTGACGGGAGGAGATAGATGTGTAGTAAACTTTAGAACACCAAAAACAAACAACAAACATTTCAGTTTAGGAAACCTTAACACACAAAATTTATCTTGAATTTTAATAATTCATCTTCATCCCAGAGGGCGCAACATAAGTTGATAGTAGAGATATGCGTCGAAAAATGTCCAGACTTCTTGTACTAGCAGTTTCAAGGTTTACGTTACAGATTGCCTTATGCAAGGCGCTAGCTTTATTGGCATGGGGCATGTGTACCTCCGGTACAGGTATTATTATATTTTCTAGATTTTTTTGGTCCATTTCCATTTTAAGTATATTTCTTGACAATGTTTTACAAATATGTCCTTTCCTTTCCCCTGCTTTGAGTAGTTCAACTGGCATTTCATCTACACCAACTGCTTTACCAATTTTCTGTTTTGTTTTCTGCAGCAGAGGTTCTTGGGCGTGTACCCATTTAATCTGCTGCGGAAGGCACTGTAAAATTCTCTGGAGTGTAGTTGCGGAAGTTCTGTTCGGCCGATGTAAGAAGATCTGGTAGTACAGGTAACAAGATTGTTAGACGAGCTCTGGCGCACACGATGCGTACGTAACGATTGGCTGAAAGGTGATACTGTATAGCTCCCAAGAAAGGCAGTCTCAGTGACTGCCATAGCTGACGCGGAATCACTCTTTTTTCGATACCTGTTATGAAGTGTTCTCGACCGTTCAACTCAGGCACTTGCAAGAAACAGTCGATAACTGTTGCGAGAGGAACACACTGGATTTCGCCACGGCTGCTCATATCTCGAACAAGTCTTCACACTGCATAACGTTATCGAAGAGTGTATCCAATTTCAAAAGCCACTCTATCTCAGTTTGTTCGATTTCGAGGAGGCTCTTTGTAGCATACATTGGGGCTCGTTGTGGAACACCGTAAGGGTATTCCAGATATATTTATAGCATTCTTCAAAAGCTTGTATCATAATAGCAGCTGCTGTATGAGTGCTGATAGCCGGACATTAAACATCTTCAATATCGATACAGGTGTCACTCAGGGCTGTATTTTATCACTTTTTCTTTTTCTCCTCGCCATCGATTTCGTTATACGGAAGGTGATGAATGGGTCAAGCACTGGAATCTCCTGGAATTACTACGTACAGCTCACTGACCTGGATTTTGCAAACAACGTCGCGTTGCTGGTGAAAACCAGTACCTCTCTACAAGTCATGACTAACAGTTTACACACTGAGGCTGGAAAAGTTGGACTACGCATTAGTGTTGACAAGACAAAAACCATGTTGGTTGCTAATCCTGTTACCAACACACTGATCACCGTTGGGCAGCAGCCAACCGAACAAGTTCAACAGTTCAGTTTTCTCTATAGCGTCTTATCGCAGAATGACGATGAACATATTAGCTTCAATACTGGCAAAGTCTCAGCCCTTAGCGGTATTTCATTGCTTGCTACCCACCTGGCCTGGTTTAACGGCGATGAGGAGACGAAACCCAACACTCGTCATACCAACAGCGATCTGTGCCATTGAAACATGGAAAATTACGGCGTAGACAGCACGGAAACTCAACGTGTTCAACCTGCGTTGGTGACACTTGGCGTGACCAAGTCACCAATGAGGACATTTTGCGGCAGAGTGCCTCCAGAAAATTAGAAAATATTGCAGTTGTACGTCGAAAGCACTTAGCGGGCCATCATCTTCGCTTACCAGACAGCTGATGATCGAAGAACGCTATGCGATGGGAGCCACCAGAGGGTAAGCTGAAGCCGGACAGATCACGCAAAACATGGCACCAAACGTTCCAAGATGATCTACGAACAATTTTTTTTTTTTTTTTTTTTTTTTGCTAGGGGCTTTACGTCGCACCGACACAGATAGGTCTTATGGCGACGATGGGATAGGAAAGGCCTAGGAGTTGGAAGGAAGCGGCCGTGGCCTTAATTAAGGTACAGCCCCAGCATTTGCCTGGTGTGAAAATGGGAAACCACGGAAAACCATCTTCAGGGCTGCCGATAGTGGGATTCGAACCTACTATCTCCCGGATGCAAGCTCACAGCCGCGCTACGAACAATTAACATCAGGTGGGAGTATATTAAGAATGCGGCTTCGACCAGGATTCGTTGGCGGAAGCTTGCTGTATTATGACCGGGAACTCGAACCGCGATCCAACTTGGTATGAATTTAAACCATGTTCTTTAAAATGTCATTTTAAAGGAAAATGCCATTTAAAAAAAGGCCTTTTGAATCTTGCAGAAACCAAATATGAAAGAGAATCCTCGAAACGAACTTCGTCGCATTCTCGTGAGTCATGTATCGATTTTCCCGCGTAGGAGTCCTGTAAAAAGTTTATTTGTCAGCAAAGGCTGAGATATACTGTTAAGATGAGAGACGTCAGCCAGGCTCCGCGTGTCAAGCGAGAATTATGGAAATCTGCTTCCTGCCTGCCGAGATACAACACAAGTCGCGATATCAGAGTTGTGCTGCGAGCACGGTTTCCAACTTGACAGCTTAACGAAGAAAATAGTAGTATGACAACATAATTTCCGGATGAAGAGCTTCGTTTAGCAGGCAGCCTCCTCCACCTACTAAAGATGTCATCCTTCTCGCACGAATGGAACGCAGATCGCTGACCGCACCAATACAGCACACGATGATTTATTTTTCCAAGTAGTTATCCAATAAGCTTGTGCGGCCACCAATAGAAGTTATACTGCTTTATAGTAACACACTCCACGGAGACCAATATCCGGACGACGCTCCTGACCAATTGACATGGATTATTTCCCGACCTATTAACTTCCTTCGGTCTTCTGCGTCAACAGGCCAGAGTGAAAAATAAAACGGTTGGATCGATGTGAAGTAGTTCAGGTCATTTCTTTCGATAGTATGCGCTGTAATGTGCCTTTAGACATTTTCATATTGAAAACATTTTTTAGCAGACTAGGAAAAGTCGTATAATTAAGCAATTTTCTCAATTGTGCCGAAAGTCGAAGGCTTAAAGGTTCCGGAAAGGTTTCAAATTTTGAGTCTTGGATAGCTCTATCAAATTAAAAAAAAACAAACAAATTTCGTAAATCACTTCCGGCTTAAATGCAGTCCGGAAAAACAGCCTATAATCGACTGTTTCTTTACCCGTTTTCTTTTTTTTATTCAAATTCTAGCCAATCTAACTTATTTACATAATTCTTTCTGTAATGTGCTCCTTGGTTCAATACCCTCAGGGGTTTTTGATTTTTTGAAAAATGTCCACGTCGAATGCAGTTACAAGGGCTTAACTAAAACTCTCCATTGACTCTCATTAGCGCTCATACTGGTAGAAAAAGGGAAACTGCTAATCTAATTGACCGGATAACGATGATAAGGATTGTAATTCTTAATAATAACTACATGCTTTATTATATTTTATTTACACAAAATTCGTAGCTCATATCCCTAGGATGCTTTGAACATGGAGTTGCTTGCCTGAATGGCTAGCTGAAAATGTGGATTTTTAAATAAATTCAGGCGCTGTTTTTAACAAGCTGCATGTCATTAGCTGCGTCGAGTTTCAAATAGAGAATTTCAAAATACTGTAGATGTATTTTTCTTTCTCTACAACCGTACAAATGTAATAGCTGTTGTTAAGTGGAACTGGAAGTGAAAACCATTTATATTATTGTCTCGGTAGTAGCATTTCATTTTTTCCTCAGATCTCGAAATTTTATAGGCTATATATGTATGTATATACGTTCGATTGCAAGTAATACGAAGGAATTTGATGATCATCCTATAAATCAGAAAATACAGGAGCTTGGGGAATTTCATTTTCTCTTCCAAGACGGAGATAAATTTCATCAGTATGTGAGATGATACCAGAGACATTTTACTACATCCTGTCGTAAGAGGAAAGAAGATTCATATCTCGCAAATATTGCAGCCTTCAGTGGTGCCTTCAGATCACTCATCTTCAGTGTAAACAGCAGTACAATGTTAACGCTTTAGAACAAAGCTGAGGCGTGAAGATGCACAGCGGACTACGTGACCTTGATTTGCCGAATCAAAGATCTATGCACACGGAACAGCGCGATCTTGAATCAAACCAGTCTTGTTCTGTGTGCGAGTTGCGGTGATGCGCCGCTCCACTGTGCGTTTCCCCACTTAAACTCTGTTTTTTTTTTTAATGTTCAAAATATTTCTTAGCAAAGTAGGGTCCCCATACTACGAACACTGGGCGAGTTGGCCGTGCGGTGAGGGGCGCGAGGCTGTGAGCTTGCATGCGGCAGATAGTGGGTTCGAATCTCACTGTCGGCAGCCCTGAAGATGATTTTCCGTGGTTTCCCATTTTTACACTAGGCAAATGCTGGGGCTGTATCTTAATTAAGGCCACGGCCGCTTCCCTCCAACTCCTAGGCCTTTCCTATCCCATTGTCGCCATAAGACCTATCTGTGTCGATGCGACGTAAGGCCACTAGCAAAAAAATAGCATAAGGGTAAGTCCCCAATTATGGCCCCCATTTTGTTTATCGCACGTACGGTATGCGAAGACCTAACCATGATAAAAATTTGAAAATTACAACGCATTCAGTTTGGAAGTCACTTTGTCCATAGCTTGTATTGGTTCCATGTTATAAGTAATGTGGAGTAAATAAACTGGGTTAAAAAAGAGAGATTTCGTTGAACATATAATATTGGCTCCAAATATGGTCCCCACCTCTAATTCACTCAGGGGGAAAATTATTGGTTAAATATTTAACCAAAACCATATACATAGTTTTACAAATGAATCATTGTTTGTGGTGAAATAATTCGTTCGCGTAATATCTCATTGTTTTTCACAAAGAGTTCATTTGAATGTCTTCGTAACTTTGCCATTGCACTTTTCTTGGCTCCACAGGAAGTATTTAGTGCATCGAATCCATTTCTGACACTTGCTGTCACAGCTTGTTCCAGATGGGACATTCAGCATCTTCTTCACCAGTATTGTTATCGTCGGTAGAGGCAAATTCCACTTCATCTTCATCCTCTTCGCCACTGCTAGACGAATTCACCTGACGTTTTACTTCGACATTTTTTCGTTTCTTTCTTAGCAGCACCCGCCGCTTCCTTCTGCTGTTTCTTTTCAATCGTTGCTTCAACTGCACTTGTATGTGATGAACCTGCGTCCAAACCGCGGAATCTCGTCGAGTGCATGTACCGGGTTCGATGACTGGAACAGATGTCTGACTCGTTGGCTGAATGGTCAGCGTACTGGCCTTGGATTCAGAGGGTCCCGGGTTTGATTCCCGGGCGAGTCTGGGATTTGAACCTTAATTGGTTAATTCCATTGGCTCGGGTGCTGGGTGTGTGTGGTGTATTCAACATTAGAAATCACCCTAGGTAGGGCCCTCATCTTCGCAGACATGCAGATCGCCTAATAGGCCGTCTACTAGAAAAAGACTTGCACGACGCTTCTCCGGAGGCCTTACGCCATTATATTTATATAGTATATACTGGAACAGATCGAATGTCACCGGGCAGCACGTTACCGCCGTTTCCATAGTTTAACTCTTTATCAGACCTCTGCTTTAAGAAGTCTGCTTGAGTAAATAAGTTTTCTCATTCAGGCCGGAATTCATTGGTGACTATTGTCATTGTATCCACCTTAACGTTTCTGTTCTAATTCAGTCAGCAAATTTATTTTCCGGCCTAGTGGGACGTTAACCATTCCCTCGTGTTTCAGGTCATTAGAGTGCTTTATTTTCCTTAAATAGTTCCTAAAATTTGTGCGAGTTACTTTCAAATTCCTTACAGCCTGCTTCGCTGACGTCTTATCTCCTTTGACACGCTTAATAGCTTTCAGTATTGTTTCTTTATCCCAACATTTTCGTTTCGACATCTGGAAAGATAAGACAACGACATAAATAGCATTTCTTCCGCAGCCTACCTGTGTTCAGTACAGTACCCAAATACTGCCCTGGGGCCATACTTGGTTGCGCGCAGATGGGCCATACGTAACGCCTTAGACATGGTTGCTAGAAGCTACAACTCAACTACAGAGTGGAAAAGACGGTGGGAAGCAGCAACGGAGACGCACCTGCACAGTATGTTCTCGAATGCCAAACTTCCAAGTGGATTCCAACTACCGCGTAAAACATGGTCTGCTCTGAATAGAATAAGAACAGGCCATGGCAGATGCAGAGACATGCTGTGTAAATGGAACAAGTTGCCGACACCCGCGTGTGACTGTGGAGCTGCACGACAAACCATACATCATATTGTCAGAGAGTGTGAAACGCGGGTATACACAGGCAGCAAAGTGGATTTCCTGATGGCAACTCCAGAAGCAATACAGTGGATCAGTGATCTTGACATTCAGTTGTAGGGAGCCTTTTCTTGTTCATTGTTTTATTGTTATGTAAATACGTATATAATTAATATCTGAACTCAACTTGATTGTATGGGCCATACGCTAAATAAATAAAATAAGAGATCACTAACTTTCCAATATGGCTTAAAATCGCTCCGACCATGTCTTGGATATCAACAAGCAAACTAGATCATACGAAAGTACAGTACAGAGAGTACTTACAGAAAAAAAATTTATCTTTCAAACATAGTAACTAGACACAGAAATATAATTATGAAGATATGCCATTAAGAACTCACCTTCTCAAAGAAATTTCAATGTTGAAAGAAAAGCACTACGCGTAACCTTTGTCTTCGAAACGGTCACGACTCACTGATAATAGCAAACTGACTTCGTTTTAGAAGTTTTCGCCAGAGTTCACGACCTAGCAAGCGTGATATGAGAGGGGCCCATATTTTACTACAAAAAATAGTAAAATTAAGCAATTTCCTCAATTGTGCCTAAAGTTGAAGGGCTAAGGGGCCGAAAAGGTTTCAAATTGTGAGTATTGGATAGCTCTATGAAACTTAAAAAAATCGAAAATTACTACCGGCCTAAAAGCATTTCCGGAAAAACAGCGTAAATTCGCTTGTTTCTTTACTCATGTTCTCTTTTATTCAAATCCTATCCAAATTAATTTATATTCTGTAATGTGTTCCTTGCTTCAATACCCTCAGGTGTTTTTTGTTTATGTCCACACCGAGTGTAGTTCAAACGGCTTAAGTGAAACTGTGCATTGACTCTCATTAGCGCTCGTACTGGTAGAAAAAGGGAAACTGCCAATCTAATCGACCGGATCGTAATTTTTAGGAATAACTAAGGAATATATTCTCATGTTTTATTATATTTTATTTGCCCAAAATTCTTAGCTCACATCCCTAGAATGTTTTCAGCATTGACTTGATTGCCTGATGGGCTAGAACTGTGGATTTTTATTTGTATGGCCGTAATGCTATGTGTGATGTGCGAGCTGCTTCCCTGCGTTTTTACTCTTAGAATGGGCATATTTACATTTAAAGTACAATTTTATTTCACGTCGCACCGACACAGGTAAGTCTTATGGCGACGATGATGGGAAAGGTGAGTTATTTTTCAGATTTCGGGTAAAATGAGCTCAGGAAAGAAGCATGACTTTTCCTTAACATCCAAACCTTAGTCATTAGATGTCACAACGTTATGAAACCAGAAAAGCTGCTGTACGAACGTACGCCGACAGATATCAGAAAGCATGCGAATACTTCGTTCTTCTAGGAAACCAGAGCTAGAACTGCGCCTCAGGATTATGCTACTGACTGAATTTATAAATTGTTAATTTACCTACAGTAACTCTGTCAGTTTGCATCATTAAATGTGTCTGCTGTATTGCCACTTATCCCTTTTAATATTAGTACAGTCGAAATCAGTTATAACAAATGGACCGCCGATCAAGGTCGTTATAGCCGATAGTCGCACAAACCGGTTCTTTTATGTTTTTTCTTTTGCTAAATGTTTAAGTCTCCACAGTTACACTGTTAATTAAAATAATTAAGTTAAAACTTCCAAAACGTAACAGAAATAAGCACTGTATTTAGAGTGCAGTACATGTAAGATTCGAAACACACTTCGACCAACCAGACGAAGTGGACCAAGAAAAGAAGTCTATCTACCTGCCTACAGTGTCGTATTATAAGAACAAATACGAACTGGACGACATAGAAGTGAGGAGTCTCATGATCGGTACGAGAGGGACAGTCCCTAAGAAGACGATAGAACTGATGAAGACCTTTAACATCAGTACCAAGGAGTTCATCGACTGGGGGCTGATAGCGCTCAGGGGTTCTCTTTTGATACTCAGACACCACCTATACTCGCCAGACTGAGAGTCGCCAGATTGAGACATAATTTATTTTATTTTTGAACGAAATTGTTTGTGTATTCTTTGTCTTTGGCAGGCTCCAAGTGGAGGAAGATTTTGAAAATAAAAAATGGAGTAGAACTGCTAGGAATTTGGCTTTCGCTTGAAGAACACTGTACGTCCATTGATCGGCACATTATTTATTCTTTGCTGCTTAAACCATCTAAGTAAATATTATTCAGTATCTTTGTGCTCAGATGATTACTTGATTCTTCAAGAATTTTCTTCGAAAAGAGAGTTATTCTCTTTTTGCCTTTCCAAATTGTGGAAATCGTTCAGTGTGATACTCCCAATTCCTTCCCGATGCTGGAATTTGTTTCCCCATTTTTTAATCGCCATATTATGTGTGACTTTTCTTCAGTATTAAATACTTTTCTTTTCTTTTGTCATCTTCTAAGTGATGTTTGCCATGACTACCGGTATTTAACAGACTGATTTGAAATCTACAACAATAAGTCTTACATTGTTGTCAGCAGTCCCCAAGTACGTAACAAGCAAACATTATCATTGCACGTTATAGCCGATACATTATTCCGAAAATGTGATTAAAATACGTTTTATACGAGGTGTCGTAATAAGCGACATCATGCTAAGCGACTTTAAAATATAGTTTTTATATAGAATTTAGACGGAATGTAAGATTTCGCCGTTATATCCAATACGGTCGTTAAAAAAGATGTCGCTATAAACGGTTTCGACTCTATACTCTACTGCTCGCTGCCTATCCTAAAATGCTCAAGTCATATTTGACCTGTTTTAGGTCATATTTAGCTACTTTTAATGCATATTTACGCACATATTTTGAACCCTACTGATGACGAACAAGATTTTCTAGTTGGCTGCGTTAGTGCGATGAACTTGCATACTTCAGTAAGAATTAATGGTCTTGAATTTGGAAAGCTGAACTGTGAATTACAACCTATTGAAAATACCTCATAAATATATTCTAAGAGTGGTGGAGTCCATGCGGTTATATTGGCGCTTGTTATGAACGGCGTTGTGATGGGAAACATGGCTAATAAATTAAGACAGGTCTACCACGGAAGGCACTCAAGCTGGTGACCTTGCTGTGGTCAGTTCATTGCTCTGCTACCTGCCACGAGCCACTCGTAAAACTTTCTCTGTCTTCAGCACGTGGTTTGTGGCGTCGGCTTGTCCCTCGAGGATTACGTGAAGAGCAAACTATGTTACTCAGTGGGACATAACTAGGTTATATAAGAGAAATAAAATATTAATATATTTATATAATCCTTAGTTCGTTATGTCAATTGGGTCCTCGTATGCATTGGCTAAAGTCAGGGTCAGTTATAAATAAGATAGTATTACATACGAATATATCATTTAATTGTACACGCCTCATCAAGATTAAACAAATTCATATTCAAATTAATACCTGATAAGGAGTTAAAAATAATAATAATAATTTTATTTATTTATTTATTTATTTATTTATTTATTTATTTATTTATTTATTTATTTATTTATTTATTTATTTATTTATTTATTTATTTATTTATTTATTTATTTATAACTTATCTAAAATACATTTGCAAATATGCGGTAGGATATTATACATTATCTTTGCAATTATTTACACCTGCAAAGCACTTGATGTGCTTATCTGCCGGTGTAGTTGTTTCACATTTGTATACAATGTTGCAATACTTACTGTTTACAACATTATGTTGTACATATAAAGTTGTTTAACTCTCAAGAACCTTTCCTTCTGGTACATCCCTGTTAACATATCCTCACTTAAGCTAAATATTCCTCTGTTTTCATACCAAAAGAATGCTTTGACAATACGATTTTGTAACATTTGTACCATGTTTATGTCTGTAACAGAAGCTGATCCCCATACACTTATACCATATGATATAAGTGACTCAACAAGTGAATGATAAACCATTTTTAAGCTATCATGAGGTATTATATACTTAACCATTTGCATTTTGAACAAGCTTAGCCTCAGTCTTTAACACAATTTATTAATATGTTGCTTCCATGAAAAATATCTATCTATTATTATACCTAAATATTTCATGTTATCAACTTCCTCTATTACATAGTCACAATTGCATGATTTTTGTTCACCATCATGAATGTTCGACTCGTTGGCCGAATGGTCAGCGTACTGGCCTTCGGTTCAGAGGGTTCCGGGTTCGATTCCCGGCCGGGTCGGGGATTTTAACCTTAATTGGTTAATTCTAATGGTCCGGGGGCTGGGTGTTTGTGCTGTCCCCAACATCCCTGCAACTCACACACCACACATAACACTATCCTCCACCACAATAACACGCAGTTACCTTCAAATGGCAGATGCCGCCCACCCTCATCGGAGGGTCTGCCTTACAAGGGCTGCACTCGGCTAGAAATAGCCACACGAAATTAAAAAAAAAACCATCATGAATGCACTGAACTGAATGGCCTGTTATTTTAATGTTTTCTCTTTGCATTTTTGGCGTAGTAATGTACAAGACTTTTGTTTTTGAAGTGTTAATTATTAGACCCTTATCATGGCACCATTCTTGAAAGTAGTTGTACTCCATTTGTAAATGCTTCTCTGCCACTTTTGGGTTTTTATGTACTGATACAATTAGTTTATCATCTGCATACATGAAATATTTTACGTGTACTGCACTATGATTTTCGTCGATCGATTCCTTTATCTAGAAGTATCCAAACACATTACCCTATGATCTATGAATGACACATAGTATTTACTTAGTTTCGCGGATGCTGAACTTCAGGTCCAAAGTTACCGTCCTACGTGTTATGCTGTATTAATTAAACCTTATACACCTGCTTAGAATCAGAATAAGACAAATTTCGAGTTTAACCTATGACTTACTTTGTTTTCAAATTCTTCTTCTTCTTAGTGTTTCAGACCTCCATTCCCAATTAATTGAGGTTGATACTTCATGGTAATTCGGCTTAGTTTTACGGCTGGATGCCCTTGTTGATTCCAAGCCTATGTAGTGCGATTTATTCACTGCTGCATGTTTCTGCGTCATGCACTGTGGTAGGTGAAAGTGTGGTGTGTTGTTTGTAGATGAACAGATTTGAATTAAGACGAACACAAACACTCCGTCCCCATGCCAACGGAATTAACCACATTCAGTTACAATCCCCGGCCCGTTCAAGAATCGAAACTATCGCCTTCAGAATCGAAGACCTTTTCGCTGATCGTTCAACCATGGGGCCGGTCTCCAAATACAGCAGCATAAGAATATCGTAGAGTTGTTGATGAACTAATAGTAAGGGATATAGCTGATTCTTTTCTACGCAGTGCTTTTTTTTTTTTACTCCAAAGACTCAGGTGGGTTTTCGGCGACGATGGGATAAGAAAGCGCTAGGACTGGGAAGGCAGTGGGCGTGGCCTTAATTAAAGTGAGAATAGTGTGAACCACGGAAAACCATCTTCAAGGCTGCCACTTGTGAGATTCGAACCTACCGTCTCTCGAACGCAAGCTAACAGCTACGCGGCCTACACCGTGCAGCTAGTTCGTTCGGTCCTGCGTAGTTTAATGTCTCGTAGTCCCGTAAAACACGTCGCATTTTTATGTTACCTATGGCTATATTAAAAAGCTCTTAAATCATACATTTTATCATAGTTTATTTATGGGCTCAGTACAGCGAATACCTAACTGTCGGAAGAAGGTGAGGGAATTCTGTATGTCAAGAGTTAGCTCGTGGTACCTTCGTAGCACGAATCGAACAGGCAGTCTCCAGCTGGCAAATGAAGACCGTTTGAATACATTATATTTTCTCATGAAGCAATTGTACGATTTTGAAAATAATGATGATGCTGATTTTGTGGTGCTTGTGAGTTTAAGCCTAGGTGTAGAAAACAGTGTCGTTCCTCTTAAAAAAAACACAAAGTTAGTATACTTATCTCAGATGATACCGATGCGTAAAAAGTACTGTAAATCCGATTATGAGCCTCGTGGTACCATTACTGAAAGTGAAAATACAATATCAGTATCTGTATAAGAAAAATAAATAATTCTTTAATACGTATTTCTAATTGCTCATGGTGTATTTGGAAACGTTTACAAACTATTCATGAGAAAAAAGGAAATATAATAATAATAATAATAATAATAATAATAATAATAATAATAATAATAATAATAATAATAATGGTTTTGGCTTTAGGCCTCACGTATTACTATTTTGGGTTTTGGAGACTCAGAGATGCTGGAAGTGTCCTACGGGAGTTCTACGTGTTGGTTAATCTACCGTCAAATGCCTGGCATACTTGAGCGCCCTCAAGTATTAACTAGACTGAGCCAAGATGAAACCCACCAACCTGGCCCTAGAAATCCAGCGTTCTACCATCTGAGCCACTCAGCCTAACATTTAAAAATATCGCTCCCAGTCAAGCCTTCTGGTGAGATAGTGTTCACATCAGAAGATTATTTAAAATGAAGGAACACTTGGCGTGGAATTTAGAAGTCAATTAAATAACTAAATTGAAGTTAAAACACCTTCTCAGTAACAGAATTAGAAAGAATTAATTGAAGAAATCAACTATGAAGATATTATTTTATCAATAATAATAATAATAATAATAATAATAATAATAATAATAATAATAATAATAATAATAATAATAATAATAATACTGAATGTTCTCGTATGCTAGCTTTAAACCCATCCTCACAAATCTGCTGCTTTATTAGATACGGATTCAGCAACCAGAGTATGTTTGTTCTGCACACGTTTGTATTGTTCTATAACGTGTTCTCATTCCAGTAGTAAATGGTTCATTGCAGGCTCATCATTATCTTTCGATTCTCATTCGAAGCTCCATTTGGACACTGTGTAAGGTAAATAGTAATACTCAGTTCGGGTTGCAAACGCGCGTAATAAATGTTGATATACTGCATTTTGTTCCTGTAGGCCTAAACTGTTTAATTTTATTTTAGCATCAAACCATTATTGGGAAACACTATATGTGACCGGGCAAGCTCTACAGTTACCATTATTTTAAACGTGAGGTAATTGACTCTTTCTGTGTGCAGAATGGAAATAAAGCTATTACTATTCAATAATGTGCTTTTTACCGATATAATTTGAATATACTCTTGGATAAAGATTCCCTTAAATATATCTTCGATAATTTACAGGCAATATTTCCAGAATACATTAATGGACAAAATTGATATTCAAGCAAACTATTTATTTCACAAAGCACATGCGTAAATCAAATTACGTCGTGCACGTTTTGTACACCACAGACTTTCTGATATGTTCATCGACTGTGCTCAGGATCACTTATTAAAATGCATTGATATGAAATGAAATGACGTAGCCTATGGCTTTTAGTGCCGGGAAATCCCAGGACGGGTTCGGCTTGCCAGTTGCAGGTCTTTCTATTTGACACCCGTAGGTGACCTGCGCGTCGTGATGAGGATGGAATGATGATGGAGACAACACATACACCCAGCCCCCCGCGCCATTGGAATTAACCAATTAAGGTTAAAATCCCCTACCCGGCCGGGAATCGAACCCGGGACCCTCTGAACCGATGGGCAGTATGCTGACCGTTCAGCCAACGAGTCGTACTGCATTGGTATTATTGCAGTTCTTTCTAATAAGAATTGTTACTGTCAACTATAGATCCTTATGGTGATGAAATAGAACAGTTGTACCCCATTTATTATAAGAAACGTGGCTATTTCCCGTTGGAAATAAAATCTCCCGATACACGTGTTGAGAGAGAGGTATGTATGTACTTTATTTGTTTGAAACCTGTCTCCCATTGTAGTCCCATGGGACTCAGTATACTCTCAATAGCTTATAATATTTTTTTTAATGAATCAGGTACAATTGTTTAATTTATATATGTATGCATGTGATGGACTAAAATTACCTGCTGTCACACCCATAGCTGACTAGCTGTGTTGCCAAAATGTGAATCACTTACGTCGATAAATTATGTCTTGATGAGAATAACATAGTTACATTCACGTAGAAATTCAAAACAGTTCGTGTCAGTGCATAATGTGGGTCAGTCCTATTTATTTATCCAAGCGTATGTAATAATGGAATCGCTAATCGTGAAGTCGTTTCAATCAGCCGAATAGGCTACAATAAAATGACTGTTAAATCCAAAACAGCGTTTTTTCTACTCCAGCCGTAATCTTTCAATCCTCATTTTCTGTATACCACTCAGTCCGACACTTACGACTTTACTGCTATTTCAGTACGTCAGCCACATTATTTGTTTCTTAATGAATTCTATCGAATAGAAGTTTACATTTATTACTCAAAATCATATGAGATAAACATGTTGAGAAAATAGCGGGAATATTAAATCGAAAGCTGAATGTCTCGGTTACCAGTCCTCATGCAAAAAAATGTATAAGATATCCAATATCAAAAATTATATGACGATCTAACCGACAGTTCTTCGATAAGAGTAATATTAGCGGGGATATTTTAGAATCAACCTTCAGATCATCCACTCAGCTACCAATATTCTTCTTCTTCTTCTGCTCTTTTTTTCCACACCTTGTGGGGGTCGCAGGTTCGAACCGTGTCACCCAATACCCCGATCGGAGGAATTAACCAGTCGCAGTTAAAATCTCCGACCCGCTCGGAAATCGAAGGCCTCGACACTTACCATTCATCCAGGGAGACGGACCTCTAAATTACCACCCTACCTCACAATATTCAAATCATTCATAGTCTACGCTACAATATTCTGCTTATCCTCTACTTGACTCGCAAGTACCGAGGACCAGTCTGCGGAACGCACGGGGCGGTGAACAGTGATTGTTCCTCACCTTTATAGTGACCAAAAGCAGCAGCGGCGATTGGGAATTAGCTGTGGCGGGGAAAAATATGTACATCCAACAAAAGTGCTCGGGTTTATTGGATTTTGGGGGGAGGGGGGAGGTGTGTGGACGGGGTATATACATCAAAACAGAAAGGAAAAAAGCTGAAAATGGTTTCGTGAAGCTCTCTGAGGCTTTTTTTTTTTTTTTTGCTTTACGTCGCACCGTCACAGATATGTCTTATGGCGACGATGAGCTAATTTCGACAGAGTGGTAAATGTTGACAGTATACAAACAAAGGTAAGGTAAGGGTTATTCTGCCTGAAGGCAGGTCCGAACCTCCGCAGAGGTGTTCCTGTGCCGGAGTTTACGTGCGGTAGGGTGGCCTGTTCCTTTCCGCTCCTCCATTCAATTACCCCCAACCAACAGCGCGTGGCAACCCATCCAACTCCTGACCACGCCCAATGTTGCTTAACTTCCGAGATCTCACGGGATCCGGTGTTTCAACACGGCTACGGCCGTTGGCTATACAAACATAGGTACGGTAATAATACAGTAGCTTTTTGAGATTCTGATTCAATAATAGACAATAAAACTTTCACCGAAGGAACAATATTACACACGCATTACAATTTAATAGAAGTACGGCGTGGTTATACAATTAAACACCATTTAGTATTTGACTACACGCTAAGAAAGTAACAGTCACTAAACAGACTGCAAGACTTACGAATGCGCGCGGCAAGCGGGTGAATCGTACCTCAGTGTCCATGACTTCGGCAAAAGAATATACCACTGCTACTGTTCCTCACAGCACATTAGTTGCTGTAGCGTTACACAAATCCGTTAGCCGCGACGAACTACTTATTTGTGTATTTCTGCGAATAATATAAAGGAAATGATTAACCGATAAGACAAAAGGGTTTGTACAAATTGCTTATTTTAATAATTCCTAGTTTCAGACGGCTAAAATGGAATAAAAATGTAATGTTTCCTCCACAAAGGAGGGGGTAGGGGTGGCTGCCCCTCTCGCCGCTAATGACGGGAAGAAAGCGTCGTGTTCTTTAATGTGTTATTGGTGCCAGCTTTGCTGAAGGCGAACACCTGTTTAACCGCTAGCTGCCACATCGAGCGGTATGCAACATTTTCCGTTTTTCGCGCCGTCTGCTTGACTGGCCGTGGGTATCAACGGTACGTACTTGCTGCCACAGTCGGAAGCTCGCATAAAGCGAACGCCGGTGATGAAAATGGGTGATTAAGAATGTAAACATAGTTCAACCTTCAATTAGGTCCTTGGATTATAACAGTAGCATATGGTCAACAAATTACTTGTATTTTTTATTAGTTTACTATTTTTCCTTATATTTTCATGTTACTAAGTCATGTTGTGTTCTTATCTTGCTATACCAACAAATGATAAAAAATCATTTACGATATTTTTCCGCATTACTTGAATTTACATTGTAAGGAGATTTTCAGAGAAATCATCTCGTCCCTTAACCAAGTACTTGATATGAAAAATGTACAATATGTTTCTTGTTTATGCGTGTGTTACTTCAATTGTATACATAACACTTGGTGCATAGTTTAATTTTGGAGCCGTCAATTATTCGTAGTACCGGTATGCCAAAGTATATAGAGGTCTGTCAGACCGGGATCAAAATGTTCAACCCTCATTAAATAAAATATATATTGTAACAAGCAGGCGAACGAATCTGCTACTAAATGTATTCTTTGCTATTGCATGACTGTTCCCAGATGAAGATAAAGAACTGAAAGATAACTGAACATAGTTTTCAGACAATATTACTTCTAGCGCTTATCGTCATAGTTAATTGCTAAGAAACGTTCCATGATATGCACGACTGGGAATCTGAAGTTGAGTGTTCGACCGTCTTGAGTATAATATTTTGGCAAACTGTTATTCTCTATTAGATTGAGTATCGTTTGTTAGAATGACAAGTGAGTCGTGCAGTCACTTGTAGGCTAAGTCAGTTGTGACGCAGTGAAATTACTGCAGTCCCAGTTCATTGCTCCTCATTGTTTGCGAGCAACGCACTAACAGACGTCACCAGATCTGCTTCCCGCGGCCATAAGTTAGCCTTCTTCTAAATAAGGTATTCATATCATCATCATCGTCGTCGTCGTCATTATCATCATCAACATCATCAAGTATGGATTGTGCGTTTCGTCAACAAAAAGGTTTAGTAATGCTGCGTGTTGAATTTTCCTTCAACAACCGTCGGTCTTAAGAATTACGGATTTTGTTTTTGCTAGTTGCTTTACGTCGCACAGACACAGATAGGTCTTATGGCGACGATGGGATAGGAAAGGCCTAGGAGTTGGAAGGAAGCGGCCGTGACCTTAATTAACACACAGCCCCAGCATTTGTCTGGTGTGAAAATGGGAAAGCACGGAAAACCATCTTCAGGGCTGCCGACGGTGGGATTCGAACCCACTATCTCCCGGATGCAAACTCACAGCCGTGAGATAGTGGTTTCGAATCCCACTGTCGGCAGCCCTGTATTATGGATGTTGTCCGAATAGGGAGTTCTTTAAGGTGTCAAGTAAATGAACTAACAAGCATCTGTCGCCTTTAAACACTTGTAAATACCAACCAACTGCGCCAGAATTTGATCACGTAACCTTGAGCTTAGGACGCAAACGCCTAACCAAATGCAGTAACTACTTTTAGCTTTTGGTATATTCAAACAAACTGACGCCGATTATCTTGTTCCCAGGTGCCTTGGGAAACCAAACAGTTTATTATAATTAGAATCGACAATGCAATCATCATCGCCACCATATTTTCTCGGCGACTTTGTTTAATGAACTTACATCTATTTGGCCCACTATTTCGATATTCGTTGGAGCAGGGATATTAAAATTTTAAGGGAATCCTTTGGTTTGGGCTGAGTAAACCTCAGGGCCACTTGCACCTCCGGAAGCGGAAATCTCGTTTCCTAAATATTTAATGTTCCTGGCGCGGAATCGAACCCACGTCCTTCCGGGTGAACCGAGCACACCTTTACCTCCTCGGCCAGTGTGGTGTGTAAGAGGCATCCGTTTGAAATGAGCTAACGTAGAATTAACGAACGAGGGAATCAAGTAAGCAAGCACTTTTACGTTATTTTGATTATAATACAAAGGAGTTATCGTCCCTCTGTTTGGAGAGACGTAGTGTGCGACATTTAATCTATGTTATTAAGTCACAGGTTTAAGTTTTGCATTGTACGTTCTTAAGTACCAGGGTCTACAGTTTTATGTCCGACTCGTTGGGTGAATGGTCAGCGTACTGGCATTCGGTTCAGAGGGTCCCGGGTTCGATTCCCGGCTGGGTCGGGGATTTTAACCTTAATTGGTTAATTCCATTGGATCGGGGGCTGGGTCTGTGTGACGTATTCAGCATTAGAAATCATAGTAGGTAGGGCCATCATCTTCACAGACATGCAGGTCGCCTAATAGGCCGTCTACGAGAAAAAGACCCGCACCAGGCCTCTCCAGAGGCCATACGCCATTATTACAGTTTCATGTGACTGAGAATCATGTATTTATGATCCATGATACCAATCGTGTCCGCCTCTGTGATATAGTAGTTAGTGTGATTAGCTGCCACCCCCGGACGCCCGGGTCCGATTCCCGGCTCTGCCACGAAATTTGAAAAATGGTACGGGGGTTGGAAAGGGGTCCACTCAGCCTCGGGAGGTCAACTGATGTGATGAGGGTTCAGTTCCCATCTCAGCCATCCTGGCAGTGGTTTTCCGTGGTTTCCCACTTCTCCTCCAGGCAAATGCCGGGATGGTACTTAAGGCCACGGCCGCTTCCTTCCCTCTTCCTTGTCTATCCCTTCCAATCTTCCCATCCGCCACCAAGGCCCCTGTTCAGCATAGCAGGTGAGGCCGCCTGGGCGAGGTACTGGTCATCCTCCCCAGTTGTATCCCCCGACCCAATGTCTCACGCTCGAGGACACTGCCCTTGAGGCGGTAGAGGTGGGATCCCTCAAGGGAAAAGCCAACCCTGGAGGGTAAGCAAATTAAGAAAGAAAGAAAGATACTATGGTTTTGAAAGTAGACACGGATGTAACTTTTCCTTTTGAAATCCTACACGCATGAAAGTAGATTCATGCCACGATCAATCTGATCAAAAGCAGACTTACAATATTTCTGGGCTGTGACACGTTTGGAAGGGCGAAAACCTGTTAGGAATGTGTCTCTGATAGGTAGCAACCGTTTATTTTATCAGAGCTCTTTTAGAAACGCTAATCTTAATTCTTCTCTCACTTTTAAACATATAAACATATAAATAAATTTCACTCCTTTCAAGTTTTTTCCCTTATGTAAACATTCACCTGTTGCTGTTTCTTGATTGATGCAGTATATTTCAATCTGCCTTTCTGCACAAGCCAAGGCAACATGTAGCTTCCACTGAAGTCTCAGAATCATTTATAACTGTGACAGTATGACAGCTGCCGGGCTGAGTGGCTCAGACGGTTGAGGCGCTAGTCTTCTGACCCCAACTTGGCAGGTTCGATCCTGGCTTAGTCCGGTGGTATTTGAATACGTCAGCCTTGTGTCGGTAGATTTACTGGCACGTAAAAGAACTTCTGCAAGACTAAACTGCGGCACCTCGGTGTCTCCGAAAACCGTAAGGTAGTTGGTGGGACTTAGAGCCAAATGTGTGTATATATATATATTTAAATTAGTTCGAAAGCTGCTTAAGTTTGGGCGGCATTCGGAATATTACTAATGCGTTACTCATAAGATGAGCCGTGCTACGATAACATGCCCACTGTGGATAGCAATGGCAAACTATCTCGTTCCTCATTTTACTAGGACGCCTCAGTTTGGTGCGGCCATAAGCTTTAGCTGATTCCCTATAACCACCTCTGGGCTGATGATTATCTAGGTAAGCCACTAGTTATAAGAATCAATCTATTTATTATTATAAATAATAATATGCTTTTAAGATGCTTCTCAAATTCAGATTTATTTGCCAAACTGAGTGACTCAGACGTTAGAAGCTGTAGCTTTCCGAGCTCAATGTCGGTATATTTACAGGCCTGTATAAACGACTGTGAGACAAAATCTCGGCACCTCGTTGTCTCCGAAAACCGTAAACGTGGTCAGTGGAGTGTGAAAGCAATAACATTTTATATTATGAAATTGATTTGTCCAGTTTCCAAATTACAGTTGATGACCTGTATTTTGTTTGCTTGAGTGATGATTGGTGTTTAGTGTTTACAAATTATTTTGTATTTGTGGGGAACGTTACGGGGTAAACTCTTCCAGACTGGGCTAGATAGACTGTAAGTATAGCCTACTTGGAATGCACTAACGACGCATGCTATTCGCTGGTGAGGTTAAGAATTCGGACCATCGAGTTTTTAACTGCAGCTCTGCAGTTTGGCGTTCGCTATAAAACAACGGATCTAAGGAAATAATGCTTCCGCTTTGTAGTGCAGCTTTTCAAATTAAAGGTTTCTCGATTATAAGGACAAGGTCCCTCATCAGTCTCTGAGAACAGTCGTGGTAATAACACATGGTGTATAATATAGCCCGCGGATGAACAGGCAGGGGTCGGCGTACTCTTGAATACTAACATCTGTCTCTAGCCTGGTCACATTCCGACGCGCCTTCATTTTAGTATAAACATATTGCTTCTTGTAATCATGTGACAGACATATTTATACTGATAAATAAGCTATTTTTCTTATAATATGATAGTTGCATCACTGAAAGACTTGCTGTATCGCAGAAGATTG
Organism: Anabrus simplex; assembly: GCF_040414725.1. NCBI lineage: Eukaryota > Metazoa > Arthropoda > Insecta > Orthoptera > Tettigoniidae > Anabrus > Anabrus simplex. The sequence continues at coordinate 36,175,242 of NC_090268.1, forward strand.
CGCCAATCTATGTGGAGGGTTGTAGACCTATTACAGAAGTGTAGTCTACTTACCCAACATTCTAACAGAACAGACTAGCTCGTCAAACCTTACAGGTTTAGCCATTACTGAGAATGGGGATAAATGTTACGTCATATTTGTATTACACGACTCATTGTTACTTCTGTGTAGAGCTAATATTATTTTAATTACGGTGTTGGTCTGATTTATTTTGAATACCTTATGTAAGTTTGGATACTACACTAAAAAATCCAATGTATGGAACGCGAATAGAACAGCGCAACATTTGTTTTGAATAACTGTATCCGGTTCGAAAGAGAGCATGAGTTGATGAAGGAGGGTTGTTCGGATAGGAAAGATGAATTTGCGGAGCCTGGTGAAAATAAATAGTAGTAATGAGTGACTCAGCTAGGCTCCCCGTGGTCGTCACTCCACTATCCCAAGTTTTCATAGCAGCAACCATTCTTGTGACCAATTTCGGGGGTAGCCATTGGTAGTGCATCCCGATCTGTGGTCTTGAATTACTAACTGGAAAAAATTCAATTCTTCATATACCTGCAGTCTGGTTACTCTTTATAGACGACATTATTATTTGCGGTAAGTAAACATCGAAAATAAGCTTTCCGGAAATTCTCAGTTACTTCGACTCAAATCATCCAACAGGGATGTTCGTTCATTTATGGATGATGGGCCGATGACCTTCGATGTTAGGCCCCTTTAAACAACAAGCATCATCATCATTTATGGATGTTCTCGTCATTACGAATAAAGATGGAAACCTTTCACGTATAGTCTACTGAAAACCTAAATTTAAAAAAATTAAAAACTTCTTCCACCAGCAGCAGCACCATCACCACTGCCACCACCCGCATACATTATAGATTTATCATAATTCTACTGAACCGAGCACAGCGTACATACTTACGAGAACATCTTCAAGTAGAATATATAAAATTTGTCCTACGCGCCGATGACTCCTCCATAATCGAGATAAAACAAAGTACGAACATCTGCCGGTATGAGTTCGACATTCGTAAAGAACAAAACTTGCAGCGGATTATATTTGAAGACTATGAAAAAATCATTCGATTTAAGCCATCTGCTAGCCCACAGAAATCTCTGTATATATCAGGATCATGCCTTTGCTGCCGAGACCTAGTGTTTATAGTGCACTATTTCTTTTGGTGTTGCCCTAGAACAAATGTGTTTGCTTTCATTGATCTGTCACAGTCTTATCACTGGCTTCGACAATATGAAAGTAACAAGTATGAGCGGTACCTACTAGAAATGCCATTCCTTAAGCACCAGTCTCTGCTATGAATGGTGTGAAAATGTTGCTCGTAGGTGCATGCATTTCAGTGGGCTTGGTAGACTGAGTTGTAATAGCAACTTCTGGCTCGGTGATGGAAGCAACGGGAAACTACCTTCCTCCTCATTTTCCTAGTACGCCTCTTCAGTGATGTCTAGGCCATCTGTGACAACTAATGGTGGAGCTGTTGAAGACGCAACCAGCCCTCGGGATGAGAACTGAACATACATATCAGGATCCTAAGAATGCGAAGGCCTCACTCTCAAACGCCAGCGTATACAGAGCACGGCGTGCTGAATCTATAAACACCCGGTTAGTTTCTGTGTAGAAGGAGATATCTGCCTTAATAATATTTGATACTCAATTCAGAATAGCATTCAAGAGCATGAGAGCTATCACTATACTCCCGAGGTTTTATCCGACTACGTTTATTCCCCTCCCAGTAATCTGAGGCTTTATACCGCTCGTGGTCTCTGAGTTGTATTATCCATGTTGACCGGCCAAGGTAGACTTGTGTTTAAAGGACCTGAATGATGAGTAGTAGCTTATTGCCTCTTGGCTGGCTGAATTGAAGGTAAACATACTTCACCCTCAGGAATGTTTACTGTCTCAAGAGAGGTCAAAAAGAGCCTTCGGGTTGAGGAGCATATTATCCATAGGCTATTGTATAGCACTGAGGTCCAGTGCTCTTGTCAATTGGATTAGCCTGGTTTTAAATACCTCTGTGATATATATATATATATATATATTTTTGCTAGGGGCTTTACGTCGCACCGACACAGATAGGTCTTATGGCGACTGTGATATTTTACAACATTTCAATAAGATGCACTGGTGTCAGACTTTTTTGAGCATACCTACGATAACGTCTCAGTATTTAGTTTCTTTACGAATCGCGACATCCATATCTGTAATGTATAAAATGGTTTATGCATCTCGGAACATCTAAGCTGGTCTGCGATATACAGGGTTGATCTTTAAACTGTATGCTTATGCACTGGCCGCCCTGATACAATTACTTTTTCGGTTTAGCCTTGGATTATTGGAGTTGTTGCTATTGTTGTTGATGATGATGATAATGATTATGAATTTACTCATAACCCAACAACGTGTGATAATCCACTTTGATTTAGTATTGAATGATTCAGTCATCCCCGTGGTGTAGGGGTAGCATGAACTTGTATATGATAACTCTGGATTTAGAATGTTAAACTAGTAGTATTTCTTGTAAATTTTTCCCTTGGAATTGTTTTTTGTACTAGTGTTGTAGTTGTAGTAGTAGTTGTTGTTGTTGTAGGGTAATTATGGTTTACCTTCACTTTATTATCACTTATAATGGTTAAGCTAGTAGTAAGCTCAACCTATAGCATTGTAAGCTGTAGCGTTGAGTACTGGAAATAATTAAGTCGTGTGTGAATTTTTGTTTAATGACGCTGGATTTAGAGAATTGCTTGTTGTACTCTTGTTGTTTGTTTATTCGTCTGTTTGTTTGTTGTTGGGTAATTATGTTAACTTTACTTTATTATTACACTACTGTAAATGACCATTGCCACTGGGATATTTCCCATTTGCGATGTATTTGTTAATAATAATACATGTTTGCCTTTTACCTGGAGGCCCCGATTCAGGGCCAGTCTAAGAATGTTACTGTAATTCTAGAGAAAGGGCTGAAGCGTTGTTCATTAAGCTTCGTGAGACCAGCTGAGTAGCTGTCTGATAGAAGACGCAGCGGACCTGGTCAAGAAAGCTAGGCAAATATATATAATTATATATCGTTACGCTAACCACATCGCACCCCAGTATCTGCAGGTTATCTGGTTGCTTATAGTTCATTTCTGTGGCTCGGGAGCTGGATGTTTGATCTCGTCTAAATGCTTTTCTGTTGATCTACATAAACCACACCATACAACCACCCACCACAGATGCACAGTTGGATACGCGATATAGATATCCTCTACTTCTTCTTGGTCTTATTGGGGTTGGTTCAGTTTTACTGCCGGATGCCATTCCTGGCGCCAGCCTCTGTGCAGAGATGTAGACCTTTTCACTGTTGCATGTATTTACATTGCTCGATGTCATTTAGCCACGACTTCCTTCTGCACCCAACTCGATTCTCCATTTTCCCTCATAAGTTGTAAAATATGGTATTTGTTTTCAAAAAACTTTATCGCCCGTGATACTTTCATAACAACCGGGCTGAGTGGCTCAGACGGTTGAGGCACTGGCCTTCTGACTCCTTACTTGACTGGTTCGATCCTGGTTCAGTGCAGTTTTATTTGAAGGTGCTCAAATACGTCAGTCTCGTGGCATGTAAAAGAACTCCTGCGGGACTAAATTCCGGCACCTCAGCGTCTCCGTAAAGCCAACAACATTATAATTATTATTATTATTATTATTATTATTATTATTATTATTATTATTATTATTATTATTATTATCATCATCATAAATTACATAATCAGAAATATAAGAAATCTTGAGTCATATTCGACAGAATTAGAAATACTTTTTTTAATTAATGAGATGATTCTCGATTCCAATCATCTGGGAATATTTAAAGGGAATATTGCAATGTACTAAATTAGATGTGCACGATAAGTCGCATTTCCACGAGAATCACCACATATTACTAAGGTTGCGTAATTTCTACAGATTTGAGCCAAACTCCTGCCTGTTATCTTTCCTGTCGGACCTTCTTGGTCAATTCTTCCTCTCTTCATACCCCGACGGTATTATGTTCGCAGATCCATGGGATTCTCACATTTTCACGCCCTTCATGGCCCTCTATATCTTTTGCTGATACCTTCATTCTGCCAGTGTCGGACCGCTTCAATTTTTTTTCTTTTCTGATTAGTCTTAAAAGAGGATGGTTGCGCAGTTGTACATTCTCTTTGAACAACAATCACTACTACCGCCGTGATGTAGATTCACGCGCTGAAATACATGTAGGCCTACGTGTGTGAACCATGATTTGTCGTCATTATGTTTCTGACGTTGGGTATAGTTTGTTAAGAAAGAATCTGACAGACTAGAAAGTATTTATTACACTTGGGTATAGTGACTTAGATTGTTGCTATAAATCATATTATGTGCTGAATATACTGAACAGTGTATACAGTGGAGATCTATCTCCGCCCGTCAGAAAACATATTTGTCTTAACGATTGTCGTGATAAATCGTGATAAATCTTCTGAGAAATAAGCTCTAGAAAGATCACTACTATTAAACTAGGCTATACTGTATGAAAGGGCAGAAGCAAGGTATTACGTTGATATAGATAACTTGGTTATTATTTAGTTATCCCAATTAACAGAAGCAAAAGGAAGGCAAGGTGTATTTATAGGGAGGATAGTTCGATTATCTACATCTAGTAACCGGAAGCCGTCAACAGGTATTTCATTGTAAGGGAGCATGTATAAATCAAATTCGTAAAAAGTAGTAAAATCTATATATTCAAAGCTTCAACATCATTGGTATCCCACAGCTTTTACTGTAATACTGTAAGTGGGTCCATAGATTCGTCAAGAAGGTAAAGAAGTCTAAGGGATAGGAGAGCAATAAAGATAAGAGTAATGACAGGCAGAATCGTTCAGATTACTTCGATTGTTTGTCCTTCAAGGAGGTAACGATGTGTAAATTTACTGAATATTAAACCTTCTATAAGCTACCAAGATGGTAATTATCAACAAGATAAAAAGTGTATGGTCATATTGCTAGATAATGAACCCTGAAATTGATTGGATACAGCTCGATTCTCTTCCAAATCCAGTGAACCTATGAGGTTACAAGGAATCAAAAAAGAATACGAACAGTTATTACAAGAGAAGAACCAGACTTTTATTGAAATTCACGACAAATAACTTTTAGAGAAAGAACAAAACATTAAATAATTTGGAAGACATCATGATATACTCCATCAAGCAATATAGACTCTTGGGAGAACCATCCGCAACTATACTTAGCATTCGAGAAAGGAAAATAAAGAGAATGGATTAGATGGAATAAATCAACATCTCGAGGCTACTATCTAAGGAATCACTGGTGTAAGAACTTCACTAAGGAAAATAAGATATTGAAGCCCCAAATGCAAATAGAGGAGTAGCTCTAAATTTTGCCCCTTTCAACGTTCTGTCAGAAGTATTATACAGCCATATACTAAACATATGAGAACTTCGAGAAGAGTTTAGTTTTATGGAAGGAATGTGAACTATCCAGGTAATACGGTGATGTATTTATGAAGTTCACTTCAGACTGGCGTCACCGAATAAATGCCTATATGCGATATTCAGCGAATGCTCTAAATCTTGTGATACTATACATCGACAAATATTAGTCACGGAGCTGAGACACATTGTACTGCAATACAATTCGAATAGACGAAATCTAAAGAAGTCTAGTCACATTTTACAGGCAAACGGCATACTATAAGATGACACGAGTCTGCTGAAGGTTATGACAGCATAGATCAGAAGTGCGTTAGCTTGAAGGACACAGGGCGACTCATTTATTCGGACGATATACCTCTTCTTTCCCTAAGCAGAGTTCATTTTGTTTTTGTTATTCGACACATCTGATTAGTTACGAGAAAGAGAAAAGTGTCAAGCCAATTAAAATGCAATTTGCTTTACGTCACACCGACACAGATAGGATTTATGGAGACGATGAAATAGGAAAGAGCTAGCAGTAGGAAAGAAGCGGCCGTGTCCTTACTTAAATCACAACCCCAGCATTTGCCTGGTGTGAAAATGGGAAACCACGGAAAGCCATCGTCAGGGTTACCTACAGTGGCGTTCGAACCCACTATCTCTGGAATGCAAGCTCATAGTTGCACGACCCTAACCGCACGGCCACTTGCTCACTTGGAGAAAATGTGATTTAGGATTTGTGCATTTTCAAACGGAGGAAAAGAGTATCTTTTACAAAATACACGGAAGTCCTTCAAGGTAAAAGAGACAGGCTCTTTCTCTACCTCTCTCTCGCTGTGTGTGTGTGTGTGTGTGTGTGTGTGTGTGTGTGTGTGTGTGTGTGTGTGTGTGTGTGTGTGTGTGTGTGTGTGTGTGTGTGTGTGTGTGTGTGTGTGTGTGTGTGTGTGTGTGTGTTATTCTAAAATAGCTCCAGTATCTACCTACGGCACAGAAATAGCAAATCCCAGTGGCATAATACCTCTCTTTTTCTTCGAGTAAATGATTATGAAGCAATGTTTTGAACACATTCACCTCTCTTCGTTTTAAATATATGTTACTGTTTTTCTGTACTTTGCATACATTTGGAGCACATATCCTTCCATTGCCTCCCAAACATTCAACAGCATTAACCATATATTGTTCATTTTACACGTAATTTTAAATTCATTATACACATTTTATACTTATAAGGAGAAATATATTACCTAAACAGAATATTTCTAGATCGACTCATTAGCGTGATAATTATTCACACTCCTGTCGACGTGCACCGGCCGCATGGATGTAGGGGTAACGTGCCTACCTCTTTCCCGAAGGTCCAGGGTGCGATTAACGGTGAGGTCGGGGATTTTTACCTGGGTCTGAGGAGTGGTTCGAGGTTCACTCAGCCTACGTGATTACAAATGAGGAGTCATCTGACGGTGAGATAGCGGCCCCGGTCTAGAAAGCCAAAACTAACGGCCGAGAGGATTCGTCGTGCCGACCAACGACACTTCGTAATCTGCAGGCCTTTACTTGACAGGCCAAGGCCCTTTGGGACTGTTGCACCGTGGGGTTTGGTTTGGTTTTTCCTGTCGAGGTCCTAACTATTGCGCGCTGCGCAACAATCTTGCTCCTGTGAAAACGTGGCTTTAGATTTCAATAACCTCTTTTTTTTTAAAGCAGAGTATGATTTATCACATTTGGTGGTCAGGGACCATAAGATTTAATTTGTATGCCATGTAGGCCTGAGTAAATTAAAAAAGACTATTCTTTTACTTTGTCTCCTCACACAGTTTACGTAAGGAAAAGGAACGACAGTCGTTCGACGCTCATTTCTTCTTCCTAACGGTTTAACGTCACACAAACACCTCCAAGGTTGGGTAAGGGCTAGGATTGGGAAGGTAGCGGCCGTTGCCTTTATTAAGGTACAGCCCAAGCATTTGCCTGGTGTAAAAATGGGAAATCTTCAGAGCTGCCGATGGTAGGTTTCGAACCCAGCATCTTCCGAATATAAGCTCACAGCTGCACGGCCCCTCACTGCTTGGTCCACATATCGTCTTACTTAGGCAACACGTAATATGTAGATGATTTCAACATTTTTCACATACCTTAGCAACAGATACATTTCTAGGCTTACACAGCAATCTTGGTGAAATTCACATATTAATATTGTTGGGAATATGAAGGTAAAAGTTCGTTGTCCTGGCAGACATATTATTCTTTTCAGTTCCGTTTGAGTACGTGTTTTCTTTTCTTTTCTTTTCTTTTCTTTTCTTTTCTTTTCTTTTCTTTTCTTTTCTTTTCTTTTATTTTCTTTTCAGTATAGCACGTACTGTAGTTTCTTTTCCATGTGGGAATGATTCATAACGAAAATGAATTCTAGCATTATTAACATATGTGAAAATTGACCCATCTGAGTAAATACTGGTAATGAATTGCAAAAGCGGACACCTGTTGACTCAAGGCAGGCGCACTGTTTACCATTACGAAGGAGGTTAGTGTCAAGCGTGACGCACTCCATGGAGATCCGCGTTCGAGCCCAGAGCCTGGCAACAGTCCAAGTGAAGGCACACTGACATGGTTGTAAACAACGGTTTCTTCCTACATTTCACAATTCTTTAGCTGTGGCCTAATTCATCGCTTCTACGTACAGTATTGTGAGGTGAAAGTAATATTATAATTAAGCGGTGATGATTCATGAAAGTCTCTTCAACTACGCTGATGTATTTACTTACATTCATTATTTTCAAAATGTGAAAGTTGGTATACAAAGTTGCTATTGTCAAGTATGGTGAGAGTTTCTTGTTGGCTCTTTCCTTTAGGCGTGTCCGAATAACGTAATAATGGTTAGGTGGACGTAAATCCAATAACATTATTACATTTGCCTTTGAGGGAAAAACAAGTGAGATTATAGTCCTTATTATCATTAATGTGTGGGAAAGAGTTCCAACTTCCGAAAGAAAGAGAAGGATCATGGAGTACGTACAATTGATGGTAGCCTGTCAGACCTGATACTGCATTTTATGATGGGCGTTAAGAAATCTTGGCTTCCCATACATTAGTGGTTGGTATGGTAAAGGCCTCCAGTGCCGCACTTACTGTCATTCGATAAAATTAAATTAGCTCTACCGCAGGAACAAAAGAAAACCATGGTGCTGCAGCCTTGAGGGGTCTTGGCCTGTTAAGTGACTGCTGCTCAGAAGGAAGGCCTGCAGATTACAAGATGAAGCGTGATCAGCACGACGATTCCTCTCAGCCGTTATCCAAGGCTTTCTAGACCTGGGCCGTCTAGACCGTCATATAGCTCTTTAGTTGTTCTCATATAGGCTGAGCAGACCTCGAAACAGGAGCCTCCGGATAAGAGGCAGGGTCTCTCCCGGAGCTATTGGCCATAGAGAGCGGAGAGCGTCCAGTAGAATTCCACTTTGCTCAAAACAATCGGACTGTCGAAATAGGCAGGTCTAGACAGCACCACTTGACGAAATACGAGGCACGGTGGCTCGATCTACATGGTTATTAACACGTTGGCTGCCAGAGCGGTACATTGTACCGCTGAGTGAGTGTCTCATGAGGCCACGGCGGTACAAAGTACCGCTGACAGGTGTTGCTATTTGACTTTCCCTGACGGGCCGGCGGACCGCTGAGCCGTTAAATTCGCTATGCTAGCGTACCGCTATGGCCTCGGAGCAAATCCTGGCGTGCTTGGTTTCCAAAATATAGTCTTTATTTTTTATTAATCCAACCTCCTCTTATTGGCAATATGTGAGTATTTGTCCAATCAGTTTAGCCATGCGCTTAGGTATGCCGGGTTAGCTAACTCGCAAGCTCAAGATTTTGGAGATCTTGGGCGTGAATACTACTGTCGGGAAACCTGGTTATGGATTTCTGTGATTTCCCATTTGCACTCCAAGCTTATGCTTACCTAAACAATAGGCCACACTGATACCTTCCAAAGTGTTGCACCCATACCTGAGCTGATTTCTACGGTTATCGCAATAAATATAACGTAAAAATGAGCGTATTTGCATTTTCTAAATTGACAACAAAGGAAAATTTTACATTACCGTTGAGCATTTGGCAATAAATATCCTTCAAATTTAATTTGGTGAAGAGTTTCGTGAGTTGCAAAATATAATAGACCAGTTTGACATGGACACTACTTACCAGAGATCTCATACTGAAGGGCTAGCGTCATTATCTTCCGAGTTCAAGAAGAAAACGGTTTCATTTTTATAACTAACCTCTCCGTTCACTGGAAAAACAACTTAGAAATATCTCGCAAGTATTTCACACACACCCTACTGTAAAAGAATGAGTGCCTTGCGATTGTAGACCTAAGCGCTAGTAAACAAATCGTGGCACGCTCTGTTATCTGCAATGTGCACTATCAAGCGATGCAATCTTCTGGTACCGCTAGACTGTACCGCTCTGGCCGTCTAGCCAAAACCATGCAGTGAACTTTTCTGTGGGGCCACGGCGGTACCTCGGGGTGCTGAGAAATGTTATTGTATTTCGTACGTACATTTAACACTTAAGTGAAATATCACTTCGAATTTTGCTTTACTGCTTATTTACTACATGTATAGTAGAAAAAATGGTTTGGCCACCGGGACATTTCTTGCCATGTGTCCTGGCAGTCAACGTGTTAACAAATACCGTGTCTCACTCGTTGGCTGAATGGTCTGTGTACTGGCCTTCGATTCAGAGGGTCCCGGTTCGATTCCCGGCCGGGTCGGGGATTTTAACCTTCATTGATTAATTCCAATGGCTCGGGGCTGGGTGTTTGTGTTGTCCCGAACATCCTTGCAACTCACACACCACATACAACACTATCCTCCACCACAATAACACGCAGTTACCTACACAAGGCAGATGCCACCCACCCTCATCGGAGGGTCTGCCTTACAAAGGCTGCACTCGGCTAGAAATAGCCACACGAAATTATTATAACAACAAATACCGTCGTGATAGGGAAAAAAACAATATATCAAGTGGGGTGGAATGGAGAGATGATCAGGAGGATCGTAGCACAACTACATGGAGTTAATCCTGGACCCAGCTGCGTTCTGAGATGGTCACACGCTTACGCATATTTTGAAATCAATTTATCAGTAATGCCATAATATCTTTCTTCCTAGTAGTGTTCAACCTATTGCGGATGGGGTATCATCTCTTGTTGTCAAGGCATGCGCGAACTCCGGTCACAAATAATTAATCATAACTCAAGACTGTCAGTAACCAATATTACAAAAAAACTATGTACAAGGGTCTGGTGATTTTTCCATCCATAGACCCAAAAATGGAGCTACAAACAACAAATTGATTCATGCCTCATAAATATGTCTTGTTCAGGTATATATTCGAGGTACAATTTGCGTACCACTTTGGATATTCAAAAGCCGGTCTGTCCTGGATTTTACCCGATATCAATTCCTTGGGACCGGTGGAGTGATTCATTAACAGTCGTCGGCCGTCCATGACGTCACAACAGTACGGCTGCTGTACCCTGTGACTGGATATATGTCACATCAAAGCAGGTGTGGAAGATCATCATTGTGCTTTTTATTTTAATCAGAATTAAAATGTACTTGTACAGAATGTTTTTATATAGGAATGAGTTTCACAGAGTCATATCAAAAGTTTGGAGATACCCTAGACTTGAAATACACTGACATTGTACACCACCGCGGGGACAAATAATAATAATAATAATAATAATAATAATAATAATAATAATAATAATAATAATAATAATAATAATAATAATAAAGCCTAATACCGAGCTCGATAGCTGTAGTCGCTTAAGTGCGGCCGGTATCCAGTATTCGGGAGATAGTAGGTTCGAACCCCACTGTCGGCAGCCCTGAAAATGGTTTTCCGTGGTTTCCCATTTTCACACCAGGCAAATGCTGGGGCTGTATCTTCATTAAGGCCACGGCCGCTTCCTTCCCACTCCTAGCCCTTCCTTGTCCCATCGTCGCCATAAGACCTATCTGTGTCGGAGCGCCGTAAAGCAAATAGCAAAAAAATAAAATAAATAAATAAATAAAGCCTACCGAAATAAGCCTGGTTAATTTCGACGCCTTCAAATTCAACCGAATTGAGCCGGAATGAACCCGCTAACTTGGGCCCTGAAAGCCAGCGCTCCTCTGTCTGAACCATTCAGTCTGACATAAACTGAAAACGCAATATGCATTTTGAACCCTATATTGTTGAAGGCATATGCCCGGCTCCTATGGTCATTGGTCAGCATCGTGGCCTTCAGTTCAAAGGTTACCGGGTTCGATTTCCGGCCGGGTCGGAGGTTTAAGTTGTGTCCGATTAATTCCTCTGACTCTAGGACTGGATGTTTGTATTTGAAAACACACATCTTCATATTTTCACAACACATCTTACCAAAATACGCAATAGTGAATAAATCCCTTCACATAAGAGTGGCACCCCCCTTTGGGTGGGGGCGGTAGAATAACACCTACTGCCGATAGTGGGGTTCGAACACACTACCTTCCGAATGCAAGCTCACAGCTGCGCGCCCCTAAACGCACGGCCAACACGCTCGGGGATTGCATTATTATTAGACGAAACGTAGTCAAGAACCAAAATTTCTCTTATATTACTACTAGCAAATGTACCCGTGCTTCGCTACGGTATTCTACATTGTATACGGATATCGAAGTAAATTACTGTACATGAAGAGAATAAGAATTTTTAAATTGCATGTCTCTTGGCGTTATCCGAGAAAAAGCATAGGGAGGTCCGCAGACGTTTCCAATGTAAAGTTCGAGTTGCGGAGTTGTGATGACGACAGGTCCGCTTGTCTACCGCAATTCACTATGCGTAACGTCAGTCTCATTTTGATCGGTAAATTTGTTTAAAATCGAGGGCACCCTTGCAAGGGGGCACCTATACCTAATGATAAAGAGAATCAGGTAAAAGAGTTTTGAAAAAATGCACGCTCCCTTGCCTTCTGCTAGTCAAATCGAGAAGGGAATTATCCATTACAATGGTACACAGGCGTTGGAGGAGGATCACATTCCTACTGCCAGTTACAGTCGGTGTGGGGAGTACTGATTACAACAGCAGCCGCCATCCTACTGACAGTCACTATTGATTTGTAAAGTATTAGTTACAATGTCAGACACACCCCTCCTAGATAGCTACAAATCGACTTAAATGAATAAATGTAGATCGACATACGGAAGTATATGCATGTTCACCTTCATTTACAATATAACTGCTGCTAAACGGTGCATCATATCGAAAAACGGATTGTACGAAAAGATACCTCTGGCCTCATTTAACGATCTAAATTGCTGGCCCTATGATATTTCCTCGTATCTCATCTATCCAATGGTAAAATTGTTTTAGAAACGTTGAATAGGGTGAAATTTGTGTAAGGTTTTCACAGAGTGAATTACTTTTCAGATACTTATGTGACAGTTTCAAACACAGAAGCGGCACACATATGGCTACTGGGTGGGCCAATATTCGTGTAGAATTTGATGATCCCATCTTTCCTATAAGTGAATCAAACCATCAATTATACGAGTACAAAGTGCAAAATTTACGTAAATCCATAGAGCCAAATTTAATGTATAAGGGATAGAGACACGACAAAAAGTCATAGAACCAAAGTTGTAGATCACTCCAAATTGAACGGAGATTGTGCCATCTGTTTTGTGATACAACTTACCGTTTAGCCACCAAATACCTCGAAAGGAAGGTCTGCACCGTCATTAAAATTGGCTCCATATTTCGATATTTTTCGGTGGTAAAAAATAACATTTTTAAACATCTTGTAAATTTTCCGTCAGTTACAGGCAAAAAGCTATAATTTTGCCAAGTTTCTATTTTCCAACTCGTCTGGGAGATGGTGCTGCCATCTTGATATGGGGGAGGGGGTTAAAAATTAGGACACTCAGGAAACTTTTAGCAAAGCAAAGAAAGCAAAGTCTTCTCCGTACAGGCCATGAAGGCCCTGGGAGGAGTGGAAGGTAAAGGCTTCCACTATCCGTAACCTCGGCACTTGATTGGGTAGAGTGGTTAGCTCTACGCCCGGCCGCCTTTGCCCCAGGAATTAACCTGGTACTCTTTTTTGGTGTAGGCTGAGTGAACCTCAGGGCCATATGCACCTCCGGAAGTGGAAATCTCGTTTTTTAAATTTTACGCCTTCCTGACAGGGATTCGAATCCACGTCCTTCCGGGAGAACCGAGCACAGGAAACTTTTAAGCCCATGAAACCTATAGGTTATCGTTTTGGATAAATATCACCGAATCTGTTCTTATGCAGATTTGAAACTCCCAGCGTGTCCCCCTCAGTGAATTTTGAGATTTTTAGATTTTTCTAGGGTTCCTGAAATCATCAGCTTGTCTGGTACCAAGTTTTAAGATTCTAAGATGCCTAGAATGGTCTCCTTAACTCACGTCTGTTTTCATTTTTATGCCTTAATATATATATAGTACAGTATACATAGATCGCGCCAAACTGACTACAATTTATTAATATGGATTATACTTCACCCGCTTCCCTAGTGGTTCTAGGGATGTCTCATTCCCACGGTATGCTTTCCATGTAGTAAGTCATACTGGAACATACACACGTCCATTATCGCGGTCATTTGAACAATTTGTTTTCACCCTTTCTCGCCCCCTATGCCAAAGGGGGCTGAAGTTGGACTTTAAACATCTGGAATGTTACTCTTCATCTCAGCGACCCGGAAAACTATGGCTTCGGCAGTATATTCGATTATTATTATTATTATTATTATTATTATTATTATTATTATTATTATTATTATTATTATTATTATTATTATTATATCTCACTCACACCTACCCCTCCCTAAACGGGGCTAAACTTTGAGTTTAAAAAAATCGTGAGTGTTACTATTCATCACAGCGACCCCGAAAACTATGGATTCGACACTATTTTCGATTATTTTCATATCTCAGTCCCCCTCGCCCCCACCACAAAGGGGGATGAACTTGGACTTATAAAATATACGAAGTCTCACTATTCATCTCAGCGACCCCGACAACTATGGATTCAACACTATTTTCGATTATTTTTACATATCACTCTCCCATTGCCCCCCCCCCCACCACGAACGGGGCTGAACTTTAAAAAAATCCGGAGTGTCACTATTCATCTCAGCGACCCCGAAAAGAATGGATTCGACACTACCTTCGATGATTTTTATATCTCAGCCCCTCCCCCCGCCGTCCCTAAGGGTTCCTGGGGAGACCTACCCCCCCCCCCCGTGGTTTGTCTCCTGATACTAAAAATTCGAAGTGTATAATTCACCTCGGCGACCCCGAAAGCTATGTATTCGACACTATTTTCGATTAATTTTATTTATCACTCCTCCATCGCCCCCCTCCCAATCACGAAGAGGGCTGAACTTGGACATTAATAAATTCTGGAGTGCTGCTATTCATTTCAGCGAGCCCGAAAAGTATGGATTCGACACTACTTTCAATTATATTTTTATCTCACCCCCTTCGCTCCATCCCGCCCCTAAGCGTTCTTGGGGTGTCCTATCCCCACATAGTTTGTCTCCTGATACTAAAAATCCGAAGTGTACAATTCACCTCGGTGACCCCGAAAACTATGTATTCGACACTATTTTCGATTAATTGTATATATCACTCCCCCCCCCCCACCCTCGCCACCACCCCAAAGGGGTCTGAAGTTGGACTTTAAAAAAGTCACTATTCATCTCAGCGACCCCGAAAACTATGGATTCGACACTATTTTCGATTATTTTCATATCTCAATCCCCCTCAAAATTCCTGTGTGTCACTACTCATCTCAGCGACCACGAAAAGTATGGATTGAGCACTGCTTTCGATTATTTTTATCTCTCAACCTCTCGCCCATCCCCCCTCCTGACCCTAAGGGTTCCTGGGGTGTATTACCCGCACGTGGTTTGTCTCCTGATACTAAAAATCTGGAGTGTCACTATTCATCTCAGCGACCCCGAAAAGTATGGATTCGACATTATTTTCGTTAATTTGTGTATCTGACCCCCCTTTCTCCCCGACTCTAAGGTTTCCTGAGCTGTCTAACCCCCACATGTTTTGTCTCGTAATACTAAAAATCAGGAGTGTACAGTTCACCTCGGCGACCCCGAAAACTATGTATTCGACACTATTTTCTTTTAATTTTATATATCACTCCCCCCTCACCCCCCACCCAAAAGGGAGCTACCTTTGACTTTAAAAAAATCGGGAGTGTAATTATTCATCTCAGCGACCCCGAAAACTGTGGATTCGACACATTTTCCGATTATTTTTATACATTGCCTCCCCTGACCCCCTACTCCTAAGGGAGCTACGGATGGCTTACCCCCACAGTGCTCGTCTCCAGATAGTAAGTCATAAGTGTACCAAGTTTGGTTGAAATTGCTCCAGTGGTTTAGGAGGAGATGTGTCATTTACACACACACATCCATATATATATAGATAGATAGATAGATAGATAGATAGATAGATAGATAGATAGATAGATAGATAGATAGATAACATGAATGAACTGCTAGATGTTTCCAGGGGAATATATGTATACATATAATAAGTGTTTGTATATGTATGTTGTATTTCGTTTTTCTATGAATTGTTTAAATTATCGTCCTTTTGTAATTCACCTTTATGTGCTAAGAGCACCGTCAGCCATGACACTAACCTAACATTTAATGTACCGGGCGAGTTGGCCGTGCGGTTAGGGGCGCACTGCTATGAGCTGGGAACTCGCATCCGGGAGATAGTGGGTGGTGGGTTCAAACCTCACTGTCGACAGCCCAGCCCTGAATATGGTTTTCCGTGGTTTCCCATGTTCACATAAGGCAAATGCTGGGGCTATAACTTAATTAAGTCCACGGCCACTTCCTTCCCATTCCTAGGCCTTTCCTGTCCCGTGGTCGCCATAAGACCTATCTGTGTCGGTGCGACTTGAAGCAAATAGAAAAAAAAGACACCACATCTTTTAATGTGGAATGAGATATTTTAAACAGTATAAAGGCTCAAGGAACACAGCGACCATTTTCCCCGATTGCAAGGTTACAGCTACGCAATAACATTTTTGACTATTCGTTTTCATATACTTAATAAGTTTTGCCAATCCATTGAAACATGAAACATAACCCTTACGAAGGCTATACTATACCCGCAAAAAATATTAGAAACAGAATGACTTGCCGGGCGAGTTGGTCGTGCGGTTAGGGGCGCGCAACTGTGAGCTTGTATCCAGGAGATAGTGGGTTCGAACCCCGCTGTCGGCAGCTCTGAAGATCGTTTTCCGTGGTTTTATATTTTCACAACAGGCAATTGTTGGGGCTGTACCTTACTTAAGGTACGGCCGTCTCTTTTCCACTCCTGGACCTTTCCTATCTCATCGTCGCCATAAAACAAATTGTTAAAAACATAATGTTTGAGATGTGCATTTTCTCCCATCGTCATTGGTTTTGTCTGTGCAGGCAGCGACGAGCAAGGATTGTTCCTCTTACAAGGTAATATCATTGTCTAGTATCCTCGCTGATGACGATGGTGATTAATTGTGGACTGACTCCAAACATCCGGAACTCGTTCTGTGAGGCTCTCGTAATGGGGTAAGGTCATTAGTATGAGCTTAGCTACCTCCTGTTCGATTAACAGCAACGTTAAACAGCACTTTAAAAAAATGGAAACGAAGTGGATGAGAGGGTAGAGAGAAGTGGATAGAAACCCTATGAGGATCCCGAGCTCATTAGACGGGAATAGGGGTAATTGCGTTGGGCCGGCCTACTATCTACTGACAAGATAATTAATTAATATTGGAACATTCATTAAGTGTGAAATATCTGTTCGTCCCTTCATCGTTATAGGTTTCTACCACACTGTCCATGACAGATTTGTTCGTACATCAAATACAGATTATCAGAGATTTCCCCTTCAGTTCTGCGTCATCCATAACTACAAGTAATATAGACGGGTTCATTACAAAAGAAAGAACAAGTGTTTTGTAAATCACAGGTAAAATTAGTTTACCTGAGATTTATAGAATTTCTTTTAAATTAATTTACAGCACTTTCTGTTAAGAAGCAAGTTGCAACCTCGATGCACGGCCATTCCATTTTTTTTTTTTCATATGTAGGTGGGAAGAGTTGTTCCGACCTTCGTACAGCACTGAACGTAAAATTTATACTTTATAAAGCCTGTCTTCAACAGTCGAAATTATTGTCTATAAAGTAAATGGAGTCCACCTCTGTGGTGTAGTGGTTAGTGTGATTAGCCTCCACCCCCGCCTCGAACCCGGCCCTGCCACGAAATTTGAAAAGTGGTACGAGGGTTGGAGCGGGGTTCACTCAGCCTCGGGAGGTCGACTGAGTAGAGGTGGGTTCGATTCCCATCTCAGCCATCCTGGAAATGGTTTTCCGTGGTTTCCCACTTCTCAGTAATAGCGTAAGCTACGGTGAAATGTAAAAAAAAGTTTTTTTTTTTTTAGAATTTGCCTTACGTCGCACCGACACAGATATGTCTTAAGCTGCCTCTGTGGATCCGTGGTAGAGTGTCGGCCTCCGGATCCCAAGATAGCGGGTTCAAACCCGGCGGAGGTAGTCGGATTTTTGAAGGGCGGAAAAAAGTCCATTCGACACTCCATGTCGTACGATGTCGGCATGTAAAAGATCTCTGGTGATACATTTGGTATTTACCCGACAAAATTAATTAAAACTTTCAGCCATAGACGCCCAAGAGAGATCCGGTTTACTCTGTCTGCCATCTAGAGGACCTAGAGTAAAACGGAACGTCGAAATTGACGAGCAGACAGCCAGATGGCGTCAAATCGAAATGTCTGCACACGGTAGCTGAGGCCATACGATTATTATTTATTATTAGATATGTCTTATGGCGACGACGGAATAGGAAAGGCCTAGGAGTGGAAAGGAAGCGGCCGTGGCCTTAATTAAGGTACAGCCCCGGCATTTGCCTGATGTGAAAATGGGAAACCACGGAGAACCATCTTCAGGGCTGCCGACAGTGGGATTCGAACCCACTATCTCCCGAATGCAAGCTCACAGCTGCGCGCTCCTAACCGCACGGCGCAACAGAAGTCAGGACCTACGTAGTTCGTACTCATGCCGATAGATATAGCTGTGTATCTACGCCATGATGGCGAATATGTGACAATAAGTTCGCTGATAAAAAAATTTTTTTTCTTTTAAAAAGTGCAAAAGTCGTGGTCGTGAGGGGTTAATTATATTTTTCTTGTAAATAAGACATAAAAAACTATAGCTCATACCAATTTCAGTTGTTAAAAAAACCCTGAAGATGGTTTTCCGTGGTTTCCCATTTTCGCACCAGGTAAATGCTAGGGCTGTACCTTAATTAAAGCCACGGCCGCTTCCTTCCACTCCCAGCCCTTTCCCATCCCATCGTCGCCATAAGACCTACCTGAAATGAAATGAAATGAAATGGCGTATGGCTTTTAGTGCCGGGAGTGTCCGAGGACAAGTTCGGCTCGCCAATGCAGGTGTTTTGATTTGACTCCCATAGGCAACCGGCGCGTCGTGATGAGGACGAAATGATGAAGAGGACATATACATTCACCCCCCGTGTCAGCGAAAGTAGCCAATTATGGTTAAAATTCCCGACCCTACCGGGAATCGAACCCGGGACCCCTGTGACCAAAGGCCAGCACGCTAACTATTTAGCAGTGGACCTACCTCTGTCGGTGCGACATAAAGCAAATTGTAAAAAAAAAAAAATTAAAAAAAAACCGTGGATGTGGGTAGAGAAGATTATTACTCGAGCCATTTTTAGTGTGTCAGTGGAGTTTTAAACCAACGTCCTTTGTGGCCATCAGTATCTCTTTCGTTATTAGATCTGGACCAGGTGCCTTGTTTCATTGTAGGTTATTCATTGATAAGTCACATGTAACTCAGCTACATCTTAAAGTGTCTCATCTGGAACATTAGATGATGAAACTACAGTATCCTGTATCATCACTTTTTGATTGCTGAGGAATAATTTCCCTATCTTTCTCTATACGTTACTCGAAATAAGGAAAGGTATCATAGACGTAGTGAAGCCTATTTGGTTAAGTGCTCGATTCCTATAACCGAGATCAAATTTCAGCGCAGTCGGTTGTCGTTTGAAAGTAGTTAAATGCGAGCAGCTCGTGTTAGAAAATGTACTGGCGAAGAACTCCTTTCCAAACTGAAATTCAATAACAGTTGTACGGACGTTAAGTATATTATTATAGAGAGAAGAAGAAAAAGAAGTTCCGTTCATATTGCATGTTTTTCTCATGTGTACCAGAATTAGCTCATGATGGACTCAGCAACGTTTTTTTCGAAAGATTTGTCGTAATATTGTCCATTGTGTTCCTTGAATGAATTTAAAATGACGTTGGTTTTATTTTTTATGGTGATCTGCGTAGGCTTCCGCGTATGAATAATGTGCGTAAAGATATGTCAACGTTACTATTAACTGAAATTAATATTCTTCTATGGAATAGATCAGTGGTAGAGTGTCTGCTTCTGGATTTCGAATCCGGCAAATGTATTCGGATTTTTGAACGGCGGGAAAAAGTCCATTCAGCACTTTTTGTCGTACGACGCTGGTATGTAAAAGACCCTGGTGACACATTTGGTGATTGCCCGACAAAATTAATTAAACTCGGCCATAGATCGCCGGCTATGGCGTAGTCATGTTCAAACACCGTGAGATCCCCGAAGTGAAGCAGCATTGAGCGCGGTCGTTACCTGGATGGGTAATCCACGTGCTGTAGGCTAGAGGAGAAGCGGAAAGGAACTAGCCATTCTACTGCAAGTAATCTCCGGTTCAGGATGCCTGATGAGTGGTTATTGGTCCAGCTGGTGGGGAGTTGGGAGGGAGGTATAGATAGCCCAACGGAGGTACTTTTCTTTGACATCCGACAGAATAAAACGGACGTCGACATTGACATATAGGCAGTCTAAATGGTGTCGCATCAAAATGCCTGCGCATGGTTGCTTAGGCCATATTATTATTATTATTATTATTATTATTATTATTATTATTATTATTATTATTATTATTATTTTTATTATTATTTTTATTATTATTATTATTATTATTATTATTATTATTATTATTATTATTATTATTATTTACAGTCTAGAGAGGTGGTATTTAGAGCATACCTATGAAGTGTTGAGAACACACTAAGCGTCGAGATATTACACGTAGCAGACAGTTCGTGCGGGTTTTTGCTGTACACATTGCGAGAGAGAGAGAGAGAGAGAGTTCGTGCGCACTTCGGAGTTGCAATGAGCAGAACAGGTAACATTACTTGCCTCGGACATGTTCTGTGACCGCACATAGCCCGCTCCCCCTAACCACTCAAACCTCGACACTCAAGTCGTGTGCCTGTAATTTACTGCGTTGAGGTGTTCTTTTGCAGATTCTTCTAGAAAAACAATTCCATGTAAATAGAAATTTAGAAACATAAATGGAAGACAAAGTGTGCTTCAATGAAAGTAACGATCATTCTACAACAAGATTTAAGTGAAGAATGGTTCTTCATTTCTTTTAAATCTTTTCCTGGCAGTGTCGAAAGGCTGAGCAAATTCTCAGAGTGGTTGACTTGCGATTCGCTCTTCTGTTCTTAAAGGGATAGAAGTAACGGAGTATAGAGAAAGAAGAAAAAATATGACATGAACGACACAATCGTTTAATTGGAAATACCCGCGAATATTATATGATAGGTAGTTACTGAACGGAGAGACCAGAATGTGTAAGATATTCATCATTTCTTATGGGAATACTGGAGAAAGAACTAAAAGTTGCTATTAGAATGTGCTCTAGACACGTTAACTTCAAAATAATCAACGATATGTCGCTAGTTATTGAGATTCTGTATACTGAATCATAATAACCGTTTCTCTTCTTTAGTCAGAATTTTCAATTTTTATCATAAAGATTCGTTGCTTGCCGCTGTCTAGGTCCAGACAAATGTGGATTACAAAAGGTGTATCTATATTGTAAATTAGAAGCAATTTTTGAACTTATTATTCATCTTTATAGTCTCTGCTTATACCAGATTGGGAGAGGTATGCCTTTTATTGTACTATATTAACCCTTTCATGCAGAGTGTACACATTTATAAGGCAGTCATTCCGAGCTACTGCATACAATATTTACGCATCCATGTTTCTACGGAATATATATTACAGTAATAGGAAGCTTGTCGTTTCGGCAGCATTATTGGACTTACTATTTTGGTTGTTGTTGTTGTTGTTTGAGTCATCAGTCCATAGACTGGTTTGATGCAGCACGCCATGCAAGCTATGCTAATCTTTTCATTTCTATGTAACTGCTGCATCCTACATTTCTTCTAATCTGCTTGTCATACCTTGGTCTTCCCCTACCGTTCGTACCACCTACACCTCCCTCAAAACCAACTGCAAAAGTTCTGGGTGTCTTAAGATGTGTCCTATCATTCTATTTCTTCTTCTATCTGCTCATAAAAGTGCCGAACATACTATTACAATGTAGGTCATTTCATTGTATGGGACCTACTCAGCAGCAAAAATATAATGGTGACCGTTCCTTCCTTCCTTCCTTCCTTCCTTCCTTCCTTCCTTCCTTCCTTCCTTCCTATGAAAGTATATTTGCATTTTTGCTTGTTTTATGTAGTAGATTCGAAGTTAATTTTCTACTAAAAATAAGCACTTTATCAGGTGTGGCTCAGTTAATATTTTGTTTTATTCATGATGAAAAGGAGATACTTAAAATATATATATATATATATTTTTTTTTTTGCTAGTGGATTTACGTCGCACTGACCCAGATAGGTTTTATGGCGACGATGGGATAGGAAAGGGCCAGGAATTGGAAGGAAACGGCCGTGGCCCTAATTAAGGTACAGCCCCATCATTTGCCTGGTGTGAAAATGGGAAACCACGGTAAACCATCTTCAGACCTGCCGACAGTGGGATTAGAACCCATTATCTCCCAAATGCAAGCTCACAGCTGCGCGGCCCTAACCGCACGGCCAACTCGCCCGGTAATGAGATAAATCATATGTTACTATATCGTAATCCTGATTCGATGAACATTCCTCTTTTTCTGGCAGGTGTTTAAGTTGTTACTCTAAGTAGTAACGAGGAAGGATGTTTACTGTGCGTGCTGCTTATTCATTTGTAGCAATTAGATACTTCTGCCCGGTAAGAAGTAAAAAACCTCTTCGTATGATGTTGAGTTCGAGTATAGTACGTACGATAGAAACGAGATATTCTAGACTAATAGTAGAGCCGTATTCTCTAGCAGATATATTATATAGGACTTTTATAGGTATAGATGATTATGAAGTTAAAATTTAATACTTGTATTCGGGATTCCGGTAACTTTTAACAGCTGTAATTAATATGTTGTCCGACTCGTTGGTTGAATGGTCAGCGTACTGGCCTTCGGTTCAGAGGGTACCGGGTTCGATTCCCGGCCGGGTCGGGGATTTTAACCTTCATTGGTTAATTCCATTGGCCTGGGGGCTGGGTGTTTGTGCTGTCCCCAACATCCCTGCAACTCACACACCACACATAACACTATCCTCCACCTCAATAACACGCAGTTACCTGCATATGGCAGATGCCGCCCAACCTTACCGGAGGCTCTGCCTTACAGGGGCTGCACGCGGCTAGAAATAGCCACACGAAATTATTATTATTGTTGTTGTTATTATTATTATTATTATTATTATTATTATTATTATTATTATTATTATTATTAATACGTTCTTTCTTCGGATCTTCCATACATACGGCCAGGATCCTTTCTTATTTCATATTTCGGAATAACTGTTCTAATTCAAGTACAATTATTTACAGAGACATCGGAGACTACCCGTAATATGTTCACGTGTTTGTTGATCTCGGTATTGTCATAAATAGATGATCTGTGATTTGAGATCCCTGAAACGAGTAGGTTTACTTTACGTTCCTCATACAGAGGGTGAAATTGAGGAAAATTAAGCAAATTTTAGATTCAGTCCAACCAATGTGTCTTACTTTTGAGATTACAAGAATACAGATCAGATTATTTAATTTTATTTATTTTTCCTAGCAGTTTAAGGTTGCACTAACTCAGATATATTTTTGGCGACGAGGAATCTGGGAAGGGCTAGGAATGGCAAGAAGATAGCCATGGTCTTAATTAAGTTACAGCCTGGTGTGAAAATGGGAAATACGGAATATCATCTTCAGGGTTGATGATAGTGGTGTTTGAACCCACCATCTCCCGTATAAAGCTCACAGCTATGCGAGGCATGCCACACAATCACCTCGCTCGATATTCAGAATTGTTTATAGTCATTTCCATTCAGTATTCGGATGGTATGTTTATAGTACGCTTACCCCTGAAGATACCCTCATTCAGTTACCTACAGAACTAAAAGATCACTTCTCACAAGAAAGTGTTACTATTGGTGTAGTAGTATTACATTGTTATGATTAGTAAAGAAAAACATTGCTATGAGGCTGGTAACATCCAAAAAAAATAACAACTTTCCCGCCTCTGTAGTGTTATAACTGGAACGGTGACGTTGACAGAAGCTAATCTGGAGTTCAATGTCCAGGTAGACAGCCAGCTGGTTGGACCGCGGTCAGCGCGTTGCCTGGGGCTGGCCGTGCGGCCAACAGCCTACTTGCCTTCATCACCTTACGTCCCATAATGTAGCCAGATAATAATCAGTGACAAAGCTGACCGCCACCATGCTCGCCATATATTTACCGTGAAATCATGGGGATGATATTAGACAATTGTTCTTGTACTGCGGTTTACAAGCATGGAACATCGTCGTCAGCAGTCCTGTATTCTTAATGATAACATGCATTGTTGCAATATTTATAATATTGTATGTATCTTTAAAAGTGGCTAGTGCCCTGTTTTCAAGTACCGAATGCCGGGCTGGTTAAGGCGCTGGCCTCCTGACCCCAACTTGGCAGGATCAATCCTGGCTCAGTCCGGTGGTATTAGAAGGTGCCCAAATACGTCAGCCTCGTGTCGGTAGATTTACTGGCACGTAAAAGAACTCCTGCGGGACTAAATTCCGGCACCTCGGCGTCTCCGAAAACCGTAAAAGAGTAGTTAGTGGGACGTAAAACAAATGACATTATTATTATTATTATTATTATTATTATTATTATTATTATTATTATTATTATTATTATTATTATTATTATCAAGTAACGAATTGAAAAACAACGAAAAGCTACATCTACGTTAGAAGAGAGTGTATGTCGGAAGCGTTTCTTTACTCACTTGTACTTAGGAGACTGGTTGCTCTCCGTTTCAGACCTTCAGAACAATCTTAAATTCAGAGTAAAGTTATAGTGGGAATCGTCCGAAATAACTCCAAGACTACGGCATTGGCTTTTAATTTATGTTTTTTTTTCTTTTGCTGTACGTCGCACCGACACAGGTCTTATGGCGACCATGGGATAGGGAAGGAAGCGGCCGTGGCCTTAATTAACGTACAGCCTGGTGTGAAAATGGGAAACCACGGAAAACCATTTTCAGGGCTGCCGACAGTGGGGTTCGAACCTACTATCTCCCGAATACTGAATACTGGCCGCACTTAGGCGACTGCAGCTATCGAGCTCGGTAATTTGTTTTTGCGAGTCGTTTGCGTTTATTTCATATTGGGATATTGTGACCTAATGCCTTATCCGATGCTCAACACTAGAAAAGGTACCAAGAGGAATTAGCAGGCGCTATCTTAGAATTTTTCTGGTGAAAGCCTCAGTAAAATTTCACTGTCTGGATGGTTGCCCTTTGGGTTATGAATAAATTTTACGAAATAATGTTCCCTTGGATTTGCAATTTAAAAAAAAAAATCATAATGGGTGTATTACTGTTCATATACCAGTTTCATTCGGGCTAAAAATTACCACGACATTACGCTAATTCGTTTCTACGTCTGTGAGTTTACAAGCTGTGAAGTTCAGACTTGGTCGAAGAGTATCTCGAAGAAAACTGGATTGACATATTGATGTATCGAGATCTCTGATGTCCGCCTCTGTGTTGTAGCGATTAATGCGATTACTTACCACCCCCGGAGGACCGGGTTCGATTCCTAACTCTGCCACGAAATTTGAAAAGTGGCACGAGGGCTGGAACGGTCCACTCAGCCTCGGAGGTCAAATGAGTAGAGGGGGTTCGATTCCCATCTCAGCCATCCTCGAGGTGGTTTTCCGTGGTTTTCACTTCTCCAGGCAAATGCGGGGATGGTACCTAATTTAAGGCCACGGCCGCTTCCTTCCCTCTTTCTTGTCTATCCCTCCCGATCCTCCCATTTCCCCACAAGGCCTCTGTTCAGCATAGCAATTGAGGCCGCCTTGCGCCTGGGTGAGTTACTGGTCGTCCTCCCCAGTTTTACCTCCCCGACTCAAAGTCTCACGTTCCAGGACATTGCCCTTGAGGCGGTAGAGATGGGATCCCTCGCTGAGTCTAAGGGAAAAACCAACCCTGGTAGGAAAACGGATTAAGAGAGAAAGAGATCGCTGATGGTTGGAATACCGAAAAATGAGTTTGTTTGTTTGTTTGTTTGTTTGTTTGTTTGTTTGTTTGTTTGTTTGTTTGTTTGTTTGTTTGTTTGCTTGCTTGTTTATTGCGGATAGGTTTGAAATCTACTATATCGGTTGAGCTGCAATTTGGTAAGGATATAGCTTGAAATCCCAAGTCGCTCAAGGGATAATTTTCATTTTTATAAATTTCACCGTTTCGAAGTCGTAGGGATGTTACAGGGGTATGCCCCATTATTGCGCAACTTTTGCTTTATATAAACTAAAATAATAGGTAAGTGATTCGACTTATCGAAAAAGTTATTGGACCATATGAGAAAATTTATATGCAATTTCTTTGTAACTCTAACAGTTTTCGAGA
Organism: Anabrus simplex; assembly: GCF_040414725.1. NCBI lineage: Eukaryota > Metazoa > Arthropoda > Insecta > Orthoptera > Tettigoniidae > Anabrus > Anabrus simplex. The sequence continues at coordinate 36,201,618 of NC_090268.1, forward strand.
AAATTCAGCTTTCTAGTGTTTTCAGCAGTGGTTGCTTACACTAATAAATAGGCTACTTATTTTGTAAGTAAATAGGGGTAACATGAATCCATGTTCATCATCATTCGTTGTCATTCGTGTAAAGTCTTTGTTCGTTTGTTAACAGGCCAGCTGAAGAATGAGCGCGCCATTCTGCGGAAAGCGTTTGGAGGCTACTCTTTATCCGTAATATGGAGACCTACTGTGGGCTATAGTTCATTTATTCATCCATTTTTATTATCATCTTCAACATATTCCAGTAATATATTCCGTGTTTCTAAGTTTTTAATATTGTGGCCTTTGGCGATAGCAAAGGATTAGAAGTGGGAAGGAAGCGTCGTGGCCTTAATTAAGGTACAGTTCCGGCATGTGCCTAGTGCGAAAATGGGGAAACCACGGAAAACCATCTTCAGGGCAGCCGACAGAGGGATTCGAACCCTCTATCTCCCGAATGCAAGTTCGCCCCTAACTGCAGGGTCAATTCACTCAGTCAGTTTTAAAAATGAATGTGAAAGTTCAGTATTCATATTCTACCGTATGCAGTTGTATAGAGCTCAAATTTCATTTTGCGTAGTCTTAGAAATCACATGTCTTATTCAGCGCACACGGTATCCCCTGCCTGAAGTAAGAGGCGACTAAAAGGGGTCCCAGTGGCTCTTAAACTTTGGAGCGTGGGTTGGCAACCACGTGGCCCTGAGCTGAGTCCTGGCATTGATTCCAATTACTTGTCAATCAGTCACTACTTATCTACATGAAGGTCAGTCGCCCAGGTGGCAGATTCCCTATCTGCTGTTTTCCTAGGCTTTTCTTAAATGATTTCAAAGAAATTGGAAATTTATTGAACATCTCCCTTGGTAAGTTATTCCAAACCCTAACTCCCCTTACTATAGAAGAATATTTGACCAAATTAGTCCTCTTGAATTCCATCTTTATCTTCATATTGTTATCTTTCCTACTTTTAAAGACACCACTCAAAATTATTCGTCTACTAATGTCATTCCACGCCATCTCTCAACTGTCAGCTCGCAACATACCACTTAGTCGAGCAGCTCGTCTCCTTTCTCCCAAGTCTTCCCAGTCGAAACTTTGCAACATTTTGTAACGCTACTCTTATGTCGGAAATCACCCAGATAAAATCGAGCTGCTATTCTTTGGATTTTTTTCCACTTCTTGAACCAAGTAATCCTGGTGAGGGTCCCATACACTGGAACCATACCCTATTTGGGGTCTTACCAGAGACTTGTATGCTCTCCCCTTTACATCCTTAGTACAACCCCTAAACATCCTCATTACCATGTGCAGAGATCTGTACCCTTAATTTACAGTCCCATTTATGTGATTACCCCAATGGAGATCTTTCCTTATATTAAACCCTAGGTACTTACAGTGATCCCCATAAGGGACTTTGACCACATCAGCACAGTAATTAAAACTGAGAGGACTTTTCCTTTTCGTGAAGCTGAAAACCTAACTTTTAACCCCGTTTATCACCATACCGTTGCCTGCTGTCCATCTCACAACATTATCGAGGTCATTTTGCGGTTGCTCACAATCTTGTAACTTATTACTTGTGCCAGGCTGCTCAGTTTCATCTATCTTGTTCGACCTTCCTTGGTCAACTCTTGTTTTTTCCGACCCCGACGCTATTAGAGCACCCGAGGGCTAGGGAGGCTTTCATTTTCACGCCCTTCGTGGTCCTTGTCTTCTCTTTGACCGATACTTTCTTTTTTCGAAGTGTCGGATCCCTTCTTTTTTTTTCTGATTAGTGGTACAGTATATAGAGGATGTTTGCCTAGTTGTACTTCCTCTTAAAACAATAAACACCACCAGCACATCTTATTCAGTTCGATCCTGGTTTAGTCCGTGGTATTTGAAGGCGCTCAAGTACGTCAGCTTCGTCTCGGTAGATTTAGTGGCACGTACAAGAACGAATGCGGGACTAAATTCCGGCACCTTGGCGTATACAAAAGAAAACCTCAAAGCAGTAAGTGGGACCTAAAACCATTATTATTATTATTATTATTATTATTATTATTATTATTATTATTATTATTATTATTATTATTAGATATTTGAATGTCAGCAGATCATGACTTATTCGTAGCAATCGTAGCCTCTTCATCAGGCTAATTAATAATAATGGCGTATGGTCTCCGTTCTTTTTCTTTTTCGAGTTGACTGCCTGTAAGCGACCTGCCTAAGATGAATTCTAATGAATTAAGACTGCACAAATAACTAGTCCCCGAGCCAGAGCATTTATCCAGTTCGTCGCTGTTCGGGAAAATGTTATGTCTCACAATGCTCTTCCTATCCATTATTTTCCTTAAGACTGATTATTCCTCCCAGCCACATATTGATGTGCAGTTCATCAGAACAATCTTCGTTGTGTTCATTTTCGTATGCTAACGTGTACATGAAAACGAACCTCAATTACATTATACTGTAGGAGTGCGCAAATAAGTCACGCAAATATTCATTCCTTGAATTCGGTACTGTAAGGTTCATTTTCCTTTTCACGTAGGTCTAAGCATGGGGAAATGAACACAACGAATGTTGTTATGATGGACTAAATATCCGTATGTGGCTGGGAGGCGTGACCAGTCTTAAAGAAAAGCATGCATAGGACGGGCATTGTGAGGTATGATCTTTTGCCGGAACAGTGACGAATTAAGGTTAAAATCTCCGACACGGTCGGGAATCGAACCGAGGATCCCTTGGACCAAGGGTCATCACGCTAATCACTCAGCCATGGAGCTGGACGTCCGGCAGAGTACAACGGAATTGTGATCTATTCACTAAAATAAAGTAAATTGCCGTTCAACCGCTCATAACTATTTTAAGCAGTTACCGTATTAGTCGTGTAGTTTACCAAAAGCAAATTTATATGGAAATGCTGGGCCCGGATATTTTAAAAATGCATATGCGCATGTGCAAGTGCATATTTTGAACGTTAGTGCATATTTTGAACTTCAGTGCATGTTTAGATATATTTTTCTCTTGTGTGTGATCGATTATCTAAGATTTCTGAACGAAATTAAAAATCTGAAGAACTCTATATATGTTGTACATACCTTGGAAACAAGAGAAGCCTTCCCTGATCAAGGAAAGTGTTTTCAGTGTCGCAGGCGGACAATGGTCCTTTTTCACAACAGCTATTTCCTTCTTTCAGACATTCAATCCATAAGCAAGCACATAAGTAGAATCAGGCAGTCTTTGCCAGAAGAATGTTCTAAGCAGTTAGTGGCAGTGTAGAAGTATTGCTCAGTTACGTCCGTCGACGTAGAACGAGCATTTTCAACGTATAAATTAATTCTATCCGACAACAGAAAGTCATTGACTCCTGAAAGCATTGAAAAACTGTTCAAAACCCACTGCCATGCATCATTTTGCAAAGAAGTAAACGTATTTATCAATTTAACACTGAATCAAAATTATATAATGCGTTTAGTAGGCGTATTTCGTTTTATTTTTAGTGTATATTTTCGTGCATATTTTTGGAGTTTTTAGTGCATATGAATCCGGGCCCTTTTCATCACTAACGGCAACTAGATCCACGAAAGTGTAAGTGCAGAGATAAAATAAAACCGATAGCTGCAGTCGCTTAAGTGCGGCCAGAATCCAGTACTCGGGAGATAGTGGGTTCGAACCTCACTGTCGGTAGCCCTGAAGATAGTTTTCCGTGGTTTCCCATTTTCACACCAGGAAAATGCTGGGTCTGTATACTTTAATTAAGACCATGGCCACTTCCTTCCGACTCCTAGCCCCATCCTGTCTCATCGTCGCCATAAGACCTTTCTGTGTCGGTGTGACGTAAAGGAAATCGTAAAAACAGCTCCAAAAATAAAAGAAAAGAAAAGAAAAGAAAAGAAAATAATGTGCCACTCTTTATACGCATACCTCCATGATACGCGTACATATTGAAATTAAAACAGGCATGCAGTGAAACAACTGAGAATTGAAATTAAAAGTGTTCTTTGGACACTCGGAACTCGACTTTATTGCACAACGTTCATGTCCATGGCCATACCCCGAAATGGCTACATGGTAATTATGCGTTTCGCCACGCCTCGCTTGGATAACCGCTTTAAAAATCATTCGCATCTTCTCAGCAAGCGCCGCACGTTCAGTTCCACTGTAACAAAAAGTCGCCTTCAAGGGCTTGTAGTGTTTGGGGTGGTGGATTTCTCGCTCGGCTGCGTTGCTCCACTTGGTCCCATATATGTTCGATCAGATTCAGGATGGAACTTCTGGATGGCCACAAAATTCGTTGCACGTTGTGCTCTATCAGAAATCTCCGAACGATGCTGGCTTCATGCGCTCGAGCATTATATGCATGAATACTGCATATTTTCAAAGTTACCCACCATGGCACCAAGTTCTCCTCAATGTAACGTCGAGCAGTTATGAACCCATTGCGGATGACCAAGAGATCGGTTTTCTTATCAAGAGTTATACTTGCCTACACCATAACAGATCTACCTCCACAAGCAACGATAGATTGTATAGCTGTTGGATGAAATCGCTCCCCACGTCTTCTCCAAACTCGCAGACGACTTTCTGAACGATATAACGCTAACCGGGATTCGTTCATCTTGGCGAACAGCACAGGCACGCCTGTGTCTTCGCTGCCTGTGCACATGATGTCTAGCAAACTACAGTATCTTGCCACAATGTTTGTCCAGCGCAGGTACTGTACTTGACCAGGTGGTCGGGATCCTAAATTGGCCTTTCGAAACCTGTTTCTGATTATTTGGTCATTAACTCGTACACCAGAAGCCTGTTCTAATGTCCACCTATAGTGCCCACGCTGTAACGTGGCGGTTTCATAGAGCCTGTAGACGCGCACAACGCTCTGGAGATTTTGGAAGCATATGAAAAAGTAATTGTGAATACCTGCGTTATTATTCCTCACATGGTAAACACGCATGGAACATACAAAATCGGAAATTGCATATTGCTTAATCTTATATCTCTTACCCGGAGGCCCCGGGTTCGATTCCCGGCCGGGCCAGGGATTTTTACCTGAACCTGAGGGCTGGTTCGAGGTCCACTTAGCCTACGTGATTAGAATTGAGGAGCTATCTGACGATGAGATAGCGGCCCCGATTTACAAAGCCAAAAATAACGGCCGAGAGGATCTGTCGTGCTGACCACACGGCACCTCGTAATCTGCAGGCCTTCGGGCTGAGCAGCGGTCGCTTGGTAGGTCAACGCCCTTTAAGGGCTGTAGTGCCATGGGGTTTGGTTAATCTTACATACAGTTATGTGCCAGCTCTGTCGTAACTCCCTTCGGTATTTCTTGGAATGGTTTAGTGAGTCAGATCGGGAACCTCGCAGCCGGCCTTGAGGGCATGACTGCCCACTACCTCTCTTGTTCTCTTCGTCTGGTTTCCCCGTGCGCCTTCTAGATCACGAAGCGAGGATGTTCCGTCTCCAGCTGCACCTCGAATATTCCAGTACTTGATCACCCGAGATATAAACACAATGCCGCCACGAACGTGGGGTGGTTGTTGTGTTGGGACTGGGGCGGCAGTAGTTCTAGGTGTTGTCTATGTCCCTCCGGAGTCAAGAGTATTGTCGTGCATTGGGCGGAGTAATGTCTGCGTATTGGGTTAGAGTACTGAGTGTGTATGTACTGTGCATATTGCATACGTCGAATGTGACATACGATCATAATTATTAGTGTTTGGGAGTCCAGTAGCTTGGAGTATCTTAAATTCAGCAAACAGCAGCAGCAATCTACATAATTACTATTGTTTTTAAATTATTGCGGCTCATATATGATAGAAATAAATGCATACCCATATTTTGTCGGCCACAGCTTTGAACCTCCGAACATACGTACAAGGTTGGCCATTAGCGACCGCGGCCACGGAGAAGTTGTTTGAATCTATTTTTCCACAGTTATATTTCAGTACCAACGGAGTTCCTGATGAAAAGAGAGAGTTCATCTTATGGTTCAATGCGTTCGTTCGTTACTACCTCCTTACAGCTGGTTTATCAGCAACAAATAAGCGTATTTCAAGCCATGTACCTTAACAAGAACCTATTAGCAGAGGACAGAGAAGATGTTTTTCATGTTAGAATATAAACTGGGGGTTGCATAAATTGGCAGAAATAGGAGCGGCTGATCCATCCCGTATGTTGCATTCCGAGATTTTTGTCGGCCAAATTGCATTTCACGTAGTGGGTCAAGCCAATTGTTAGTTAACTGATGCTACATTAGCCACTTCATAGAATGTGCATGTGTGTGTTTGATAAGATGGGGATTGATAAATAGGCAGCAACAAATAGAGGCGTACAACAACAAGGAAGATTAGAGGGCAGTGGCAGACCTTAAGTGCGGGCCACACAGTTCAAACGCTTGGGCTGCACCACCTATTAACAAACGGAATGAGTAAATTTCGCTATCCGGGCCCTTACATTATCCACACTCGCCAACCAACCTGGACATAATGCATGAACTACAGTTGCTTGCACATGTTACTTGGATAAGTTATGAGGAATTATTGGCAGTGTCCAATTTGCGTTATGGTCTACCTCGCGTTGGCCACATATCATTGAAACGCTGCCTTTCAGTGGCACATTAAGGAACCCAGAATAGTTTCAGGGATATACATTGGGAGTGCTGATCCAAAAATTCTTATGAGAATGATTAAAACATTTCTGAATAGGGAACCATATATTAATTTCATCGACTGATACTATATCAACAAAAATTGAACGTATTCAAGACTTTTAGGATTATTAGGATTTTCAGTTATGAAATAACTTACTATTTTTGTTGGTGGGATAACATAACAATAATTTCCTGGTAGGTTAATTTGAGTTAGAGGTGGAGGAAATGCGAAATGTACCCAGCACACTACCATTTCTGATATTTTTATTCACTGCATTTAATCTGAGCACTTTACCAGAAATCTAAAAACTTACACAAACGATGTTTTACGTGGATCTATTTACGAATGGAAAGGACATGTAGGATTGTAGCTTTTACAAAACAAGTCAAATCGCGTATTAGAAAAAATCATGAGTATATTTTCCGGTAGAATGTAGAGAAATCGTTTCTTAGAATTAATCGTAAACAGTGGAACTTCCTCAGGCACTTATTGACAGTTCCCAAAATTTCAATTATTTTAGAAGTGTTTGTGGGCACTACTATACACAGAATCAAGATTTTATGAAATATTTTATTTGTTCGATAAAACCAACTTTTTAAATTTATTATTCATAGCAGTTAATCAAATAATTATTTCTTAACACTTATTGTATTAACTCATTGTGGCACAAAGCACTGGTTATGCTCGTCGTAGGAAATTATCTTTCGTCCCTCTTATTTCGTTATTCGTTGTCTGAAGTCTCCTGTAATCTGAAAAGTAATTTTTCATTTAGATGTGTAATAGTTGGCCGTCAAAATACCAAACTAAAAGTATTACAGTAAAACTGCAGAATTACAATAAAATCTGCTGCAGAATTACAATAAAATCTGCCCGAATAACGCCACCGATACAAGTAAATCAGCAAATTCTAGATGAACTTCCAAGAGGTATCCACTGTAAACAACAACTGAACCACATGTATGAATTCTTGAACTTTGATAAAACTCTAATAGTGAATATATGACAATTAATTTATTAGTTTTATAAGATGCTGAAACTGTGCATAATGCAACTTCATCTTTTTAGTCATTGTTTGTAGAATCGCTTGAAAACTCGACTGTTCGACAAGTTTTGTGTTGAATCGAGGAATTTTAACAGCAATTTGTACCGAAGATATTACTATTATGGTAAATAATTGTACTGGTTCACCTGCTTTATAGACCGACTCGTTGGCTGAATGGTCAGCGTACTGGCTTTCGGTTCAGAGGGCCCCGGGTTCGATTCCCGGACGGGTCGGGGATTTTAACCTTCATTGGTTAATTCCAGTGGCCCGCGGACTGGGTGTTTGTGCTGTTCCAACATCCCTGCAACTCACACGCCACACATAACACTATCCTCCACCACAATAATACGCAGTTATCTACACATAGCAGATGCCGCCCACCCTCATCGGAGGGTCTGCCTTACAAGGGCTGCACTCGGCTAGAAATAGCCACACGAAATTATTATGCCTGTTTTATATTCGTTAATAATAATTAATAATGTTTTTCATATCTTTCTGGTATTAGTATAAAGCATAACACACTGTGAAAGTAAACAGAAACTGACATCCTCATACATCGTGTTCCTCGTAAAACTGTAGTTCTGGTGGCTTATGATTAATAGAGTTGTTCTTCATGAGGCGCCATTTACGGTCGAAGATCTGTGACTATCGTAGCATGCTGAGGTAGTGCGTTTTTTGTCCTAACAATCACACAAATTTCCAGTTCAAAATGTACCCTGACTGAATTTAACTATTTTGCGTGACTTAACGAGAAAGAATCCCTTGTGCATTACTCATAGTTCATATCATATCGGAATTTCTGATTCATTCGTGCGAAACATGTACCTGCAGCACAACAGTTAGAATGACTCCATGTTTTCAAATCATTATTCCTAGATGAACATAGCTGTGAAGATTGTTGGCAAATTATTTTCTGCACCATAAACTCTCTATGCCGATTAATATTTTTTTTGTACCGGGCGAGTTGGCCGTGCGGTTTGGAGCGCGCGGCCATGAGCTTGCATCCGGGAGATAGTGGGTTCGAATCCCACTGTCGGCAGCCCTGAAGATGGTTTTCCGTGGTTTCCCATTTTCACACCAGGCAAATGCTGGGGCTGTACCTTAATTAAGGCCGCGGCCGCTTCCTTCCAACTCCTAGACGTTTCCTATCCCATCGTCGTCATAAGACCTATCTGTGTCGGTGCGACGTAAAGCCGCTATCAAAAAAAAATGTTTTTTCGTTCTTGTTCAATTCAAATCCTATCTTTGATTTCCCATTTTTCGTGTCGATTATCTCCGACTGACTAGTACAGCAAAGGTATGCACCTAGGAGTGATGGGAATCAAACTTTCTTGCTATAAAGCGATGTGAGTGCAGTGCCATGATTACAGTCGCATATGCCGTATTTGAACGAGGGTTGTGTTGTTGGAAGATCGTACCAGAGTGCTGTCCCATGGAGTGTAACACATCATAAGGACGTAGGTCGTCACTGACGTACCGCTGTGTTCTCAGGTTCCCCCGAATCATTCCCAGAGGTTAGACCACCTTAAGCCATACCGTACTGTTCCCTTGGACGACGATTCCAGAATAAATGCTGTTAGGCTTTGTCTTTCCACAACATTGGAAGGATATACCACCGAGTGAGTGTCTGCGTGCTTTGTGTCACGTAGTTGTCAGCTTGCTTTTGGAAGATTGGGTTGGAACCCCACTGTCTGCAGCCCTGAAGATGGTTTTGCGTGGTTTCGCATATTCACACCAGGCAGATGCTGGAGCTGTACCTTAAGCATTCATTTTGGTCAAACCATTTTTCCTGACAAAACTACGTTGGTGGAACCAAAGAGATGTCAGGTGTGGTCCTAAATGCAAAAAAAGGGACAATTTTGTTTTGTTGTATTATCTTTTGAAGCCTGATCTCTCTCTCTCTCTCTCTCTCTCTACTTGAAATGACAATTCTTCATTGGTTCTTGACCTTCGGTTACAATACAACCCCAAGCACAACCGCCTTCACTCTATTGTTAACGGCAGTCCACGCATCTACCCGATGTCAGACGTCGAGGCATACTTCCGGATGAGGAAAGCTTTCTCTCTTCACCTTGTCAAGCATTAATTCCATATTTAAGTCCTTTTCGTACATAATAATTTTCATTTTAATCCTTATTTTTTAACCCACTGCTATTTCTGACGAGGTTAATTTTCATGGGCATTATTTGTAAAACTGCCTTAATAGCTAATAAGTATCGCTTCGAATTGCATTTTAAAAAAGAAAAGGGACAAATCAAATCTAAAGGAGCTGCCTGGTTACGCACATAAAACCCCTGATAATGTCTCCTGTCGGTGTACTTAGACGTTATGAAACCAATACAATGGTTAATTTTCAGTCTGCGAGGAATATTCAATAGGCCTATTAATATGAATGTGATGATTGTACTATGATAGTATTTTTAAAGCAAGGTTTTGTTCTTGTATTGTCACAAGCAATGATGAATTTATAATAATGATGACCGGTCGAGTTGACCGCGCGGTTAGGGTCGCGCAGCTGTGAGCTTGCATCCGAGACGAACAACCGAAAAGAAAACACGGTGTCCCTTGGACAGAGGAATGCAAGCAAGCCCATTCAGAAAGAATGAGTGAATTCTGGGCTCAAAAGAAAGCGAAGTTCACTGCCAAATGTAACAAGACTTAACGTGGTCCTTAACGGCCCCAGGGAATAAATAATAATAATAATAATAATAATAATAATAATAATAATAATAATAATAATAATAATGGCGTATGGTGCAGGTCTTTCGAATTGACGCCGTATAGGCGACCTACATGTCTGTGAGGATGGGGTCCTAGCTATGATGAATTCTACTTTTGAAGACGGCACACACACCCGGTCTTCGAACAAGAGTAATTAACCAATTAAGGTTAAAAATCCTCAACCCGGCCGGGAATCGAACACGAGACCCGTTGGATTATGGCCAGCACGCTAACAGTGGAGCCGCACAATGAATTTCTGAATAGCTTTGACATCGTGCTATTGCTAATAAATGTGGACAATGTGTATATATTTATTGTGAAACTCAAGACTTTCCAGATATTCTGTTTGCTGTTTGGTTTACGTCACACCGACACAGATAGGTCTCATGGCGACGATGGGATAGGAAAGGCCTTAATTAAGGTAGAGCCCCAACATTTGCCTGGTGTGAAAGTGGGAAACAACGGAAAACCATCTTCAGGGCTGCCGACAGTGGGGTTCGAACTCACTATCTCCTGGATGCAAGCTCACAGCTGCGCGCTCCTAACCGCACTGCCAACTCGCCCGGTCCCGGTTATTCTAGATTGCCACAAGGACATCCAAAGAAAAAAAGTAATTAAATTAAATTTCATAAATTTGATAAATAGCTTTAAAAATCAAAGATTAATGACATAATATATCGTCTATATACAGCTTAAACCTTTGGATATACAAAAAAAGTTAAATAACCATGCATTAGTTATTAAAACAGTAACGGGAATATAAAAGGAACCACTGTGAATACAGATCTTATTTTAAAATAGACAAAGATTCTCGTTAAGTTTTGTTTTGTAATTAAGTGTTTATTCTGTTTGTTTCAGGTTGGTCAGAAGCTATTTTATCGAAGTACAGCTTTACGTTAGAACATCGTCATGTTAGAAGTAAGTAATGTTATAGTTTATTTTATAACTGAAGGTGGAGAAGATTACACACACGTCGTCATCAACTTTGGAAACACTATGGAAATGGAATATCACGTGATCATTTAACACAACCTTATTTTATTGTTTTACTAATAATAGTGTTACCGAGCTCGATAGCTGCAGTCGCTTAAGTGCGGCCAGTATCCAGTATTCGGGAGACGGTGGGTTCGAACCCCACTGTCAATAGCCCTGAAGGTGGTTTTCCGTGGTTTCCCATTTTCACACCAAGAAAATGCTGGGGCTGTACCTTAATTAAGGCCACGGACGCTTCCTTCCCACTCCTAGCCCTGTCCTGTCCCGTCGCCGCCGTAAGATCTATCTGTGTCGGTGCGACGTAAAGCAACTTGCAAAAAAAAAAAAAAAAACAATGTAATAGTGTTAACGACATACGATATATGAGCAGGCGAATTGTGTACTGTATGAAGTCGCAGGCACGGCTTCAACTCTCGACAGAGAAGACAGGTGGCAAACTGCAACGGAAGGGTAGTGGACATGCTTCGTGATGGAAACAAATTTCGGTATTTTTCCGTGCGCCATTCATACCTCTCGGACTGTTTCCCTGTATGCTGACCTCGTGTAACTCTCTTGTAGCGGAATAACTTAAATTTCGTATTGTATTACAATAATAATAATAATAATAATAATAATAATAATAATAATAATAATAATAATAATAATAATAATAATAATTTCGTGTGGCTGTTTCTAGCCGAGTGCAGCCCTTGTAAGGCAGACCCTCCGATGAGGGTGGGCGGCATCTGCCATGTGTAGGTAACTGCGCGTTATTGTGGTGGAGGATAGTGTTAGTTATGTGTGGTGTGTGAGTTGCAGGGATGTTGGGGACAGCACAAACAGCCAGCCCCCGGGCCACTGGAATTAACTAATGAAGGTCAAAATCCCCGACCCGACCGGGAATCGAACCCGGGACCCTCAGAACCGAAGGCCAGTACGCTGACCATTCAGCCAACGAGTCGGACATTGTGTTATAATAAGAGATGATGACTTACATGAACCAACATTTGAACCGATACTTTGCTGGTTTCATGTCTACATTGAACCATTTTTTTTTTACTTTACGTCGCACCGATTCAGATAGATCTTATGGCGACGATGGGGCAGGAAAGGGTTAGAAATGTCTCTGAACTACGAAAACAATCCTTATCCAGGTGGGTACCTAATTTCGAGTACGCTCATTTTTTTATAACCACTGCCGTTATTGATATTTTTGTGTAAAATGCCGCCGTTTTATTTCTGAAATTGATTTTACCTGCGGAGAATGCATGCATGCCTCGAGCACGTGTCACGAGCAGATCCACGTCACGCCGCCGCCCAGCGGGACTACGCACGCGGTCTGCATGTCGAGTTCAGCCATCGCCGCGCCGGCTAGAATCAAAGCTAACATCGTTATGAACTGTAGACTTCACTCTCAGCGGTCGCAGTAAGTGCTTTCACTGCTCTACAAGATTTGAGAAGTTTCAAGAAAAGAAGTTAAGTAGTTCTCCACCCACAAGAATGTAAATGAAATTCAGTTCCAATGGAAATCATATTATGGATACTCAATGGTGTAGTTTCAGACTGTCACTAGATATCCACCAACTGAAAGTGAGGAATGTCTTAAAGGAATGGAATGCGATTTTTCTTACAGACATTTTGCTCTTTAGGCACTTTCAATCCTGAAATTATCAGCGTTTCGCCCAAGTGTAGCTGCGGGCTCATCAGTTGGATTGCAAAGGCAGGTATTTTTTCTTAAGTTTATTTATGACTTTCGGCCTGGTGGTGACCGTACAGCCAGCCTAGATACATATTCTGAAACACAATAAAATACTCAGAAAATTAACATAACAGATACACATTACATGAAATGTACACAACGAGCTCTTGTTTTTGACGAGGTAGGATGAGAAATTGTCATAGGGCGTGTTTTGAACAGAGGCCTGTATTCTTAAAAAATGTCTGGATTGCGGAGTACACTGAGGCACGTTTTGTTGCGAGCAAGGTTGAGGGACTGGTTGGTACTGGTTCATGTAATTCTACTGTTGTCTTTAGAAGTGTTTGTTGCTGAGAAGTAAATGTGTTGCATGCCAGAGGCTCGTTTGGACTTCAACAGGCGTACTTGATGAATGAGGAGTGGGGTAGTTTCCCGTTGCTTTCCCCATCGAGCCAGAAGTTGCTATTACATATCGGTATGCCAAGTCCACTGAAATGCACGCTCTAACCGACCCTATTAGCGATATTTTCATACCATTCACAACAGGGGGTAGCTGCATAAGGGATCGATCCTTTAACATCACTCACATCACGGTCACTTTCATGTTGTCAAAGCCAAGGATGAGATTGGGACAGATCAATGAAAGTAACGAAGTTGTTCTAGCCCACACCAGAATATGTAGTGCGCTGTAAACACTACGTATTACCTCCAAAGGCACTGAAAAATATATGCTCTGGATTCTCTGTCACATATACAATACGGGAGGCAGGCATTTATACAAGTGGAGGCACATGTTTCCCCTAGTGCACCGTCATTGCGTTGTTCTACATAGGAGACTTGCAGTGGCGTCTCAACGGTGCACTAGCCGCCAGCGTCTTGGAAAGATGTAGCTATCCAACTGATGAGCCCACTGCCACACTGGGGGGAAACGCTGGTAACTTCACGATTATAACAATAATTTCATGTGCCTATTTCTAGCCGGGTGCAGCCCTTGTAAGGCAGGCCCTCCGATGAGGGTGGGCGGCGTGTTATTGTGGTGGAGGATAGTGTTATGTGTGGTGTGTGAGTTGCAGGGATGTTGGGGACAGCACAAACACCCAGCTCCTGAGCCATTGGAATTTACCAATGAAGGTTAAAATCCCCGACCCGGCCGGGAATCGAACCCGCGGCACTCTGAACCGAAGGGCAGTACGCTGACAATTCAGCCACCGAGTCGGGCATTTCACGATTGAAAAGGCGTGAAGAGCATAATTGTTTGTAACATTTGCAATCGAAGAAATTAAATTATGATTTCCTCCTGGGAACTTAATTATTGATATTTTTCTTCTTCATTGCATTAGTTGAGGTAGCACGGGAGACAATGAAGAGGACAACTATATAGAACATTCACGAATTGAGTATTGTCCATCGAATTTTTTGAATCGTATTAGCAGTTGCGACCCTGCAGAGGGAGTACCTTGTAGTTTTGAGCGACTTTCTGAGCCCCAAAGTTACGTTGATAGTCACTAACATGCGTATGCAGTATAATTCTACAACGAACAAAGCGTGGGTGAGGTTACACTGGGTTTCCGAAAACAGTCTTGTGTAACACGTTGGGTGACAAGGTTAGTGCGAGCAGTGCATCGCGTTGTTGGCTCAGTGGGTTAATGGAAGCATAAAACGTCTATCTTTTTTTTCTGGACACCAGTGACTCTCATATGCGCACTGGGACTATCACATCGTACGCGTTCCCGTAGCGATCCCTAAAGGGAACGAAAAACAAATTTGAGGTAATGCAGCACCAAGACCACCTGCATCAACTTCGGTCTTCCTGAAGTTAGGCTATGGTCACATGTCTCATTACTGATGAGCTTTCCAAGCTTCACTTGCGTAGAAGAAGAAGCGCGGAGAGTGATAAATGGGGAAGCGTTCTATGTTCATTATGCACAGTATGTACTGTATGTTTCCTCAGCGCGAAGGCTGATTAGATCCTCAACAGATCCAGGTAGCCTAGAAGTGGTACACTCGTGTCCTCGTCCTGAGGTGGTGCAGCTCTTTTCAGGCACAACCCTAATAGAGGTAAGCTGCATGTACCATTTGACTACACGCCAGCCCTCCTGCCATTATTACATTTCTGGCATTACCGGGAATCGAATACGGGTCCCCGAGGACGGTAGCTAATAGTGCTAACCGTTATGCTACGGAGGCGGACGCCTAGAACAGGAGTGCTAGAGGAATGAGGGGGTGAGGTAGTTTCCCCCTGCTTTCCATCGCAAGCCAGAATGTGTTGTTACATATCATTCTCTCAAGCATACTCCAGCCGACGATATGACTAAGGTTGAGCGCACATTGGACCCGTATTCGTACGAACAAGCACGAATATGTACGAACAATCCGGTCGCTAGTAATGCTATACGGGCTCACAAACTGCACACGACTTAGTCGTGCGTGTACGCGCGTTGAGATACGACGTCTGATCACGTTCCCATCTTGCTGCGATGTTACCGAGCTCTGAGCAGTATGGATGTTTGAAAAGTTCATAACGTTAATATATGAATGAAAATGCTTGTAGGATGAAGGTGATTGCGTGACCATCAGCGCAATTCATGGTACAAAATCTCTGAAGAAATGGACGTGCCTGGTAAGTAGCAGTTACATTTTTTTACACTTGAAGTGATGTACATTTCTGTACGTAAACATCCAAACAAACGTTTACAAGTTACGTTCTGTTTTATAACTAGGGCTCGAATTTCCGTTACATAGGTTATACTGGTCTCTTTCTACAGATTTAAATTAAATTGACCACATTCCTAGTTGTTGTGAATATTATGACACGGTATCCTTGGTCATACATACGTATAATTTCAATATAAGTCATATTTAATCAAAATGATAGAGCAGGCTATCTATGCTCGTATTGGAATTGCTTTCTTCGTTTTCCAAGTATTATTCGCATGCGTTGTGATGATCATGCGAAGTGATTTTGTTCGAGTTTGGTTATTGTCTTCCCAGATACGAAGGAATTCCCCTAATTCTTCCCTTTTCAGACATGTCATTAATCCTCTCAGTTCTACGATGCTGTCTTCTGCGTCTCAGAAGAGAATTCTCCAACAGAGGTTATTCGTATTGACACTGGAAGAGAAATGCGAATACTGAACGATCCCATCGGACAAGCTCGCAACCAATGTGCACGTTCATACGTACGACTACGCTCGTATCTAATCGTCCGAAATTAATACGGATCCAATGTGCGCACAGTCCAACACTCTCGCACCACGAACGGTGTTATTAGTAATATTCATACCTCAGTCACTTTCACATTGTCAAAGCCAAGGACCGGGCAAGCTGGCCGTGCGGTTAGGGGCGCGCAACGGTGAGCTTGCATCCGGGAGATAGTGCGTTCGAACCCCACTGTCGGCAACCGTAAAGATGGCTTTCCGTGGTTTCCCATTTTCACACCAGGCAAATGCTGACGCTGTACCGTAATTAAGGCCTGGGCCGCTTCCTTCCCATTCGTAGTCCTTCTGTGAACTCAGCGCACTGTATCTCATCAGAGATTTATCTGGGCAGATTATGTTCATCATTAGCTTCGATAGTAATGATAGTCTTTGGTGCGTGTGTCGTAGATAACGGTACTTTACACAGTGCATGCCTAAGTTATGCTAGGAAACAACATCTAGAAACATGCTGTGGAGATCCATACCCGAAAAAGTCACTTCGTCTCATGTGATTAAGGGGAAATACACAGTTCAAAAAAATTAGGGGAACATGTTTTTGAACGTATGCCATGCTCCACAAAACAATACCTCACACCCAGGTATATTACCAACTAAATCCTTATTCTTTAGCGTTGAAGTATCAAAAGAACATCGATAGATTCACGTTCATAATGTCCAAATAGGAGCGAAAACAAAGTGATAACACTCCTCCAGGGTGGATTTTATTACGGTGTATGTCCTCCACGAGCATTTATCACAGCTTGGCTCCTTCGTGGCATGCTCCGTATAAGTCGATGGAGGTCACTTTGCAGTATCAGGTCCCATTCTTCAATGAGAGCCTGTTCGAGGTCTTGGAGAGTCTGTGCTGGAAGAGGACGCCCACTAACACTTCTGTCAAGCCTATCCCACACGTGATCGATGGGATTAAGGTCGGGAATCACTGCTGGCCATTCCATCTCTTGAATGTCCAGTTCTCGCAGGACAGCTCTGGTGATGCGCGCTGCATGAGCCCTGGCATTGACGTGCATGAGTACGATTTCATGGCCAAACCCATATGCAGCAACCAACACATGCTGTAGCAGTATCTGCTGGATGTACTCCACAGCGGTAAGATTACCACGGACGACGAAATGATCCGTACGGCCATCAATACTGATGCCACCCCACATATCATACAACCTTGTCCCAATCAGTCGCCTTTCTGGACAACATTTAGCATGTACTGGTTACGACGGCGTCTCCGTACACGCGGACGTCCATCATGCTGTGTCAGGGGGAATCTGGACTCGTCTGTGAATAACACCGATCTCCATTGGCGAAGTTGCCAGTTGACGTGGGTACGGGCAAACAGAAGGCGAGCTGCGCGATGTTGCTGCGATAAACAGGGCCCTCGAACAGGACATCTGGGTCGCAAGGACACTTCTTGAGGTCTTCTCTGGCAGTTGCTGAACGACGCCGCAACGTACAGATGGTCAGATATCGGTCATCCTGTGGGGTCGTCATGCGTCCACGACCTTGTCCAACCCTCCTTGTGAACTGGCCTGTCTCACTGTAACGATTCCACAAGCGTCGAATAACTAACGGAGAGAGATTGAGATCCACAGCAACACGACGAAAAGTCCATCCTTCCTGGATCATGGTGACGGCCCTTGCGACTTGAACCTCGTTAAGATGTCTCATGAGATGTGCTGATTTACGTACAACGTGCTCAAATGACCGCAGTAGTCTGTGTACCTCACGACTACACACGGACGCACTGCTATTCACTTTTTTGAGGACTCATCTGGCAGTTTAATGCATGGCTACGCCTACAGATGGAGTATAACTTCGAATTGACATACCCTGAGTAGCTAAGGTCTCAAGATACGCTGTACGACCATTGGAACCCCATCTACCAAATTAACGTTCACATACCTGACGTTACAAAACATGTTCCCCTATTTTTTTAACTGTGTACTACTGGACCGCCGCTCTCTAACTAGAAGAGAACAGGTACGATATTGCGCCACGAAGAGAGGAGTTAAAGTCGGAAAATAAAAGATTAGGAGTTGACCAAAGAGAAAAGATAAATCGATGAAAGTGAGAAGCTTTGCATTTTTGGAATCGGTATCAGATTGAACTAAGGACCTCGTGGTTGCCAAGCCACTCTTCACCTCTTTAAATAGGGGCTGGGGGGATGAAGTAGGTATGTTCTATGCTCCACTCATGGGGGTTTCCATTCTCCTCTTGTGTTTGTTCAAGGAACATTGACAAGTGTAATGTAAATCTGTCAAAGAAAAAAACCCCTCTCTCTTAACTGAAGTCCCCTTACGTCCCTCGCTACTGTTCGGAGGCCGACAATGTTACGTGTCGTTGGGTCACGGTCTGACGTGGCCTGATGTCTGCATTTATAATGGAACAGTTCTAGATGGGCGTAATGGTAACGAGTTGGACTGGTATTCATGAGGTCGTACGTTCGTACTTACTGCTTGTTATTTGTTTAAGAGACAGGAAATATAAATGTTCTTGTCTATTTTATGACTGATTTAGTAATAGCACCAGGTTCATGAATTCATCATGCTATGTCATTAATATGGCATTCTGGCTTCAAATAGAAAGAATAAAAGATGTTACTCTCAATAAAATATGTTTGTGGCATAAACAAAAATGAAAAATCTTAGTGGTGCCTGCCTTAGATAATTCAAAAAGATGAGTGAAAAAGGAACAAATCCACCATTCGATATTTAGTTCATCTTCCTCCCAACTCGATCACATTTAGCAGTCGATTGCGCATTGAGCCGACTGGGCTTTTCAAATAACGACTGTTCTCAGCAACGGCATGAAATATAAATGTTTCGTCATCTCTTTCGGAACCCTTCATGAAAATTAAAGTTTTCGAGCCCAACTTACGTCTAGTAATTTATTTTTGATACTTGGTGCGACTGTATGGAAATTACGGACGCATTGTTCTTCACAACAAACTAACGCCCCAATAAATACTAAATCAGAAACTAGTATTGGACTGGAGCTAAGATGTCTATTACCATGCCCAAGGGAAAGTTTTCTTGTGAAAGTCTGAACTGTTAGGAGGTCAGGTTGAATAAAGTGACAGTATCTCGCCTTTTTTAATGCTCAGTTTATACACAGCAGCATGATTTCAAATTTAAAAAAATAAATTAGCTTTATATGAGAAATTCGGTCTTAATGATTCTAACTAATAAAGAGGATGGTTCGTCGATGGTAGAATATCTCCACCTCTAGACATGATGTATGCTTTTGGGCTTATGCCGTGTCAAGAAAATAAGGTGAAATTCTTTGTTTCGCAGAGAACTATGCTTTGAGTCATCAGACAGTCTCGATTGTCTTCGAGAAAGGCTTCCAAAACAATGAGGTTTGAATTTAGACGTTACCCAATAGAAGTGGAAATGGTACGTTCTTTTGTCACCACATGGCTCCTCGGACGCGGTGCAGCGCTTACGTTCGAAGCGGAACCATCAGAATGAGTCTGAAGGGTCACATAACATAATACGCGTACGCAGGAGTGGGAAAGGGCTACGATTGGGAAGGTACGGCCGTGGACTTAATTAAGGTACTTCTCCAGCATCTTACCTGGTGTGAAAATGAGGAGCCAGTGAAAAAAAGTCTTCAGGGCTGTTGACGGTGAGATTCGAATCCACTACCTCCCGAATGCAAGCTCACAGCGACGCGACCGTAAACGCACGGCCAACTCGCTCGGTCTTCTCCCCTCTGTAAACTCACGTATTAGTCCAGGTCATTCTCAAGGCGTAACTAATAGTGAGTCCTGAAGCCCTGTATGCTGTCCAGTGCTTGCCTCTCTCCCACCGTGGTGAGACAGGGAGGATCCAAATAAAAGAGAGGAAACTCCTCGAAACATTCTCGATGCATGTTAGAATTCTGAGTTTGAATGCAGATCTGCACTCTAAATTTGAAAAGCCGTCGCTTTGTATGAAGGAACGTCATATCTTGCTGAATAGGCATCTTTCTCGAAAGCCTAATATCAAATTTATTTATTTATTTATTTATTTATTTATTTATTTATTTATTTATTTATTTATTTATTTATTTATTTTATGCCTTTGTGTGTGGCAAAGTTTGGGCTCACGGCCCTCTCTTACACTTAACTACAACATACAGTACATAGTCACACGATTTGGAAAAATAACATTGTTAACAGTCTCTAGAAACTACCTAAATTAATGGAGCGATATTGTAACTTATTATAATTGTTATTTTTAATGATTAATATTATCTATCTGCATCACCTAGCTCAAAATCATACTTGCACTCATACACACTAACATTCATACAAGCTGATCACGACAAGACCGTTTAAATGAGACTATTGTGCTATTACGTATACTGACAGGGCGAGTGTTCCATAGCCTAGCCCCAGTCACTTGGAAAGAGCGGCTGTATACAGATGAATGATTAACCTGTATCATAAGGGTAGAAGTTGATCTGGTTTGCTACTGTTAGTTGCTTTACGTCGCACCGACACAGGTAGGTCATACGGCGACGATGGGATAGAAAAGGCCTAGGAGTTGGAAGGAAGCGGCCGTGGCCTTAATTAAGGTGTGAAATTCACACATTGCCTGGTATGAAAATGGGAAGTCACGGAAAACCATCTTCAGGGCTGCCGACAGTGGGGCTCGAACCCACCATTTCCCGGATGCAAGCTCACAGCCGCGCGCCTCTACGCGCACGGCCAATTCGCCCGGTTTGATCATGTTTTATGTCCAGGGATAGATGAGAGGAAGTTAAAAAAAGGAGGATAGGTATTCAGGTGCAGACCCGTTCAGAAGTCGAAGAATTAGTGGTGCAGTATGTAGATTTCTTAGTTGATCGATTTTCATTCAGGATAGCTTCTCATAATAAGGGAAAAATATGTGTCCTAAAGTTCAAAGAAAATATAAATCGTATGCGAGAGTTCGTTGCCCTTTGAAGTTTCATAGTTTGTTCTACAATTGCATCGGTTAATACGACATCACAGTAATAAATTATTGGAAAAATGAGAGTTTGCTATGTGCAAGAATTCATTTTTAGTGGGTGGTGAGATGCATATACCTTTCTGCGGTCACTTGTTACATGGTCATTCCAGTTTAATGTGTCATGCAAAATTCTTGAAATCTTTTCATGACGTGGAAAAGTACCGCTCTCTGGGCAAATGCAGTGGACGAACTGACCAGTGCCTCTGAGATATGTTCAAAACCTGGATACACGGGGTAAAGTATATTACGGTAAAAGTGAAGAGCACTCGTGGGAAGCGCGAAGAACCACATTTTCCACTACGTGGAAGTACTGGAAATCCAGAAAGGCTGACAAGTATTAAATCATGGTACTTTGGTGGCCGAAACTATTTTTTAGGTTCTTTCCTCGCCTTTTCCCAGTCATCTGGGATTGGCACTAAATGTTCATTGACCCCAGTTTTACGGCAGGATGCCCTTCCTGACACAAACTTTGTGTGGATGAAGGTGTTTACTATTACATGTTTCTGTGGTGGCTGCTAATGTAATATGTTGCATGTAGACGTATATTATGACTATCACAAACACCCAATCGCCGAAAGAGAAGTATGAACTATACGCAGCTAAAATCTTCAGCTCGACCGGGAATCGAACCCGTGACTCTCTGAAGCGAAGGCCAATACTTTAACTGTTCAACCAAGGAGCTTGACTAGTGGCCGAAATGATATAAAAAATAAAAATCCCACCCTCGAATTTCTAGCAGTGTAACAGGCTACACATTCGCCATGAAGATATAAGAAAGGCGTATGTTGACAGATTTTCATCAAAAGTTATATTGTTATTTATTTGATGATTGATTATACGTCGATGTTGCCCGTTGTTCAAACAGCAGGCTTGGTCGAGACCGAACCATCGTTATAATACGGACCATATAACCTAGAGGATGGTTGCCTAGTTGTACTTCCTCTTAAAACAATAATCACCACCACAACAGCACCACCTACATATAACCTATATAACCGTTCGCATTCTACTGTAAATATTAACTACGTACCAGAATTACAAAGATACAATAATATCAATAATTTAGAATGGGTCTGCTAACATTGTCTCGGTTTTCGATTGAATAATTCCGCAGACAATACGAAACGTAAAGGAATATGATAGTTAAAAAATTCAGTTTTCTCTTTCTTTTTTAAAGTTTGAATGAAACCTGTGTGCTGAGTGTTGGGTGGAAAAATGAACTTGTTCTCCAATCCGGGTAGGAAGTGCATGCTCGTAACGAAGGTAATTACTGAACGTATAGTGTGTTGTGCCCGCTCTATAATCTTATCAGAGAGCTACATTAAATATTAAAGGTCGAAATGGCTCTGGCGGTCATAAATCTACTGTCATGAACTTGACGGACTAAAACTCTATAACCTTGCTGCTAGAGGCTTTACGTCGCACCGACACAGATAGGTGTTAGGGCTATGAGTTGGAAGGAAGCGGCTGGCCTTATTTAAGGTACAGCCCCAGCATTTTACTGGTGTGAAAATGGGAAACCACGGAAAACCATCTTCAGGGCTGCCGACAGTGGAATTCGAACCGATTCGAGGCGACTGATAGATCATATGGAAAATAATAACATTTAGTTGACTCTCCAAAAGATATTAAGCTAATAAGTAAAATATGTGGATAATGGAAATAATAATTTAGTGAATGAATAAGGTCCGCCTCTGTGATGTAGTGGTTAGTGTGATTAGCTGCCCCTCACCCCCGGAGGCCCAGGGTCGATTCCCGGCTCTGCAATGAAATTTGAAAAATGGTGCGAGGGATGGAGCGGGGTCCACTCTGCCTGGGGAGGTCAAATGAGTAGAGGTGGGTTCGAATCCCACCTCAGCCATCCTGGAAGTGGTTGTCCATGGTTTCTCAGTTCTCCTCCTGGCAAATGCCGGATGGTACCTAACTTAAGGCCACGGCCACTTCCTTTCCTCTTCTTTGTCTATCCCTTCCAATCTTCCCATCCCCCCCACAAGCCCCCTGCTTCACATAGCAGGTGAGGCCGCCTGGGAGAGGTACTGGTCACTCTCCCCAGTTGTATCCCCAGACACGCTCCAGGACACTGCCCTTGAGGCGGTAGAAGTAAGATCCCTCGCTGAGTCCGAGGGAAAAACCAACCCTGGAGGGTAAATCGATTAAGAAAGAAAGAAAGAATGAATGAATAAGAATAATTATATTTTATTTGTAAAATTATTGCTAAGGGCGGATAAGTGTTGAGATCTCCGAAGTTACGTGACATCGGGCGTGGTAACCACGTGGATGGGTAGTCGACTTGCTGTTGGTTAGGAGAGAAGCCTACCTCAAGTAACTGCGACTGATAGAATCTGCCCTGTGACCCTGGCTTAGCTAGGGCGGAAGCATTGATTAGACCAGATTTGGATAAAGCATTAGGTTTTTCATTATAACGACATCCAGTGATTTTTAAAACCTTATTTGGTTGTTCACATTTTCGTTTCTCGCTTACTCTGGTTTTTCCCTCAGACTGTGAGGGAGAAGTGGCCGTGGCTGGAGTTTTCTTCTCGATTGTTGATCATAAGTAATTATTTTGACGACTGTTTTAATTTAATTTGTGGTTTGCTTTGAGGTAGGCAATAATACAGGGTATCCCAGGAGAAATGTTCAATATTCAGGGATATGACAGCAATGATCATTTGACATACGTCCAATTGCTAATGGTTTTCGAGACAGAACATATTTAATGTGCATTTAATGTACTACCCAACCTCTTTCACGTTTTATTCTAGCCTCGGGATGTCTTTCTGCCATTAAACTGGCGCGTTGAACGCGCAGTGTTGTGAATGAATTAGTGCGAGGGACTGAGGGTGTATCAGAGAGAAGCATCGGTTAACTGGGCTTGTACGCGCGCTGGCTAAAATGCCAGAAGAATATGCAAATATGGTGCATGTTTACGGCTTCTGCGATAGTCATGCTCCTGCTGCAACCGAGGAATACCGTCGGCACTGATCGTAGAGTGATTTTCAGAGTTTTCAGCACATTTCGTGAGACAGGTATTTTTCCAAGTTCCGATTTTTCATCTGAACGTGTGTTTCAACAACCTGTGCAGGAACAGCAACACATTGTTGAAATAGCGCAGCGTAATCCTACTGCGAGCACATGGCGACTTTCTGCACGTATCAATGTCCCACGAACACCTGTATGGTGAACATTATATGAAGGAAACTTGTACCCATTTCAAAACGTCAAACAGGTTGGGTGAGTAAAACACATACGTGCGCGCCACTAACCCCAAAACAAATGTACAGACGTGCACATTAATGGTGTCCCGACATAAACAATCAACACTGCCCCACCCCAGTACTGAAGAGAAGGGGAGAGAGCGAAGGGATAGTGTTGAAGGCCAATCCAGTACAAAACATGGGGGAAGGGAGTGAAGGGGTAGTGTCGAAGGTACAATGACTCACCTTCTCGCTTAACGCATTGCTGCATGGACTGCATGCAGACAGTCCGCTACAAGACTTCGTTGTGATCGAAATGGGCACAATGGCGGATGTATTGAAGTACAGCATTAGGTTACCTACTCGTCCGGCCCCGCGGTGTACGGGGCAACGCGTCCGGCCGCCCCGGGTTCGATTCCCGGCCGGGTCAGGGAGTTTTAATTGTAAATGATTATATCCCTGGCCTGGGGACTGCGTGTTTGTGTCGTCCTTAACGTTCCTCACATTCAACACTCAACACTTCCGCAATTCCAATTACATGCAGGTTCATATATTGTGCCCCGAACAAACAGCATTTTAACATAAAAATATTAAAAAGTAGCCTACTCTGTTAATTACAGTATTAAGAGGTAAAGGAGGTTTTTAACCGAAAAGTATTTTATACTAGTTAGGAATATTTTGTAGCTGCGTTATATCGGGTCTACCAATCCTCCTTCACCTCGTTCTTGCCATATTTCTATCCATCTCCAAACTGTCTTAAGACTGCATGGTATTGCTTGTGCTATTGCTTGGGGGACCATGTGAGCCTCCCACATGCCAATAACACGGCCTCGATTCACCTGTGATAGGATAGCAGCCATCTTATTACACAATGTTACAGTATAACGCCGGAATACACACACTGTATTCAGCACTCCCTTCCCCTCCTTTTCAGTACTGGAGTGGCCTTCAACACTATCCCTTTACTCTCTCCCCTCCTTTTCAGTATTGGAGTGGGGCAGTGTTGATTGTTTATGTCGGGACACCATTAATGTGCGTGCGTATACATTAAATGTTTTCTATCTGGGAAACCATTCGGAAGAGGGCACATGAAGTTGTCTTGCTTCAAATGATCGTTCCTTTCATATCCCTGAATATTGACCATTCCTCCTGGGACATCTGTATAACTCACACGATTTTTTTAATGTTACGTATAATTAATTATAGTACTCAGACTATTTTTTGTAGTTTGTGTGTTTTGACGAGGAAGAAAAGTGTGGACTTCTCCTTAAAGACAAAGTGAGAAGATAACAACAAGAAAGCGTTTGCGCCAAACCTTGAAAACGGTAAGACCTGCATGAAATTCATAATGTTACTCAATGCGCTATTTTTGCACCCATAAACCTGCCAACAGGAGATAGAGGCCTCTTTGCAGAAAAATGTCACCGTTATACATAAAATGTAACATAAATCTCTTATTCTTTCCATCTAGGTTTATTGGGTAATTATTGTTTTCAATTGCTATTTCAACATTAAAGGGTTGATGTTGATTCAGCGAAGTAATCTTCATGGAACGTAACTACCAATTTTGATTGATTCATCACGGTTATACTTAGTTTTATGAGCAATGGTAAGTATACTTCGTCTCATGAAAATCCCTGAATAGAGAAGGCTAACAATTTGTATCTCCTGATGATTAGCACATTCGGTGTCAATCGCACTGACCACACAATAACCATTTCTAGGCCGTTCGTTAGTATGTAGGTGAAAGTCTTAGTAGATTCTCTTGTTCTAAAGAGCGAGGACTGTTTTAGACATGCATGACATGTAGGTCTCGTCGCGGGTGTGAACTGTGTCTCCATGTGGATTTGGCCCTGTTTTGCGGCCGGATGCCCTTATTGACGCCAACCCTATATAGGTAAGGGTGTTTCTGCCTGAATACAGGTCCGAACCTCCGCAGAGGTGTGCCTGAGCCTGAGTTCCTTTCCGCTCCTACATTCCCTTACCCCCACCAACAGCGCGTGGCAACCCATCCAAATCTTGACCACGCCCAGTGTTGCTTAACTTCGGAGATCTCACGGGATCCGGTATTTCAACACGGCTACACGGCCGTTGACTCCAACCCTGTCTGGAGGGATGTAATTACTGTTCCGTGTTTCTGTGGTGGTTGGTATTGTAGTGTATGAATATGAAGAGGAAAGTGTTGGGACAAACACAAACAGCCTGTCCCCGGGCCAGAAGAATTAATCAGAGGCGAGGAAAATACCCGACCCAGCCGGGAATCGAACCCGACATCCTCTGAACCGAAGGCCTCAACGCTGACCATTCAGCCAATGAGTCGGACAAATATAGGTCTCCTACATTGTAAATTAATTATATACAGACTGTATGAGAACTGTACCGACAAAAAAATCACGTATGCTATTGGTGTTATGTTAAGAACGATGGTGCAATCGGATTGGCGTATTTGCCAGAGCACAAGCCGCGACCGTGCTTCAGGGAAGAGAAGTGTAGGAGGGAAAGTGGGGTGTATGATGGAGACATAGATAATGCTCCACGCGTATGCACAATTTACCTCGTTCGACTTGCCCTTGTCTCTTAAGGCAATATCCACAGTTTGCTTATTAAACAGCCGTAACTGCACACACAGTACAAGAACACACTGTAATTAAGACACACTTGTCAGTCAGGGAATCGTTTCTCCTCTCATCTGTTTGTCGCAGTAACGTTCTTTATTAATTAACATGCTCGAAGATGAAACGCTGCCGCCCCACGATTGTGTATTCCTTCACTTACAACATTGTAAATGGAATGAATATTGAAGGAGGGAAACAATACGCCCGATGATTTGATTACAGTAGATTTTCAATTACCCGCCCCCCCCCCCTTTCTTACTTTGATGCACAGGTCACAACGGTGTAGTAGTGACCTTTGGACTCTGTTCAGGATGTGCAGTGTGTTGCGCATTACCTCTGTCTCCCACTTCCCCTTCCTTCCTTCCTTCCTTCCTTCCTTCCTTCCTTCCTTCCTTCCTTCCTTCCTCTGACACACAGCAAGAGGCAGCGGCTGACTCTCTGACAAAGCAAATACTGCAAGTTTGTCAATTTGAATCGCGCGCCTGGAAGTAACAACATAACCTCATTTTCTCATAAAGAAAAATTGTCCCTGCCAATCTGATTGCGCCATCGTTCTTAACGTAACACGAAGAGCACCCCAGACCTTTCTTTTGTCGGTATAGTTCTTATACACCCTGTATATTGCAAACATTCGAAGCCTGGCATGATGAGACGTTAATACGAAACGTCTAGAAGTTAGTTGTTGTTTGATTTGATCACAGATCTAAGCTATACAAAATGATGGGATGTTACCAACTTATTTATTCTTTACCCCAGGACAGCTTTCTCAATACTCTCTTCAAAAAATATGAATTGTCTCAATAAATCGTGAGCACAAAAATCATGATACGAACATTATCTTCTCACAGAGTGTTTAATATACTGTTTACATCAGTTTACTTCATTGAATAATAATAGTAATAATAAGATAATAAATCCTCCGTGGCTCAGGCGGCAGCACACCGGCCTTTCACCGCTGGATACCGTGGTTCAAATCCCGCTCACTCCATGTGATATTTGTGCTGGACAAAGCGGAGGCAGAAGAGATTTTTCTCCGGGCACTCCGGTTTTCCCTGTCATCTTTCATTCCAGCAACACTCTCCAATATCATTTCATTAATCATTTCATTTCATTAATCACTCATTAAAAATTGTCCCAGAAGAGTGCGACAGGCTTCGGCAGCCGGCACATTTCCTATCCTCGCCGCTAGATGGGGGCTTCATTCATTCCATTCCTGACCCGGTCGAATGACTGGAAACAGCATGTGGATTTTCAATAAGAATAATGTTTGGTTATTCCATATACTTATTTTGATACATCTTTGCAAGCTACCCTCATATCCTGAGTCAATCTGTCTCCTTATACCTATGATACAGTATATTTCGTTGGTTCTGCCCCTTATGGCCAGGCCCGCTGTCTAGTTGTAGCGAATGTACCTCTTACCTCCTGGAGGCTCCGGGCTCGAACCCCGGCCAGGTCAAGGATTTTAACCTGGTTCTCAGGGCTGATTCGAAGTCTATTCACCCTACGTGAAAACTATAATTGGGGAGCTATCGGACGGTGGGGTAGCGGCCCCTTTGTAGACAACGAGGAATGATGGCCGAGAGTATTCGTCACGCTGATCAAGCGTGCTTTCGGGCTGAGCAGTGGTCGCATGATAGACCAAGGTCCATCGGGGCTGTAGCAGCGTGAATGTTTTCTGCCACTCATGGGTGAAAGGGTATAATACACTAGTGTCCAAAAGTTAAGTATAAGTTACGAGTAAGCAGGGCAACAGGAAAAAGACCTAAATCGCACGACATATGCACCTACCAACCTTACGTGTTCGCTCTGTATAGGAAAGGAGTGTTCCCTGCTTGGACTAGCGGCGTAACCGCAAGGTAAACACAGCCAGTGCCTGCGCCCCATATTCCCTCATTCGTGTTTGCCCTATTATAGTGCGCGGAGTGTAGCCTTGTGGTGAACGTGACAACATAATGACACAACGACGACATCTGGACCCCATTAGGGTAGAATACTCGGCCGCCTGGGAGCAGGCAGGCACAGACCGAAGTCCACAAAGTGTCATTTCTAGGCTTTGGAGATGATTTCGAGACACAGGCGATGTTAGTCATAGGCTAGTACCAGGTCGACTAAGGGTAACCACCCCACAGCAGGACCGATATCTGGCCTTAACCGCCCGACGAAATCGCAGTCCGCCTGCAATACAATTGTCGGCGGAGCTTGCAGCAATCTCAGGGGTTGCCGTTTCCCGGCAAACTGTGTTCCGGAGGCTCAGAACAGCAGGGCTGTTTGCCCGACGTCCAGCGGTGTGCGTCCCGCTCTCTCCAACACAGTTTACTGTGGAGCCTTCAACATCGAAACTGGACCATGATTAATCCCGCTTTAGTTTGCAGAACGATTTCCGTCGCACATTAATATGGAGAGAACCGGACCAGTTTGGTGGTGGTGGGGTCATGGTGTGGAGCGGCATCATGTTGAATGGCAGTACGGATCCACTGTTAACGCTCAGAGATACAGGGATGAGATACGGAGATCTTCTCTTAACGGACGATAATGCCCGACCGCACCGCGCTGCTCTGGTGGATGAATTTCTGGCCGGGGAAGACATTCATCGCATGGATTGGCCAGCGAAGTCTGCGGATCTGAATCCTTTAGAGCATGCCTGGGATGCATTGGGGAGGTGAATTGCATCCCGTCAGCCTCCACCAAGGGTCCTCCAAGACCTTCGCATTGCCCTTTCAGAGGAATGGGTTCGACTGCCACAAGAGCTCTTGGACCACCTGATAGAGTGCATATCACGTCGCTGCGAAGAATACTGTATGTGGCCGTTAGAAGTAACCATACACCCTATTAACAGCATATTTTGTTGTGGGAGACATTGCCAAGTTTTATTAGTTGTTGTCAAAGGTGTACCTTAGCTATCAGAACCTTTCTGACACTGGATTTTTTTGGACAAGTTGTGTGACATATGGTGTGTGATTCAGCTTCCGTTTGTTCAGAAATCCGTCCGACATTCTTATCAGTCGGTATGGCCTTGTTTAGTGATTATGCTTAACTTTTGGACACTAGTGTACATGCACGAAACGTACGAGTAAATGGTGTCCCTTGCCATTCTCAAGCGATGACTGAAACGGGCTATCATTCAGGGACTCTCAACTTGGGAGCATGGGGAGATGACTACGGGATCATAGCCCACTTACGTCATTCTCCTCACTGACTTCCTGAACTCCGTTGACCAACTCTTTTCTCCTCCGGGCTTAAGGCGCTGCCTTTCTTAGCCCAAGTTTGCAAGTCCGATCCTGGCTCAGTCCGGTTGTATTTGAAGGTGCTGAAATACATCAGCCCTGTGATAGCAGATTTGCGGTATCAGCACGTAAAATTTCTGCACCTCGGTGTCTCCGAAAACCGTATAAGTAGTTAGTGAGACGTAAAAGTAATATCATTTAAAATTGTTTCCAAACTTGAGGGAATTAGGTTTTCTGAGGCATAAGGGGCCTTAATTTTCACGTCTTGAAGGATTGTTCCCGGTTTCATCAAGGCGTGACCATCCAATCTATTCTTTCGTCTGGTTAATCCGCCAGATTGTCTTCTTTTCACGAACTTCATTCAGTGTCTCTTAATTTTTGACCAGAACTGTCAATCTAGCATTACTTCATAATTCTTTTAAACATCGATTCTTCGTTTTGCACGAGCCTTTCACTACGATATGCTTCCATATTGTGCTGTGCTTCACATACCCATCTTCGGGAACGGAATATAACTTCACTCATCTGTATTTGAGGTAGGTAAGTTTCTCCCCTGTAGATAAACATTCATATCTAGGACCATTAATTTTCTACCCATTTCTACCTCCTTTGCAAAGAATGAATCTCAAAAACAGGTGATTATCTGTTGCCTTTCTTTCCACCTAATTCGAGGTTTGATCTCCCAAGAAGAACTTGGACCATCCTCAATAGGATTCGGTGCGGTCATGGAGTCTGCGCTGCGTCCCTGTATAAGATACAATCCCCCACGTGTGACTGTTTCAAACCATCGAACACATTGTAAAGGAGTGTAACAGAAGAGCCTATCCTGGAGATTGGTTTGATTTTCTAGAAGCCAATACAGAGGCTCTAGAATTGATAACAACTTTGGACATTAAAATATAATGTACTTGCTTTCCTGTTTCTGTATATATATGCCATACGATAAATAAATAATAATACCTCCTTTGCATATAACAATAAAATAATAATGTTGTTGGCTTTATGTCCCACTAACTACTTTCACGATTTTCGGAGCATCGGAAAATAAACTGATCTTGAGTTCAAATTATTATTCCAGTGTTCTGTGAAGAAATCGTATTAACATTCTACACCGTTGGAAGTTGAATTGAAATTTATTTTTCACCCTTGTGATTACCTTAGGTACAGAAGTTATTACATTCCATTTAAATTCAATTATGCTTCTTTTTTAAACATTTATATTGAAAACCAAGTGTAGTAGCTTTGTCTTGGTTCCTGCTTTGTTCTCTTAATATTCTAACAAGTTTGGGTCTCAAAATCCAATCTCTCACCTTTTTCTCGACAGCAATTTGTCTTTAAATAAATTCCACAAAAGTCAAGTTCTTTCCCTTGATACAGTTCTATAATTGTATCCTTTTTGCCTGCCTTATCTAGTTGTGTCTTACACTTTAACTATGACGTCCACGTCTCCGATAATTCCTTTGATCTTTTCTCCATAGTAGAGTATAGAATCTATTTAATCTACAGCCGTGCAATATTCTGAAACTGTGCATTTCCCTTTCAGTATTTTACTTGTGGAGGTTCAGAAACTTCTTTTTTACCTTATTTATTAGTCGCATTTGCTCTTTTCTCATTCTTAATTTCTTGTATACGTGCACTTCATTAGTTAGATATATCCTTCTACTTCCTGAGTTATCCGTTGATCATGTCGTCTTCATTCTTGATGTTTGAGCTATTTTCAAATATTATGTTTGAAATGTTACATCCCTTTTTCCCTCTTTCCTTCTCTGTTTTCTTCTTTGTCGCTCAGCATTTTTAATCACGAAATTCTACTTTCTTCAATCAATGATCTGGTTTTCTGTTTGACCGTTATGAAGTCTATCTGATAACTTCCTACGTCTGTAGTCCCATTGTAATGTACAACCATATTTTGTGGCTTTTAAACCCAGTGTTTGCTAGTACCTTCTCATTTATTTTCAATACAGAATTCTTTCAGTTCTCAATTTGATCACTCATTTTTTTCAACATCGTTCATTTCTTCAACATCCTGAAAATGTATGCAAATGTAACTTTTAGTGAAGTATCCGTGGTCACTTTTCTCTTTGGTTAAACTTTGTACCTTTCCTTTCTCGGCTATAGGACATTCCACTCATCAGTCTGGAATCTCTCAGTAATAGCCCCGTAGAAGTAAATAGCTGTTCAATGCTGCTGTTATTACTGATGATTATGATACTAAAACAGAGACCAAATAGGTGAGGCGACTTGCGACTGAAGACGTTTCAAAGTAGAATATTATTGAATTAGATGGAGCGATTTTCTTCAGACTGTTGGGAGTTACGTTTATCCTGATTCATAAACGAGTAATATGTAACATAAATCGGACCATTCCTGAGTGCAATCTCCACGAGATA
Organism: Anabrus simplex; assembly: GCF_040414725.1. Taxonomy (NCBI): domain Eukaryota; kingdom Metazoa; phylum Arthropoda; class Insecta; order Orthoptera; family Tettigoniidae; genus Anabrus; species Anabrus simplex. The sequence goes on from NC_090268.1 coordinate 36,234,298, forward strand.
GGAGGAAAGGAAATGCATTTCCTAATGATGGCTAGTCACGCACCTGAGTGTGTGAACAGAAGGCTACACATGTTGCCAGCAGATAGTCTCGCGGCTATGGGTTAACGGCACGCTATAATCCAGCTTTATAAATGGTGTACGGCTCTATCTATCCTCGGTGTGGTGAATCAGTTCTCTTCATAAAGATAAATGTGCGGACACTGATTCTAATACCAACGTCACTAATTATGAACGTTCGGGTGAAAGTGAGTGAGTACGAGTAGATATTCCGGACAGCAGTTAGTAAATTTGAAATGAAAATGATCTGTAAAAATTTGTGTTGTATGGTATATCCGGTTTTTCTCATTTTACAGTTTTGTTGAATTCCATCTGATATGTGCAGCATTTTGGGCTCTTTCGGGTTTTGAAGGATTTATAACCGTACGTAACAGCGACCAGGATGTGAGTCTTTACGTTCAACTCAAAACATTGCATAGCTTCGCCAGCAAAACTTCCCAGATGATATCTAAAGTAATCTGTAAAGTAATCGCTCTCTGTCGGCCTGCCGATATTACTGCCACATTAGGCGAGTTGATGGTGAAACTTCTCGTTTCAGGTTTCTAAGGAATATGGTGAATGGAATCACCAAACTAAAGAACTACCTTACTGCATCAGTACTTCTCATAGATCTTCTTGTTCGTACATGAAGATTCCTAATGCTTAACTTCGTCTGAGTAGTCCTACTCCTTTATCATTATGGTCATCATCCGTATTCTTGAATTATTTTTTATTTTTTTGCTATTTGCTTTACGTTGCACCGACACAGATAGGTCTTATGGCGACAATGGGATAGGAGGGGCCTAGGAATGGGAAGGAAGCGGCCGCAGCCTTAATTAAGGTACAGCCTGGTGTGAAAATGGGAAACCACGGAAACCCATCTTCAGGGCTGCCGTCACTGGGGTTCGAACCCACTATCTGCGGATGCAAGCTCACAGCTGCGCGCCCCTAACCGCACGGCTAACTTGGCCGGTCTTGAATTCTAGACAAGGATCATAAATTAAGAAGTAGTTATCTTGAATATGACCAATAATGGCATCCTTTGAGATATTAATCTAACCTGTGATTTCTCCCTTCCTTTTTACGTTTAAAACGCGAAATGTCAACTGGAAAGGTACATAATCGTTGTCTGATATGCCAAAGTTCTTGGCAAGAAGTGCATCTTTCAGGAACATATCCTTGAAATATCTGAAGATGGCCAGGACATAGAAGCCAGAAGAACATTTTGATCTGTTAAATTGACGCATAAGTATCTCTGTTATTGGATGTAGGCTACATTTACTTCCACCATGACAACATTATTAGACAGAAAGAGTAACATATTCACTTATTCTACGAAATCTGCACGTATCTCAGGGCCACACACGAAACAATCTAGCATAAAAGAATGGGAGAAATTTGGGTAATTCACTTTTTTACAATCTGTTTTCCGTCGCACCGACACGATTAGGTCTTTCGGCAACGAGAGGATAAGAAAGAGCTAGAAGTGGAAAGGAAGCGGCCGTGACCTTAGTTAAGGTACAGCCCCAGCATTTGCCTGGTGTGAAAATGGAGAACCACGGAAAACCATCTTCAGGGCTGCCGACAGTGGGGTTTTAACCCACTATCTCTCGGATGCAAGCTCACAGCTGTGCGCCCCTAACCGCATGGCCAACTCTCCCGATTGGGTAATTCATGTGAGGTTGTACAGAAGAGGCATCTTGGGAAGGGCTATGAACCAGTAGACCTATTGTCTGAGAGTAAAAAGACATTGTTAAGAGTCATCATAATCGAAGTTCAGAGCCCAACAGGAAGACACTTATACATGCTCTCTTGACTGCGAATAGATCTTCAACGGAATAGAACAGGTCTTACTCACAATTCGTCGCGTGAGACAATATTTGGATAAGAATGATATCCTGAACTCAGAATAAAAATATTTTGGTAAGAATACATAGAAGAGATCAAAATTCGAACACACCTAGTTAAACCATACTTGTGCATCAGATGAAGGTTGCAACCTCTGTTATATATCTTTCGTGCAAGAGCTAAAGAGTATAAGATAAAATTAGCTGCATTTCACGACGTAAGTTTGAAATTTTATAACCACAGACAGTACTCGTTGTGTAGGGTTTGAAATGAATAGGCTTAAATCAATATTTCAGAATTTTATATGTTAATTTTTTAATAATCGTTTTCTACTAACTGTTAAAAATTAAATTATTGACTTGTACTGTGAGGATCCTGCACGAAATGGCTAAATATGTACATACATTGGGCTAAAAGATGTCGAAGTATGGAGTGAAATACAAACTATTTTTATAAAAAGAAGGAGAAAAATAATAAGAATATCTGTACTGCATCGAATTTTAATACTTATACAAAGAGTACATTAAATATTTATTGCTTAAACATGAAAGTCAGAAAAATAGGAATTTAAATGAAAATTAAGTCAGAGAACATGAGTTCAAATTTTTTGATTTGGGTTACTGTGACAAGGCCAACGACAAGAAGAAAGAAAATAACTTTCTTTCTGTATTTCATAAAATACTATACCGGAGTCCAGCTTTGAATAACGATCATTAGTCCTATTGGTTTTACGTCCAACTAACTACATTTGTATGGTTTTTGTTGACGCCGAGGTTCCGTAATTTTGCCCCACAGGAGTTATTTTAGGTGCCAGTAAATCTACCGACACGAGGCTGGCGTATTTGAGCCACTCGGCCGGGCAATCCAGCTTTTAATTATAATAATTGCTTGTGCTAATAAAATCATTTTTAAATTATTTTCTGGGAAGAATAAAGCTGAAGCAATAAAATACGGAAGATATATAAAAATGAACCGTTAAATTATGTAAATACTGTATATGGCAGTTTTCGTCAAATGTGTAAAAACGTACTGAAACTGGTAATTTGGAGAATAAAATATGTTATAAATCACTTCAAAAATCTTAATTCTTAAGGATGTGACAATTATTGTTTTACTGTAGCTAATGGAAAAGCATGCCTTTGCTGACGAGATGTAGTGTTTACAGTGCACTATGTTACTTTGTTACTTTCATTGACATGTCTCAGTCTCATCCTTGGCTTTGACAATATGAAAGTGACTGAGGTATGAGTGAAGCTAGTAATACCATTCCTTATGCAGCCAGTCCCTGTTATGAATGGTGTGAAAATATCGTTCATAGGCTCGGTTGGTGCATGCATTTCAGTGGGCTTGGCAGACTGATATGTAATAGCAACGGCTGGCTTGGTGAGGAAAGCAACGGGAAACTACCTCATTCCTCATTTCCCTAGTACGCCTCTTCAGTGACGCCTAGGCTATTTATGACGGCTGTTGGCGGAGCTGCAGAGGATCAAACCAGCCTTCGGGCTGAATACCCAACATACATACAATGGAGAAGCAATATGTATTTACATGGAAATCCCAACCGTGCATATCAGAGACGCATCCACGCACTGGAGATACAGTAGCTAATTTTAATTTTCCTGTGATGAGATTGATGAGTTGATGACATATAGATCAGTTTTCTTTGGATTATTTCTAAAGCATTGACTATTCGATAACCCCATTCATTCGAATGGAATTTCGAATGAATAATCGGAAAAATAATCGAGTAATCGAATAGGCGATTATTTTGTATTCGATTATTCCAGTACTACCAGTAGCGTAGTACTCGCCTAATGGCGCTTGCCTGCCTTAAATTTGAAACGATCCCAATAAGGCTTCTGACGCTCGGCGTTGGTGATTTTGGACTTTTAATAATTCCGACAAGCAGCCCGCCTGGTGGCCATGATCGTTAAGGCGCTGAAGTCTAAAAACGGTCTAACGCCGAGGTTAGCCGGTTCGAGTCCCGTTGGTCGAAAAAATTTTCACCAACAGAATGTTGGCCGGCAGGGTAGGGGAGGTGGTGGTATACAATTTCTAATCACTAGATTGCGTGCCAAAAGCCTGGATTAAATTCCAAACCTCTCCGCAGTGCTCATATGGAGTGAGGGCATATGACGCTGTTGATGGTGATTCGTCCGTCGGATGGGGACGTTAAGCCTTGAGCAGACCCCTTGGTGCTATTCGACAGGAGTAGGCTATGTGCCGGCACCGGGTTTCACCCTCTCCCTACTATCATATATCACGTCATTCATTTCATCTCTCATTAACTCCTCTGATGAGGTTGACGTCAGGAAGGGCATCCGGTCATAAAAAAAAACCGCCACGACAAATTCATCTCACCTCATACCCGACCCCGTAGGGAAACGGGACAAGGGTTGGACAAACAATAATTCCGACAAGCGACTCTATCTTCTCGAAAACGTTTTCGATAATTTTGAACTTTTTTTTGACCATGTATTGTGTGTGACTTTTACGAAGGAAGGACAATTTCTGGACTACTTCGAACCACAGTTTTCTCATTTGTTCACTATTTGATTTTATTGCCGCATATTTGTATAACTCACTGAATTGAATCACGACGTGCTATCTCTCCGGAGTCTAAAGCTACACTAATCATTTGCTGCGCAGCATGGCAATTTTATACCGCTTTTCACGAGAGTTTAATCCTGATATAAACAAATAGGCGGAGCACGTTGCCTTTGCACGTGGAGATAGACGTAGTTGATTGGAGAAGCAACTGTCGCACTCACTCGACTGTATGCGAGTTCGAAGAAAAGTAGTACATGGCATTAATTTTATTTTAGTTTAGTTTATTACATTTAGAGAGTTTGGAAAATACGTAATCAAATTAAAATATGGTTGCCATATCTTAGAAGTGAAGCTTCCACGGTGTGAAGAATTATTTAATTTAATTTCCGGGTTGAACCGTGTTGTACTTGTCTGCACATCACGTACAGTTTGCCGACGTTTCGAATACATTGCAGTATTCTTTGTCAAGGCGACTGAAATACCCCTACTCGATCCGAGGTAATCAGTCTCCCAGGCAAACTGTACGTGATGTGCAGACAAGTACAACACGGTTCAACCCGGAAATTAAATAAATGGTTGCCATATGTATATATTGGTATTTTGGTTTTTTAATATAAAATAGTAATTAATTAACGAGAAATGAAGGCACAAAGCGTGGTGTAAAACAGGAAGTCATCCCGTAGTGGAGGAAAGTCCCAAGCTGTACAATATGGAACAGCAGTCAGCTAGTATTCATAGTGAGAGAAATGGAGCAAGAGGTAGGACCATCGCGTGTAGTGAAGCACAAAAGAGGTAAACGACTCCCATATGCAGTGCAATGTGAATGTGTTCAATAAACTAAGTGAACAGAATCCAGGTTTAGTCGTTTATTCAGAAGTTCAGATCTTCGCACTGTTGTCGTATGCGATGCTCAGCCCTGTACGTCCGAACACGAGACGTTGTCGGGGGGTCGAGGTCGGTACCACACCCTCAGCGAATCACAACTCTTTCTTTGGCGGAGGCGTGGATATACCATGTTTACATCAGGATTAAACTCTCTAGAAAAGACATATAGTACCTCATGATGTTGGCGCTATTGCATCACCCGATGACGTGATACCAGGATCAGACTCTTGTTGTTGGGTACACTAGACTTCCCTCTTTTCATCTGTCGTTACACGTGTGGGCTAGACATTGTTTGGATTTTAAAACGTTCGTGTTTTAACGTAGGACGTTCCTCGACAACCTGTAGATATAAGGAAAAATGTTAAGATGCTTTCAGTGTTTGGGTAGAACGCTTGAAACGCCGAGAGTATTTAACTTATGATGATTATGTTTAGTGTCTCAATTGACAGATAAAAGAAGGAGCTAGCTGTTACAAAAATAAATAAATAAATAAATAAATAAATAAATAAATAAATAAATAAATAAATAAATAAATAAATAAATAAATAAATAAATTAATATGAAAATATAGTTTTCATTAAATAGCGCTTCAAAGTAAGGCAAAATTTGTCCTAAATACGTGACATCACACGCATACTCTGTTACAAGATGGCGCTGTCCTGATTCGCACGCTCAGTTGGAGGTTAGCTGTCGTTGTGAATACTTTTCTTTTACAATTTGCTTTACGTCGCACCGATTCAGGTAGGTCTTATGGCGGCGATGGTATAAGAAAGGGCTAGCAGTGGGAAGGGAGCGGCCGTGGCCTTAAGGCACATTTGCCTGGTGTGTAAATGGGAAACCGCGGAAAACCATCTGCCGACAGTGGGGTTCGAACCCACTATCTCCCGAATACCAGATACTGGCCGCACTTCAGCGACTGCAGCTATCGAGTTCGGTACTTTACAGTTAAAGAAGCCTGCCATTGTTCTGAGAATGAAATGTTTATTGTTACAATGTGCACCATAACGTACGTAATGTTATGTCCATAACGTTTACATTTTGAAAAAAAAAATTTTTTTATTTGGGATCAATGCGTGAGATGACTTGATTTACGCAGATGAAGGAATATTTATGCTAACGACCAGCTAATTCCTGTCGTCAGTCATGGTTCTTCAGTGTATACTGCAGAGTACTCCTCTCGTGTCCTGATTGATAGCAGAATGTCCGATTTAAGAGAGACTTCAAGTGAGATGTTTTACTGCCTCTGGGGAAGGCGTCGTTATGGAAATACCGTATTTTCCGGCTGAGTAACGTGAATGTCGGGAGCGTGAAACACTGCTTGTTGAGTAAGACGCCTATCATATTTATGTGCACCAACCCCGCCGCTTCCTGATTTAGACTAGTGATCAAGCACTCTTATCGAAAATTGATGTTATTAATCTTTCATTTCTAGACCATAACTTGGCTCTATTTGAAGTTAGACACTTGAAAGTTATGAGAGGAAAAGTTTGGGTGCTCATGGAAGATGAACTGACGTACGGAAAGTTCGTGGTGGTAATGGAATATCGAGCTTGAAACACCTCTGCCACCTTCTAACGCTTAAATTATGGTGAACATTGTTATGAAAAACAGCTCAATTAATTGTGAACAAGTGAATTTGTTATCAGTAACACGATAATGTTATAACACTGGGTTTATTTTATGATGGATGAATACAATGCTTGTTCCTCATTAGTATACCATCTGCAAGTATGCAAGTTTGTCGTCAATGGAGAATACTTAATCGAATGAGGACTGACCAAGGCAGGTGTGATGACACACTCATCAAATGGGAAGGACCGAACTGCGATGGTGGTGAGCAGTTACAAACGTTAGACACAATTCCTTTCAATGTCCACTTCCAGCTTTCCGGGATGCTGTAACAGATCTTCATCCCACTTCTAATGAGGCCGACCAGTGGATTTCTAATCTGGATTTGTAGCTATTATTTAGATCTTGTAATTTCAATGTATCTTGCTTCTATAATGTACATAATATGTATGTGCCGTTATCATATCATACGATAAATAACATTTAAATTAGTAAACGAGTCTGTTGAAAGTGCTTAAATAAATATTCCTTCTGACGGAAGAAGAAATACATTTCGAAATTATATTGTGGGAAGAGATATTGGTATAAATATATAAGATTGAACTTTCCACTTACTTCCAAGACACGTGGATTTCGTATATGTGTGTTGTCAGGCCATAAACTAAATTGATTACCATCCAGTGTTCTAATTTTCTTCTTTATCTTTCTCGAATAAGTTTATTATATTCATCTCTTTGCTAACCCTTTCATTGCTCTCCAAACGTAACTCAAGTCCTAGAGGTCCTTCAAATCAAAATCTCTTTATTTGCACACGAGGTGTCTACCTCGGTGGCAAATGATACACTAAAATACATTATTGTCAAGCACCAAATTTTGAATTAAAAAGAGAAGAAGAAAATTTTCCTAGAATACAATATTACACAATTTACGTTAACAATTTTTCTATTAAAACACAGATCATCCTTAATAAATTTATATTGTTTACAAGATTCTACTTATAATATTTCCTGTATTTACAAACATAGTCAACTCATATACAGTATGTGGAATTACTTCAAATAATACTATACGACTGGTATAAGATTAAAATTTACATTGCATTTATTTACTTATTTACTTTTTACCAATTTTCTACCTAAGTAGCAAACGACCTGCTGCGTCTTAACCAGAGCCCTGTTGCCACCACTTTTCAGAGTTCCTGAAGGACCTTCACAGCTACCGTAGCGGGCCCAGGGCCCTCGAAGTCCCCACTGTACTTCACCCCTACAGGCAGTCCCCTACTTCGGTTGTCCAAACTCCATAGACCAGGGGATGGAATTAATTTATTCACACACATTTTTTATTTACAATAATCTGCACTGGTCGAATGCCCTCTAACATTTCATTTATTTTCTCCGTTGCTGTTTATTCTCTTCTTGAATATCTGTACAGATTTTGGAAAAGGATCAAACACTACCCCTGGTAAACTGTTCCACTCCTTCACGCCCTTCCCAATGAATGAAAATTTAACCCAATCGCTTCTGCTAAAATTCCTTCTAATTTTATACTTGTGGTCAGTTCTGCCGATATAATTATTTTCCAACTGAAGCCTCTCAGATTTTCCCCATGCTTCTTCTCCTGTATAGGCTCAATATAATCATATAAGTCTAGTTTTCTCCCTTCTCTTACTTAAAGTTTCCCACCCAAGTTCGTTTAACATTTTTGATACACTACCTTTTCTCCTGAAATCCCCTGTTACAAATCTTGCTGCTTTCCTCTGCACACTATCTATTTCTTTTATTAGGTATTCTTGGTGAGGATCCCAAATACTGTTTGCATATTCCAATAATGGACGAACCATAGTTAAGTAACGTTTTTCTTTTAATTCTTTGTTGCATCCTTTAAGTAGCCTCATTGTGACATGTAACGATCTGTATGCTTTCCCAACAATGTCATCAACATGACCCTTTCAGTGCAAATTACTTTCAAATCTCACACCTAAGTATTTACACTTGCCATCTTTTGGGATAACTACCTCATCCAAAGTATATTCAAATTCAGTTTTAAAGCTCCTGTTTGTAAATGTTGTAACAGTTGATTTGCCTCCATTAACCTTCCTATTATTTTCTTCAACCCATTGTTGGATACTCTCGAGGTCCCTTTGTAATTCTGAACAATCCTCAATGTTATTTATTTCCCTATAAACAATTATGTCATCTGCATACAATCTTATTTTTGATGATATATTGTTCCCTAAATCATTTGCGTATATTAAGAAAAGTAACGGACCGATTATACTACCTTGTGCAATTTCCTTCCAAACTTTCTCTTCCTTTCTTACTTTGACTTTCTGAACCCTTGAATTTAGAAATGTTCTTATCCAACGTATAACCCTTATCTCCAATCCTATTCCCTCAAATATTCCATGTTCCACTCTATCAAAGGCTTTGGAAAGATCTATGGCTATGCAATCTAACTGGCCTCCTGAATCCAACTGATCTGATATGTCCTGCTGAAATATATGTCCTGCTGAAATCCCACCAGTTGTGCCTCACAAGACAATTTCTTTCTAAATCCATACTGAACCAATTTTTATCATCACATATTCCTTTGATGTACTTTGATATTAAACTCTCCAGTATTTTACAAACTATACTGGTCATGCTGATTGGTCTGTAGTTCTCTGGTTTCTTTTTATCACCCTTTCCTTTATAAATTGGTGTTGTTATATATTCCTTCCATTCCTTAGGTATAACACTATTATTTATGACATAGGTAGTCAAGGCGAATTTTTAAATAAGGCACTATGTACCACCGCATTGTCTTTAATACCACCCCAGTAATTTGATCACTTCCTGTGCTTTATCTTGCTGAAGCAGTTGGATTTCTCTGAAAATATCTTCATTTGTTAATGAGAAACTTCTTGTTTCCCTATGTGTCTCTCCCTCTGTATCTCCTGTTACGGTTTCCAACTCCTGACAATCTTCTACTGAATCGCTGAATTCCCTACTAAATATATTTGCTTTCTCAGTATCTGTTGAATAGTGTTCACCCCCTTCTCCCACCATTGTAGGAATTTGGATTCCTTTTCCTTTTAGATTCCTAATATATTAATACAGCTTTTTCCATTTCCATTTGTGGTCATTACTCTTTTGAAGTATGCCATTCATATTATTCTCTTTTTCTTCCTTTTTCACTCTATTCAGTTCCCTCATTAGCTGTTTATAATTTCTCCATTCTCCCTACCGTCTTTGATTTCCCTGTTTACAATTCTACATTTTCTTTTTAATTTTCTTATTTCCCTTGTATAATAAACAGGGTCTGAGGTCATTTTACCCTTCTTAACAGGTACAAATCTCTTCCCTCCTTCCCAAATGATTCCTTTAAATTTAGCCCAAAGTGTATCCACATTATTCCCTTTACTTATCCAACAACTGAATTGTGATTTAAGGTAAGTCCCAAATTCATCAACTTTAGTTTTATCTGTATAATTTCTTGTCTTGTGTGACCCTCTTATTAAGCATTTTTGGTATGAGTCCTACATCCATTATTACAGCCTTATGGTCACCTATTCCTTCAATTACCTCAGTTTTATCAACAATTACCCATGGTTTAACCAAGTTATTGAGACGAGTCGGTTCTTGAATACTACTTGTGTAATTCCTCCCTCCAAAATTAACTTATTTGCCAGTTCTTGTTTATTGGCTTCACTTGCAGCTCCATTCCATTCAACTTAAGGCAAGTTTAGATCTCCCCCAATTATTACCATATCATTATTATTGTTTTCATGAGTATAATCTATTATTTTCTCAAATATTTCCATGTCTCTTTTCTCTCTCCCAGGCGTATATGTTCCTATAATTCCCACCTCCTTCATATTATCACAAACTAATTTTATCCATAATATTTCATCCCTTTCATCGGTAAACCATTCATGTGAACAATAAGTTTCCTTCACCAGAATAAACACCCCCCCCCCCCTCCCATTTTATATCCTCGGTTTCTACGATAGACTGTATACCCTTCTGGAAATTCTTCTCTATTGCCCACCCCTTCTCTCAACCACGATTCCACTCCTATCACCACATCAGTCCAATAAGATTCCATCAATTTTAATTGTTTATTTACTACACTCTGAGAGTTCACCAAGAGCAATCTCAGACCCCCTTCCTCCCTAAAACTTATCTGTTGCAATTGGGTAGCATTTGACTCATGAGTTGAGAACTTCCCTGGAACCCAGATCCTTGTACATAGATCTTGATTTAAGGATCTGGGTCTTCTGGCAAGTTTCCCTGTATGTGCCAGTTTAGTGGTATGGGTTTTTGTTAAGTGCAGATTAGTTTGCAGATCTCTGTTGATAATTGTAGTAATTTTTCTACAGAGAGTTGCTTTTCCATTACCATTCAGATGTAACCCATGCCTAGTGAGCATTTGCCTGCCAAGACCTAAAGTATCTACTACATAGACATTTCTAAAACTCTTACATAATCTCTTGAATTTTATATTTACATCATGTACAGCTTTGTTCACATACGAGTCCTCTAAAAGGTCATACCTGGGTGGCACATTAACTATAATTACTTTTGAGTCAGGTAGTTTGGAAATCTTACCTCTGAGGGTCGTAATTAGTTCCTCACCTTCATTTGCAGCAATCTCATTTGTACCACTCACAATCACCACATAATGGTCCTTCTCTAACACAGGATCACAACTTGAAAGGACGTCTTCAGTTTTGCCACCTGGTTTTATTAGTCCTAAAACCTCAGTTTCTGGATTCTGCAGCTCATCCATGATGCCTTCTGCCATACCCCGCCCTTGGCTGTCTGCGTAGAGATGAATTTTTGGCGATCTTGACTTTCGGTTGGTTTTCTTCTTCTGTAGGTTACCTCCACTGGATTTAAAATTATTCGGAAAACTTTATGTGTCTTCTTCTGGAACTTGTTACAATGACTGAAATCTATTTTGGAACTGCAAAGAGATTTTTTCCCGGTTTTAAGTTGCACATAGTTTCTCCCATATGTTTAACATTAGGCCTAAAATGGCTACGCGTCACTTCCGTCCACGGCGATCTTTCTTCTCCAATGTCTTCTTTATCTTCCAGTTGGACCCCGTGCTTGGCATAGGACAGACCAGCGAAGAGAGAGAGAGAGAGAGTGAGAGTGGGGAGTGAGGGAGTGACGGAGGGGTGTGAGGTGTATGGACGGCACATTTTATGAGACATGGAAAGAAATCTAGAATAAACAAAATAGCTTTTTAAAATAATACAAAATAGAACTGTTCTGTTTTCTGCATTTAAGACGACACCTGATATTTCTTAAAGGTGTCTGGAAAGATTGTTTGAACGTAACGAATGCGTAACTATGCTTTCAAAGCAAGAGCGGACAAACATGATTTAGTTTTACTTTCATTCAGGTCCATGACTGAGGTTATCCATTCGCAAAGGTATGTAGAACCAAAAGGTAACTAATTTGCATGCCAATACGTGGATTCTTTTTGTTCCATGTTCTTATACAATGCAAGGAGGTCGCCTGGAATATTGTAATACCTGTCTTTCAGAATTGTTACGTTGAAGCCTTATCAGTTCTCTTTGAAATATGACTGGAATCTGCTCGAAATTAAAGAAGGGGCATCATAAAAATGTTTAATTTATAGTCTTAATTTTCTCCTTGGGCAACATTTTACTATCTTTGAAATTTAATTCAGTTACTCAATCTTTATTTTGAAATATTATTGCTGCACTTTTTGTGAAAAAATATTCCTCTCTATCGGACTGAACTTTTCTGCAGCTGAACTATACACTAAGCCTTTTAAATTTCAATATTCTCTCGGGTATACATAACATTATGAGCCTTGAATCGAATAAAATTAATAAGATATTCTCGTTTTGAAGTGAGGAAATCCAAATATTCACACACTTTTCCATATTTTCAGGTTTTCCTTTCTTGAGTCATCTGTTGGATTCCTTTTTTCAATGGATATTATCTTCAGCTGTTCAGTTCAAGCAGCAGAAACGGTGCGTGACATATGCGAAAGATTTCAAGCAGCTAGGTGTTATGAGGTCATTTTTCCACGCATTGACGAGTATGATGTCAGCTCATGGACAACTAAATTCGTGGAGTTGACAGTTTACGCACGAGTTTCGAGTGCTTGCTCCCTTAATGTTGTATTGAACTAGCTATCTATTCGACCGCCAGCTCCTTTTATAAAAACTTAATATTTTATTTCCAATTTAAACAAAGAAATCACTTGCTAAAGCTATAAAATATACATTGTAACTTATATTAAGTTTCTCGGTTTTTAAATCCCCCTGAACTGTCACAACGACTGTTCCTTCTTCAACCTTCTGTCAAATCCCCACTTCGAAAATGAAAAAAAAAAAGAAAGAAAGAAAAAAAGAAAAAACAGAATTTCAGGAACGTTCATAGGCATGGAACATGGAACGTAGCAGTTAGGCTTGAATCTGACGACCTTTTATGGACTTATGTTTTTATGGAATTTTATTTTAAATATGTTACAATTTACGTTGAAAGTTTATCTGCCAATACTGTTAAATTGTTCTGGAAGTAGATACTTCAGGAAAAAGTGCGTTCTTGAAAGATGAATACAGCCCTTAAAGGAGAGTAGGAAGAAATTCCATTAAAGATGTCCCTCAAAGGTAATATTGATACAACTCTATTTTAATTGCTTCATGTTTATTTGAAAATGGCCAAATATTAAACATACACATGAAAACAATCTTAACCTTGAAAGTGTCACTTAATGGAAGTCTTCTCCCTCACAATGCCAACCCCAAATATCTTGGAGTTGCTCTCGACCGAACGCTATCGTACAGGAAACATCTAACCAACCTAGCAGCCAAATTAAGGTCACGCAACATCACCCACAAACTTGCTGGCACCACATGGGGATCTTCTGCATGTACTTTGCGTACTTCAGCTATGGCACTGGTGCCTTCCACAGCTGAGTACTGTTCTTCAGTTTGGATCAACAACTCTCATGCTAAAAAGGTGGACACGGTCCTGAATGAAACAATGCGTGACATACGTGGCACAGTAAAATCTACTCCTCTTTTCTGGTTGCCAGTGTTCAGCCACATAGAACCTCCTAGAATTAGAAGATTGAATAACTTGGTTAGAGAATACAACACCGGGCGAGTTGGCCGTGCGGTTAGGAGCGCGCAACTGTGAGCTCACTCCCTGGAGATAGTGGGTTCGAACCCCACTGTCGGCAGCCCTGAAGATGGTTTTCCGTGGTTTTTCATTTTCATACCAGGCAAATGCTGGGGCTGTACCTTAATTAAGGCCATGGCCGCTTCCTTCCCATTTCTAGGCCTTTCCTGTCCTATCGTCGCCATAAGACCTGTGTGTGTCGGTGCGACGTAAAAGAAATAGCAAAAAAAAGAGAGAATACCACAAGATATTAACCCATCCTGATCTCCCATCCATGAAGATGTTAACGTCAGATTCAGGCGCCTCAAATCAAGATCTCCTACTATTCAAACAGCACAGGAACTTGTTAGGAAGGATTTCAATAAATTAAAAAAAAAAAGAAAGATTGGCAACAAGAGTGGAACACCGCAGCTCCGACTCAGTGGCAGACATTGTTCAATTATAAGAATCTTCCAGTTGGCTTTGATTTGCCCCGCAAGACATGGGTTCCCCTCAACAGAGTCCGTATACTAACCACGGGAGATGTGGATCAATGATGTTTAAATGGGGTATGAGATCTTCTCCAACCTATGACTATGGTGCAGTTAAGCAGACTATCGACCATACTATCACCGAATGCATTGAAAGGGCATTCGCTGGATCCATCCAGGACTTTGTGGTGGCTTCTGCTGAGGCCATACAATGGCCAGAGAATTTAGATCTAACTCTTTGAACCCTTTTGCTTCCATGATTGTTTTCAATGTTATAGTGTATATATCTTGTAATTATGTATATCATATTTTGTGCTTACTGTTCATGTATATTTAATCTTTGTATTGTTTTGTGTACGTTACCATACGCTAATAATAATAATAATAATAATAATAATAATAATAATAATAATAATAATAATAATACCTCCAGCAGCTGCTATATCTCCATAATAACAGTAATGTAGAGGGAACAGTCTGCGTACTTTTGGGAAGGGTGTAGGCCTACGACTTTGTAATTAATAACAAATTCACTGGAACGTTTATGTAAATAAATTCTAGGTTATTTTTGATGTTCAACAGCTCAGTTATTATTCATATGATTTTTAAAATCCGTTTTTTGTTTTGTTGAAATGGTGGCAAGCATGTGTGCTGTTTGAAATCTGTAATTTCAGTCTGATGGGGCTTTCCTTGGGATTGCAGGCTAACGCGATGTTCCTCAAATTCATTTGGAAGTAGTAATGACCGAACCGGAATGAGGAATAGGATTTTTAAGAGGACAATTATGTGGGGATCTATGAAATGAGATTTTTCAAGATTGTCTGTTAATAATGCATTATAAATTGAACAAATTTTGAATTATTTATATTTTCTGTAGATAATTAATTCAAAAACAGTTTTGCATTGCTGATAGAAGACAGACGTTTCGGGTGTACTGTAGGTCTGGAATATTGTCAAATATAATATGAAGAGGACAGTTGGTAAATTTCCTCTCTATGTGTTGTATATTTATACATGTATACAGTACATCTAAAGAGAATATTATGCTCTCTCATGAACATATGATGGTTTAATATTCTTGATGAAATATTATCTTCTTTAGATGAATGTATGCTTTACATGCAACGTTTGGTGGCAATTACTTATAAACGTTTCCTGCAGCGTCTTTGTCACGGAACACCTCCCACGTGACTCATTACAGAATACAGATAACAGTTCTTCTTTTAAAAAATCCTACTGGTTGTGATATTGGACTACGGAGGTTCGGGGTGATTTCAAGTAAAGCAATATGGTTGGGAAATGGGCTGTAATCCTGTTTATTTATCCGTTAATGTCTACGTAATTAAAACTTAGTACTTACTGCCATTGAAAGCGAGTTGATTTATGTATGTCATAAAATACTAATTGATGCCAGACCAGCGTGTTGTTATATAGCCTATACGTAGTTCCACGGCCCACTTTCGTTACAGGAGTACTAGGAAGGCAGAAGCGAGTAGTTAGATTCTGGAGCACGGTGACTGTTTCTGTCCCAGGAGCGATTCCTCCCCCATCAACTCATTTCAGGAACATTCTATGATAGTAGACTGTTTCAATAAATACCCATTCTTAGCTAGAATAATTAGAACTTCACACGCTTATACATATGCAGTACGAATGAAGCCTAGCAATACAAACATTTTTTGTTTTTTTTTGTTTTGCTAGTTGCTTTACATCGCACCGACACAGACAGGTCTTATGGCGACGATGGGATAGGAAAGACCTAGGAGTTGGAAGGAAGCGGCCGTGGCCTTAATTAGGGTACAGCCCCAGCATTTGCCTGGTGTGAAAATGGGAAACCACGAAAAACCATCTTCAGGGCTGCCGACAGTGGGGTTCGAAACCACTATCTCCCGAAAACTGGTTACTGGCCGCACTTAAGCGACTGCAGTTAACGAGTTCGGTGCAAATACAAACTGGGGATTTACATTCTACCCACATTCTTATACATTTTACAAATTTTGAATATGTAAATTGTGTTTAATACTATAAAATAGTTATTTATTACTATTCCTTATTATGTTTCTATTCTGATACTCCCATTTAAATTACCCTATTCCTAAAAAAAAGTACAATGTACAAAATACAAGATAACAAGAGCTCGTACGAAGAAACATTATTTTGTACAATGCACGGATACACACAGCAGAGCACTGATACGCGTTACTATACAACTTAGTTACCATTCTTGCCCAACTACAGGTATCCATAAAAACCCGCCAAGCAACTTTCAGGATTTTTTTTTTTTGCAATTTGTTTTGGCCTTAACTAATGTACAGCCCCAGCATTTGCCTGGTTTGAAAATGGGAAACCACGGAAAACCATCTTAAGGGCTGCTGACAGTGAGATTCTAACCCATTGTCTCCCGGAGGCAAGTTCACAGCTGTGTGCTCCTAATTGCACGGCCATCTCGCCCGCTACTTTCAAGATATAACGAGTTTATGGTTATCTGTCAGATATCGGCTGGAATGTCTTAAATTGTCTTCACACAGACAGCTCTGGCAACCGGGTAGGATGGCACTGACTCTTATATTAAAGTTTATGTATAAATATGCAATGCTAAACAAACAAAAATGAAAGCTGCGCTGAATATTGGCACTACGTTCTGTAATGCTATGTGTAGTAACCGTCCATCACATTGTCTTTTAGTGTAATTTAAGAATTGGTCAATAACTTGGGGAGCCTTACTGGTATTCAGAAGAGGACCTGACGACGACACGGCACGACACATATCGCATGTCAGACCGGCGACGACTGCACCTCCTTCTGAATACGAAATGGGAAGAGAGGCCAGGGTTACGTGTTTATTATTTAGAGTCCCTGCTCCCGTCAGAAATATTGCACCCTGCTCAGCTGTCTTAGCGTGTGGCGAATTCTTGACATGACACGGGGCTCGTTTAAGGCGGTCTCAATGATTTTTTGCTGAATATGTGGGATAGAGCCTTTTGCCGACGTGGCCATCAATAAGCTTTCTCCCCACGTTCTTCTCATCGGTTACCATTCTTATTGCCACACATTTTATATCCTATATCCCATTTTCTCTCCTGGTATGATATCGTATACCTTCAGAAGTCATACTGTTTCACTGCCGTTTACACGACGCTCTTAAAACAGGATAGGAATAAAAGTACTTCAATAAGATATTCCTCAAGGTTCCCAAAATACAAACTGAAAATTGCGTTGACCTTAGGAGGTGAATGCAATTAATATTCATTAATTCTATAAATGAATACTAAAATGAATTAATGTAGTCAGTGAAGATTAGGAAAGGCAGTGAATGATTGTAGTCTACCTCCAAGTTGATTAGCATAGATTGGAATGTTACGTATGGCAACTTCTGTAACGTATTTTAAGCATATATGAATTGCCACTTATATCTTAATTGAACAAATCTTCCTTCTTCAGTCTACTTCAGTACATACTCTGCATTTCATGTCACCGATTACCAACTCCTGTATAGCAAAATAAAAATGCTTGTGATAATGTAATGTGTGAAAGAAAAGCATATATTGTCTCCAGATAAATTCTTTAAAATATTAAATGTAACAGACATTCGGCTTACTATCGTTAGATTCCATCCTTGAAGATTGCCAGTAGAGTTACGGGTCTTTCCCTTTTACTAATAAATATACGTTTTTCTTCTTTGGTCGGTAGCATCTTATGTGTGACAAGGAACCCTCACGAGTGGGAGGTCACAGTTGCGATGTTTAGTATGGGGCATTTGAAAGTGCTATAGTAACAATTGAGACAGGAAGCAATATTAGCTGCTAAAGACGCAGCATGTGCATAGTAGGACGACAGCAGATGAGTGTCCGGATGGTGCAGAGATCAACCTTCTATGGAGTGTATGTGTTACACTTCACAAAATGGAGTTCATCGAGAGGGTGAAACCCGGTGTCGGCACGTAGCTTACTCCTGTCGAATAACACCAAGGGGTCTGCTCAAAGCTTTACGTCACCATGCGACGGACGAATCACCATCAACAGCGTCATATGCCCTCACTCCATATGAGCACTGCGGAGAGGTTTGGAATTTAATCCAGGCATTTGGCACGCGATCTAGTGATTAGAAATTGTATACCACCACCTCCCCTACCCTGTCGGCCAACATTCTGATTGTGAAAATTGTTTCAACCAACTGGAGTCGAACCGGCTAACCACGGTATCAGACCGTATAGAATTACAACGCCTTTGTCATGTAAAGAAGTCGATGCTCCCACACTTGCCTAAGAATTTTATTTAATTACCTTATTATTTCCTTTGATTACGATATATAAAACATGTTGACGAATAGTACTGGTACATCATTTTAACTCTTAGTAGTTGAGTGGCATAATATATAGTCCATGCTTCTTTTTCTATGTCTAGTAACTTATTCTCCGTAGTGCATGATGAAATGACGTGCCGCGAGTGTCTGAGGATATGTTCGGCTCGCCAGGTGCAGGTCTTTTGATTTGATGCCCGTAGGCGACCTGCACGTTGTAATGAGGATAAAATGATGATAAAGACAACACATAAACCCAGCCCCCGTGCTAGCGAAATCAACCAATTATGGTTAAAATTACCTGCCGGGAATCTATCCCGGGACCCCTGTGACCAAAGTCCAGCACGCTGACAATTTAGCCATGGAGGCGGACACTGCATGATATTAGTCTATATTAATAGACTATAGTTTGTATGGGTGTAATTTTTCTTGGACAAATGTGCTTTGATTGCCTGTTTACACAGTTGGAACGGCATTGCGTAGTTAAATATTTCGCCACTATTCATATAGGTTCAGTACGTGGAAGCTGGTCAAACATATGTAGACAAACGGTCCACGTATGTAGCCAACAATCTCCATGCAAATTGGGCATGCACGATGTGAGCGTTAATGTGTTAAACAGCATTTTAAACCATTCCCAATGAAAGATACCTGCTCCGGGAAGACTCATAAGTCTCTATAATATCGGAAGGAAGATGCTGCCATGCAGAAATTGACCACTGGACACGCCTAGTATATACCTAGGTTTGACTACTGAGCGTAACTGATGCGTTCCAATAGATGTCCCGGTGATGAAAGTCGAGCAATATGAGTAAGGACGTCATCACACTGATTAGGTGGCACAGCAGGTTCTGAAGTCCACTTGGCTGGAAATCAGTTGTCTTGGCAGACCAAGACCCTTAATAGACGGTGCCTGTCGCAGGTTTGTTATATATAAGTGGCGATCAAAAAGTTTCCATTCAACGGCCGAACAGTCCTGAATCGAGATGCCAGTCAGGCAAAATCGCCGTGAGTACTGAGGGACCCATCCCGCCGACGCACCAGGTTGAAGATCCCTGCATGGTAAAACACCGTGTCCTGCTGCGTGAAGAAGTCCGTAACCGCCTGCTACACATCCTCGCCCGACAGGAAGCGTCGACCCTTCAAGGCTTTTTTGAGGGGACCGAAGGCGTGATAATCACATGGGGAGAGGTCAGGACTATAGGGCGGATGCTCGAGTGTCTCCCACATGAGTTGGCTGGCCTCCTAGATCGAACGGCGTTTTGTGTCGAAACGCAACCCGCACGAAACATGGTGCACCATTCCACAACGGTGGTTTTCGATAGACATGCTGCCCCATGCACAGTCTTCATTCTCCGATGGATGTGTCCACCGCTGTTTGTCCTTCGGTAGCCAAGAACAGAATAACAGCACGTTGGTCCTTTTGGACGCATTTGGTAATAACGTCGCCATAGTTCACCACGGAGTCGCGCTACGTTGCATGTCCGCTGCGGCAGCATACTCAAACCGAAACCTTTTGATAACTCCTTATATGTTATGCTAGCGATATGGACTCGGGTGTTAACGTCTAGTCAGAACATGCAGATCTAAAATATTACGATGTATATGTACTGAAATCAAAGACTGCGGGCTATTGTTGTACAATAAAGCCGAAGAAATGACAGGAAAATACGAACATTCTTTTAACATATTACCAGGGCTTTAAGAGGAAAATATGAACTACCGATACCCACCTAACGTTTCAGCATTTTCCACATGGATTCGCAGGGTTGAGGCTCTCAAGAATTTGGAGCCATCCTCCAGATGGAATGAAGTGAAATGTCGTATGGCTTTTAGTGCCGGGATATCCCAGGACGGGTTCGGCTCCCCAAGTGCAGGCCTTTCTATTTGACTTCCGTAGGCGAACTGCGCGTCGTGATGAGAATGAAATGATGATGAAGACAACACATACACCCAGCCCCCGTGCCGTAGGAATTAACCAATCAAGATTAAAATCCCCGACCCGGCCGGTAATCGAACCCGGGACCATCTGAACCGAAGGCCAGTACGCTGACCGTTCAGCCAACCAACTCTTCAGATATGGTTGAACCCAATCTTAATTAAAATTGACTTAGCCTCTCATGAAGTAGTTATTTAGTATTAAAATATTAATTCTGGACACAGAGTGAATGTCAACAGATACTGATCATTCAATTCAATTATATGTTGTGGGTTCCGGAAGATCAATAAACATTATGTCTGCTATGTGCTGAAGGTTCGTATTCTGCAGTTGCTGACGAAAGGGGGAAGAGATCATCTGGTTTTATCTCTTCATTTTTGTCTTACTATACTGTCTGTAAGCTCTAATTATTTTACGTGAACCTCGAATGTTAATTTGATTCACAAATGCCTGACACTCTGCTACCTAATTTATCTTAGACGTGTGGTTATTCATATGAATACAGCACATTTAAGTGAATAACAAATAGGTATCTTTCTCCAAATGTTAAGAATTTAGTCCTTGGTGAGATGACTGTGTTTTCAGCAGTTTTAATTCCAAATTGACCTTCAGACTATTGTAGAATAGTGTTTTTATTACTTAATGGAACAGATTTAAATTCATGTCATTTAACGGAGTCTCTAACCATTCTGGTGTAATGACCTGGATTTTGTTACATTGCCTTACATTGTTATCCTTATGATTTTATCAGCTTATGAGAGTACCGGAATATACTGCCACTTTTTAATGTGTATGGTACGTTCCAGTACTCATTTAGCTCTGTGAACTTCTATGAACTTCGAACTGCTGGTAGTGAGTATCGGTAATTATTAACCCAAATAAGACTGCATTTTACTTACTTTCTTGTGATTAATGCGGGTTTTTTCATAAACCTCGCGAATGTCTACGAATGTAAGACATCTGATGGCTATGTTTATGAAGTGAACACTCAAGTTTAAAGTCCACCAGTGTAACATATTTCTCATTGAAGACCACCTTTTGTCACCATAGACTACTAGAAAGAAACGGATTCACTGCCTGACGCGCGAACAATGCACGAGTCGAGTTCTTCTTATCTTACAGTGACATGGAATAGTTGGGCTTTCAGTTCACGTTTTTAATATCAACAGCATTGATTTTCTGGAGTGGATGTGACAGCCATATGTTTAGAGGAATTTCTTCCCCTTTGTGTGTGGATTCGTGCTGGCTTTTGTTTCCTTCTTTCCTACATCGTGCAAAATCTTTCTGTCCCTTATTTTTGTGAACAGTGTGAATGTACTTCGCTTAGCCCACTGTGTTGTATTATATCTGAGAACGAAACTCGTCTCAGTGTGCAGGAATTTTCGAGAAGGAAATATAAGAGAATGTAACTTTGATTTCTCTCTTCAGAACTTTTTTCATTTCTTTTTCTGTGATTAACAGCATCCTTCGTTAATTTTTCTCCTTTGTACAGACTTTCGCTCGCCTTCATTTCCTATTTGTACTCCTTTCATTTACCGATTTACTGGTTCAGCTGCTATAATCATGTGCCCCTAGGGTATCGTATAAGCATCAAGCCCAGTCTCTGTCGTATTCCTTCTTCGCCTGCTACGTACATATTACCAAAGCTTCGAGTGCATTAACATAGCAATAATGTTTCCAATATTTACTAAGAATTTTAGTGATGTATATTCTGAGATATTAACCATAAATTCCTAAGTTATTTCGCACCATAACTTTTAAAATCAGTCTCGTGCAAGGGAAGAAGCCATGTGCATTGTTGCGGTCGTTAGATTTGTACAATATGTAGTGCACTTGGTTGGGTAAAATATTTAATTAACTCTTTTCCGTAGGAGATTTCAAGCACAAATGTGCAAAAATCAATATAAAACGTACTCGTGAACTACTATGCGGATATTCTTTGCCAGATTTGTCTGTAGCTCATCATGCTCACAATAAGGTTTAGTTTTGAATTATACATTTAACAATATTACCGTAACTAGTTTCTACCATTGTTCTTAGTTGGACAAGTGACATTTACATATTCATTTATTTGTTTGATTTATTGTTCAACAGGAATTTCTGGCCACTTTCAGAACAATTCCATTTCTTATCTCTAAAGATATAAATAATATAAAAATTAAAATAAAATAAAAAATATGAAATAACTATGGCCAGTGGTAAGTGTGTGGTTCAACTTAATATTTTAATTTTTCCTAAAATATACATTGTTAATCTGAATTAAGCTAAGGACCAAAAAACTATTCATGGTACACAAGTACGGTACTCTATTTAATTTATGTCTTCTCTCTGTGTGAGTTCCCTTCTGACTGACCTTAAGAAGACACTCTCCTCCTGAAATATGTCTGCGTTTTGCATTTTATTAATTGAATGACACCGGGCGAGCTGGCCATGCTGTTAGGGGCGCGCAGCTTTGAGCTTTCATACGGGAGATAGTGGGTTCGAATCCCACTGCCGGCAGCCCTGAAGATGATTTTCCGTGTTTTCCCATTTTCACACCAGAAAAATGCTGGGCCTGTACCTTAATTTAGGGTAATTCTCGGTTATCTATGCAGGTTTTTAACACTTGTTAATGTTCCCCTAGTATGCAACTTACCGAGCTCGATAGCTGCAGTCGCTTAAGTGAGGCCAGTATCCAGTAATCGGGAGATAGTGGGTTCGAGCCCCACTGTCGGCAGCCCTGAAGATGGTTTTCCGTGGTTTCCCATTTTCACACCAGGCAAATGCCAGGGCTGTACCTTAATTAAGGCCACGGCCGCTTCCTTCCAATTCCTAGGCCTTTCCAATCCCATCGTCGCCATAAGACATATCTGTGTCGGTGCGACGTAAAGTAAATAGTAGTATGCAACTTATCTGTCCCAAAATTGTTAAGTCATTATATGCCACACATTTTGCACTAGTTTTAGAGATGCAGAAATGCAAATATCTAGGAAATTTAGCATGAACATTTTCTATTTCTTTTATATGTTTATATTTTAATATTTAGTAGCAGTAGTTGAAAAAAGCAGAAGAAGAATGAGGAGAAGAAGTTCATTGTACTGAATTTGTGAAGCGAAAGACGAGTTTCATTTTATCTTTTGCTAGTGTATCAGCTTGTGCTTGCAGAGTCAATGAAATTACAGCTTTAAGTACGCCTCCGCGTTGGAAGTGAGATGAATGTTTATCTAAAGCGATCTCTTCTTCAGAGGAGAAGCAACGTCGTTTTCATTAGATATGTGATATGACATCTTCCGCACTCCAGTCATTTTCTTGTTTCATTGGTACCAGGGGAAACTGTTTCTTTGTTAAAATACACAGTTTAGGGAAGTGACGGCAATTTCAGCGGTTGAAATTGTTTTTCGTACTACTATCGTTTTCTAGTGCGTTAAATGAGTCCGAATTAATCTTAGTTTCCAACTCATCGTTTTTCGCAAAACGGGAAGTATTTGAAAAATGAATGTAGAAATCCGAAAATGTTACTAAAATGGTATTCAAGTATATTCTTTCTTTAGAATAACTGTTGATTGAGTCATCAGTCCATAGACTGGTTTGATGCAGCTATTCATGCCATCCTATCCTGTGATAACCTTTTCATTTCTATGTAACTGCTGCATCCTACATGTGCTCTAATCTGCTTCTCATAGTTATACCTTGCTCCACCCCTACCGTTCTTACCGTCTACACTTCCCTCAAAAAACAACTGCACAAGTCCTGGGTGTCCGTTCTTCTGCTCAAATTTTGCCAAATCAGTCTCCTCTTACCAATTCGATTCAGTATCTCTTCATTCGTGATTTGATCCACCCATCTCTCCTTCAGCATTCTTCCGTAACACAACATTTCAAAAGCTTCTATTCTCTTTCTTTCTGAGCTAGTTATCGCCCATGTTTCACTTCCATACAATGCCACGCTCCACACGAAAGTCTTCAAAAACATCTTTCTAATTCCTATATCAATGTTCGAAATGAGCAAATTTCTTTTCTTAAGAAAGGTCTTCCTTGCTTGTGCTAGTCTGCATTTTATGCCCTCCTTACTTCTACTATCATTAGTTATTTTACTACCCAAGTAACAACATTCATCTACGGTACTTCCTTTATTTCCTAATCTAATATTTCCTGCATCACCTGATTTTGTTCGACTGCACTCCATTATTTTTGTTTTGGACTTATTTATTTTCATCTTGTACTCCTTCCTCAACACTCTATCCATACCATCCAGTAATTCCTCCAGATATTTTGCAGAGTCACATAAAATAAAATATCATCGACAAATTTCAGGGTTTGATTTCTTCTCCTCCGATTGTGATTCATTTTCCAAATTACTCTTTGATTCCTTTATCACCTCTTCTATGAAAAGGAGAGAATACAAACTGCAGCCTAGCCTCACTCTTTTCTGGATCACTGCCTTTTTTCAAAGCGGTCGATTATGTTTCTTAAAATGCACCGGATAATATTTCTTATAAAAGTTATCATATTATCTAGTGTCATTCATATTTCTTTTTCTTACCGATTCAAGTCACTCAGTTTCATATTCGTCAGTAAAACGGATATCCCTAAGAACTCATGCCGTTATTAAGGATATCCTTTTTTAATTCACTTAACCATTTTCGTATGATACGTGTTAGAAATAAGCTTTTGTACGAATAGATAATCATAGCTGACGAAACTAGGCATAAGTCATGGTTTTGCTGTGTGAAATGAGGCAGTTTGCTGAAAAACTTGGCGTTTTCTTAGGACTTAGCTTCACTTTCTGAGAAATAAGACACTCAGACAGTATCAGGTGTAGTAATCTGGGCCATGAAAGTATAAAGTAAAAAAATGAAATTTATTATTAAGCTTAAATTACTATCTATAAAGTAAATGGAAATTCTAAATGAACTATTAATATACCTTATGAATAAAACACTTTCCAGGTTCTATACGGCATTCAAATGGAACCCAAACAGGTATTGTAGTAATTTTAATGCAGTTGTAGCTGGGAGTTGTACTGTGACGTCTATGGATCTGCGTACTCTTGAGAAAGCTACGTGCAACTGTCCAAAACGAATCACCATCAAGAGCGTCATATGCCCTCACTCCATATGAGCATTGCGGAGATGTTTGAAATTTAATCCAGGCTTTTGTCATGCAATTTAGTGATTAGAAATTTTACACCACCACCTCGCTTACCCTGCCGGCTAATATTCTGATGGAAAACATTTTTTCAACCGATGGGTCTGACCATAAAAAGCATATAGTTAACGCCTTAACGACCATGGCCACAGACACACTGTTTCCTTTCGTGCTTATCGATGAAGATAATGTGTTTTCATACCCCACAATGGAAGAAAAATGGATTCATTTGTTTTACTGAAGGGTAGCATTTTTCACTAAACAGTATGATTGTCATTGTTCTTATAGCCCATGTCTTGTATGAGAAGTCAGGGTGTACGTAACAATATATAACTGGTACCAGTTACAGCTCTTGAAACATTCTCGTTTTCTCAGTGTTACTTGGAATGACAGACAGAATAGGGATTTTATATACAGGGTGTCCCAATAAAACACTGACAACGCTTAGTATGCTGCTCGGCAGGCAAATTGATTCGTTTTCAAGAAGGAACCCATATCCAGAAACGCCCGGCTTGGACGCTGTAGCGCTTCGAAATGTGAGATCGGTGTGCGTTCCACATGTCGTTGATAAACCTAACATGAGTAGCACATCGGGCTCATTACAAACGGCGTTCGAACTGTGTACCTCCTACGTCATTGCAGAGCTTACATCTGCAGTGCTGAGCCTCACGCACATGATTCCAATACGTGCGGTTGTCTTTGAAGAATTTTATTCGCTCCGAGGACTCGAGCAATAAGGTCCTCCGCGGATGTTTCAGTAGTGTCATACACAATACTCTTCGTACTACCTGCGTGGAACTGCCCGAATTCTCTTAGTCGTCTGTCGATGGCAACGAAAGTGGAATGATGTAGGATACGTCTGTTTGGAAAACGTTCCGCATACAGTCTTGCAGCAGCTCTACCACCGTGATTCGCTTTGTCGTATGCAAGCACCATGTCGATCATTTCCGCAGCTGTGTACTGGTACATGTCGCACTGCTGTTAACAACGTTACTGCACTGGTAGACTACAGTACACTAGTAACGCAGTAGGATGCGCACCAACAACTGTGTGGAGGAATGTTGCGCATGCGCAGGAATGTTATTAGGTTGAAGTCCATCCGCAGTACGATGCTCTCAAGCGCCCAGCGCCCAAATCGTGCAATTTCGGACAGGGGCTCATTCTTGGAAAACGATCAGTCTGCCATACCACACAACACAGTACGCCTTTTCGGTGGTTTTTTTGGGGGGGGGTTGACATACTGTATATATAGATTGGTGTTCTCCTTACTCCCTTGAATCACGTTGCACCGTATGGTGGACGCTGGATTTCACAAGAGTAAACAGTGTCGCTCATGTGGGTGCAGCCATTTTTTACAGCTGGATGCCCTTCCTGACACCAGTTTTCTTTCTTGCCGTACCCATATGAAGTGTGAGGTTCATCCTGTGCTTTAATCCCAAGCGACCAAAGTTTTCAGGGACGCAATGAATATTTGATTGTGTTGGTTGATCACGCTCGAAAGGTGTGGATGGAGGTGACAGCCTCAAGTGGTGGTGCTCAGAAGGGAGAGAGAAGTAAAGGGGTGTAATGTAAAATCAATGTTTTCTGGTCGATAGCCTATAGTTCCTCTATAGCTGCCACTTTAGAAACAATGGCTTTTACGTAGAGAACCATCATTATAAGAAGCACGGGGAGAAAAAAATAGCACGTCAGGGTTCTATTCTTTTTTCACTCTCTATTGAAAGCTAAGCTCTGTGCTCGATTTAGGACGGAACGGTACTTTGGTTTATACTACAAATGGAGAATCGATGGCCGTTGCTGTTCTCGAGCTGATGGGATACGTGCTAAATGAAATGCATAGCCATGGTTTTACGATGATACTCTATTTAATAGGAAGGCCATCATTCTTCATTCCTAGTTCTTAACAAACATAGACTTTTAGGCATACTATTTTCCACATTTTTTATTCCATTCACTTGTCGTGCCATGCAATATTTTTATTCTCAGGACTGTAAACTTTTTCATTTTACTTATTTAATAGTGTATGAGCCCTTAATCCCCCCCCTTAATGTTTTTTTAGAGAACACATCTCTGTTATTTTACAGAGCCTATATTTCTGTTCACTTAGTGATAGTTTCATTAAATCCCCTCCAGCAAGTGTCAGTATTTTGTATTGATCGGAAGTAAATGGAACTCGCTGATAATAAATTTATCATCGATCAATTTTTATTGTATTGAATTTATTGATAATGTACATACCACTGAGGATGAAAAGACCCTTATGTAGCGTCTTCATATAATACTGTACAGGTTTATGGAACACAATTTTTTTATGTTATTAACACATTATATTAAACATTGAAATTAAAAAATTAAAATACAGATACCAAATCCAGTAAAATTAAAGCATACATTATATAACAAGTGTGTGTTATGTGTTTGAGTCATCAGTCCATAGACTGGTTTGATGCAGCCCTCCATGCCACCCTATCCTGTGCTAACCTTTTCAGTTCAACGTAACTATTTCATTATACATCTGATCTAATCTGCTTGTCATAGTCATATCTTGGTCTACCCCTACAGTTCTTACCACCTACACTTCCTTCAAAAACCAACTGCACAAGACCTGGGTGTCTTAAGATGTGTCTTATCATTCTATCCCTTTTTCTTTTCAAATTTAGCCAAATCGATCTCCTCTCACCAATTCGATTCAGTATCTCTTCATTCGTGATTCGATCTATCCATCTCACCTTCAGCATTCTTCTGGAACACCACATTTCAAAAGCTTCTATTCTCTTTCTTTCTGAGCTAGTATATAGCTAGTAAGAAAGTAAAACATTAAGCCTTTATTATTTTAGACTACAAGAATATAAAGAATCTAAAGCTAAAACTTAATGTAAATTTTATAAGAAATATACATGGAAATCCACAGACTGTTTCCAGTCATTCGACCGGGTCAGGAATGGAATGAATGAAGCCCCCATCTAGCGGCGAGGATAGGAAATGGTTCACCTGCCGAAGCTTGTCGCACTCCTCTGGGGCAATGATAAATGACTGATAGGTGAACTTTAATGTTAATGGAGAGTGTTGCTGGAATTAAACATGACAGGGAAGACCGGAGGACTCGGAGAAAAACCAGTCTCACCTCCGCTTTGTCCAGCGCAAATCTCACATGGAGTGACCGGGATTTGAACCACGGTATCCAGCGGTGAGAGGCCGGCACGCTGCCGTTTGAGCCACGGAGGCTTCTAAGAAATGTGCATATTTCTGAATAAGAGAGAGAGAGAGAGAGAGAAATTGCTTAACGGTCCTTCGAAGTCTATAGATTCTAAGACGCTAGGTTGTAAGAATTTTGTCTCGCGGAACGTCTGAGAGTTGCAGGAAGCCAACGACGCGTAATTGTCGCTTTTAGACGCTATGAAATTCTACCGACTTCACCTCGAATCGAATCTTCAAAAGGACCACCCGAATGAACCACTGAATTCGGCCAAGGAGAGAGAGGGGAGGGAGGGGACGAAGAAAGAGAGAATGTGTGTTGTAAAGGGAACTATTTATTTTAGAGGTAGAAGACTGTTTCATAAACTCTTCGCACCAAAGGTCTCCTTTTCGACAAAGACGCGACTTGTAACTCATCTCCACTCATACACTGACTGACAGAGCAAATGCAACACCAAGAAGGAGTGGTCAGAACTTTATGCCAATTGAAGGGTAGACTGGCGTCTCATGATGTGAAATGCGCCGCTGTGCTGCGCACGTAGCGAACGATAAATGGGACACGGCGTTGGCGAATGGCCCACTTCGTACCGTGATTTCTCAGCCGACAGTCATTGTAGAACGTGTTGTCGTGTGCCACAGGACACGTGTATAGCTAAGAATGCCAGGCCGCCGTCAACGGAGGCATTTCCAGCAGACAGACGACTTTACGAGGGGTATGGTGATCGGGCTGAGAAGGGCAGGTTGGTCGCTTCGTCAAATCGCAGCCGATACCCATAGGGATGTGTCCACGGTGCAGCGCCTGTGGCGAAGATGGTTGGCGCAGGGACATGTGGCACGTGCGAGGGGTCCAGGCGCAGCCCGAGTGACGTCAGCACGCGAGGATCGGCGCATCCGCCGCCAAGCGGTGGCAGCCCCGCACGCCACGTCAACCGCCATTCTTCAGCATGTGCAAGACACCCTGGCTGTTCCAATATCGACCAGAACAATTTCCCGTCGATTGGTTGAAGGAGGCCTGCACTCCCGGCGTCCGCTCAGAAGACTACCATTGACTCCACAGCATAGACGTGCACGCCTGGCATGGTGCCGGGCTAGAGCGACTTGGATGAGGGAATGGCGGAACGTCGTGTTCTCCGATGAGTCACGCTTCTGTTCTGTCAGTGATAGTCACCGCAGACGAGTGTGGCGTCGGCGTGGAGAAAGGTCAAATCCGGCAGTAACTGTGGAGCGCCCTACCGCTAGACAACGCGGCATCATGGTTTGGGGCGCTATTGCGTATGATTCCACGTCACCTCTAGTGCGTATTCAAGGCACGTTAAATGCCCACCGCTACGTTCAGCATGTGCTGCGGCCGGTGGCACTCCCGTACCTTCAGGGGCTGCCCAATGCTCTGTTTCAGCAGGATAATGCCCGCCCACACACTGCTCGCATCTCCCAACAGGCTCTACGAGGTGTACAGATGCTTCCGTGGCCAGCGTACTCTCCGGATCTCTCACCAATCGAACACGTGTGGGTTCTCATTGGACGCCGTTTGCAAACTCTGCCCCAGCCTCGTACGGACGACCAACTGTGGCAAATGGTTGACAGAGAATGGAGAACCATCCCTCAGGACACCATCCGCACTCTTATTGACTCTGTACCTCGACGTGTTTCTGCGTGCATCGCCGCTCGCGGTGGTCCTACATCCTACTGAGTCGATGCCGTGCGCATTGTGTAACCTGCATATCGGTTTGAAATAAACATCAATTATTCGTCCGTGCCGTCTCTGTTTTTTCCCCAACTTTCATCCCTTTCGAACCACTCCTTCTTTGTGTTGCATTTGCTCTGTCAGTCAGTGTAGTTGCTTTTTCAGAATTCTCGCACGCACATTTCAATAGACTGTCAGAATGTTCAGTTATTATTATTATTACTATTATTTATTTATTTATTTATTTATTTATTTATTTATTTATTTATTTATTTATTTATTTATTTATTTTTACAATTTTATGTACGTCGCATCGGCACAGATAGATCTTACGGTGACGATGGGATAAGAAAGGACTAGGAGTGGGAAGGAAGCAGTCGTAATAATAATAATTATGTTATTTTGCTTTAGGTCCCGCTAACTTCTTTTACGGTTTTCGGAGACGCAGAGGTGCCGGAATGTTGTCCCGCTGGTGTTCCTTAACGTGCCAGTAAATCTACCGACACGAGGCTGACACATTTTAGCACCTTTAAATACCACCACACTGTGCAAGGAGCGAACCTGCCAAGTCGCGATCAGAAGGCCAGCAACTCAACCGTCTGAGCCACTCAGCGCTGCTGGGAAGGATGCGTGCGTGGCCTTAATTAAGATACAGACCCAGCATTTGCCTGGTGTGAGAATGGGAAACAACGGAAAGCCATTTTTAGGGCTGCCGGCAGTTGGGTTCGAACCAGCTATTTCTCGAATGCAAGCTGATAACTACGTGCCTCTAACCGCGCAGTTGCTGTTCACTTATATTTCATTGTACTATTCTTATTCCTCTTCCACCGCTTTTTCCACACTCATGCGCGACCACAGGAATGAATGTTTTGCGTATGTACACTGAGCCCTGTTTTACGGCCGGATGTCCTTCCTCACCCCAACCATTTGCGGAGGGATGTATAGTTGCTCAAAAACAGAATGAGGGCATGGTACGTTCCTCGCATCTAATATTTTATCAGAATGTTTAATAATCAACATATAATTCACTTCTCATGTTGATATAAACCCTATGAATGCCCACAACAAACATATCTATAGGTTCTGTTGTTTCTGAGAGATATCAAACAATACCACGCGCTCTTTTGAGTGACTATTTTACCAATGCGTATTACTGTGATATTTGGAAGTGTAATGTGGTGTGTTGTGTTGTGGACATGTGAAGAAGCGCGCACCGGGATAAAACTCAACACCCAGTTCCCCGGCAAAAGGAATTAACCAGATGCGGTTAAAATTTCCGACCCGCCCAGGGTCCTACGAATGGAAGGATGCAATGCAGACCGCTCAGTCGAGGAGCCCGACTTCACTTACTTTTTAACGCTAGGTTTATCTCCTGTTACCAGTGTAATACATTGTTGCTTCCTTCAGTATGCGTAATCAATAAAAGATAAATCCGTCTTAGTTATAACAAATTCTTAACAATGTCATTAAAAGCTATTTACTAAGCAAACAACCTCGTAGTTGAACGTGATCGTCAATATCATGATCACAGCAACGTCACTTCCACTAGTATGTGGATTCGGAACCACAGAGTCGTGACTTTTCATTTTAAAAATCCCACATGCACTGGCCGCGTTTCGAACCACGGCAGCCTCTGTGGGAAGCAAGTTACAATGCCACCGGCCTATCACGCCCCAAGCCGACTAATATAAACATGGCTGTTAACATTACGCCGAGACCAGATTATTTGAACTTTTTTTTTTTTTTTTTTTTTTTTTTTTTTTTTTTGAGTCTGATTCACCAGTCTGTTAAGAAGTCCGTAATTGAAATCCTTCTGGATCTATTAAAAGACTTTACTCCCTCAACAAGAAAAGAAAGTCTACAATGGCCATATCAGCAATCTATTACATCAGCCGTTGAAACTGTATACTTAGCTCCAAAGTCACAGGATAACATCCAAATCGAGTTTTCACGAGGATGATCTGAAAAAAAAGAGTCCACTGCGAGGAACACATTATCTTGATCCTGGTAGCTTTCGAAGTGATCATTCCTTTCTACAGCCTGTGGTTCTGAATTAGGATTTTCATCAGTGATGAACATAAAAGGTAAATCTACTGTAGGAGTGGACTGTAGTTGGAAAGAGACTTGATAATGAGTTTCAATGAGACATTGAATGAGTAATTAAAAGCTAGGTAGCTTGTATTTCTCACTAAGAATTCTGGTTATAGTTGTATTACAGTTTGCGGTACAGTAATTCGCATACGGAAATGAACACAACAAAGATTGTTCTGATGGACTGCATATTAGTATGTGGCTGGGAGGCGCGACCAATCTCTAGGAGAAGAATGGGCATTGTGAATACGAGGTTTTGCCGGTGCAGCGACGATATGTGTATTGTGTCCATTTTATGTGGCCTTTTGGTTTATGAATTAATTTTCTTTAATCCTACATTCATCCGGTAAGGGTATTCTGTTATGCAGACTTCGAAATTTTGTCATTTTTTGTGAGGTTCAGTGGCGAAAGGAATGTATGGCTGTAGTGGTTGCTGTTGCTTTTCTCTAAATGTTAAATTTGTGTATCATTTGTTATTGTGGTGGTGAATTACAGAAAGTAAATTGATCTGTTGGTTTCATGTTCTTTTGTGAAGCTCAATATAGTTACTTAATAGGAGGCGTAGTTCATTGAGTTCTTCTTTATTCCCATAGAAGAGGATTACGGAGTCAGTCACATATGTGTGACATTATATGATTGTATTTATAAGTAGGTATCCTAAAGTAAATAACTTGTTCTCCTGGTCATTGATGAAAATGTCTGCCAGGTACCTGGATAGGCTAAGTTCCGTAGCTTGCTGTTGGTAGATTTTGTCCAATTTATAATTATATGACTGGACATCACCCTGACACAGACAGGTCTTATGGCGACTGTGGGACTGGGAAGGCGACGACTACGGCTTTAATTATGTACAACCTCAGCATTTGACTGATGTAGTAATGGGGAAACCACGTAAAATCATTTTGACGGTTGCCGACAGTGGAGTTTGAGTCCACTATCTCCCGAATGCAGGCTGACAGCTACGTGATGCAAACTGCGGAGCCAATTCACTCGATCAGTCACTTTCATATGTTCGATGCCAGTGGTGAGAAAAGTCGATAAAGATAACAAACTCGTTGTAGCCTTTATCAGAACATGCAGCGTTCTGTAACTACTACATCTCACAAGAGCTGGATCTTAGTAGAATAGTTTGTTCCAAAAACAAATAATCGGAATGGGTGCAAGGTCAATATTAATCACCAGTATTCTCAAACCTTTATATAATGTTCTATACTTGACCACGATTGTTTATGGCAGGTTTGGGTTACTATCGTGTAATTATTTCTGGTCGATATTTATATGCGGTGTTCATCGCGTATGCTATGCAATCGATTGGTGCGATTACGTGAGGGATACATTAGGATTTGATGAATCATACAGTATTAAAAAAACGTTCGCTTTCTAAAAAAAAGTAACTTCTCTCCCTTTCATTGATCTTTTACTAACCAAAATACTGTTGAGAATTCGAGACTATCATTAATTCATTGAAAACATACTGTATATTACAGGATGGTACACTAACCTTCTGCTTACTATCTATTTCCGCACGAAGTTATACTATTTAAAACAGATCAAGAAGCTTCTGCAAAGCACTTTCTGTTTATCATTTGTTTCCTGCTGAGATGCCGTTTAATTTCACGTAAAGGGAGAGAACTCTGAGACGCTTGCTTGCTGTAACTTTCTGAACATTGTTGTGTAGTTTATCTCGCTCTCTCTCTCTCCTGCTACAGGCTACAATAATATCTTATTTCGTAGTGATAACAGTAGGGCTACTGAGTTAAGTGTATACATTTCATACCTTTGTTACAACTAGGTTACTTGTTACGACTTCATCATATAGTGAACAACTAATTTTTGGACATACTGTAATACTCAATGTCCTGGTTTCCCATTTATTTATTTATTTATTTATTTATTTATTTATTTATTTATTTATTTATTTATTTATTTATTTATTTAGTATCCAAAAACAATACAAGAACCCTACTTTACCATAGGTATATTAGGGTTGTAGTTTAAAATCACAACAAAGAGATGCTCTTATTAATTTAGTTTACAAAAAAAATTGAAAATGAATGTGAGAAACTGCACATAACAAAATTGTCTCTTGGGTACATTATACAGTAGTTTATAAAATTACAGGTCACAACCATTCAGGTGACATTGCAAAAGTATCTTCCTATTTCAAACACTGGACACTCAAATGTCAAATGATGCACTGTCTGAACTGATCCACAAAAGCATAAGGAATCGCCTGAAACATTAAGTTTAAAGCGTTCTAAATACGATTTAAATTTTCCATGACCAGTTAAAAATTGAGTTAAAACAAACTTCGGCACTAATGATTTACATAATAGTCGATTTTGAACTTCTGGAAAAAATATTTCTCGCGTAACAGATCTTTTAAAACTGCATGTCCATAAAATATTCCAGCGATGTAGAATATATTGCCTGATTTGTCTTTGAACATAACATATTGGAGATTTATGATATGCTATATTCAAAAGAGACGTAGCAGCTGGTTTAGCTAATGAGTCTGCTTTTTCATTAGTAGTATAATACAGGGATTCGGCCGCCGCCTCCTCCTCCGGGCTCCCAGGGGCCCCTCCGCCTCCCGCGCGAAATTTGAATTTTGGCGCGAGATTGGAATTGGTAAACAAAGCCACGTGCTTTTTGACAGCTGTCATCGACAACAACGCATCGCTAACCTCACTGCCGCCATCTTGACGGGCTTAAACCTCAGTGGTACCAACTTAACCTAACTAGCGCCAGGTATACAAAGCCACGTGTTTTTTGACAGCCACGTGCTTTTTGACAGACAACAACGCATCACTAACCTCAGTACTGCCATCTTGACGGGCCTAAACCTCAGTGGTACCAACTTAACCTAACTAGCGTGAGATTTGAATCGGTAAACAAAGCCACGTGCTTTTTTGACAACCACGTGCTTTTTGACAGACAACAACGCATCGCTAACTTCAGCGTTACCATCTTGACGGACCTAAACCTTAGTGGTACCAACCTAACCTAACTAGCGCGAGATTTGAATCGGTAAACAAATCCACGTACTTTTTGACGGCTGACATCCGCCATCTTTTATCAACAGAGCACAGTGCTGCCCTCTTTAGCTACTTACCTTGGAAATGTGGTGGCGGATAATTTGAAAAATGCTTTTTGATAGCAGCCACCTTTAATCGACAGAGCACCGTGCTGCACTCTGGTGACAGACAATTCCACGTGACAGCAGCCATCTTTAATCAAGAGAGCACAGGGCTGCACTCTATGTGGTGGCGGCAATTTGAAAAATTTCACATGCTCTTGTTTGGAAACAAAGCTACGTGCTTTTTTGACAGCTACCATCCGCCATCTTTAATCAAGAGAGCATCGTGCTGCACTCTCCAGTTGAAATGTGGTGGCGGCAATTTGAAAAATTCCACGTGCTCTTGTTTGGAAACAATGCTACATGCTTATTTGACAGCTACCATCCACCATCTTTAATCAAGAGAGCATCGTGCTGCACTCTCTAGTTGAAATGTGGTGGCGGCAATTTGAAAAATTCCACGTGCTCTTGTTTGGAAACAATGCTACATGCTTATTTGACAGCTACCTTCCGCCATGTTTAATCAAGAGAGCACCGTACTGCACTCTCTAGTTGAAATGCGGTGGCGGCAATTTGAAAAATTCCACGTGCTCTTTTGGAAACAATGCCACATGCTTATTTGACAGCTGCCATCCGCCATCTTTAACCTATAGAGCACAGTGCTGCCCTCTTTAGCTGAAATGTGGTGGCGGATAATTTGAAAAATGCTTTTTGACAGCAGCCATCTTTGAGCACCGTGCTGCCCTCTTCAGCTAGATACCTGTGGTGGCAGGTAATTCCACGTGACAGCAGCCATCTTTGAGAACCGTGCTGCCCTCCTTGTGGCGGTGGCAAATTCCACGTGCTTTACAAACTCTCGTGCTTTTTCAGACAGCTGTCATCCGCCATCTTGCATCACAAACCTCAGTGCTGCACTCTTTTGCTAGATACCTTTGAAATGTGGTGGCGGCAATTTGAAAAATTCTATGTGCTCTTGTTTGGAAACAAAGCCACGTGCTTTTCTGACAGCTGTCATCCACTATCTTTAATCAATAGAGCACCGTGCTGCTATCATGCGGGCAATTTCGTCAGCTGTCATCCACCATCTTACATCGCAAACCTCAGTGCTACACTCTTTAGGTACATACCTTTGAAATATGGTGGCGGATAATTTAAAAAGAAAAATTCTACAGCAGCCATCTCTCGACGCTAATTGCACAAGATGGCTGCTATAATGTCTCCTTAAGGGTGCTTACGCAAGATGGCTGCTATACATAGATTCTTATGAGACGCCCTTGGGATGCTTGCGCAAGATGGCGGTTATAAAAGGCTGCTTGTGAGAAGCCCTAGGGATGCTTGCGCAAGATGGCGGTTGCTCTTATGAGGCGGCTTAAGGGTCCTTGCACAAGATGGCTTGAGACGCCCTAAGGATGCCTGCACAAGATGGCGGACACAAGATGGTTGCTATACACGACTCCTTACGAGACGCCTAAAGGGTGCTTGCGCAAGATGGCTGCTGCTCTTAGGAGAAAGCTAGCTTAGGGGCTAACGTGTCGTGCTAGTTCGATTCATTAAATTTAGGGCTTAAATGCAAAATGATAAATATCTCGAAAACGGTGCATCGTAGAGCAAAACGGACAAAATTTTTCTGCCTAATACCCAGGTTCGCAGTATGAGCAACAAGAAAAACATAGTCTAATGATGGAATCAACTGTTCGGTTCCTACTTAGGCCCTTTAGCATTCGCTCTGTTTTAGCTTGTATTGAAGCGAGTCTTTGTAACATGATCAGGTCTAGCTATGGTAGAGAGTATAACGTACCGTGCTGATTCAATTCATTAAATTTGGGGCTTAAATGCAAAATGTTAAATATCTCGAAAACGGTGCATCGTAGAGCAAAACGGACAACATTTTTCCGCCTAATACCCAAGTTCGCAGTATCAGGAACAAGAAAAAACATAGTCCAATGGTGAGATCGACGGTTCGATTCCTACTTAGGCCCTTTGGCATTGGCAGCTATCTAATTCTACAAGATGGCGGCTATACATAGCTTCTTATGAGACAGCTTAAGAGCGCTTGCACAAGATGGCTGCTGCTCTTATGAGACTCCCTAGGGGTGCTTGCGCAAGGTAGCAGCGACAAGACGGTGACTATACACAGCTCCTTATGATACGGCCTAGAGGTGCTCACACAAGATGGTAGCTGCTCAATGAAGAAAGCTAGCTTTCATCGTGCAGGTATCTTTACAGCACTAAACCTCATACCTTTGAAATGTGGTGGCGAGTAATTTGAAAAATTCGACGTGCTTTTTCTTAACAGCAGCTATCTTTAAACAATTGCGGCTATACATAAGCTGTTAAGGCCTCCTCTTATGTCAAGGCATAGCTCTATCGAACAAGTTTAAACCTGCATCGGGATAGCTAGAGTAAGCACGTGCTGCTGTGATGACATCATTAAGCATGTTTAGACTTGCAAATCACAAAAGAAACGTAACAAGACTAGAATCGAACAGTGCACTCTATACCGTGAACTTTATCATGTGATCGGAACATTGATTGAAGTGTTTAGAACACTATATAAGTAGAACCGAACACTGTACTCGATACAACATGTGTTTAGAACATGTCAGGGGATACCTTTCTTCTAAGAAAATTAGATTACCGCACATTCCTTGTAGGGCTTGTAGGCAAAAGGTCTAATGGGCAAAAGGGCTAATGGGCTAAAGGGCTAATGGGCTAAAGGGCTAATAGGCAAAAGGGCTAAAGGGCTAAAGGAGCAACAACCTCATCGATCGCTATCAGCAAGAACGCTTGTACTTTGTTAAGTGTAGAAAATTAATCTTTATTTGTAAATGGTTTCATGTTCAAAACAAGGAATGGAACCTAGGGGTTACGTCTTACCTAATAAAATCGCCGAGGAGCGATGAGTTACGTTTTTCGAACTAGTGTTTGGAACACTGAACTTTTCAAGATGATAGCAGAGAGTTTAGCAATGTTCTGTTGTTGGATTATAAATTCCGCGCTACAACATGCATAAGGTGGCAGCCTTGAGGTTTACCGCTGTAAAGATGACTAGAGTGAGGTTAGCAATGTTCCGTTGTTGGATTTTAAATTCCGCGCTATAACATGCATAAGGTGGCAGCCTTGAGGTTTACCGCCGTCAAGATGGCAGCAGTGAGGTTAGCGACGATCTATTGTCCTTGAAAGTGAGGTTAGGGTCCGTCAAGACGACAGCTGTCAAAAAATCACGTGGCTTTGTTTACTAAACAAGAGCACGTGGCTGTGACGTCACGGTCACGTAATCAATCCTTAGCTCGACGTCGTTAAGAGCAGTATTAGGATTAGCTATGCTTAAAAGTCTTGGGAACAGAGCAGCAGTATGAATTGCCATGTTTCAAAGCGTGTGCACATCACCTAACGATCTTACACGCAGCGACCCTCGCACTAAACTTCTTCCGCTAGATCGTGCTGCTATCTTAGCATAACCTATACCCATAAAATTAAAGTACAATGAATAGCCATGTTTCAAAGCGTGTACACATTACCTATCGATTTTGCATGCATCGACTCTCGTACTAAACTTTTTCCGCTAGATTGTGCTGCTATCTTAGCATAACCTATACGCATGACCTTAAAGTACAAAGAATAGCCATGCTTCAAAGCGTGTACACATCACCTATCGATTTTGCATGCAACAAATATCGTACTAAAATTCTTCCGCTAGATTGTGCTGCTATCTTAGCATAACCTATACCCATGAACTTAAAGTACAATGAATAGTCATGTTTCAAAGCGGGTACACATCAACTATCGATTTTGCATGCATCGACTCTCGTACTAAACTTCTTCAGGTAGATTGTGCTGTTATCTTAGCATAACCTATACCCATAAAATTAAAGTACAATGAATAGCCATGTTTCAAAGCGTGTACACATTACCTATCGATTTTGCATGCATCAATTCTCGTACTAAACTTCTTCCGCTAGATTGTGCTGCTATCTTAGCATAACCTATACGCATGACCTTAAAGTACAAAGAATAGCCATGCTTCAAAGCGTGTACACATCACCTATCGATTTTGCATGCATCGACTCTTGTACTAAATCTTCTTCCGCTAGATTATGCTGCTATCTTAGCATAAGCTATGCGCATGAACTTAAAGTACAAAGAATAGCCTTGTTTCAAAGCGTGTACACATCACCTATCGATAATGTATGCATCGACTATCGTACTAAACTTCTCCTGCCAGAGCGTACGACTATCGCTTGTGTGTGCACGGACTTGGTGCATAAAGAATAGCAATGTATAGAAATCTTGTAAACAAAGCAGCAGCATTAAGTATAGCCATGTTTAAATGCGTGTACACATCATGTATCCATGATGCACGCAGTACTAAACTTATTCCACTAGAATGTACAAAGTTCGCATGTGTTTGTGCTGCTATCTTAGCATAGCCTATGTGCATGAACTTAAAGTACAAAGAATAACGATGTTTAAAAATCTTGTGAACATGGCAGCGGTAAGAATAGCAAGGTTTAAAAGCGTGTACACACCACCTTTTGATAATGCATGCATCTTCTACTAGAGCACGTGACCATCGCTTGTATCTGCTGCTATCTTAACATAACCTATGTACATGAACTTAAAGCATAAAGAATAATTATGTGTAAAAAATCTTGGGAACATAGCAGAATGTTTACGTAGGTGTAGACATTGAACTTTGCATGATGAGACAGCATACTACGTGACCGTGACGTCACTGCCACGTGCTCTTGTTTGGGCTTGATTGTGCTGCTATCTTAGCATAACCTATATGCATGAACTTAAAGTACAAAGAATAGCTATGTTTCAAAGCGTGTACACATCACCTATCGATTTTGCATTCATCGACTCTCGTACTAAACTTCCTCCGCTAGATTGTGCTGCTATCTTAGCCTAACCCTATACGCATGAACTTTAAACTACGAAGAATAACCATGTTTTAAAGCGTGTACACATCACCTATCGATTTTGCATGCATCAAATATCGTACTAAACTTCTTGCGCTAGATTGTGCTGCTATCTTAGCATAACCTGTACGCATGAACTCAAAGTACAAAGAATAGCCTTGTTTCAAAACGTGTACACATTACCTAATGATTTTGCACGAAACGACTATCATACTAAACTTGTTCCACTAGATTGTGCTAAAATCGTGTAAGTATGCTGCTATCTTAGCATAACCTATCGATTTTACATGCATCGACTATCGTACTAGGCTTCTTCCGCTAGAGCATATAGCAATCGCTTTTGTGTATCCCTAACCCATGTGTACGAACTTAAAGCACAAAGAAGAGCTATGTTCTAAAGCGTGTACACATCACCTATCGATAATGTATGTATCGACTATCGTACCAAACTTCTCCTGCCAGAGCGTACGACTATCGCTTGTGTGTGCACGAACTTGATGCATAAAGGATAGCAATGTATAAAAATCTTGTAAACGCCATGTTTAAATGCGTGTACACATCATGTATCCATGATGCACGCAGTACTAAACTTATTCCACTAGAATGTACAAAGTTCGCATGTGTTTGTGCTGTTATCTTAGCATAGCCTATGTGCATGAACTTAAAGCATAAAGAATAGTTATGTGTAAAAATTCTTGTGAACATAGCAGAATGTTAACTACGTAGGTGTAAACATTGAACTGACGCAGCATACCGCGTGACCGTGACGTCACATCCACGTGCTTTTTTGACAGCTGTCGTCTTGACGGACCCTAACCTCACTTTAAAGGACAATAGAGCGTCGCTAATCTCACTGCTGCCATCTTGACGGCGGTAAACCTCAAGGCTGCCACCTTATGCATGTTATAGCGCGGAATTTAAAATCCAACAACGGAACATTGCTAACCTCACTCTTGTCATCTTTACGGCGGTAAACCTCAAGGCTGCCACCTTATG
Source organism: Anabrus simplex (assembly GCF_040414725.1). Classification (NCBI taxonomy): domain Eukaryota; kingdom Metazoa; phylum Arthropoda; class Insecta; order Orthoptera; family Tettigoniidae; genus Anabrus; species Anabrus simplex. The sequence continues at coordinate 36,276,138 of NC_090268.1, forward strand.
CATGTTGTAGCGCGGAATTTATAATCCAACAACAGAACATTGCTAAACTCTCTGCTATCATCTTGAAAAGTTCAGTGTTCCAAACACTAGTTCGAAAAACGTAACTCATCGCTCCTCGGCGATTTTATTAGGTAAGACGTAACCCCTAGGTTCCATTCCTTGTTCTGAACATGAAACCATTTACAAATAAAGATTAATTTTCTACACTTAACAAAGTACAAGCGTTCTTGCTGATAGCGATCGATGAGGTTGTTGCTCCTTTAGCCCTTTAGCCCTTTTGCCTATTAGCCCTTTATCCCATTAGCCCTTTTGCCCATTAGCCCTTTTGCCCATTAGCCCTTTAGCCTATTAGCCCTACAAGGAATGTGCGGTAATCTAATCTTCTTAGAACAAAGGTATCCCCTGACATGTTCTAAACACATGTTGTATCGAGTACAGTGTTCGGTTCTACTTATTTAGTGTTCTAAACACTTCAATCAATGTTCCGATCACATGATAAAGTTCACGGCATAGAGTGCACTGTTCGATTCTAGTCTTGTTACGTTTCTTTTGTGATTTGCAAGTCTAAACATGCTTAATGACGTCATCACTGCAGCACGTGCTTACTCTAGCTATCCCGATGCAGGTTTAAACTTGTTCGATAGAGCTATGCCTTGACATAAGAGGAGGCCTTAACAGCTTATGTATAGCCGCAATTGTTTAAAGATAGCTGCTGTTAAGAAAAAGCACGTCGAATTTTTCAAATTACTCGCCACCACATTTCAAAGGTATGAGGTTTAGTGCTGTAAAGATACCTGCACGATGCAAAGCTAGCTTTCTTCATTGAGCAGCTACCATCTTGTGTGAGCACCTCTAGGCCGTATCATAAGGAGCTGTGTATAGTCACCGTCTTGTCGCTGCTACCTTGCGCAAGCACCCCTAGGGAGTCTCATAAGAGCAGCAGCCATCTTGTGCAAGCGCTCTTAAGCTGTCTCATAAGAAGCTATGTATAGCCGCCATCTTGTAGAATTAGATAGCTGCCAATGCCAAAGGGCCTAAGTAGGAATCGAACCGTCGATCTCATCATTGGACTATGTTTTTTCTTGTTCCTGATACTGCGAACCTGGGTATTAGGCGGAAAAATGTTGTCCGTTTTGCTCTACGATGCACCGTTTTCGAGATATTTATCATTTTGCATTTAAGCCCTAAATTTAATGAATCGAACTAGCACGACACGTTCGCCCCTAAGCTAGCTTTCTTCATAAGAGCAGCAGCCATCTTGCGCAAGCACCCTCAAGGCGTCTCGTAAGGAGTCGTGTATAGCAACCATCTTGTGTCCGCCATCTTGTGCAAGCATCCTTAGGGCGTCTCAAGCCATCTTGTGCAAGGGCCCTTAAGCCGCCTCATAAGAGCAACCGCCATCTTGCGCAAGCATCCCTAGGGCTTCTCATAAGCAGCCTTTTATAACCGCCATCTTGCGCAAGTATCCCAAGGGCGTCTCTTAAGAATCTATGTATAAGAGCCATCTTGCGTAAGCACCCTTAAGGAGTCATGTATAGCAGCCATCTTGTGCAATTAGCGTCGAGAGATGGCTGCTGTAGAATTTTTCTTTTTTAATTATCCGCCACCATATTTCAAAGGTATGTACCTAAAGAGTGTAGCACTGAGGTTTGCGATGTAAGATGGCGGATTTCAGCTGACAAAAAGCGCGTGAGTTTGTTTACTAAACAAGAGCACGTGGAATTTTTCAATTTGCCGCCACCACATTTCAAAGGTATCTAGCTAAAGAGGGCAGCACGGTGCTCTCTTGATTAAAGATGGCGGATGATAGCTAGCAGAACTTCTCAAATTGCCCGCTACTACAGAGGGCAGCACGGTGCTCTGTAGATTAAAGATGGTGGATGACAGCTGACGAAATTGCCCGCATGATAGCAGCACGGTGCTCTATTGATTAAAGATAGTGGATGACAGCTGTCAGAAAAACACGTGGCTTTGTTTCCAAACAAGAGCACATAGAATTTTTCAAATTGCCGCCACCACATTTCAAAGGTATCTAGCAAAAGAGTGCAGCACTGAGGTTTGTGATGCAAGATGGCGGATGACAGCTGTCAGAAAAAGCAAGAGATTTTGTAAAGCACGTGGAATTTGCCACCGCCACAAAGAGGGCAACACGGTGCTCAAAGATGGCTGCTGTCACGTGGAATTGCCTGCCACCACAGGTATCTAGCTGAAGAGGGCAGCACGGTGCTCAAAGATGGCTGCTGTCAAAAAGCATTTTTCAAATTATCCGCCACCACATTTCAGCTAAAGAGGGCAGCACTGTGCTCTATAGATTAAAGATGGCGGATGGCAGCTGTCAAATAAGCATGTGGCATTGTTTCCAAACAAGAGCACGTGGCATTTTTCAAATTGCCGCCACCATATTTCAACTAGAGAGTGCAGCACGGTGCTCTCTTGATTAGACATGGCGGATGGTAGCTGTCAAATAAGCATGTAGCATTGTTTCCAAAAAAGAGCACGTGGAATCTTTCAAATTGCCGCCACCACATAGAGTGCAGCCCTGTGCTCTCTTGATTAAAGATGGCTGCTGTCACGTGGAATTGTCTGTCACCAGAGTGCAGTACGGTGCTCTGTCGAGTAAAGATGGCTGCTATCAAAAAGCATTTTTCAAATTATCCGCCACCACATTTCAAAGGTAAGTATCTAAAGAGGACAGCACTGTACTCTGTTGATAAAAGATGGCGGATGTCAGCTGTCAAAAAGCACGTGGATTTGTTTACCGATTCAAATCTCGCGCTAGTTAGGTTAAGTTGGTACCACTAAGGTTTAGGTCCGTCAAGATGGTAACGCTGAAGTTAGCGATGCGTTGTTGTCTGTCAAAAAGCACGTGGTTGTCAAAAAAGCACATGGCTTTGTTTACCGATTCAAATCTCGCGCTAGTTAGGTTAAGTTGGTACCACTGAGGTTTAGGCCCGTCAAGATGGCAGTACTGAGGTTAGCGATGCGTTGTTGTCTGTCAAAAAGCACGTGGCTGTCAAAAAACACGTGGCTTTGTTTACCTGGCGCTAGTTAGGTTAAGTTGGTACACTGAGGTTTAGGCCCGTCAAGATGGCAGCAGTGAGGTTAGCGATGCGTTGTTGTCGATGACAGCTGTCAAAAAGCACGTGGCTTTGTTTACCAATTCCAATCTCTCGCCAAAATTCAAATTTCCCGCCAAAATTCAAATTTCCCGCGGGAGGCGGAGGGGCCCCTGTTATTCCGGAGGAGGAGGCGGCGTGCGAATCCCTGTATTATACTACTTTCATTACCAGTAAATCCAGTGTGACCTCTAATCCAAGATGTACAGATGTGCGAACACTCCTGAGCTGTTACTCTGATATTGGCAGCTATGGGATTTAAGCCCTATTTATCATTTACTGAGTTCAATGCAGCTTGTGAATCGTGCTCTTATGTTGTTAGTTTTGCACCATTGCAACGCACACTTTAAGGCCCAAAGTTTTGCCTGAAAAATTGAGCAGTTGAGAGAAAGTTTACACTGAGCTGCAAATATTTCAGCATCGTTCTCATAGACTACAAATGCACAGCCAACACTGTCAATTCCATCAGAACTTGGTATGAGGGAGCCATCAGTGCATATGATACAGTCATGTGTGTTATACCAATCTTTACGCATAAGTTTCTTGAAGTGACTTGGATGAGCAGATTCCAAAAAGTGACGCTTATGCTCTAAAATAATGTTGAAAATTGGCAAAAGTGATACTCTCTTTTTCTTCAGTAACGACAGCTCGGCTTTGCCAGTTCCTGTTAAAAACACTGGCTCTATTCCAGCAATTACAAGTGTTGCATCAGTTCATGAAGTGCGATATACACGAGAAATTCTTAGAGCATTTCTTTTCCAGCGTACTACAGAAAGCGGACCCACAGTACAGTATTAAAGGTACAAAAGCTGTATGGTATATTATTCTTAAAACCTCAGAGTTAAGTCCTCAAGAACGTCTACAAGCAATCGCAAGTCCTTGTAAAAGTTTACTTGATTTCAATTTTAATCTATTTAGATGTGCCCTGAAAGTCAAATGTTTATCAAGCACAACACCTAAATATAGAAGTTGAAATTAATAGAAAATAGGTTTATAACTGAGGACAGCCAGATGAGACAAATATGTAAATACCAAGTGAATGTATGGGAAAATCAAATGCCCCTCAACACATTATGCTGCTATGAGTTATGGATATAAGAAAGCGGTAACAGGGGAGAAATTTAGGCTCAGGAATTCTTAGGTAAACAGATAAGAAGATGACTAATGGTGTTATTACTTAAGCTATTCAAGGACGGTTGTAACCTCCAACGATATTCAGCCAATATCCCGTAGAATGGCCGATTGACGTCTCTCTTGCTTCCTACCCAAGGAACACCCACGAATTTGCAGGAATGATGACGAAAATGGCAATACGTTACTTCCCTGCTGGCAAGCAGTCATGCCATGGTAACCTGTAGGTTCGTTGTCGGTCTGTCGATGACTCAATGCAGAGCATGATACCAACAGTAATTTTCTCCGTCATTTTTCTCCTATACAGTATCATGTCTATATGGACCGTGAAAGCATCAGTGGCAGCATAACAAAAATTGTTTATAATGTAGGGACGTTTCACATATAGTCCACGGAATTTACGGTAAATCAATAGTGTAAGAGAAACTGGAGGAAAACCATTTTGGATTTCCTATAAACCCCCGTCTATTCAAAGATTTTAAAATGATATGCATATCGAAACCTTCCCCGGGATGAATATACACTAAATGTGATGTTTGGCCGAGATCTATCCAGCCGTTTCACCGTGATGGTGGAACAAACAGGCAAACGAACAAACAGACACGAAAAATAAAAACCTCCGATTCGGTCTTGAGTTAACTTAAAACGGGTAAATATCTGAAAAATTGGCAAAAAAAAAACAAACGAAATTACAGACAGCGGACCCCCTATAACTTTATTTATATAAATTTTTTTTTGCTAGGGCTTTACGTCGCACCGACACAGATAGGTCTTATGGCGACGATGGGATAGGAAAGGCCTTGGAGTTGGAAGGAAGAGGCCGTGGCCTTAATTAAGGTACAGCCCCAGCATTTGCCTGGTGTGAAAAATGGGACACCACGGAAAACCATTTTCAGGGCTGCCGATAGTGGGATTCGAACCTACTATCTCCCGGATGCAAGCTCACACCCGCGCGCCTCTACGCGCACGGCCAACTCGCCCGGTATTTATATAAATTAAGCGGATACATGCGTTGTATGCGCGCTGTAATTAGGTACTGAGTGTGCAGTTTAAACTGTTGTAAATAACGTCTCCGTAATCGAAAATGGGTAGAATTAGACATTGTATAAGTGATTTCTTTGTTTTAAATGGGAGAAGATCTCTTAGCCTTTTCAATGAGTGTAGTGTGTAGAAAGTTCGCTGGCAGATTTTTGCTGCGTGTTCAGACCAGGTTAGTGTTTTGTCAGTGATTAGGCCAAGATTCTTCACGTATAGGCCACGATTCTTCACGGATAGGCCAAGATTCTTCACGGAGTCTTTCAGACCGATTTCTGCTCCTTGAAACATAATCGGAGGAATGTTTTTCCTCTCCAATTTACTGTGTTTTTTTAGTTCCTACTATACTGGCTTGTGATTTTTTTGGGTTAACTTTACGGGAATTATTAACAGTCCAGTCTCGAATTATGTTTAGGCCTCCGTTCACGTTATTTATGCCCAGGTGAATGTCTTTTGGGCCTGTGTGTATGTATAACTGTATGTCATATGCATATAAGTGACATTTCCAGTTTTTTAGATTTTCTGGTAAGTCATTTAGGTACATGGAGAAGAGGAGAGGTGCCAGGGCACTGCCTTGAATTACGCCGGTTTCTGTTTGATCCAACTTTGAGGTATTAGTGTCTACTGATACACATTGTTGACGTCTTGTGAGATATGACTGCAACCAAGATAAAGGTGTAGGGGAGCATGGACACTGATGACCAACTTGTACTCGAATGCTTGCTTATTTACTGAAGGAGACTTATTGATGTGCCGTTTAAAAATATATGAATAATACTTTCTTTCTTTCTTTCTTTCTTTCTTTCTTTCTTTCTTTCTTTCTTTCTGGTTTGTCTATCACTGTGATAAATTTCTGTCGATGTTGGGAATTTGAATTATTTTCTTGTTTGAATGTCACAGTCGGATATGAAATTAACCTGTAAAATCTTGCCGAACAGTGAAGAATCTGTAGAATTGCACGCTCCTAGATAGACCTGTCCTAGAAATGTTTATATGAAAATCCACAGCCTGTTGCCAGTCATTCGACCGGGTCTGGGGTGGAATGAATGAAGCCCCATCTAGCGGCGAGGATAGGAAAGTTGCCGGCTGACGAAGCCTGTCGCACTCCCCTGGGGCAATGATAAATGACTGATAGATGAAATAAAATATTAATGGAGAGTGTTGCTGGAATGAAATATGACAAGGAAAACCGGAGTAGGTACCCGGAGAAAAACCTGTCCTTCCTCCGCTTTGTCCAGCACAAATCTCACATGGAGTGAGCGGGATTTGAACCACGGTATCCAGCGTTGAGAGGCCGGCGCGCTGCCGCCTGAGCCACGGAGGCCCTAGAAATGTTTATATGTCGGCGTAAAAATTTACTGTGACGCTTTGTTTTCGCCATACGTGGTGTTACATAATACTTACATCAACTGTAGTATCAAAGAGCATCTCCTTTGTCCTCGATTGTATTTCGTAATGTACCATGAAACTATTATAATAATTGTCCTATTCGTCCGATCATATGTTACGTATTTTATTAGGCACTCAATATTCACAATATAATAATCGTTATTGTTTGTGGCATATTGGCGGGCCTGATAGATAAAATTTCCACAAGCTCACTAGTAATGCATTTATAAAATAATATCAAGCCATTAAATAATGGATTTCATTTGTACTTATCCTTTACTTTCTGCATGCTACGGTAAATAAAAGTTGTTTGTTTTGTTAGTAACCTATGTATTTGTAAAAAATGTAAATTATACAATTTCTAATCTATATGTGGTGCTGATTTATGATCATCCCTATATTACTGTCATAAATAATGGGTCAGATGATGCTATAATGTAAATATTCTGAGCTTTTAATAATACGCACTCAACGAGAATTAAATACGATTTAAGCGGCAGTTACTGGGCTCCAACATATCAGAACAGAATGCTCGAAATTACATTCTCTGTGGCAGTAAGCGACAACCAGGGTGAATTATGAGTAACTACATCCACCAATTCTAATTAATTTGAAAAGTAATATTTTAAATACACACGATGATTCTTTTCTATTGTTAAATTACGTAACGAACTAGAGAGTAGAGTAGAATATGCCAAGCTAGATATGTTATACGAAGTGTTAAGTTCTCAGCAAAGAAAAAAGCATCACTAGACTGAGTACGGAGAGTATGTTACATTCCTAGCGGACATAAACTTCACCTTGTATATTCATAATGATGGCAAAGAACGAAATGCCAGTTTCATTTCACCTGGACTTCTTAATTTGTATCCAAAACCGGACTGAGTAGCTCAGATGATAGCTCAATTAGCCTTCTGATCTGAAGTTAGCGGGTTCGATCCTCGCTCAGTCCGCTGGTATATGAAGGTACTCAAATGTATCAGCGTCGTGCCAGTAATTTTTTTTTCTTATTTTATTCGTTTCGACCCTTAGGATTTCGAGTGACTTGTTCAGCACGTCTTCGTACTTCACAATACCTCTTAATTCGTTCACTTCTATTTCTTTCCGCTCTGTGATTTGGATCTTGATCTTAGTATCGGCCCGTTTGTGACTTTCGACTTTCTCTTATGCCAATAGCCTTCCAATCATCTCCAACTTCCTTCATCCAGTCATTTCCCGTCATTCTCTGTTGAAATGAAATGGCATATGGCTTTTGGTGCCGGGAATGTCCGAGGACATCTTCGGCTCGCCAGGTTCAGGTCTTATGACTTGACACCCGTAGGCGACCTGCGCGTCGTGATGAGGATGACATGATGATGAGGACGACACATACACCCATCCCCCGTGCTAGCAAAATTAACCAATGGTGGTTAAAATTCCCGACCCTGCCGAGAATCGAACCCGAGACTCCCGTGACCAAAGTTCCAGCACGTTAACCATTTATCCACGGAGCCGGACATCATCTTTGTTAAGCTGTTGTCATCCATCCTCATCAAATGTCCTACGAAATTTAACCTTTTTTTCCGCAATAACTTGAAATTAGTCTCCTGCCTTGATCTATGCACCCGTATTATTATTATTATTATTATTATTATTATTATTATTATTATTATTATTATTATTATTATTATTATTATTATTATTATTATTATTATTATTTTTACCCTCCAGGATTGGTTTCTCCCTCGGACTCAGCGAGGAATCCCACCTCTACCGCCTCAAGGGCAGTGTCTTGGAGCTTCAGACTCCGGGTCGGGGGATAAAACTTGGGAGGATGACCAGTACTTCGCCCAGGCGGCCTCACCGGCTATGCTGAATAGCGGTCTTGTGCGGTGATCGGAAGTTTTGAAGGGGCAGATAAGGAAGAGGGAAGGAAGCGGCCGTGGCCTTAAGTTAGGTACCATCCCGGCATTTGCCTGGAGGAGAAGTGAGAAACCACGGAAAACCACTTCCAGAATGGCTGAGGTGGGAATTGAGCCCACCTCTACTCATTTGACCTCCCGAAGCTGAGTGGACCCCTTTCCAGCCCTCGTACCACTTTTCAAATTTCGTGGCAAAGCCGGGAATCGAACCCGGGCCTCCGAGGGTGGCAGCTAATCACACTAACCACTACACCACAGAGGTGGTCTATTATCATTATTATTATTATTATTATTATTATTATTAATTCGCGGCTCAAGCGGCAGCATGCCGGTCTCTCACCGCTGGGTTCTGCGGTTCAAATCTCGGTCAATCCATGTGAGATTTGTGCTGGACAAAGTGGAGGCAGGTTTTTCTCCGGGTACACCGGGTTTCCTTGTCATATTTCATTCCAGCAACACTCTCCAATATCATTTCATTTCATCTGTCATTCATTAAATCATTGCTCCAGAGGAGTGCGACAGGCTTCGGCAGTCGGTACAAGTCCTATCCTCGCCGCTAGATGGGGACTTCATTCATTCCATTCCTGGCCCGGTGGAATGACTGGAAACAGGCTGTGGATTTTCATTTTCATTATTATTATTATTATTATTATTATTATTATTATTATTATTATCATTATACAAGGAGATGATACACACTTTGTAGCGTGTGGAAAGAATATCGTATTAAAAAGCTGTACCGTATTAAACGTTAAGAATAATGTTAATAAATTTCTAATTTTATGTCACAGGTAGAAATTTCTAATGGCCAATATATTTAATGAACCTCTATTCAGAAGTGAAGTCATCTATAGAATTTCCTCATGATGAATAGTGGCGAGAAAGATGAGGTATTTAGAGAATTTCTCCTTGGGTATCTTGTTATGTTTTTTTTTTTTTTTTTTTTTTTTTTTTGCTAGTTGCTTTACGTCGCACCGACAGAGATAGATCTTATGGCGACGATGGGACAGGGAAGGGCTATGAGTGGAAAGGTAGCGGCCGTGGCCTTAATTAAGGTACAGCCCCAGAATTTGTCTGGTGTGAAAATGGGAAACCACGGAAAACCATCTTCAGGGCTGCCGGCAGTGGGGTTCGTACCTACTATCTCCCGAATACTGGATACTGACCGCACTTAAGCGACTGCAGCTATCGAGCTCGGTCGTTGGGTATCATATCAACTTGCACTTACATCGTAATCATCACCATAGGCCCAAATTCTTGTAAGACCTCTTTAAGGCTTGCATTTTAAGGTTCAGTGCTCTAATGACTGTTGTTACCACAGTAGAATTAATTCCACTGTTGGATGGTGTTGTAGGTTTTGAACTTACCAATATCACGTCTGTCTGTCAAGTTATCAGCCGGGAGCCTTGTTAGATCCTCAGATAGCACCACTGAAGGTTTTGCAGTTCGAAAGTGGTGGCATAATGAGCCAGACATGATAGACTGTATTAGTAGCATCTTTCATAACATCCATAACACGGCAGCTTGCATACTGTCATAGCCATAAAAGAGGCTGAGACTTCTGTGGAAGCTAGGCGTTACTCTGGCTTGTGCCAAGACACACATGCAGATGCGGAGAGATGGTAGTTGTCAGAAGGGCTGATTCAAGTGAAGACGTAAAGGGAGTGTGCTGCTTCTGCTGAATCCAAAACATCTGGTTTCGAGGAGGTGCTAGAGTATTTAGTAGTTTGTTCACGCATCAAGAAATAACGACAATGTAACACAGGGTGCGATTTAGCACTCTATATTCCTGTTGACATCCCTGTTGTGCCACTCTGATTTCTGTGTGCTACTTCCATGAACTGATATGCAAACAAAAACGACCTTAGGGCTAAATAACTCTTAAATTGAAAAGTATTTATTGCTTATTTTAGTTAAGTAAATTGGTGTCCTCGAGGTGGTGCAGCTCTTTATAGGCACACCCCCAGTAGAGGGGTGAGTTGCATGTACAATTTTGACCACATAACTGAAGTAATGAAACCGGTCGCGAAGGCCAGTCAATCCACTGATCACGTGGCATTCTAGTATCTTCAGACATCTGGATGGGCAGCAGTTGTCTTGGCAGGTGAAGGCCCTCATTGGTTGTTGCACCACTAATTTGTCATATTATTTCCATATGTACAAACTTTTTGACGATGTCCTGTCTGAAATCTTTGGGTTGTTGACATCTTTGTTATCTCGTCTATCACTTTTATAGGTTCATCATTAGGAGACATTGTCTTTTTTAAGCATTATGTTCAAGTGTTTTCAGATCTTAGGATTTGTATTTTTGTATATTATGATGTTTCTTTCTTACCCTATTTCTTTTTGCTTGCAGGTATGTTGAAATCTGCCAGATGTGTGACTGATAGCATGGAAATGCAGGTTAGTTGTGGCATGTTTGGTTGATATTTCAGGTAATATGAAAACATCAAAGCAGAAAACGGAAAGAAAGATAAAACTTGATCTGCTATATTTTGTTGGAGCAGATCTGTAGAGTAACGTCCGTTAAATATAAAGGTACTCTTCACAGCCGTTCATAGTATATTAATATAAATTTTGTTGCAATAATTCACAAACTTCACGCATAAATCACCATAAGAATGTCCTATTTTTACTTGTTCCTCCCCTTATAAGAACACAATAAATTCGATCACCGCATACCTGTTCTATAGTTTAATTCGGTAATTAGTGATCCAGGCTAAGGAGTGTGAAAGCAGAACGCAGTTGTTGCTACACTGAGACTTCTATCTATCTATCTATCTATCTATCTATCTATCTATCTATCTATCTATCTATCTATCTATCTATCTATCTTAATCTATTTACTCTACAGGTTTGGTTTCTCCTTCGGACTCAGCGAGGGATCCCACCTCTACCACCTCAAGGGCAGGTCCTGGAGCGTGAGACATTGAGTCGGGTGATACAACTGGGGAGAATGACTAGGCGGCCTCACCTGCTATGCTGAACAGAGGCCTTGTGGGGGGATGGGAAGATTGGAAGGGATATACAAGGAAGACGGAAGGAAGCGGCCGTGGCCTTAAGTTAGATAACATCCCGGCATTTGCCTGGAGGAGAAGAGGAAAACCACGGAAAACCACTTCCAGGTTGGCTGAGGTTGGAATCGAATCCACTTATACTCATTTGACCTCTCGAGGCTGAGTGGACCCGTTCCAGCCCTCGTACCACTTTTCAAATTTCTTGGTAGAGCCGGGAATCGAACCCGGGCTTCCGAGGGTGGCAGCTAATCGCACTAACCACTACACCACAGAGGCGGACTTCACTGAGACTTAACAATCACAATGAAAGTGTAAAAGGGATCTGTATATATGTATGTATGTATGTATGTATGTATGTATGTATGTATGTATGTATGTATGTATGTATGTATGTATGTATGTATGTATGTATGTATGTATGTATGTATGTATGTATGTATGTATGTATGTATACAGTGTAATTCAGCAGCCCCTTCCAATATCGTTTGCTCTTGGCCAACTAACGTGCACATGGTTATAGGCGTGCTATTCCTCTGCAACCGTACTGTTATGGTACTAATGTTCAGTGTGCACACGATTGTGAACCCTAGTTAAATGTTACATCATCCGTTCGCAAAACATGACGCCCTAAAATCATGTAGCGACGTCCTTTTATCATGTAACTATGTTAGTGCCTCGTGACCGGGTGTAACGAAGATGAGAATCAATGCATGAAACTAGGTAGTAGTGCATGTCTTAAACACCGAACCGGATGGCGTATATACACTGCTCTCGTCGTACTACCAGCTTATTTCCAGCAGTGTAGCGTAGCGGATGTGGTTAGGCGTTCGCCTAGCAATCGACGGAATGTGCCAGCGACGGTTGGAATCCTGCATCATTCAAATATTTTTGCATCGATAAGATGTGTGAATACGTAAACACAGGCCCACGTTTGCCACATTCAAACAGTAGAATCACGCTGTTATTCATCTTGTGCCCTGCGCATACTCCGCTGGTTAGGGCCAGAATATACCGTTATCTCCGCTGTCATTCGGCATGTTTTCCACAGAGGAATACGTTGACATGCTCCTCATTTGTGGGGAAACAAGACAAAACGCGTGCGAGGCACTACGTCTGTACCAGGAACGGCATCCCGACAGGAGACACCTGGCTGCTACGACATTTCGCCATGTTGAAAGACACCTAAGAACAACAGGCGTGATTTCTAACCAGCCACCAGTCCGCGACAGGCCCGTTACATCGGGTGAAACAGAAGAGGCCTTTCTGGAGAAAGCTCGCAATAATCCACACATCAGTACAAGGGCGATTGCACGACAGGTGAACACCAGCCAGCCGACCGTCTGGCGAATACTGCTTGAACATAAATTTCACCCATACCATATTAAGCCAGACCAAGAGCTCCATGGGCGGGATTTCGAAGCTCGAATGGAGTTCTGTCGGTGGCTATTAGGTAGGCATTGATGCAGCATTCGTATCGCATATCTTGTTCTCGGACGAATCGCGCTTCCACAATATTGGGAACGTCAATCGCCACAAGATGCACTATTGGAGTCAGAGCAATCCTAACTGGGTGGGACAGGCGACTTATCAAGTACGATGAGAAGTGGATGTTTGGCGTGGAATCTTGGGGGATCGCCTGATTGGACCTTATTTCTTTGAGGGCCATTGGACTGGCCCACGCTACCTCCATTTTCTGCGTCAGGAACTCCCACTGCTGCTGGAGGATGTGCCCTTGCACGATGGTTTGACGATGTGGTTGCAACAAGTTGGAGCTCCACCACATTCGACTTTGGCCGTTCGTAACCATTTGAACGAGGAACTGCCAGGGAAATGGATAGGACGAGGAGGCCCTGTTTCTTGGCCTGGCAGATCACCGGATTTAACACCGTTAGACTTCTTCTTGTGGGGACATTTGAAGAACGTCGTTTTACACTCAAGCGCCGGAAAACCCCGGCCAGCTTCGGCAACTCATCACAGACGCCTGCCGAGCAATTGCATCTGGAATGCTTCAGCGCGAAAGACAATCTATTGGACTCCGGGCCCGAATGTGCATAAACCAAAATGGTCATCACATCGAGCATTTGTTGCGATAAAACATTGTCAGAGCAGTTGTGTTCCTATTATTTCCGGTCTGTATGTATCTGGCCTGCTAACTAATCGTCACTTATTAGGGCCACAAACACATTCATTCACACACAATTTTCATGAAATTGGGTATTGAACTTACATTGCATGCGGAGTACGTATTAAACTCATATTACAAAAATTTGTAATCGTCGCTCCGGACTCGCACCTCCCACCTGACATGCAAGCCCGCTCCGCCAAGTACACTACGGTTCCGTACGTCACACTGGGCAGTCTATAGCAAGTATTAGGTTTACTGAGGTCACAATATCAATTGTCCGCCTCTGTGGTGTAGTAGTTAGCGTGATTAGCTGCCACCCCCGGAGGTCCGGGTTCGATTCCCGGCTCTGCCACGAAAATTTGAAAAGTGGTACGAGGGCTGGAACGGGGTCCACTCAGCCTCGGGAGGTCAACTGAGTAGAGGTGGGTTCGATTCCCACCTCAGCCATCCTCGAAGTGGTTTTCCGTGGTTTCCCACTTCTCCTCCAGGCGAATGCCGGGATGGTACCTAACTTAAGGCCACGGCCGCTTCCTTCCCTCTTCCTTGTCCATCCCTTCCAATCTTCCCATCGCTCCAAAAGGCCCCTGTTCAGCATAGCAGATGAGGCCGCCTGGGCGAGGTACTGGTCATTCTCTCCAGTTGTATCCAGGGAAAAGCCGAACTTGGAGGGTAAACAGATGATGATGATGATGACAATATCAATTGAGTGTTTCGCGACGTGTCAGGTTCATATGACCTAGAAGGCACACGCATGTCTTCCAGTGTTTAATACGAGTATAACATTACGGCGTCCTATCATGGTGAGGTGGTAAATACTAAGATATCCGATTGTGTTGTCTGAGCATACCGGCAGGGAAGATGTTTTCAGAACGGAGTGAATATTGTGGGTTGCATAAAACTACATTGGAAGGGGCGGCTAAATCACCTGTATATGTACGAATAAGCTGACTGTGGACAACCATGGATAAGTAAGGTGTTATAAACTTAAAGTAGCCTTCGTTTCAACGTTTCTATATAATTTTAAAAATTAGCACCGAGCAAGTTGGCTGCGCGACTTGAGTCGCGTAACTGTGGACTTGAATCCGGGAGAAGATTGGCTAGCATCCTACTGTTGGCAGCGCTGTTTTCCGTGGTTTCTTATTTTCACACCAGAAAAATGCTGATGCTATGCCTTAATTAAGGCCACGGTCGCTTCCTTCCCATTCCTAGCCCTATCCCGTCCCATTGTTTCCTTACGACTTGTCTGTGTCGCTCAGACTTGAAACAAATAGCAAAAAAAAAAAAAAAAAAAAAAAAAAGAGTACAAATTCGTTCCTTCTCCAGTCTTAGCACCATTTCCTTCTTTGAATATCTTGTCTAAATATATTATAGAGTATATTGCGAGCTTCATCACGTGATGTCCATCCGTCAGTGCGTTCGTCCGTCCATCTGTATGCATCTTAATTATTCACATTTTCTTTATTGTAATGTGACGGCGGGTAGGTATATAAAGACACAGCACTGATGGCGTTAAATTTATAAGGGTGGTGGTGGTGATTGCTGTTTTAATAGGAGTTACAATTGGGCAACCATCCTCTTCAGTTTCTAAGATTAGGCTTTCTTAAATACCATTACTACCTTACACACTACACAGATATACCAGAACCACAACTTACACTACAGAGTGCACATATCTACACCAATTGGCTCCCTCTGCTCTTAATGTTCAGTCGCACTAATTGTTCACTCTATCGCTTATTTTATAAGATGCTTTACGTCACACCGACACAGATAGGTCTTATGGCGACGATGGGATAGGAAAGGGCTAGGAGTGTGAAGGAAGCTGCCGTGGCCTTAACTAATGCATAGCCCCAGCATTTGCCTGTTGTGAAAATGGGAAACCACGGAAAACTGTCTTCAGGACTGCCGATAGTGGTGTTCGAACCCACTACCTCCCGAATGCAAGCTCACAGATGCACGACCTTAGTCACTCGGCCAACTCGCTTGGCCTCTCTATCGCTTACAAACTCAAACCATTTTCCATAACTGTCACTTATGATCTAAATCAATTCCGCAGTTATTCTCGTTGCACGTTATCACAGCTACTCAGTTCTCAGCCCGCCAAAAACAGTCTCGCAATTCTACGTGTTGTACACTCTCCGTACACTCTGAATTGGCTTCGTTCACTGCCCCTTGCCGACTTCTTTCACGCTGTTCCAAATATACGCTCACAGCAGCTAGACACGAGAGACTCCAATCCTCGACGACAGACAGAACAGAACGAACACTCACCTCACTGAGAGGACTGTACTCGTTGCACTGCACTGTTCATCTCCACACACAACACTGACAGCACTCAACCGTCACTGTCCACTGACTAACCCAGCAGCACTCCTCAATTCGAACTAAATTGAACTGCACCACTCGAGCTCGTCCGGCCTGACTTAAACAGGGAATCCGACCCTTCGGGATACTTCCCGAAAGGAGTGTCCACTTGAATCCGAATAATCTAAGTTCACGTTCTAGGTCTTTTCCCACCGAGCTCCGTAGCTGCAGTCACTTAAGTGCGGTCAGTATCCAGTATTCGGGAAATAGTGGGTTCGAACCCTACTGTCGGCAGCCCTGAATATGATTTTCCGTTGTTTCCCATTTTCACACTAGCAATGCTGGGGATGTACCTTAATTAAGGTCACAGACGCTTCCTTCCCACACCTAGGCGTTTCCTATCCCATCGTCGCCATAAGACCTATGTGTGTCGGTGCGACGTAGAGCAACTTGTAGTAAATTAGGTCTTTCTTCCGCAATCGGGAGGCCCCCAGTGAGATAACGGAGTGGTGGCAGAAAGGGTTGGGCTTGCGCGCCTGGCTTGTTCGTGATTAATTCGTCGCGCGGTGAGTGGACTGGGTCCTAACTCGGTGACGTCATCACTCGCGACTGGGGCAAGATTAACTTGCTTCTCGCAAGGTCTTATAATAAAATGGTCGACACCGTCACAATATCGTCTATCGTTATAAATGACAATATATGCAAACGGGATTGAGATTGATCAACCGGAACTGTGGGTGTTTTGGCTCTGTTGGCAGAAAAGCTACTACCAGATTTTTAGTTTTACACATGAGATCTTGCTTTGTAGCCAAGCTAAAGATAACGGCAAGTAAATGGGGTATAATTTTCTATATATTCATAAAACACTGCATTATGAATGATAATGTAAGTTAAATAAGGTCAAAGGTGAAGTAAAATTTACATTTGAAAACAGACTCATTAGGAAGATGCAGTTATGTTGACGTAATCTTGGCGAGACTCCTCGCTACGCATTAGAGAACTAACCTTTCTTACCTCCAAGTAAGAGCATAACAAACCTTTTAAGCCAAGCTAAGTTATATCAGCGCCGTGTAAGGATAATGCAGTCGGCATGTTTCTCTCCAGCGATAGCAACGACAGGTTCATTTGACGAAGAGGGAAGGAAAATTCACCTTCCGAGAGTGCTTGTGTTGTCTGTGTGCTTCAAAATGTGACTGAGTTTCATTCGTACTGATGTTATTATTTTACTTCTGTTAAAAAACTTGAGACCTGATAGCTGAGTGACCTAGATTCTCGCCAAATTGCATCCGGGACTCTTACAATGAGAAGCCTCGTTCCTGTGATTCGGATTCAGCATAATGCGGATGATCCGTGGCTGTGATTACATCAATAGTTAAGTAGGCAGCAAAACATTATTTACTTACTCATCTAGGTCATCAGTCCTTTGCACTTCAAAGTAGTATAAAAGGCCTTGTTGGTAATATCCTTTGATCGCAGTATTAGTATGTTTATGTAGATTTAATGTTGGGATTGAGAGAGAGTTGTATTTAGTCTTTTTACAGGTTTGTGTGCAGATTTTAAGTTTAGGAACGTTAAAGCAGAAAAAGAAAATAAATTGATTTAAATAGGCCTGTTATAAATCAGCTTCTTCTGACTTCACAGAGAGAAGTTTGCAGCACTGTGATAACTTATTCGCACCTGGTCTAGTACTGACTTCTTCTGCTTACCTTACGTCTTGCTTTGATACCTCCCATGAAAGGTGCAAAAGAACCCCCATGTCGGATTATTATCTTAACTTTATGTTCTCCCATTGTGCATGACTGCGAAGGCACGGACGTGGTGGTGGGTTCAAAATAGTGAACATCTTCATGTTTGTAAATAGAAGAAATTCCGTCGACTATTTTGCTTCTTACTATTTTTATGACCCTGCAGTCCATTGCTACGGAATTAACTGGAGGGAATATAGTGGCGTTAATATGACGCGTGGTAAAATTGTGCGATTGGATTCCATTTTATTTTGTCACATGAAAGACTCACTTATTATTATTGAGTTTTATACCATAGTCGCTGTCAGGATAGGTCGATAGTTAAAAATATTTTTTGAATATAGTTGTAGTTGGATCAGCCCCATGGTGTAACAGTAGAGTGCCGGAATCTTACCCTGAGGTCTCCGGTTCAATTCCTAACCAGTACAAGGACTTCAATTATGGACTGAAGACTGGAACGGAGTCCATTCAGCTTCATGAAACCACTGATATGAGATTCAGCGGAGTCAAATAATACGGCTGTCCATGCTAACCACGTGGCACTTCAATATTTACTGGCATCTAACTGGGAAGCAGTCGTATTGGTAGGCCATGGCCTTTAATGAACTGCTGTGCCCTGATTTGTTGTTCGTGTTAATGTTATGGAGTGTAATTTTTCGTTTTTTACAGTACCATATATGAAGGATACTATGATTTAGTTGCTGATTTGTAGGACCTACTTATGTTTTCCTTTTCATTCCTTTAGGTCGGAGGAAATCTGGAACATTTAAAGCTTCAATTCAAGTAGTTTGCATACTCACTATTTCTGTCTCCGGTTTCCTCCGTATAGCACTTTGTTCTTACGTTTGGAGAGGTTGACCATGTTGAATTGTGAAACTATATTTTGTTATTATGGCATTCTAATGGTCCGACTCGTTGGCTGAACGGTCAGCGTACTAGCCTTCGGTTCAGAGGGTCTCGGGTTCGATTCCCGCCCGGGTCGGGGATTTTAACCTTAATTGGTTAATTCCAATGGCACGGGGGCTGGGTGTATGTGTTGTCTTCATCATCATTTCACCCCCATCACGACGCGCAGGTCGCCTACGGGAGTCAAATATAAAGACATGCACCTGGCGAGCCGAACCCGTCCTGGGATATCCCGGCATTAAAAGCCATACGACATTTCATTTCATGGCATTCTAATGACGAACGACTGCAAAGAAACCTCGACACTATTGTGAAATGGACAGCATGAGGTAAAAGTCAGGTTGTAAGTATCACCAAGAGATAAAGTCCTCTCAGATTTAATTAGTGCTGATGCAGTGGAATTACATGATGAGGCGTTAATACTATACCATTTCTTAACTGAAGGAATCAAATAAACGTGATAAAGTAAAGGTTACAGGTCTCTTCAAATGGTCATGAGGATATGTGGAGGAGAGGACGTATAAGGCATTGGGTTACAGTGTGTAGGGCTCCCACCAGGATTACTTGATATGAGAACGAAGATGCAAACTTTGGGCTGGGAGCGAAGAGACGAACTGCTCGTTCCGACCTGTTAGTGAAGAGATAATAAAATCGGGTTCTCGTCCCGAGGTGATGCAGCTCTTTTCAGGCACAACCCCAAAGGAGGTGAGCTGCATGTACCACAGCGCAGCCCTCGTGCCATTCTTAAATTTCTGACAGCACCGCGAATCTTTTCCGGGTCCCCGAGGACGGCCTCGGTACGCTACAGAGGCGGACATTGGAGAGGCGGTGTGGAGTGATAGTAGTAAACGAATAAGCTTGAATCGGGTTTTTAAAAGTAGGAAGAATCATAAGATAAAGTTGGCATTCAAGAAGACAAGTTGGGGCAAGTATTTATTTATATGAAGAGGAACTGGGGATTAGAATAATTTATCGAGAGCAAAGTTCGATAAATTTCCATATTTCCTTTGAAATTATTTAAGAAAAGACAAGGTAAACAACTGATAGGGAATCTGCCACCTTGGCGTCAGCCCTGAATGCAGATTAATAGTGACTGATGATTGATTCAGGCGATTCTGTGAGGCAGGTATATTTACAGATATTAAGTTTTAGTATTTTAAAATGTTCCTTATATTTATCACTTTTATCGTATGGTACTAGCTGCCTCTGTGGATCAGTGGTAGAGTGTCGGCCTCCGGATCCCAAGATAACGGGTTCAAACCCGGCAGAGGTAGTGGGATTTTTGAAGGGCGAAAAAAAGTCCATTCGCCACTCCATGTCGTACGTTGTCAGCATGTAAAAGATCTCTGGTGACACATTTGGTGTTTACCCGACAAAATTAATTAAATCTCAGCCATAGACGCCCAAGAGAGTATCGGTTGACTCTGTCTGCCATCTAGTGCGCCTAGAGTAAAACGGAACGTCGAAATTGACGAGCAGAGAGCGAGATGGCGTCAAATTAAAATGTCTGCACACGGTATCTGAGGCCATGGGATTATTATTATTATCGTATGTTACTGATTTACCGATGAAATATGGAGTCGCTAAAGATGATCATACTCTACTAGACGAAAAAGTGTAAGGTAGGCTACCTTTGGTTTAATTAATATTTGATGGATCGAAGTATTTAACAAATACCAAGAATTGTTGAGAGGACATCTATCCCTAACATTTTATTAGTACAGAACTTTTTTGCTAGTGGCTTTACGTCGCACCGACACAGACAGGTCTTATGGCGACGATGCGATAGGAAAGGCATAGGAGTTGGAAGGAAGCGGCCGTGGGTTTAATTAAGGTACAGCCCCAGCGTTTAGTACAGAACTAAGTGATACATTTAACTGTCATAAATTAAATTTGGTCCACCTCTGTGGTGTAGTGGTCAGTGCGATTAGCTGCAACCGACGGAGGCCCGGGTCTCTGCCACGAAATTTAAAAACTGGTGCGAGGGCTGGAACGGGGTCCACTCAGTCTCGGGAGGTCAACTGAGTAGAGGGAGGTTCTATTCCCACCTCAGACATCGTAGAAGTAGTTTTCCGTGATATCCCCACGTCTCCTCTAGGCACATGCTGGGGTGGTACCTAACTTAAGGTCCCGGTCGCTTCCTTCCCTCTTCCTTGTCTATCCCTTCCGACCTTCCTATTACTCCACAAGGCCCCTGTTCAGCATAGCATGCGAGGTCTCCTGGGCGAGGTACTGGTCCTGCTCCCTAGTTGTATCTCCGACCCAAAGTCTCACGCTCCAGGACACAGTTCTTGAGGCGGTAGAGGTGAGATCCCTCCTAGTCTGAGGGAAAAACTGACGGATTAAGAAAGAAAGAAAGAAAGAAAGAAAGAAAGAAAGAAAGAAAGAAAGAAAGAGCAAAATTAAATTAGATTAGATTTATTTTGTTTGACAATATTAAGGCCTATAGGTTCCCTATTCCCTTCTAATCTTAATAAAAGATCATACTTATATTTACATGAAAAAATTAAGAAATGCATATTGAACATCTTACAACTACTAAACAATACAGCATGAGTAATGTAAACTGTAAACTTATTAACTTTACCTACCTCTGTGAGTCTTTATTATAACAACCTGGGTATATACGGATACGCAGAAATAATGCAGATTTGTGAAAACTATATAGCTGTGGTTAACGAACCGCTTTTCAAATTTTAGTTTGTCTGAAATATAGATATTCTAACCTTGTTTACTCAAGGACTTCCTGTTCGAAGCAGACAGTGTTTGGTGTCTTTCTGTTGTTTTTTGTCGTGTGTTTCTTCTTATAACGTTAGAATAAGACTTCCAAGAAGGCCTACTTGTCATTACACAAAGTCGTGTCCAGGACTACCATTAAACTCTATTCTTTAGAAATAGAACACTAATTAATGGTTGATCTGTTGCTGTCTATGTTCGAAGGACATACTCTAGATATCGACTGAAGATACAGTAGTACACGGAGAGCCTTGACACAGTAATGGTGATGGAGAAGGCGGGAGGGAGACATGGATCTGTATTATGCCACTGTTACGTCTCCCATGGGGAGCTGTGGTATATCTCCAGGGACTTGGTCAACACGTGTTCCGTCACTGCACAGTACACACGAACTGATATACGACCGTAACCACTCTCTATTTACTCCATACCTGCACATTTCAGTAGAAATAACTAGTCTATGATTTAGAACTCGTCAGGTTATTCGAGAAAAGATACATCGTCCTATATTTAGGAGGATCTTGGAAAGGATACGATAACTCAGTGGCATTGTCATTGGCTTCTCAGAAAGGTGGCTGCGGTTCGATTTCCGACCAATGCATGGGGTAATTTTGAAAATAAAAGTAACATCTCTGTGTTTCGGATTCCACGTATAACTGAAGGCCCCGTGTTTATCGTCATGATATCAACAGTCATTTATTTATTATTAACAGCACACGTTATTCAGCTAGATAGAAGTCGCTCAGTAGACAAAGCACTCCGAACACGAGTTACAGTATGGCAAATGCGAATTCTATATGTCCGTCATAACAGTTATACAAATACTTCCTCAAAATAGCAGCAACAGATTATAAAGATCTGCATGTCACCAAATACCGCAACTCCCCGCCACACACAATTTTCTCCCAACCTACCAGGAGTAGCACGGTTTGATTTCCAGCTGGTCGAAGATTTCAATTCTGGTTCGAAGATTTGAATAGAATTTGTTCAGGCTCGTGAGGTTAACTGAGGACCTAGCTGATATGAGGGGATAACGAACCCAGTCAACTCCATGACCGCATGACAGTTCCAATATCTGTAGACAATTTGGCAGGGCAGCAAACCTCTTCGCACGCTCAGTTCTCTTTATGGGCTGATGGAGCCGTGCGTGTAGCTTAGGCTACAATGTCATTGACATCTGTACAAAGGATATTGATCACTCTTAGAATCACTTGTAAAACTGTTTGTAGAATATAGAGAGTAGAAGGATGCGTTAGTGCGACGTTTGTTTGTTATCTAGGACATAAACCAAACAATGGCGCAACATCCCCAAAGGGCATGGCCTCCCAAGCGACCGCTGCTCAGCCCGAAGGCCTACAGATTGCGAGGTGCCGTGTGGCAGATCCTCTCTGCCGTTATTCTTGGTTTTCTAGACCGGGGCCGCTGTCTCACCGTCATATAGCTCCTCAATTGTAATCACGTAAGCTGAGTGGACCTCGAACCAGCCCTCAGATGCAGGAAAAACCTTGACCTTGACCTGGCCGGGAATCTAACCCGGGGCCTCCGATAAGAGGCGGGCACGCTACCCCTACACCGGCATTCTAGGACATGGCTGTTGAAAAATATTATATCTGAAGTATTCGAGTATTCGAACCCAAATCTCCCACTCCCTAGACAGATAAATTAACCAATTCATGGGTCACGCACGAGATGACGCGTCATTAAGTCTTTGTGAAACTCGTATTATGCATGTAAATTAATTTTACATACTTTTGATTCTTTCTTTAAAAACGTTTATTTCTCAAACAGTAGTATAAAATTCCATTTATGACTGTATTCGTGTCTTTATAATTGCGGGGTGTGATAGCAGAGTGTCATCACTGGTTTCTCATCAAGGCGGCCATGGTTCAATCCCGGCCAATGAATGTGCTATGTTTATGAAAACTTGAGGTCCCGTGGCTATGATAACTGTTTCAGCTGTCACGTAAAAGTTCAAGCTTTCTTGCTGTTTCTTTAAAATCAATAATGAAACTACACTGCCTGATCAATAGCTTCCGGACTCTCCTGTGTATTAAACTGAAGCCTGGATGTCACTATGACCGCCCTCACCGGAAGAATGAGTAGGTCTGGCGAGTTCAGTGATTTTGGATTTAGACTAGTTATTGGAGACCGAACCACTCATTATCGTAGATGGTGAAGATAACAACGACGGTGGAAAATGGCTGATAGTTGGACGAAAGAAGAACAAGCAAGTGTCGTAATTTCGTCGCGTACTCAACCACACAATGGATCTGTTGCAGTTCCCTTAACTGAGTTCGCAGTTCGCTTGAGAGAATAACGTCTTTGTGGCCAAAATAGTCAGTCTAAAGCAATCTCCTTTGAAACCTAGACACGACTCGACTATGCGGGGATATAGATTCTATTCTAAGGACAGAATAACTGTGAATGGCGGAGTGCCTGAATGCATTTGTATCCTACTCCGTTCCGACAGTGAAGAAGTGCCGGTACTAACTCAGCAGGATGCAGTTACAGTGCGCACTCGTTGATCTACTTGTACTTCCCATCCATGAACTATAAGATCTGGTCAGTCAGTTATCTCCTCTTTTCCTATTGCTGGGAGACGTGATTGCCTGTAACACCCTCTGGGGCTCTCCGTCTTGCTGCGCTCGGTGGGAGGATGAAGGAGCGAATGATCAACCAATTCAATCTTGTGTGCTCAACACAAGGGAACTTACTTCAGTGGCACATGCCGGATAGTCCCACCTGCATGTCACACTCTGCAGCCGTGCGGTACTTCCCCTGTTGCAGCGGCAAGTACACGATGATCTTTCATGACTATTTCCCGATACTTCTCACGCTCTTGAATCAAAACTCGAAGTAACAAAGCCGCTAGCTGCTGCGTCAGGCAAATTGGCCGGAGTTCTCAAAACACGCAGTGATGGCCGAAGAGGCGTTGGGACCTGTTGACGACCACGTTTAATCCATTACAACTGGAATTCTGCAGGAGAAGCAATGCCTTTCTCGTCCGGCATTCTGTGATGGACTGACAAAATTCCAGCAGCCATCCGTGATTATCGGCGGCCTTTCCGGCATTATTGTCGGAACGCTACGTTGGCCAGTCATGTTAAATTTAAGCGTCTGCGTGCTAAGGCCCGTTTTATATTTCGAAAGAGTAAGAAAGCTATTTGATTGATTGTATGTGACATCCGGAGAGGCCTGGTACAGGTCTTTCCACCCTGCCGGCCAACATTCCGGTGGTGATTTTTTTCCATCAACGGGATTAGAACGTTTTAAGCATGACGTCCCAGGTAGGCTATCGTTGTTAGTTGAGAGAAGTTCTCTCCGCCTCGAGAATGAGTGTATTCGGTCGACAGGTAACGTTGCTCTCTGGTTGAAAAGAATAAAACTGAGGAAAGCTAGATGTAAAGGATGACAGTTATAAGTGTCATAAATGAAAGCAAAATAAGCTGAAGAAATCGACTCAGCTGTTGCTCTTAATGACAGTTGATTAAATTACTTCCGCAATCTCGAGCAAAAAATATGGGAAACCTGTCGTTAATGTTTTAGATATTTTTATGAACGAGAAATCTAACATCTTTATTGAATCTTATCTCGCTCCTGGAGAAGTATAAAAATACCTAAAGAACATCATTATTTAAAACATAGAAATAATTCGATTTACTACTTTAGTACAGCCAGTCTTATGAGGTTGGGGAGTTCACTCAGCTTTGTGAGATCAACTGAGCAGCTGTCTGATACGAGAGGAAGTGGACCCGGTCAGGAAAGCCAATCAGTATGGCTGAAGATATCGGAATTAATTATTATAAAATTTCCTAAGTAAGAATTTATCCTTCGAAATCACACTCCGAAATATTAATATGAAATATGATTAATCTTCTCTTGTTTACAGTTTCTATCCACTTATGTTAATCAGAATTTATATTGTTCCAAGTTTTTGGTTCAGGATTATTAACAAGCCACTGAAGGTGAGGATTTTCTTGGTTTGAAGAGAATAAGAAGTAGCCGAGGGAAGCTATCGATAGAGGATGGCAGAGATAAGTGTCACGTATGAAGGCAAAATAACCTGAAGAAAAGCCAAGTTACTGAGCTAATGGTCTTAAATGCCAGTTGACTGATTTGATCCCGCAATCTCCAACATAAAAGGTCGGAATATTAGAAGTGCCTTCCTTTGTTAATTGATTTCTTCAACAGTTATTACACTGTCCTTTTCTCCTTAAAGTATTTGTCCTGTTACATTGTTATGTACAATATTCAATATTGTACTGGCTGTATGGCTAGTATTACCGAAAACCAAATAATAAAATTTAAAAAGTCTGCGTTCATATGATAGAATTACTTATATGTTTATTTATTCATTCACTTATTGCGATAGTCATTAGCTAGTGCTGTTAAATAAACGTGAATACATATTTTAATGCAGCCGCATATCTTAATAAAACTTAGTAATCACGTTTCATGTTAAATGATGGTTGTTCGTTCAGGCATGTGCATATGTTGGGCGTTTGTGGATATTTAGTGCGTATTTTTCGTGATGAATACTCTTTTCGAATTTTCTAGATTTAGGTAAAACGCATAGCATGCAATAGATCGTGTTCAAATTTAATGCAGTAATGCAGTAACGCGGTACAGAGTGTTCAAAGTGTACATAAAATTAAATTTGCATAGTCTATGGAATAGCGTCAAACAGTTGGATTCACAGGGAATTGAGCTTTCTAGAAGTTTGGAGGTGCTTGATGCTGCTATCGAAAGTGTGGATGCAGTTAATAGAAAACAGCAAGATGTAATTCTGAAAGGTTCTTGCAAATAAGAATGGATTTATGAAGTTAAGGTAAATTAGCAAAGTCATTCAAGTTTCTGAGGGTGACGGGAGCATTAACCTCAGCTTATTGCTCGATTTCGAGTTTTGTACATCACTCCGTGTGATGTTGAAAGGGTAGTTCCTGTACATAAGTATATTTTTACGGACGAAAACCGGAAAATATGCAGAAATTATAGTACATTTGAATTTTACAAGATCACTTTTGTTTGAATAGCACGAAACGATAGGTTTTTATGATTGTAAGTAATAATGCGTTTTAACTGTACGACTATAAGTGTAAATATTTCATGTTCTATTGCTAGTGCTTTGTTTTGCACGTATGGTATACAACAGAAAGCTTGCAAAATCGAAGTTTTAGTGCATATTTTACAACTGCATATTTGATCATTTATAGTGGATAATTGCATACATATTTTGGGGTTATTAATGCGTTCATTCTCTGCATTATCATTAATATTGCTCTACTGGATCGCACTATCTCGAACTTCTTCCATAAGAAAGTAAAATTCTAACTAATGCTGTCTGCTATTGCTGAAAGTGGCATAACTTTTTCACATGTTCCCATTAACTCGCGATCAACTAGTATTGAATTTTCATCGTCTTTCCCACTCAGCATCGTTAAAGATGATGTCAAATATGAAATTAATAACGAAAATGCCAGTTCAGACATGTTTTGCAATTTTGAAAGGAAATGTAACTTAATTTCTCCTAAGCATGTTTATTCTTGAATTTGGATCGTCGAAATGTATGTAAAATAATTTCTTGAGAGCATAACTCTCCGAAGAAAACAGCTTTGACCAATTTATTATCCTTAAAACGACCAAATCCCTCAATTTACACAACTCCTTTATATTAGAAAGATATAATGCTTAGATTTTTTCATCGCTTCGCTTTCGCTTCCTGGACCAATAAAGCTGTGGATCGTTGCATGCACGACTGTGAAAGAATATGATGTACAATTTAATAAATGGTAAATTTTACTCAAGTTTAGTAAGTGAGGCGTACCAGCCGTGGATAAATGAAATACAGAGTTCTTTTAACACTCTATAACAAACCACGCAGATTAAGTGCATGCGAGTATCGTGCACGAGACTGATAACCATGATGCCCTTCACCACATTAATTAGTAGCAATAACAGCACGTTATAATGAGCGTGTACTTCCGCAAATATTGTCCGACTCGTTGGCTGAACGGTCAGCGTACTGGCCTTCGGTTCAGAGGGTCCTGGGTTCGATTCCCGGCCGGGTCGGGGATTTCAACCTTAATTGGTTAATTCCAAAGGCACGGGGGCTGGGTGTATGTGTTGTCTTCATCATAATTTCATCCTCATCACGACGCGCAGGTCGCCTACGGGTGTCAAATAGAAAGACCTGCACCTGGCGAGCCGAACCCGTCCTGGGATATCCCGACACTAAAAGCCATACGACATTTCATTTCATTTGCGCAAATATTATAATGTGATCGGCAAGCCAATATTATTATATTGAAGTTTGAAAATGACATCGGTGTCGCACCGAAATGGGTAATTATTAGGCCGGACATTGATTGTAGAAACAATGACGCGGGAATGGATAAAAATTTTAGATGATTGACGAATGCATGCTACTAAATAGTAGCCACTAAAAAGGGAATAAATGAAAATATCTTAGGCGCTACTGGGGATTAGAAAATATGGGTCTTGTCATTCACAGTTGGGTTTTGCTTGATTTTTGTTGGTAACTTCAGCTACTCACAAGCAATGAAAGATAAGTTATGAGAAGCAGATCTGAGTAATTTGTGTGAGGGCAGTTTTAATTTATTTCATGTTGCCAGTGGTGCCTCCGTGTTATATGTTCCTTTCTATGTTTGCCTTCTACTTTCTTCTTCTCGTATCTAAGTGATCTAAGTCTCCTTCTCCGGCGATGTGTTGTCTTCTATCCAGTATATCTTCCTTTTCTTATTTTGATGGTCATGAATTGTCTTACCTCCTTTCAGTTTGTTCTCTTTAGTGTGAATTTCTGTATCTTGTTCTTGGGCTGCTATAGAAATGATCCAGTTTGATTTTCTTTGTGTAGGTGTGATCACTTGACTATCAAGTCATATGGGGACAGTCCTTTCCGTTTCCTGACACTGGTCTTAGGAGTGTCTCTTGTCTAATTTATTTTGAGCCGCAATCGCAAGAGCTGAGCAACATGAAACCTGTAGTGAAAACAGTTTTGTATTCCTACTACCTGAAATTGATCATTCTGTTAATCACCGAGCATCTTCCATCTTCAGTGAAGAGTTGTACTATATGTATATTGAATGAAATGGCTACGGTATTTTGAAAAAAAATAAAATATTAACTCATATCCACCCTTTTCCTGATTGTACATTTTGAAGACCAGTGCAATGTAATAAATAAAACATCCCGCACTCGGTTCCTTCCGCTTGTATTCGGATGAGAGTGCATTATTGAAAACTGCGGCTTTGGAAAATAATGTTGTCATCAGTCACTAATTCCATTGGGCAGCTCAGAGGTATTGATCGTATACGTGACTGAAATGGTTCGTTTTCACCATTGTTCTATTCTCCTCAAATTAATTATGTAACAATTTATATTTATTCCTCTTAAAACGTTTTACTTGTTATACACGTCCTCCCAAGAACTTTAACAAAATCAAAAGCTGGTTCTATTGCTGTGATTATAACTTTAACAAAGTTAATTAGTCATTGAGTAGCTTTAATAAGCTGTTTGTTGATACTCCGTAGAAGAACCACTTCAGGACAAATAAAAATCACATGTTTATATCTACAGGGCGAGTCAGTTAAGTTAACCTCAAATAACTCATAAACCGTTAAAGATATCGAAATTCTGTTTTCACGTTTATTATGTTACCAAGGGGCTCATAATTGATCTTGCAATGCTAATTTTCGCCTACTGTTGTTTGCATTCGAATTAGCCGGCAAAGCCAATCATGTGGATATGAAATCGAAAATCTCTCCACATGCGTTTTTGACGTATGTAGACCATCTTAATCAATGAGATGATGTCGTGAACTGAAACAAATAGTATGTTATCACAAAAGCACAACTTAGATGCATTTTGATGAATAATAATAATAATAATAATAATGTTTAGCTAATGTTCTGTCAGTAATATTTATTGGAAAAAATGTTTCAGTCTATTATTATTAAGGTTACCCTATGTCGATACAACCACTCTTCTCCATCTTCTGGGGCTCGTTTCATCTTCTTGTAACTAGTGACGTACCTTTCTGATCCATCTGATATCCTCAAGGTACTGTTTTGTAGGCTGACATTTTCCTTTCTCCCTAACTGCCATTGAATATGTTGCAAATGAAGATGATGTGTCAAACGATCCGTCCAATAAATTTCATTTTCTTGATTTCTATTTCATTTAACACATCAAGAAGGAATAGAAAAATGGTTACAAAAACGCAGTCACCTCAAATTCAAGATGAAGGGGAGCTCGAGAGGGTAAGGCACTCTCTATCCCCGATTTACAGTTAAAGTTATATGAAAATTTTTCCAAGACCGGAAATATTTTACATGTTTCAATGGATTGTTTACATATTAAAGGTTTTGGAACTGCCCCGAGGGATAAACTGCTGAGCTAGCAAGAAATAAAGATGTTAAACGGCCATTACCTTGTTGAAGAGCTGCTGCTCGAAGGAAGAGGCGCTACCCGCCCCCTGCTATGCTTCTATACACCAAGCAAAATGTTGTTGAAGTGGCCAAGAGCCGAGAAAATCAGCAGTTTTAAAACCCTCGTGGAAGCTTCGAGACCTTTCATGAATAATTAAGACACACCCACTCAACTTTATTGGGTAGCTAAAAGTTATACATCAACATCGAAGAAAAAAGACACTATTGGTCAAAAATTAATTAAAGAAATTCGGGATTGGCTGAGTTCAAAACTGGCGGAAAGAAAGATTAATATTGCCAACCCAAAAAATGAAAGAACAAAATTTAGTAAAGACAAACTTTCGAATACAAAATTTCTTCAAAAAGTTCCTTCCCTTCGCACCAGGGTGCATGATCATAGTTTTCTTTTCTTTTTTTTTTTTTTTTTTTGGTAGAGATATCTGTTAGAGAAGCTCTACACTTCTTGATCCACCAAAAAAAAAAAAAAAAAAAAAATCGAAATACACACAGCGGCATCTTCTGAGGAACCGTTGAATTAATTCAGTTGTTAAGGTTCAGAGTTTCTCCGGTAGAGAAGTACTTTAAGGCGGAAAATTCAAATGTGCGGCGTAGAGGTGTACCAACCGGTACAATAATAATAATAATAATAATAATAATAATAATAATAATAATAATAATAATAATAATAATAATAACCCAAACTTGGCAAGATCGATCTTGGCTCAGTCCTCAGATACGCCAGCCTCGTGTCAGTAGATTTACTGGCACGTAAAAGAACTCCTGCGGGACAAAATTCCGGCATCTCATCGGCTCCGAAAGCCGTCAAAAATTAGTTAGTGGGACGTAAAACAACAACAACAACAACAACAACAGTAATAATAATAATCATAATCATAATAATAAAAACCACGCAGGCTCATCAACAGAATCCTCACAGTGACAAGTAGGGGAAAGGCTTCCAAGACCAAGTGGATCACCTCAGTAAAGTCAGACCTAGAGGAACTGGACATCCCTTTAGAGACCTCAAAGAACCGATCTCTATAGCGACAGGGCATCCTACAGGGAGTCTCCCCACTGTCCCTCACAAGCAAAAAGAGTACAGGGACTAGCAGACTTAAGTGGACGGATGGAAGGAAGCAGGCACACAGCCAGAAAATAAAAGTGTACTGGGCCAAGAAAGAACAGAAGAAGACCATACCTAGGAGTAAAGACGAGCCGCGTGGTCCCTGGTGGACCAAAACGAACCTAAATAATAATAATAATAATAATAATAATAATAATAATAATAATAATAATAATAATAATAATAATAATTGGCGGTAAAGAAATATCCAAACACCAAGAAGGGGTTGTGCTAGATTATCGAACGTTGATAGACGTATTAATACGTCTGAAAGATGACGTTGATTCAAATTTCCAGCAAATTGCATTAGCGTGGCGCTAGTAGCGACCCTATGACGTTGCACATCAGGTTTGTTATAAATACGAGCTGTAATGTGCACTGTGCATGCGAGCTGGCAGCAGTGTCACGAGAAGGTACGCTCGCAAGAAGACCGTCTCCGGACTTTCCCGTGGCACGATTGAGAGGGAGCGCCGCCCTATTCGGCGTATGGCTGTGACGCAACGAACTGTTCGAAATCGATTACTTTAAGGACAGCTCTGGTCCAGACGCTCTGTGGCGAGCATTCCACTTGCCCCAAACCACCACTGTCCTCGACTTCAGGGTAGTGGCGGGGACGGAGCGGTTCGGTTCGGAGCAAGTACTGTGACGTCATTACTCGGTTAAACCGAGTACATAACCGAGTACAACTTTACAGCGGTAAATTTAAAATTTATATTGACCTTCTAAGCTACAGTTTACATTCATAAAGAAGATTATCAATTATTATCAATGGTACAATGCTCCGTACTATCTGTTATGGGTTATTTGCACAATTATTATAATGTAATATAAATTTAACAGATAACGTAACAGACAGTGTAATTACAACTCTGTGCTTAATATGAGGCATATCAAGTAGACATAAATAAAGAAATAAACATTCAAATGAATAAATAAATACAATAAATATAAATGCATATGGATCAACGTACCGTATTCCATAATGTGATAATTGACGAAACGAAATCTAGTGCTTTGAAATGTGCCTAAACTCATATAATGTCAAACATTTCATTTATAACTATGTGGTAAGGAGTTAAATGAAAAATCTGTTAAGATAACATCAGTAACGGAAATAAGTAAAGTATACAAATGAACTCAGTTCTTCATCTTGTGACAAGCATTAAAATCAAGACACAACACGTTGTACACAGACAGTATGGGAAGTACCGTTAGTGTTCTGTATTGCATGGAACAGGTGTTATATAGGAGGGATTTCCATTCAGAAATATCAGAGTGTCAGCTCGTTTTGCAGAAAGCGACGACTTTCGGTATGAAAGAATTTGTCCAGCACATGCAAAACACCTCCTATGCGGGCACAGATGTAGCAGGTACGCTAAGGTAAGCAAGAGCAAGTTCACTTAAGGGTCAATGAATATTGAAATTTCACGACCGCATTGTAATCGAAATCGACTTTCAACATATGTCATGTTGCATACATCGAGTGCGTGTCGAAGAGATGTTAAGTACAGAATAAAATGGCCAACCGGACACTAGTGGGATCAGAACCCACAACCTCCCGAGTTCGCGTTGGTAGCTCTACCAATTGAGCTATGGTGTCCTCGTTCTTTTTTGCTCTGTTGGAAAGGATCTAAGCTACAGGTCTGGCTCTATCCTCTACAACCCTCGGTGACTGCTTGTCTTCGCATACAAAAGTAGCCAAACTCCTATGCAACTTTTTTTTCCCCCTGCACTGTCTCATCCATACGTAGGAATGGAATTACTTTCATGATGCGCAACTGTATTTGTACCATGTCCTTACGATGCGCCCGTTTTATGTGATTCCATAAATTTGACGTTCCTCCACCTGTACAATAGATTTGATTGCAAATTTTAGAAGTAGCGGATTTTCTACCTGGACTGCTAGTAAAATACTGCCATGCTTGAGAAGACTGTCATGGCATTATTGCTTCTTTCTTATTACAAATATCGGTAGAAAATATAGCGCAACAACTTTAAACAAAGATATATGTAGTATAAGGAAACACAAATAGAACAGACGTCTCAGTCTGGAATCTGAACAACAGCACAGTGGTGTTGCGAGTCTAGCCTGGCTGGAAGGTTTACTGAAGCACCCGCAGCGCTATACGGAGTATTCGAGTTGAATCGGTGATCCGCTGTGACGTCACGAAAACCTGAAGAACCGAGTTATTCTCCAGTTCTACTCGCTCCGTCCCCACCTCTACTTCAGAGGTGTCAAGCGAGAGCTCATTGGAGGATGGAGTGGAGGTCCGTTGTGTTTTCCGATGAGAGCCGGTTATGCCTGGGTGCCAGTGATGCCGTGTGTTGGTTAGAGGGAGGTCAGGTGAGCGCCTGCATTTCACCTGTCTGCGGCGTCGACACACTGGACCTACACCAGGAGTTCAGGTCTAGGGAGCAATTTCCTTTCCTAGGACAGCAGGAGCATTCTCGTGGATATCCCACGCGCCCTGACTGCAGGTGTGTACGTCCGTCGGGAGATTTGACTTGTTGTGCTGCCATTCATGAACAGCATTCCCGGGGGTGCTTTCCAAAAGGATAGTGCACGCCCCCTCATGCCGCTGTTGTAACCCAACGTGCTCTACAGAGTGTCGACCTGCTCGATCCCCCTGATCTGTCCCCCAATCGAGCACGTATGGGACATCATTGGACGACGACTCCAGCGCCATCCACAACCGGTATTAACCGTCCCTGTATTGACCGACCAGGTGCAACAGGCATGGAACTCCATCCCACAAGCTGACATCCGGCACCTGTATGACACAATGCATGCACGTTTGCAGTCAGGCGATTGCATCGGTTATTATTGGACCAGCATTACACATTTGCGATGGCTTCCTCGCGCGAATATTAACCTGCAGTCTTGAACCTTTAATCAGTTAACTATGTTATCTCGACAAATACATTGTCTAAATTTTCATATTCTAGATTCCTTATTTAATGGTGTTTGGATACTTTCTCCACCAGTGTAAAATAATAATAATAATAATAATAATAATAATAATAATAATAATAATAATAATAATAATAATGAAGATATTTGCGAATAGTGCGTTTTTCACAAACGTCCAAATGTTTCCAGGAATATTAGTTTTCTCAGTATATAAAACAACAGTAGAAAAGCTATTTTTCAATATCTTATGTCTGATGCAGATTTACCGTACGAGATAATTTCGAATTTAGGTTTTAATTTCCAAGTCTATCAACGGCGAGAATTGTTGACGTGGAAATATTGTTCGGACGTCATGGTAACGAACTTTTTTTGCGATGGTGGTGGTGATTGTGATTTTTTATGTGGAGAAAAACCGCTTGATAATTAGGTCCTGTTGATCACGAAGATAATGAATAGAACGTGAAGGAATGCTCACTGGTAGAAAGAGGACAAACGGAATCATAAAAGAGGGGTTGGAAGCCTGGTCTTTGAGTCCCTAAAACATATCAACGATAACATTACACTGACTGACTTCTTCTTAAGCCGTCGTCTCCAAACGGAGGTAGACGATCCACACGTCCAGCTCCGATCTTGACGTTGCAGCCATGCCATGTGGATTTATTGGAATATCTCTCAGGATCTTTAATGCTGTGGTTTCCCGTTGCCTTCTGCATCCTAATACCGTTGACCAAACTGGTTCCTCCGCCTTTGGGAACAATTTTTTGTCCCCAGGACAATAGAGTGCCCTTACCCATACCCGCTCATCCATTCTCAAAGAGACTGTTGGCACTTGGTATGGGGGATCTCCTTATACCGGGAGATAATCGGTCCCTTCATTCGTTAACCGCCTGCATATAAAATATTATTTTAGACCAAAACTAATAATATAAAAATAATTATTTTTATATGCAGTCTTTGGCCCCTCTCTACCGCGAGGTGGTGAATGTCAGGATTTCACTGTCATTGAAACAAGGACCAAATGGCGTTTCCTTGTTTCTCTGTTTTTTTAGAGAGGACTGACTGACTATTGTTGCTATTTGAGGTGTGCTCTGTTTCTTTGGTTGCCAGTCGTCTGCGATAGATGGCGTTTCTGCTGTCATCATCTAAAAATTACCCCGTCAACAGCGGATATGACAGCTCTTCAAGTAAATATGGCGAGAAAGAGCATAGTAGTAGTGCAGTAGAAATAATAAGCGAAATCCGGATTAACTGAAATAACCCACAAGGTCGGTAGAAACTGCTTTAAAACTCCGTTTAGAGCACAAAATACTTCTATTATTGTGCATCTAAAGGGCATAGGCCTAAACAAAATTATTCGTTATGTTATGGTGTTTTGTAAATCTAAAGAGCCAGTCCGAACTACCTGAAAATATGTTCGTAAATTTACCATTTCCGTAGCAGCTTGAATTTCAGTTCTTCTGACTACCAGGTCATTAAAACGTACTTGCGTAAATCACTTGTATACGAACATCATGGCTTGGAAACATCAAAGAATGGACTGGAATTCACAGTGTTGAAAGACTTTTCCACCTAGCTAGAGATCGTTCTGCATTCGCCACAGTGATCGCCAACGTCAGGGGGACCTGATACGGTACTATGATGATGAAGAAGAAGAAGAAGAAGACGAGCGTTATGTCGTGGTTTGCTCTGCGGACTTTCACATTTTTATTTTAGCGCTAAAGTCAACAATTCACTTTCGTTCTTAATGTCGGAAACATTATGTTTTGTAAATCTGTACTCAGCAGAGATATTAGGGCATGGACCCTTTTCAAGTTCTCCTATTATTGCTATTTTTTTCGTGAATAGAAAGACCCTTGTGTTTGTGGCCCAGTCCATAAAAGGGTTTACTGAATGACGTAATGATAACACGTTAACATTGCGTTTCAGGCAACAGCCTATCCAGAACAATGACCAAACACTCTTAACCACCACGCGGATATGTGATGTATGTGACGGTTGACTTCCAGCTACTTTATAATTTTACATTATTTTCTAAGGGTTCTTTTTATTTTTCTGCTTTTTTATTTGTGTCCGGATTATACGAAGTCCGGCGTATCGCGGTATGGATTAACGAGGTTTTACTATAACAGCAGCTGTAGTAGTAGTATGAAGGAAACTCACTGAATCCAATTAAGGACATTGTACGTACATCATTGACTATGAAAGTTTCATGTGGAGGCTCTGTGTCCTTTCCTTCCCGTTCTGCTCCGCAAGATCTGATCTTCAGCTTACTCGCTAGTTGATATTCGGATCACATTGTCTTAACCATAATGAATCGTCTCTTTAACTTCCTTTAGAGGCGTACTTCCCGGCTTATTGCTTGTTCCTAGCATCTGTGGACCAGTTTATGGTAAGTTAAAATGAAGACCACGTGTGGTCTTTAAAGCAGTACATCTTAACCGAGAACTTTGCACAAGTCTGTAGCGCTTAATCCTGTAAGTGGTAGTTCGTCAGCAGTTTCCGACTTTGCTTCTCCTTGACTCTGATACTAACTAACCTTCTTCTTGATCCACAAATCGGAAATATGCGATATTTTATCTAGGACACGCTAAGACAAAATAAGTCTAGACTAATTTATCTAGACATAGTTTAATCAGAGTATTAGCAAAAATAATAATGCCCATGACCCATGCAGGATTTCGCCTGCCAAGACAACTGTTTTTCTGGTGATGTGTGGATGTTAAAGTGCCTTTAGTCTCGTGACAGTTTTATCTGCTGCCTTGCTTTCTTTGCCTAGTTGACTATTTTAAACATTTTGTCAAAATATCGGGTCATTTTTACAACATAGTTCGTCCTGAACCACTAAATGTTCGTAACTCGTTGGGACTGAGTCTTGTTCGATTACATTGAAATAAATATTTTGCTTTTGATTAGCCATAATTTTACTAGTGCCTTAGCCGGGTTGAGTGGCTCAGACGGTTGAGGCGCTGATCTTCTGACCCCAACTTGGCAGGTGGATCCTGACTCAGTCCGGTGGTATTTGAAGGTGCTTAAATAATCCTTGTGTCGATAGATTTACTGGCACGTGAAATAACTCGTGCGGGCCAACATTCTGGCACCTCGGCGTTTCCGAAATCAGTCAAACGTAGTTAGTGCAACGTAAAGACAATAACATTAATATTATTACTAGTGACTTAAATGTAATTATTTATTACAAAATCCGTTAAATAGAATGCATTAGATGCACATGTCGGTACAACCTAGAACCCAATGATGATACTGGAAATGTAAATACTCGATGTAATAAATATCCATAATTATTACAACTAATGAACATGGTTTTATTCGATGAGTAATATAAAATTATCATTAAATATACAAAATATTATGACAAAATTAATAGCAAACCAAATCTAAAATGACAGTGAATTCAAACTCATCACCAGTGCCTTCCTGAAATTAGGCTTTTAATACTTTCAGCAACTTCTTCACTCATGTGGAAGAAGTCGCATTCTTTAACCTTTGTATTCTGCTTACATCTTTATCATCGAAAATGTGCGATGACGAAATCACAGTTATTGCACTTCATACATTATTTATAAGAAAGCATTTTATTGTGAAGTCGGCTGCCGAACAAACACGTAAGTTATAGAATATGAGAACGAGGTTTGCGTTAGAACAGCGGCTAATTGTATGAGGTTTTTCGGTGAGGGAGATTTTAGCCTTGAAGACAAACCTCGCCAAGGACATCCTTTAGTTATGGAAAATGAATCTGTAGGCTTCGTGATTGGAGAACTGTTACTCTCCAGCGCACGTGATCCGTGAGGAAGACTAGATTTTTCAATCTACCGAGCTCGATAGCCGCAGTCGCTTAAGTGCGGCCAGTATCCAGTATTCGGGAGATAGTAAGTTCGAACCTCACTGTCGGCAGCCCTGAAGATGGTTTTCCGTGGTTTCCCATTTTCACACCAGGCAAATGCTGGGGCTGTACCTTAATTAAGGCCACGGCCGCTTCCTTCCCACTCCTAGACCTTTCCTCTCCCATCGTCGCCATAAGACCTATCTGTGTCGGTGCGACGCAAAAAAAAAAAAAAAAAAAAAAAAATTCAACCAAAGCCGAAGGTGCTCTCCTTTTCCAGCGTACAACAATCGACGAGATCCATTTGAGCTGACCACCTTGTTGATATCCGTTCGGAAGAGTCCTCCTAACACTTAGGAACACGCATTAAAAACGGTTCCTCTCTCGTTCGGTAATCCTGAGAAGATAGAGTAGTCTATGCCTCGTAGGGAAGTAACTTCGGTTAGTAGATTTTTCATGGCCGTTTTCTGAAAGAAGTTATTGCTTAATGTTTGTAGAATTTCGAAAGTACTGTTAATTTCGAATTAGTCCCAAATGACCGTGTTGTTAACGCTGATTTGAGCAACTGGATCAAGTGCATGAAGTTTTCAAGACTGCGCTCACTGCAAGAGGTATAATTATATAGTGGGTTCGAATCCCATCGCCGGCAGCCTTGAAAATATTTTTCCGTGGTTTCCCATTTTCCTGCCAGGCAAATGCTGGGGCTGTACCTTAACTAAGGCCACGACCGCTGCCTTACCAATCCTAGCGACGTTAACCCAATAAATAAATAAATAAATAAATAAATAAATAAATAAATAAATAAATAAATAAATAAATAAATAAATAAAAAAGGAAAATCACTTACTGGTACGACCTTCTGCAAGTCTATGCCATAAACCAAATAAAAGCTCTCAGTTATAACGAGTGAATGTATGTCGTTACACTACACAAATGAATTCACCACTGCTTAAGAACTAAGTTAGCGACCGTTAAATTTAAATTGGAAGCTTGGAGCTCTGCAGATTCGTAGTCCACATCAGCGCATGACATATAATGTAACTGTAATATCTATCAATGTTTCACTTGTATATTTCCATACAACTTTATTTCTTATATTGCTTCAGTCTATTGATTCATTTTTAAAATAGTAGAGAATAAATAAAAGAGCCTATGACATGAATGTCCTAATTATTAATATCAATAACTTTGTCAAAACTCTGCCTTACAATGCAATGCAGGTACACCCCCAACCCGCGCGGCACCACATACTGTCATGCCGGCCGCTGTAACCGACTAACCGCTAGTAGTTTTTAATTGAGTTCCTCTGTCTTTTTCCGTATTGGCAGACGAATTGAATTCAAAGATTTTGTCACAGCAAATTATCATTATTATTATTATTATTATTATTATTATTATTATTATTATTATTATTATTATTATTATTATTATTATTATTATTATTATTATTCATCGTTAGAGCCAGTAAGGACCGCGAGACCTGAACTGTTTGTCTTCTTGCGGGCCCACCAGGTTTTCGAAGTAATCATACAGACTTCATACTCACTAAGTAGAAGCAGCTGTCGATCTCGATACTCTAAGGTAAGGTCTTTACATGGAACGGCAGCAGCAACAACAAGTCTACCTCTTCGAGGATCAGAATAATCATTGTATTAAAAGCGCTGGCCAGCGTGACAGATACTCATGAAATCGAGAGACAGGAAAGCTAGCTACTAGTTACAGTGACGGCCAATATCCAGTAACCGGGAGATAGTCGGCATCCCTGAAGATGGTTTTCCGTGGTTTCCCATTTTCACGCCAGGCAAATGCCGGCGTTGTACCTTAATTAAGGCCACGGCCGCTTCCTTCCAATTTCTAGGCATTTCCTGTCCCATCGTCGCCATAAGACCTATCTGTGTCGGTGCGACGTAAAGCAAATAGGAAAAAAAAGTTACAGTGATATTTTTGTTCTTCGCAGTTTCCACTGTACAAATATTAAAAAAGTGCAGTTGTTTCATTTTATTCACTGTACAGCGTACGCAAAAGAACCTTAGGCAGTAAACGTCTCATTTAGATCTTCAAATCAGTTGTATGTAAAAATCGGGCAAATGCTAGGTAAATTTTTTCAGATCTGGTAAGAAAAGGGACATGAATAATGGCCAGTTTTTCATTCAACACACTTCGTGACTGTCGATATTTACTACAACCGAGAATGACGTGGTTAAGATTGGGAATTTCCTCTTGGTCCTTGTTGTACATAGGAGAATCCACTACTCTAATCCGATGAAGATGATTTGGGTAGCAGCCATGACCAAGACGGATGCAAATGATAGACGTGAAGTGTCTCCTACTAAGACGTAATTTGTCAAATCACGGCCTTGTTCGAATGTTAGGCAGCGCAGTGTCGTCCTTTAATCTCCTGCGTTATGTTCCGGTTATTCGACCAGTCATTGTGAGATTTCCTGCATAGTAATGGAATGAAGTCCGTATTTGGAACCACCATAGCGTGATAGGTTCCATCTGAGATGCTCTGCTTTGCTCGTTCATCAGCTATTCTCTATGCCAGCGCGTCCTTTCAGCCAAAGGAAATTCATGATAATGCCGATGATTTTTGGCCTGTATGCCATTTGCAAAATGTCAAAAAGGTAGATTTAAAATTTTACGGTACACTGAGGGTGTTGTAGTCGCTGCAGAACACTTCGGGCATCTGTAAAGATGAATTGGCGGGTTCGATTCCAACTCAGCTCAGTGGTATCCGAAGGTGCTCAAATTTACCAGCCTCGTATCGATAGATGGATCAGGACGTTAAAGAACTCCGCGAAACAATATTCTAGCAACTCGGCGTCTCCGAAAACCAAAAAAATTCGTTAATGGGACGTCCGGCCATTAGCATTATTATATTGAGACTTATATTAGAAGAAGAAGAAGATTCGAATACTAAAGGATGAACGTAGTGGCTAAAGTAAAGAGAGATTATGGAAAGCGGTAAGACGAAACGCTCCCCAGGTCTCGCAAATCTAATATCATCAGAACTTGAGCTGATTTAGAGAAATCGAATAGATACAATGCAAGGCATTGTTTCTCTTCTTAGTGACAGTGAAAGATAACTTATTTGATTGAATATCAGGACGAACAGCTTCTTTCCTCTCTCGCGCTTTTAAAATAAAGCGACTTTTAGTTTAGTGCTTAAGTTTGGAAAGCCCTGCTCGGGGAAGTTATGATTTCTAGATATTGCGTGCGTTTCATAACTAGCACAGTCACGAAGTACGCCAACTTCTCAGATGTAACATTCATGGTAATTGTGTGCGAGGTTTTGGTCTCTTAAAACTTCAGTAGTTTATCACATGTACTCTGCTCATGTAATTGCTTATGAAAACTTCTACATTTGCTCCATTAGCAAAGTGAATCGCCAGCAGCCTTAGTAGGGCCTTGATTACTGCCATAGATTAAACCCATTAGGTACACCGTTGAAAAGAACGAAGAACGTGAATTTCCAGTTATTTTACTTTTTTATCGTGCTTTATTATCCTTAAGGATTGCAACCAATATAAAATGATTTTTTGTATGTTATCTACTTTAGTAAATGATCACAATGAGTCATACTTCACAGCATAACTAGGAAGCTGAAACATTCAAGATTTAAATGCAGAATGCTGACATCATCTTAGTCTGCAGTTATACGAATCCGCATGATCCGTTGCTACGTATTCCCCATTCTCCTATATGGATGTGAAAGCTGGACGCTGGATCCAAGCACTGAAAAACGTATAGGTGCCTTTGAAATGTACGCCGTCTCTTGCCCATAGCTTGGATATTGAACATTTCAAATGTCGAAGTTCTTTATCGAACGAAAAAGCAAAAAGAACTGTTACATGTTATAAAACAAAGGAAAACACAATACTTGGAGCATGTTATGAGGGGCAAGCGGTATCAGTTATTACAGCTAATTATTGAAGGAAAGACAGAAGGGAAACGGTCCATTGGTAGACGGAGATATTCATAGTTAAAGGATATTCAAATATGGCACAGATGTAGCCTACATCAGAAGAAGATTTTCATGCTGCATTTCTACGTGGGTCGCCAACCTCCATGTGGAGATGGCGTCATAAGCAGGAGAAGAAGAAGAAGCTTCCTTTTGGCGAAATGGCGCTGTGCTCGGCCCGGCTAATGTAATATTTCAGCGTGCTACATGTCATCAGATCTCGTACTGGCCGTGAGAACAGTCTTGAATTTTCTGCGAATCTGAGAATCGAACTAGAGCCATATAAGTGGGAAATTACAGTGATAATCACCAAATTTCAAACAACTTACTAAATCTGTAACTAAAATAGTTACTGTACTCTAATGGAGTTGTCAGAGAA
This sequence comes from Anabrus simplex, assembly GCF_040414725.1. Taxonomy (NCBI): domain Eukaryota; kingdom Metazoa; phylum Arthropoda; class Insecta; order Orthoptera; family Tettigoniidae; genus Anabrus; species Anabrus simplex. Next base: position 36,318,202 of record NC_090268.1, read on the forward strand.
TTTACAGGGATTTTACACACATGACCACATGAGACCGAAAACAAAAGCATACTTCAATAATTATTAGCATATAGATATATTTACATACAGCTGTCTGTACTCAGTCATACACATCACTTTAAGAAACAGTTAATGCTGAAGTAGCATGGTCACGTAGCTTATAACTAAATGGAGGAGCTCGGTGGTGAAGTCAGTCGTTGCCTTCCTGTACAGGCTGAGATCGGCGTTTGAATGAGACATTATGTCCTTGCCATTGAATCCAGGTACGTTGAAGAACCTTGAGAGACAAAATTCCTTTGCCACGGCATCTCATAACATCTACAGTAATAACTGAGAAGTTACGCAAATGACATAATACAACCATCACAAACTTTTGGATGTACATGGTGACAATTAGTATAGCGTCTGTTTTTCGTATTACAATTAGTGTCATTTTAAACACCCAAATGAGCTTAATACTTAACTCTAAAACTTCGCGGATTCAGAAAACACCATCTCAATGTCCTTCACACTTTCACTGTACACAATTTCGAATAGTACTCCAATAGTGTGTCTGTATTTCAAGGCCAATTACCTACCGGTTCAGTACCTACTTATTTTCAGTCTCGTTGATGATCTTATCAAGTAGTAAATAATTAATTATTTTGACTTTCTAGCTCATGGCTCTAGTGACCAATACTGTATATCAGGAAATTCGTGTAGTCAACAGCTGTCTGTCGTCACAATTTTCTTGTTTTCGTGCTATAGCATTCATAATAGCGTTCTGAAACATTTTCAATAATTAGAGATAAGTCGATACCAGTTTTTGTCGATACCAATATATGTTTTTCTCACGATACTCTGATACTTTCATTCTTGAAATAAAATAGTAAAATACCCACTTTAAGTACGATATTATTTATTAAATATGATTTTTTATGTTAGCATCTCAATAACTTTAGGACTATAATTGTAAATTAAAGTATATTACTGTACGCAGTAGAGTTAGTTGCGCATCTTTCCATCAACTAAATGTTAAAAATGTATTCAAAAAGAGATTGCCATTCAAAATGAATATACATGTGAAACGTTGTATCCAACATAAAACGAATGTTTTTTACAGGTAGCAAGTTTTTTTAAATCTTATCTTACGACTTTTTGTTTACGTCGCACCGAGACAGATAGGACTTACGACGACGATGGGACAGAAAAGTACTGGGAGTGGGAAGGAAGCTCTGTGGCCTTAATTAATGTATAGCCCAGCATTTACCTGATGTGAAAATGCGGAACCACGGAGAACCGTCTTCAGTGCTGCCGACAATGGGGTTCAAACCATCTCCCGAATACTGGGTACCGGCCCCATGTTAGCTACTGAAGCCTTCGAGCTTGGTTTTTATGCATAGAAGTGAGATTTATGTGTCAATCTTAAAGTTTATCGTAGGAAATTAAAAATGTAAACTCAGGTATAATAGGCATTGTTACTTGCTAAGTTCCACTATAAGTGAGTTTCTTCTTAACACTGGCTTCATCTACATATATTAGTCCCTCTCATGACCATTCCTATTTCCATCTTTCCTCTACAGTTAACAATGCACTTTTATGTTATTTTCCTTCCTCTTTCTATCTGCCCATTTTTTAAATCATTATAATGGTTTAGAAATATGAAATTAACCCTTCATAAAACTTTTCGACGTTCTCTTGTCAGTGCAGAGAATATTCACTATCGTATAGATGTCACAGATGTAGTTAAATTGTTTCCAACTTCAAGTGAATTCTGGCATAGTACCTAATATGCATACTGATACGTAATTCACTGTACATACTTTCTGGGTATAACGTAGAGGTAAAAATAAGACTAAAATGTTATTCACAACTTTTTCTGAAATTACTTATTTTTCAGACTTACGCAATTTAAGGATCACAAATTCAACTAAGATACTGTACGTAGTGTAAAATTGCACCCAGTGCAGCACTAACAAAACAAAATTAATCCCTCCCAGAGTTCAGTTAAACAAAGGGTTCACAAAATTCAACATAAACTACGTACAGTACTGCCATAGGCCCCGTTCAGACCTGCGAACTGTAAACAGAGCCCTTCCTTGTTGTACGGAGGAATAAAGTACATCTACTACAATGAATTCGCTAATGAACAGAACAGACACTTCAGAATTAAACATAATGATGATAAGAGGAAAGTTTACACGATTTTAACTGATGACATTTTCACACTAGACAAATGCCACGGCCACGGCCGCTTCCTTCCTACTCCTAGCCCTTTCCTATCCCATCATTTCCACAAGACCTATCTGTGTCGGTGCGACCCAAAGCAAATTGTAAACAAAACAAAAAATGATGATGACATGTATTATGGCCGTACAAGAATTGTCTTCCACTGGCCACGTAAAGATCGAGTTTTGAATCGCTATTTAGGCGAACATGTCACGTCCGAAGGCTATAATTGCCCATGTTTTTAATGCCTATCAAATAGAACATTATGCTTCAAAATTCTGAAATAAAGCAAATTTCAGAAAAAATGTTATATTGTCGTTGTGCCTGGAAAAACCACTGTGTGATAATGTTGTTCGCGAAATACAGACCCGCAGCTCATACATTATGAAGAACGAGAATTCTTTTTTTTTTTTTGCTAGTTGCTTTACGTCGCACCGACATGTATAGATCTTATGGCGACGATGGGACAGGGAAGAGCTAGGAGTTGGAAGGAAGCGGCCGTGGCCTTAATTAAGGCACAGCCCAAGCATTTGCTTGGTGTGAAAATGGGAAACCACAGAAAACCATCTTCAGGGCTGCCGACAGTGGGGTTCGAACTTACTATCTCCCGAATACTGAATACTGGCCGCACTTAAGCCCGGTCTAGAAAGCCAAGAATAATGGCTGAGAGGATTCGTCGTGCTGACCACACGACACCTCGTAATCTGCAGGCCTTCGGGCTGAGCAGCGGTCGCTTGGTAGGCCAAGGCCCTTCAAGGGCTGTAGTGCCATGGGGTTTGGTTTTGGCCGCACATAAGCGACTGCACGAGAATTCTGTGATATAATTCGCACAATATTGAACCTTAGTTGACAGCACTTTTTCGACCAAAGTTCTAAGCTGAAATATTTCACATAGCGGTTTTCGCAGGCGCACAAATGGATCCACAAAACGAGCTGATATTGTTGTCATCGACCGGGCGAAAGGTACGGGTATGGTGATTGACCCCACTGTAAGATTCGAGGAAAATGAACAGCATCCTCGATTAGTGTGTGAGGAAAGAAAAGGCCATATATAAACCATGCATTTAGGATCTCGGAAAGAAGTATGAAATAATAAATTGGGAGGTCATTGGCCTTGCGATTGGCGCTAGAGGAACAATTCCTAAGGAGATGCTCAATTTCTTAAGAACAAACAAAATCCTGGGCACCAATATCCAGATCATACCGAACTCTGCATTGAAAAATTCATTAGCGATTTTTAGACACCACTTGTATTTCCTAACTTGAAGTACCATGTAATGAATTTTCTTTGTCAATAAAATCTGAAAGAGAAAATCTGCCTGATGATTGCAATTTTAATCTTGAGTTATGACTCAAGCCCTGCGTAAACCAAACATCGTATAAAATGAATATTATTCATATGAACTGTTGATTCCCTAATAGAAGCGGCTATCAGGTGAATTATTTTTCTTACATCCAGAAAATGTGCCCAGTAACTTACGAATCACCCTGTATAGGCTCCAGTCTGACCTCTCTCAGTTCTAGCTCTGATTTATTACGTACAGTATTTGTACGTTTACGCAGAATCGTGAAATTATTCACGCACTTTATAGGCACCTAAGGCTGTCGATCTGCGTCCTATGGCCATAAATGAATCGAAATGTTATTTCGCTATTGCTTTAAAGGCAATTCCTACATCATATTACATTAATTCTCAGGTTATTGGTAACTGTTCCCATTTTTCTCCTGGATGTTTTTGTTTTATCAGCAGAAGATTACACACAAAGCCATTAAGAACCACTCACAGCTGTATAATGTGCGGTCTGGGGAATGGAGTAGCTCTTGTGTGCCAGTGGTCTCTTCATGTTACGAGGTAGATGCCAAGGTCTGCTCTTATCTCGGTGAACGTGCTCCAAGAAAATTTATTTTCCCCCAGCCCTGTCGCCAACTCTGGCGTGGGGTAGTTGTAGTAGAGTACCAAAGTGGCAGCTTTCCGGCCCGTCGTACATTCTTACTACAGAACTTTCACATGCAGGCGAGTGCAAGATCTTCTTCTCCGGTTCCTAGAAACATTTCCGCCGTTCAAATCTCGAGCAACAATTGCAGATAATTCACGTAGGATTTCAATCCATTTTATATTATATTCACGTCTTGCTGTGCAGCAATAACATTTACTTAGTGCTAATGGTCATTGTTGTTTACATTACAAGTACCGAGCTCGATAGCTGCAGTCGCATAATTGCGGCCAGTATCAAGTATTCGGAAGATAGTGGGTTCGAATCCCACTGTCGACAGCCCTGAAAATGTTTTTCCGTTGTTACCATTTTCAGACAAGGCAAATGCTGGGGTCGTACCTTGATTAAGGCCACGGCCTCTTTCTTCCCACTCCTAGCTCCTTCCTGTCCCATCGTCGCCATAAGACCTGTCCGTGTCAGTGCGATGTAAATCAACTTGCAAGAAAAAAATAATTACATTACAAGTACTCATGTTAGTACATCCCCGACTTCACGTTGGTCAGGAGGCCGCTATTTATATAATACACCAATTACATTCGAAACCGTTTATAACGACATCGCTTTTAACGACATATTGTGTATAACGGCGAAATCTAATGGTCCCGTCTAAATTCTATATAAACACTGTATTTTTAAAAAATCGCTTATACGATGTCGCTTATTGTGACATATATAAAACGACGTAGTTTGATCGCATTTTCGGAGAATGTATCGGCTATAACGTTCAATGTTGATTTTGTTTATTAAGTGTTTGGGGATTGATGATAGAATGTAACGCTTATTATTCTAGATTGCAAATCAATCTATTAAATAGTCAAAGCAAGCATTGCTGTGAAGATGACGCAAAAGAAGAAACGTCACAAATAATATGGCGATTAGCGTTGCGAATGAATTGTAACACACTGAATGACGTCTACAATTTGGAAGGACAGAGAGAAAATACAGTCTCTTTACGAAGAAAATTCTTTAAGAATGAAGCGTGTCAGAATAGATGGTTTAAGCAGCAAAGAACAAATAAAAAATCAATCGCTACTGATCTGCAGTTAGGGCGGACGCCCAGGTGGCAGACATTCTCTATTTATTCTTTACTTAGTCTTTTCTGAAATCAATAATATGCTGATCAATGGACGCATTCTCCAAGCGTAAGGCAATGAAATTCCTCGCAGTTCCGCTCCACAAATACTGTACTGTAAATATAGCACTTATTTCAGTTATGTCTTTTGAAGTTTTAACTTACATCTGTTTATTAACGCTGGAAGTGTACAGCCTAACATATACAGATATGACATTTTTAGCAACAAGTAAAAAAAAAAAAAAACGGTTTAAACGACTATCGACTATAACGACCATTGATTGGAGATCCCTTCAGAGACGTTATAACCGATTTCGACTGTATTCATATTATTTCAAATGTTGACGTAATATTTCGTTTTTTTCGGATAAAGTAGATAAAGGACACCGGCAAATTCACCATCCTCTCTGCACATTTACAATATTAACTGTGATTTATTATCACATCCTTAAGCTCAATATTAAATAGAGGAGGAGACTTAAAGGCGAATTCATCTGTACGTTATTTTTATAATGCTGAACAAAATTGTAAGTGGGATCAAAAATGCTCTCATTGGTATTGCGGTATAAACTCAAAATAGTGAGTTTAATGAAGGTCACGAAAGCCATACTATACGGCTGAGGAAGTCGTAAAGCTGTCCACGTGCTACTGCAATATCTACATTCCAAGTGTGTGTTTTTTTATTTGGCTTTCGGTCTGAACGACCATTTAACCAGCTACATGTTTGTATGTTTCTGATTATTAATTATGAATTGATTTGATGAATTGAACTTACACATTTAAGACGATAACAGATACCCAGCTTCCGAGTCGGAGAAATTAACCAGATGAAATTAAAATTTCCTACTCTGCCGGAAATCGAACTCGGGACCCCAGTCACCAAAGGCCAACACGCTAACCATTTAGCCATGGACGGGCCATGTGGTTGAAAATCAGTCGTTTAAGAAACAAAGCCCCTTAATGGGCTGTATGTGTTAGGATTTTTCTGAAAATAACTCTCCAATAGCTTGAAAATGATAGGTTTACTAGCGTTTCATTGATTACTAGCGCTTGTAGTGGCTAACAATGTCCCAAGGAAGATCCATCCGACAATAACAAGAACTCCACTTACAAACCAACCGGTTGCATGGAGCCATCTATTCATTCCATTATATTTTTGACTGAATTTCGCTCGTTCCGCAGTACCTAAATAACATTAATGAGATGGTTTCTTTATCAATACTGTTTTTAAATGTCTTCATTAACGAAGCTAATGCCAAATTACCGACCCAATAAAATTGAAGCTTTGATAAATTACTTTGCTAAGATAGAGAAGAAGAATATTGTGCTGACGTACTGTTCATTTCTCAGAAAGAGGATATTCCCTGACGACAGGCAATTGAAATGGAGATGCTTGTAGGCTCCCTGCGTCTGGTATTCTTATTTGAAGTCCCAGTAACTCACTCTTTAGCTGTAGGCAGAAGTATCAACATGAGAAGTAATGTTTAATTCACCACCAACTGTTCAATGTTTCTTGGGTTAGTCACGTAATTTATATTAAGATGGTATATGAGTCGTAGTCTAAGGGTAGCGAACCTGCCTCTTCCCAGGAATCCCCTGATTCACTTCCCGGCGAAGAATTTTTACCTGGATCTGACGGCTGATGAGTCTACGTGCGAACAATTGAGTAGCTGCCTGACGGCGAGATAGTGTCCCCGGTCAAGAAAGCCAAGAATAATGGCCGAGAGGATTCGTCGCGCTAACCGCACGTCTCCGCGTGATTTGCAGGCCTTTGGGATGAGCAGCTGTCGCTTGGTAGGCCAAGGCCTATCACGGCTGCAGTATAATGGAGTTTGTTTGTTTGTTTGTTTGTTTGTTTGTTTGATAAATGTCAAAAATCTTATAGGAACGAATGAAACATGATAAATGAGTAAATACAATTTTTACCACAGTATGTGCACGATACGCACTGGGCATGTGCTGACCCTACAAATGTATTATGCAGAGACATTTTCTTTACTAAATCCGTATTTTTATTTCCCAAGCATTGCTTTGTCAAATATTTCTATACAAAGACGATTTCCTGACATTCCTGAATGTTTACAGGCCGCTTCTCCTCATATACTAATTTCTGATATCTATTTGCCCTTTTTCTATTCTTCGAGGGGTCAGGTATAGTTTCCCTATTGTTAGGGACAGTTTTTGGCGAGATTTCATATAGTGTACGCCTGTACCTTCCACTCTTCCAAGGGTCTTCCGAGGACTATTATGGAGATGGTTTCGACTTTTTCTCTTTGATGGTGATGGATATCATCTGAATGAAAATTCGTAGCATAATATTCTGACGCACAGCATTTTAGAGGAAGGGGAATGAACAGGCATCTGTCGCTAGATAACAGAACAAAGTAGAACATAACACAACCGGTAATAGAAAAAAGTCTTGGTCTTGTTCATTCTGCAAATGCTTTTCCGTGATTTTCCCGTTCATTTCCAAATAGTGGGATGTAATATCACAGCTGTGCTCCGACCGCATCCTGTGTAATTCCAGCCTCAGATAATTGCAGATATAAGCGTCACTACTAGCACCATATTTGCACTGGTTGTAAGAAACGTACACTAAGTGCTTCGGGCAGCCCAAAGCTCCATTAATGATACAATAACAGCAGCAACCAGAATCCACTGCCCTCGACTGGGATGAAACCCATTATCTTGAGGCCTGGTAGATAGCTTGGTAACCATCGGCCACCCGCACCAGCAACAAGCTGATGTTAGAAAGAAATCTATTACTGTGTAACGGTGGGAGGAATCAGTGTCCAGACGTCCATGAACGTTGCCTGCTCGCTCAATCCACGTTCTTTCAATCGATGGAGGATGCCATTTTCTGCTCGGCTCTGTATTCGCAAGTTATGAAAAGCGATTTCCGATTCGTCATCACGAAAGGCTCGCTTTCCGCTGGACTCCCCTTTCACATGACAAACGGGAGTAAATTGCGCTGGACGCCTGGTATCTCGTCCGAAATTATATGGACACGTCGTCGTAGCTTCGTCAGCTTCTGTTGCTTCTTTTATGTGTCGCTCCTTTCACACTCGTATGGAAGTTGAATCTGTTACTACTTAGTCCAGTTCACAGCAAGTATGTGTTGTCACTTCTGTTTCGAGTTTAATAGATCTCGTTAACATTCCTAGAATTTGTCTACGACAGGGCTGTCCAAACTTTTCATATACTGGAGCGCACCTGACTTTGGCTGTGGAGGCGCCGGCACCGTTTAATAATAATAATAATAATAATAATAATAATAATAATAATAATAATAATAATAATAATAATAATAATAATAAACCTCAAATTTTATACGCGAGCGAAACGCTGGTAATCAATAGAAAAGTGGATCTAGAGAACGGAGAAAAAATGAAAGCCGTATGGAAGATCAGAAAAGTGAATCAAAAAAGCACTGCGTGATCCAACAGGGCCCATACGCAAATAATAATAATAATAATAATAATAATAATAATAATAATAATAATAATAATAATAATAATAATGTCCGCCTCTGTGGTGTAGTGGTTAGCGTGATTAGCTGCCACCCCCGGAGGTCGGGTTCGATTCCCGGCTCTGCCACGAAAATTTGAAAAGTGGTACGAGGGCTGGAACGGGGTCCACTCAGCCTCGGGAGGTCAACTGAGTAGAGGTGGGTTCGATTCCCACCTCAGCCATCCTCGAAGTGGTTATCCGTGGTTTCCCGCTTCTCTTCCAGGCGAATGCCGGGATTGTCCCTAACATAAGGCCACGGCCGCTTCCTTCCCTCTTCTTTGTCTATCCCTTCCAATCTTCCCATCCCTCCACAAGGCCCCTGTTCAGCATAGCAGGTGAGGCCGCGTGGGCGAGGTACTGGTCATTCTCCCCAGTTGTATCCCACGACCAAGAGTCTGAAGCTCCAGGACACTGCCCTTGAGGCGGTAGAGGTGGGATCCCTCGCCGAGTCCGAGGGAAAAGCCGAACCTGGAGGGTAAACAGATGATGATGATAATAATAATAATAATAATAATAATAATAATAATAATAATAATAATAATAACATAGAAACGTGTAGGCTAATATTTACTGAATATTTTTAAACATTTCGTACTTTCGTAATTAGTGTGGAATCTGGCACTGTATGTTCCCTGCAAGTTGAGAAAAATCCGGTATGAGAAAGGAACTGGCTCCTTGTAATGAATCATCTACATATGAGTCTCTCAGGCAAATTTGCTTTCCTTTTTGATCATGTTCATTGACGAGAAGGAGACTTCGCATAGATACGTAGTACCAAAGCACGAATGCATTTTCAGAGCTACACTACGAACAGTAGGATATTTACTTCTGTCCACTAAAGTCCAGAAATTGCTACACGCAGTATAGGATTTCAAAACAATGATTCCTTGAAGATTTACAATTTCTAGTTGTACTTCTTCAAGATTATGCTTTTCAAACATTTCACACACCGAGCCCGAAAGCTCACTAACTTCGAAACAAGCGAATGGATTTTTGATTAACATTACCACTGGCTCAAGATTTGAAAACTGGTTATATTACTAAATAATTCTGCAGTGAGGTTTTCAATATACTTCATGAATGGAAACAGGTCACATGCACCACCACTGATGGTTTCCACAATTGATTGCAAGCATGGAAATTGTGAAAGAACTCGCGTTTAAATGTGCAGTCAATAGTTTGATTTTATTTCGAAAAGCATTTTATGGACTCACCATGCCTGAGATGCGATAATTCCCTTGGGATTTGAGATTCAACTCTTTTAATTTGGAAGTGATACCTGCCAAAATAGCTAAATAATTGGCATCTGGCATGTTCAATAGCTTCTTGAACAATTGATGTCGAGCGGAGGATGATTTCACAACTTTAATAAAATTCTTTAACTTCAGCATATAAAGCTTTCTGGTGAATAATGCAATGGTATGAAAGAAACTATGGAAAAGTTTCATCCTTAGCACAAAGAGCAGGAAACCCATTGATTTTGGTAGTCATTGCTGGCTCCCCATACGTTAACATATCAACGAGGTTTGAAGTGAAATATATTCAGACGACTGTAAATCACGGTATAACGCAGATTCCAAATCATCTTAAATATGCTAGCAACAGTTCGTTGGAATAACTGAATATTTCATATGGAAGGAGCCAACGGCCGTAGCTGTGTTGAAACACCGGATCCCGTAAGATCTCCGAAGTTAAGCAACATTGGGCGTGGTCAGGAGTTGGATGGGTTGCCACGCGCTGTTGGTGGGGGGTAAGGGAATGGAGGAGCGGAAAGGAACTGGCCACCCTACCGCACGTAAAACTCCGGCTCAGGAACACCTCTGCGGAGGTTCGGACCTGGCTTCGGGCAGAATAACCCTTACCTTACCTCTTATGGAAGGAAGGAGTTCAGATTTATCTTTGTGACCTTCGAATAGTTTCAGCGGCACTAATTACTGCTTCTCTAACTACCTGTAGTCCGACTCGTTGGCTGAATTGTCAGTGTACTGGCCTTCGGTTCAGAGGGCCCGGGTTCGATTTCTGGCATTTTCAGAGCCACACTATGAACGGTGGGATATTTAGGATATTTGGTTATTTCCAGTGGCCCGGAGGCTGGATGTTTATGCTGTCCCCAACATCCCTGCAACTCACAACCACACATAACACTATCCTCCACCACAATAACACGCAGTTACCTACACAAGACAGATGCCGCCCACCCTCATCGGATGGTCTGCCTTACAAGGGCTGCACTCGGCTAGAAATAGCCACACGAAATTATTGTTACTACCGGTACTTCGCCATCACCGAAAGGCTTCTTTCTTCCAGCTAACATGAGGCAGAATTTGTAAGAATCAATCGCCGTATTACTTGATTGTTGAACGGGATTTGTGAAGATAAATTATTATTTTTTTTTTTTTTTTTTTTTGCTAGTTGCTTTACGTCGCACCGACACAGATAGGTCTTACGGCGACGATAGGACAGGAAATGGCTAGGAGTGGGAAGGAAGCGGCCGTGGCCTTAATTAAGGTACAGCCCCAGCATTTGCCTGGTGTGAAAATGGTAAACCACGGAAAACCATTTTCAGGGCTGCCGATAGTGGGGTTCGAACCTACTATCTCCCGAATACTGAATACTGGCCGCACTTAAGCGACTGCAGCTATCGAGCTCGGTAAGATAAATTATTACAACGTTCACTTCGTGTCTCTTTATTTAGATAGATAAATGTATTTATTGGCGTAGTTAAGGCCGTCAGGCTTTCTCTTACACTAAACAAATTATTGTACATAGAATCAAAGTTAACACTACCGTAATTAATACTAAATATAAGCACAGATAAACACAATCGACATACTTTATAGCGGAAATAAAATCCCACCTGCATTGATTGATAATTCACCATTGTAGTTCTTACGTTTAGTGAAAAAGTGTCTCTCTACATTACGTTTATGAGAATACACACAATAGCATTGCACAAGAACAGTGTTGTTCCGCCCACTCACTATTAAAACTGTAAGGTTCGTAATCGTTTAGTCATGACTAGAATCACTGTAGAAAATAATATTGCGACCTAATAACTAATGTATACTTTTTCGCAGTCGATATAAATAAAATTGATGTAATGAAATTTCCATTCTTCAGCGAATATAAATAAAGTTTAAATCTGTAAATTAAAGAGCACAACAAGTAGAATGTGCTCGTAGATAACTAGCTCAGTGCTTCTTGTCATAATACAATCCGAATTCAACTGAAGACTCCGTGAGCCTACCTATTCTACGGCCGTGGACAGCAGATGCTTTGTATGTGTGTTGAAAAGGAAGGATTTATGAAACTTCCACAGTGCGATGGTTTACTGGAAGGTGTTCTATATCAGTGTCAGACATATTCACCTCATCCCCCGGCCTATACCTACATTGTCTGGCACTCAACATAAAGCAAAAATCAAAAGGTACACAGCTGTCACAATACGGTGTATTTCTAAAGCACACAGCACCTGAGAGAATAATATGGAGTATCGGAGGGTGTGGTCTGTGGAATTAATGTATCTACAACTAAGAAGAGAAAGCGATAAATCACGATATTGTAGGAATGTCAGGGAAACATTTAACCAATTTAACTTGTATGTTCTAAAATAATTCTAAATCTTTGGTTACGGGTAAAGTTGGTACGATTATATCTGCATTTGGAGGGTGCCAAAGAAGTGCACCGCGGGCGCCATGGCATTGCGTTAGACAGGCCTGGTATATGAATTTTTCTGGACAGTATGTCATGGGTAGTTAGTTTTTTCGCATGGGAATATTGCACTACCTCAGGCATTTAATATAACAACAACATGCACACAGAATGCCGAGAGTTTTACCAGTCCTTCAAAGGTCTACTACTCCTCCAGAATCGAACCTGAGAACTCGAGATCATGAATCCAAAATCTACTACCAATCCACGGAGGCAGTTATATTAATATAAATTTCACTAAATCCCTGTGATATATCTAATTCGCCGTGTGATAATATTTCTAACAAATTGTTTGAAAATAGTTTTAGTCCACCAATAGGAATTCAGTATTTTTTTCTGGTATTTTACCTGCCGCAATAAGCGCCAGTTCTTAAGCCCAGTGTGTTATTTCACTTATAACGTGGTTCGAGCGGAAGTTGGTTGGTGGGATTAAGTGCAGATACAAAACTTCAGGTATGGATAATGCCTGAGTTGAGCATGAACACTGTAATGGCGTTAGAACTGGGAAACCGTGCTATTCTGAGAACTGAAATAAATATACCGACACTGGTCTCTCGCATTTAACAACTCCTACATTCCAAGGCGCCTTAACCAACCCTTCTACACAGTCTGTTAACATGTAACTCAATCTAAGTGTAAGATGATTTCATAGTAATTATGCACCTAGCAGCAACACATGATATACGCAGATCGCTTACTGATGATTATGATGTTGGTGTTGATGATGATTGTTGTTGTTTAAAGGGGTCTAACGTCTAGGTCATCGACTCCAGAGATCACTAATCTGTGGGTGGGGGCAGTAGAATAAGACACACGGCATCCCCTGCCTGTCGTAAGAGGCGATTAAAAGGGGTCCCAGGGGCTCTTACCTTGGAGTGTGGGTTGTAACGACGGGGCCCTTAGCTGGGTCCTGGCATTGTTTCCGCTTACTTGTGTCAGGCTCCCTACTTTCATCTATCCTATCCGACCTCCGTTGAATAACTCTTGTTCTTTCCCGACCACGATGGTAGTACAGCATTCGAGGCCTAGGGAGTCTTTCATTTTCACGATTTTCGTGGCCCTTGTCTTTCTTTGGCCGATACCTTCATTTTAGAAGTGTCGGATCGCTTCCATTGTTTCTCTATGATTAGTCTTATATAGAGGATGGTTGCCCAGTTGTACTTCCCCTTAAAACAATAACCACCACCACCACCATCACCTCTCAAGTTCACAGAGCTCGTAGAAACTAAGGATAAATACTAGAGGGGCGTTATAGCTATGTGGCAAATTCGCTGACTTCCAAACAAGGCGGCCGCGGATCGAATCCCGGTTAATGCATGTTGTGTTTTTTGAAAAGTTACGTCACTGTGGTTCGGATTCCTTATAAAACTAGAAATCACATGACTATTACCACAATATCAACATGCCTGCAAAACTATACATTTTGCTAATTATTAACAGCAGTACTAGCGTATGATGGCCGTTGAACAGAAAACTGACAAGTAACCACACGCACTTTCGTTATGAAAAGCAAGTAACGAGGTGATTCTCCACAAACCACTACCGGTCTAGTATTTATTTCCTTAAAACTAACCCGTAACCCCATGGCATTACAGCCATGAAGGGTCTTGGCCTACCAAGTGACCGCTGCTCAGCTCGAAGGCCTGCAGATTACGAGGTGTTGTGTGGTCAGCACGACGAATCCTCTCGGCCGTTATTCTTGGCATTCTAGACCGGGGCCGCTAACTCACCGTCAGATAGTTCCTGAATTCTAATCACGTAGGCTGTGTGGACCTCGAACTAGCCCTCAGATCCAGGTAAAAATCCCTGCCCTGGCCGGGAAACATACCCGGGGCCTCCGGGTAAGAGGCAGGCACGCTACACCTACACCTCGGGGCCGGCTTGCCTTCTCAAGTATTTAACTTATTTCTCAAATTACCGATATTATAGCCTATTATTATATTCGTTTACGGTCATTTGAGAACACGTTAAGCAACAATCACATTCTTTGCAGTCCAAAATCTTCGCATTCTTTCTCTAGTAGCCTCTGTCCATCCCCTGTTCATTTTCTGTTCGTCATGGAAGCCTCTGAAGCTGACGATCACTGAGTTTGTTCGGTTTAAGATGTCTTCACGATTTAATTCAGACTGCTCAGGATCCTTTCTTACCTTCCTGAACCATTTGACGGAAACTTTAGGTCTACTGTCAAGTGTTTTAAAATTCTGTTTCGTCAGCCTGTTCTAGTCCAACGAATGGAGCAATCTATCCCCCAATCATACAGCGAGGCAATACTATGGAAATTACCGATATTAATGTACATTCTTAATATTTCAAACTGATATCAATACTTTAAACTTTCATACCACTCAGCGGATAATATAACTCTTCTATTTTCTGCCTGGTTAGTGGAGGAAACAAATGCTGCTTACATAGAAGGCTTTTGCAAAGTTAATACGTGCCTCTTTTAAACCAAGCGGCTGTCATTCTCGTGGTGTGGTAGTGCGTATTCATAAATGCAAGGAACTATGCAGGCAGGCAAATGGATGTAACAAACTCGAGCGAGTGAAAGCACTTTTGATACAAAAGTGTGCTTCACCCGGAAACCAAGTAGCTGAGTTAGTAACTGCGCCGGAAACCTATCGTTTGCCGTATCCGTAGCGTGTAGTGTTTGATGATACCTGCCTGCCGTATCATAAAATCTTCGCTTTTGACTACCTGGGCTGTGCACTGGCTTAAGCTAACATTCAGTGCAGAATATTTCAGTTAATTGGGAATAAATAATAACGTCTGTGAGTGACCTTCAATTTTTATCATTAATGGATTCCTTTACACATGGTGTATATTACCTTTATTAACAGACGATATTTAAACATGTTCATACGTGTTCAGACCTACAATATTTAACTTGTTTACTAACGGGCGAGTTAGCCGTGCGGTTAGGGGCGCGTAGCAGTAAGCCTGCATTCGGGAGACAGTGGGTTCGAACCCCACTGTCGGCAGCTCTGAAATGTTTTCCGTAATTTCTCATTTTCGTAGACAAGTGCTGGGGATGTACCTTAATTAAGGCCATGGCCATTTCCTTCTCACTCGTAGCCCTTTCCTATCTCACCGTCGCCATAACACCTATGTGTCGATGCGATGTAAAGCCAACTGTATAAAAGAGCTAGTTTATTTCACTCAACATTCCGTTAAGGAAAAATAACTAGACCTAGAATAAGACTCGAACGTTAGAAGGAATATTCGAAGGCGTGGAAATAGACTGATTTCGTAATGCTGCATGGTCTCGTTATATGACATTCGCATAACCTTTGCAATAACTGCGAGTACTTCGAAACTGTCTGTTCTTGCTTAACCTCTCTCTCTCTCTCTGTGAATATGTGTGTGTGTTTTGTATCGTAAGACGAGGGTGTATGTGAAAACATAACAAATGAATCAAATTAATAAAGTAATAATATATTCTTTAAGGCATTTTATACAAGCGGAGGCACATGCTACCCCTAGTGCATCGTCACTGCATTGTCCTACATACGAGGCTCACAGTGGTGTCTCTACGGCGCACTAGCCGCCAGCGTCTTGGAAAGGTGTAGCAATCCAACTGATGAGCCCACTGCTACGCTGGGGCGAAACGCTGGTAATTTCACGATTGAAAAAGCCAAAAGAGCTTTAATATTTTTAACATTTGCAATTGATGAAATGAAATTATGATTTCCTTCTAGGAACCTAATAATTGTTGATATTTTTCATTTGTTTTTCGACAGCTCTACGTCCCTTTGTCAACTCTTGTCTTTTGATCCTGATGTTATTAGGTTTGCGAGGTCTTTCATATTCACGCTGTTCGTGGCCCTGGAAGTTACGACCGTAACCAAAAAAATGCGGTTGGCTCGTTTGTGTTGGTACGGTGATTCCGCGCGTCGCCAAGACCGCCTTGCTCCTCAACCCAGATGGAATCTGCCCCGTGGACGGCTTAAGACGCGGTGGCTTGTAGTAGTATCACATTTTAAATATTGACTTTCCATCATACCGACACAGATAGGTCTTATGGCGACGATGGGATAGGAAAGGCCTAGGAGTGGGAAGGAAGCGGCCGTGACCTTAATTAAAGTACAGCCCCAGCATTTGTCTGGTGTGAAAACGGGAAACCACGCAAAACCATTTTCAGGGCTGCCGACAGTGGGGCTCGAACTCACTATCTCCCGGATGCAAGCTCACAGCTGCGCCCCCCTAACCGCATGGCCAACTCGCCCGGTTTGACATAGTTCATGGATCTGTGAAAGAAACTATTTAAAACAGTTTATGTTGGGTCCACCTTGTCAATACACTTTCAATGACTGAAAATGACTTTATTCAGTCATACATGTTTGCCATAAATGTTTTTCTTAGAGTTTCGATTGCAAGATTTTCGAGTCAGTTGATTGAAATCGTACATCAGTTATGTATGAAAGATGCTGCAAACCTATACTATTCCATTTCCAGGCTTGACGATGTCTGTTCATTTCTTCATGGCTGGAACTAGTAAAGGAGTGAACAGTTGTTTTGTCCCGGTGTTTGTATCATTTATAATTCATACTCCTCTAAACCACCCTGTGGTCCCGCTCGCTCCTGTAACTTCGTAATTATTTTATGTATGAATGAATAAAGTAATATTCAGTCATTAAAAGTGTATTGACAAGGTAGACCTAACATAAACTATTTTAATAGTTTTTAATAGATTAAGACAAGTCAATACAGGATCTAATCAAATACCTTTTATGGGTTAAGTTTATCAACAGTAGTTCATGAAATCAAAAAGTAATTAAACTACGCACTTCTTTCACCTAGTTCCACCATGGCTAGTTCATTTCGAATTTAACTACTGAAATATTCTCTTTGAAGTGTTCATGTACGAGGTATTATGTAAATTTCTTCGCCAAAACACGCTGAGATACCTCCTGTTGGATACTTCGAGTTAAACGGAAAAGCGGTATTAAGCATTTCATTTTTCTGATTATTGTAAGGGGTGCACCAGTCACGTTGAACTCCTCCGGTCTTAAAAGCGAAATCTGCTCATTGTCATGATATATTCACTAATTAAATCGTAACTGAGGCAGAAACAGCCATGATAAACCCTACAGCTTCATTCAATTGAATTCGGTGAATAATTAAACGATCTCATAAAAGAATAACGAAGTTACTGGAACGACCACGATCCCAACGGGACCACAGAGTGGTTTATAGGTGCATGAATTATAAATGATTTTGTTTGCCATATTTGTTTTTCATAGAGTTTCGATTACAAGATTTTCGACCCAGTTGATTGAAATCCTACGTCAGTTATGTATGAAAGATGCTGTAAATTTGCATTGTTCCATTTCCAGGCATGACAATGTCTGTTCATCTCTTCATGGCTGGAACTATAAAGAAGTGAACAGTTGTTTTGTCCCGGTGTTTGTACTACTGTAAGTGTTCGTCATTGTAGTGGTGGGTATTTAACGTGATGATCAGCTCCATGTTTAGGGAAGAAAGCTGACGTGTCGGATTTCTCTTCCCAGACTCCTGCTTCCCCATTGGTTCCCTTTTATTTTTTGTCAAGCAACTTTCCGTTTCTATTGGGTCGCCAATTCAATCTTTAACAAAATAATATTTTCATTGTGACGTATCAATGCGGATAGGTACGTGTTGCTTATGTCGTCGAAAATACGCTGGCAGGCGTAGCTGAGTGTCACTGTACTGTATGAGGCTAGGGAAATGATTAGCATGACAATTACTGGTTTGAGAGCAAGTGTATCTTACGGACTTCAAATTCATAATGTATTTAATTCATCCAGAGTAATCTATACGTTACTGATTAGTTATCATGTAAATTGAGTGAAATTATCAAAGACGTACAATTGTTTCCCCATTTTCACATCAGGCAAATGCTGGGGCTAATGAAAACAATTAGACAGGAATATTTAGCTTTAGAATCAAACCCGCCTGGTGGCCGTGATCGTTAAGGCTTAAAGTCTGTGTAGACCGACACCGTGGTTAACCGGTTCGAGTCCCATTGGTTGAAAAAACGTCACCATCAGAATGTAGGCCAGTAGGGTAGGAGAGGTGGTGATAAACAGTTTCTAATCACTCGATTACGTGCTTGGTGCCAAAAGCCTGGGTTTAATTACATACCTCTTGCATTGTTCATATGGAATGAGGGCATATGTCGCTGTTGGTGGTGATTCGTCCGTCGGATGGGGATGTTAAGCCTTGAGTAGACCCCTTTGTGCTATTCGATAGGAGTTGGCTATATGCTGGCACCTTTCCTATTCGGTAGGAGATTGCTATTTGCTGGCACTGGGTATCACTCTCTCCTTTTGTATTCGGTAGGAGATGGCTGTGTGTGGCACCGGGTTTCAACCTGTACATTCCTACTACACTATTATCCATCACGTCATTCATTTCATCTCATTAACTCCCGTGATGGGGGTTGACGTCAGGAAGGGCATCCGCTTATAAAATCTCACTACGTAGATTCATCTCGCTTCACCCCGTGGAGAAATGGGACAAAGGTTGTACACACATTTAACTCATGAATCATCGGGTGAGTTGGCCGTGCGGTTAGAGACGCGCAGCTGTGAGCTTGCATCCGGGAGATAGTCGGGTCGAACCCCACTGCCGGCAGCCCTGAAGATGGTTTTCCGTGGTTTCCCATTTTCACACCAAGCAAATACTGGGGCTGTACCTTAATTACCGCCACGGCCGCTTCCTTACCACTTCCAGGCCTTTCCTATCCTATCGTCGCCATACGACCTATCTGTGTCGGTGCGAAGTAAAACAAATAATAATAATAACAACTCATGAATCACTGACAAATCCAGTATAGGAATTTCAACCAATCATAGCTGCCTATCGCCGCAGTCTTATTATCGCACCTACGTGCACTTGTTTCTATGTAGGCCTAAATTCATCAAAACAGCTCTCTGTGGCCTAAATATCAGCTCAGACAGATGAGGCGCTGGCCTTCTCACCCCAACTTGGCAGGTTCGATCCTGGCTCAATCCGGTGGTATTTGAAGGTGCTCAAATTCGTCAGCCTCGTGTCGGTAGATTTACTAGCACGTGAAAGAACTCCTGCAGGACAAAGTTCCGGCACATTGGCGTGTCCGAAAACCGTCTAAAGTAGTTAATGGGACGTAAAAACAATAGTATTATTAATAACTGGCTGATGTACCGGTGCTTCGCTACAGAATTCTAAATTGTATACAGAAGTCTAGGTGAAGTCGTGTACACGTTGAGAATAAGATTTAATTACATTGCATAATAACATAGGTATTTAAATATAAAATGTTACGCTCCTTCCCCCAAACTACCATTTCATCCAGCGTTAATGGCAATTATTTGTATGCTAGACTTTATAACCATATTCCTCAACTTTACATACTGATTTTCCTTATATTCTGTTCACCCATTTTCTCGTGGCTTGACACTGATAGGGACTTAGCAACAACAATCGAAATTCATGAATATCTTTGTTACCATAGCCGGTACGGTAAAAATGTGAGACATAAATGATCGGAACTGTAATTCTATTTGATCAAGTTATTTAGTATTTATCGATAGGACCACTGACAACATAAATATCTGGGAAGTGAATGTTAGGCCTTCCCCTAAACTACCATTTTACTCAGCGTGAATAACTTTACAGACCGATTTTCGTTAAATTATTGTCAGGCATTTTTTACAACTTGCTTTACGTCGCATCGACACATACAGGTCTTATGGCGACTATGGGATAGGAAAGGCCTAGGAGTGGGAAGGAAATGGCCGTGGCCTGAATTAGGGTGCAGCCCCAGCATTTGCCTGGTGTGAAATGGGAAACCATCTTCAGGACTGTCGACAGTGGGGTTCGAACCCACTATATCCGGATGCAAGCACACAAATGCGCGCCCCTAACCGCACGGCCAACTAGCCCGGTCAGCCATTTTATCGTGATGCCCGTACATACATACATAGGCCTACATACGTACTTACATACTTACATATATTCAGACAGACAGACAGACAGACAGACAGACAGACAGACAGACAGACAGACATGACGGAGAGTTAAAAAGTGCATTTCCTTCTTACTGGGAACACGACCGAAACAGAAATACCATTCTTTTTAAATGCTGAGTAATGTACAGAGAAAACTCTTAATCTATATATACTGTTTATATACAATAACATGTCCTGACTGACTGACTGACTGACTGACTCATTATCGTCGAGCCAAAACTACTGGATATAAAGAAATGAAATTTTGGGGATGCATGTATATTACAGTGTAGGTGCTCACTAAGGGAGGATATTTAGATATTCCTTCGTTAAGAGGGTTAAATGGGGTGGGGTGAAATTTTAAAATGAGTATATCTATATATCAAAACCTACCGGTTTCAAAACGAGAAATTCGGTGATTGGAATCTGCTTTAAAATTACAGAAACACCTATTTTTCCCCCGGAAAATCCACTTAAGGGGGTGGATGAAAAGGACTGAAAAATGGGTTTATTCTTTTTATGACCATACTTATATTTCATAAACTGAAGATGTTATATGCCTGAAAACTGGTATAGGAATCTCGTTGAAAAATAAATAAACACTTTTTTTCATAAAATCCAGCGGGGTGGGGAGGGTGGAATTTGTGAAAAGGACTGAAAATGGGGTTGAAACATTTTCATGAGGATACTTATATCTCAAAAACTGCAGATATTGTAGATGTGAAAATTGGTACTGGAATCTTCTTTAAGAATAAAGAATCACTTATTTCACAATTTTCCGAAAATCCACTGAATGGGGATGAAAAGGAGTGAAAACTTGTTATACTTTTTATGACGATACCGATACGTATATCTCTAAAACATAAGATGTTTTTTCTGCAGGTGTTTGATTCTTAATGGGAGGCCTTACCAAAGTTCTGTAGGCCTTAAGCTATAGCACGTTTCCTCTAAGGCAACACGTAGCTATGCGCAGATGTGGAGTAATTCAATGAACCGGTTGAAACTAGCTTTCCTATTCGAAGAAAATATCAATACCGCTACCGACGCTCAACGTACCAAACCTACAAAGGAACGGTACAGTGATAGGACTGACCAGACCGGCACGAGGTCAGGACGCACGGTTCATTTTCCTGCAAGTTTCTTTCGAAACCAAGCGAGGAAAACTGCTGGTAGCAGCTAGTATATATATATATATATATATATAAAAGTAATGGCAGACTACCTCACTCCTCGCCTTGCTCCGTACACCTCATTTTAGCGCTACCATCGGTTTTGCAGTTTCCCATAACCACATAACCTCTGATGGTTGAGGATCTAACCAGCCTCTAAGCTGGTAAAATAAAAGACAGTCTTAGTGTAGTTCATAGGATAGCTTGCCCTGAGTCCATGCCCCTAACCACAGTTGGATTACATGGGCCTGGATGTTTGAGCTTTAGGTTTGCTAATTCAGTATTGACACGTATCTAGGTTTACCGCGTGTAATGCTCGTGATCCTTTGTACAATTAGCGGAACTCAATTGTGTACGTGCGGGTACAATGATTTGAAATAGGAACACAATACCTCATTCAATTACCGTCACAGCTTTATAAATTACTGCACATTCTTTCAGCTCGTGTTGTCGTGTGCGTTGTTGAAGTAACCTCATCTTCTCCGAGAGTAACTGATTAACATCGCATGTAGGCCTATTCCATGTCATTGTTAGAATTGCATCAACTTTATATGATGATCTTCCAAATGAGGCTTCCTTTGTAATATAATTGAAGGTTTGGAAGTACAGTTTTTGAATTGTAATTCTAGATTCATAACTCTGGATTTTCATTATTTTACTGACTTCTATGAATGTTAGATCATAAGTTCTAACAAACCGAAGTTATGATATTCGAGTGCACACCCAAGACATTTTTCGATTACTATACTGAGTATAATATATTACGCGATATATTTTTATCTCCATTCTTAAAATTACGTTGATAGCCCCTGCTAATTGCCGATCTCCATTCTGATAATTATTTAGACTGCTATGTCGCAAGACACTTCTCTAAATCCTTGCCACAAATATTGCATGTGCTACTACAAATGTCATCACAGTAGCAGAGATTGTTAAAATATTCGCATTAATAAGAATACGTGAGTAATGATAAAACTTCCTTTAAAATAAAACAATATGGATAACATTATATTTTCCCTTTAGATGTTCGTATAACTAGTCAGTTTATCGAGAAAATAATTTTCATTCTGCTGGCTGGTCAGTTTTATAGATAACAGTCGAAGGACTTTATTTAGCCTTTAGGCTATTCCAAATCCTGGAACATTTATGCATCGAAAGTCCTTGAAAAAGTTTCCAATATTTATGGAGGAGGCAGCATGCAAGAAACGAAGGAAAAAAGATCCTATGAACATCGGTCGCTAACCCAATATATTAGGAGTTGTGGTCTACTATCGCTACCATCAACGATTACCTTGTCTTTGATCTATTCACATGTGCTCCATGTGACTGCCATCCATTGCATTGCAGCCTTCCACCCTACGTCGCATGGGATCACGCATTCGTTGGAATACCCGTCGCTGTTGCCGGATTGTATTACTGGCATTGAACACGCGTTCACATAGTGTATCCACACCACTTATGAGGACCGCATACACCATGGTATTTCCATGTCCCCAAAAACAAAAATCTAAATGGTTAAGGTCAGGTGAACGGGCCACGTTCATGGAGGACCCGTGTTACGTGTCGTCTAACCCTATGGTGATATTGGGCCGCTGCGTCATCATGAGAAGGCCATAACACAATACGCTAATAGATTTACGACCAATGTTTAGGTAGGATCGTATTTCCGTCTTTTATTGCATACGATCCTCCGCAAATTACTGGAACATGACAAGAATCGTTAAGGAATAAAAGAAAAGCAAATTATTGTACTATTTACTGGTGTATGGTAAATTAATTTGTTCGAACATCGATTAACTACATGCGGTAAATAGCACATATTTGTTGGTAGAGTACTGCAAAAATTAACACCATGCCGTTCTTTAGAACCGACCCTTGCCGTGCAGATAAGTTTTATCTACCATACAACTCTCATTATCATTGTGGTTGTACACACATTGTAATAACATAGAGTTGGCGATGGTTGTGTTTTGCGATATTGTTGATTAACTGGAAGATGGCAATGTGAGGTATTTATACGAAATCTGTTGGCTGCTATAAACAAGAGAGAACAATACCGAGATAAAAAGGAAAGCTAAGTTAAGAAATATCCCCTGTCG
The DNA here is from genome assembly GCF_040414725.1 of Anabrus simplex. Lineage (NCBI taxonomy): Eukaryota > Metazoa > Arthropoda > Insecta > Orthoptera > Tettigoniidae > Anabrus > Anabrus simplex. The sequence continues at coordinate 36,341,932 of NC_090268.1, forward strand.
GTGTGGGCAGTAGAATACTTACATGCTATCCCCTTCCTGTCGTGAGAGGTGACTCAAACAAGGATTCTCAGGACTTCTCAACTTGGGAGTGTGGGTTAACGACCACGATGTCCTTAACTGAGAATAACATTTCTTTCATAACTCTTGTTATTTTCTGACCCCGACGGTATTAGATTTGTGAGGCCTAGGGAGCTTTTCGTTTTCACGCCCTTCAGGGCTCTTCCCTCTCTTTTGCCGAAACCATTTTTCGAACGGTAGGACTTGTTCCAGTTTTCCCTGTGTTTAGTGTTAAGCGAGGATGGTTGTCCACTTGCACTCCCTCTAAAACGATAATCACACTCACATAAGAAAAGCATGGCAGTAGCATGCAAAGTGAGAAAAGGACATAAACGACCTTGCAGATTAATGGATTCGAGTAAGACAAGGAGAGAGAAACTTACGGGACGATGGTTAACTCGATATTTCAAAACGCTTCGACCCCTAGAAATGAAAGAGATCTCAGTACTATCTGCGAATTCACGGCCATGAAGACGCTCAGTTCATTCACGCGGCTTCCAGACTGAACGCTT